>NC_139019.1:104467667-105908812 GCF_964374135.1 Grampus griseus
ACTCAGTAACTCAGTGGTAGCCTGACCTTCAACAGCTGCTGAACCTTTTCGTCTCTAAGGGGCAGAGGAGGACATTATTGCAAGGAAATAACATGTGGCTTTCCAAGCTGCATGAAATACATCTGTTGTGACTAGATGAATGACATATTCATGAAAGCTTTGAAATGGAAGATCCTCCACTTGCCAAACACTCACCTTGACTGAGCACAGGGCCGGGCAAACAGTGCAAAGCTCTGGCTTGCTCATTTCTTTACGTGTGCATCACGAGCACAGGTTTCTAAGACATGCCATGAAAAGAAAGCTGGGAAGAGTTCTGCATTTCCATGAATTTCCAGTGGAATTCCATGATGATTACATTTTTATTTCATATCAACAAGTACTTGTTAAGTTCCCACCATTCTAACATTATCGTAACAAACCTGCAATACTGTATTATTAGGAAAGGAATTTACTGGTCACATGATGAGTTTCTGCAAATACTATGAAGATCACCCTTCTCCCATTAAACAGGATATCTAACTAGCCTGTGTAAAACTATTCACACCAAGATGATGAGTTTTGATGTTTCTATGTCTTATTAATTTCTGATTAATTAGTAGAGAATCATAGAAACTCTCCCTATCTTACAGATGGGAAAAATGAAGCCAGTAACATTGATGACCAAAAAGATTGTGACATTTAAAATGCTGTGCTTTGTTCTGTTCATAGCTCATCAGGGTGTTGTTCCAGTGCTGCTTAGGTTCATGTACACGCTGTTCCTCCTACCTTCGGCCATCCCTTTCTCGGCCCTAAGATCTCTCCATTTTTACATTCTCTGCTGGGCTGACTGTGCTGGATGGATGAGTCTACTCGCAGCTGTTCACACCTCCTTCCAGTGCTCCGGTACTGCAGGGGCTGGAAAGAGACTCCCTTGCAACTACGACTCCAGATGTGATTTAGGGCTCTGCTAATCAGATGCATTCACACAAGACAAATTCAGAACTGAGTTAAATGGTGAGAGCAATGGTGGTATATTAGCCTCCCCACCGCCCCAGCAAGGGTCTAGTAGGAGCCAACAGTTGTGATCCCTGGAGAGCTGCTAGTGAGGCCTATTCTTGGAGCTAACATTGCATTGGCAGCCTCTTGATTCCCAAGCTCCCTGAGTTTGGCAAAGAGGACACTCCCTGGGGTGGGGAGAGCTCTGCAGTGTTGTTCTAGAATTCTTCTCTCCAGGCTCAGCATAGAACTGCTCCTCCTGACTGTTGAGTGATTCTGTTAGCATCTCGGTCTCTGTAGTAAATCTCTTTCTACTTACTAGCTAGAGTGGTCCCTCTGATCTGCAACGGAGTCCTGACTCATCCACTGCTCAGAGATCACCTGGGAGCCCAGTGCACCCTGAGTCAGCCCTTATTCTGTCACATCAGATTACACTTAAGTTGTTCTCTCTCTCTCTCCTTCCCACCACCCCCTCGACCTCAGGCTGTAAGGTTATTCATCTTTTAGTCCTGCTCTGTCTGTGATAAAGCCTGGCCTATAATATTCACTTAAGAGACGTTTGTTTAAATAAATGGATGGATGACTAAATGCACAGGACCAAATGTCCTGCGACACTGAGTTCATGGCAGAATGCAAAACTCGTTAAAAATGCAATTTTATTTCATACATATGCCATGAGTGTATTTTATTTAATAAAATGTAGCAAGGCACACACTTTTAGCTTGATATTAATCATTACCTTTTACTTAAACAGTCAAATGGGATTTGCCACTCAGCAGTTAAATATCTTGCTGTCCCCGGAATACAAGCAACGTGCATTGATGAATGTGAGCCTTGCCTCTTGGCTCCTGCCTCCTGCCCATTACATTTCTTCCTGGGTAAATTCCAAACAGGTGGTACTAGATGCCTCTACTGCATGGAGCTATCGAAATTGTGGGTGAGATGATCTCTCACCGGAAACTAAACCCTGCATTTTTTTTTTTTCTTTTTTTTTTTTGCGGTACGCGGGCCTCTCACTGTTGCGGCCTCTCCCGTTGTGGAGCACAGGCTCCGGACGCGCAGGCTCAGCGGCCATGGCTCATGGGCCCAGCCGCTCCGCGGCATGTGGGATCTTCCCAGACCGGGGCACGAACCCGCGTCCCCTGCATCGGCAGGTGGACTCTCAACCACTGCACCACCAGGGAAGCCCAGCCCTGCATTTTTTAAACACTGCACTGGACTCAAGGCATTGATTCTTTCTGTGTTGCTATCAGCAACAGACACTGGCTTATGGTGCCAAGAGCCTGAATTGATGTTACATCTTACCTTCCCTCTGATCCTCCCTTCTTGTTATTATTCAGTCTGCTCTCCATCGTTTATCTGTTTCATTTCCCCATTAATATGTATTAAGTGCCTACAGGTTACATTGTAATAATAATAATATAATTTTTTAAACCATTTTAAAAGGCTTTTTCAATTTGTAACTCATTTAATTCTTGTTAAAACTTTCTGAGATCGGGTGGGTAGGCATTGTTATTCTCATTTTATTGGTGAGTGCAGAGAGATGCATAAAGGGTAAGTGTCCTGTTAAAAGTTATTCAGCAGAACTGCGCCTACATGGTACCAGCTGACCTTACTTATAGGTTCAGTGTTTGCTTTGATCCCATACTTTTTATGGCAAGAAATAAGACAAAGATAGAGACATAAAATAGATGATATCAAATCTTTTAAGGCTTTGCACTGCAAACCAATATATCACATAGGAAAAGACATAAAAGGAATATCTAGATGAGAGTTTGAAAATACCTCAGCTAAATTACATAAGGTGTTACTACTGTCAATGAATGTATGTGGTGCATCTACATGAAGCACCCGTATGGAGAGGACACAGGAAGCTTAGCTGGCAATGATGAATTTCTTTGGCATTAATGATGCCACTGCAGCAGCGGCAGCAGAGAAGGTCACACACTCATGGCTTCCTGACCTGGTCTGATGACACGTGGGATATTGAACAACATTCCCAAGTCGGAGAGCAGCCAGGGGAATCGGAAGGGCAAAACATCCCAGAAACCAAGTCAAATGGGGATTGCTCAAATAGTCTGGGGAGGAGAGAGGAGGAATGGGGCATGGAGGAGATGGTGTGAAGTGTTTTCTATGTGACACCAGAGAGTAAAATACTCACACCAGTGGGAAAATTACAGGGAGGTAGAACATTTTCTGACAATTACAGGAATCCAAAAATGACATGAGCTACGCTGAAAGGTAATAAACTCCTCGTCACTGGAAATGTTCAAGAAGATGACCACCTGTCAAGGCTACAGGAAGGAAGCCTCCCTCATGAGGAGCTTAGATAGTCATCTAGTTGTCAGACCAACACAGGCTGGGAGCTGGTTGAGAAGCAGACCACGCCTGGGAGTCTGATTCAGCAGCTCTGCGTGGAATCCAGAGAATCTCTGCTGGGAAACCACTGGACCAGATCAGTGGACTCCACGGTGGAGGGGAGAATGAAGAGGACGACTCCTTCATATTTACATTTTTATATAAAAGTTAAAAAAAGGAAGTAAGCTTACTGATGTTTGAGGTCTGGTGAATCAGATAGTCCCGTCTCACAACTGAGATGCCACATAGGATACTATAGGCAGAGCAGGAGTACTCCAGCACTGAAAGTTGCAGCAGTATCTTCATTGTTCATTCACATTAACATGTTTCCATATATTGTAGTTTATTGGGCCCTGTTAAAGAAATTTATGGATGATATTATTTTAAATAACAGAATTGCAAATAGTATAGTCTTTACAATATTTTGAATGAAATGGGAAATAACCATGACAATCTTTTGTGTCACAGAGAGGTTTGTAGCTTACCTTGGGTCAAAATAATTAAAGCATAGTCAAACATAAAGTTGTGCGCTTTTTTTCTTTATGAAAAGACATGTATCCAATTATGCTGACCTTCTGTGATGACAACTAGCTGTTGGTAGTAGAACTCATGGCAGAAATTTTTATAAAGCAAAACACACTTCATACGTTCCATTTATTTAGGGTTTAGTATGGGCCAGGCGTTGTTCTGTTTTAATGAGTTAAGTCACTGATTCTTCACACAGTCTTAGAAGGTAGAGACTGCCAACTCCTTTTTATAGATGAGGAAACTGAGGCACAGAAAGGTGAAGTGACTTCCCCAAGATCACTCAGTTAATGAAAGAGTGGAGTTTAAATGAAGGCCTTTAATCAGTCATCTAAACTAATTTACTCCTTCTCTAAAATGAGAAATCAGTTGTTTTTTGACAGTAACTTGTGCTTTGGAGAAAGCATTTTGAAAATAATGGCTGAAAATGTTTCCATTATTAATGTTATTTTTGTTGCCAAAGCTGTATAAGTGTTTAAACTTTAAAAACCATAACATCACAAACTCAGAAAATTTAGAAATAGAATTTCAAAACTGATTTAAAAATGAAGAGTTTCGGGCTTCCCTGGTGGTGCAGTGGTTGAGAGTCCGCCTGCCGATGCAGGGGACACGGGTTCGTGCCCCGGTCCGGGAAGATCCCACATGCCGCAGAGCGGCTGGGCCCGTGAGCCATGGCTGCTGAGCCTGCGCGTCCGGAGCCTGTGCTCCACAATGGGAGAGGCCGCAACAGTGAGAGGACCGAGTACCGCAAAAAAAAAAAAAAAAAAAGAAGAGTTTCAGTATATTTTGAACTCATTTATTAGACATATAAAACTACAGTAAGTTTCAATTTGTTGACAAGAACAAATGATAGAGCAGGAAAAATATAAATTTACTAGCAAATTTCTATAACAACTTTCACATAGTTGGTGAATGAGATTAGAAATAAGTTTCATAATTTAGTAAGCCCAGCCAGCACTTTTTTCCCCATTTTGTTGGATATGTTTTTGAGAAGTAGATTTCTCACCAGTGGCAGCCATTAAAGCAGTGCCAAACTTTCAAATCCCAGTATCACAAAGTATTAAACTAAGATTTAAAATAATAATGAATCATATTCAATTGCATTATTCTCAGCAGAGAAATGTTATCAATAGAGGTGTCTTTTTAGTGAGAGAAAAAAATTCTTTGCTCCTATTAATAAAATATAATAAAATAAAAATTATTTTAAAACATTTTATCTCCATGTTACCTTTTTAAATTTTCTCATTTTGTGGCTTTAAAGATTGTAATATATTGATACAATAGTGTGTGTATATATGTATATGTGTATATATATATATATATATATATATATATATAAAACGTATAAGTGAATATATAAAAATAACAGGGTGCATGCTCAGATAGTTTACTGAGATGGGCCCATGGTCAGCAAAGGTTGGGGTGGGGTTGGAGACCACTGGATGTGATGTCCTTCAAGGTCCATTCCCTAGTTTGGAATCTTCAGTTCTCAGGTGAATGCTCTGTTCTTATTTGGTGGGTGATAAAACCTAAGTGCCAGAAAGACACTTCCCTCCAGGGCAGGCAGCACCTCATTATCCATCCCACTGCCCCAAATCCCGTCAAAAACAAAAAACAAAAAACAAGGCTCAAGACCCACATTTCTGAGTCAACTTAATTTAAGACTTGGAGCTCTCTGTGTATTGTACAACATCTAATGCACTGTTGATACCCAATAAATAACAAATCATGATGTTAATAATTAAAATTTGATGTTACTGCTCCTGTGAAATGATTTTCTGAAGAATTATTCCCTATTCACTCATGAAGAAAAATGGCAGGTAGAGACAGAGCAATAGCTTTTAAGAAAATTTAGTTCCAGCTACTCTGCTCGTGGTTTTACTCCCCCATCTTTGGTAAATCTGATGAATAACTGAGCAAGACAGACCCAGAACCAGCCTAAGCTGCTCCATACCGCCCCAACCTTTTGTCTTTCAGTGTTTAGGTGGGAATGTCTAGGACAATGAATTGTATGATTTTAAAGTGCTGACAAACATTAATTAACTAGGGGTACTTCTTTGTTTGAAGAGAGTTATGTCTAATTGTGAATATGTCTCCAATTATCTGCTCTCCTTTTTTGACTGTATTATCATCTGAAATCTGCAGTATCTAATTTCCTTGTACATTTATTTTAGTATGCTTTTTGAAGTAGGTGGCAACCATGAAAAAATGGACATATAGTCACCTTAATGAGACAAATCATAATTGTACAAGATTTATGTTTATGCTCATGTATGTGCATACATGTATTTACACACAAACATACACACACATATCCTTCTATTTGTAACCTGTTCCCTTTCAAGGTGTGAATTTTGACAGTTGTCATACCCACATTGAACTGGACTTCATTCCTTCTGAGCTGAGATTTTGTTGAGATTTGTTTAACAGCAGAAATCAGAAAAGTGCTCCAGAAAAGTAAATTAATCCTCCTGCAGAAGCGAGTGTAATTAATCATGAGAGAAAACTGGCCATGCATGTCAACAGAGTCCAGAGAATTAGCTGAGCCTTACTGATTCATTACCTACCATGGACCCCTCCTCCCACCCCATGCAGGAAGAGAGGTGACATGAAGACGCTAGCCATACCTGACACTGGCAGCATGGGCCTGGGGACCAGATGGATTACAAACTGCAAGGGATGCTGGGCTTGTGTTTTGGCATAAGCAGTGCACACTGTTAATTAGGAGCATAGCTTTGAACAGCGTCTTAAATAATTAGCCAGGGCAGGTATGTGATTGTGCAGGGGCGGATTACAGATTTTTCTGTTGCTTAGAGAAATTTATTCTAGTAACAAAGGAACAAAATGTAAATTAATCTACAACTGGAGGACTTAACATTTATTATGAATTTCAAAGTAAGCTTCTAAGAAAACCATCTACCAAAACCTTCTAGACATAACAGTAGCGTATAAATACTGATGTTGATGTCACGCCTAGCCTAGTGTCCGCACTGCTAATCAGATTCTAGAGGCAGTGTTATATGGTGGACATAACAGATGTCAAACAGACCCAAATTCAAGGCCTGCCTTTACCATTTACTAGCTCTGTTAGACACAGCAGATTTTAAAATCCTCACAAGTAAGATAGGAATCATAGTACTTGTTATGGGCTGAATTGTGTCCCCCCCCAAATTTGTATGTTGAAGTCCTAACCCCCAGTGCCTTAGAATGTGACTGGATTTGGAGATAGGGTTTTTATTTAATTATTTTTATTATTTTTAATTCTTTTTAAAAAATTTTTTATTGGAGTATAGTTGATTTACAATGTGTTAGTTTCAGGAGTACAGCAAAGTGAATCAGTTATACATATATCCACTCTTTTTTTAAGATTCTTTTTCCGTATTGGCCATTACAGAGTATTGAGTAGAGTTCCCTGTGCTATGCAGCAGGTTCTTATTAGTTATCTATTTTATATATAGTAGTGTGTATATGTCAATCCCAGTGTTCCAGTTTATCCCTCCCCCTCTTTATCCCCTGGTAACCATAAGTTTGTTTTCTTTCTTTTTTTTTTTTAACAGGGGTATAGTTGTTTTACAATGTTGTGTTAGTTTCTACTGTACAATGAAGTGGAGTTCCCTGTGCTATACAGTGGGTTCTTATTAGTTATCTATTTTATACATATTAGTGTATACATGTCAATCCCAGTCTCCCAGTTCATCCCACCCCCCACCCCCCGCTTTCCCCCCTTGGTGTCCATACATTTGTTCTCTACATCTATGTCTCTATTTCTGCCTTGCAAACTGGTTCATCTGTACCATTTTTGTAGATGCCACATATATGCACTAATATACGATATTTGTTTTTCTTACTTACTTCACTCTGTATGACAGTCTCTAAGTCCATCCACAGCTCTACAAATGACCCAATTTCGTTCCTTTCTATGGCTGAGTAATATTCCATTGTATATATGTACCACATCTTCTTTATCCATTTGTCTCTCGATGGGCATCTAGGTTGCTTCCATGACCTGGCTATTGTAAATAGTGCTGCAATGAACACTGGGGTGCATGTGTCTTTTTGAATTATGGTTTTCTCTGGGTATATGCCCAGCGGTGGGCTTGCTGGGTCATATGGTAATTCTATTTTTAGTTTTTTAAGGAACCTCCATACTGTTCTCCATAGTGGCTGTATCAATTTACATTCCTACCAACAGTGCAAGAGGGTTTCCCTTTTCTCCACAGAAGATAGGGTTTTTTTTTTAATTTATTTATTTTATTTTATTTATTTTTGGCTGTGTTGGGTCTTCATTGCTGCCCGCAGGCTTTCTCTAGTTGCAGTGAGTGGGGGCTACTGTTCGTTGCAGTGCGTGGGCTTCTCATTGTGGTAGCTTCTCTTGTTGCAGAGCATGGGCCCTAGGCGTGTGAGCTTCAGTAGTTGCAGCATGCTGGCTCAGTAGTTGTGGCTTGTGGGCTCTAGAGCACAGGCTCAGTAGTTGTGGTGCACTGGCTTAGTTGCTCAGCAGCATGTGGGATCTTCCCGGACCAGGGCTTGAACCCATGTCCCCTGCGTTGGCAGGTGGATTCTTAACTACTGCGCCACCAGGGAAGCCTGGAGATAGGGTTAGTTCCAGCTACTCTGCTCGTGGTTTTACTCCCCCATCTTTGGTAAATCTGATGAATAACTGAGCAAGACAGACCCAGAACCAGCCTAAGCTGCTCCATACCGCCCCAACCTTTTGTCTTTCAGTGTTTAGGTGGGAATGTCTAGGACAATGAATTGTATGATTTTAAAGTGCTGACAAACATTAATTAACTAGGGGTACTTCTTTGTTTGAAGAGAGTTATGTCTAATTGTGAATATGTCTCCAATTATCTGCTCTCCTTTTTTGACTGTATTATCATCTGAAATCTGCAGTATCTAATTTCCTTGTACATTTATTTTAGTAAATGTACTAAAAAAAATGGACATATAGTCATTTTTGGACATATAGAATGGACATATAAATGGACATATAGAATGAAGCTGTTAGGGTAGGCCCTAATCCAATCTGACAGGTGTCCTTATAAGAAAAGGATTCCTCACCATGCCCCTGTGGTATCTGTTTGAAATTGGACTTGGGGAAGTATGGTTCTTTCCCTTGTATCCAAGAGGATGCTGCCAACACAACCTCTTTGAGGAGCAGTAAGCCACCTCTCCCCAAACACCCCTCTTATCTCTGTTCTGGATTCTTCCCTCTGGCTTTTTTAAGGTTTAGCTCCAGGAGAGAGTGCCTCCTCTGGGATAGGCTTTCTGAGCAGGTAAATCCACCTTCTTCTGCCAGTTCAAAATCTACAAAGGAAGGGTTGTTTGCCAATGGTGGAGATCGTGGTTAAGAGAGGGTGAGAATATCTCATTGGATACTGGTGGTGTCATATATTTCTGTACTTCTTTCATTGACATGAAGAGGTGGATACCTAATGGCTCCACAATTTGTGCAAAGTCAAAGTAGATGTCATCTTAGAAACAAACATGAATATCTGTGAGGTTCCCACTCTGACGCTTGGCTTTGGAGCCAGATAAATTAACACAACCCCATGGTTACAATACTTATGCCCCAATTCTAGACAGAAACAGTTGGTAACTCACAGCCCTGTTGCTGCTGCTGGCCTCATGTCTAGCCTCTTGTCTGGGAAGGCAGTGTGTGCCACCGCCTGCTCTCCTCCTGGGCTGACAGGGGAGAAACTGCCATGATGACAGCATGGCAAATGAAACCTGGTCTGGGCTATGCACAGGTGTTACCTTTAAGATGTTGAGGAGGTAAGGTATTCTTCAGGCATGGAATTCAGAAGAGTTCTCTTTCTTTTTTTTTTTTTTGTGGTACGCGGGCCTCTCACTGTCGTGGCCTCTCCCGTTGCGGAGCACAGGCTCCGGACGCGCAGGCTCAGCGGCCATGGTTCACGGGCCTAGCCTCTCCACGGCATGTGGGATCCTCCCGGACCAGGGCACGAACCCACGTCCCCTGCATCAGCAGGCAGACTCTCAACCACTGCGCCACCAGGGAAGCCTGAGTTCTCTTTCTTCTATGGGCCAAGAAGTTTGTTGGCTGCAACCGTTTGTGTATTCATTAAATTGACAAACATTTACTGCAAGCCTACCAACTACAAACCACTGAAATGCTCTCTGAGGAGAATAATAATAGTAACAATAATAAATAGTTTATTATGTCATAGGCTCTGGGCTAGGCCCTTTACATATTATTATTGATTTTATTGATAACATTTGTTCAGTGTCTGCTGTGTAGTAGGAACTGTGCTAAACAGTTTGCATGCATTTTATTCTTATAATACCTGATGAGGGGAGGTACTCTTGGTCTCATTTCACTGGTGGGAAAGCTGAGATTCGGATGATGCTGAAGGTCACATAGCTGGTACCTGCTGAAGCCAGGGATAAAACTTAGGTTGTTCTGATCCCAACGTGTATTCTTGCTTTATTTGGTTGTCCAAAAGATAGTTGAGAAAGAAACATTCTTTGATAATCGAGGCCCCTTGTGCGTTATGCTTGGAAGTCACTCTCAAGAGAAACATTCTATAAACAATGCTAGCTTTATTTCACCAAATCACGTGTCTGGTGTGGTTTTCAGACTGTTGCTCAAATCTCCACCCCACACCCTGCAACCAGCTTTTCATGGACATTTGAGAGCTATTACTTTGGGTTAAGGCTGTGCCCAGTGGTGTGTGTGTGGGGGGGATGTTTATGCCATTGTGTCAGTTGCACCTTCAGGTGAGAGTTTGTCATGTCGTATTCTCTTAGGGGTGCTGGAGAGGTCAGTGCATGTTGATAGGGAGAAATAGGGCCACAGGATGTGTGAAAGTCTGAGGTGCAGGCCCCTCCAGGACAGCGCATACAGTGAGGCTCAAGTCTTCTGAGGGACTAGCTGGTTTGTGTCACTGTGAGCTGGGATTTCCTGAAGCTCAAGGCTGCTCTCTTTCCAAATCCATCTAATCTCTAGACGGATGATGGCTTGGATAGAAATGTTAGGAAGTAGGCAGAGTCAAGCTGTTTGTGAATAAAAGAAAACTCCAAATCTCTGAAATTAATCTAACCAGGGTCATGTCTACCTACATGTAGCCCATTTGAATAGAGATATGATTCTCTCTGTTTAATCCAACTACAACCTATTACTACTAGAACTAATGTTTATATCATGCTGACCATCTACAAAGCACTTTTATAGGCATCAGCTCATTTGGTTATTCCAGAAAACTCTGGGATGGATCATTTTCTTCCTTTTCCCTCTAAGGGAACAGAGGCTCACATAGTTGAATGATTTGCCCAGGGTCACAGGGCCAAACTGTGGGGCATGTGAAGGGAAGCACACCTCATTTTGGGGCAAAGCCAGAGGTCCTTGGTCACATCAAGCTGCCTCCTTGACTGAACGCTCGTTCCCCTTATGGAAACCTGAAAATGCTGGGCTCCCAAATCACAGACAAGTTTCAATAAACAAAAAGGCTGACGGAAGTCTTTCTACTCCTCCTGGGTATACACAGTCAGTCTGAAGGCCTAAATCATGGAAGCACTCCCTCTAACTCTGCTCTCACTGGAGACGACTCTCAAGGCTTTGCAGCTGGTTGAGTCAGCTCTGCTGTTGAATGGGTGGAGCAGATAAAGTCAGTGCCCTGGCCTGATTCCTCAGATCTCTCCTTACTGTTTGTGTGCGCCAGTGGGTTTGGTATGATTTGCTGTCAGAGGTCAGGACTGACTGACAGATGTGGCAGTACCTCTGGTTGGATGACTGTCAGGTGGAGCTAACATTCCAGAGCTCCCCTGTGGGATCTGGTGAAGTCACTGCGGGAGTGTCTACCAAAGATCACACCTTTGCTTGATTTACTGCCTTTCCCAGTCCTGCTTCCGTCAACCCCTATCAGTGGCCTCTGGGAGGTCTTCCTGGATAAATCGCTTGCACTTGAATCCTTGTCTCTAATTCTGCTTCTAGAGACCCTAACCTAAAATAGAGTATCAGAAGTATATTCTAGAATCTTTCAGGTGCCCTAGTTTGGTGTTTATCTTCACATCTTCGATTAAGCAGTTTTGATGTTTATTAGTTGTCTGACCTTAAATTATTTGAAATCTCCGAGCCTCTTTTGGCATCTCTAACATGGGGATAATCACACCTGCCTCGCAGGGCCATGGTAGGGATTTAATGAGATAAGGTAGGTGAAGCACTTAATATTTATAGGTGGTGTTCAGATATTATTACCTATTTTTCTAATATTTTGTGTGGAAATTTCTCTAGTGACATTGGATCAAAGTCACAGAATAATTCTACAATGGTGCAACCTTGTACCTCTGTGAATTTCATAGACTTAGAGACAAAAGCTGTTTATAGCATATAATCCAAGTGTCTCAGGATTTAGCAGCTGCTGATTGCAAATGCAGTCACATCATATTAAACCCCAAATGTCAACAGCAGCAAGCAAACCCCCATTTGACTCAGAGAGGCCCAGTCATTTATAGAGCCCCTCCGAGGGGTGCTCACATATGTCCACAATTATTCCACGCTGCTGTTTGCCGAGCCTGGATTTACAGATTTATGTCCCATCGTTTGCACAGAGTTGCTGATCCCGGCCTACTGCTCTTCTCCTGTCAGCGCTGTCAGGTGCTGCTAGGGAAGATGGAGAGCCCCACGCCTAATGTCATTTTCACAGTGGAGCAAACCCGCTGCCCCCTAAGGCCTAAAATCCTCATTATTGTTTTTGTGAGGATCTTTCTTTTTTATTTTTTGTGCTCAGCTGGGAGAGGTATGGCCAGGTTGCTTGAGTCCTCTGTGATTGCTGATAAAGTTCATTCAGCTGCAGATGGTAGTGCCAGGACTTGGCAGCAGCCAGGCCCTATAATAGGCACAGACTCTGGTAAAGCTGGAAACCCACTGCCCCCAGCATGAAGAATCTGTGCCTCAAGGTCGGGACCCTGATGGCCACCACGTCTGATAGCCACCAAATGAAAAGAATGCTCCTTCTTCTTTGTGTGTGTGTGTTGGCAGGGTCGGGGATGGAGTGAGGTACAGGGGTGGGAAGGCAGGAACAGTGAAAAGTACCCATAATGAGTTCACCAGAGCCAAAAGAGTTTCAGAATTTATTTATTTATTTATTTTTGGCTGCCTCGGGTCTTCGTTGCTGCGCACGGGCTTTCTCTAGTTGCGGCGAGTGGGAGCTACTCTTCGATGCGCGGCCTTCTCATTGCGGTGGCTTCTCTTGTTGTGGAGCATCGGGCTTGAGGCACACGGGCTTCAGTCGTTGTGGAGCATGGACTCAGTAGTTGTGGCTTGCAGGCTCTAGAGCGAAGGCTCACCAGTTGTGGTGCACAGGCTTTGTTGCTCCATAGCATGTGGGATCTTCCTGGACCAGGGATCGAACCCGTGACCCCCGCGTTGGCAGGTGGATTCTTAACTACTGTGCCACCAGGGAAGTCCCGAAAGAGTTTCAGAATTTTTTTTATGTTTTCAGTTAACACACAGAACCCTTTCTCCTCAGGATAAACACTGCTGTCAATCTCCTTGAGTGGCAATGAGTTCTTGAACCTGCCACCACCTATAACCACAATCACCTGTCCCTCCAGGTTCAAGCCCTGTTGCTGGTCTTAGAGCACAGATAAAGCAATTACTATTTAAAACCACAAGTGGCTGCAGCAGCTTCAGCCTGTAAGTAAGTAGCATAATTTCTCTCTGGAGTAAATAGCCTTTTATTTAAACAAAGATGAGGCCCACGGGGCATGATTTGGAAGGAGGAATTGAAACAGAGAGATAGCTAAACCTATCAGCATAAAAAATAAACTAGGATTTTCTGGGGAGAAGAGTCGAGAAAGGAGAAGAAGGGAACAGGAGCCGCAAGGGATTAAACCACAGCATGGAGGCCATGGGTGTGGAGGCCATGGGTCTCTGAGAACGGCACGCGTTAGACATCACCAGTGGCCAAAGGCGAGGATGTTTTGTGTTTCCTTTTACACTGTTTGCTCTGTGCTGAAAAGTAATTGCCTGAGGTGAGGCCTTGTGCCAGTGGTGTTTCTGGGAAAATCAAGGGAAAGAGTCTGTGTTACTGATCTAAGAGCTAGAATGCAGAGCAAATGGAGCAGCCCTGGGACTGGCTGGGGAGAGAGACAGAGAACTTTTACTATGGAAAGGAGAAATCAGAGGGAGAGTCTCTGGGGAGTCATGGAGCCTGAATTTCCATTCAACTAATATCTGGATGACAGCCTAACTAACCCCCCTTGTCATCTGACTGTCGCCCACCCTAGCCCATCGAACATGGCTGTATATGTCTGATTCCCAGTTTGTTTCTAGGTTTTTGCCCGGTAAGGAAGCTCCTCAGATCCCAAATAAGTCACTGGATGCAAACGGCTAAGTGGGAGGAAAAGCATGTATAACTGATATGGTGACCCAGCAAGACTCATGGGGTGTGATCATACAACAACTTTAGTTTGTCTCCCACAACCATTGGAAAAAATTTTTTTGGTTACCAAATACAACCTTTATTCAAAAAGTCCAGCTCATAAAATAACAAACACTCCAAGCTTGATTTGAAGTCAAATCTTCTCGCTTCCCCAGTTAAGCCTGCAGAGGTGGGGAGCTGGGGTCCTTGCCACCTCTTTGCTAGAATCTGTTTCTGCTCTTCCAGGGCTTGAATACAGTAGGGGAAGAGCGAGAGTTGTTAACTGGGGCACAGAAAAGTTCTCACGTGACTGAAACTGTCTCGTGGGTTGGGTTTGCGGTCTGTGGGCTGGGCAGCCGTTTAAGTTAAGCTTTGGTTCTTTGGAGAACCCCATCACCGTGGGCCTTTCATCTGAAGCTCCCTTGACCCCGGGGGAGGCATCTCCATTGTGGTCGATTGCTTCCTCCTTCTGCAGCCCCCAGACATATTGCAATGTCCTTAGCTTCTCGCCACTAGGGTCTCGCTGCCCCTTTGGGAAGTTTCACTGGACAGAAGCTGACCCCATGTTCATTCTTTGTTACGTGACCCACTTCCGCCCATGGGAAATACACGTCCATTTGCACCCTTGACAGACTCTGAGAGCATAGGCTGCCCCATGCACTTATTCTTTGACTCGTCTGTCAGCTCATATTAAGTTTTAAGTGAGAGTCAGACACCAGCTCACGTGTTCTCCAATTACTCTCCTCAAGTATATGTCCCCCACCCTTCCCAACTTTCCAGATGCAAAGATTGCATAGCACACTTCTCTTCCGGGAAAACCTCTTTCCCTATGTCCTCTGAGTCCAGGTGTTTTTATGCCCTCTATGTAAATGAAAAGTCTAAGATTTCTCACCTGTACTTGTCACCAACTCTGACATTTCTGCGTGGAAATATAAAACAGTTTGGATTGTAGGATGTTGACTTTATGCTGTGGCTGAAATGTTCCCTCAGAAGCCCCATTGCTCCTCTTTGTAATCTGACTTGCATGAGGGCCACCCACCCATCAGACATGGCGGTTTATGTCTGAGTTTCCAATAGGATGATGGTTCAAGTCTTTTTTTCCTGAGGGAACTCTTCAATCCCAATGACAATAAGTGGATACAAATGGTTAAAGGGAGGTTATTTCCTCATTCATTCCCCAGAAACATTTGGGGCTCAGTGCTTGCCTCACTGAGCCTCCCTGTGACAATTAAAAAATGTCCAATTGTTCTCCTTTTTCACTCTTGGTGGAAGGACAGAAACTGCTGAAGTGAAGGTATATCAGGATGCTTTTCTCTGACTGGTTTTGAAAATTTTTTCCTAAGTCTCATATAATGAACCTCACATGTTAGGATCTAGCAGAGTTTGGAGAAATACTGTAAGTCTATGTAACCATAGAGCAAGGTAGAAAGTGATTTTCACCACTCTCTTGTTCTTCTCATCCTCTTACCTGGAAAATACCCCTTGATTCTCATTCAGACTGATCTTTTCTCATAAAATATAGTGGCCTTCATTTTGAAGTTTTGAATTGAATATGATGCTTAGCTTAAAAGTTATGTTCTGAAGGATGTGAAAGTTTCATCAAATTACAGATTTATTTTGTGTAATGTGGTTGCTGGTATTGGTTGCCTGAAGCCAAAGAACCATGAAAGGTACACTAAGAAATAGGGCCTATGGTTTTGCCAATGTGTCATTTGAGATATAGCTCTCCTTCTAAGTTGGCCAACTAGGTTGAGATTAATGAGGAAGGTGGTGTGTGTGTGTGTGTGGGGGGAGGGTGGGTGGTTGTGTGTGTGTGTGCGCGTGGGCATACATTTCATTCACTCAATCAATTCCAGTGAGATAATACAGAAGTGGCCATGAGGGAGAAGAAGTAGACAATGGGCACAGATAACCTCCTGTTCCATTCAGTGGTGTTAATTAGTAATGAGCATAATCTTCATTTTTTTAAAAAAAAAAGGTTTGGCAGTGTAGTTTAGTAAAACAAAGAAACACCAAATGGAAACCTCTCTGCCATTTACTTAGAATCTGAAACCTTGGTTGCTAGTTCTACCTCCAGCTGGTACTGGCCATAGGACCCTAGACAAATTACTTCTTTGAGCCTCAGGTTTCTGCATCTATAAAATGGTGAAAAACCTATCTATTGTGTGGAACTGTCACTTAAAGGAGACACTGTTCAGGAAGTTCTCTGTGAACTGTACAATGGGACCTGGTGTGATGGGTCATGGCCAGGTGATGGTTGAGTTGACTGGAGATGAGGAGATCTGACACTGGCAGCTCAGGGCCTTGAATCAGGTTTTCAATTTCAATTTGAGTGTGAACCCACTGCCTGTATTGACACAGCACAAAGCCAGGGGCAGATCTGACAGTGATTTGTTTAATTTGATTGATGAGGGCTGCAAAACTGGGTCATTCAGTCTGCAAAGTATCTAGGCTATAATGATCTGATATTGACTGTCTACATTCATCAAACTAAGTGGATAATTAGCATTTGACTTTGTGATGTATAGACAGTAATTGTAGCTCTTTCTCAATTAAACATCTCATTCGAAGTCGTGATTTTGGTTGTCACGTCTGTGCAGATGATTTCCACATTTGTTTATACTTCCAGCTCTGGCTTCTTTCTTAAAAAAACTATTTTATTTTTCCGTCAGTCACCAGGCATCTTCTGTAGCCTCTCTTCAACATATGGTCCTTCCCAAATCTTCCCTCCATCTGTAGTCCTCATTTCAGCCAGTCTCAAACCCTCAGTGTTAACTCTGACCCCGCCCTACTCAACCCCTTCCACATGCTATCAGATGCCAGACTCTATCAATTCTACCTGTGAAATCTTTTTCCTTCTGTCTAATTCTGCAGCCTTGCTATCCTATGATTTCATCAAGGCCCAGCCTATGATTACAGAAACCCTGTAATTGGTCTCCCTTTTCCGGGGTGTTCTCATTCCAATCCATCCTATACATTAATGCTCTCATCTTTTCTTCTGCTCCAGAATCCCCTGGAGGGTTCTCTCTGCCTGAGCAATGGAGCCCGTAGCCTTCCACCTGGCCTTCTCAGCATGGCAAGGTCTGGCTCTAACTGGTCTTTCTGACTTCATCGTCTCCCGCTCCCCTTCCTGCCCAGTCCTGAGCGTTCTATCCCTGGTTCCCTGTGCTGACTCATGGCCTCCCAGATGCTGTTCTGTGTTCACACAGGTCCCTTCTCTGGAAGATTCCTCCCCTCATTCTAGCTCTCTAAACCTCAGTCCAAATGCTACCTAACTTTCATAGGTCGTCACGTACCTCTTCCTCACTGCCTTCCTTTAGGTTCCTGTTTAGAAAGAATCTCTCCCTAATCTGTACTCCAGGCATGTTAACAAGATTTGCCCTACTTTCTCCTCTCTAGACTGTAAGTTCCTCCAGGGCAGGATTTGTGCCAGTCATCTTTGTATTTACCAGGGGCCCCAGATCTTGCCTCTAATGCTTGCTTCTTAAATAACTGTTGAATAGATGGATGTCTGTAAAGAAAGCTAGTTTTCCAATATATTTGTTTCTTACTTTCTTGTGTGGGAAGCAACTTCTTATTTGAATATTGTAAACTCATGTGCTGGAATGTTTTGAGACTATGCAATATGCTCCTATGGCTTTTTTCTTTCTGATAATGTAGGTCCTTTATCGGTGGTATGTGGCACTAATTATAGGGAAGAGGAAAGGAAATTCTGGAAAGTAGTTCACTGAAGAGGAAAATGAACATGAAAATTCTAACTATAAATGGAATAAATATGTTTGCTGAGAAGGACGTCTTGAAAGGCAGTATTCTGCTAGGGCAGTGCTGTTTTTAAGGAGAATACTATTGGGTTGGCAAAAAGTTCATTCGGGTTTTTCTGTAAAAACTTGAATGAACTTTTTGGACAATCCAATAATAATTTTATAAAGAAGCATCTTGGAATTTTTTAGGAGAACTTGTAAGAACTGTAGAATAATCAAATCATTGAGAAATTGGGCCAGACTTTTCCTAGAATTCTGTAGCCCATTGGATCTGACAAGAGAGGAAAAATTGGCTGTTGAGCTGGGGAAAAGGACTAATGGAGACAAATTACAGGAATGGTAATGGTTTCACCCCGAGGATAGATGGATGGTGTTTTAAAAGACCATCATGTCATACAGATGGTGAACTGCTATTGTCGCTCCCATCACATTGGGGAGCACAGCGGAAGAGAATATGGGCAAACCCAAACATTGCATTTTGATGCAAAGTGTAGGACGAAAGATGGGATAAGCCTTGAAGATGGAGGTAGCGTTTCATTTTGACACATTTCATAGTAATACAATAAAGTGTGCCTTTAATGCTTTATTTTTAGGTTCACCAAAAGAGCCCAAAGTCATGAAAATGTCCTGCACCAAGATCTCTCTAGGAGATCTGAGTTAGAGCTTTCTGATGATGCAGTGTGATCAGTGACTGAAGGAGAGCCTGATAAAGATCAATGCTCAGTATATTACTTTACACACAGTAGGTGTTAGGTTAAATGCTGTTGGGTAAAAAACCAAGATTAACTCTTAAATATTCACAAAGGTTCAGCTGTAATTCTGCCTAAAGTCAAGAGGATGAGCTCCATGTAGACAGAACATCTATGATTTTTAAGTAACTTTGCTATTTTCAATACATGTATAAATGTAAAAGTAAAGTTTTGTGATTAAGTTCACAACTCAAAAAAAAAAAAACAAAAAAAAACTTTGGGTTTCCCTGGTGGCACAGTGGTTAAGAATCCGCCTGCCAATGCAGGGGACACAGGTTCAAGCCCTGGTCCGGGAAGATCCCACATGCCACAGAGCAACAAAGCCCTTGCACCACAACTACTGAGCCTGCGCTCTAGAGCCCGCAAGCCACAACTACTGAGCCTGCATGCCACAACCACTGAAGCCCACGCGCCTAGAGCCCATGCTCCGCAACAAGAGAAGCCACCGCAATGAGAAACCCGCACACTGCAACAAAGACCCAACGCAGCCAAAAATAAATAAATAAATAAATAAATTTAAAAAACAACAACAAACTTTGTGGAACTTTTGGTACAGAAAATGTAGAGACTGTAATTATGTAGCCTATTGGGGTCCATTCTCTTTGGGGAATTGATTCCACTGTAATGGATTTTTTAATTATAATAATTTAACAGAGACACTTTGTAAACTAAGATTGGGTTTGTTGGTCCTAATAGGGCCAAATTTAATTTCAGGATCTCCCCCTCTCTCTTGTGTTCTCCCCACTTATTAAATGTGTGGGCTCAGATTAAAAAGATAATCAAAGGACCAAGGGGAAGATAATATAAGGTCAACATCTTCTCCCCATTCCCACTTTCAATTGCTTTCCAGTCTACTGAAGTTGTTCTTGTCAAGGCCACTCCAGGTGGCTAGATCCATTGGCCAATTTTTCCTCCATGTCTTACTTGACTTCTCAGCAGTATTTGACACAATTGACATTACCTCTTTCATGAACTATTTTCCTCATTTTTCTTTCAGAACACTTTTCCTCCTACCTCAGGGGCTGATCTCCCTCAGTCTCCTTTATTGGATCATTCTCTTCTCCACAGCCTTGAAACATTAGTGGTTCCCACAGCTCAGGCCTTAAATCCCTTGTCTAGCTATAGTCACTCTCATTTCTATGACTCAAAACCATCTATTGACTGATGACTCTGAAATATGTATATCCCCAGCCCCATCTTCTTCCTGAACTCTCTTGACTTATATAAGCAACTGACTGCCCCACATCTCCACTTGGATCCCAATAGACATAATCACCGTTTTCTCTGTGTTCTAACATAGATAAGTTCAGCTATTTTTACTTGCCTTAAAACTTTCAAGTTTCTAATTAAGCATATAAATGTTCAGAAGTATATATAATTATCATAAATACTGCAGTTTACTACATTCAAAAGAGGTGACTTGTTTAACCTTATACATTGTAGAAATTATAAGCCTAATTTTAAAATGATTAAGTAAATATCAGAAACTAATACCATTCTTAAAAATAGTTGCTACCTGTCTTTCACTGTCAGTATCCACATTATAAAGAGTGGTGTGATTTTCAGGTGATTGCTGCATGCTTTCTTATTCATCCATTAGAGTGATTATGTGCCAACCCAAATCAAGCTGAAACCCAATGGAGTTTGCTTATGTAATTGACAATTTATGATTATACAGCTTTTCACAATTTTTCTCTTATAATGTATCCCTTGAGATACACTGAGAACACTGAGTGAAATAAGGCAGGTATCATTTTTTTTTCCTGCCAAAAATTGAGGCTGAAAGAGACTTGGTGGTTTGTCCTAATCACACAATATAAATGTTACTGTTGCCTTTTGAACCCTGGGTCATCTGACTCCCAACTCCCTTCTTCTCCCAATACCTTAAGATATTTCCCCTTCAAGGTAACATCCACGACGTTTTTCAGGCAAAACACACAGTAAAGTCATGACAAGAAGGATCAATTTTTTAATTTATAATTTTCAGTGATTATCCATACTATTAAGAAAATTGTACTATCCCCTTGCCATTTTTCGAGAGTGAGCAACCTGCATTAGATATTCCTCTCTGTTGATGTTTCCTAGTTTTAAAAATTATCTTTAATTATCCAAAAGATAAACAAATAAAATGGAGAAATAGAGAAAGAAGCAAATAACATTAACTTTCAAATGAACATTCCAAATGAAAAGAAGTGATTTTCCGCACACATTTGGGCTTATATTCTGATAAGCAGGAGATCAGTGTTCGGCTTCATGCTGTTTTTCTGAAGCCCCTTTATTTTTCATTAATCTGTCTCCCTTGTGGGCCTGGTGCTCAGTAATCTGCTCATCTCTAGCGTGATGCATACTATAATCCATTGCTTCTCCTTCCATGCATTTTAATGAAGCCATTTTTACCTCCTTTACATAACTGCTGTCCTGATTTCATACTACAACATAACCATTCATTGTCACATCATTGAGAGCAAACCTTTAAAGAAATAACTCAAAAAAATGGGATGGATACAGATTTTTGATTCCTTTTTTTTTTTTTTTTTTTTTGTTATTTTAAGAGAGCTTTGTGAACTCAGCAGCATTTTCATCATTTTGTCTTCAGTAGATGCTCAGGGTTGGAAATAGATATCCCCCGAACACCAATCCAAGTGAGAAAAATATTGGCGTCAGAATCTGTGTGCCAGAGCTGCTGGGTCCCTCTGTCCTCTTCATGCCCCATCACTTGGCTGCATGCTCTGAGCTCCTGCCCCCTGCCCTGGGCTGCCCTTTTGGGAGGGCTTCTGTAGCTGTGGAACCATAGAAGACCTGTGTAAGAAGTACTTGCTTGTCATTGCTGTTTGGCTTCCGTCTTCCTGCTAGTTTGTCTTGCTCCTCTGTTTCCTGCCCATTGTTCTGGACTTGGACCTTCTGCTCTGCTCTGCTCACTGGCGTTTATGCATTCCAGGCCTGTATTTGTCTGCCTGGCTTCTGACCCTTGCTCCCTGTGTGAGGTCTGATTCATGGCCTTGCTCTGACCCTGGTGTCCTGGCTAATGTCCTCTCCTGGCTGTTCTCAGGGGACCAGGGTGCTCCTTGTTCTGAAGTTTACCTTCCATGTCTCGCTTCAGCTTGCCTCTCCCTCCCTTCTCAGTCTTGCCTTGGATTTCTGGGTCATTCATTCATTCAACAACTAACTACTAAATGCCCAATGTGTGCTGTTGATACAAAGATAAATAAGACGGGCTCTGCTCGTACAGAATTCACCAACTAGAGGATAAGTCGGCCCCCAAAGAGGCAGATCCTGATTTTGTGAAGCTTATGTAAATTTGGGGGCCCTTGTTATGAAAAAGAATGCAAAGTTATGAATACACACTTAGGAAGAGGCCTTGGAAAGGGTCTATGTGAGCAAGATCCCTGAAACTTTATCACGTAGTAAATTTACCTGTGTGGATAGATAATTTTAAAAAAGGAGTTAAGTTCTGGGGTAGAACTATGCAGGGGACCAAGGAAGGGTGAGTAACCTACACCTGGATGTCAGGGGTGGCTTCCTGGGGAGGTTACTGCCAATGAGTTTTATAGCTGAGTACTATCTAAGTAGATGAAGAAGAGAGGGAAGGAGAAAGAGGCAGACAAGGCCTTGCAGGCAGAGGGTCCAGCATATAAACGTAGACGGTAGTGAGTCCTGGGTGCTCCCAGCAGCTCTATTTTGCTGGAGGATCAGGTGAAGTTGGAGAAGGCAGTTGGTACTAAAACTCTGAGAATCTGTGCCTCAGTAAGCCTCTTGGATTTTTTCTGTTGCTTAGATTTTCATCTCAAACAAACCACTCTGGCAGGAGAATATGCAAGTGTGCATATCAGTTAGGAGATGTGGCAGTTGTTCAAGCAACAGGTGACAGAGTTATGAACTAAAGCTATAATAGCAGGAATAGAAAGAAGAGATGGGTCAAGATACATGTGGAAAATTAGATGTAGGGCCAGTGAAGAGTAAAGAGGAAGCTCGGGTGAATGTGAGGATGGCAGGACCATCATATGAAAAGGGGGTAGAGAGGACAATGGTTTAAAGGGATTTGATACGTTTAGTCTTAGGGCAACTCATTGGAGGCGTTCTTTTAGAAAAATCATATCTGAGTCTGAGGCTGGAGGAGTCATGTGGGTAGTAGGTGCAGATTAAAGAAGTATCAGCATATAGGTAGTAATTGAAAGCAAGGGAATGAATGAGCTAACTCAGGTAAGTGTGGAGAGAAAGAAATGGAGGGTGGGATCCCATGAAGGGCGCTTGGGAAGGTGTCGGAACAAGCCATAGGGAGGTCTGAGGAGGTTGGGAGAGTCCAGTGTCATAACAACCAAAAGAGTAAAACATGTCAACACACCAAATGCTGCCGTCTTGCAATGAGAAGACTGAAAAATGGGCATTGGATTTGTTGACAGGAAGTAATTGGAGATGAGGATGAGAGTAGTGATGAGAACAAGCCAGGTTTCAATAGGTTGAGCACTGGATGAGAGGTGAGGAAGTAGTGCTGAGTGTGGAACCCTGGGTGGATATTTTTGCATGAGAAAATCATCCAATTAGCTCCATTTATTAGCATTAGCTCCAGTCACTAGAATCTAATGGACTTTTTTTTTTGAGATGGGAGATACTTGAATATATATTTAAGATGGGAGAGATGCTTAAGCATTTTTATAGCCAGAGAGTTTAAATATTCAGAAGCTGGGATAGAATGTGGGATGGAATAAAGCCTTGTTATCTGTGACCCTGTTTGCTTGTTTCCCTTGGGAACTCCCACTCCTGATTCTATTGCTCCTTCTAAGAGATGAAAATTGTCCCTTTCCAAGGTGGCTAATACAGATCTGGCTGGTTGGTCTTCAGATCTTTTATGTTTTCTGTCAACTCGGAGGTTCAGTGATTGACTTATTGATGGTCCAAAGAAACATTGGTGTATTTGTCAGCCTACAGTGGTCTTAAGTCAGGCCACCTTGGAATGAGAACAGCAGAAAGCATAAAACGGGGTGAAAAGGAATTATCCTGACCCTCCAACATCCCTCTCCTTTGTAATCATCGTCCCCTCACTGACTGGGGAACAACTGCCTGGTAGGGAACAATTTGCTTCAAAGGGAATAGCATTATCTAGGGGTAGAAAAAAAAATCAAGAAATGGTCAGTTTGCTCTTGCTTCTGGAACCTCTGATTTAGGCCATTGTTAAAACCACTGGTATCCATTCTAGAGGCAAAGGAAATCAAAAGCTTCATCCCAGAGGCCATCTCAAAGCCGTGAAACTGAGATCCCATTTGCTAGCAGCTGAGAGCAGAGCAAAGTTGGGCACTGACAATAGATGTGAAAATGCTTTATAAACCAGAACATGCTCTACAAATGCCAGCTATCACAATCCTTTCTGAAAGCTGTTTGCAGAAATATTTGCTTGAAGACCCCATAGTACTCAAAATAAAGCAACAGTAACTCAAAGGCAATTGTATTCCTTTTTAAAGCATATGTTTTACTGCAGCATGAGAAACTAAACCTCATTTTCTGCTTAATGCCCACTTGACAGACTTGGTGGAATTGTAGAGCTGGTCTCCCACCCTCTCTCACGTATTGCCTAAGTGTGTGCTGAAGTGGGCCTGCTAGCGATAACCAAACACAAAATGAAAAACGCTTTGCCACGGCGCTCCCCCCGACCCCCTGCCTTGACTGCTGTTTAAATGATAAATATCCAGTAAAAACCACAGCACTAGAGCCCAATTAGTATTAGAGTTAAAAAACTTTCACCCATTTCAGGGAGAAAATATGTATATACTACATAGCTATGATCAAGGGAATGATGAGCTATGGGCAAATAAAAAATAAAAAAAAAAAAAAAAATTAAGACTCATGGTAGGTGACACATTTATCATTAGTACTCAGAGATACCCTGAAGTTAAAATAGGAGCATCGTCTTGTGTGATCTGATTTTTAGAGAAAAGGGAATCCAAACGCAGTTACTCTTTCCCAAACTCAGTCATCCATATCTTACTTATTGAAACCTGAATATGTATGATGATGATTCTATTTCTCTAATTCAAGGCTTTGCTTCTTGCTAAAACAAATTCTTGGGGCAAGCAGCATTTAAAAGTTCTCATCATTATCCCCTAAATGTGAATGAGTTTCTGTTTTTTTCTCTTAAGTAGGAGGGTGTTGCTTCCTAAGTGGGGGTGAGAGGTGGAGAGGAAAGGCAAGGAGCAGCCCATGCTTCTCTTCACAGTTTGCTTCGGATTAGGGCAGCCTGAGGATTTATGGCAGAGCTAGTGGTAATTTACCCATATTCATGCATCCAGCCATCCATTGGATATCCATCCAATATCCATCCATCTCTGTGGCATTAGAATCCCAGTTTTCATTTTGAGTAGACACATATTCAGCAAAAGAACATGTTTCTAAATTTCTCCCCATCTCACTCCTTACAGCTAGGGGTGGCCAATAAGATATAGGCAGAAGTTACGTAGCAGAACTTCCAAGAACATTTCTTAGAAAAGTGATAGGACCCTAAGAACATTTTTTTTTTTTTGCCTTCCCTCCTCCTTTAGTTTTCTTTCTCCTAGGAATGCAGATAGGATGGCCTATAAAGGGCTAGTGCTCTAGCAGTCATCTTGTAAGCATGAGGATAAGGGATAGCACCATCAGAACAGAGAGTTGAAGGGAGCCTGGGTTCCTGGTGACAAAAGGGAGTTCCCACACCAGCCCTGGACTGCTCACCTTTGGATTTCCATTACATGAGAAAGAAATAAATATTAGTTAAACCTCTTTTTTTCAGGTCTCTGCTACTCACAGTTGAACTTAATTCCTATCTGATGCAGATGAACATACATTTTGTAGTAAACACACACACACACACACACACACACACACAAATAAAGTAAAATTTAAAAACCCTGGGCAGAGTTCTGTGTTTACCTTTGGATTCCACAACCAAAGGTAGATAAAGACAATTTGGTAACCTTTCAGAGAAGACCCTCCTACACACACACACACACACACACACACACACACACACACACACACACAAATGCATTACCTTGTCTAAATACATTTATCAAGCATGTGGTTACCTGTAGTATTCTACTGAGTTTCATGATAGAGCTATTTCTTGTTTTCAAGTAGTTCACAATCTCTGATAGATCACCCAGATGCAGGCATGATAAACTATTTGAACAGCAATACCTGCAAAGACAAGTTAAAAAGACTAGGTAGATTTGAAGAGATTATAAAAAGTGATATAAAATGTCTATTCAAAAGGATTACTGTGCAAAGAATTTTGACCTGGCAGTTCACATATCATGTAAGAACAAAGCAAGTGGGAATGATACCAATCTAGAAAGGATTTTAAGTGAAATGGGAATTCAGGGGTGGATTTACTGAGAAGCCAGTGAAGCTCACCCTTCATGGCCCCTCATTTGCATGCAGTTCAGATCACTGTTTCTTTCCAGTTCGACTTCCCTTGTGTTACATTTCCCCTTGTGTTGGATGGTGGAGGAACAAATGAGGCATCTCTGGGATCCAAATAAGAGGAAGTTGAGATAAGGATGCCTTTAGTTTGCATTCAGTGGAACATAGTTATGAGGGTCACAATCACTTCTGTGTGTAGTAAGTTATTCCTAGCCATCGGGAGTAGGAATGGCTTCCAGAAATACTCCTGCTGCCCACAGTGGCATCATGACATGAAGGTGCAGAGCCAGAGGTCACACAGTGATATGAACTTGTACTACTACAGCTTCCAATGCTGGAAGTATGAGAACAGTAGAGCAGAACCATGTTTGAAATGCACAGAGCCAGAAACTACTCTGGAAAATTATTTTAATCATCTGATGTATAAAAATTTTTAATTTTTTAAAATTGTGGTTAATTAGACAAAACAGAATTTACCATGTTAACCATTTTTAAGTGTCCAGTTCACTGGCATTAAGTACATTCACATTGTGCTGCTATTACCACCACCCATCCACAAAACTCTTTTCATCACGCGAAACTAAAACTTTGTACCCATTAAACAATAACTCCACCTCCCCCCTTCCACCATTCCCAGGAAACCACCACTCTTTCTGTCTCTGAACTTGATTACTCTAGGTACCTCATATAAGTAGAATCATATAATACTTGTCCTCTTGGGACTGGCTTATTTCACTTAACATAATGTCTTCAAGATCGATCATGTTGTGGCAGGTGTCAGAATGTCCTTCCATTTAAGGCTGAATAGTAGTCCGTTTTATGTATATACCACATTTTCTTTGTCCGTTCATCTTTTGATAGACACTTGAGGTCCCTCTACCTTTTGGCTATTGTGAATAATGCTGCTATGAACATGGGTGTACAAATATCTCTTAGAGACCCTGCTTTCACTTTTTTGGGGTATAAGTGATGTGTAAAATTTTAAGTGGAGGATGAGCTTCTCATTGATACCTAGTTAAAATGGACATTCTTGCCTACAGAAATTTTTTTATAATGCATTATATGCAATTATAAACACACCACACAGTCTTTTTCTTTTTTGATGGGGATTGCACAACTTACAGGATTTCTGTACTTGTTGGCACAAACCAACAGTACGACTACAAAATGGCCACAATGTCTATTGGTGAACTCATGTTTCCTGCATCCCAGCTGTCAAAAAAATATTTTCACCAACCATACGAAAAAGACTGATTTATCTTTCTATTTTCCCTATAAAAAGTGTTATAACATCATCCTTATGAAGAGACGATCAAATACTATTCAACCAATTAATGTAGAAAACAGTTACAATAGAGGTGTGTCAGGTAATTAAGGAGTAAAACATATTTTGTTATTTTCCTGGACTTTGTGGTGTTTTCGGGTTTTGTGAGCTTTAAAAAAATTGTAATTTGTTATGCTCATCTCAGTCTAGATAAATATTGACATTCTTACCTAATTTTGTATGTGTAATGTTGTATTCCTTTTCTCAAAAAGGGTGCCCCAGTTGTATATGCTTTGGGCTCCACAAAACCTGGATCTGCTGCTGTGGAGGTCCCACAGACCCCAGTGCCGGGCTCAGGAGGTCTCAGTTTCCTTACCTCCCTCCCACTAGATGTCCTGGCATTCTTGTGACCTGGTGCCTTGTGTAGGGAAGGTCTGAGCGGGGCATTTGGGGCCAGGCTGAACAGAGCATTTGGCACCCATGGGTGCTTGGTCATGAGGTGCTGGGTGCCCACAAAGTGTACTTCTCTTTAGCCAACCACCAGGAGGACCAACAGAGGAGGGCAGGTAAGGGAGGTTCATGTCTAACTGAAGGCTGGGCAGTTGTGGTAATGACTTGGCTCCCACTAGCTTCTGTGAACTCATAGTTATCTTTAAATTCTTGGGCAACTTCCTCAGGAGAGGTTCACAGACTCATTCAAGAGCCCCTTCCTACACGGCCCCTACCCAATATCCCTGATTTCTTTTTAGTCTGGAGGAAATCCCCCCTCTTTCCTTGAGTTTCTATCAGAGGTACTCCCTCATTATGAACATCTTTTCCCTTGTTCTTTAAAAATGGACTTTTGGTCCCCTCGAAAATAGACCCTGGAATCACTAGCAGCCCCAAATCGAATTCTCCTATCCTGGGGTGGCAGGTGGGGCTATTATTCTTCAAGTCCTCCCAGGAGGATAAGAGAAAATGTATGTATTCTATCTCTTTAAAGCAGCAAAGCAAGGGAAGAAATACCACATGGTTAAGTTGCCTTATTAAAAGAACCTCAGTATTCATATCCTGGCACATACGTGATAAAGATTTATAGAATTTCAAAGTTGTAAGTGAGCCTACAGATCCTCTCATCAACCCCTATGATTTTTTAATTAATTTTTATTTATTTATTTATTATTTATGGCTGTGTTGGGTCTTCGTTTCTGTGCGAGGGCTTTCTCTAGTTGTGGCAAGCAGGGGCCACTCTTCATCGCGGCACGTGGGCCTCTCACTATCGCGGCCTTTCTTGTTGCGGAGCACAGGCTCCAGACGCGCAGGCTCAGTAGTTGTGGCTCATGGGCCCAGTTGCTCCGCGGCATGTGGGATCTTCCCAGACCAGGGCTCGAACCCGTGTCCCCTGCATTAGCAGGCAGATTCTCAACCACTGTGCCACCAGGGAAGCCCAACCCCTATGATTTTACAGATGAAGCATGTACAATCCCTAGAGGGTAAGTGATGCAGCCAAGGACGAGGCTCTGTGAGCCGCAGAGCCAGCCCCACTCCAGGCCGCTTTGTCTCCAGTCCTGTGTTTTCCCTCTGTCACATTCACGTTAGATATGGTGAGGAAGTTTTAGATAGAGTTGTTGAATGCCATGTTAATACTATTTTATGAAACTGGATTTAAAAGTTTTTGCTGGAGGTTGAAAAGAAAAAAGTTCTCATTTATTTGAGTTGGCTTGACTGTGACCTGCCTGAAGGCTTCAGAAAAGGCTAGGTGAATTTTCAAGATCATTGTAGCTTTAATAGTGTATGGTATTCACTCATCCATCCTCTTTAGCAGGAATTTCTTGATGCATCTTCTATAAACAGAGCACCATCTTGTGCACACAGAATAAAACAGTTATGGGATAAAAAATGGAATGTAAAACATGGTCCAAGCCCTCTGGGAGCTTAATATCCAGTTGAGGAGCAAACACTGTGCCCACCTTCCTCCAATATACAAATGCATTTAGTATTAGTACATGGCACTTATCAAAATTGTGATACAGAGAATTGAGCACCACGGCATCTGTGTGAGCATAAATGTTTGCTGGACCAAATTCTTCTCCTTAAATTAAGATGAGTGTCAAGATTGTCTTACAGTTATTTAAGAATCATAAGCCATTATTTTGAGTGTTTTCCAAGGTAGGACATGCTTCCTTTCACAACCTTGTTGAGGCTTGGGTGCATAAGTATGCAGGTGTCCTATGTGGTAATGCATCTCCTTGATAGGGTAGGCCCTACAAACAGGGAAGCTAACACAGGAGATGGCTAGGAGGAGGCCAGTGCTCCAGCTTGGGTCAGAGGAAAGAATCAGGTAAATGTCTTGAAATTAGGTACATTCTTTTGTCTAGGATTTTATCCACTATTTGGGGAGGGGAGTGGCATGCAAAATTATGGTATTTTTGTCTGCAATCCTCAAAGCAACAAAGCAAACAACATTTTTTTTTTTTGAAACATACATTGATTTTCCCCCTCCTTGCCCTTGCCCCCTTTCAAGCCTCTAGGCAGTTCTGGGCTCCCTACTAGAAGATTCTTCTAGGCTGGGGATATATGTGGGGAGAGATAGAGGGAAGTTATGTGAGAAGAGTTTGGTGAATTCCAGGAGGGTCTCTGCATCTTCTTCCTGAGCAGAGTCCCAAGGAGACGGTAAAAAAGGAGGAATCTGAGGCAAAAAGGGCCCTGTAACTGTAAGAGTCCTGAGGAGTTTGAAAGGCCACAGAGAGGTAGTGTCTGCACAGAGTCCAGGTCTACAGGGTATGGACAGCTCTGTAGGTTTCTGTAGGTTTCCATGGCCAAACCCAGCAGAGAATCACAGAATAGTAACAATGTCCACATTTGTGGCATGGAAGTAAGAGACAGAGTCGGGGATGTCCCAGCTACGCATGCATGGACTGCAACCAAGGACCAGATGCTTCCATTGCCAAAACTTGGCTTGACATTGACCTCTTGGAATTCAGACACAACCCCAGGGTGAGGGTCAGGGTCTCCAACTAACAAGAGAACTTCCTGCTGTCTAGGACGAGCAGGGGGAATCAGGCCTTCTAAATAGAAATTAAGTTTTACTATAGAAGAAAAGTTTATTTCTGGCACCCCTGAACTTATTCACTGAGATTCATACCCACTATACCAATTTGTTTTTCTCTGTAAAATATGTCTTAAACAATTACTCTTGTCTTTGTTTGAACTGTTGAAGTTTCACAGGCAGGATTCAGATAAAAATTTGCACAATATTCCTAAAACTCCTTGACTCCTTGTGGTTTCTAACCAATTTTCTGGTAACTGTGCAGAGCTTAGAAACTTCAGTCTAAAAATTTGACATGAGGGCTTCGCTGGTGGCGCAGTGGTTGAGAGTCCGCCTGCCGATGCAGGGGACACGGGTTCGTGCCCCGGTCCGGGAAGATCCCACATGCCGCGGAGCGGCTGGGCCCGTGAGCCATGGCCGCTGAGCCTGCGCGTCCGGAGCCTGTGCTCCGCAACGGGAGAGGCCACAGCAGTGAGAGGCCCGTGTACCGCAAAAAAAAAAAAAAAAAAAAAAAAATTGACATGACATTGGGCAGAAATAAAGCCTTTAGCAAAACCCAGCAGAGCCATCCTTCAAATGACTGGACTCTCTGCTGGGAGCATTTCTGGAAAGGTTGCTATGGGCCTATATATGTTGAGACTCTCCTGGAATTAAAAAAAATGTGAAACTGGAACTTATCAATGCAGTGTTAGCTAAATTCTTATGCACTGAAAACAGTACCACCTCAGCAGAAGGCAGAAAATGAAGGAATAGAATATGCCCTAAGCCAAAGCACACCAGCTGCCTATTTGTTGGGGGCAGGGATGGTGAATGGGGAGTGAGTGAGTGATCAGAGGCCAATTCCTATAAAACCACCTAAAATTTTATGGCCAGGAGGCTTCTGGATGGCTGGCTTTAGATGAGAAGTGAGGACAATGAGGCTACTTCTCGAGTGTAGATCAAATGTTTTAGATGGCAATAGCACTTAAGTGATAGAGGGGTGGAAAGAAAGAAAAGATCAGGGATTCTACCCAGATTAAGTTTTGCACAGTGACAAGGGATTTTTTTTTTTTTTTTTGCGGTACACAGGCCTCTTACTGTTGTGGCCTCTCCCGTTGCGGAGCACAGGCTCCAGACTCGCAGGCTCAGTGGCCATGGCTCACGGGCCCAGCCGCACCGCAGCATGTGGGATCTTCCCGGACCGGGGCGGGAACCCGTGTCCCCTGCATCGGCAGGCGGACTCTCACCCACTGCACCACCAGGGAAGCCCGGGATCTTCTTTTTTAATTGAAGAGAAATTCACATAACATAAAATTAACAATTTTAAAGTACACAATTCAGTGGCATTTAGTACATTCACAGTGTCATGGGACAATTACCTATATCAAATTCCAAAATATTTTCATCACCCCAAAAGAAAACCCAGTGCCCATTAAGTGCTCAGTCTCCATTCCCCTCTCAAGCTAATGCCTAACAACCACCAATCTGATTTCTGAATCTGTGGATGTATTTTTCAGGATATTCATATAAATGAAATCATATAATATGTGACCTTTTGTGTCTGGCTTGTTTTATTTAGTACATTTGACTCTTGAGCAGCATGGGTTGAACTGGCCCGGTCCACTTATGCACGTATTTTTTTCCGTAAGTATGTACTACAGTACTATACAACCTGAAGTTGGTTGAATCCCCATATGTGGAAACGTGGATACAGAGGACTGACTTTAAAGTTATACATGGAGTTTTGACTCTGTGAGGGTCAACTGTGTAATGTTTTTGAGGTTCATCCATATTGTAGCATTAGAGTAGTTACCATTTGATATGCTACTTCTGATGGACCACAGAAAAAGTAAAATTTAATTGTGTGTCTATCACCACTTTGGAAAAGGAGGCTTAAGGTCCAGTTTATTTCCCCAAATAGACCTCTTCCTCTTCTGGATTCTTTATCCTCATGTGAAATGGACATTGGTTGTTTGCTCACCCAGTCTCTGAGCCCCAAGGAGCAGCTCTTGATTGTGTGTAGGGCACAGTCTTTCCCCCACATAGCCTTTGGAGTTCACGTAATGCTGATCCAATCTCCTCACTTTGGAGTGGCCACTGACCTCAGGCTGTCTACTAAGGACTTTCATCCTATTGGCCACAGTTCACGATGGTCAAGTATTCCAGTTTTGGGGATCCCACGTGGAACTACATAAATGTGTTTCCTTTCTGTTGGACTTGAAGCTGAGTCAGCCTGCCAGGTGTTTCCATGTAAAGAGGCAAGCCAACACAAAAGAAAGCAGAGGGAAAAGAAGGTGTGAGAGAGCTGAATCCTGGGAACGTTGCTGAGCCACTTTGTCCAGTCATGTTTAATTAGTTACAAGACTTTTTGTCTTTTCTTATAGCAGTTTGAGTTGGACCTGTCACCGCAAGGCATGGGCCTGACCACACTCACCTAGGGCTGGGGCAGTGTGCATCGAGACATTCTATCCCCATGCCCCTTCTATCCCCATCCCCATGTGTTCTTTGAAGTGAGGACTCCAGTACTCTATCTTCTTGGCTTGTGTGGATAGTGCTTTACTCTGTCACAGCAGTACTGGAAAAGTAAAGTACTATTTAGTGTTTTGCTATTTACCCACCTACCTATTTATATCTCTCTCTTTACTCATAAGTATTTTTACTATAAGCTCATATGAAAGAAGAAATATGAACTTTTCCTCTTTGGTTTCACGACATTAGATCCTTGATAGGGATACTCTTTTTCGTTCAATACGTTGAAGGATAAAATTTCATTCAATAGCATAGAAAAAAATGTGGGTCATTTTACCAATAAAAAATCTTGAGGAATGTCATTTTATATCATCAGATCTTTCTGATTCAAGCTGTCATAAGCACTGTAAACAGAAAAAAAAAATAGCTTTCAAAAATTAGAGTGGCTTTTTTCCTCAGTCTTTTTAGATTCTCATGTTTCACAGTAATAAAGATGGAAACTGCATATTCCCTAAAAACATTCTCCTCTCCAACACAACTCAAGGTTTTAAGGTAAGCTCCCAACTAAAATTTGGTAAAAAATAACCAGGAGAGAAGTTTCCTTCCATTTTTCTCTTTTGCTTTAATGGAAAAAACAGAAGATAAATTATAGAGGAATAGTCCCAAGGGCATATTCATTTCGTCAAGGATCTCTCTTTTCATTGCAGAGATTCACTTCACCTTTAGGCCTTTTGTGAGAGCACCAGAAATGAAACAGCTTCTTCAGAAATTATCTTGGCATGCAGAGGTTAATGAATTGATTTATTTAAAGATTCAGATTTTTACATTAAAAAAACTCTAAATAATCTGGTTGAATATTGTAATAGGTTGAATTGTGTCCCCCAGAAAGATATGTTAAGTCCTAACCCCTAATATCTCAGAACGTGAGGGTATTTGGAAATAGGGTCGTTGCAGATGTAATTAGTTAAGATAAAGTCATGACTGGTGTCCTTATAAGAAGATGGTCTTGGGACTTCCCTGGTGGTGCAGTGGTTAAGAATCCGCCTGCCAATGCAGGGGACACAGGTTCGATCCCTGGTCCAGGAAGATCCCACATGCCACAGAGCAACTAAGTCCGTGCACCACAACTACTGAGCCTGCGCTCTAGAGCCCGCGAGCCACAACTACTGAGCCCATGGGCCACAATTACTGAAACCTCCATGCCTAGAGCCCGTGCTCCGCCACTGCAATGACAAGCCCGCGCATCGCAACGAAGACCCAACGCAGCCAAAAAATAAATTAAGAAAAGATGGTCTTGTGAAAGCAGTGGCAAGTAGTGAGAACACCGTGTGACAATGAAGACATTGGAGTTATGTGGCTGCAAGCCAAGGAACACCAAAGATTGGTAGCAAACCACCAGAAGCTAGGGAGAGGCGAGGAGGGATTCCCCTACAGTTTTCAGGGGGAACAGGGCCCTGCCTGACACCTTAATTTCGACTTCTGACCTCCAGAACCGTGTACAATAAATTTCGGTTGTTCTAAGCCACCTAGTTTGTGGTACGACGCTATGACAGTGCTAGAAAACTAATACATAATTATTTTTATATAATAATAGTACTATTTTACAATGATAGAAAAGAAAGAATACTGTAAATAAAACCCCTACCTCTATCAATTTCAAAAAATCTTGAGCTCTTTGCCACATCTACTGTGAGAATGAAGACCATTCTAAGCAATTGGACTGTTGATATCCCAGAAAATGTCAACATCACTCTGAAGGGATGCACAGTTATTGTGAAGGGTCCCAGAGGAACCCTGGGGAGGAACTTTAATTACATCAATGTAGACCCAATCTCCTTGGAAAGAAAAAGAGAGGCTCTGGGTTGATAAATGGTGTCTTAGTCAGTTCAGGCTGCTCTAACAGAATCCCATAAATTGAGTGGCTTATAAACAACAGAAATTTATTTCCCACAGTTCTGGAGGCTGGAAAGTCCAAGATCAAGGTCCTGGCAGATTCAGTTTCTGGTGAGGACCTACTTCTGGTTCATAGATATAAAGTCACTAATTCCCTTCATGAGGACTCCACCTCTCAAAGGCCCCACCTCCAAATACTACCACACTGAGAATTAGGTTTCAACATATGAATTTGAGAGGAACACAAATATTCAGTCTATAGCAGTGTGGAAATAGAAAGGAACTGGCTACATTTCAAACTATCCGTAGTTCATACACAGAACATGATCAAGAGCAAGATACTGGGCTTCCATCACAAGATGAGGTATGTATATTCTCACTTACTCATCAATGTTGTTATTCAGTAAAATGGGTCTCTTACTGAAATAGAATTTGTTGGGTGAAAAATACATTCATAGGATTTGGATGAGGCCAAGGCATTGCTTGTTCAGTATTTCAGGCCCAGAAAGATGAGTTAAATCTTGAAGGAAATGATGACTTCATATCAAATGTAGCTGCTTTGATTCACTCACAACAGTTAAAAGCAAGGATAACAGAAACATTTTGGATGGTACATGTTTCTGAAAAAGGAACAGTTTGGCAGGCTGATAAGATCTAAGAGTTGTCCAGCTATGGAAACCACAGGATGCTGGATGATTCCTAAGACCTATTTGTGAAACTTTAAAGATGCGATAAGAGCCCTCTATTGATTTGGGGCTTTTTTCAGAGAGAGAGAGAGAGAGAGAGAGAGAGGGAAGAGAGCGCTCGCTAGGTCACTTGGTAGTATTATGATCTACGATCCACGATCCTTAAAAAAAAAAAATCTAGCGATTTCATGTTATAATGTAGAAGACTATAATTATGACAGAGCTCAAAATTCCCCCAAGGGCATGATGGGAAACAGGTGGTGTCCTGCACAACTGCTGTTTCCTTACGCTGGACCCAGCTCCTTAAACCCAGAGGTTCTCAAACTCTTGTGTGAGAACCCTCTTAGTGATCTCTGCATTTCCTCCCTCCCTTCCCTTTCCTCCTACTTCCTCTTGCTCCATTAAAAAACAAAAAACAAAAACCAAAAGACTCTATAAAACTACCAAACTAGATTTATGAAAACACTGCTACCCTTTAGATGGGACACCAGTGATAGAACTGATTTATTTTTAATGTGATATTTGTTATTTTTTTGGCAAACCATAAAATAACCCAAACACGCAAGAATTCAGTTTGCTGGCCACTTGGAAGACATTCCCAACTTCCACCCATCCCTGGGGGGCATCTTGAGAATTGCTGTGATAATTACCTGGTGCAGTGGTTTTAAACTCTGGTTGCACATGAAAATCGCCTGGGAAGCTTTAAAAGCCTTCTCGCTCCAGATCAATTAAGTGAGACACTCTAGGAATGGGGCCTAGGCATAAGGAATTTGTAAAAGACCCTCAGGTAATTCTAACATGCAGCCAGGGTTGAGTAAAAGTGGTTTAATGTCATGTCTCTTTACTGTTGGAGTCGGAACTCTGATAAAGAGAGGCAGAGGTGAGCACCCATCTCTGCCACTTACTGCCCTCTGCTTTTTATCTGGTTGGAGTTATATAAAGCCTAAGTGGAACTAAGATTAAGCCTGGTAATTGTCATGGCAATGCCCTAGATTTTCCTATCAAATCCAATCTTATTTTGGATGGGGGACACAGAAGTGACTCTAGTAAAGTTAAAATATTTCTGTCCCTATTTAGAATATTCAGCATTAAATTCAAGAGTTTCCCCATACAATTTCAAACACTAAAACTTTTAAAAAGTTTGATTCTCACCTGAATCAAAAAAATGTATCATTAATTGTAAAGTGTGCTTGATCACAGAGAGTTATCTAGGCAATCAGCATCATATATAGCCTTTAATGCCTCCTGTCTGCTGAATGTGAGTTCTGCATATTGATCACAAATTTGCCAATTTCTCTGCTTATTCTTCCTCACTCCCTCCTTTGATTGAATATAAAATAAGCAGGATTTGAAAATCATAGAGCTGGGAGGGACATGTGGAAACCATTTTATCTAGTCTTCTGACTTTACAATTGGATGGCTAATCCACTAAGAGAGTCAGGCTACTGATTTCGGACGCAGGCAGCAGAAAGTGGCAGCTTGCAGCAAGCAATAGTAGGAAGCAAGATCTTAGTTCCAGGAATGGGAGTCCTAAACACTGGACCACAGGGGCCAGCAGCTAAGGCCTGGGTCCCTAGTTCTTACCTTCCTTGTCAAGAAAGAATTCAGGCAAGGAGGTAGAAGGTAAAGAGAAAAGTAAAAAGTTTATTGGAAAAACAAAGTACACGCGGAAAGACGCACCGGCGAACGGAGAGAGAGAGCTGCGCCTGTGGGAAGTTTAAGTCCTTTATAAGGGGGCAGTCTCCTGGGTCTTTTTCTTCTTTTTGGCCAATCATATTGTTTTGACCCTATGGCTAATTTGCTTCTGGACCCTCCCCTGGGTGCGTACGCACTCCTAAGTTAAGATGGATCCCACCGCAAAGGCCTCTGGGAGGAGATAGCAGGACTTACTATGGTCTGGCATCTCCTGCCATTTTGACCCTGTGAAGGCTTTTGCGCATGCGTAGTGTCTCCCTTGCCCCAAGGATGGGAAGTGTGTGACCTCTTGATCCTTTAATAGGGTTTAGTCCCACCGTGTCCCTGCCATAAAATGCCCAATGTCCGGTTATTTACCCTATTCCCGCTGCTGATTTTTATATCGAGGTGCAGATCTTGAAATATAGACAGGAGTCCGGTCATAAATATGTAGTCCTGGAGTCCATTTGTCTCTTGCTTCAGGAAATGTAAACAGGGGCTGGTAATGAATGTCCGGCCTGGAGCTCATCTTCTTCTCTCCCCAGGAGGTGTGAACAGGAAGCCAGTTGTAAATGTCTAGCCTGGAGCCCATCTATCTCTTGCCTCACTACCAAGGTCTTTTGTTAAATTAATGAATGCTGTAGCCTGGAGGATGGCCACATCCTTCTAACTGGCTCCCTCATTCCTGCCCACCCCCCACCCCCACCTTTTCTCCACACTGCAGTCAGAGTGATCATTCTAAATACAAATCCAATCAAGTCACTCGGTTCTTGCTTAACATTCTTCAATGACTCTGCATTTGCCTCAGGTGCAAATTCAAACTCCTTAGCCTCACTTAAAATCATCTGTAAACTGATCTGACCCTGTTTCCCTCTGCAGAGTCATCTCCTAGAGCTCACTCTAAATTGCAGTCAGACCAGGGTTCTCAGTGATCTAAATGCGCTTCTCCAAACGTGCCCTATATGCCACGACACATTTGCACATGCTGTTCTTTCCCTCCACGATGCTCTCTCTCCCTCTAGGTAAGGAGACCCTTTCTCTATTCTCCCAAGTGTATGGTTCATATCAGGTTGTAGCAAGCAGGGGAGACATCAGAAATTGCAGCACAAGGTGTAGAAAATACGAGAGGACTTACTGAGATGAGGGTAGAAGTTTAGATGGACAGTATTTACATCCTGAAATAAAAGACCTTATTAACTGTTTTTGTATAAAGAGCTTCAAAGTTACATGTAAGACTAAGGTCAAATGGGTTGAGAATGGAACTCTCTGGGGTGGCAGCGGTAGTGATGATATTTCAATGGCCATAATGGGAGAGAGAATGCATTCTTTTATCTATCTATCTATCATCTATCTCTCTATTGTCTATCATTCTCTCTCTAATCTATCCATCGCTAGCTTTAGTTGGAGCTCAGGTGCAAAGGTTTAAATTAACCACACTTCTTAGTTTATGCCATATCATTACCATTGGTCCACACAAAGCTTCTGTTTAATGTAGTTTGGTTTTTTGTTTTAACTTTTTAAAACTTTTACGCAGATTCCTTACTCCTGTTTCCTTCTTCCCACATAGGAAACTATTCTGATGTCTTTAATATGGATCCTTTTATTTGTATGCATTCACTGGGGTCCATATATTTAAAATTCACTTTTAGTGGTACTATGTTCTATAGCTCATTCTATATCTTTTTTCACTGTTTTTAATATTATACATGTTGCCATGTGTTTTTCAAGTCTGTGGCATTCTAACTGCTACAGTCACCATATTTGACCTATTTGTCTTCCCTTCCCTCATTCCAGGTAATGAGCACGCAGATAGCCTCCAACAGTATTGAAATGTATATTCTCTTGTAAGTCCCCTTACGGATGTGTGTGAGACTGTCTTTGTGGTAGGTACTCAGGAACAGGTTCTAGAAATGTGCACACATTAGCTGACAAATGGCACTTGAGCTTTGCCAGGTTGTGCCGTGGAGTGTGCACCCATCCACATACCCACCAGTAGGGCGTGATATCCCTCCCTCCCCAACACTTGATGTTACCCAGTTCTCCAGCATCTGCCCACATTACTGGAGCAAAGTGATGCCTCATTTTGTTTTTTGTCTTTTAAATGAACTTTATTTTTTAGAGCAGTTTTAAGTTCACAGCAAAGTTAAATGGAAAATAGGGTGTATACTTGCCCCCACCCAGCTTCCTCCACTATCAACATCCTGCACGAGAGTGGTACATAAGTTTTTTTTGTTTTTTGTTTTGCTTTTAATTAATTAATTTATTTGTTTTTGGCTGCGTTGGGTCTTTGTTGCTGTGTGCGGGCTTTCTCTAGTTGCGGTGAGCGGGGGCTACTTTTCGTTGCGGTGCGCAGGCTTCTCATTCTCATTTTTCTCGTGTTGCAGAGGCTCTAGGCGTGCAGGCTTCAGTAGGTGTGGCACTCAGGCTCAGTAGTTGTGGCTCGTGGGCTCTAGAGCGCTGGCTCAGTAGTTGTGGCGCACGGGCTTAGTTGCTCCGCGGCATGTGGGATCTTCCCAGACCAGGGCTCGAACCCGTGTCCCCTGCACTGGCAGGCAGATTCTTAACCACTGCGCCACCAGGGAAGCCCCCTGTATATGTTTTAATTGATGAGCCTACACTGACATATAATCGCCCCAAGTCCAAAGTTTACACTAGGATTCACTCTTGGTGTTGCACAGTCTATAGATTTTGACAAAAGTATAAGGACATGTGTCCACCTTTATAGTATCATACAGAATAGGTTCACTGCCCTAAAAATCCTCTGTGCTCCCCTGATTCATCCCTCTCTCCTTCCTAACCTCTGGTAATCACTGATGTTCCCTGTCTCTGTAGTTTTGCCTTCTCCAGAATGTTATATAGTTGGAATCACATAGGATATAGCCTTTTCTGATTGGCTTCTTTAACTTAGTAATATCATTTAAGATTTCTCCATATCATTCCATAACTTAATTACTTCTTTTTAGTGCTGAGTAATACTTCATTGTCTGGATGTACCACATTTTACTTATCCATTAACCTACTGAAGGATGTCTTAATTACCTCCAAGTTATGACAATTGTGTCTAATTGTTTTGTGAATCCCTTAACTGCTTATTGTGGATATACATAATTTTACTACTTGTGTCTTTTAACCTTCCCACTCGTTTTGTATGTGGTTGATTTACTACCTTCACTGTATACTTGCCTTTACCAATGAGCTTTTTCCTTTTGTAATTTTCATGTTTTTAGTTGTGGCCTTTTCTTTTTTACTTAGAGAAATCCCTTTAACATTTCTCGTAGAGCTGGTTTGGTGGTGCTGAACTCTTTCAGGTTTTTTTTGTTTTTTCTTTTTTTGTGGTACGCAGGCCTCTCACTGCTGTGGCCTCTCTCGTTGCGGAGCACAGGCTCTGGACGTGCAGGCTCAGTGGCCATGGCTCACGGGCCCAGCCACTCCGTGGCATGTGGGATCTTCCCAGACTGGGGCACGAACTCGTGTCCCCTGCATCGGCAGGCGGACTCTCAACCACTGCGCCACCAGGGAAGCCCTTTCAGCTTTTACTTGATGGCAATTATGAATAAAGCTACTACAAATATCTGTGTGCAGGTTTTTGTGTAAATTTCCAACTCATTTGTGTAAATAATAATAAGTGCCATTGTTGGATTGTAGGTAAGAGTATGTTGAGTTTTGTAAGAAACCACAATACTGTCTTCCAAAATAGCTGTAGCATTCTGCATTCCCACCAGTAATAAGAATTCCTGCTGCTCCACATCCTCACCAGCATTTGGTATTGTCAGTGTTCTGGATTTCTACCATCCTAATAAGTGTGTAGTGTCTTAATTTGGATTTCCCTAATGACATATGATGTTGGGCATCTTTTCATATGCTTATTTGCCATCTGTGTATCTTCTTTGGTGAGGTGTCTCTTTAGGTCATTTGTCCAATTTTTAATCGGGTTTTTACTTTTTATATTGTTGAGTTTTAGGAGTTTTCTGTGTATTTTGGATAACAGTCCTTTATTAGATGTATCTTTTGCACATAAAAACATTCTGTCAGTCTGTGGCTTGTCTTCTTATTCTCTTGACTTCTGCAAAGCGGAAGTTTTTAATTTTAATGAAATCCAGCTTATCAATTATTTCTTTCATGGATCATGCCTTTGGTGTTATATGTAAAAAGTCATCATGAAACCCAAGGACATTTAGATTTTCTTCTTTGTTATGTTCTAAGAGTTTTATGATTTTGTATTTTATATATTGGTCTATGAACCATTTTGAGTTAATTTTTGTAAAGGGTATAAGTTCTGTGTCTAGGTTCATTTATTTGTATATGGGTATCTAGTTGTTCTAGCAGCATTTGTTGAATATTATACAATAATTGTATAATGTGATAAATATTACTACATCTGAAATCATATTATGATATACAAATGTGTCAAAGCAATGCACTGTATACCTTACTAATGTTACATGTCAAATTTATTCAATTAAAAAAAGACTACCTTTTCTTCTTTGTCAAAGATCAGTTGACTACATTTATGTACGTCTATTCCTGGAGTCTATTTTGTTTCATTGATCTATATGTCTGTTCCTTTGCCAGTACTGCACTGTCTTGATTATTGTAGATTTATAGTAAATTTTGATGTTAGGTGGTATTCTGACTTGGTTCTTGTTCAATATAGTGTTGGCTATTCTGGATTATTTATCTCTTCATTTAAATGTTGGATTAGTTTGTCAGCATCCACAAAATAACTTCCTGGGATTTTTATTGAAATTTCATTGAATTGATGGATTAAGTTGTGAAGAATTGACATTGGTTTGGTTTAATTTGCATTTCTCTGATACCAATTAGTTAGGCTACCTCTTTATATACTCCTTAGCATTTTGGTTTGCTTTCCTGTAAATTACTTGGTCATATCTTTTGTCTCTATATATAAAGTTTTTGAAATTCCTATCTTTTTCTAGTTGCTTTGTAAGATTTCTGTGTATGCTCTGGATATTGGTCCCTGGTTAGTTTTATACTTTGTAAATATCTTCTCCCGATCTTCTGTCCATTAACTCTATCATTTTGTTCATTGACTAGAGATTCTTAATTTTGCTTTAATCAGATTCATAAATTTTTCTCATTATGGTTTGTGTCTTTGGGATTTTGTTTAAAAAGTCTTTCTTCACTGCTAGGTTATGTAGATATTCTCCTGTATTTCCTCCTGTTAATTTCATAGTTTTGTCTTTCACCTTTGGTTCTTTAATGTACTTGTGATCACTTTTGGTCCAAGAATTACTTTATTTTTCTACATGTAGTGAATCAATTTTCCAAATTTTGACTCCAAATAATTAATTATTTCCCAGTTAATTTGTGGTGCTACCTGAATTGGAAATCACGTCAAACTCTGGATCTTACTCTGAATAGTACTGGGTCTGATTCTGAGCATTCTGTGTTGTTGCTTTGGCCTATTTGTTATTTCAGTGCAAACCACACTTTTCTTTTTTAATAATGGCTTCATTGTACAGCTGATAGCCTGGTTTGGCAGATTTCTGTCAAGTCTTCTTTTTCATTGTTTAGCTGTTTGTGGATGTTTGTTCATCTCTACAATTTATCTTTAACATCTTTATTGCAGTATAATTGCTTTACAATGGTGTGTTAGTTTCTGCTGTATACAAAGTGAATCAGCTATACATACACATGTATCCCCATATCTCTTCCCTCTTGCGTCTCCCTCCCACCCTCCCAATCCTACCCCTCTAGGTGGACACAAAGCACGGAGCTGATCTCCCTGTGCTATGCGGCTGCTTCCCACTAGCTATCTATTTTACATTTGGTAGTGTATATATGTCCATGCCACTCTCTCACTTCGCCCCAGCTTACCTTTCCCCCTCCCCATGTCCTCAAGTCCATTCTCTACGTCTGTGTCTTTATTCCTGTCCTGTCCCTAGGTTCATCATAACCATTTTTTTTATAGATTCCATATATGCATGGTAGCATACGGTATTAGTTTTTCTGTTTCTGACTTACTTCACTCTGTATGACAGACTCTAGGTCCATCCACCTCACTACAAATAACTTAGTTTCGTTCCTTTTATGGCTGAGTAATATTCCATTGTATATATGTGCCATATCTTCTTTATCCATTCATCTGTCGATGGACATGTTTCCATGTTCTGGCTATTGTAAATAGTGCTGCAGTGAACATTGTGGTGCATTGCTCTTTTTGAATTATGGTTTTCTCAGGGTATATGCCCAGTAGTGGGATTTCTGGGTCATATGGTAGTTCTATTTTTAGTTTTTTAAGGAACTCCATACTGTTCTGCATAGTGGCTGTATCAATTTACGTTACCACCAACAGTGCAAGAGGGTTCCCTTTTCTCCACACCCTCCCAGCATTTATTGTTTGTAGATTTGTTTGATGATGGACATTCTGACGGGTGTGAGGTGATACCTCATTGCGGTTTTGATCTACATTTCTCTAATGATTAGTGATGTTGAGCATCTTTTCATGTGTTTGTTGGCAATCTGTATGTCTTCTTTGGAGAAATATCTATTTAGGTCTTCCACCCATTTTTTTGATTGGGTTGTTTGTTTTTTTATTATTGAGCTGCTTGTATATTTTGGAGATTAATCCTTAGTCAGTTTCTTCGTTTGCAAATATTTTCTCCCATTCTGGGGGTTGTCTTTTCATCTTTTTTATGGTTTCCTTTGTACACAAAACTTTTAAGTTTCATTAGGTCCCATTTGTTTATTTTTGTTTTTATTTCCGTTTCCCTAGGAGGTGAGTCAAAAAGGATCTTGCTCTGATTTATGTCATAGAGTGTTCTGCCTATGTTTTCCTCTAAGAATTTTATAGTGTCTGGCCTTACATTTAGGTCTTTAATCCATTTTGAGTTTATTTTTGTATATGGTGTTAGGAAGTGTTCTAATTTCATTCTTTAACATGTAGCTGTACAGTTTTCCCAGCAACATTTATTGAAGAGGCTGTCTTTTCTCGATTGTATATTCTTGCCTCCTTTATCAAAGATAAGGTGACCATATGTGCATGGGCTTATCTCTGGGCTTTCTAACCTGTTCCATTGATCTATATTTCTGTTTCTGTGCCAGTACCATACTATCTTGATTACTGTAGCTTTGTAGTATAGTCTGAAGTCCAGAAGCCTGATTCCTCCAGCTCTGTTTTTCTTTCTCAAGATTGCTTTGGCTGTTCGGGGTCTTTTGTGTTTCCATACAAATTGTAAAATTCTTTGTTCTAGTTCTGTGAAAAATGCCATTGGTAGTTTGATAGGGATTGCATTGAATCTGTAGATTGCTTTGGGTAGTATAGTCATTTTCTCGACGTTGATTCTTCCAATCCAAGAACATGGTATATCTCTCCATCTGTTTATATCATCTTTAATTTCTTTCATCAGTGTCTTATAATTTTCTGCATACAGGTCTTTTGTCTCCTTAGGTAGGTTTATTCCTAGGTATTTTTTTCTTTTTGTTGCATTGGTAAACGGGAATGTTTCCTTAATTTCTCTTTCAGATATTTGGTCGTTAGTGTATAGGAATGCAAGAGATTCCTGTGCATTAATTTTGTATCCTGCAACTTTACCAAATTCATTGATTAGCTCTGTAGTCTTCTGGTAGCATCTTTAGGATTTTCTATGTATAGTATCATGTCATCTGCAAACAGTGACAGCTTTACCTCTTCTTTTCAAATCTGTATTCCTTTTATTTCTTTTTCTTCTCTGATTGCTGTGGCTAGGACTTCCATAACTATGTTGAATAATAGTGGTGAGAGTGGACATCCTTGTCTTCTTCCTGATCTTAGAGGAAATGCTTTCAGTTTTTCACCACTGAGAATGATGTTTGCTGTGGGTTTGTCATATATGACCTTTATTATGTTGAGGAAGTTTCCCTCTGTGTCTACTTTCTGTAGAGTTTTTATCATAAATGCATGTTGAATTTCGTCAAAAGCTTTTTCTGCATGTATTGAGATGATCATATGGTTTTTATCCTTCAGTTTGTTAATATGGTGTATCACATTGATTGATTTACGTATATGGAAGCATCCTCACATTCTTGGGATAAACCCCACTTGATCATGGTGTGTAATCCCTTTAATGTGCTGTTGGATTCTGTTTGCTAGTATTTTGTTGAGGATTTTTGCATCTATGTTTATCAGTGATATTGGTCTATAGTTTTCTTTTTTTGGGACATCTTTGTCTGGGTTTGGTGTCAGGGTGATGGTGGCCTCGTAAAATGGCTTTGGGAGTGTTCCTCCCTCTGCTATATTTTGGAAGATTTTGAGAAGGATAGGTGTTAGCTCTTCTCTAAATGTTTGATAGAATTCACCTGTGAAGCCACCTGGTCCTGGGTTTTTATTTGTTGGAAAATTTTAAATCACAGTCTCAATTTCAGTGCTTGTGATTGTTCTGTTCATATTTTCTATTTCTTCGGGTTCAGTCTTGGAAGGTTGTACTTTTCTAAGAATTTGTCCATTTCTTCCAGGTTGTCCATTTATTGGCATATAGTTGCTTGTAGTAATCTCTCATGATCCTTTGTATTTCTGCAGTGTCAGTTATTAGTTCTCCTTTTTCATTTCTAATTCTGTTGATTTGAGTCTTCTCCCTTTTTTCCTTGATGAGTCTGGCTAATGGTTTATCAACTTTGTTTATGTTCTCAAAGAACCAGCTTTTAGTTTTATTGATCTTTGCTATTGTTTCCTTTATTTCTTTTTCATTTATTTCGGTTCTGGTATTATGATTTCTTTCCTTCTGCCAACTTTGGGGTTTTTTTGTTCTTCTTTCTCTAATTGGTTTAGGTGTAAGGTTAGGTTGTTATTTGAGATTTTTCTTGTTTCTTGAGGTAAGACTGTATTGCTATAAACTTCCCTCTTAGAACTGCTTTTGCTGCATCCCATAGGTTTTGGGTCATCTTGTTTTCATTGTCATTTGTTTCTAAGTATTTTTTGATTTCCTCTTTGATTTCTTCAGTGATCTCTTGGTTATTTCATAGCATGTTGTTTAGCCTCCATGTGTTTGTATTTTTTACAGATTTTTCCCTGTAATTGATATCTAGTCTCATAGTGTTGTGGACAGAAAAGATACTTGGTACAATTTCAAATTTCTTAAATTTACCAAGGCTTGATATGTGACCCAAGGTATGATCTATCCTGGAAAATGTTCCATGAGCACTTGAGTAGAAAGTGTATTCTGTTGTTTTTGGATGGCATGCCCTATAAATATCAGTTTAATCATGTTTAATGTGTCATTTAAAGTTTGTGTTTCCTTATTTATTTTCATTTTGGATGATTTTTCCATTGGTGAAAGTGGGGTGTTAAAGTCCCCTACTATTTTTGTGTTACTGTCGATTTCCCCTTTTATGGCTGTTAGCATTTGCCTGTGTATTGAGGTGCTCATATGTTGGGTGCATAAATATTTACAATTGTTATATCTTCTTCTTGGATTGATCCCTTGATCATTATGTAGTGTCCTTCTTTGTCTCTTGTAATATAGTCTTTATTTTAAAGTCTATTTTGTCTGATATGAGAATTGCTACTCCAGCTTTCTTTTGATTTCCATTTGCATGGAATATCTTTTTCCATCCCCTCACTTTGGTCTGTATGTGTCCCTAGGTCTGAAGTGGGTGTTTTGTAGACAGCATATATACATGTCTTGTTTTTGTATCCATTCAGCCAGTCTGTGTCTTTTGGTTGGAGCATTGAATACATTTACATTTAAGGTAGTTATTGACATGTATGTTCCTATTACCATTTTCTTAATTGTTTTGGGTTTGTTATTGTAGGTGTTTTCCTTCTCTTGTGTTTCCTGCCTAGAGAGTTCCTTTAGCATTTGTTGTAAAGCTGGTTTTGTAGTGCTGAATTCTCTTAGCTTTTGCTTGTCTGTGAAGGTTTTAATTTCTCTGTCGAATCTGAATGAGATCCTTGCTGGGTAGAGTAATCGTGGTTGTAGGTTTTTCCCTTTCGTCACTTTAAATATGTCCTGCCACTCCCTTCTGGCTAGCAGAGCTTCTGCTGAAAGATCAGCTGTTAACCTTATGGGAATTCCCTTGTATGTTATTTGTTGTTTTTCCCTTCCTGCTTTTACTAATTTTTCTATGTATTTAATTTTTGATAGTTTGATTAATATGTGTCTTGGCATGTTTCTCCTTGGATTTATCCTGTATGGGACTCTGCACTTTTTGGACTTGATTGACTATTTCCTTTCCCATTTTAGGGCAGTTTTCAACTCTAATCTCTTCAAATATTTTCTCAGTCCCTTTCTTTTTCTCTTCTTTTTCTGGGACCCGTATACTTCAAATGTTGGTGCAATTAATGTTGTCCCTGATGTCTCTGAGACTGTCCTCAATTCTTTTCATTCTTTTTCCTTTTTTCTGCTCTGTGGCAGTTATTTCCACTATTTTGTCTTCCTGGTCCCTTATCTGTTTTTCTGCCCCAGTTATTCTGCTATTGATTCCTTCTAGAGAATTTTTAATTTCATTTATTGTGTTGTTCATCATTGTTTGCTTGCTCTGTAGTTCCTATAGGTCCTTGTTAAACGTTTCTTGTATTCCCTCCATTCTATTTCTAAGATTTTGTGTCATCTTTACTATCATTGCTCTGAATTCTTTTTCAGGTACACTGCCTATTTCCTTTTCATTTGTTTGGTCTGGTGGGTTTTTACCTTGCTCCTTCATCTGTTGCATATTTCTCTATCTTCTCATTCTGTTTAACTTAATGAGGTTTCCTTTTCACAGGCTGCATGTTTGTAGTTCCCATGGTTTTTGGTGTCTGCCCCCAGTGGGTGAGGTTTTGTAGGCTTTCTTGTGGAGGGGACTGGTGCCTGTGTTCTGGTGGGTGGGGCTGGATTTTGTCCTTCTGGTGGGCAGGGCCGCGTCTGGTGGTGTTTTGGGTTGTCTTTGAGCTTAGTATGACTTTAGGCAGCCTCTCTGCTAATGGGTGGGGTTGTGTTCCTGTCTTGCTAGTTGTTTGGCGTGGTCTTCCAGCACTGGAGCTTGCTGGCTGTTGGGTGGAGCTGGGTCTTAATGTTGAGATGGAGATCTCAAGAGCTTTCGCTGATTGATATTACATGGGGCCAGAGGTCTGCTGTGGTCCAATGTCCTGGACTTGGCTTTCCCATCTTGGAGGCTCAGGCCTGACACCTGGCCGGAGCATTAAGACCCTGCCAGCCACAGGGCTCAGAAGAAAAAAAGGATAAAAAAACCCCAACAAACTGATAGAACCCCAAAACAAATAGTAAACGCAAAACTAAACAGACAAAAATAGCACAAAGAAACATACACACACTCATAAAAAGCAAGCAAACAAACAAACCAACCAAAAAAACGAACAGTCAGAACCCTAGGACAAATGGTATAAACAAACCTAAACAGACAAAATCACACAGAGACACATATACATACACACTCACAAAAAGAGAAAAAATATATAAAAAAGTAAAGGAGAGAGCAACAAGACCAATAAACAAATCCACCAATGATAACAAGCACTCAAAACTAAACTAAGATAAATATAAAAACCAGAAACAAAACAGATGCAGAAAGCAAACCCCAAGTCTACAATTGCTCCCAACGTCTACCGCCTCAGTTTTGGGAACATTTGTTGTCTATTCAGGTATCCCACAGACGCAGGGTTCATCAAGTTAATTGTCGGCATTTAATCCGCTGCTCCTGAGGCTGCACGGAGAAATTTTGCTTTCTCTTCTTTGTTCGCACAGCTCCTGGGTTTCAGCTTTGGTTTTGGCCCTGCCTCTGCTTGTAGGGCACCCTCAGGCATCTGTTCCCCACCCTGACCAGAGGGGGATAAAGCCACGGCTGATTAGGGCTCTCTTGCTCACTCATGCCAGAGAGAGGGAGGGGTACAGTAGTCATAATTGGAATGCGGGGCAAGCCTGTGGTGGCAGAGGCCAGCGTGACATTGCAACAGCCTGAGGCGTGCCGTGTGTTCTCCTGGGGAAGTTGTCCCTGGATCACGGGACCCTGGCAGTGGCGGGCTGCACAGGCTCCCAGGAGGGGAGGTGTGGATAGTGACCTGTGCTTGCACACAGGCTTCTTGGTGGTAGTGGCAACAGCGTTAGCATTTCATGCCTGTCTCTGTGGTCTGAGATGATAGCCATGGCTCGCACCCGTCTCTGGAGCTCATTTAGGCAGTGCTCTGTATCCCCTCTCCTTGCACATCCTGAAACAATGGTCTCTTGCCTCTTAGGCAGCTCCAGACTTTTTCCCTGACTCCCTCCTGACCAGCTGTGGTGCACTAGCCCCCTTCAGGCTGTGTTCATGCCACCAACCCCAGTCCTCTCTCTGGGCTCTGACCTTTGAAGCCCGAGCCTCAGCTCCCAGCCGCCACCCGCCCCGGCAGGTGAGCAGACAAGCCGCTCAGGCTGGTGAGTGCTGATCGGCACCGATCCTCTGTGCGGGAACCTCTCCACTTTGACCTCTGCACCCCTGTTGCTGTGCTCTCCTCTGTGGCTCCAAAGCTTCCTCCCTGTCCACCACCCGTCCCCGCCAGTGAAGGGGTTCCCTAGTGTGTGGAAACTTTTCCTCCTTCACAGCTCCCTCCCAGAGGTGCAGGTCCGGTTCCTATTCTTTTGTCTCTGTTTATTCGTTTTTCTTTTGCCCTACCCAGGTATGTGGGGATTTTCTTGCCTTTTGGGAGGTCTGAGGTTTTCTGCCAGCATTCAGTAGTTGTTCTGCAGGAGTTGTTCCACATGTAGATGTATTTTTGATGTATTTGTGGGGAGGAAGGTGATCTCCATGTCTTACTCCTCTGCCGTCTTGAAGTTCTCCCCTTATAGAATTTTTAGACTCAATTTATAAATTCTTCAAAAAATGCAACCGGCATTTTGATTGGTATTGCACTGAATATGTAGATCAAGTTGAGGATATTTATCATCTTTATAATATTAAGTCATCTCATTCAAGAATTTGAATTGTCTCTCCTTTCATTCAGATCATCTGTATATTCTTTTTTTTTTTTGCGGTACGCGGGCCTCTCACTGTTGTGGCCTCTCCCGTTGTGGAGCATAGGCTCCGGACGCACAGGCTCAGTGGCCATGGCTCACGGGCCCAAATGCTCTGCGGCATGTGGGATCTTCCCGGACCGGGGCACGATCCTGTGTCCCCTGCATCGGCAGGCGGACTCTCAACCACTGCGCCACCAGGGAAGCCTGAGATCATCTGTATATTCTTCATTGAATCTTTAATTTTTCTCCATGGCAGTCTTTTCTAAATTAATTCCTAGATACTATATAGTTTTGAACTGTGAATGTCACTTTATCTTTATTTTATAATATGCCTTTTATGATTTTGTAAGTTTAAAGTATTTAAGTTGATATTGTATCTAGCAACCATGCTGAGCTATCTGAATAGTTATGTTATTTGGGAGCTTGAAGAAACAGAATGTATTGTTTAGTAGTTGTGGATGCCAGACATCTAAAATCAGTAACACTGTACCAACATCAAGGTGTGGGCAGGGCCACACTCCTTCTGGAAACTCTAGGGGAAAATCTGTTCATTGCCTCTTCCACCTTCTGATAGCTGCCAGCATTCCTTGGCTTGTGGCCACATCACTCCAATCTCTGCCACCATGGTTACATTGCTTTCTCTCTTGTATATATCAAATCTCCCTCCGTCTCCCTCTTATAAGGATACATGTGTTTGCATTTAGGGCCCACACGTATAATCCGACATAATCTCTTCATCTCAAAATCCTTAATTTATTCATATATGCAAATTTTTTTCAGATAAGGTAAAGTGTACAGGTTCTAAGGAATAGCATCTTGTATCTTTAGGGGCCATTATTCAGCCTACTATGCTTTCTCAACTTGGTAAAATATATATAATTCAGCTCCTAATATTGCATATTACTTAATGAAGAGACACTAAGGCATTCCCACTAAAGTCAGGTACTAGAGAGGAATCATACAACTCCTATGTAACATTATTTTGAAGCTCTTACCTATTTTAATTAGACAAGAGAAAATAATTGCAGGATATAATAGTTGGACATGAAGAGTTAGAACTCTATTTTCAGATGACATGATTAGACATGTGGAAAATCCAAAAGAATTAATTAAAAGTGACTTCAAATAAAATAATTCAGTAATGTAGCAGCTTATAAAATTAACATTCAAAATCAATAACATTCATAATAGAAACAAAAACCAATTACAAAATGTAATGGAGGAGAAGATCCTCTTATGATTTAAAAAAAAAAATTGCCAAGGTAAAACTTAATTAGAGGTATCCAGAACCTACATGAGGAAAATAAACCTGAAAGTTATAAAAGTTGATTTCAACAAATGGAAAAATGTGCCTCGTTCTTGGATAGAAAAACTCAACATCATTTAAAAATATGTTTTCTCTATTTTTTTTATAAATTTATGAAATGCCCAATAATGTTATCATCAGATTTTTTCCCCCGTAGCAACACGATATGATTATAAAACTTGTCTGAAAGAACAAACAAGGAAGAGTGGTTAAAACATCATCCTGAAAGAGAACAGCAATTGGGTGAGAGAATGGGAGGGTTTGCAGTTACATTACAGCAAACCACAAACGCTTTATAATTAAGACAGTTTGGTATTGACACATTAATAGACAGACAGACAAGCGGGACAAGAGAGTGATGAGAAATAGAATAATATGCATATGGAAATTTAGTATATAATAAAGGGAGCATCTCAAATCAGTAAGGATAAGATACATTTTTAAAAATAAATATTTTTAATAATAGAAGATTGTGGTTTACTTACAGAAAGATTAGCACACTTAAGAAAATTCAGCATAGTATTTGTCAATGGAACTCAGCTGACCAAACTATTAAAGCATTGTTTCTTGCTTTATAGCTCTGGACTGAAATCACAGATAATGGTTTCATTGTGTTCACTTTAAACTAGAGATATAAACTGTTTAATAACTGAAATTGAGATGCTGTGTAGCCAGTGTTGTGCTGATAAATGTTTAATACATACACATATACACGTGTTTGTGTGTATGTATCAATATCTATATCTATACACATATATATGCATGTATATATGTATACTATTAATTTTACTGATATAAAGTATATTTAGTAATTTATTAATAGTAATAAAATATACAGTATTCTGTATTGTCAACACCATATAATTGATTCTCACAGAATGCTTTCTTTGATTTTTGCCAAATTCTTGTCCATAACCAACCTATGGTTGTAATTGATGAGTGTAGCTTTCATGTGAATGTAGGTTGATATTTTCATTTACATTAATGAGTAAGCTGAAAGTGAAATGACAATGTTGAATCTTGACTTATTTGTGAAGGACATGAGTGACTTCTTTGCTGAATTGGATAATAGGTTCCAACTACTGGAAGATTATTTCTCAATTTTTTGTGCTATTCACAGTGTAACAGCTACAGACAAATGCACTTTTAAGATGAATCTACATTGTTGACATTTTCTCCATCATTGTCTTAAGTCTAGGCCAGAGGTCAGCAAACTTTTTCTAAGGGTCACATGGGAAATACTTTAGACTTTTGGGGCCATTTAGTATCTGTTGCAACTATTCACCTCTGCCATTATAGCACAAAAACATCCACAGATAATAGGTCAAAAAATGGGTGTGGTTGTGGTCCAGTAAGTTTTATTTACAAAAACAAGTGGCAGGTTGGATTTGGCCTACTGGCCATAGTGATCTCTATAGTATACAGTCAACAAAACAATAACTTAAGCCCCGATTTTGGCACTGCCAACTTTCATGATGTGAATACTACCACCATAGTCAATTTCATGCTAGCAATATGATTTTTAATACTGAGTTGAGGAGAGATGTACAGCAGCATGCCATTCTAGAGTCTTACCACCACAGACAAAAATAACCCCAAGAACCTTGATAATAGTAAAATGTATTAAAATAATCAGGAAGTGATGAGTTTTGAATATTTATTAACTTTGCTTTGAACATGATTTATTTCATTGTACGTTTATATAATTTATTTTGTAATAATGGCTGTGTTTAACAATCAGCTCACAAAATTCCTGAAAATTTAACAATCAGCTCTTGTGAGCTGTCATGAGCCAGCTACAGCACACCACTGTGTGTAGCCATGTGGGAATAGAGAAAATTGGATTCATTATTTACAGTATATACCAGAATAAATTCCAAATGGATCAGAAACACAAACATAAAAATAAGATGAAACCATGCAAGTACAAGGCAAGACATGGATGAATTCCTCTATAAAATTGGAGTAGGGAAAACTTTCCAGACTATGGCTTGAAAGCCAGAGGTATTAAGGGAAATGAGTTAGATTAGCTTCAGAAAATGAATTGAGGATTATTCTTTCTTTTTGCATTTTCTGGAACAACTTATGTAACAGGAATTGTGTTTTTAACAGTTTGATAGAGTCAATTTTAAAAGCATCCAGGCCTAGAGCAATTTGGGATGGAGTTTTAACTACCAATTAAATTTCTTTGATCCTTGTAGGTCTATTTTAAATTCCTTTTTTATTCTTGTACCAGTTGACGTCTTATGTTTTCTAGGAATTTATCCATTTTATCTGTTTGTTTTTTAAATCTGCAGTTATTTCCCCGTCTTCATTTTGATCTGTGTTTTATTTACTTTCGTTGTCTCTTTATCCTCTTGATCAGTCTTATCAGAGGTTTATCTTGGTAATGTTTTCAAAGTAGAACTTTAGTTTTATTAATTTCCTCTACTAAGAAAAGTCATTATATTGTTTCTTTTCCTTTATTATATCCTTTTTCTTCTTTGGGTTTGCTTTGATGTTCTTTCTTATAACTTCCTGAGTTGGATGTTTAGCATATTTTTCTTTTTAAATATTTATTTATTTAAATAAATAAATATTGGCTGTGCCGGGTCTTAGTTGAGGTATGCAGGGTTGCGGACTTCTTAGTTGCGGCATGCATGTGAGATCTAGTTCCCTGCAAGGATCGAACCCAGCCCCCTGCTTTGGGAGTGCAGAGTCCCCCCACTGGACCAATGGGGAAATCCCTCTTTTCAACTTTTATTGTTTCCTGATAAGCATATTTAAAGGTGTAAATGCTCCTTCAAACACTGCTTTAGGTATGTCCCACACATTTTGTGTCTTCATGTTCATTCAATTCTAGATAGTCTCTCATTTTGATTATAATTTAATTTTTAACCTATGAGTTATTTAGTAACATGGTATTTTCAAAATATAGAACATTTAAAAAACCTTTCCTGTTACTAATTTCTAATATTAATTCATCTGCATGATATTGTTCCTGGCAAGTTTATTGAGACTTCCTATAGGCCTAATCTGTTAGTTTAAACATGTGTATGCTTCTAAAAATGTGTATTTGCTATTTGTTGCATGAACTACTATAGCATATGTATCAAAGCATATATATTATACATAGCATACCACTGAACATTCATATCAAAGATCTGAACAATATAATTAATAGGATAAGCCCACTAATTATACTGTTTAGATAAGGGTCTGCTTAATTTTTGTTTGCTTAATACATTTTTGATAGTTTGGTTTTAAAAGCTCCAACTATTTATATGTTTCTCTCCATATGCTGTCAGTTATTGTGACCTATTGTTAGGTGCATACATGTTTGTGATGGTTATCTCTTCTCACTCTATTTTTTGTTTACCTTTTACCTTAATTTTTTTTTTTAATCCACTATTATGATTGCTATTCCAGCCTTCTTTCATGGTTTTGGGGTTTTTTTTCTTCCTGTCTTGAACTCTTTCATTTTCAACCTTTTTGTGTCTTTTGGTTTTCAGAATTTTTCTCATACACAGCATATGTTTGGATTTTGTTTTTATTTCTTAATACCCTCAGAAAGTATTTTTCTTTTTATTTGTGAGTTAAATCCACTTACATTTACTGTAATTTCTTTTATATTAGAAAGTATTTCTCCCACCATATCTTGTATTTCAATTTATTGCATTTTCTGCTGGCTCAAAAAATTATTCTATTTTTGTTCAAGTGTAGCTGCTTAAGACCCTTACTCATGTTTACTTATCCTATTACTTTCTTAAATTTATCAATGTCTGTATATCCAAGGAAATTTTTAAAACTTCCAGAAATAATGAAGAGATCATCAACTAGAATAAGAATCAAATTGAACAGTGGGTGCAAGATGACAAATGGGAAAGATACTTTTTAAATATTAAAAGAAAATAAATTTGAACCTAGAATTTTATACCCAGCCCAATTCTTTCAAATGTAATGACTTTAAAAAATATACATATACACATATTTATACATATATGTGTATGTGTGTATACATACATACATACATACACACATGTATATTCATTTCACTTCCAATGCTGAAGCCTTAAAACTACAGAACAGGTAGTTGGGAAGGGAAGATGTAAGTCAGGTGGGGGTGAGCAGGACAAGTTGGAATCCTTATAGAGGCACAAGCTGGAACCTGTGAACAGACTGAAACTTATGTTAGTTCTTGTTACCTCTAACCTTGAATATATGTGTTTCTTGCAGAAATCGGGGGCTTTTATCACCATGGTCAAACACACACCTGCTTCAGGAATCAGAGAACCTTAAGGGGATCTATGGAAGGTGAAGCATTTGGAGGCTCCACTGCTTCTTCACACCAGTGAAGTGAGGTGGCAGGTAAGTGACAACAACTTTAGAACCTTTCACAGAGATCTTGCTTATGGCCCACCCTAACTGGAAACACACAAGAAAGGGGATTTTGGGAAAGGGAGTTCAGCCTAGCTAAGCTGACACAGCACAAAGCCATGGCTCACAGGTGTTGGCCCTTTTCCTTCCACCATCTACATCTCCTAGCTTCTTTGTATTTTTTGTCTCTTTATCCTTTCCTGATGACCTCTGGGAGAGTTTCTCAATCTGATCTTCCAACTCAGTGATTTATTCACCTTTGTCCATCTTGCTATGTATCTTATCTATTGCCTTTTTCACTCTAGCTATTACATATTTCATACCTACTTCTCAGTTTAGTCCTTTCTTATGTTTTCTTGTTCTTGCTTAACATTGCTGGTATCAGCCTTAGCCTCTTAATATATTCAGCATAATTATTTTAATTTCTTGGTCCATTTCCTCTTACAATCCTATATAATTTAGATGGTTTATACTGTTGAGTTTGTTGTCTTTCTTGTATAGTAGTTGTATTCCTTCTATGGCTTTCTGGTTATTTCTTTGAAAGAACTCCTCTTCCCCTTTGATATCAGTTACTACACAAGGTTCTGTGCTGGGAAATGGCTACAACCCAGCCTTCAGTTGATGTACCTGTAGGTGAAACAAAGCCAGGGAAGAGAGCCTCATAGAACTGATGGTGATCATTCTAATTTTCCATCATCTACAAATAACTTCTCTAGTATGTCTTTCCCATTTAAACTCTCTAGAAGTAATCTCCATAGATTCACTCTCCCTGCCCTAGGGGTTTGGAGAATACCCAAAGGTAACTGGTCAGTACACACCACCCTTTCCATCCCTCCTTTCTCCTGCAGGGCTTTTGCACATCTCTTATTGTACCCTCCTGACCCCTGCAGCCGTGACTGTTGCTGCCAGTTTCTTCGGTGATTGGCGGTCTGTCACCGTCCCCGGTGGCGAGAAGCGAGAACAGACGAGACCCTCTCCTTTCTCCTGTGGCTCTTCTCACAGCCACCTTAGCTGCCTTCCCTGGCCGGCTGAAGCCTTCTCTCCTTTCACTCATACCCCCACCCCTCCGCAGCCCTCACATAACACTTCTGAGTCTTCAGACTCCCCAGGGACTTCTCATAGGGTTGTATTTTATTCATTTTTAGTCATTAGATCCTCAAATCCGAGTTCCCTCCAGCTTCTATAGTTTCTCTAGGGTTGATTTTTGGGAAGCAGCCAATGGCCAGTGTAGTTTGTCATTTTGACAGGATTAGAGAATGGTTTCTAGAATGAACAGGTGTACCATAAAAAGGGGAGAATTAGAGACAGCAGATGTATGAGTTTTAAGGACAGAAAGGCTAAAAGTGCACACCAAGAGATGCTTTTTTCTGTGTTTAATTTTTAAAATTTATCTATCTATGTGTAACTATGTAAATGTATTTATGTATGTTTGCATATATATGTGACTTTAAAAGTGAAATAATGCTGTCAGGCTTATAATGAAAACAGCAGTCTTCACCCCTTCCTGCTCCAAACTTCTGCTCCCTCAAGGCAACATATTTCGATATTAAAAAAAAACTGTTTATTCTGGTGTTTACTTCCACATTCTAAGTAACATGCTTATATTACTGTTTCTTGATTTTTAAATGTTAGCTATTATCTTTGGTTTCCTAATGTACAAGATGGGAACTTGTACCCGATGTATTTTCCCTTCCAATGAGTTCTCTTCCCCTTCTTACTCCAACTCCTAATATAATTACATCACTGCTTTCATTTAATATTGAGTGTTTACACTATCATGCCCACATAAACACTATTTACAGTTAAGACCTGCAGCATCCTAAGATTATATTTCCTTCCTTAAATAACTTTTTATTTTCTTAGGGTTAATACTTGTCTCTCCCCATTCCCACCACCATAGTTCAGTGCTCTCTATAAACTGTCCTAATTCTCTGATGGAGTTGTTGGATAGTTTCAGATGAAAACATCAGGTGATCTACCTGATTCTTCCCCTCCCCATTCCCATCCCTTTTGTACAAGCGCCATCTTCCTGCTCACACTAGAGTGCTAGTTAAACCTTCCCTTTACCATCATCTTGAAACTTCCTTTGCCCGCCTCCCTGTATGAGATCTCCTATTTCCTAATTTTGTATCTCCTTATTTCTTGATTCATTCCCTTGTTTGGTGATGAAACTAATATTTTCTGGTCGCTTCCTAAAAAAGAGTCCATAAGAGGTAAAAGTTCAAGTCTGCGTGCAGTGGTCATTTATTATTCAGGCTGCCCCACATTTTTGAACACCCCTTTCCCATTGTTTTAATAGTTTCCCACATTACAAATTCTGCATTCTTAAAGAAAGACATTTTTCAGGTCATTTTCTAGTTGTTGGATTGCAGACATGTGGCTTTGATTATACTTGTCAGCTGCATCTTTGCCAGAGTCAGAATCTGGATCCAGAACTGGATTACTTGGGAAAGAGGTAGGGCCTAAGGCTTCCACTTGGCAGGTGCAGCAGCACAGCAGGGCTCTGAAGTGATGGCAGAGACAGAGGTAGGACCTGGAACCAGTGCCAGCAGCCTCCTGGCTTGGTGGTTTCTGTGAGAGGCAGTGACTCCCTCACTGGGCAGCTCTGTGCCATGGTACTCGGGTGTCACTCGTGGAAACACAGTCCATTTCCTCCACCTCAGTCTGTGAATTCTGTCTCATAGCTAGTCCTTTTGGCTTAAACTGATATCTCAGTCTGTTAGGACTGCTATAACAGAATACCACAGACTGGGTGGCTTAAAATCAACAGAAATTTATTTCTCACAGTTCTGGAGGCAGCATGCTTGGGTTCTGGTGAGGACCCCCTTCCAGATTGCAGACTGCCAACTTCTTGCTGTGTCCTCACATAGCAGAAGGGGCAAGGGAGCTTTCTTGGGTCTCTTTTATAAAAGGTATTAATCTCATTCATGAGGGCCATTCACCACCCTCCTGATACCATCACACTGGGCATTAGGATTTCAACATACAAATTTGGGGGAGACACTAATATTCAGACCATAGCAACTGGCTAGAATAACTTCTGCTATATTAAACTAGCCTGGCTAATATGCCTTGCATGCCTAAAGGTATCTTTATTCTACTGTAAGATATAAGCGTTTGATTGAGACTAGAATTCTAATTTGGAAATAATTTCCCTCAAAAGCTAGAAAGCATTTCTCCATTACCTCTGGCTTCTATTGTTATTGCTTAGAAGTCTGAAGTTGCTCTTTTTCCTGAATCTACATGTGATTCACTTCTCTCCAAAGCTTTTTTGTTTATCTTAAAGTAGTATTTAATTTAAAGTTTTTCTTTTTCTTTTTATTATTATTTTTTTTGCTGTACGCGGGCCTCTCACTGTTGTGGCCTCTCCTGTTGCAGAGCACAGGCTCCAGACGCGCAGGCTCAGCGGCCATGGCTCACGGGCCCAGCCGCTCCGTGGCATGTGGGATCTTCCCGGACCGGGGCACGAACCCGTGTCCCCTGCATCGGCAGACGGACTCTCAACCACTGCGCCACCAGGGAAGCCCTAAAATTATTCTTTTTTGTTATCAAATCTACAAATGGTCATATTTTAAAGTCAAATAGTTCTAGATGTTGTTTTATGAAAAACAACTATTTTCTGACTTGGTGCCCCCATTTCCTTATGATAGGAAGCAGCCACTTTTACTAGTAGTATATATGAATATATAGTTAAATGCATTTTTAGCCCATGTGAAATGGATCCCAGGAAGTTTTTCAAAATTCTCACATTTGACTGTTATTCACTTTTTCAAGAAAACATTACAGATAAAAGAAGATGACTTGCCTTGTATATAAACAGACTTTAGGATATAGATGTTAGAGATCACATAATAACAATTGTTGGTGAGATTTTCCTGTCTTTTTACTCATTTGGTGGTAGAATCTGAATCTGGGCTGGGGCCTGAAATAGAAGGAGCTTCTATTTCTAGGGGTTGGCTCCATGAATGAGAGGTCTTTGAGGTTCCTGAAATCAGCATCCAGGATGCGACTCCTGACCTTGGAAAAGGTGGGGTAGTGAAATCTTAAGAGCTGCACTTGAAAGCCCAGGAAGGTTGTTGTGGAGCTTCTTGGCCGAGCCTAGCACTGTGGGATTGGGCTCCCCCTCCAGGGAACCTAGAAGAACCACTAGAGGCTGGGCAGGCGGTGCACTGCAGAGGCCAGCCTCAGCTGATCACCTTCTATTCTATTTAAGCACCTTCAGAAACAGCAGCATCGGGCAGAGGAAGCCACTCCAGGCTGTCCAGGCTTCAGCTGCAACTTCATCTGCCTTCCCTGTGCCTGCTCACTCCAAGCCAACCAGCTTTGGTAGCAGTGGTGAAATTCTCCAGCCATAATGGAGTGCGTTTGGCTCCAAAGTAGCGAAGTAGTAGGATAGAAACAAACAGGATTCCCTCCTTAGACTTTTTAGCATCTTGGAATCCTGGAATTTCTACATGTATGGAAGGGATGAGGGGATCCAAGAGATAAACTAATTTCCTGCTAATATGGACATTGGGGGCTCCAGTGCATCATCAGGGACCCTCCTGAGGCAAGATTGGCTGTTATTCAACAAACAACCTGTGAAGTAATATGTACTGGTTACACAAATTATATTTTACCGACACTATCTTTCGGTTTCTCTTGACACTAACAACTCTGGTTACCTGCTGTATGGACTGAATATTTGTGTCTCCCCCCACCCCCCAAATTCATATGTTAAAATCCTAATCCCAATGTGATGGTATTAGGAGGTGGGCTTTGGGGAGGTGATTAGGTCATGAAGGTGGAGCCCTCATGAATGGGATTAGCGACCTTATAAAAGAGGCCCCAGAGAGCTCTTGTCCCTTCCTCCATGTGAGGACATGATGCAAAGACTACTGTCTATGAACCAGGAAAGCAGGTTCTCGCCAGATGCCAAATCTGTAGGCACCTTGATTTTGGACTTCCCAGGTTCCAGAAATGTGAGAAATAAATATTTCTTGTGTGAGCCACCCAGTTCATGGTATTTTTGTTATAGCAAAACAAGACCCCTGTGATTTAATTTTTTTTTTTTTTAATTTTTAGTGGTTGAAGATGAGAGGTTGGGGAGCACAAAGTGGGAAGGACTAGACCTGCCTTTATTTTTCTTTGTCCAGAGTTCCATCCCAAGTTGCCCCTGTTGAACCAAGAGAGTTTCCACACCTCACAAAGCTAAATTTGAATCCACTTTGCATATTTCTTCTATGCAGAATAGGACGTTTTATCAAAGATAGGGAAGAAAAGGTTAACAGCTTTAAAGGTGGACATAAGGAGCTCTGACCTTAGTTTCCCTGAACAATAGCCCAAAACAAAAATACTAAAAAAAAAAAAAATCCCCAAGCCATAAAACAAAACACCCAGAACAAACAGAAGCACTTGGTGAATCGTTAGATTCCTGTACCAGGGTGAATAATACAGTTTCCACAAACAATGATGAGCCTGATCAGAAACTCAGAGCAGCGTTGGCCGCGGAAGATTTTCTGAAAATGAAAAGAGGCAAATAGCCCAAACCAGGCCACACATCTGTGACCCTTGCTAAATGGCTTGTTTGCTCCATCACAGCTGTTTTCAAGGTCCTGGAAGTCAGTTCCTTTGCTTAATCCAAGGTGAATTGGACCCACAGAGTCTTTCAGTCACACACAGTCCTGCCATAGTCATATTTGCACAGACGTTGTGTCAGCTGTCCTGATTCCTTGGATGATGTGAGGCTGTAGCTATGACTGTGAATAATGAAAGACACATTCTTCCTTTGTAGTTAGAGAGAAAGGGCACCAAAGAACAGATCCATATATTAAATGGAAGGTGTAGGTTGGAAATGAACAAATGGATTCCAATAAGATAAGGGAGATTACTTAAATTTGATAGCAAGTGGTTATAGCTTGAAGATATTCGAATATGAGAGGTTCTAGTCAAGCATTTTTTACTAGAAAAAGCAAATCTCTAAAGTAAGCAAAAGTAATCAGAATGTATCAGCTCAAGAGAGAACAAGATATGGCACTTGGAAAGAAAAGGTAATAATGGCAATAATAATGTTCAGCTTCTGTTATTTTTTGAGGCTGGTTCAATAAAATGTAACGTAACATTAGCAGTTTCTTGGAAAAAAACCAGTCAACTGTTCTTCTCTTTTATCTATGGCTCCATATTCCACATAAATTATTCACTGCTGTCGTTAGTTCCTCATAGTTGGTGCATCCCCAAAGAATTCTGTGATGTTAAGTAACAATGAAAGTAAAATTTGTTATATGTTATTTGTTAACTAAAGCTTTATTTATAAATGATCATCCATTTGTTTTTAACCTAAATGCTTCCTCAATTTCAACTATTGGTTTCACTCCATTCAAATCTAGGATTCTTACTATGTATGCTGTAGTCTGGTATATTATGCCATCTTTTTCAATTCAAAATATCCTAGTCACGGAAACAGTGATTTTTCCACATTGCTTGCTAACCTGTTACCTTTCCACAGCCTTGGAGGGATGGCTGTATAATGTGTTACGCTGAGAACAAAATCAAGTTGAGGCAGTGTCTTCTAGGTGTTTCTGTTTAATCAAGCTGGGTATCAGAACCCTAACATCAGCTTGGGTTTATCTGGTCCAGTTGTCTGTATGATAATTCTGAGGATCTTTTTAACTGAGGACTTTATAAAGATAATAAAATGATTTTTTGAGAATAATTGAAACCAAAGCCCTGGAATTAAAACTAACTAATTAAAACTAATAATTAGTTTTAATTTATATTTGGCATTAATATAAACAACAAACTGTAAACTATCACAAGTGGAATTTGATCTCATTTTCCAGTCCTCCCTCCTCTGTATGAATGGCTCAGGGAGTTTTTTCTGTTAACATATCTCTTCTGCTGAGCTCCCCTCTTCCTCATCAACAGTCCATGCTTTTCAATGTCCCTGGCCCCCTGTGCTGGGATGGGCCCATATTGCAGTTTCTCTGGCTCTATGTATGTCAAGTCTAAAGTTTGCTTCAAGTCTAGGCTGTACCCATTGTTATGGTAGACCTGCTTGAGTGTGGGATGCTCTAGAAAATACTGATGTCCTACTGTACTTGAGTATCTGGGAGCACCTATGGATTCTGTGCCAGTCCCTCCATTCTTTCCTTCTCAGCAAGCACTGTCCTGCTTCCACCCTCCCTTCTCCAGCTGTGGTGTAGTCCTCTCGCTGTTGTCTTGGATGATGTGCAGGATTCTAGTCACCTTCTTTTGGCTGAAAGAGTGTCTCCCTCATGGAGATAAGGTGAAATAAATTCCTCCACTCAGTGGTACCAAGATATTTCCTGCTCAGTGCCGTTAAACATCCCCCAAACTACAGCGGTTCAGGAGATGTACGATTACTGTCTACAGAACTTGCAAGGAAACCACTTAGACATGAGGATGTGTGTTGTGGAATTAGGGAGAATGGCTCACACCTCCATCACCAACAAAACTCTCTCCCTCCCTCCCTCTTTCCCTTCCTTCCTTTCTTCCCTTCTTATTCCTTTCAATTGCTTTGGAAAGAAGTTTGACTTATCACATACTGGACATGGAGGTGGTGGCTTATTAACCCATATTCCCACACATTTTCAGTCTTGACTCTGCATCAGAATAATATCTAATGGCTTAAAAAAAAAAGAAAAAGATTAGAAGTTTCAGCCCTACTTTTAAACTACTGAAACAGAATCTCTGGGGATGAGACTCAGAAGTCTGTATTTTGAAAAATCTCCAGTCTTTAAAATATATGCAGCCAGATTTGAGAATCCGCAGCCTGAATGTTGCCTGCTATAACAATGATGTATCAAGTACTACAGCGGATTGCACTGGTTGTGTTAGAGTTAGTTTAGTTTACCTCTCTCTTTGATGGCCTGGCTTGAGGGACAGGATAGCGACAAGGTTAAGAGTATAAATGGTTACATAAGACTGCCAAAGTTCAAATTCTTATTCTACCCCTGGGTGTTTTATTGAGCAAATTATTTAATCTCTTCATGTCTCAGTTTATTCATCTGTAAAGTGGCATTAAAAATAGTACTTTTCTCATAGCACTGTTGGATGATTAAATAAGATGAGAAAAGTAAAGCGCTAAGAACAGCACCTGACACACAGTAAAGGCTGTCAAAATATCAGCCATTGCCATTATATGGTCATGCTTGAATCATAAGGGTCTCCTGGAGTTTGAAAAGACTTTAAAAGATGATCTAATCCTCAGGCAGTTGGATATTATTATGATTCCCATTTTACAGATTAGAAAGCTCAGGTTCTTTTTTTTTAAAACGTCTTTATTGGAGTATAATTGCTTTACAATGGTGTGTTAGTTTCTGCTTTATAACAAAGTGAATCAGCTATACATATACATATATCCCCATATCTCTTCCCTCTTGCATCTCCCTCCCTCCCACCCTCCCTATCCCACCCCTCTAGGTGGTCACAAAGCACTGAGCTGATTTCCCTGTGTTATGTGGCTGGAAAGCTCAGGTTCTTAAGTGATGTGCTTGCCCAAGATGATTCAGGATGAAAATAACAATTATAATAACAAAAACAATAACAAGTAGTATCTATTGTGTTTACAACATGCCAAACACTGTATTAAGTGTTTGATGTACTTAACCCAGTACATTAACCCAGTACATTAACCCAGTGCTTTTCAACCTTTAACATGCACACACAGTCACCTGGGGATCTTGTTAAAATGTAGATTCTGATTCCGTAGGTCCAGGATGGGTCACAAGATTTCTTCATTTCTAACAACTGATGGTGGCTCTGCTGGTCCAAGACTCACCCTTTGAATAACATGGGTTTAACCTGCACAACAGCCCTGTCTGATGGGTTCTAGTTTTTGTCCTTATTATATGTACAATAAACTTAGGTTGTGAGGATAAATAACTTCCTCGAGGTCGCAGGGCTTGGAGCTGTAGTAATGGGGCTTGGACTGATTGTCCCGTTGCAGAGCCTGCCTCCTTCCCCATCCCGCCTGACTTCATTCATGCGTATGTGACAGGGGATCTATGCCACTTGGCAGATGTAGAGCAAATGCCATATGTTTCCCAAAGTTTTAAATTCATGTGTCTACTTAAAGCAGAGACACTGATGGTGTGTTTTATATATTTTTAATTGTTCATTACACCCCTGGCCCTTTCAGCTAGAGTGACCCATTTATGTCTGTGGCTTCTCTTGAACAAAAAAGAAAGTCCTATATTCCAGCTGATGGTAAACCTCATGCTCAGGTCCCTCCTGAGCTATAACACTCACTTCCACCCTTTTAAATCCTGACCTTATTTGATCTGAACCCTTTTCACCGAGGTTAGAATTCTTGGCTCTATATACTTAGATTGGATCCTTCACCCTCCTGTACTGTTTTGGACTTAGCCTGTGCAGCAGACTCAGAGATGCACTGCTTAGGCCCCCTTTGAAGAAAGAGCTTGTTGCCTAGCATCAGGAGTGCTTCCAGCTGTTGACCTCTTCAAGTCTGCTTCAGCTCAGAAGCCCAGGCCAGCTCTTCTCCCAGGCCTGGCCATTTCTACTAATGATGACCCCTTTATGGGCACCCTTTGCTCAGAGCTCCTCTCCAGGCTGGCAGTGACTTTGTGAGGTTGGCATCATCATCTGACAGCTCCCACACCCAATCCTACTTTCTTTATTTCTTTTCACAAATACCACTCCCCAGCATAGTAAACCTTTTGCACTTCTAACTCCATCTCAGTGTCTGTTCTCCAGAGGTTCCAACCAACACCTCCCACCACTCAGCTAAGTGAGAGCTCTTGCTCAGCCTAACCCAAGTTATCAACCCCAGCTGCTGCCTGGGTAGACCTGGCCTGGTACGTGGTAGACATCTATGCCCAGGCAGGTGCTTGATTATATATAATCACTCAATAGACAGGTGCATATTGAGTAACCGTTGGGTACTCATACCTTCATAAGCGTAATCACCTCTTCTAAATGTCTCAGATAAAGGAGAAATGTGGCAAATTTAGATACCATGCCTCTATTTAGCCTTTGGTTCCTATGGTAATTGTTTGCTAGAGGTTAAAATTTAGCGATTATATACTACGTCTTAGGATCATTGGGTGCTGCCTACGTAATTATAGGGTTGTGATATAGTGAGGAAAAACAGATGTCACCAAAATAAGATAAGAAGTGACTAGCTATGTCTATGGTGGAAAAAATACAGGGACCATGAGTCAGCAACGTTGAACTGCAGTTCAAAAAGTAAATCACATATTGGGTACAGAAAAATAAACAGAGAAAAAGATTGAGGGGCTTTTTAGTTTGGTTTTTGTTTGTTTTTTGGGTTTGGGTGGGTTTTTGTTGTTTTGTTTTTTGGCTATTTATTAATACTACACAGAATCCTGGGTCTTGGTTCTAATTTCAGATGGGGTGTTGTCAACATGAATTAATTGGTTGGGCTCTCAGAGCCCCCTCCCTAATCCCCCCCATATCCATGTATTCCTATATCGAAGAGTTTGGAGTTTTGAATAAAGGGGCAGGTAGAGGAGTGAATGGTAATTTTTGAGTATGAGCTGTTCCCCGGAAGTGCAGGCCTATGTCACTACTGTTTAGATGTGTTTGGCTGTCAGTGGAGAGGTGATGAAAAGAAGTTCTGGATGTCCAGAGGACGGAATGAGATCTTTCCATCTCTGGAGAAGGAGAAATGACTGCGAGATGGAAACCATGTTGGAAACGAAGTAAAAGACAAGTCCAATTTTGATTAAAGCAGATTTTGGCTACCATAGCTTAAGAGAGTCTTAGGAAACCTGTAGACTAGAAGCAAATCATAAAATAGAAAGAAATCATAAAGCAGAGAGCTGGGCAATAATATATGTGGGCTGGACAGAAAGGTTTGAAAAATGCATTGTTAGGTCGAAGAAGGGAAGTGAACTACCAAAGAAATTATGAGGTATTCTCTAGAAAATGGGCTTTTCTTGGTACAGAAAGGGTCATAGGTTACATCTAAAGCTGAATTTCTTGTCAACAAAGACTGACATTATAAATTAACCTGGGAGGTTGTGAAATTCACATCCATTGAAGATAGCTCCAATATGGCCCTGCATGAAGTTGAGAAAACAAGAAATAACCAATTTTAAAGTCTGTTTGTCCCCCACAATTCCCTGATTTATGGAAAAAGTGAACATTTTTACCTTTTTTACTTTACCTACAGTCTGATATGCATGCAGCAAAGGTTTGAGTGTATAGTTTTCTGAATAACTAGCCTAGAAACCCACCAGAGCACACACAGTGAGGTGACTCTGTCACCCATGGAGCAGATAAAATGACATCAATAAATCATAAAATATGCCCAAGAGGGCATTATAAATCATTTAGAGTTGCTATTAATATTTTAGACGTGTTCATTTTTAGCAGTGTGTTAAAGTTTAGTGTTTGCATTCCATTTTAATTCAGCACTTGATAATTGAAATATGATGCTGTTAAAAGTGATTAAAAAATTTTTTTATTTTTGCTAATCACTTAAAGATTAAACAGAATAAGGGAACCGATTGTTAGCTTCATTCTCTCTAAAAGTCCCTTCTGGCACTTTGGGCGCTGGTCCCCAAACCCAAAAGAATATTCTTTGGCAGTACTCACCCAAGAAAAATGGTGGTTTTCAACACATTGGTCAGTAGAGCTTTTTCACTTTCTTTCTGTGACATGTAGGCTGTTCCACTCTTGACTTCCTTGGTGGCTTTGTGCTTTCTCTAGTTGGTCAGGGCATCCTACCTATGCCACTGTGGGTATCCACTTCTTTCATATTATTAAAAGCATCCCAAGTTATTAATAAAAACCACTCTCTACTGAGAATCTATTTTGTGCCCAGCAGTGTGCTAAGTGTTTTTTATTTATAAAATATCATAGGTCTTCATAAAAACTCTATGAGGAGAATACTATTACTCTTACTGCTTATAAGGCAACTTAGGTTGAGAAGATTAAGAAATTAGGCAAAGATCTCAGAACTGGTCAGTGGAAGCTATCTTTATTCTAAAGCCTATGGGTGTTTCCAAGTCAGAACTTGATCCCCTTAGAGACTTGCCTGCTAATACTTATGGCTTCAATGTGTGGATCTCTGTTAAGAGATGCTAATATGTTTGTAATAACTCATACTTCATGAATTATGACTTACTAGCCACCTCTTTCTAGAATACTCATTTTGTTTTAAACACAAAGAGGCAGTTCAGGTAGCTGCCTTCAGGGGATCAGTGGTGTCTTGGAATAGGGCTGCATGGGCGGACTGGCTCCACTTTTCCCAGAGCTGGTAAGGGGAAGAGATGTATATCTGCTAGGACTCTTGATTTTTAAGTGACACAAACGTGACTTGAGCTAGACAAAGAAGAAGGTGCTTCCTGGCTTACTGGATTGTGTACCTGTAAGGTGTAAGGGTATCTCTGTCTTCAGGTGTGGCTGATTCAAGTGTTAAATAGCTTCATCAGGACATTGTGCAGCTCCATCTCTTAGTTCTGCTTCCTTTGTGTTGGTACCATTCTGGGCAGCCTTTCTCATCACAGTGATTCCCACAAGCTTTCAGCTTAGAGCCTCTTGGTTTATCAACTTCAGAAAAATCCTAGAATTTAGTCTTTGTGACTGATTTAAGTCATGTGTCTGTCTCTAAACCAACCACTGTGGCCAGGGAGGCGGAATACACTGTTTGTCTAACCCCCAGTCACATGTCCATACTTGGATTAGGGGATGGGATGAGGTCAGTCTCATCTGAATCACATGCGAGTAGGAGGGGTGTGCCTCATCAAAGGGAAATGGAGGTTTACTATCATAAGCAGTGGGAGGAATGGATTCTGAGCAAGGAAAAACTAGAAATGGACATTTAAAATTGCTATTTAAATTGAGTGGGTTTGAAGATGAAATGAGAAAATATAAAAGCATTTGATAAACTAAAAAGCACTGTTCTATTTTTTTAAAAAATTTCTCCTTTTATTAATTGATGTACTGCTTCACTCAGAGCTGAGAAATGAAAGGCTTTAAAACCTTGTACTTTGATTTGATTAGTAGAGCATTCAGTAGAAACCAATGCAAATAAAACCAGCATAACCTTACTAGGGAAGCACAGCTGTGGAATATTCTTTTTTTTTTAAATTAATTAATTTATGGCCGCGTTGGGTCTTCGTTGCTGCGCATGGGCTTTCTCTAGTTGCGGCGAGCAGGGGCTACTCTTCGCTGGGTCCACGGGCTTCTCATTGTGGTGGCTTCTCTTGTTGCAGAGCACCGGCTCTAGGAGGGTGGGCTCTAGAGCTTAGGCTCAGTAGTTGTGGAGCCGGGCTTAGCTGCTCCGCGGCATGTGGGATCTTCCAGGACCAGGGATCGAACCCGTATCCCCTGCAATGGCAGGCGGATTCTTACCCACTGCGCCACCAGGGAAGTCCCTGGAATATTCTTTTCTTTTCTTTTTTCTGTTGATTTTATGGAGGAGAGAATCATGGAGGGGGTCCTGAGAGGGAAGAGGGGCTGGATAGCCTTGCATGTCAAGAAAGGTCTGTGGTCAAAATAATAAATAAATAAATGTGCTTTTCCCTCTTAAAAGTTACACTTTATTTTAAAAAGTAAATATTGATTTTCTTGATACAAATAAAGTTTATATGCAATTTACTGTAGGTGTAATGTAGTCTAAGTTCATCACATAAGCATCAACTTTAAATGATTATTACTTAATCTAATTCTATTTTTTCCCCTTTTGTTTCTCGGGGAGAAGTTCTTTTTTTCTATCAATATATTTCTGTTGTTCAAAAAGCTGTGTAGCCACTTCCATGGCTTAGGAAATTTCTGCTCAGATGTCAAAGCCCAGGCAAATTCTCTCCAGTTTTATTACCTTCCTGGAACTCCTCAGGAAGAAGGCAGGGTGTGCCCATGTACCCTAAGCATTCCCAGGGCCTTTTCTGCTCACTCTACCTGCCCTGAATCTCATTTGGCTCTGAGGAAAAAAAAAAAAAAAAAAAAAAATTCCCTTAGGCCACATGGTTCAGCTATCAGGAAAGTATCTGTATAATGTATCCTTCTCCCTTTTAAATCCCACTTATTCATTCTCCTTTGCATTAAATGCTCATCTCCACTGAGAGTGTGCTTTAATTAAACCTAGAAACACTTAGAAATGGAGAAACCTGATTCCCAAAAAGATGCATATAGAAAAGTGCATGAATATATACATATAATTATCTCTTATGGATATTTTGTTATAGAAATGCACGTTCATAAAAATGTTTAAAAAAGGAGTAAAAAAAAGATTAAAAAAATCTCCCATCTTACACCACTCACTCAGATATTTGCACTATGATAATTGTGGAAACTATGCTTTCATTTTGGGGGGGTGGGGAGGAAGGAGGGCCTGGTATTTGCATATTTTCTCATATATAAAAATGAGATGATGTTACAACACTCATTTATAATCCTTTTTTCATATAACAGTATCTGACTAATATTCTTTTCTACAACAATCTATTTCTTAAAGGGGTTATGTGTTATTTTTTTCCTAAACATCTACTTTAAGATATTCTTGAACAGAGTAGCAATTGCTAAATACAAATGTATAGCGATTTTTCTCTTTGCATTAATATATTGCTGCCCCTGCCAAGAGAGATGTATTTTAATATTGCTTTTCTGTAGACAATGTCTTAGTGCAAGGAAATAAATCTAACAGTTTGTCCCATGGGGGGTGTTTTAAAACAGAGTTCACTCATTATTTTTCATCATGACACATGGTCTGTCCATCCATTTGCCCATAAGAGTGAACCAGTTCTAAAGAGAAAGTTACTCCTTCTTTCCTGATGACTGTTTGCAGAGGAAAGGGAGGAATCGATTCAATATTTATTTTAAATGGCATTGATTAAAGATCTTGCTGTTTATGCTTGGCATATTATATCAATGTTAGCTGTACCCTTGTACACAATACATGCCTGGTATACTAGTTAGCCACAATCACATTTTAAAATGTGCAATCCTCTATTCAATTGTTTGTGGCACACAATCATGTTAGATTTTGGAAATGGAACCAGAAGATATCCCACTATGAGTGTATTTCTGTTACTTGTATTTGTCAGAACATTCCTTGATTGAACAAACATGTATTTTTCCCATATCTTTGTAGTATGAAAAATTTCATTTCACCAGTCAGAGAGCATGATCCTACTTTAGAATTGTAGAAATATGATGTTTAAGTCAGGTAAAATAATGCCAGGGAGGGGATTTGGAGGAAAGAAAGTTGCTGACTTGTATGACTGGAAATGCCAGATATGGTCAGATCGAAAGTGGGCCAGAAGGCTTACTTCTAAGAACCAGGGAATGAGTTTGGGTTTTTGGTCCTAGCAGGGCAGTGGAATAGGAACCAGAGTGCCCTTGGGGAAGAACTTTCATCTGAATATTCCTTTACATGCCAGGCAGTTTGCTTCTGGTATCTCATGGGTTGCAGAGGCCATAGCAAAACAGGATGAGGTTCAGGCAAGGTGTCAGGAGACAAATGTTAGTTAGCAGCAGGTCAATTCCCACCTCATACAAAGAGCTGCAGGTGTGCTAATTGCTAAAGCCTGGGGTGAATCTCATCTGAAACCAGCAGGTGGAAACCCATGACAGCAAGCAGTTAAATATGGCTTCCCTGCCACGCTCAGAACTAAAGGTCGAGTCCAGCATTACTCCTGGCACATCTAACAACCCCTAGAAGAAATAAAGGTAAATGATGCCAAGGGCATGGAAGCATGGGCAACCGGGTACATTTTAAGAACTCTTGTTTCAGCATGAGTGTCATGTTTGGTAGGGAATGGTAATAGCTGAGACTGAAAAAACAGCTGGGACATAGTGGAGGATTTTTATATGTTGAAGAATTTGGATGTTTTCTACAGGTGTTGGGAAAACTGTTGATGGTTTAAAGCAGAGGTGTGACAAGATCAATCTTGCCACAGAGATAGATTATTCAGGCAAGAATGTGAGGGATTAGAAAATCGGAAAAGATTAATATGGAGGGCAAGGGGGCCCATTAGAAGGCTAGGGCAATAAAGACAAAAGGATAAAGATATTTGTTGCAGCACTATTTACAGGGAAAAAACACTTGAAACCACCTCAGTAGCAACTAATAGGAATGAAGCTGTGCAGTCGTGAAAAAGAATAAAGCAGCTCTTTTGACATACTGATAAGGACTATTCTCCAAGATGTGTTAATTGAATAGAGCCAAGTGCAGAATAGTGTATATCTTATTCTAAATATCTGAATGAAAATAAGGGAAAAATATACGTTTGCATAGGCATAAAACCTAACATCAGGGTTAGCTTTGGAGGGGATCTGGGGTGGGAAAGGGGCTTAAGATTCACTGTACACTCTTTTGTATTGTTGGAATATTTTTCAGGTGCAAGAACTATAATTTTTAGAAGCTCAAGGTCTTATGAAATAGCCTATATGAGGGAGGATTTTTGGAACTTAGTGGTCCCAAGATACGGGTTTCCCTGAAATCAAGTCCCTTAATCACAGCCACTGTGGTTTCCCATTAGATTAGTGTGTAGCATCTTGAACCATTTTCTTGGTGGCTACAGCATCTCCGTTCTAGCCCCCATCTATTTTCTGGCCCAGGTGGGAGATGACTTGGGAGAATGGGGAATTACACGAGCAAATTGGGATGGTGGGCATTCTTGTAAATCTTTCCCCATTACCCGAGAATTCTCTGCCATGACAGAATTCTACCTTCTCTCTTCCTTAGCCACACATGCCAGTTTTATGGATATAAGAATAGATAATAATCTTTTAGGTGGCTTCATGATATGGTCGCCAATATTTGATGAATAATGCATATTTTATTTAAAAACAGTGTTATGACAGCAGCAGTGAACACTGGGATTTCATGTTGTTTATGGCAAAAAGAGTGCTCTCCCTACAACCCCCAAAGCCCACCCCTTCAAACCAAGGTTGGTTCTTCGGTGGCTTTTAAAATTTTAACTTCTGGATATAATGTGTAAATATAAAACCAAGCTGAGATCTCACTCGCAGTGGGTAACTCATGAGCTTGCCTTTTGTCCAAGATACTTAGGTTTTCTCATGTTGCTTAAAGGCTTTGAAGAAAAAAAAAATCCTAGAACTCTGTGGTATGGATTTTTCAGTCTCCCTGAAGCATCCAGAATTGTTTTTTATTTTTCTTTCCCTTTGAATCCATGAAAACAAACCCCTTTTTTCTTAATATAGTTTTATTCACACATTATTAAACTGACTTACCATATTCTGCACCACTGTAGGCTTAGCAATTATGGCTTTCTCTCATTGAGAGAATGAAACAGTTATTCAGAATCTCATATAAAAAATTTTTGCCTGATTCTGAAGGCACACCACTGGGAATTTTGCTAAAACTGCTGATGTTATTAAAGTTTACGATTAGGGGAGGTATGGAGGGATAGAGATTAAGCAAATTATAAATGCAACAAATGAAATGCTAAACTGTAAGGTAGGAGTGTGTGGCCCTTAGGGCTCAATTGGCTGACATAAAACATTTCTAAGGAGTAGTTTTTACCCAGCGTTTCATCATTCCTTACTTTACTTTGGAAAGTGCATTTTGTTGGATGGGTTTGCTCTGTGTTTTGGAACACCCTGTTTCCAAGTTTGCTCTCTTAAAACACACGCACAATTGTTTCCCTCAGTAAATGCTAGAATTTTGAACATTCTATGGTTTTCTCTAATGCAACAAAGAGAGAGGATCAAAAGTGATTATCCAATGGGACTTCCCTGGTGGTGCAGTGGTTAAGAATCCGCCTTCCTGGACTTCCCCGGTGGCGCAGTGGTTAAGAATCTTCCTGCCAATGCAGGGGACACGGCTTCGAGCCCTGGTTCAGGAAGATCCCACATGCCGCGGAGCAACTAAGCCTGTGCGCCACAATTACTGAGTCTGTGCTCTAGAGCCTGCGAGCCATAACTACTGAGCTCGTGCACTGCAACTACTGAAGCCCGCGTGCCTAGAGCCCGTGCTCCGCAACAAGAGAAGCCCCCACTGGCCACAACTAGAGAAAGCCCGCGTGCAGCAACTGAAGACCCAATGCAGCCAAAATAAAATAAATAAATTTATTTTTTTTAAAAAGTGATTATCCACTAATGTTTAGCACTCAAAGGCAAGATCACACACAATAATGAGCCGGCAACACACAGTAGAGTTTGGGGATGAGTAAACAAGGGGCCATTATTGCCTACAGTGAACTACCACCTGGAAGTTGAGAGAGTGGTACGTCCTAATCAGAAAAATAAATGACCAGCTGCAAGGTTAAAAGCTCATCATTCAAGGAGTGTCCATCTATTTGAAAGCATCTGGAAAGTAACCTGAACCTGCATTAACTACAAACTCATTTGCTAGGCTTGGCGGCATCTCTCCACTTGACATCTCCCTAATCACTCATCTGTGGGCCGGAGTGTGCGGCCTATGCTTGTGAAAAGACAAAGCAAAAACTGAAAACCAGCAGGGTTTTACCACATGGATGCTCGCCAGTAGAGGCAGAGGCGCACGGGAGGAACTAGGTTTTCAGACAGTCTGTACGTGCCCCGTTTCCCTCTCTTTCAGACCCGTCTATTCCAACCATCTTTCAGCTCTTTGTTTGTTTGTTTTCTGTTTTTTGGTGAGTTTTTTTTTTTAAGACATAATTTTTTTAAGAGAAATTTAGGCTAACAGCAAAACTGAGAGAGGAAGTTACAGAGATTTCCCTGCCCCTGCACACACATAACCTCCCCCATTATCAACATCCCTGGCTGAGTCGTACATGTGTTAGAATTGTTGAATCCACATTGATGCATCATGAACACCCAAAGTCCATAGTTCACATGAGGACTTATTCTTGGTGTTGTACATTCTATGGATTTAGAAAATGTACAGTATATCCACTATTATAGTATCATACAGAGTTGTTTCACTTCCCTAAAAATCCTCTGTGCTCTGCCTGTTCATCCCTCCTTCCCCCAATCCCTGGCAACCACCAGTCTTTTACTGTCTTAATAGTTTTGCCTTTTCCAGAATGTCACACCGTTGGAATCTGGGAAGCCTTTTCAAATTGACCTTCTTTTACTTAGTAATATGTATGTAAGTTTCTTCCATGTCTTTTCATGATCTGATAGCTTACTTTTTTTTTAAAATGCTGACTGATATTCTATTGTCTGTTTGTACCACATTTTATTTATTCTTCAGCTACTGAAGGACATCATGGTTGCTTCCAAGTTTTGGCAACTATGAATAAAGCTGCTATCAATATCCTTGTGCAGGTTTTTGTGTGGACATGAATTTTCAACTCCTTTGTGTAAATAACGAGGAGCATGATTGCTGGATGATATGATAGAGTATATTAATTTTGTAAGAAACCACCAAACTGTCTTCCATTTTGTATCTCTCCAGCAATAAATAAGAATTCCTGTTGTTCTATAGCCTCACCAGCGTTTGGTGTTGTCAGTGTTCTGGATTTTGGTCATTCTAATAGTTCTGTAGTGGTATCTCATTATTGTTGTAATTTGTTTAAATTTGTTGTTTAATTTTCATTTAATTGAAATGACATAAAATGTGGAGCATCTTTTCATATGCTTATTTGCCATCAGTATATCTTCTTTGGTGAGGTATCTGTTAAGGTCTTTGGCCCATTTTTAAATCAGGTTGCTTGTTTTTTTATTGTTGAGTTTTTCTTAACTTTTTTTTTTTTTGAAAAGGAACCAAGCAAGAGGACTTTTCTAATATTCAAAATGAAAATGAAAATGCAACATGAGTATTTCTGTGAATTAACCACAATTTACTTGAAAAGACTTCATTAGATATTGCAGTACATGTGACACCAGATATTCTCCAGGTGTTATACAGAGTAAAAATTACAGGTTTACAGTGAAGTCAGATGTATATTTCCAAAGTGTCCCTTACAAGGGGATCCTAATCACAAATTGGCAGTATATTGTGAATATATATTATGAAAAGTGCCCTATTGAGGGCAGCATGCTAAGGAGCCCATATTATGCTCTATTGACTCATCAAACAATGATATTAAGAATGGGTCCTAAGGTGTTCCCTATCTGGGTTTTAATGTCCATAGTAGAAGGCGACACTCCCTTGGCACCTGGCGCAGCACTTTGGACCAAGTATTGTTTAGCAGTTCCAGAAGATAATCAGCTCCAGCGGTCACTTGTGCTTCAAATTTATTTGAGACTTGGGTTATGTACCTTCTTCAAACTCATGAACCCATGTCCAATATATTTCATTTAGTAAATGGCAAATGGAATTGTTGGATGACATAGGTGGCTTTTTATGTGAAAAGCGCTAACAGAAAACTCACTAACTAGGATAAATCAATTCATCAAAAGCCTTTATGGATTATAGGATGAGTCTTCCAGCACATGGCAAGGACCCAATGACTTGAAAGTAAATGACAACACTCAATGACTGGAAATAGTGTTATTGCTTGTCAGATTGAATGAATTGAATGTGTGGCCAACCAATGCCTGCTTGTTATTTTAGAATCAGGTTTTCCAGCTGACCAATATTGACTACTTCCCAAACAGTCACACAATCCCATAGAATCCCGAGCTTCTGATCATAACATATATCAGATGAGAATTGCTAAGAGCTGAAGGAAAAGCAATTAGGTAAGAACTAGGGAGTCTGGGAAAATATTTTAATTACGCATCTAAATCCCAAACACAATGTTTCCTCACTTGAACACACTTCTCATAACTGCCCAATTAAAATACATAAAAGAAAGGGACAAAGCTCAAATACAGAGAACTGAGATACTCTCAGAATCTAGAAACCCCTTAAAGATACTTCCATTCATTATCTGTTTGGGTTCAGACATCCCCTGAGGAAATGATGACATTGCTCAAGTTCATAGAAAAGCAACAGCCTGAGATGAGTCAGAAAGGTTAGATGTTCACACCAGGGGAGACTTCAGTTCTGCACCTGACAGTTGGAGCAGCTCAGATGTGGCCCATAATCTTGCTTTACTCTATTTGATTTGAAGACGCAGAATTTAACTTGATTTGAAGACGCAGAATTTAACTTTTGATGCAGAAAAAGGGCACATGCCTAGAGGAGTGTTGGGGTAACATTGAAAAAGATCATAAGCAATTGGTCTTACTTTGTTGAAGATGGTACCAGATGATTTTCCAACAGTTTCTTTAGAGACTGATCCCCAGTCTCATCTCTCAAGTGGTGGTAATCTGAGTCCAGGAGCACAGACAATGACTCTCTAGAGTTCTGGAAAACAGAGAAAGGAATCAGTGCCATTTAGTCCCTAAAGCCAGGCTTAGTGTATTTTGTGAGTGCTAGCTGGGCAAGATTCTAGTTGAAGTTCAGTAATAACCCTGTCACTGGTAGGTATGATGACTTGGTAGTTGACATGACTAAAAGAGTTGCATTATTCAGTCTTAAACAAATCAGTGGAACTACCTTTACATTATGGATAATAAAATCATGAATCTTGTTATCCCAAGAGGAAAGAAATTGGAACTATAAAAGTTTACCAGAAAGCTGTAGATAATTCACAATGACAGAGCTAAATGTGCTAGGGGAATTAAGGTTTTGGAGAAAAGGTTAAGCTTATATTTGGGGCCCCTTGTAAGAGAGAGAGTTAAGCTAATTGGTCTGGATCCCCCTGTGATAAGCCAGGGCAGCTAGGCAGTGGGGCTGAGCTCAGGTAGTTGGTGAACACTTGGAAGAAGGAGCAGTGATGATTTAGAGGTTTGACTGCAGGTAACAATGTCCCGAAAAATAATATCTTCAATGAGATAGTTTCTCTCTCTCTCTCACAAGAAAGAAACCTGGAGATAAGGCAATCCAGGACTACTGTGGCAATAACAGCGTCAGGAAATTGCACTTGTTTTGCTGTATTGTGTTTGTTGCTTCCATCCTCAAGGCCACCTCACAGTCCAGGATGGCTGCTTGCCTCTTGCCATTTTATCCCAAGTCCAAGTTGTTGGATGGAGGAAGGTGAGAGAAGAAATAAAGCCCCTCCCATACAGGAAGATTTCCTGAACCTAGCACACAGCACTCTTCATTCAGCATATTGGCAGAAACTAGTTATGTCCTAAGCTGACTGAAAGGAAAGCTAAAAAATAATCTTTTAGCTGGATAGCCGTGTATCCTGTTTAAAAAACAAATTCAGAATTCTTTAATAAGGAAGTAGTGGAGAGTAGATTTGGGAAGGCACCTAGCAGTGTCTGCCACACCTGGGTAACCCTCATGAGCTTGTTGATTAAAGTTCTCATTAATGTTTTGTTTCTGAGTTTATTGGATCAAAAGATCCCATCATCAGATGTCCAGGCATTGGCCCTTCCTCATTGTAGTCTCACATTTACCTCCCCTCGGTGCCTGGAATCCCTGTGCTTGGGATGTTGTTCTCTGTGTTCTTCTCAACTATTGTTTTCTGCTGGTCTGACTCCTAGTGTGTAGGTAGACTCTTAGTCCATAAAGCCTGGTACGTTAAAAATGGAATGTTATGATATCCCAACTCTGTGTACCCATTTTCTTAGGACATTCAGCTTCTGGTTTTCTTTGAGGACCCTGCCCCAGGGACCTTACCTTGTGCCAGCAATTCATGTGTATTGTAGCAGAAAAAACACATATTTTTTCTGTCTTACTTACTTTGATGCCCCTGCAGCCAGTGGGCCGTGCTATGGATGATATCTGTCTCATTGATTTCTGCTTCATTCATGGACATAGTCCCTGCTGGTGTTCATCATCTCACGTAATTTTAGGACTTCAGAGGCTGCCTGCTAGGGCAGTGGGGTGATACATTGCCAATTGATACATTGACAATTGTTTTTGTGTGATACATGGTTTTCCAGGTAAAATTTCCTACACGTTTTAGTCAACTGATTTTTTAAATTTTGGGTTTTTTTAATTAAAAATTTTTTTTAATTGAAGTATAGTTGACTTACAACCTTGTATTAATTAGTCTTTACTGATTTTAATAGAAATCAGTTTAACCACATAGCTCTTTTCATCCTGGTATGTTTGGAGACCAGCTGGGGACCAGGTCAGGAAGAACTAAAATACCACGTGAGAAGAGTGCAGAGTCAGGGCCAGAGGGAAGGGATCTGGAATGTTACATTCTCTTCAGAGGAGAGGAGAGGACTGACTGCACAAGCACGGGTTGCACAGATGCCTTGGAAGTGGCAGTGACCACTCTGCTGGCTAGCTGCCCGGCACAGATAGAGCTTCAGCTCCAGAAGAGCCAGGACTCCTGCTGGATCTGTCGTTAGACACCTCAGTCATCCACTTGCTCGCCACTGTGATTTCTTTAATGGCAGAGAAAGAGGTGGAGTTTTAGTTGTGCTCCTGGGAATTTCACAAAAACTTGAGTATGCCCAGAGGATGCTATCTGAATATTATCTATTAGTGTGGTAGTCCAAAAAGATGGAGAATAATGGAATTAGAGAATTATAGTATTCTTTATTTGGACTTCATCAAGAAATCTTGACCAGCTTACCCATGAGGATAAGGGAAAAGAAAATGAAGTAGGTTTGAATCTGATTAAATTAGTATAGTCAATGGGTGCTGATTAATGGAGGTGGGTGTCTAATGGGTGTCACTGGGCTCTGTCCTTGCCTAATGAAGATAGAGAAAGTATGCTAGTTCAGTTTTCAAGGAACATTAAGTTGGAGTGTTAGCTAATATGCTAGAGAATAGGTTAGAGAGAATCAGGACCCCAAACATCTGAGCAACCTGAGATGATGAACTGAACCTAACAACCATGAAGGTTAGTGAGGAATAAATGTGATATCCTCTCTGGAGTTCAAATGACCAACCTCACACATACATGTTCAGGGAGACATGCTTAGGTCCACCATATTTAAGTGGGATTTTTTTTTCCCTTGAGGTATAGTTGATTTACAATATAATGTAAATTTCAGGTGTATAGCATACTGATTCACAATTTTCAAGGATTATACTCCATTTACAGTTATTATAAAATATTGGCTATATGCCCCGTGCTGTACAATATATCCCTGTAGAGCAGGATTTTAACTGTCATTCATTCCTCCATTCAAATGTTTTTCAAAGTCCTTCTTTGCACCCCTTCTTTGGTGCTGGGGATTTCGTGATAAACAAGATAGACATAATTCATTTCCTAATGGAAACAATTGAATAAGAAATGAAGTAAAAACAGTATCCTAGAGAATACATAACATTCAGGGAAGTTTACCATGAGAAAGTGACGTTAAAGCTGAAATGTGCCGGATGAGCAGGAGTTGGCTTACCAAGCCGTGGGGAGAGGAGAGAATGCTGCAGCAAGAGGAAACAGCATGTACAAAGGCCTGGAGGCAAAATGACATAAAACACTGACGGGAATGGGAGGAGTTTCGTTTAGACTGTGACATGAAGGGTGGGAGAAATAATGAGAGATGAAACTGGAGAGGGAGAACTGGGGTAGGTCTGGAAGGGTTTTGCAAGTCACTTTAAAGAGCTTGGATATTATTTTTGTTGGATGACAATTCATAAAATATTCTTAAGCAAGGAAGTGACTTAATCAGAGTTTCATATTGGAAGGTCCCCACCAGCTTCAGTGTTGAGGAGGGAAGAGGCGGAAGGGAGCACAACTAGGTGCCTGGTGACCTGTTAGGAAGCTGTTGCAGTCACTGAGGTGAGAGATGGTGGCCAGCACTAGTGACAGTGCAGATGGAAAGAAGTGGGTAGAGCTGAAAAATATACAGAAGTGGAATCAAGGATTTGGTGATGGTTTGGATGTGGGGGACAATAGGGAATTCGAGAGTGGCTCTCAGGCTTCTGTCTTGGGACAAGTGAGTTGATAGTGAAACCATGTTCTGATTTTGGGGAACAGCAGGAAAGGAACATATTGGGGAGAAAAGGTCATGTGTTCAGTCTGGGACAGGTTGAGTTTGAAGCGATCCGGTGTTGTCCCAGTGGTGATGTCCAGTAGGCAGTTGGATAAAAATCTAGAGCCCAAGAGAGAGATTGGGACTAAAGATACAGATTTGGCAATAATCTCAATGAATCAACAAAAATAGTAAATTCAGTCTTTGTCCCTATTCATCAAAGTGGGGCTTAGAATAAGGGAATGATAATTCTGCCTCTGGAGCACAAGATGGCACAGGGGCTGAGAGCTCTGGCTCTGCTCTGCACAGGCCGTGTGGGCCTGAGGGAAGTGACTTAGGTCTTTGAGTTTCAGTTTCTTCACTACAAATTGGAGTTTATAATACCAATTACTACAGAGAAGGACAAATACCATATGAAATCACTTACATGTGGAATCTAAAAAAATGATACAGTACAAGTGAACTTATTTACAGCACAGAAATAGACTCACAGACATAGAAAATAAACTTATGGTTACCAAAGGGGAAAGAGGGGGGAGGAATAAATTAGGAGTTTGGGATTAAAATATACAAACTACTATATATAAAATAAACAACAAGGACTACTGCAAAACACAGGGCACTATATGCAATATCTTATAATAACCTATAATGGAAAAGAATCTTAAAAAAATATATATATATATTATATATATAACTGAATCACTTTGCTGTGTATCTGAAATTAACACAACATTGTACATCAACTATATTTCAATACAAATTTAAGAAAATAAAATAAAAATAAGAAAAAAAAATCCAGCTACTGCACAGTAATTTTGTAAGAATGGAATAAAATAATGAATATAAAATGCATTATAGTGCCTGGCTTGTGGTTAATGCTCAAGAAATATTAAGTATTCTCATTATCGTTGTTGCTGCTCTTGTGTTTTGCTCATTGTTTGGGAGAACTCACTCAAAGAGGGAAAGGCAGACTGTGCCTTGTTCAGATGAGACACTGAAATGTGAAAGTTTGTCACAGGAGGAATGGTTAAACAGCCTGAGGCCGGTCAGCTTGATTTACAGGAGTTTTGAGATAGCACTTTTCAAATACACAAATGGCTTCCAGAAGAAAAAGGAGATACAATTGCACAGTGGGACCCGAGAGGATGGAAATAGGATGAACTGACAGGAATTTCAAGGAGACTGACCTCAGCTCAATATAGCCAAAGTTCTCTAAAGATAGAATAGTTAGTTTTTTTGGAAGGAGGGACTTGCTCATCTCTAAATTAGAGATCCCATGGTTACAGTTGGAAGAGTCATACCTGTTATCGGAGGTGGGTCGGAGGTGGTTTTGCTAACTGTAGAGTGAGTGCCTAGTTTGAATAGGGTGCTTGTCTAGGGCTTGGGATCCTCAGCAAGCTCATTAAAATTTATTACAATATTCATTCTCTAACCATAAAAGAGATTGTTTTCTTTTCTCCACTGAGTAGGGCAGGGACTGAGATAGTCCAGATAGAAACACCTCCCTCACATGGGCCTGCCTTCTACAACCACCCAGTCTCCATGTCCCCAAAGCACACAGATAGAGGGCATAGAACCACCTGGAGTGCTGCTGTGAGGTTTGGTTTTTCCAACATCCCCTCTTACCCGCTGAACGCATCATTATCCCTCCCCAGCTGAGCAGTCTTCTCTCTCTCAGTCCTCCCTCCAGGGTACAGCTTCAGGGAAGGCATAGCGATAAGTAATAGATAAGAGGAGGTCAAGACTTTAAATCTCACTATGCTGGGTTTATTTTCTGATAGTAAAATGGAAGGAAAATAGAGTGAAACCTCCGTGATTGATGGGCTCCCTCCTCTACAGAGGCTTTCCAGTTGCATCTTTGTGCTATTCTTGACATTTATGATATAAGGTATTAATATCTGGAAAGAAGAGCTGCTGGTGCTAATTATTCAGACCTGCTCTGACAGTGCACTGGTGAGCAACAATCGTATGTCAGATCCCGTCTACGCATTAAGTCTTTAACTTAAAATAGGTGGGAATTACGAGGCACTGTGGGCTTTTACTGTATACATTTCACCGAAAGTCTCTAGGATATATTAGTAAATCAGCTGTGATAGAGCTGCTGAAAAGCAAGTCAATAACCGTCGGATACATGGAATCCTCAGGAAAGTCTTTGACTTAAGAAATGTGTGAGCAACACTAAAATGTTACAAGGGAGGAACATTGGAAATGATGGGACTAATTTTTTTTAATTCGGAAAGGAAAATGTTTGCCTCCTCTTCTAATTCTTCAGGTTGTCAGATGTGCCTTGTTTCTAGTAGCTATTTGTAAAGTTAATCATTTTAAGAGTATCAAACAGATTGGGTTTTTACACGTGATAAATTTTTGATGTTGAACCTTTGAAAAATGCAGTGATATGATTTTTTTTTTCTCTCAAGAGTTTCTCTCCAGAAGCCAGTGTTAATTTGCTGATGCCAACACATGACTAATGGGTTTTTATCTCAAAAGATTAATACACATTAAATCAACAGAGGATTAAGGACTCAGGACCGTACAGACTTTTGTCATCAGAGAATCCATGCTTTGTGATTCTGCCAGATAGGTCAGCAGTCCTCTCCTCATGAGGGACAGTGACTGGTTAGTTAGTTGGTCAGTCAGCCTGGTTGACCCTGTTATTGCCTATCCAACAGTCAGTTGTGTCTTCTTCCTTGTTAAAGAACACTGGTTTTGTTCAAGGAGCAATGTGCTCAGCCCCCAATGATAAGATATGATTTGCCTAAGCCAGTTATGGTGAATTACACCTTTGCCTATGAGTGGTTTAGGGACAAAAAGGTGATGTAATTCTGGCCAATGAAATGTAAGAGAAGTAGGGGTTGAATGGGTTGGAGGGAGAAAGAACAGTGGTTTCTGGAAAAGAAATAAAAGGAGATCAGCATGTGATAGGTAGTCCTTTGTGTCTCTGCTAATTTCCTTCCTGATTTGGGATATGGTAGTGAGAAAACTGGTGCGCGGAGCTCAGCGGCCATGTTGGGATCATGAGGGGAGACCACAGCCAGTGCTCTGAGTGGCTGAACAAAAAGATGGAAAGAGCCCAGTTTTTCCCTGGCCAAACCACTCTGCCTACCCCTGAATCTCTCTTTTTTTTCCTAAATAAATTTATTTGTTTTATTTATTTATTATTGGCTGTGTTGGGTCTTTGTTGCTGCACGCGGGCTTTCTCTAGTTGCAGCAAGTGGTGGCAGAGCACGGGCTCTAGGCACGCAGGCTTCAGTAGTTGTGATGCTTGGGCTCAGTAGTTGTGGCACGTGGGCTCTAGAGTGCAGCCTTAGTAACTGTGGCACATGGGCTTAGTTGCTCCACAGCACGTGGGATCTTCCCGGACCAGGGCTTGAACCCATGTCCCCTGCATTGGCAGGCGGATTCTTAACCACTGAGCCACCAGGGAAGCCCTGAATCTCTTTTAATACAAATAAATGGTATGATTTTAGCCACTGTTAGTCAAGTTTTCTGTATACCGCTGCTGAAAGTATTCCATACAATTATAGTCAGTTAAGTTTGCAGGCCTGGGAATTGTTCTTGTGCTATTTTTTTGATTCATAAGAGTCACACTTGCATGTAGTAAAACAAAATGTCAAACAATATGTAAAGCCATTAAATAACAAATGAATGTCTATTATCCCAGCTCCCAGTATCCTCCACAGAGGAAATCACTTTTAATTGCTTCTGTTTTAGTCCTTGATGGTTATGACTATAATTTAATTTGCCTATTCTTCTATTCCAAACATATTATTTAAATAGTATCTATTGCCTCCCCACTCTGAAAGATGAGGAATTTATCGTCAACTTTTACTCCCTCCCCATATTTATTACATTTCCTTTATCAGTTATATTTATAATATATCAATAAACATCACTTTTCATATTTTTACTATATAAATATTAAGTGCAGCATCAAGTGAAGTGGTTTAACACCTAGAAAAAGGAATGCAATCCTATGTCACTGAACTATTCAAGGGAGCATGTTCTAGACATTGGTTCTCTTTCTTCACACTCAGATTCTTCAAAATCATGCTACACTTTTGTTGTTCATATTCAAACACTGGTTTTTTTGAACAACTATTTTTTTTTCATCCTAAGTTGCTAATTGCCTTACTTTTTTTGTGGAGAGTGAAAACACAAATGTTTTCATTATATTACTAAGATATCAACTTCATCATACTATTTGTTAAATAGAAAGTACTTTCTTAGCAGATATTAGTCTCATCAATGTCTGACTTCCTATTCTAATTTGGTCAATAATATACTCCTGCAGAACTATGAAAAGGCATGTTTTAATTGTCTTCTAGAGGTGTTGCAGACGAGAAGTTTGATGCAGTTTTATTTCAATTTTCCTGTAAATAACTTTTTCTTGATTTTTGTTTAGCTCCTTTTTTCTTTTTCTTTGGTGTTCAATTCCATAGGGATGGATTTGGAAATAAGCATCTACATATTTACTCTGCTTAATACTCAATCTTGTCTTATGTTTTTTGTTGGTTTTTTTTTTTTTTTTAGTTCTGAGAATTTTTTTCTACTATTTCTTTTTTGAGAATTAACATATAATTTACATGCTATAAAATTCACCCTTTTGAAGCATACCATTAAATGGTTTTTTGTATATTCACAAAGTTGTGCAACCATAACCACTGTCTAGTTTCAGAACATCATCCCCAAAAGAAACCCCATAATCATTATCAGTCACTCCCCATTCCTCTCTTCCCCTAGCCCCTAGCAACCACTAATCTACTTTCTGTCTCTATGGTTTCATCTATTCTGGGCATTTCATATAAAAGGAATCACATGGCTTTTTGTGTCTCGTTTCTTTCACTTAGCATAATGCTTTTAAGATTTATCCATGTATTAGCATATATCAATACTTCAGTCCTTTTTATGGCTGGATAATATTTCATTGTATGTATAAATCACATTTTGTTTATTCATCAACCACTGTTTTTTTAATTATTTTCTCCTGTGCATTTTTTCAGTTCTCTCTTTCTGGCAGTTTGGTTCGCAGGGTGTAGTTCTTATATCAATCCCCTATGATTTCAAATTTTCATATCTTTGATCTCTTTCTTTTTTGATCAACATTTTGGTAGACTTCCTTGATTTTATTTTTCAGCCCTTCTATTACATGTGAAAAGTTTTAGCAACGATATTTTAAATTTCCAGTAACCCTTTCTTGTTTTCTGGTGGTTCCTTTTTTATAAGAAGCCTCTTTTATTTTTGTTTCCATGACCTTGAGTTCACATTTATTGAGCACCTATCTAGGTGTCCCCAGCTGATGTAAGACACCCCCAAACAGTCCTATCCAGGGGGATAAGGGACATTTCCCTAGGTAGTTGTATCCACTGGGTTGTGAATTGAATAAAATAAGGGATCTCAGTATGTCTGGTGCTCAGTGTGTACTCAGTGTACGTAGGACTTTATCTCTCTTTTGCTTCTACATCAGTCAGGCCCTCTTCCTGCCTTTGCTAAGATGGAGCCAGCTTTTCCATGGCCATTCCTCTGTGCTGTCACATAAGGGGACGAACTCTCCAGGATCGCTACAGACCAGGTCAGATGTCAACAACTTTAGGCTTCTTTCCTTTTGTGGTTTGTGCTTCTTTGTTAAGTTCAGATTTATTGGGGCATAATTTATATACAGTAAAATTCACCCTTTAGAGATGTTCAGTTTGCTGAGTTTTGATAAGTGCATACACTTATGTTACTACCACCATAATCAGGATAGAGAATAGTTTCATCAAAGCAAAAAGCTCCCTTGGGGCCCTTCTCAAATCTTTCATCTTGGCTGTGGATTTCTTTGAGTATTAGTGGTCAGTCCTACAGATTACTGTTACAAGTTTCCCTGCTGTGGCGTGGGTCTCATTCTCCTAAAACGATCTCTACTGCCCATCAGGGCCTATCTATGAACTCTGTGGGTGGGACATGCTGACAGGATGATTTTCCTTTAGGGTATATGGGTGTGGAGTGCAGTTCTGCTGCTCAGAATCCACAGTCTCTAATTGCTTTGGTGCAAGGGGATGGGAGTGAGGTGGGAGAGGCTACCTGGACCAGATATTTCATAAGAGTACTTTAATTAATTACACTGATGACTGCCTTGCATGCTATTTCTACTCTTGTTTCTCGTCATCCGTATATTTATGTTCTCCTAGGACTCTGCCATAAAGGATGGCTTTTACCTCTGCTGCAGTCTTCTTCCAGATGTGTTCTGTGTTTTAACTTCCTTCACTCTGGTTTATCCAGTAATATGATCCCATCCTCTTTCTTATTACCAAGAAATTTATCAAAATAAATTTCTCACTGATATTCTTCCTCCTGGTCATGATCGTATCATGACTATTCCTGCTGTATTTCTTTACCATAAATGTCCTGTGATTTTGTGAAGGAGTAGAAGTAAGTATATGTGCTGGGTGTGCCATCTTGAAGCATAAGTCTTCAAGGGACATTCATAAGAATATGGTATATCCAAGAGGTCAGCAAGTAGTCAATTACTTGAACGTATTCTCAGATGAAACATTTCTTCAGGGAAAAGAAGAAATGTGATCTCTACCTGGGAACAAGCTTTGTGACTCACATCACCTTTAGCATATACTTTGGCTCTCTGCAGTCAGGTTATTTATTTATTTTAAAATAAAATACAATAAATCCCTAATTAAAAGAAAAATGAACAAACTGTCATAGGTAGCTTCAGGAAGTGTCCCAAAGATACCTAAGTATTGACATCTTACACAACCATAATTTAGTTTTAGCTATTTTGTAAATATGGTCTTATTGTAGTTGCTTCATCAACCAAATAACGCGTGGGATGTAGATGGAAGCTACAATTTAATGTTTACTAATGTGGAACCTGAAACAAGGTTGCTTGATCTAGGTCACAGAGAAATTCAAACAGGAGTCAAAACACTGTATCAAAATCTACTAGAGTGGATATAAAAATATAGAATATGCAGTGCCTTACCTTCCTTACCACTAATTTTTTGAAAAAAAATGCTTTACAAAAGGAGAATCAATTTAAAAGCAAAAGTAAAACACGGATGTCTCATTCCAACCTATAGATTACCACTAAGATGGCTTTCATTTTTGATCTTTTTGTTCTCTTCCTTAAAGTTATAGGGCAGGGGAGGTGGGGAAGCCCTATGGAAATATTCTGTCTTTGAGTTGCCAATAAAAAAGCTTCCTGCAGGCAAAAATCTCTAGTGGATGGGCTGCAGTATCCTCACTATGAGCTCTTGTAGTTATACTATTCTGGCAATAAGAACTCTCTCTTCTAGGAGGAGGGAGGGGAAGGGAATGAAGCCGTCCCAAGCTTTCAGACGTCTCCTGAGAGGTTGGTGCCCAGCAGGTCCTGTGTGGGGAAGCCGTCTCATTTAATCACATTTTCTTTCTTCTGGGCCTTGGCTGTGGTCCCTTCTCTTGCTCCTCCTGTGGAGTACTTGGGCATGCTGAAGGACCCAGGTGTAGGGGTCTAATGTATTTGAAATGGTGAGAAGCCTGACCTTCACCTTGCTAACCCCTGTCAGGTGTTCTCTCCCACATTATAAGTTTGCTCCTGATATGTGATTTTATGCAGGTCAATGATGTTTTGGGTAAAGTGGTCACCCTAGCAGTGGATTCTAGCTGAGCTCTGTTATGAATGTCTGTCTGGAACAAGCAGCTTAACCTTCATATGAGGTGTTTCCTCGCCTATAAAGAGAGGATTGTAATACATGCCCTGCTTACATGAAGTAACAGATACACCAGGGTCTTTGTGCCTGAGTTTTGGAAAGCAGGAAGCTCTCTGTGAATGTAAGATGATGCTGTTGTGGCCTCCTTTACCCTTGCTATAGTTCTGTGCCTGGCCTTGCCCACAAAGCCCAGCTGCTCCTGTTTCTTCTGTGACCTGTGGTGGCACCTGGGGCACTCATGCGTTCATGCATTCAGCTGCCTCACTGTCTGCCAGCAGTCACTTGGTTACACACCTGTTACGCCCTCCCTGCCTGTGGGGCTGGGCGGCCCTGCAGCAGCCAGTCTCTCTGGAATTAGGTTCTGCCACATGGTCTGCCCACTGTCACACACCAAGACCTCATAAGAGTAGTCACCTCTCCCAGTCAGGGTCACAGGCCCTCGGGGCCAGCACTGAGCTGGAAAGGAAGAAAGAGTTGCAGCCCTCTCAGCATATTCAGGGAGGTGCTTAGTAAGTCTGCGTGACAGCGTACAAGGGTGAGGGCTGAGATGAGCTCACATTTGAAGAATCTGAAGAATTGGGTGTAGGAGAGGATGTAGAAAGAGGCTGAGGAAAGGTGAAGGGTGTGTTAGATGCATTTGAAAGCAGCTAATGCTGTGTGAGCGAGGAGGAAGCAAGACCCAGATACGCGATCTGTGAACTTCGTGTTGCTTGTTTCTTTTCAAGTCACTTCCCCCTCTGTTCCTGCGGTATGTGAGCATGTTTCCCTCCATTGTGTCTCTTTCCCCTGCCCTTAGCTGGAAGGGGGATGGAGAATATGTGCTAGGCTGCGGGAGGGGAGAGAGAGAGTTGCACTGCCCTCTAGCTGCCATAGCAGAAACTACAGACATAACTTGGGTTACTGTCTGGTCGGTAAGAAACCTTTGAAAAACGTCTTTTTGCCTGACACTTGGGGAATTCGATTTTATAGGTTTCTTCCCGAAAGGAAAAGTGGGTGAATGCGATAATGAAAATTAGAGGCATAAATTTAAAAATGAAGGTGATCATTTATCAGTGAATTTTTATGGTGGTTAAAATTTTAGTTTTTGGTAACTGAAAACATGGTGTGGGCAGCGGATAAGACCATCATATACCTTCCTGCAGCGTGCCCATCTCATTCCCCAAGCGTTAAGTAATATGGTCAGCAGCAGCAAAAAGACATATTGCTGGGGTTTCAGGGTATGGAAGCAGCCTGAAGCCTTCCATCACATTTTCTTCTCAGACCCACCCAGTTCTTGGAGTCCTGTTCCTCAGGAGCAGGTTGGAGCTAGAAGGCAGGGAGAGATGAATAAGCCAAAGTTAAGCTGGAATGTTGAAATCCTAGTATTGATAACTTGGAGTCCACAGGCTTGGAGCTGGCTGCAATGCCCTCCCTCTTCAATGCTCAACTTCCAGATGAGAAGGCAGAGACGTCAAGACTGAGTGACTGTCACAGGGAGAGACACAGGGGAAGTTCTGTTCTGGGCACCGCCAATCTTGGAATTAGTTTATAATCAGAAAAAAGAGAAATCAGTGAGTCAAGACATTTACAAAGTGAAGTGGATGAAAGGAGAGAAGGAACAAGTGTTGAGTTTGTCAGGAAAGGAGAATGTATAATTAACTGAGCACTATTATATTCTAGGGGTCTTACGTAGTCAAATTAGTTATCCCTCCTAGCAGTCCAGTGAGCAAGGCAGTTTTATGATGCCATTTTGCAGATGAGGAGAAGAGGCACAGAGTGTCTCTTTGCCAAAGTCACATGGCTTTATGGAGCTTTGTGGGAACTTTATGGAGCTCCTAGCCTCTCTTGTTCCAAGGCTTGTGTTATTCTCTTAATGGAAAGCAAGAAAAACATATCATGTCCTAATTATCCAATAGTGCTGTGCCACTTTAGTGCTGAAGAAGTGTCTGAGGCCATCTACTCTACCTCTTTCAACATATTCACATCATAGTTGAAGAGACCAAATCGCCCAGGGTCAGGCAAGATAGACTTGGAGTGTTTTCCCATCTCAGTAAATGACATCATCATCTACTAAAGTCTTCAAGCCAAAAATCCAGACTCCATCTTAGTGACTCTCCCTCGCCTTACACATGGGATCCATCTTTAAGTCCTGCAAGTTCCAACTCGAAAGCATTGAATCCTTCCCCTTCTCTTGCCTGAATTTAGGCAGCAGTCTCCTAATTGGTATTCATAACTCCACCCTCCACCCATTAGACATAATGATCTTTAAAACATGGTATCTGTCACTTCTCTGCTGAAAGCACATCGAATACTTCCTATACTCTTAGATTAAAATCTAAACTCCTCATGTGGCTACTAGGCCCTCCATGAGCTAATCCTTTTCTACTGAACTCACATAGGGTCCCTCTCCATCCTGCTGGCTGTCTCTTGCCACACTGGTCTTCTGTGCCTTAGACATGTTGAACTCTTTCTCATCTTAGGATGAGATGCCTGAAACACTCTTCCTTAGAATCTGTATTATCTTCTCATACATCAATTCTCTGCTTAAATATTAGAAAAGCCTTCTCTGACAGCCATATTCCTATTACCCCCTACAGGTACTATCTATCACATTACTCCATTTCTTTCTTTTTTGGCATTTATCATTATCTACAATCTTCTTGTTTACTGTTTTTCTCTGTTGGAATGTCAGCTTCTTGAAGGCAGGGACTTTACTGTCTTGTTCATCATTGTTTGCTAAGGCTTAGTCCAATACCTGACTTATAGAAAACGCTTTAAAATATTTATTGATTGAAAAAAATGACCAAATCACCTTGGGCTTCTTGATTCCAGGCCAGTGTTCTTTCCTTCACTAGCTGACGAAGATAGAAGATTTGTGACATACTTGGGAGATTGAAAACAGCAAGTTTGCCCCCAACAGCTAGTAGAGTCAGGAGAATGGAGAACTGGGAAGGAGACAGAGAGCTTGAGCACAGGATGAGGACCGTGGGAAGGGAGATCAGGGATTGAGTCTCCAATGCACTGTGCCAAGATCCCTAGGGAACATTTCTTGACCTACCCACAAACATTTGTGATGGAGTCTTATTACACATAATAGCAAATTCCAAAGCAGCAGTGACAGCAGAAAAGAATGAAAGGCTATGGAAACAAGTCCTGAGAAGAGAAAGTAGCTTTTGGACAAGACTTCCTTCATCTCAGCATTTTTCATGGATTTCAAATAAGGAGTAATATTTTTATTTGCACAGTCATCTTGAAAAATAAAAATTATCTAGTTTCAAAATGGAAATGATTAAGGCACACTTTTAAGTTTTTCTTGCTGTTTTATATTTCTAATAAGTGCAGTGGTTACTCCCCCCCTCCCCCGCCTCCCCCCCCCACTGCCCACGTATTGGAGGCATATTCTGAAGTATCAGGAATCATCTTACCCATTTTACTAAAATTTCCTCTAAGTAGCTGAATACAGCTTTAAAATCCTAAGAATTAATATCAACAGTTACTCATTGGGAATTTATTATGTTCACTCCTGTGAGCCTTGACCATGCATGATACTCAGACTTGGAGAATCTCAGGGACAGACTCCATGTTCTGTTTTTTGTAGTGTTTCAGGGCCGGGACATAGTAGGCCCTCGCAAAGTATTTGCTGGTAAGTGAATACATATATGGTCCTATGCTGGGTACCTGGGAAACAGTCACTGTCCTCAGAGTGCACAGTAGATGTTCAATACATTTTTTTAAAGGTGTGTGTAGTGAGGGAGCAGATAGGAGAGCGTAGCACAAGGTAGTGTGGGTAAATACCCCAAGGAGAGAAGTCATCAGTAATTTGGAGATGAAAAGGAGGAAATTATGACTTACAATTTCAGGATCAAGGAGAGTTTTGTGAAAGGAAAGTGTTTGAGGGTTGAAAAAATGGACACTCATTTACTGTGAGTGAATGCATTTTGCAGAAATGCTGAGCAAAACTGAGGCAGAAAAGCCTCGTGAGCATAGGATTCACGCAGGAGAAGAAAAGCCGGTGTCTGGGGCACCAGGCCGAGGAGACTGTGCTGCTGAGGCTGAGGCTCCAGTAGAAGGAATTGGTACTGGCAGTGGGGATGACTCCTGAATCACAAATGGAGTGTGCAAGATACTCCTCTGAGGCTTTATCCCACCTCGCTGAAGTACATTCAGTCTGTCTACTGCGGATTCTCTTTCCCTCCCTCAGCATCTCAGAAACTGCTGTGGTTCCTTGAAACACAGAGGAACCGCCCCTAACTTTTGCCTGATCATGGGAGTCTCCTTGTCAAAGCTGTCAAAGACCCTTAAATGGCAGTTGTTCTCTTTCTGTGCTCTTTTGGGGCTGCAGGAATCTTTCTTTACATGGGAACCCCATTGTCCAGGGTACAGCCTCCTTCATTCCACCACACAGCCAAGCCCCTCAGAGGCTCTCTCCTCTCCCCCAGGTATTGCCGGGAGTACGATGGGCGTCCCTGCTGTTTGCAGACACCACCGTGCCTTTCTGGTATGGGGCTATGTCTGTTCTCTTCTTCGCTGCACCTGCTTTTGCCTCTGTCTCCCATGGAACTCAGGCTCCTCAAGACCTGTCAGCCAGCATGAGTATTAGGGAGTTTGCCTTCAAGCTTCTACCACAAAGCTCCCCCGAAGTAAGACGGCAGTTAACCTTTCTACTTGCTTAGAATAGGAGAGGAAAACACTGGTCAAACAAATCACAGATTAATAGTTCAATAAAGTATCCTACGTATTCTTAATTGAGTGGAAAATGAGAAGCCACTGAACGTTAGTAAGTAAGAGTCTTCCTATTTATGTTCATTTTTTTTTCTTCCACTATGCTAAGGATGGGGGGAAAATGCAAACCCAAAATAAAAACATGGTGGAGGATGTTAGAATTTGGAGATTTGGTAGACACGGCCTTAGAGGGAATCTGTTTAACATGGCCAGCTCATCTCCTGGCTGCCCACCCCCATTTTTCCCCCTACTTTGTCTAATCAAGTAATAGGGTTGACAGGCTTCCTGTTATATCTAGGTGAGAATCAACTCTTCATTTTTTCCTGGACATTACATTAACTTTACAGGCTATTTAAGGAGAGATTTTTACCTAAGACCATTTTCAAACAGGGCTTCTGGGTGGGTAGAAATTGCACTATACCTCAGGAAACAGAAAACAGTGACAAAAAAATGAGAGGTTTTATTATTCTTGCTTGCATTTGGAAGTAGGAAGTCTAGAGCGGATACTGGGGCTCCGTGAAGTCCACGGGACCATCCTATATTTCCATCCAGTAATCCTTACCATGTTCTTGGGGCCTCAAGGTCACAACATGGTTGTTCCGCCTCAGATGATGTTCCCCTGCAGGATGAAGGGTAAGGACGAAGCATCCAGGCAGCCGAGTCTATTTGCCTTTTAAAAGCCTTCCCAGAAGTTCCATCTGGTGACTTTTACTTATATTTCACCCACCTGAACTGTGTCACATGGCCATTCATAGGTGAAAGGAGGCTGGGAAATGCAGTTCTCATCAGGCACACTGACAGCCTGAGAAAAATTAAGGATCTGTTAGGAAAGAAGGAGAAATGGATACTGGGTGGGTAACCAGAAGTGAAGGCCACATTACATACCATTTTGCCTTCTTATTCAAGTTAATGTGCCTTCTGGAAGAGCAAACCAAATTTTAGCAAACAAAAGTAAATCTTCTGCAAACACCCACCCAAAGGCAGAGTGATTTTCGTATTGGTATTTCATATTATGCATATTACAGTTTCCCTCCATCAGCACAGATCATCCTGACTTGATAATATTTGTGGATGCATACATGTGGTTATTTATACAACTGTCTCTAATGGCTATTTCTTTATTGAGCATTATTAGTGCTTTTCTGTGCTCTCACTTTTTATTTTTCTATATGTGGACCCGCTCAACTGTATAAATACTTCAACAACCTCTTATTTCTAGCTCCCAAATCTTTTTGTCTGAGCCAGTCCTTGCTAATGACTGTGCAGTCCAATATACCTAACTGCATTCAGGATAAAGACTTAGTCTCCCAGTTGCCTTAATTTCAACACACCCAAGTGAACTTATTGTCTTTCCTTCACAAACTTCCACCTCTTCTGTGTTTTCCCACGTTGATGAATGTCCATGCCCAGGCCAGGAACCTGGGAGTCATTTCAGAATTCTCCCTCGCGTTTCTTCCTCCTCACAACCATTTGATGTTAGAGTCTTGTCCAGATAGTGTACCGAAAACTCTCATATTTGCCCTCTTCTCTCTAACCCATTGCCACCTCTTGAGTTCGCCTAGCTTGGACTAGCTCCTTTTAGCTATATTTTTGCCACAATAAATATCTGTTAGATTTCTTCCTCAGCTTTGCATGTATCCAGAATCTGTAGCTCTCTGTGTTATTTTTCAAATTTCTTTATTTTATCTAGATGACATTGAAAAAATACAAGCAATTGTGGATTACCTGAATGGCTGCCTTAAAACTGAGAACTGACAATTGATTTCAGTGCCTGCATGTGTGTTTGTGTTTTTATTGTACAAATGGGCATTACTATAATTATCAACAGCTGACACAGAAAAGAAGGCAGAGAGACTTTGTAGCCCAAAACGAGGCAATCAGGACACATGAAGTTCAATGAAGTCACTATCTTTTGTTATATTAACATAGGTTTTACCCTAGTTCAAGTAAGGAAAACCATCATGTGGCCCAAGTGGTTTAAGTTGCTAAATTCAAAAGAACCTGTATTCAGTAGCCAGTCCCATGTTAAGAGTGGAAATTTGTTTCCATACAAATGATGTCATCTGTCACATTGAATTAATACCATTCATTTGAATGTCATTTTTGTTTAAATTTAATATGCAAATTTGTATAATTATGTAAGAGCCATAAGCATAAGATGCTTACAGCTAGTTTTAGGTTTGCACGAATATAAATATCAATACACTAAAGATATCTAAGTGGTGCTTCAGGTCTTTGAGAACTTTTTCTTTTCAAGAGGGTACATACAGGAAAGGAAACCATCAACAAAATAAAAAGAGAATGTACTGAATGGGAGAAAATATTTGCATATGGTATGACAGATAAGGGATTAATAGCTAACACATATAAGCAGCTCATACAACTCAACATCAAAAAACAAACAACCTGATTAAGAAATGGCAGAAGAACTGAATAGACATTTTTCCAAAGAGGAAATGCAGATGGCTAACAGGCACATGAAAAGACGCTCAACGTTGCTAATCATCAGGAAAATGCAAATCAAAACCAATGAGATATCACCTCACACCTGTCAGAATGGCTATCATCAAAGAATACAGATAACATATGTTGGCGAGGATGTGGAGAAAAGGGAACCCTCATGCACTGTTGGTGGGAATGTAAATTGGTGCAGCCACTGTGGACAACAGTATGGGGGTTTCTCAAAAAACTAAAATAGAACTACTGCATGACCCAGCAATTCCGCTCCTGGATATATATCCAAAAAAAAAGCAAAAGCACTAATTCAAAAAGCTACATGCACCCCAATGTTCATAGCAGCATTATTTATAATTTCCAAGATGTGGAAGCAACCTAAGTGTCCATCAACAGATGAATGGATAAAGAAGATGTGGTATAGCTATATACAATGGAATATTACTCAGCCATAAAAAGAATGAAACTTTGCCATTTGCATCAACATGGATGGCCTTGGAGGGCATTATGCTAAGTGAAATAAGTCAGTCAGAGAAAGACAAATACTGCATGATACCACTTATATGTGGAATTTAAAAAATACAACATACTAGTGAATATAACAAAAAAGAAGCAGACTCACAGATAGAGAGAACAAACTAGTGGTTACCAATGGGGAGAGGGGCGGGGGGAGGGGCAATAAAGGTGTAAGGGAGTAAGAGGTACAAGCTATTAGTTATAAAGTAAGCTACAAGGATATATTGTACAATATGGGAATATAACAATATTTTATAATAACTATAAATGGAGTACAACCTTTAAAAATTGTGAATCACTGTATTGTACAACTGTAACTTATGTAATATTGTACAACTATACTTCAATAAGAGAATAAAAAAATGTGTGCAGAAAAAGAGGATGCGTATATTTCTCAAGTGGGTTGCAGAAGGGTCAGCAAAAGTTTTATGTAAAGATATGGAGAATAAATATTTTAGGCCTTGATGGCCATACATTGTCAGAAATCCTTGACTGATGGTATAGCATGAAAGCATCATGAATATTATGTAAACAAATGAGCATGGTTGAGTCCATTAAAACTTTGTGTACAAAACCAGGCAGCAGGCCGATCTGGACTTCACGTACAGTTTGCCGACTCCTGGCTTAGAGAATACGATCCCACCCAGTTCCTTGGCTTGATGTACACCTCTGTTCACCTCTCTAGACTCATCTTCTACCCACTCCTCCAAACCTTCCCTGTGCTCCAGCCACAGGGAGCTGCTTGCATTTCCCAAGCATGTCACAGTTTCCCTGATTCCATGCCTTAGCAAATGGTCCCTGTGACTTCCTTACCCAGCTTCTTAACCTGACTAACTCCTACTCACCCTTGACTTAAAAATCACTTCCTCTCTGAAGCTGTCTCTGGCCCCTTGTGGCTGAGCTTTTGTTCTGTCTTCTCCCTCTGTTCTTTTTTATATTCACTCTGCTCCCCTGACACTCTCATTGGTCTTGTGATTGGGCACTTACTGGACTATTTCACTGTCTTCTCTTTTAGACTGAACTCCCTCTTCTCTGTAGTATGTGCTGCTCCACCCTTATAATTATGGGTTCCTACCTCCACATTTAGAGGATCAATGGAAGGAAGAGAAGGAAATAAGAGTGTGAATTTCTTATTGACTTTGTATTAGTCCAAAGAAAGTGAGAAGAACCAGAAATGTCTGAGTTTTCCTTAAATGGGCAAAGTTAGGTATTCTTCCATCTGTGGAAATGGGGGCTTGTGAGCTAAGTCAGTTTTGAGGAAATGAAGATTTATGTACATCTAGGTTTTGTGACTGTTAAATTTATGCCTGTGATGGAAGTTATTTAACTTTGACAAATGGAAGGAATCAGATGAAAAATAAAAGACGACAATGAAGAAAAAGAAGACATACCGTGTATGTTTGGGGTATTGGTAGGTGGAGTGGGTTGGAGGTGTAATAGTTGAGGTTTGGGGGCAGGAGGACACCCAGAGCGGGTGTTGAGGGAAGCAAGCCCAAGAGTGGTCTTAAAGGGTAGGGCTGGGGCAGTTACCCTGAGCCCTGGGAAGGGTGAAATTTTAGGACTCAGGGACCAGCCATATTGGACTTTCCCTCCCTCTGTCTCTTTGCTTCTCCCTGCTCCCTTCCTCTATTTCTGTTTTCTCTAGATGTTTTCACCCTGCCTGTCTTTTCCTGAGCCATCCAGGGTATGGTACTAAAGTCAAGGCTTTGTTACTTACATTTTCTTTTCTTTTCCCTATTCTAAAATTTTAGGATAGGTCAGTTGACTCCTTTGTTCCTAAACGAAATAGTAACAATTCAAGTCACTTCTAACTTTGAGAAATTTTCATTTTTGTCTATATCACTTGCAAGGAAAAACAAAAAGATTTCCACTATGGCTACACATTTTAGGAAAAACTCAAATCATAAAAAAGCAAAGTTAAGGATTACTCTTTTGTTCTACTTGATATTATAATTATTTCATTTAAGGGAAACAATAGTCCATATATTAAAAATTGGATAATTTTATTAAGCCATGAATGACTAACAGTGAAATTTCCATAGGGAAAAGAAAGTTATTGTTTCAAAAAAGGGTAATGGGATACAATCAGGGAAAACAACTAGGGCTGCCATCAACACCACACAGACAAATACAAATACAAGACAGTGGGTAAGCATACTGTAGCTGAGTTCCCTAAGCAGAAAAATATCTTAGAAAATTTAAAACCATGTTGTAATTGTAAGGTTTAAGAAGTGATTCTGAGACTAGGCTAGATCTTTGACTAGACCTCTGAGCACACCTTTTTCTAGTTGTGGTTTAGATCTTTCCATGGGCGTGTAAATACTATATGTACACTTACTCACCAGACAGATCACATACATATCACTAATGATCAGGAGGTAATAAAATCCTCAATGGGAAATGTCACTGGACACATTTCGTTGTTAAGATTACCATTTATTATTTGGGAAATATAAGTGCTTGTTATCTGATGTGAAAATCAAACTCTTTTGCCCTAAGTAGTTCTCACTAGATGATGATGTTAGTGATTTTATGCAAACATGTTGACATTTTACCACATTATATTTCTAACAGGGTCAAAATTTCAGACAATATTTTTATAAAGAAGACCTAGGTTCTTCTTTTAGTCAACACATGGAGTTTAATGGTCCTTCACTGCAAACATCATCATTGCACCACTGAGAGCTTGTTGTCTGCATTGCCTGTGTAGCAACTCAGTACTCAAGCCAGACATATGAGTGCTAATGATTACCCATGTCACAGATGTGGAAGCAGATCCAGAAAGGGCAGGTAACTTGTCTAAGGTCACACAGGTTGTGAGCCGCAGGGCCAGGATGACATCCCCGACAGTCTGGTTCCTGAGGCCACAAGCTTCACCTTCATACTTTATTTCTTAGGATTCTAATTCCCAAGTGTGCCAATTTCTAATTGCTGCAGGATATTTATTCCCAGTCCATGTCTATTTATGATCTATATCTACCTTCTGTGAATAAAACCGACAAAGCTTTGTCTGTGTAAATGACCTATGTTAATGTCTTTTGGCATTAAGATACTCATGGGGAAATAGAAATTATATTGTGCAGTCTTTGTCTGGTTTCCTCATTAATGGATTATGCCTATAGGATATGAATCCAAGCAGTTGAAAAAGTGAAAGAATCATCATTAATAGCGGTACGACTGACATCATATGGCTCCCGATGTGATACACAGAGAGGGACACAATACCCTCTATGTGATGGTACTGCCAAATGTTTCACCTGAATCTAATCATGAGGAAACAGACAAACCCACATTAAAGGACATCCTGCAAAGTAGCTGGCTTGGACTCTTCAAAGGCATCCATGTCATGTCAGACAAAAAGGCTGAGGAACTCTTTAAGATTGGAGGATAAAGAGACAGAACCAAAAAATGCAATGCATAATCCTTGTTTGGATTCTGGGTCAGGGGGAAAACTACCTATAGAGGACATTATTGGGACAAATGGGAAGTTTTCGAATATGGACTGTATATTAGATAATATTACTTTTCCTGAGTGTGATAATTGTGTCGTGGTTGTTTAGGAGAAAGACTTTGCTTTTAGGAGATAGATGATGAAATACATATATTTACACACACATACACATATGTAGAACAAGTTATCAAAATGTTAACAACTAGTGAATCTAGATTAATGACAAATTGGTGGTGGTGTACTATTCTCACAACGTTTCTGAAGGTTTGAAATATTCATAATTAAATATATATATGTGTATGGGAGCAGGGAAATGAGTGGGGATTTAGATAAAACAAGATTAGCTGAGTCGGACATGGTTAAAGCTAAGTGTTGAGTACGGGAAGTCCATTATATTATTCTGTCTACTTTTTTAATATATTTGAAATCTTCCCTAATGTTTCAGTCAGATTTCATGGTGCTGATTCTCAATACATGATGAACGTAAACTGCCATGACAGATTCTGTCTCTCCCTTTCTGTGTCTTGGCCTCACCCCCATTTCTCCCTAGCCCAACTACTGTTTGCCCTTGCCAGCATCCTGACTTCTCTTCCCATTTATTATCCAGACTGAAGCCAAAGGGTTGTTTTTTTTTTTAATGCAAAGTTGATCTTCCCAGGCTCCACTTAAAACCCTTCAAGGTCTGCCCATTGCTTTAGGAGAAAACTTACCATCCCTGCACAGCCTGCCTCTCCTTACTCTCCACCTCCTTTCCCTAGGTTCTGGGCGCACAGTCCTTTCAGGTTTCTGATTTTTACCCCATCCTTCTCTACTCCCATGGAGAGGCTCGTCCCTCTCACCAGAATGTGCTTTTCCCTCTTTACCTCCTTAGTGCTTATTTGTTCTTCAAATATCACTTCTTCACAAAATCCTTCCTTCATCTATCTGTTTAGGGTAAAGCCCCCAGTATTGTCTTCTATGGTGGTAGGCATATTTCTCTGGTGACATTTATCCCAATTGGAATTATAGTTCTCTGTGATTGGATTAATGCTTCCTCTCTCACTGGGTTGCAAGCTCTCTCTTGTATTTTGTTTTGCTGACCATTTCTTCTGCTTACCATTGTGTCCAAAATAGGTGCTTGGTATTGGTACATAACTTTTATACATATTTTTTTAAATAAGGTTTTTCCACTAAAAATATTTAGAATTTTTGTCGTTATAGAATTCTGGTGTGCTTATCTTCAAAAGGATAGGAGATTGTCTCCTAAAGTTTAATTTCAGTTCTTAATTTGTTGTGATCCCTTTGACAATATAGAAACATTACTGTCATAATGCTCCTTGAAAAATTGGTTGTCACTTGGCCTCTGTTTCCTTTCACAATCAATATGACTTCATGCAAAACGATGTAGCAGTTCGCATCATTCCATCAGTCCCCATCAAAGAAATACTGCTTTCCAAAATTAAAATTGTGAATCAACTCACAGGAGGATGTCATCAAATAAACAAAGAACCATTACTTATATTACACTGCCAAGTTTTTGATAAGCTTAATTCCTCTAAATGCATTTAACTTTAATGAAGGGTCATACAATTTAATAACAACATAAAATGGAATCATTTATCTTTCCAATCCTAGACATTGGGCACATGTCTTCTTAATACATTGTTTCAAAATGCGAAAGTTTTTTTTCTGTCTCCTTCAGATTCGTCTCTCCTCATTTCTATGTATGTAGCTTGGGGAGTGATCTATATGTACAAGTTTAATTAAATCACTCATCAGACTGTAGTTTTCACGGTTGGAAATCCCAGGGATTTGTTGTTTCAAGTTCCCGAGGCAATGATATTTACATAACCCAATAAAATTTGGTAATTATTAGTATATTAGTCAAGATTATTTCAGTCGCAAGTGATATAAAACCAAATTCGAACTGACTTTGGCAAAAAGGGGAATTTACTGGCACATGCAACTAGGGAGACCAAAGGTGATTGCTGGTTTTGGGCTAAGATGAGGATGGGGACTCTCCTCATCTCCCCGCTTGCTTTCCTCTCTGCTAGCTTCATTCTCAGGTAAGCATGGCAATGAGATATTCATGGAGCAACAGTAGGTTATTCATGGATAAGAGGTGATCTTTGAATATTTTTAAATGGGGCAAGGGGCTCCAGCTGAGCAGAAGCTGGGATTTGGAGTCTGTCTGTGTGATTTGCACTTTTTCTTTTCTTTTTCTTTTTTTGGTTTAAAGAGAGGTTGTATTAAAGGCCCCTGGGAAAGGGACAGGTGGGGAGGCATTACTTGGTGCTATCTCTCACATGGCTCAAGGACTAGTTTTTGATCCCTGTGGAAAGTAGAATTATAACAGATGATGAAGTCATTGTTTTTATGAAGAATTTTGTAAACTATGAAGGGAATGCAGCATGGTTTTTTGGTGTATTAAGGGCGTGATAGCTTTGAAGTGCTCCCAGGAGGCAACATTAGTGCAAGATAGGACAGCATCTCACAGAGAAACAGTGATAAGTCGAAAGTTTCATTTCTGAACACACTCTGGAGGCTTCCAGAGCTACTTAGGTGCCTGGTGCACAGAGGCAGAGCAATGCAGATTACAGTGACAATAAATTCAGCCCCGTGTTTTGTGGAGGATGTTTCTAATAAGTTTTATACGGATAGATTACTTGACCTCAAAAAGTTTCTTATAGAGAAGAAATAGTGCAGAAGACATTGTCAGAATTAAAACAGAGTGAGTGAATGTGAAGATACAAAGAAATAGGGTATTATGTGTTGACAAATATTTCAATTTGATAATTCAATAAAAATGCAACTTATGTAGCAAGTCAGTGGCATTATCCAGGGGTGTTTTTCACTTATTGCTTCTAAGAAGGTCATGTTATTGCTCTGTATGGGCTTTCAAAGACAGAACCAGTGTTAGAAGAGCCATTTCAGACATGCTGCAAATAACTGAGCAACATCGAGATTCCTCACATCGACAACACTCGTCCTGTATAAGCTCTTCTCTGGTTAAAAGCATTCAAATTTTTAAGAAACATGTATAATGGAATTGTAGGGACTTATACATTCAAATCAGTCATGTGGTCTGCAAAAGTTAACTGTAAATTGTAATCTAGGTAAAAGCCTCTGTTACTTTTGTTTGTATAAGCTCGGATCCTAAATAAAACAGCTGCCAGCAGAATGCTCATTAAAGTGGATTTAAGATTCCAAACGAAAGGTTATTGATTTCAAAAGGGATAAATACCTCTAAACCATCTGAAGTTATTAAATTACCAATCATCTGAAGTTATTAAATTACCAATTTAGTTCGTTTAGTTTTTTTTTTTTTTACTATCTTCGTTGTTTCGTAAGTAAACAGTATAAGGTGTTATGCTTGAAATGAAACTGAAAGATATCAGTCAATAGTTATTTTCCACAGACATTTAGAAATTAATGATCTGCTGAAAAATGGTGATCAGTTTTGATCTCCTTTGCTCCAAATTCCTGGCTCTTATAAAAAATATAGCCTACTTCATGTCTATGAGAAGGGAAGATTAGGATGAGGTTAGATGATAAATTTTTAACCACCAGCATGTAGCCAAAAGAGCCTGGCTTGGTCCTATCACATTTCCCATATATATTTATGTACTGTACCATTTGGGTATTATAATAAAAATTTTTATCTGTCCCTGGAGGCAAAATTGAGTTATATATTAAATGGTTATTTTCTTTGTTTTCTGCTTAGGTATGCATGTAATGTGGTAGCATAATATATATTCCACACTTGTTTCATTCCTGCAGAGAGATAATATTTTTGCAGCTGACAGAGGAAAGACAACCTGTGCTTCCAGAATAAGAGAGAACATATTGACAGTATAAAATACAGATGTTCCCTGTGTTTTTTCTACTTCATGGTTGTATTCAGCAGAGGTTAACTTTCATGGGCATATTTCCCTATTTCTTGTTTAGGCAGTTGGACACAGAAGTCCACAATAAATTCAGGATTGCAAAGGTGGTTTCAAGGAAAGTATTTCAAAATGTTTTCAGTGGGAGGAAAGTAACTTAAAAATGTGTTTCCCCTTCCTCCTCACAAGGGACTCTTTTCATAAGATTGTTAGAACCAGAACAACCTTCCTACTTCTCTATAAGGAAGGAACTTGAAGTATATCCAATTTTTCTTTTAAAGAATTTTAAGTGGGAAACAAAAGTAAAATTTTCTTGTCACAGTCTAGGAAAAATAAGTGGAAACTGCTGTGACAAATATGGTATCCTAATCACATGTTTGATGCCTTCTTCTTTCCAGTTTCAGAAAGAAACAACCCAAGGAATGTAAAAGGAATATAGAAAGATCATTTATGCATCATAATCGGAAACTTCTCATCTGCATCCCTGAAGCTAAAGAGTTAGAGATGGAAATGGCACAGGTAGGAGTAAATGAAGGGGACACTGATGAGCCACTATTCACATTTTGGGTGTTCATCCTGGAAAAATTCATTCTTACTCTGTAAGAATAAGAGAAAAATTGCCAGGTAAATTGAGAAATTCAGTGGTTCAAATGAGGGGGATAAAATGTTGAGTATTCAGGTTAAATAACCTCTAGTAAAACAGTTGCTATAGAATAAAGGGAAGAACTTGGGGGTGGGGAAGCTAATTTTCTTAGGTTCAAAAGCGTCATATATTACTTTTGTTTGAAAAGTAAAGTAAAAATCGAGAACTAAAAAATAGATCTTAGAGATAAAAAGAAGAGTAACTATGGGACATTCTTCTAGAACTCTGAGAGTTGGGAATTCAAGAGAAAAGTTGAGAGGCAGAAAAGATTGAAGTAGGAGAAGCAATATTGTTGTTACAGAAGTTCCAGAAGGAGAAAATAGTATGAATGAATGTCAAGCAATAGTTAAAGAAAAAACATTTCAGAGTGGAAGGATTCATTGTTTATATGGAGAAAACTTACCAAAGACTAGGCAGTATAATGAAAAGGAATCATACCCAGATGGTTTTCCATGGCCTGAATAATGAACAAATGCTGGAAGCAGCCAACTGTGAAAAAAAAAGGTCACTAAAAAACGTCATTAGACTTTTTATTTGCAACACTAATGCCAGAAAACCTCAGAGAAAATGTAAAGACTTCTGAAGAAAAAGCATTATGTTCCAAGAATTATAGACTGAGCCAAGCTATTACCTAAATGCAAGGACAAATGAAAACCTGGTTCAGATTTGTAAGAATTCAGAAATTATATGACTCATGTATGCTTTTTAAAAAATATAACTTAAAGTAGACCTTCAAGCAAAAACTAATCAAAATACAGAATTTAATAAAGGTAAAACTATGTTTTTAGAAAAACGAGCAGTGAGAAGTAAATTTAGATTTAACACTAAAGAATTGTTTTTAATGTGCCTGTGAAACTAAGTTCAATTTATAACAAAGAATTTTAGAAAGAAAAAGGTATGCTATAAACATTCCCTAGAGATGTCAGGTGAGGAGAGAGGTGGAAAAGAGAAAGTAAAATATGATAAAGGTTTAATGTCAAACAAGGAGGATCCATATTTGTAACTATGAATTTGGCATTGACATTGATAAAGAATAAATTAAAACATGTTTAAAAATTTTTTTAAAACAAAACCAATTTTAAGTGAGACCATGAGAGAAAAAAGCACATAGCCCCATTATTCAAAAAGGTGCCAGTGTGTGTATGTGTGTGTGTGTGTGTGTGTGTGTGTGTGTGGTTAGTGGGGGAGCAGCAAGAAAATACAGTGAAATGAACCAATGAAGTAAGATGCAAGGATTAAAAAGATAATAGTTTCCTCTATTAGATGTTTACTTCCAGGCTGTCATGGAGTAACTGCTACTGAATTTACTCTACCATTTAAAAACTGAACAAAATACATGGTGACAATTTTTAGGCATTGGATAATAGGCAGTACAGGACTAGAGTCCTGGAAAGTCTGTAAATATGAGATAAGCACCACATTCAACCTTATTTTATGTCTGGGGGCACTTCCCAGGATGTGGCACAAGGAGGTGAAGCCCGAGAGAAGAACATCAGTCTCACTGAGCTGAGGAGGCAGAAATTAAAACAGAGGGGTTGTAAAGGAGGAGCTGGAATTAGCAGAATAGGATTCCAGAGAGGAGTAAGCTGTACAGATGAAGGTCTCAGAAGTCAGTGTGCAGATTCTCCTTAGCTCTTTGGCTGAGAGCTGGTCTGGGATTTACATTTATAGGTTAAGATTCTATAAGAACCTGAGATCCAGCAAGACAGCAGCTGCAGTGGAGCTAAGAAATAAATGGAAATGCCAGAGGTTATGCAGTGCTAAAAGATATTGAAGTTTTGGTCCAGTCATAGTGGAAAGACTTCACTGAGCATATCAGTCATTAAATTGAGACCTCAGAAAGGTCACTTTTTAGGAGCCAGGAGTAAGACCATATCCCATGGTTAAGGTCAAAATTAATATACACTTGCCCAAACAAAGCATAAAATGAAGCCCAAAGAATCAAGAGAATTACCCAGTTATGTAGCTGTTGGCCAGAACAAATGCTACACCGTTAAAGGAGAGACAGCAAAATCCAAATGCTCTACCATATGTTATCCATAACATACAACATTCAATAAAAGCACTACTACATATGCACAGAAGTAGGAAAAAGGGACCCATAATCAAGACAAAAAAGCAAGCAATAGAAAGAGATCCTGAGATAATTCAGATTTTAGAGTTAGGACATAATTTTTAAAATGGTAATTATAAACATGTTCAAGAATTTAAAGGAAAACATGGACATAATGAGCAAAGAGGTGGGAAATCTCAAAAGAGAAATATAAACTATAAAAAAGTTTATATTAAAGTTTATATCAATTAAAAATACTAGAAATGACAATTTCCCTCAATGCCTTGAGATTAGACACTGCAGAATAAAAAGTTTGAAAACAGATCAATAGAAAATATCAAAACTAGAAAACAGAAAATAGATTTTAACAAATGAGCAGAGGCTCAGTATCTTATGGAATAGTATCACTTGTCCCACATGTAATTGACATCTCAGAAGAAAAGGAAAAGGAGAATGAGTCAGAACTATTTAAAGAAATAATAACCAAAAGTATTAAAAACTTGGTGAAAAAAATCATTATGCAGATCTAAGAAACTCATAAAACCCAAGGTGTCATATGTTTCAAAATATTCTTCTAGAATGGAAGCTAAAAATATTTTAAGATGAATGTAAACTGAGGAATTTGTTTATAATAGTCACGGCACTAAGAGAAGTGCTAAAGAAAGTTCACTGGCTTGAATATAAAACTTAGAATTATAAGAAGAAATAAAGATTGTTGAAAATTGTAAATATAAATAAATTTTATTTTCTTATCTTTAAATTTTTTGAAAAGATAATTGACTGATTTGAGCAAAAATAATAACTGTGTTGTGGCATTTCTAACATATGTGATGGTAAACTATGACAATAGCGTTAAGAATTGGGTGGGATAAATGGAGTTCAACTGTTGGAAGATTCTTATATTTTACATGACATGGTATAATATTAATTAGAGGTAGACTGTGATAAGTTAAGGATGTGCACTGTAATCCTAAGAGCAGTCACTAATACACACACCCACACACAGAAAGAAAGGGAGAAAGAGAAAGAAAAAGAGGCAATAAAATCGAGTATTCAAAAGTATTTTATTGGCCAAAGAAAGCAGAAAGAACCAACAAAGTAACAAACATGAGATGGGACAAATAAAAAACAAATTGCAAGATGGTAGAATTAAACCCATTAAACCATATTAATAATTATATTCAATGTAAATGCACTAGATGTTCCTATTAATATTAATAAGTTTCACAATAAAAAGGTCAGTTTGTCAAGAGGATACAACAATCTTAAATGTGTATACATAGCTCCTGGAACACCTAAATATTATTAATTCAAGGATGACTCAACACAAGGAAATCCATTAATGTAATTCACTACGTAAATAGATCAAAGGAGGAAAACCTCATGACATTTCAATATGAGCAAAAAATGCATTTGCTAAAATTCAATAATCACTCGATTAAAAACAAGTAAACAATAAGTCTTGGCAAGCTAGCAATAGAAGGAAACTTCCTTAAGCTGATAAAGGTTAGCATATACCAAGAGCAAATATCATATTTAATATAAAACATAAGAAACATTCCTATTAACATTAGAAACAAGATAAATTTGCTCCTAGCATTGCTGCTCTTTAACCTTAAATGGAATCTGACTCTAACTAATGCAATAAGACAAAAAGAATAACATATATATGTGTACATATATATAAATACTATGAAAGAAAGACACAAATATAATTATTTGCACAAGATTGCCTTGAAAATCCAAGGAAAAAATTATTAGAATCAATAAAGAGTTCAGTGTGGCTAGATACAAAATTAGCGTAGAAAAAAATAAATGCTTTCCTATATATTATTGACAATATATTAAAGAATAAAACAGAAATGGAATCCATTCTCAGTAACGATAAAAACCATAAAGTGCCTAACAAAAATATAAGATTCATATGTTGAAACCTATAAAACTATAGGAAAAAAGTTATAAGATCCAATAGATGCAGATACATAGCCCCTTCCTAAATAGACAATATTTTGAGATATTAATCCTTCCCAAGTTAATTTAGAAATGTAATACAATCCTAATCATTATTATAAGACTTAACAAGTTCATTCTATAGGTCAAATGGTAGAGAAAATAATAAGTAATTGCCTGGAAAATTCTGAGAAGAAAAAAAAATGGGGGAAACTTCTCTTTCAGAAATTAAAACATATTTGAAAATATAACTGTAAAAGTATAAGGTTGGTGCAGGTAAAGGCAAATTATTACAATAATTACTAAGATTGAATAGAACTTAGAAGTATACACTGCTATTTCACATAATAGTTAAAAGCTCTGAATCACAAGCCAGGCCACATAGTAGCTGTGCATTCTTGGGCAAGTTAAATAAACTTTCTGTGCCTTAGTTTCCTTACTTGTAAAATAGGGACCATTATATCATCTATATCTTAGGATTGTTGTGAAGATTAAATAGATTAATACACATAAAGCCCTTAGAAGAGTGCTTGGAATATGGTCAGAACTATGTAAGTGCCAGCTGCTATCAATGATAACAATGGTAAACAAATCAGTTGGAAGACATTGAGGTACTTCTCAAATCAAGGTGAAGTTCAGTTACCTATTTTGAAAGAAATACAATTGGGGGTAGCTGGTTGTCCATTTTGAGATATATAGTTAGACACATACCTTACACCATACTCAAAGAACTAAACATAAAATTATCAGATGAAAATGTAGAAAAAACATTCATAAGCATGGGGTGAAGAAATTGTATCAAAGATATAAAATATTAAAGTCATAAATGAAAATCGTCACATATTTAAATATATAAAAACTAAAAACAAAACAATGTACACAAAAAAACAACATTAATAGACAACCCACAGCCTGGGAATATATTTGTATTATATTAATAAAGGATTAATATAAATACAAATCAATAGGAAAAAGACAAACACTCCAGTAGAAAAATTAACAATACATATGAAAAGCAATTTACAGAAAAAGAAATACAAATGTTCAATAAACTCTACAAAATGTGCAAACTCATTGGTAAATTAATGTGATGCATTTTCATCAATTTTCACGTGATTAGCGAACATATAAAAGCTTGGTAATACCCAGGGTTGATAAGGATGTGGCAAAGGGGCACTTTGATACTTTGTTGGCAGGAGGGTAAGGGGACAAACATATTTTGGAGGGAAATTTTTCAGTATCTACTAAGATAAAAACTACCCATTTTTGTTGACTTAGCAATCCCATGTTTAGGAGTTTATTCTAAAGACTACCTCACATGCACATGGACCTAAAGTTTTATGTATAGGAATGATCACAGCAGGAGTGTTTATTATAGTGAAAAATGGGAAAAAGCCAAATATTCATCATCAGAAGATCAGTTAAATAAATTATGGTAAAGTCATAATGTTGAATAACATACAATTATTAAAAAGGATGTAGTACATGAATTTCATATATTTTTAAAAGATTTATTTATTTATTTTTATTTATGTTGTTTTTGGCTGCGTTGGGTCTTTGTTGCTGCACGCGAACTTTCTCTAGTTGTAGCGAGTGGGGCCTACCCTTCGTTGCAGTGCGGGCTTCTCATTGTGGTGTCTTCTCTTGTTTCAGAGCATGGGCTCTAGGTGTGCGGGCTTCAGTAGTTGCAGGATGCCGGCTCAGTTGTTGTGGTTCACAGGCCCTAGAGCGCAGGCTCAGTAGTTGTGGCGCACGGGCTTAGTTGCTCCGCGGCATGCGGGATTTTCCCGGACTAGGGCTTGAACTCGTGTCCCCTGCATTGGCAGGTGGATTCTTAACCACTGCACCACCAGGGAAGCCCAAACTTCATATTTTTATTATATATAAATGGAAAGTGAAAAAAAAGTAAGTTTCAGGATAATTCCTCTTATTTTTTACACACACATGCACACACACGTGTGTGGGAAAGCATAGGAAAAATACTGAAATGAAAGTATTATACTAAACTGTTAATCATGGTTAACTCTGGGATGGGGTGAGGGAGATACAGCTTCACATTTTTAGTCTTTATTCTTAGGTACAATTTTAACTTTTTTAAATGAAAGCATGCTCATACACATCTCGTGTAATAAAGAACAATGAGGCATAATAGAAGAATAATGACTTGAGAAGTTGAGGAAGCACCAGGATGCAGATTATTTTCTCAGTGAACGCTCTTAACTTAGCAGCTAATCCATGTAACCTTAAAACTGTTACAGAGCAAACATATGAAATATTTGAGCTCACTTAATATGGCTAACATAATCCTGAAACCAAACCTGACAAAGATAACACATAACAAAGCTACAGTTCAAGCTCATAAGCACGGATGCAAACATTTAAAGTAAAACACTAGGAAATACAGGTAACACACGATATTGAAGTAATGTTTATTCCATAAATGCAAAAACGTTTTAAGACTATGACAGTTCTTAATGTTTTTCACAGGTTAAAAGAGACAGGACACCTGACTGTCTAGAGGTGACCTGCCCATCACTGATCCATTCATTCATTCATTTTACAAATTTCTGTTGAGCCAGGCATTCTTTTCAGTTCTGGCATAAGACCAAACACTGATCCATACCACTAGGAACATACGTTGTAAAGAGAATAATAGATAACTAGACAAATGATAAATGATAAATAATAAAGTATGAAGAAGTATTTAGATAGGAGAAGTACTAGAAATAGGAGAAAGCGATGGTCAAATTTTTACCTGAAATCAATAAGAATCATATTCATGTTGGAGAAAACTAGGATTATTTCCATTCAAGTTGAAAGTAGTACAGCCACTCACTCCCACTCTTAGAGCTGTATTCAACAAGTTCTAACCAATGCAATGGGATAGCTGAAAGAAATGTCATACATATTTGAAAGAAAAATTATAATACACAATTATAATTGTACATTTATATGATTATCTACCTAGAAAACTGAAGACAATCAGTTAAAAAAATGAGAAGTGTTCAGTAAGGTGGCAGGTTACAAGAAAAATATAGAAATAAATAAATAATGTAAATAATTCATATAAATAAATAAAATAAATATAGAAAAATTGTTATATATTAGTAATAATCAGTTATAATGGAAAAAGATGTCACCATAATAGCAAAGAATAATATAGCATGCTTTGGCACAAACAATGGAAAATGAACAGGACATATAAAAAGATGATAAAGCTCTGAGGATAGAAAAGAAGTCTTAACCATATTTTTAGAGAGAAATAATCAGAATTATAAAGATGCCAGTTCTCCCTACATTATTTATCTATAAACTCAATGAAATTCTAATGAAAATAGTGATGGAATTTGGGGAGAGTTTAGAAATTATTTTTCTTTAAAATTCTAATCTTTATTTTTGTCTAAGTTACACATACTCACTTTAAATATGATGAATTCTGCTATCTTATAGTAACAGTTCTCGGCTTTACTCTTTCCAGCTTCTGATTGCCACTCCCAAAGTCAACAGTTTCCAACGCTTTGAGCAGTTTTTACTAGAAGAAGGTTTTCCTGATACTTAAGTTTTGCTTATTTCTTTCAGTTTTGAAGATTATCAATCCACTTCCTATTGTGAAAAGTAAGGTTTAGTTTTCTGACCTACTCCTCAAACCCCAGCAAGACTTCCCCCACACAAATACACACCACACAGACGAGCACGTTTCACCTTCTTCTCTTTACCCTGACAATATTTTTGACTCTATCAGTATCTAAGGTTAAAATTAGTATGTCTATGTAAATACTATATACACAGTGTCTACAATTTCCTGTCATATACAACTTGCTTTTGGGGGGAGTTAATAATTGCTCACTTTTAAATTTGCTCTGTTTTTGATACAATTGACAGAGAGGGGGAAGGAAGGAGGGATAGAGAGAGGAGAGAAGGAGGGAGGGAGGAAGGAAGGAAGGGAGGGAGGAAGGAGAGAAAAAGAAAACCAAAAGAATGAACCTCTAATTTCAGTCAAGCACTCAGGAAAAAATAAAATCTAAGAATTCAGTTCTTGAAAATATGCATTTGGACCATCTTTCTACTTCACACTGGACTTGGTTACTCTCCAGACTTGCTGCCCCACTTTTTCAGGACCTTCCCTTCATTGTCATCCTGGGCACATTCCTTTTCCTTTTCCTCATGTTGGAGCTTCCATTTGCTGGGTCCCTTGTCTCTTTCATGGTTTATACACTGGTTTGTGGGGAGCACTTCATCCAGTAGATTCCAGGAAACTGTGGCATGCAACTGGCCTAGGAGGAAATGCTATTGCCACTGCCCCACCGGACACTAGAGAGAACTGCTGTCACCTCTGCCACTCCATCTCAAACCAACCACTGGGAAGACTCTGGGAAATCTGCACTGCCATCACTGCCCCCCATGATGCCCATGACGTCTGTGCCTGCCAGTTCAAAACTCTACCTGGAACAGTGTTTTAAAATTAATCTGCAGCCGCATAGCACAGGGAGATCAGCTCAGTGCTTTGTGACCATCTAGAGCAGTGGGATATGGAGGGTGGGAGGGAGGGAGACACAAGAGGGAAGAGATATGGGAACATATGAATATGTATAACTGATTCACTTTGTTATAAAGCAGAAACTAACACACAATTGTAAAGCAATTATACTCCAATAAAGATGTTAAAAAAATCTGTTAGAACCTTTAAATACATCTTTATAGGTCATGTTTATAAATGTTAAGGAAGGTTAATGTTAAGAAAATCTCCTGGGACTTCCCTGGTGGCACAGTGGTTAAGAATCTGCCTGCCAATGCAGGGGACACGGGTTTGAGCCCTGGGCTGGGAAGATCCCACATGCTGCGGAGCAACGAAGCCCATGCGCCACTACTACTGAGCCTGTGCTCTAGAGCTCACGAGCCACAACTACTGAGCCCGTGTGCTGCAACTACTGAAGCCTGCGGGCCTAGAACCTGTGCTCTGCAACAAGAGAAGCCACTGCAGTGAGAAGCCCGCTCATCACAAGGAAGAGTAGTCCCTGCTCGCCACAACTAGAGAAAGCCTGTGCGCAGCAATGAAAACCCAACACGGCCAAAAATAAATACATTAATTAATTAATAAAAAAGAAGAGAAAATCTCCTTCATTCCTCCTCAGGTTGGAATAATTTGAGATAGATCAAATTCAAATGGTGGTGGTGCCCAAATGGGTTTATTCTCATCAACTTGGTGGGTAACACCAACCTCTTAGGAAAAATATAGTTTATAATTTTAAGTAAACATATACATCAAACATTTCAACAAAGTAATCCATAACACATGGTCTAATTAATTGCCAGGTCGTTAGTCAACATTTGGTAAAAATATTAAAAATAAACCTTCAAATATTATAAGAAAGCTTTGTCCGTAGCAAACAGACTTATGCAGAAGCTCAGCTTTTCAGTGACAAGATATAGAATGTCCAGTTTTCATTTAAATTTCTTTGTAATAGGTATGTACATAATTGCTAAATATTACTTATTTATAAAGCTGTAAGAGCTAGCACAAGGAATAAAAAGTTTTATTTTTCACATTCATGAAAAATTAAGATCTGCTTCTACTACTTCAGTAGTATTTTCTATCAAATGCTAAATAATATGTTTAACATAGTGGTGAAATATAGAAATTAACTTATTTTCTGCACATGCAAAGGTTTAGCTTTTTTTTTAATAGAAGGATGATAACAGGAATCAGATAGAGACCCATCAATCTGATATTTAACTTTACTTTTCCAGTTATGTTCAGTATTCTTGGTTTGTGCAGTGAATTCTCTTTCCTATGGAATAAAAATGGAAACATTTTCTTAATTTCAGAGTAGAGACCAAGTGACATATGTGCTAGCATCAGTTGTCTCTAGAGACAACACTGAGGAAATGAGATTGGTTTTAAGGGATTGGGACACAAATGAAGAAGAAGAAAATTAAGAAGTAAATTATATGATGATAACAGTTGCTTTCAAGCACGGTGCCACTTAAATTCTACAAACTTAATCAGAGAGAAGAGTTGTAAGTACTTTCACATTCCAAGTTAGATCAACTTTGGGTTGCATATTATCCATCAGTAATGGTTTAAAATCTATTCTCTGCTTCAGATTTGGAACAATATGAATTTGGAAGACATGGAAGGAAAGAGGCATAGGGTTGCAGAACAGAATTTATAAGCATTTTTCTGAGTTTCTCTTACCTAATTATATATCCATTTTTTGATCAAGAAGACAGTGGTGGCAAGAGTCATTGCAGTGGTTGAAGGGCAGCAGTTCTACACTGAGCCCTCTAATCGGGATTGCACCCAAGGGCCTCTTGTAATATAAATTCCATTCATGGGATAGTTTGAGCCTGAACTTTGAACAATTCCAGATGAGAATAGGTTGCAGAGGAAAATTTGCCAAGGCTGACTGTGATTCTCCATGATGACAAGATTGATAAATGTGGGGTGGGGCTGGGAATCAAGATGATCATACCTCCCCTGCCACCCAGTGGCCAAAGAATGAGTTCTGCGTAATTGGGATGTACACTCCTAGGGTTATGATTTTCTCAGTCTATAATGTTTTTCATTTTCCCATGATCCAACAATCTTTATTTTGAACTTCCATTCTATTTGGTGATGGGAAATTAATCCAGTCAATTCATCATCCTCCTAAGGCTTGAGGGATGCGGGTGTGGGGAGGGGAGGGTGTTAAGTTGCCTTGAGGTGTCATGTGGAGAGGGTGTGGCCCAGGTCATCATCTGTCCTGTGTGGCATTTTACTGTGATGTAGGAGGCCATCTGGTTCCTGGTTGTCATTACCCTTCTGTCCTGATGTCTGCATTCCTCTGTCCTGATGTCCTGCATTCCTCATCTCTGGTTTTGCATGGTTCTTGCCGCTGTGTCCCTCATCATGGCTGCAAGTCCCCTCCAGGTCTATCAGCCCCCTCTTGGCTAAAATTCTCAGTTTTTAGAGGTACATTTTGCATGATATTTCATGCCGCTCTGGGACTGTGGGAAACTGAGGAGTTATCTCATGCCCTGTCTGCCTGGAGGGGCTGCCATTTCAAAGTGGCTCAGGGCATAAATTAAGATGTTTCCAGCTGTAATAGGAAACTTATCTCAAACTGCCTTAAGGCAAGTTTTTAGCTCATAGAAGAAGTCAAGAGGTGAGGTGAGCTTCAGAGTGTGTAGATTCAACAGTTAAAGGGTTGGGTTCTCTCTGCCCTGCCTTCTGCCTGTCATCTTCATTCTAAGGTGGGCTGCTGTCTTGGTTGTATGATAGCTGCCTGCAGAAATTAGGGCTTTCTCTTTTATATAATTGGTTTTTCATGCTTCTTTCTTAAGAATGAAGAGGAATGTTTCTAGAAGTCTCCGGCAAGCCCCTCTTTATCTTTTGTCAGCATAACCGGGCCATAGGCCTATTTCTAAACCAATTTTTAGTAAGAGGAATGGGATTACCCTTAGACCAAAATCAGGCTGAACCCTGAAGCTAAGGTGGGGGCTCACCATCTCCTCAGGCATTTGTCTGTGTGTGGGAGGAGTGAGGACCTGAATGAAATATGGAATTTGTTAGGAAAAGAACAAGGAGGACAGATGTTCTCTAGGCAATAATAACAGCCAAGATTTAGTTAGGAAAACAAATCACCCTAGGAATTTCAAACAGAGTGAGATTTAACCCAGGGAATTAAGCTACAAATTTGTTGAAAGGAATGAACGAGAAAAAAAGAAGGGGAGGACATTGATGTTAGTCAATGTTCAGGAACTCCAGGAAGCTTCTGTAGCCCCTGTAGGAGACCACACCTGTCTAACCCTGAATTGCTCTGAGACAGTGCTCTTATGCCCCTGCAGAGACAGTGCAGTTGCTAGAGGGGTACACTGCTGCCACAGTCAAGGCCAGAAGATGTGGCTCTGCCTTTCTTCTTCCCTTTAATCTTTGTTTAAAAACAGATTTATTGAGCTATAATTTATATACCATGCTGTTCAACCATTTAAAGTAATTCGCTGGCTTTAGTATATTCAGAGTTGTGCATCCCTCACCACAATCAATTCTGGAACATTTTCATTAGCCCTGAAAGAAACCCCTTCTCCTTAGATGCCACCCCTCAACCCCCCATCCCCCTCCCCAACCCTAGGAAAACACTAATTGATTTTTTGTCTCTGTACCTTTGCCTCTTCTGGACTTTTCGTATAAATAGAATCTTAAAATATATCGTCCTTTGTGATTGGATTCTTTTGCTTAGCATATTTCCAAGGTTCATGCATGTTGTAGCATGTGTCAGTATTTGCTTTTATTGATGAATAATATTCCATCGTATGAATATACCACATTTTATTTATCCATTCATCAGTTAATGGGTATTTGGGTTATTTCAGCTTTTTGGCTATTACTGATAATGCTGATATGAACATTCATGTATAAGCTTTTGTGTGGATGTATATATGTTTGGTATATACTTAGGAGCTGAACTGCTGAGTCATATGGTAACTTTACGTTTAACCTTTTGAAGAAATGCTAAACCGATTTCCAAAGATGCTGCACCATTTTACATCCCACCAGCAGTGTATAAGGGTTCCAATTTCTCTACATCCTCACCAACACTTGTTGTTATCTTATTTTTTTATTATAGCCTTCCTAGTGGGTATGGAATAGTACCCCATTGTGCTTTTGATTTACATTTCCCTGATGGCTAATGACGTTGAGCATCTTTTCTTGTGATTATTCATCACTTGTATATACTTTTTTTGAGAAATGTCTGTTCGGATACTTTGCCTATTTTTTTAATTGGATAATTTGTCTTTATTATTGAGTTGTAATGTTTCTTAATATATTCTAGATTCAAGTTCCTTATCATATATGTGATTTACAAATATTTTCTCCCATATTGTGGGCTGTCTTTTCACTTTTTGATAATGTCCATTGGTATATGAAAGTTTTTGATTTTGATAAAGTCTAATTTATCTGTTTCTTTTGCTGCCTATACTTTTGGTATCGTATTTAAGAATCCATTGCAAAATCAGAGATCATGAAGATTTACTCCTATGTATTCTACTAAGAGTTTTACAGTTTTACTTCATGGATTTAGGTCTTAGATCCATTTTGAGCTAAATTTTGTATATGATTTGAGGTAGAGGTCCAAATTCAGTCTTTTGCATGTGAGTATCCAGTTGTCTCAGCATTTCACTTTAATCTTGTGCAGGTCCTTTCCACTAGCAGGTCCTGAACTGAAACCTGCCCAGCAAGGGGGATTGGGAAATGTAGTTTCTAGGCTTCTAGCCCCTGTGATACAAGGGAGAGATTAGATGGGTGGGAACCAGCCTGCAGTATCCGGCAAACAACTAACACATCAGCCTTCTGTGGGGATTTGCTCTCTCTTTGTTGTCGAAAACCAGCAGTCCCCAACATTTTTGGCACCAGGGACTGGTTTTGTGGAAGATAATTTTTCCACGGATGGGCGGGGCGGGGCAGGGGATGCTTCAGGCGGTAATGCCAGCGATGGGGAGCGGGCCACTCACCTCCTCCTGTGCGGCCTGGTTCCTAAAAGGCTGCTGACTGGTCCCGGTCCATGGCCTGGGGGTTGGGGACCCCTGGTCTAGACAGAAAGCGGGCCACAAGTCTCCTTTTATTCAAAGATCCTAAACCTGTCTAGGATCAGTTCATCACCCTCAGGTCTTTGGAGGGGTACAGGATATAGGGCCCCAACTCACTTTATTCTATTTCTCTCCTTTCTGTTCTTCCCTCTCCCCAGTTAAGAGAATTCTAAAATTGAGTATAAGAAAAACTCTGTCATATATCTTTCCAGATATTTCGTTTTACATGCTTTTGTTCTCTAGTTTTTTTGTTTGTTTGTTTTTTGTTTTTTGGCGGTACACAGGCCTCTCACTGTTGTGGCCTGTCCCGTTGCGGAGCACAAGCTCTGGACGCACAGGCTCAGTGGCCATGGATCATGGGCCCAGCCGCTCCGCAGCATGTGAGATCTTCCTGGACCGGGGCACGAACCTGTATCCCCTGCATTGGCAGGCAGACTCTCAACCACTGCGCCACCAGGGAAGCCCTGTTCTCTAGTTTTATCTCTTTCCTCTCCTAGGTTGAGCCTTCAAGCCAAACTGCCTGTACTAAAAAGTAGGGTCTTGATAGAGATGGGGACAATTTTGGATCAGTATGAAGTTTTATCCTGCCACATATGGTCATACTACTGATGGGGTGAAAATAGAGGTGAGGCGGGGCAAATTCTCATAATAGTTGCTAAAAATAACAAAGTAAGGGCCATGCTAAGACAAAAGAGCAACAATAAAAATTTTCTACTGCTTTAAGAAATATATATGGTACTAGGTATTGCCTACCTTTAAAGACATATTGCATTTCTTTTCTAAATTTTGAAACAGTTTGAAACATACTATGATGAGCTTTTTTAAAAGAATGAAAAAAATCTTAAAGATGTATGAGATTATTTTACATAGATTATTAGATAATAGAAAGTGGCATTTTGCCTGACAAATTGGGATATGGTTTCGTGACTGTGATGCAATGATCCAGAGACAGGGGTGAGACTTTGGGGAAGGGAGAGAGATTCTCAAGGAGGAGATGAACAATTACAGATAAGGAGCTAAAACTAATGGGTAAGCAAGACACTGATGCTTTTGCTAGAGAATTCCAGTTATGACCATGCAGGTATTAGGGGTAACTTAGCAATGATTTTACAACTGTGTTTTATAATAAACCATAGCATACTACTATGGACTGAACTGTTTAAACACCTTGGAGACTTTAATTTATTTAGCTTAAGAGCTTAGTTGAAAGGAAAACAATAATGGAAACTAAGCTGTAGGATTGCTTTTCCTGAATTCTAAATTTAGCTTAAACATATTTCTAATCATCTGTGCCAAGAATATTTTGAAAATCATTTGAATTGTATAACCTCATCACCTTTATTTATACAGGGATGTAGATGGGCATAACCATACTCACTGTATTTTACTGTGTTGATTTTTAGCCTAGGTAATCCTGAAAATGATTAATTATATTCCATCTGATTATCAAACTACTTAACTTAAATCCAGTGTGATCATAAAAGATGAGTAAATCTTTAATGCCAATAGAGGAGATTCTACACATGGTTACATTTAAGAAGGCAAAAGAAACTGCACCATGTGACCAGTGCCTGAATAAGATTAAATCCCTATTACATTGGTGTCATAAACCAAAAAGGTATAGACTGTGTGAAGAGCAATACAAATTCACAACCATCACTTTGGGTCTGTATAACAGAAGACAAATGTTCTTGCTCTCTAAACTGATTCTCTTATGAAACTAGGTGGCGAACATTACATTGCCAACTATATGAAATGTCCTTCTCCATTTTTAATTTATGTTCAGATGACTTCACATTACATGTGGGTATAAATGGGAAACTTTTAAATGAGCAATAGAAAAGGAAAACATTGTGTGAGAACTCAAGGGTGTGATATCAATATAGCTCCCAGGGAAAAGGGAACCCTCCTACACTGTTGGTGGGAATGTAAATTGGTGCAGCCACTATGGAAAACAGTATGGAAGTTCCTTAAAAAACTAAAAGTAGAGTTACCATATGATCCAGCAATTCCACTCCTGGGCATATATCCAGAAAAGATGAAAACTTTAATTCAAAAAGATACCTGCACCCTAATGTTCATAGGAGTGCTATTTATGATAGCCAAGATATGGAAGCAAGCTAAATGTCCATCAACAGATGAATGGGTAAAGAACATGTGGTATATATATATATACAGTGGAATATCACCCAGCCATAAAAAAAAATGAAATAATGCCATTTGCAGCAACATGGATAGACCTAGAGATTATCATACTAAGTGAAGTAAGTCAGACAGATAAAGACAAATATATGATTTCACTTATATATGAAATCTAAAAAAATTATGCAAATGAATTTATTTACAAAACAGAAATAGACCCAAAGGTATAGAAAACAAACTTATGGTTACCAAAGGGGAAAGGGTCGGGGAGGGATAAATTAGGAATTTGGAATTAACAGATACACACTACTAAATATAAAATAGATAAACAACAAAGATCTACACTATGGCAGGGGAACTATATTTAATATCTTGTAATAACCTATAATGGAAAAGAATATGAAAAAGAATAGATATATATATGTATGTGTATAAATGAATCACTTTGCTGTACACCTGAAACATTGTAAATCATGGCCTTTACTTCTCTGCTGTTGGAAAGGTCTTAATCACACTATAAGGTCATACATACAGCTTCATTCAATATTCAGTATATGATAATACATTGCATGACATGCTTTAAAAAATACATTTAAAAGAGAGACGGGCCAACATTTATCAAATACCTGCTACATACGGGCAGAATGTAGGCACTTTATATTCACTTTTGCGTTACACAAATGATTCAGTAGGCACTGGCCACACGTAGCTATTCAAACTCAAAACTTAAATTAATTAAAATTAAATTACAATTTAGTTCTTTGGTCGTACTAGCTACACTTTGAGTGCTGAATAGCAATGTGACTAGTGGCTGCCATGATGAATGGCATAGACGTAGAACATTTCCATCATTGTAGAAAGTTCTATTGGACAACTCTGGATGTCTGTCTCAACTCTTTCCTTTTTCAGAATGAAATCTATCAATCTTAAATCATGTTAAATAACACCATGAAGAAATAATCAGTCCAGAATGTGGCATTTTCTCTAAGAAAACTGATCTGAGCTCTTAGAAGAGTCAGCGCCATGGGCAAATAAAGTTGGGGTAGAGGGTACTGTTCTAGATTTCAAAAGGCTTCAGAGAGATAACAACCAAATGTAATGTTTGATACTGGTCTGAACAGAAACAGTTAATTTCTTATTTGTTTCACTAAGGAAATTTGATAATGGACTAGATATTAAATGACAGTATGGAATAATTGTCAATTTTGTTAGGTGTCATAAAGGTATTGTGGTATTTTGGAGTATGTTCCATCTTTTTGGACATCTATGCTCAAGCATTTAGAAGTGAAATATCTCGGTACTTTTCATTTATTTTGGAATGATATAACAAAAATATAGGCATGAAGTGACTATGGCCCAATGTTAACGATTGTTAAAACTAGGTGGCAAGTACTATGTTTCTAATTTTGATATATTTTTAAACAGCTGAAATGAAAATATTATTGAAAAACCTATCTAAAAAAATTTTTAACATCTTTATTGGAGTATAATTGCTTTACAATGGTGTGTTAGTTTCTGCTTTATAATAAAGTGAATCAGTTATACATATACATATGTTCCCATATCTCCTCCCTCTTACATCTCCCTCCCTCCCACCCTCCCCATCCCACCCCTCTAGGTAGTCACAAACCACCGAGCTGATCTCCCTGTGCTATGCAGCTGCTTCCCACCAGCTATCTATTTTATGTTTGGTAGTGTACATATGTCCATGCCACTCCATCACATTGTCACAGCTTACCCTACCCCCTCCCCATATCCTCAAGTCCATTCTCTAGTAGTTCTGTGTCTTCATTCCCATCTTACCTCTAGGTTCTTCATGACCTTTTTTTTTTTTCCTTAGATTCCATATATATGTGTTAGCATACGGTATTTGTTTTTCTCTTTCTGAATTACTTCACTCTGTATGACAGAATCTAGGTCCATCCACCTCACTACAAATATCTCAATTTCGTTTCTTTTTATGGCTGAGTAATATTCCATTGTATATATGTGCCACATCTTCTTTATCCATTCATCCGATGTTGGACACTTAGGTTCTTCCATGTCCTGGCTATTGTAAATAGAGCTGCAATGAACATTTTGGTACACTCTTATTGAATTATGGTTTTCTCAGGGTATATGCCCTGTAGTGGGATTGCTGGGTTGCATGGTAATTCTATTTTTAGTTTTTTAAGGAACCTCCATACTGTTCTCCATAGTGGCTGTACCAATTTACATTCCCACCAACAGTGCAAGAGGGTTCCCTTTTCTCCACACCCTCTCCAGCATTTATTGTTTCTAGATTTTTTGATGATGGCTATTCTGACTGGTATGAGATGATATCTCATTGTAGTTTTGATTTGCATTTCTCTAATGAGTAATGATGTTGAACATTCTTTCATGTGTTTGTTGGCAATCTGTATATCTTCTTTGGAGAAATGTCTATTTAGGTCTTCTGCCCATTTTTGGATTGGGTTGTTTGTTTCTTTTGTTATTGAGCTGCATGAGCTGCTTGTAAATCTTGGAGATTAATCCTTTGTCAGCTGCTTCATTTGCAAATATTTTCTCCCATTCTGAGGGTTGTCTTTTTGTCTTGTTTATGGTCTCCTTTGCTGTGCAAAACCTTTTAAGTTTCATTAGGTCCCATTTGTTTATTTTTGTTTTTATTTCCATTTCTCTAGGAGGTGGGTCAAAAAGGATCTTGCTGTGATTTATGTCATAGAGTGTTCTGCCTATGTTTTCCTCTAACAGTTTTATAGTGTCTGGCCTTACACTTAGGTCTTTAATCCATTTTGAGTTTATTTTTGTGTATGGTGTTAGGGAGTGTTCTAATTTCATTCTTTTACATGTAGCTGTCCAGTTTTCCCAGCACCACTTATTGAAGAGGCTGTCTTTTCCCCACTGTATATTCTTGCCTCCTTTATCAAAGATAAGGTGACCATATGTGCATGGGTTTATCTCTGGGCTTTCTATCCTGTTCCATTGATCTATATTTCTGTTTTTGTGCCAGTACCATACTGTCTTGATTACTGTAACCTTGTAGTATAGTCTGAAGTCAGGGAGCCTGATTCCTCCAGCTCCATTTTTCTTTCTCAATATTGCTTTGGCTCTTCGGGGTCTTTTGTATTTCCATACAAATTGTGAAATTTTTTGTTCTAGTTCTGTGAAAAATGCCAGTGGTAGTTTGATAGGGCTTGCATTGAATCTGTAGATTGCTTTGGGTAGTAAAGTCATTTTCACAATGTTGATTCTTCCAATCCAAGAACATGGTATATCTCTCCATCTATTTGTATCATCTTTAATTTCTTTCATCAGTGTCTTATAATTTTCTGCATACAGGTCTTTTGTCTCCTTAGGTAGGTTTATTCCTATATATGTTATTCTTTTTGTTGCAATGGTAAATGAGAGTGTTTTCTTAATTTCAGTTTCAGATTTTTCATCATTAGTGTATAGGCATGCCAGAGATTTCTGTGCATTAATTTTGTATCCTGCTACTTTACCAAATTCATTGATTAGCTCTAGTAGTTTTCTGGTAGCATCTTTAGGATTCTCTATGTAGAGTATCATGTCATTTGCAAACAGTGACAGCTTTACTTCTTTTACGATTTGGATTCCTTTTATTTCTTTTTCTTCTCTGATTGCTGTGGCTAAAACTTCCAAAACTATGTTGAATAATAGTGGTGAGAGTGGGCAAACTTGTCTTGTTCCTGATCTTAGTGGAAATGGTTTCAGTTTTTCACCATTGAGGACGATGTTGGCTGTGGGTTTGCCATATATGGCCTTTATTATGTTGAGGAAAGTTCCCTCTATGCCTACTTTATGCAGGGTTTTTATCTTAAATGGGTGTTGAATTTTGTCGAAAGCTTTCTCTGCATCTATTGAGATGATCATATGGTTTTTTTCCTTCAATTTGTTAATGTGGTGTATCTGTTGATTGATTTGCATATATTGAAGAATCCTTGCATTCCAGGAATAAACCCCACTTGATCATGGTGTATGATCCTTTTAATGTGTTGTTGGATTCTGTTTGCTAGTATTTTGTTGAGGATTTTTGTATCTATGTTCATCAGTGATACTGGCCTGTAGTTTTCTTTCTTTGTGACATCTTTGTCTGGTTTTCGTATCAGGGTGATGGTGACCTCGTAGAATGAGTTTGGGAGTGTTCCTCCCTCTACTATATTTTGAGAGTTTGAGAAGGATAGGTGTTAGCTCTTCTCTAAATGTTTGATAGAATTTGCCTGTGAAGCCATCTGGTCCTGGGCTTTTGTTTGTTGAAAGGTTTTAATCACAGTTTCCATTTCAGTGCTTGTGATTGGTCTGTTCATATTTTCTATTTCTCCCTGGTTCAGTCTCGGCAGTTTGTGCATTTCTAAGATTTGTCCATTTTTTCCAGGTTGTCCATTTTATTGGCCAATAGTTGCTTGTAGTAATCTCTCATGATCCTTTGTATTTCTGCAGTGTCAGTTGTTACTTCTCCTTTTTCATTTCTAATTCTATTGATTTGAGTCTTCTCCCTTTTTTTCTTGATGAGTCTGTCTAATGGTTTATTAATTTTGTTTATCTTCTCAAAGAACCAGCTTTTAGTTTTATTGATCTTTGCTATCGTTTCTTTCATTTCTTTTTTATTTATTTCTGATCTGATCTTTATGATTTCTTTCCTTCTGCTAACTTTGGGGTTTTTTTATTCTTCTTTCTCTAATTGCTTTAGGTGCAAGTTTAGGTTGTTTATTTGAGATGTTTCCTGTTTCTTAAGATACGATTGTATTGCTATAAACTTCCCTCTTAGAACTGCTTTTGCTGTATCCCATAGGTTTTGGGTCATCGTGTCTCCATTGTCATTTGTTTCTAGGTATTTTTTGATTTCCTCATTGATTTCTTCAGTGATCACTTTGTTAATAGTAGTGTATTGTTTAGCCTCCATGTGTTTGTATTTTTTACAGATCTTTCCGTAATTGATATCTACTCTCATAGCATTGTGGTCGGAAAAGATACTTGATATGATTTCAATTTTCTTGAAATTACCAAGTCTTGATTTGTGACCCGAGATATGATCTATCCTGGAGAATGTTCCATGAGCACTTGAGGAAAATGTGTATTCTGTTGTTTTTGGATGGAATGTCCTATAAATATCAATTAAGTCCATCTTGTCTAATGTGTCATTTAAAGCTTGTGTTTCCTTATTTATTTTCATTTTGGATGATCTGTCCACTGGTGAAAGTGAGGTGTTGAAGTCCCCTACTATGATTGTGTTACTGTTGATTTCCCCTTTTATGGCTGTTAGTATTTGCCTTACGTATTGAGGTGTTCCTATGTTAGGTGCATAAATATTTACAATTGTTATATCTTCTTCTTGGATCGATCCCTTGATCATTATGTAGTGTCCTTCTTTGTCTCTTGTAATAGTCTTTATTTTAAAGTCTATTTTGTCTGATATAAGAATTGCCACTCCAGCTTTCTTTTGATTTCCATTTGCATGGAATATCTTTTTCCATCCCCTCACTTTCAGTCTGTATGTGTCCTAGGTCTGAGGTGGGTCTCCTGTAGACAGCATATATATGGGTCTGTTTTTGTATCCATTCAGCCAGTCTGTGTCTTTTGGTGGGAGCATTTAATCCATTTACATTTAAGGTAATTATCTATATGTATGTTCCTATTCCCATTTTCTTAATTGTTTTGGGTTTGTTATTATAGATCTTTTCCTTCTCTTGTGTTTCTTGCCTAGAGAAATTCCTTTACCATTTGTTGTAAAGCTGGTTTGGTGGTGCTGAACTCTCTCAGCTTTTGCTTGTTTGTAAAGGTTTTAATTTCTCCATCAAATCTGAATGAGATCCTTGCTGGGTAGAGTAATCGTGGTTGTAGGTTTTTCTCCTTCATCACTTTAAGTATGTCCTGCCACTCCCTTCTGGCTTGCAGAGTTTCTGCTGAAAGATCAGCTGTTAACCTTATGGGGATTCCCTTGTGTGTTATTTGTTGTTTTTCCCTTGCTGCTTTTAATATGTTTTCTTTGTATTTAATTTTTGATAGTTTGATTAATATGTGTCTTGGCATGTTTCTGCTTGGATTTATCCTGTATGGGACTCTCTGTGCTTCTTGGACTTGATTAACTATTTTCTGTCCCATATTAGAGAAGATTTCAACTATAATCTCTTCAAATATTTTCTCAGTCCCTTTCTTTTTCTCTTCTTCTTCTGGGACCCCTATAATGTGAATGTTGGTGTGTTTAATATAGTCCCAGAGGTCTCTGAGACTGTCCTCAGTTCTTTTCATTCTTTTATCTTTATTCTGCTCTGCTGTAGTTATTTCCACTATTTTATTTTCCAGGTCACTTATCCGTTCTTCTGCCTCATTTATTCTGCTATTGATCCCTTCTAGAGTATTTTTAATTTCATTTATTGTGTTGTTCATCGTTGCTTGTTTCCTCTTTAGTTCTTCTAGGTCCTTGTTAAATGTTTCTTGCATTTTCTCTATTCTATTTCCAAGATTTTGGATCATCTTTACTGTCTTTATTCTGAATTCTTTTTCAGGTAGACTGCCTATTTCCTCTTCATTTGTTAGGTCTGGTGGGTTTTTACCTTGCTCCTTCATCTGCTGTGTGTTTTTCTGTCTTTTCATTTTGCTTATCTTACTGTGTTTAGTGTCTCCTTTTCGCAGGCTGCAGGTTCACAGTTCCCGTTGTTTTTGGTGTCTGTCCCCAGTGGCTAAGGTTGGTTCAGTGGGCTGTGTAGGCTTCCTGGTGGAGGGGAGTAGTGCCTTTGTTCTGGTGGATGAGACTGTATCTTGTCTTTCTGGTCAGCAGGTCCAGGTCTGGTGGTGTGTTTTGGGGTGTCTGTGACCTTATTATGATTTTAGGCAGGCTCTCTGCTAATGGGTGGGGTTGTGTTCCTGTCTTGCCAGTTGTTTGACATAGGGTGTCCAGCACTGTAGCTTGCTGGTCGTTGAGTGAAGCTAGGTCTTGGTGTTGAGTTGTAGATCTCTGGGAGATTTTTGTTGTTTGATATTACATGGAGATGGGAGGTCTCTTGTGGACCAGTGTCCTGAAGTTGGCTCTCCCACCTCAGAGGCACAGCACTGACTCCTGCTGGAGCACCAAGAGCCTTTCATCCACACGGCTCAGAATAAAAGGGAGAAAAAATAGAAAGAAAGAAAGAAAGAAAGAGGATAAAATAAAAATAAAATAAAGTTATTAAGAAATAATTATTAAGAAAAAAAAATTTTTTAAGTCAAAACAAACAAAAACAAAACTGGACAGACAGAACCCTAGGACAAATGGTGAAAGCAAAGCTATACAGACAAAATCTCACACAGAAGCATACACATACACACTCACAAAAAAAGGAAAAGGGGAAAAAATAATATATCTTGCTCCCAAAGTCCACCCCCTCAATTTGGGATGATTCGTTGTCTCTTCAGGAATTCCACAGATGCATCAGGTTGATTGTGGAGATTTAATCCGCTGCTCCTGAGGCTGCTGTGAGAAATTTCTCTTTCTCTTCTTTGTTCTCACAGCTCCTGGGGTTCAGCTTTGGATTTGGACCTGCCTCTGCGTGTAGATCGCCCGAGGGCGTCTGTTCTTCACTCAGACAGGACAGGGTTAAAGGAGAAGCTGATTCGGGGGCTCTGTCTCACTCATGCCGGGGGGAGGGACGGGTACGGATGTGGGGTGAGCCTGTGGCGGCAGAGGTCGGCGTGACGTTGCACCAGCCTGAGGCGTGCCATGCGTTCTCCCGGGGAAGTTGTCCCTGGATCACGAGACCCTGGCAGTGGCAGGCTGCCCAGGCTCCCGGGAGGGGAGATGTGGATAGTGACCGGTGCTTGCACACAGGCTTCTTGGTGGCGGCAGCAGCAGCCTTAGCGTCTCATGCCCGTCTCTGGGATCCGCGCTGATGGCCGCGGCTCGCGCCCGTTTCTGGAGCTCCTTTAAGCGGCACTCTTAATCCCCTCTCCTCGCGCACCAGGAAACAAAGAGGGAAGAAAAAGTCTCTTGCCTCTTCGGCAGGGCCAGACTTTTCCCGGACTCCCTCCTGACTTGCTGTGCCGCACTAACCCCTTCAGGCTGTGTTCATCCCGCCAACCCCAGTCCTCTCCCTGCGATCCGACCGAAGCCCGAGCCTCAGCTTCCAGTCCCCGCCCGCCCCGGCCTCTCGGGCTGGTGAGTGATGGTCGGCACTGATCCTCTGTACGGGAATCTCTCCGCTTTGCCCTCCACACCCCTGTTGCTGTGGCCTCCTCCGTGGCTCCCAAGCTTCCCCCTCCACCACCCACAGTCTCCGCCCACGAAGGGGCTTCTAGTGTGTGGAAACCTTTCCTCCTAAACAGCTCCCTCCCACTGGTCCAGGTCCTGTCCCTATTCTTTTGTCTCTGTTTTTTCTTTTTTCTTTTGCCCTACCCATGTATATGGGGAGTTCCTTGCCTTTTGGGAGGTCTGAGGTCTTCTGTCAGCGTTCAGTGGTTGTTCTATAGGAGCAGTTCCACGTGTAGATGTATTTGTGATGTATCTGTGGGGAGGAAGGTGATCTCCACGTCTTACTCTTCCGCCATCTTCCTCAACTCTCTAATTTTTTTGTTTTTTGCCTTTGGTGTCACACATAGAAAATGTTTTCTTAGGAGTTAGAAAAATTAGTTACTGGGATTATCTTCCAGTATTTAATGGGTCATTTCTTTTAATACAATTATTTTTATCTGTTTGAAATTTATTTTGGTGTAGTGTACAAGAAAAAGATTATTTCTATTATTTTTAGGTAGGTAGATGGTAGTGAATATTTTCTGTTTGCTTCTCTAAATTCATTCACCATTTTTTTCTAGAAAGAGCCCTTTATTTTCATTTAGGGATGTACATTCCTTTCGTTTTCTGGTCATGTGTTTTGGGTAATACAGAAACAAAACATTATAAGCCTGATATTTTAAAAATTACTCTTGACTGAAAAATAACTGGAGCAGAAACCATAGTCCTTTTTGGTAGTTTAATGGGAAATTTAAAGAATGGGAGTCAGTTGAGATGTGAGCAGATAAACCCCATGCTAGCCATTACATCCTACTCATAGATAGGAAAACAGTTTAGAGAGTATTCACATATCTGTTACTATCAAATGAAAGTTAAAGCTATATGTTTATTATATGTCATATTAAAAAGTGGAGTTTCCATGTCTCTTTCCTAAGAAGAATGTCTCAGTCACGGCTTAGACAAGAACATAAAAAGCACTGTAGGTGTTTCAGGAAGAGGCTTTAATACAAGAAATCAGGTGCTTACAGAACCATTACAGGAGGTGAAGGAGGAATGGCAAAGGACTACCGCTAGCTTTTAGGTGTACCACCGCAGAAAGTTACAGAACCTCTGTTGGTAGAGTTAGGAACATGCAAGAAACTTGTACCCATCTCCTGGTACTTTGTAGCTTCGGGATGGGTGGAATAGCAGGGGAGATAGAAGCCATTCCAGAAACCTGCATTTAGAAGGCTCCTGCTATGCCTTCTACTGTTGCCAGAAGGCAAAGAAAAATGACGCCGCCCTCCTGCTGCCTTTCAAGTATCATGCAAGTTTATCTGTAAGATGGAGCCTAAAAATGCATCCCAAAATTTGCTGGCTAGGGTATCAGAGAGATATACTTCTCAGGCCTCCAGACTCTGCAATATAAGGAAGAGATAGAAAAGTTTTTCAAGTGGGCTGGATGTCAAATAGACAAATCCAACAGAAGGAGTGAGGAGCTTTCCTATAATATTCAAATTCTTATTTTAAAAATTCAAAGGATTGTTGACTTGAAAATTTGAAAGTAGGCTATGTAAGAAAATATATTTGTTAGAATATTTGATGAAGAAAACAATTTGAAGTTATAAATTATGTTTGTCCTAGAGAATTGGTTTCGCCCACAAATTGGTAAGAATTAACTTCCTATGACATCATCTAATCTAGCAAGAGCTTCTCAACAGGTGGGTCAACCAGCCACAGGGATGGCCAGGCAGGGCTGGGTGGCCACAGAAGCCTTGCCCAAGGGATCGAGTTCCCTTGTGTATCCCAGTATGCTGTATAAACATAACTGTCACTTTAGTGTATTATGAGAAAGGCTGCAAGGCACTGTATTTTAGTAAAGCAATCCTCCGTTGTTTTAATGTGAATGATATTCCTGAATATGAAGGCTCAAAGTGAATTAATGTACAAGAAGTATAAGGAAAGACTCTTTCAGGGCACTTGCTCTTCACTTGTGTGAATACATCATGGCAATATAAGGCTGTAAATCTCAGGATGTAATATTAATATTCCAGAGAGTAATGTTAGGTAAATAACAAAGCAGGCTGATAAAAATTCCCTGGGTTTTCAGAAAAGTTAAAGGCTTGATTAGCTAATTCTTTACCTGCATCTCCTCCTCCCTTTCTTTACTTTTATAGCAAGAGTGAGATAATTATTATAATCTGAGAGATAAGAATAAATCTACTGAGAGCAATATTTGTGCAACTCTGTGGTTTGGGTAAATGTATTAAATGAATTAAGGAAATTCATGTTCAGAAGCCTCTGATCTTAAAATAATGTTCTACTTAGAAGAGAAAATTTCCAAGTGGAAAGTAAAAATCCCCTACTGAGTTATAAAATTTTTGCTTAAAATATATTCACTATTTTTGAGAAATTACTGTGCACAAGGACTCCACCTGGTGCTTGAGATATATCAGTAAACAAAACAGACAAAGATGCCTGCCCTTGAGAAGTTTATATTTGAGTATGTAAAATATAAGTAAATTATATAGGATATTAGAAGGTGAAAAGCAATATGTAAAAAAAGAAAAAGTAGAGCATTTTAAAGGGGATTGGGTGTTCTGGGGGAGCAGGGATGAGTTATCATACTCGATAGGGAGGCTCACTGAGAAGGCACAATTTGGGTTAGACATGTGGAGATGAGGGAGCAAGCCACACATTCCAGGCAGAAGGAACAGCAAGGGCTCTAACGGGGAGACATGGCTGGGGTTTGAGGAAAAGAAAGGATACCAATGTGTCCAGAGTGGAGTGGGCAAGAAGACAGCAGAATATATAAAGAACTCTTACAAGTTAAAAACAACCCAATTAAAAATGGGCAAAAGACTAGAATAGACATTTCTCCAAAGAAGGTATACGAATGACCAACAACCTGCAAAGATACTCAATATAACCAATCATTCGGGAAATGCAAATCAAAACCCCAGTGAGATATCATCTCACACCTATTAGAATGGCTACTATTAAAAAAAAGGGGGGGGAAATAAGTGTCGCAGGATGTGGAGAAATTGGAACCCTTGTGCACTGTTGGCGGAGATGTAAAGTGGTGCAGCCACATGGAGAACAGTATGGCAGGTCTTAGAAAAGTTAAAAATAGGATTGCCATATGATCCAGCAATTCCACTTTTGGGTATTTATCCCCCCAGGTTGAAAGCAGGGTCTCTAAGTGATATTTGTAAATCCATGGTCATAGTAGCATTATTTACAAAAGCCAAAAGGTGGAAGCAACCTAAGTGTCCATCCACAGAAGAATGGTTAACAAAATATGGTAGATACATACAGTGCAATATTATTCCGACTTAAAAAGGAAGGACATTCAGGCACATCCTACAAGACGATAAACCTTGAAGACAATTATGCTAAGTGAAATAAACCAGTCACAAAAAGACAAATACCACATGATTCCACCTATGTGAGGTACCTAGAGTAGTCACATTCATAGAGACAGAAAGAATTCCCAAGGGCTAGGGGCAAAGAGGAATGGGGAGTTGTTGTTCAATAGGTATAGAGTTTTAGTTTTGCAAGATGAAGGAATTCTGGCCATGGCTGGTGGCTAAAATAGCAAGAAACTCTCAGAAATAGTGTTAGAGTGACAGAGAGCAATTTTCCCAACCACACCAGCTCTCTACTGGGTCATTTCCAAGGGGATACAAAAACATAGTAATTCCTTCCCTCAGAAAACCCTCCTTTGATCCTACATTCCTAAATAATTACTGCCTCATTTTTCTGCTGCAGTTTCGAGCAAAATTTGAAAGAGTTGTCAATACTCTGTGTTAAATACCTCTTTTTCCATTCTCTCTTCAGCTGCCTCCAAATAGACTTTCAATCCATTACTCCACTGTAGAAAGAAACTCCAGACATAGCATCTGTAAAATCAACCAACCCAGAAGCACTGACTGTGTAGTACATGCACAATAGAATTGATCTGATACAGGAGGGTGTTACGTTATTTATTTCATTAAATCGAATTACGTTTTCCCCCTCAATTAGTCAAAATGGAATGATCTGGTCAGTTTGCTTGTCTTTGCTATTTCTACTATTTTCAGAATAAAAATGGGAATAACTTACTAGTGTTTACTTTTAATTTTATAATGCATGTTTGGGCAAGAGAGATTTTATGTAATTATTAAACCATATTAAAATAATATGCACCTTTTCTTTCACAAATACTTGACTGAATTATTGTAGCCACTGTGAACAAATGATTGTTCATTTTAATATGAAACTATATAAACATTTTCATAAATCTCCTTTTTTGTTAAGCATGAGAAATTTACTTCATGAACTAGGAAGGGAGTTGATGTAAATCTTAGCATAGTGTACTTATTTAAACTTTTAATGGTTCCAACTAATTCTGCATGATGATTTGGATATGCCTACCCTGGGTCAATACCTCCATTCATTGGAGGCCAAATTCCACATGTGATGCAAGAAGAGAGACTTTCCTACTGAGGGTCATTGTTTTACACTAAGTGATTATTCAAGAAGGTCCAATTTTTGCCTAGCTTTTATTTACTTGTCTGGGTTCCATGATAACATTTCTTTTTTTTTTTTTTTGCGGTACACGGGCCTCTCACTGTTGTGGCCTCTCCCGTTGCGGAGCACAGGCTCAGGACGTGCAGGCTCAGTGGCCATGGCTCACGGGCCCAGCCACTCTGCGGCATGTGGGATCTTCCCGGACGGGGGCTCGAACCCGTGTCCCCTGCATTGGCAGGCGGACTCTCAACCACTGCGCCACCAGGGAAGCCCATGATAACATTTCTTTACTGGTCTTCATCAAGCTATGTGCTCATTATCTGTTAAGTGTATTTCTCCCTAACATAGACATCTTCTTCTATATATCTTTCATCTCAGCCACATCCCCTTCTGTTTTTGAGAACTGTTTCCCTTATGAGCAGGGCTACTGCGTAGAGTTGTGTAGTCTGTGCTCTACACAAAGGCTCCCAGCAGAGAGGGCAAGAGAGGCTAAAATCCAGGCGTGCTCTGTCCCCTAAGCCCTGACAGTGGCCTGTAAGCACTGGAGAGAGGAAAAACTCTTTCTAACTTCATCAATTAGAGGCATGCATTTTCCTCATTTGCACAAAGCACTGTAGAGGCTAATAATAATCTTGCTTATGAGACTTGATCAGAGGAAGAGCCTTTCTTTTGGGACAGAAGCACAGAGGACATATATTTGCTTCTTTTTTTACAAAAATATATTTTGTTTGTTTGTTTGAATTTTATTTTATTTATTTTTTTATACAGCAGGTTCTTATTAGTTATCTATTTTATACATATTAGTGTATATATGTCAATCCCAATCTCCCAATTCATCCCACTACCACCACCCCACCCCCCACCACTTTCCCCGCTTGGTGTCCATACGTTTGTTCTCTACATCTGTGTCTCTATTTCTGCCCTGCAAACCGGTCCATCTACCATTTTTCCAGGTTCCACATATATGTGTTAATATATAATATTTGTTTTTCTCTTTCTGACTTATTTCACTCTGTATGACACTCTCTAGATCCATCCACGTCTCTCCAAATGACCCAATTGCGTTCCTTTTTATGGCTGAGTAATATTCCATTGTATATATGTACCACATCTTCTTTATCCATTCGTCTGTTGATGGGCATTTAGGTTGCTTCCATGACCTGGGTACTGAAATAGTGCTGCAATGAACATTGGGGTGCATGTGTCTTTTTGAATTATGGTTTTCTCTGGGTATATGCCCAGTAGTGGGATTGCTGGGTCATATGGTAATTCTATTTTTAGATTTTTAAGGAACCTCCATACTGTTCTCCATAGCAGCCGTATCAAATTACATTCCCACCCACAGTGCAAGAGGGTTCCCTTTTCTCCACACCCTCTCCAGCATTTGTTGTTTGTAGATTTTCTGATGATGCCCATTCTAACTGGTGTGTGGTGATACCTCATTGTAGTTTTGATTTGCATTTCTCTAATAATTAGTGATGTTGAGCAGCTTTTCATGTGCTTCTCGGCCATCTGTATGTCTTCTTTGGAGAAATGTCTATTTAAGTCTTCTGCCCATTTTTGGATTGGGTTGTTTGTTTTTTTAATTTAGAGCTGCATGAACTGTTTATATATTTTGGAGATTAATCCTTTGTCCATTGATTCGTTTGCAAATATTTTCTCCCATTCAGAGGGTTGTCTTTTTATCTTGTTTGTAGTTTCCTTTGCTGTGCAAAAGCTTTGAAGTTTCATTAGGTCCCACTTGTTTATTTTTGTTTTTATTTCCATTTCTCTAGGAGGTGGATCAAAAAAGATCTTGCTGTGATTTATGTCAAGAATGTTCTGCCTATGTTTTCCTCTAAGAGTTTTATAGTGTCCAGTCTTACATTTAGGTCTCTAATCCATTTTGAGTTTATTTTTGTGTATGGTGTTAGGGAGTGTTCTAATTTCATTCTTTAACATGTGGTTGTCCAGTTTTCCCAGCACCACTTATTGAAGAGACTGTCTTTCTCCATTGTATACCCTTGCTTCCTTTGTCATAGATTAGTTGACCATAGGTGCCTGGTTTATCTCTGAGCTTTTTATCCTGTTCCATTGATCTATATTTCTGTTTTTGTGCCAGTACCATATTGTCTTGATTACTGTAGCTTTGTAGTATAGTCTGAAGTCAGGGAGTCTGATTCCTCCAGCTATGTTTTTTTCCCTCAAGACTGCTTTGGCTATTTTGGGTCTTTTGTGTCTCCATACAAATGTTAAAATTTTTTGTTCTAGTTCTATAAAAAATGTCACTGGTAATTTGATAGGGATTGCATTGAATCAGTGGATTGCATTGAATCTGTAGATTGCTTTGGGTAGTATAGTCATTTTCACAATATTGATTCTTCCAATCCAAGAACATGGTATACCTCTCCACCTGTTTGTATCATCTTTAATTTCTTACATCAGTGTCTTATAGTTTTCTGCATTCAGGTATTTTGTCTCCTTAGGTAGGTTTATTCCTAGGTATTTTATTCTTTTTGTTGCAATGGTGAATGGGATTGTTTCCTTAATTTCTCTTTCTGATATTTCATTGTTAGTGTATAGGAATGCTAGAGGTTTCTGTGCATTAATTTTGTATCCTGCAACTTTACCAAATTCATTGATTAGCTCTAGTAGTTTTCTGGTAGCATCTTTAGGATTCTTTATGTATAGTATCATGTCATCTGTAAACAGTGAAAGTTTTACTTCTTCTTTTCCAATTTGTATTCCTTTTATATCTTTTTCTTCTCTGATTGCTGTGGCTAGGACTTCCAAAACTATGTTGAATAATAGTGGCAAGACTGGACATCCTTGTTTTGTTCCTGATCTTAGAGTGAATGCTTTCAGTTTTTCACCATTGAGAATGATGTTTGCTGTGGGTTTGTCATATATGACCTTTATTATGTTGCGGTAGTTTCACTCTGTGCCCACTTTCTGGAGAGTTTTTATCATAAATGGGTACTAAATTTTGCCAAAAGCTTTTTATGCATCTATTGAGATGATCATATGGTTTTTATTCTTCAATTTGTTAATATGGTATGTCACATTGATTGATTTGTGTATATTGAAGAATCCTTGCATCCCTGGGGTAAATCCCACTTGATCATGTTGTATGATCCTTTTAATGTGTTGTTGGATTCTGTTTGCTAGTATTTTGTTGAGAACTTTTGCATCTATGATCATCAGTGATATTGGTCTGTAATTTTCTTTTTTTGTAGTATCTTTGTCTGGTTTTACTATCAGGGTGAGGGTGGCTTCATAGAATGAGTTTGGGAGTGCAATTTTTAGAAGAGTTTGAGAAGGATGGATGTTAGCTCTTCTCTACTTGTTTGATAGAATTCACCTGTGAAGCCATCTGGTCCTGGACTTTTGTTTGTTGAAAGATTTGTAATCACAGTTTCAGTTTCAGTGCTTGTGATTGGTCTGTTCATATTTTCTATTCTTCCTGGTTCAGTCTTGGAAGGTTATACCTTTCTAAGAATTCATCCATTTCTTCCAGGTTGTCCATTTTATTGGCATAGAGTTGTCTGTAGTAGTCTCTTACGGTGCTTTGTATTTCTGTGGTGTCTGTTGTAACTTCTCCTTTTTCATTTCTAATTATATTGATATGAGTCCTCTCCCTGTTTTTCTTGATGAGTCTGGCTAAAGGTTTATCAATTTTGTTTATCTTCTCAAAGAATCAGCTTTTAGTTTTATTTATCTTTGCTATGTTTTCTTTCTATTTCATTTATTTCTGCTCTGATCTTTATGATTTCTTTCCTTCTACTAACTTTGGGTTTTGTTTGCTCTTCTTTCTCTAGTTCCTTTAGGTGTAAAGTTAGATTGTTTATTTGAGATTTTTCTTGTTTCTGAGGTAGGCTTGTATTGCTGTAAACTTCCCTCTTAGAAATGCTTTTGCTGTATCCCATAGGTTTTGGATCATCATGTTTTCACTGTAATTTGTCTCTAGGTATTTTTTGATTTCCTCTTTGATTTCTTCAGTGATTTCTTGGTTATTTAGTAACGTGTTCTTTAGCCTCCATGTGTTTTTGTTTTTTACTTTTTTTTTCCCTGTAATTGATTTCTAATCTCATAGCATTGTGGTTGGCAAAGATGCTTGATATAATTTCAATCTTATTAAATTTACTGAGGCTTGATTTCTGACCCAAGATGTGATCAATCCTGGAGAATGTTCCGTGTGCACTTGAGAAGAAAGTGTAATCTGCTGTTTTTGGATGGAACGTCCTATAAATATCAGTTAAATCTATCTGGTCTATTGTGTCATTTAAAGCTTGTGTTTCCTTATTAGTCTTCTGTGTGGATGATCTGTCCATTGGTGTAAGTGAGGTGTTAAACTCTCCCACTTATTGTGTTACTGTCTATTTTCTCTTTTATAGCTGTTAACATTTGCCTTATGTATTGAGGTGCTCCTATGTTGGATGCATATATATTTATATTTGTTATATGTTCTTCTTGGTTTGATCCCTTGATCATTAGGTAGTGTCCTTACTTGTCTCTTGTAACATTCTTTATTTTAAAGTCTATTTTATGTGATATGAGAATTGCTACTCCAGCTTTCTTTTGATTTCCATTTCCATGGAATATCTTCTTCCATCCCCTCACTTTCAGTCTTGTATGTGTCCCTAGGTCTGAAGTGGGTCTCTTGTAGACAGCCCATCTATGGGTCTTGTTTTTCTGTCCATTCAGCGAGCTTGTGTCTTTTGGTTGGGGCATTTAGTCCAATCACGTTTAAGGTAATTATCAATATGTATGTTCCTATTACCATTTTCTTAGTTGTTATGGGTTTGTTTTTGTAGGTCCTTTTCTTCTCTTGTGTTTCCCACTTAGAGAAGTTCCTTTAGCATTTGTTGTAGAGCTGGTTTGGTGGTGCTGAATTCTCTTAGCTTTTGCTTCTCTGTAAAACTTTTGATTTCTCCGTTGAATCTGAATGAGATCCTTGCTGGGTAGAGTAATCTTTGTTGTAGGTTCTTCCCTATCATCACTTTAAATATATTGTGACACTCCCTTCTGGCTTGTAGAGTTTCTGCTGAGAAATCAGCTGTTAACGTTATGGGCATTCCCTTGTATGTTATTTCTCATTTTCCCCTTGTTGCTTTCAATAAGTTTTCTTTGTCTTTAATGTCTGTCAGTTTGATTACTATGTTTCTTGGCATGTTTCTCCTTGAGTTTATCCTGCCTAGGACTCTCTGCGATTCATGGACTTGGGTGGCTCTTCTCCTTCTGGGACACCTATAATGTGAATATTGTTGTCTTTAAAGTTGTCCGAGAGGTCTCTTAGGCTGTCTTCATTTCTTTTCATCCTTTTTTTTTTTTTTTAACATCTTTATTGGAGTATAATTGCTTCACAAAGGTGTGTTCGTTTCCTGCTTTATAACAAAGTGAATCAGTTATACACATACATATGTCCCCATATCTCTTCCATCTTGCATCTCCCTCCCTCCCACGCTCCCTATCCCACCCCTCTAGGTGGTCACAAAGCACTGAGCTGATCTCCCTGTGCTATGGGGCTGCTTCCCACCAGCTATCTATTTTACGTTTGGTAGTGTATATATCTACATGCCACTCTTTCACTTTGTCACAGGTTATTATTCTCCCTCCCCATATACTCAAGTCCATTCTCTAGTAGGTCTGCATCTTTATTCTCATCTTTCCCCTAGGTTCTTCATGACTTTTTTTTTTCTTTTTAGATTCCATATGTATGTGATAGCATATGGTATTTGTTTTTCTCTTTCTAACTTACTTCACTATGACAGACTCTAGGTCCATCCAACTCACCACAAATAACTCAATATCGTTTCCTTTTATGGCTGAGTAGTATTCCATTGTATATATGTGCCACATCTTCTTTATCCATTCATCTGTTGATGGACACTTAGGTTGTTTCTATGTCCTGGCTATTGTAAATAGAGCTGCAATGAATATTTTGGTACATGACACTTTTTGAATTATGGTTTTCTCAGGGTATATGCCCAGTAGGGGGATTGTTGGGTCGTATGGTAGTTCTATTTTTAGTTTTTTAAGGAACCTCCATACTGTTCTCCATAGTGGCCGTATCAATTTACATTCCCACCAACAGTGCAAGAGGGTTCCCTTTTCTCCACACCCTCTCCAGCATTTATTGTTTCTAGATTTTTTGTTGATGGCCATTCTGACCAGTGTGAGATGATATCTCATTGTAGGTTTGATTTGCATTTCTCTAATGATTAATGATGTTGAGCATTCTTTCATGTGTTTGTTGGCAATCTGTATATCTTCTTCGGAGAAATGTCTATTTAGTTCTTCTGCCCATTTTTGGATTGGGTTGTTTGTTTTTTTGATATTGAGCTGCATGAGCTGCTTGTAAATCTTGGATATTAATCCTTTGTCTGTTGTTTCATTTGCAAATATTTTCTCCCATTCTGAGGGTTGTCTTTTTGTCTTGTTTATGGTCTCCTTTGCTGTGCAAAAGCTTTTAAATTTCCTTAGGTCCCATTTGTTTATTTTTGTTTTTATTTCCATTTCTCTAGGAGGTGGATCAAAAAGGATCTTGCTGTGATTTATGTCATAGAGTGTTCTGCCTATGTTTTCCTCTAACAGTTTTATAGTGTCTGGCCTTACACTTAGGTCTTTAACCCATTTTGAGTTTATTTTTGTGTATGGTGTTAGGGAGTGTTCTAATTTCATTCTTTTACATGTAGCTGTCCAGTTTTCCCAGCACCACTTATTGAAGAGGCTGTCTTTTCCCCACTGTATATTCTTGCCTCCTTTATCAAAGATAAGTTGACCATATGTGCGTTTATCTCTGAGCTTTTTATCCTGTTCCATTGATCTATATTTCTGTTTTTGTGCCAGTACCATATTGTCTTGATTACTGTAGCTTTGTAGTATAGTCTGGGACCCTGATCCCTCTCGGCCCGTTTTTGTTTCTGAAGATTGCTTTGGCTATTCGGGGTCTTTTGTGTTTCCATACACATTGTGAAATTTTTTGTTCTATCTCTGTGAAAATGCCAGTGGTAGTTTTATGGGGATTGCATTGAATCTGTAGATTGCTTTGTGTAGTGAAGTCATTTTCACAATGTTGTTTCTTCCAATCCAAGAACATGGTATATCTCTCGATCTATTCGCATCATCTTTAATTTCTTTCATCAGTGTCTTATAATTTTCTGCATACTGGTCTTTTGTCTCCTTAGGTAGCTTTATTCCTAGGTATTGTATTCTTTTTGTTGCAATGGTAAATGAGAGTGTTTTCTTAATTTCACTTTCAGATTTTTCATCATTAGTGTATAGGAATGAAAGAGATTTCTGTGCATTAATTTTGTATCCTGCTACTTTACCAAATTCATTCATTAGCTCTAGTAGTTTTATGGTAGCATCTTTAGGATTCTCTATGTATAGTATGTCATTTGCAAACAGTGACAGCTTTACTTCTTCCTTTCCAATTTGGATTCCTTTTATTTATTTATTTTCTGTGATTGCTGTTGCTAAAACTTCCAAAACTATGTTGAATAATTGTGGTGAGAGTGGGCGATCTTGTCTTGTTCCTGATCTTAGTGGAAATGGTTTCAGTTTTTCATCATTGAGGATGATGTTGGCTCTGGATTTGTCTTATATGGCCTTTATTTTGTTGAGGAAAGTTCCCTCTATGCCTACTTTCTGGAGGGTTTTTTATCATAAATGTGTGTTGAATTTTGTCGAAAGCTTTCTCTGCATCTATTGAGATGATCATATGGTTTTTCTCCTTCAATTTGTTAATATGGTGTATCACATTGATTGATTTGTATATATTGAAGAATCCTTACATTCCTGGGATAAACCCCACTTGATCATGGTGTATGATCCGTTTAATGTGCTGTTGGATTCTGTTTTCTAGTATTTTGTTGAGGATTTTTGCATCTATGTTCATCAGTGATATTGGCCTGTAGTTTTCTTTCTTTGTGACACCTTTGTCTGGTTTTGGTATCAGGGTGATGGTGGCCTCGTAGAATGAGTTTGGGAGTGTTCCTCCCTCTGCTATATTTTGGAAGATTTTGAGAAGGATAGGTGTTAGCTCTTCTCTAAATGTTTGATAGAATTCGGCTGTGAAGCCACGTGGTTCTGGACTTTTGTTTGTTGGAAGATTTTTAATCACAGTTTCAATTTTAGTGCTTGTGATTGGTCTGTTTATATTTTCTGTTTCTTCCTAGTTCAGTCTTGGAAGGTTGTGCATTTCTAAGAATTTGTCCATTTCTTCCATGTTGTCCATTTTATTGGCATAGAGTTGCTTGTAGTAATCTCTCATAATCCTTTGTATTTCTGCAGTGTCTGTTCTTACTTCTCCTTTTTCTTTTCTAATTCTATTGATTTGAGTCTTCTCCCTTTTTTTCTTGATGAGTCTGGCTAATGGTTTATCAATTTTGTTTATCTTCTCAAAGAAACAGCTTATAGTTTTATTGATCTCTGCTCTAGTTTCCTTCATTTCTTTTTCATTTATTTCTGATCTGATATTTATGTCTTCTTTCCTTCTGCTAACTTTGGGGTATTTTTGTTCTTCTTTCTCTAATTGCTTTAGGTGTAAGGTTAGGTTATTTATTCGAGATGTTTCTTGTTTCTTAAGGTAAACTTGTATTGCTATAAACTTCCCTCTTAGAACTGCTTTTTCTGCATCCCATAGGTTTTGGGTCATCGTGTTTTCATTGTCATTTGTTTCTAGGTTTTTTTTTGATTTCCTCTTTGATTTCTTTAGTGATCTCTTGGTTATTAGCAGTGTGTTGTTTATCCTCCACGTGTTTGTAGTTTTTACAGATTTTTTCCTGTAATTGATATCTAGTGTTATAGCATTGTGGTCGGAACAGATACTTGATACGATTTCAATCTTCTTAAATTTACCAAGTCTTTATTTATGACCCAAGATATGATCTATCCTGGAGAATGTTCCATGAGCACTTGAGATGAATGTATATTCTGTTTTTTTTGGTTGGAATGTCCTATAAATATCAGTTAAGCCCATCTTGTCTGATGTGTCATTTAAAGCTTGTGTTTCCTTATTTATTTTGTTTTGGATGATCTGTCTACTGGTGAAAGTGGGGTGTTGAAGTCCCCTACGATGATTGTGTTACTGTTGATTTCCCCTTTTACGGCTGTTAGTATTTGCCTTATGTATTGAGGTGCTCCTATGTTGGGTGCATAAATATTTACAATTGTTATATCTTCTTCTTGGATAGATCCCTTGATCATTATGTAGTGTCCTTCTTTGTCTCTTGTAATAGTCTTTATTTTAAAGTCTATTTTGTCTGATATGAGAATTGCTACTCCAGCTTTCTTTTGATTTCCATTTGTATGGGATATCTTTTTCCATCCCCTCACTTTCAGTCTGTATGTGTCTCTAGGCCTGAAGTGGGTCTCTAATAGACAGCATATATATGGGTCGTGTTTTTGTATCCATTCAGCGAGCTTGTGTCTTTTGGTTGGGGCATTTAATCCATTCACGTTGAAGGTAGTTATCAATATGTATATTCCTATTCCCATTTTCTTAATTGTTTTGGGTTTGTTATTGTAGGTCTTTTCCTTCTCTTGTGTTTCCTCCTAAGGAAGTTCCTTTAGCATTTGTTGTAAAGCTGGTTTTGTGGTGCTGAATTCTTCTAGCTTTTGCTTGTCTTTAAAGGTTTTAATTTCTCTGTAAAATCTGAATGAGATCCTTGCTGGGTAGAGTGATCTTGGTTGTAGGTTTTTCTCCTTTATCACTTTAAATATGTCCTGCCACTCCCTTCTGTCTTGCAGAGTTTCTGCTGAAAGATCAGCTGTTAACCTTAAGGGGATTCCTTATGTGTCATTTGTTGTTTTTCTCTTGCTGCTTTTAATATATTTTCTTTGTATTTAATTTTTGATAGTTTGATTAATATGTGTCTTGGCATGTTTCTGCTTGGATTTATCCTGTTTGGGACTCTTTGTGCTTCATGGACTTGATTAAGTATTTCCTTTCCCATATTAGGGAATTTTTCAACTATAATCTTTTCAAGTATTTTCTCAGTCCCTTTCCTTTTCTCTTCTTCTTCTGGTACCCCTATAATTCGAATGTTGGTGCATTTAATGTTGTCCCAGAGATCTCTGAGACTGTCGTCAATTCTTTTCATTCTTTTATCTTTATTCTGCTCTGCAGTAGTTATTTCCACTATGTTATCTTCCAGGTCACTTATCCGTTCTGCCTCAGTTATTCTGCTATTGATCCCTTCTAGAGTTTTTTTGTTTTTTTTTTGTTTTTTTTTTTTTTGAGATACATGGGCCTCTCACTGTTGGGCCACCCCTGTTGCGGAGCACAGGCTTCGCACATGCAGGCTCAGTTGCTATGGCTCACCGGCCCAGCCACTCTGTGGCATGTGGGATCTTCCCAGACCAAGGCACGAACCTGTGTCCCCTGCATCGGCAGGCATACTGTCAACCACTGTGCCACCAGAGAAGCCCTAGAGTATTTTTAATTTCATTTATTGTGTTGTTCATCACTGTTTGTTTGCTCTTTAGTTCTTCTAGGTCCTTGTTAAACGTTTCTTGTATTTTCTCCATTCTATTTCCAAGATTTTGGATCATCTTTACTATCATTATTCTGAATTCTTTTTCAGGTAGACTGCCTATTTCCTCTTCATTTGTTAGGTCTGGTGGGTTTTTGCCCTTCTCCTTCATCTGCTGTGTGTTTCTCTGTCTTCTCATTTTGCCTAACTTACTGTGTTTGGGGTCTCCTTTTTGCAGGCTGCAGGTCCATAGTACCTGTTGTTTTTGGTGTCTGTCCCCCGTGGCTAAGGTTGGTTCAGTGGGTTGTGTAGGCTTCCTGGTGGAGGGGAGTAGTGCCTTTGTTCTGGTGTACAAGGCTGGATCTTGTCTTTCTGGTGTGCAGATCCACGTCTGGTGGTGTATTTTGGGGTGTCTGTGGCCTTATTATGATTTTAGGCAGCCTCTCTGCAAATGGATGATGTTGTGTTCCTGTCTTGCTAGTTGTTTGGCATAGGTTGTCCAGTACTTTAGCTTGCTGGTCATTGAGTAGAGCTGGGTCTTGCCGTTGAGTTGTAGATCTCTGGGAGATTTTTGCAGTTTGATATTACATGGAGCTGGGAGGTCTCTTTTGGACCAGTGTCCTGAACTTGGTTCTCCCACCTCAGAGGCACAGCCCTGACTCCTGGCTGGAGCACCAAGAGCCTGTCATCCACACAGCTCAGAATAAAAGGGAGAAAAGAAAGAAAGAAAGAAAGGAAGAAAGAAAGAAAGAAAGAAAGAAAGAAAGAAAGAAAGAAAGGGAAAGAAAGATAAAATAAATAAAGTAATATAAAATTTAAAAATGTATTAATATAAAAAATAATTATTAAGAAAAAAATTTTAAGAAGTAATTAAAAAGAAAAAAACAATGGACAGACAGAACCCTAGGACAAATGGTAAATGCAAAGCTATACAGACAAAATCACACACAAAAGCATCCACATACACACTCACAAAAAGAGAACAAGGGAAAAATATTTGTATATCATTGCTCCCAAAGTCCACCTCCTTAATTTGGGATGATTCCTTGTCTATTCAGGTACTCCACCGATGCAGGGTCCATCAAGTTGATTGTGGAGATTTAATCCGCTCCTTCTGAGACTGCTGGGAGAAATTTCCCTTTCTCTTCTTTGTTCGCCTACCTCCTGGGGTTCAACTTTGGATTTGGCCCCGCCTCTGCATGTAGGTGGCCTGCGGGCATCTGTTCTTCGCTCAGATAAGATGGGGTTAAAGTAGCAGCTGATTAGGGGGCTCTGGCTCACTCAGGTCAGAGGGAGGGAGGGGTACGGATGCGGGGCGAGCCTGTGATGGCAGAGGCCAGCATGACAATGCAACAGCCTGAGGTGCGCCGTGTGTTCTTCCGGGGAAGTTGTCCCTGGATCACAGGACCCTGGCAGTGGCAGGCTGCACAGGCTCCCGGGAGGGGAGGTGTGTAGAGTGACCTGTGCTTGCACACAGACTTCTTGGTGGCTGCACCAGCAGCAGCCTTAGCATCTCATGCCCGTCTCTGGGCTCCGTGCTGATAGCTGTGGCTCGTGCCCATCTCTGGAGCTCCTTTAAGCAGTGCTCTTAATCTCGTCTCCTCGCGCACCAGGAAAGAAAGAGGGAAGAAAAAGTCTCTTTCCTCTTCGGCAGCTCCAGACTTTCCCGGACTCCGTCCCTGCTAGCTGTGGCGCACTAGCCCCTTCAGGCTCTGTTCACACAGCCAACCCCAGTCCTCTCCCTGGGATCCGACCGAAGCCGGAGCCTCAGCTCCCGCCCCCACCCGCCCTGGCACGTAAGCAGACAAGCCTCTCGGGCTGGTGAGTGCTGGTCGGCACCGATCCTCTGTGCGGGAATCTCTCCGCTTTGCCCTCGCTCCCCTGTTGCTGCACTCTCCTACGTGGCTCCGAAGCTTCCCCCCCACCGCCACCCACAGTCTGCGCCAGCCAAGGGGCTTCCTAGTGTGTGGAAACCTTTCCTCCTTTACAGATCCCTCCCATTGGTGCAGGTCCCATCCCTATTCTTTTGTCTCTGTTTTTTCTTTTTTCTTTTGCCCTACCCAGGTTCGTGGGGAGTTTCTTGCCTTTTGGGAGGTCTGAGGTCTTCTGCCAGTGTTCAGTAGGTGTTCTGTAGGAGTTGTTCCATGTGTAGATGTATTTCTGACGTATTTGTGGGGAGGAAGATGATCTCTGCGTCTTACTGTTCCGCCATCTTGAAGCTCCTCTGACTCATTCTTTTTTCTTTATTCTGTTCCATGGCAGTGGAATGAATTCCACCATTCTGTCTTCCTGGTCACTTATTCTTTCTTCTGCCTCAGTTATTCTGCTATTGATTATTTCTAGTGTATTTTTCATTTCAGTTATTGTATTGTTCATCTCTGTTTGTTTGTTCTTTACTTCTTCTAGGTCTTTGTTAAACATTTCTTGCGTCTTCTCGATCTTTGCCTCCATTCTTTTTCCAAGGTCCTGGATAATCTCCACTATCATTATTCTGAATTCTTTTTCTGGAAGGTTGCTTATCTCTGTTTCATTTAGTTGTTTTTCCAGGGTTTTATCTTGTTCCTTCATCTGGTACATAGCCCTCTGCCTTTTCATCTTGTATCTTTCTGTGAATGTGGTTTTTGTTCCACAGGCTGCAGGATTGTAGTTCTTGCTTCTCAGAGCTCAGTAAAACTTTATTCCGCTCGTCTGCTGATGGAAGGGGCTGGTTTTTCTCCCTGTTGGTTGTTTGGCCTGAGGCGACCCAACACTGAAGCCTACCTGGCTCTTTGATGGGGCTAATGGCAGACTCTAGGAGAGTTCTTGCCAAGGAGTACATCCCAGTACTTCTGCTACCAGTGTCCTTCTCCCCACGGTGAGCCACAGCCACACCCCACCTCTGCAGGAGACCCTCCAACACCAGCAGGTAGGTCTGGTTCAGTCTCCTATGGGGTCACTACTCCTTCCCCTGGGTCCCAATGCACACACTACTTTGTGTGTGCCCTCCAAGAGTATAGTCTCTCTTTTCCCAGTCCTGTCAAAGTCCTGCAATCAAATCCTGCTAGGCTTCAAAGTCTTATTCTCTAGGAATTCCTCCTCCCATTGCCAGACCCCCAGGTTGGGAAGCCTGATGTGGGGTTCAGAGCCTTCACTCCAGTGGGTGGATTTCTGTGGTATAAGTGTTCTCCAGTTTGTGAGTCAGCCACCCAGCAGTTACGGGATTTGATTTTATTGTGATTGCACCCCTTCTACCATCTCATTGTGACTTCTCCTTTGTCTTTAGATGTGGGGTATCTTTTTTGGTGAGTTCCAGTGTCTTCCTATTAATGATTGTTCAGCAGTTAGATTCTGGTACTCTCACAAAAGGCAGTGAGCGCACATCCTTCTGCTCTGCCATCTTGAACCAATCCTCCAAATATTTGCTTCTTTCGACTCATTTTCCACTGGGTCTTGGCTCAGCCAATTGGATGTATTTGCCCTGGGCTTTGATTTGAGAACTGAGACAAAGGAGAATTCTTCTGGCAGCTCAGGGGAGGCAGCAACATCCCATTCCTAGAGGGAGCGATTGCCTCAGTCAGGATCCAGCGTAGGTGGTTTTGTTGGTGAGACATCCACTATCCCATATCCACTGGTGGGGAAGGGCTTCCCCAGAACAATTCCAAGGAGTGATTTTAGCTTTTAGTACAGAACCTCACCATCCCTGCGTGCTTCCCCAAGCCAGTCCTCTGGACTTCCTGGCATCTCACCAAGTACCCAGTAGCTTCTCAACAAATTCTTTTTCTGCTTAAACTACTCAAAGTCAGTTTCTTTTGCTATGTAACCAGTTTATTGGAGAGTCTGAACTCAGTGGGATCCTAACATGAAGCCCCTTTATTTCTCCAATAGTGTTTTCAGGTGTGCTTTGAATGAGACTTGTTTTCTGTCCCTTCACAACATCTCGGGTAGCTCCTGTAGCATTCCAGAGACTCTCAGCTTTTGAAACATCAAGGACAGTATAATCCACTGTACAGCTTGAATCTCACATCCAATTTTACACTCTTCCCCTCCCCTCAAGCCCAGGTTTGACCAGTGGTGCGAATGGTCCCACCCTGGGATATTTGGTGTGCTTTGCTTCTCTCTTCCCTCCTCTACTTCCTTCTCTTTCTTCATCTTTTGGGTCCATCTTTTCCATCTCTTTCAGAGTGTTGGGTTCTGGAGGCAGAACTGAGGAAGGGATTGATGTCTCCTGCTGAGCTGCTGTGGTCCACATAGGGTGGTCAGTGCCCCCTGCAGAGGAGACATCTAGATCCTGCTGAAGTGCAGTGCATGTGTGGGCTATTCAGGAGGCCCTGCAGGGTCCTCGGCTGCACAGGCCTCTGACATGGATGATCCTTCACAACCTGAGTTCTTCTGCCCCTTGCCCTTTCAGCTCCTGCTCCTTGGCCACATACCCCCACTAGCAGGCAACCTTCTTAGGCTAGATTGTGACAAAACTGCTTAAGCCCAGATACCCTCCAGTGGTGTCTATTTGGCCTTAAGAAAACCCAGGTGTTCTTTTTTTCTTTTTAATTAAAAAAAATTTTTTTCCCAGGCATTCTTGCATCACCAAGCAGTGGGAATAGAAGCTACACACTGTTGTCTCTTGACAGTTCCTTTCCTCCTGTTCTAATATGTGAGGAGATATGCCTGTTCTACATAAGCAGAAGTCTGTGTAGGGGTGGCAATGCCAGATTCCACCTCTGGCCAGCTCTCCTCATTTTGTGATTGTTTTCCTTGTCTTCCCCTACATCTTAAGTTAACTTGCCATAGAAGGGAAGACATATTCCCCTTCCCTCTAATATGGGAAGGAGAAAAGTCACCAGTTGGGTGACAGCTTCCATACAGCAGGAATTCTGCCAACTCTTCTGGAATTCTTTAGTTTTTTCCTATGGGGGTAAAGGGATAGAGATTCTGTGTGTGTGGTGGGAATGTGTGTAGAAGTACTTGATGGTGCTATCAGAGCTTGTTTTGTTTACTTCTTATTAAGTTCTGCAAGGGTTGTGTCTGCATGCATTCTTTAAAATGTGGGCCAATTAGCATCTATGCTCTTTGGCTGTGAGACTATAGCCACAATTCCCAAACAATTGGAAAACCCCATTCACCATCCTGTTATACTTGCAATAACAAGTATAATAAGGGCCCTTACTGATTCACAGTGCTCTGTCATGTGTAGTTTATTGGTGGTTTAGTATCTATTTCCTCTTCCCAGTGGCACTCCAATTCACTTTTGGGACATTTCCTCTCCCCACTTTTCTGTGCTCTTAGAGGGATGGTATATCAGGCACCTGCTCCCCTATAGAAGTTTGAAGGGACAAATACTTCATGTTGCCACAGGTCTGGCAAGAGGGAATGCAAAACCCAAGTTCAACCAATGGATGTACTCTTCTGTGACTTTGATCTTGAGAACATGTTGTGAGGTCTAAGGAAAGAAATTGTTCAAGTTCATTAATCTCAATGGAGACAGCATGACCAGGCTGTTTCCACTCTGAATCTTTGGTACCCTCTAGAGGAGCTCCTTCTTATATTCAACTTTAGTACCACAGCCTCCCACCTCTTTTGGAGTCCCTCAATAGCCTCCCCAGTTTTGTTTTTATTACGTTAGTCAGAGTTGACATTTGTTACTTGAAACAAGAACCTTGACTGATGTAGTAAGTACTGATACTGCAGAAAAAAGTAGATCACACCACAGGAATTTTTTTTTTTCTGATACTGATCTCATTGCCATGGTCACTTTTGGTCATCTCTAACTTTCTTTTCACATACAGTTATGAAAATCCGTATTAGGTAGAATGCTTAGACTTGTTTATTCCAAAATGGAATAGATTTATTTGTGTCAAATGTTACAATTTTAAGAAGGAAGGTCAGGAAAATATCAGTCTCTTTACTTCTATCATTTTCTGACCTTGGTATATGGAAGAGGAAGCTTGTTCCCTGTTGAAACTCTTCTAAGCATGTTACCACATCACATGTAGACTTTTACACGAACATCCTACATAGGCATGTTGTTGATTCAAGAGCTTCTCCAAGCATAGTGTTACACCAGGAAATATACCAGTAGTACTTTTACAAACTGACAGTCCAGATACATTTGAAAGTCAGAAGAGTAATTTAGCACTTAAATAAAACGAAATAAAATAGAACTTAGCTACTCAAGATGCAGTCTGAGAGACACGCATATCACCTTAGGAGTTTGTTAAAATGTAGGCTCCATCCCAGATACTGAATTAGAATCACATATTAGCAAAATCCCCAGCTGTTTAACATGTACATTGACGTTTGAGGAGCACTAGAATAGAAAAATATTAGAGGACATGACATAACAGTAAGTGTTGTTTGATGAAACTTGTTCCAATCACATACCTATGAAGATGTGAATTTGGTCATGATGAAAAATGTACTTCTTACTGTGGGTCACAGTAAAAAAACAACTGGAGAGAGTGACAGAAGCAAGATGGCCCAGTAAGATGCCCCTCATTATATTCCTACCTCCCAACAAAAATCTGGCATCAGTTCATAGACAAAGGTGACTGTGGGAAATGTGGGATCCAGCATCATACGCCAAAGGAGGAGTCTCTAGAAGCCAAACTTGTTTGCTAAGAGTTAGACCTGCTAGGCTGATTTCATTTCCTTTATTGGAAATCTTCTCAGACAGGTAAATTGAAGGAATGAGAATACATCTGGATTTATAAGGTAATTGAAAAAAATATCCCATGAAATCCTTTTGGATCAGATGAAGAATGTGGGCTGATGTAATAGAGTTGTAGTATTTATAAGTGGTTGAATGACCATACTACAGGATGTGAATAAATTTAAATGGAGAATAAAGTCCCTGTCAGAATATGCCTTTGACTTTCACCTGCCTCCACATGTTTAATAAGTATTTGCTCAAGAGCATTGTGGCTTGCTGATCAAACTTCAGATATCTTGATTTTGAGCTCCTTAGCCAGTATACTAGGACAAGAATTAGCTCCACCAAGATCTCAACAAGTTCTAAAATGGACTGCATATAGAAAAATAGAATTTCATAGGGCTAAATTAATAGTTCTGTAAAATTACTATGAAAGTCACACCTAATTATATAAATAATATCTTTAAAAGCCAGATTTAATAACAAATATGAAAAATAATTGGAGTTTTAGTAGATTATAAATTCTATGTTAACAGAATAGTATAGTTATCCACAAAAAAAACCCATTTAATCTTATACTATATGAATAATGCTTATAGTATTCAGAATAAAGGTAGTAAAAGTCTCACTTTAATCCAGATTGTTCAGGCTTTATCTGAAATGCTTTATGTGTTCATTCGGGGTTCCACATGTGTATCGTCCAGAGTTCTTTGGATAAAAGCAATAAAAACCAAGTCTATTCAACTCAAGGAAAACAAATACAAACATACCAAAAAATGTGAAGGAATTTGTTCAAACAGTAGCTCCTAAAAATCAAAGGGAAAAAACTTCTTTTTCTGGATTGACTGGACTTAGGATCCTGCCCTAAGCAACCAATATTGAAACAACTCTTTTCAGATATTGCACAAGAAGATTGTGGTCCCAAAGAAAAAGTAAGCAAATGAAGTGAACCCTAGAATCACTCAGGCTTTCTGACCAGAGATACTTCCTGGACTACAGTGCAGGTGAGCACAGGAGACAGACACTGGAATTCAAAGAGGCTGAGGTGGCTGGAATTTGTAGAGCCGTGTACCAAAGAGGAGAGAATTACACAAGGAAAAACCTCTGTAAGTTTGCATAGGGACCTTCTGTTGCAGAATAGTAAGCCACAATGAATAGGGTGAAACTGTACAACACAGGTACACACCCGTCAAGAAGCTGTAAGCTGAACAATTCCCAGAGATCTTGAGGGACTGATAAACCGAGTGAAGAGTAAGTAGTCTTCAGTGAACATCTAGGGACATTCAGTAGAGATCTCAGAAAGGTCACGCCTTACTATAATGTGTCAGTCTGGGTCTAATCAGGAGATAGAAACCACATAGGTTAAACAGGGGTGTGTTTCATATAAAGAATTATTAACTCTGGTAAAAAACGCCTGTAAGATATGACAATTCTGTATGGTATTCTAGGGTGGAGAAAGTGCTAAAGAAAGGACAAAACTGGAAGGGGTTCAGACCTTATTATAGGAGCTATAGTTCAGTCCGCTGGAGAGCACAGAAGTTTGCTGGTTTGCCTAGGCTGGAGCTGTTCTGCCATCTCTAAGCCATCAGAAAGCAACCCTCTGCAGTGCAGGCAAAACACTGGTAATTAGTAAGGTAGTATGGGCATGCAGGGAGAGTAGTAGCTCTATGGGAACCCTCTGGACGACAGACGAGCTCGGTAGATACTCTCCAGTTCAGAAACAAGCAGTGCAGGGAGTTGTAGAGGGTGCAGGGACTCAATGGCAAACCTCTCAGTGCAGGTAAGCCATGATTGTGGGACTAAAGAGGGAATTGGGGTACCAATGTGGGCAGGAGGCTTTCGAGTGATGATGTAAGCAGAAGACCTTCAGGGCACTATCTTTATGGGGAGGGCTGCAGGACATTTATCACTGTGCCAGAATGGGGCTATGAGGTCTGTTGAATAGATAAAAAATTAATGAACCTCTGGCCAGACAAAGAGTCACAAGAAAACGAAAATACAGACCAATATTCCTCCTGAATATAGACATAGCTGCGCAAAATTTTAGCAAATCAAATCCAACAGTACATAAAATTTGTAATACACATTGGCCAAGTAGGCTTTAAACCAGTAATGCAAGGCAGTTTTAACAATCAATCCAATCAATTAACAAAATAAAGGGAAAAAAAACATGCAGTCATTTCAATTGATACAGAAAAACATTTGACAAAATTCAACAGTCATTTATGGTAAAAACTTTTAATGAAGGGACTTTTTCAAACAATAAAGGGTGTCTATGAAAAGTCTACAGCTAACATCCTACTTCCTGGTGAAAGACTGTTTATTTTTGATCTAAGATGGAGAACAAGACAAAGATTTTAACTTTTACCAACATTAACATTTTATTCAACATTGTCCTAGGCATCCTATCCAGAGCAATAAAGCAAAACAGAGAAATAAAAGTAGCAAAACTGTATTTATTTGCATGTAAGAAATCCTAAAGGAACTTTAGAAAAACTGCTAGGACCAATAAGTAAATTTAGTCAGGCTGCAAAATATGAAACTATTGTACAAAATTCCATTGTATTTTTCTATATTAGCAACAAAAAGTTAAAAGCTAAAATTTAAAAATAATTCTGTTGACAGTAGCATCAAAAGTTAAAAAGTACTTAGGAATAAATTTTTAAAAATATGTGAAAAACTGGCATGCTGAAAACTATAAAATATTGCTGAGAGACATTAAAAATGATCTAAATTAATGGAGAGATACAACATGTTTATAAATGGGAGGATTCAATTAACATGTCAGTTCTTCTTGAAGTTATCCATATATTCAAGGCATTCTCAATCAAAGTGAGCTTTTTAAACATTGACAAGCTAATTCTGCAATTCATATGGAAGATTAAAAAAAACCCCTCAAATCTTGAAAAGCTGAACAAATTTTGAAAAAAAAAGGAACAAAGTTAGAAATTGAAGTCTTATTATAAAGCTACAGTAATCAAGATAGCATGGTATTGGCAAAAGAATAGAAATATGGATCAAATGAAAGGAATAGTGAGTTCAGAAAAAGACCCATTCTCATATGGCCAATTGATTTTTAATGAAAGTGTCAAAGTTATTCAATGGATAACCCTGATAATGTTTCAGTAATTATTTCCATAATTATTCATTGGAAAAGATAATCTTATCAGCAAATGGTGCTGAAACAAATGGATATCTATATGAAAAATAATGAACTTCAGCCCTTGTCTCAAACCATACACAAAAATGAACTCTAAGTAGATCACAGACCTAAACATAACAGCTAAAACTAGAAACTTCTGGAAGAAATCATGGGAGAAAATCTTCATGACCTTGGGGTAAGCAAAGATCTCTTAGATAAAACATGAAAAGCAAAGCTGTAAAAGAAAAAATTGATAAATTAGACTCTCAAAATAAAAAACCTTTTTTTTCAGAGACAACATTGAGAAATTAAAAGGCAAGAGACAAACTGAAAGAATATATTTGCTATACACATATCTGACAAAGCCCTGGTATTCAAAATATGTAAAGAATTCCTACAACCCAATAGCAACACAACAAGAACACAAAGGATCTGATTAAAAATTGGGCAAAAAACTTTGGATGCTTCAGCAAAAAACAAATGGAATGCAAGTACATGAAAAGGTGGTTAACATCTTTGATGGTCACCATCATTATTAATTAGGGAAATGCAAATTAAAACCATAATGAGATACCACTGTATACCCAATGGAATGGCTAAAATAAAAAGACAGAAAATACCAAGTATTGATAATAATGTGGAGCAACTCTCATACATTGCTGGTGGGAATGTAAAGTGATGCATTAACTTTGGAAAACAGTTAATCTCTATTATATGTCTGAACACACACTTACTGTATAATCCAGTAATTCCACTCCTGTGAAATAAGAGATGTAACATCATATGTCCAAAAAAGGGCTTTTACAAGAAAGTTCCTAGCTGCTTTATTCATTATAAGCCTAAATTGGAAACAACATAAACATTTGGTGAATGGGCAAATTGTGGTATATCCATACAATGGAATAATACTCACCAATAAAGAGAAAGCAAACAGCTTACACAAACAACTTTGATGAAACTCAGAAACATTATGCTTAGTGAAGGAAGTCAGACACGAAGGAATACATACTATATGATTCCATAGTAGGAACTCTAGGAAAGACAAATCTAATCTATAGCTACAGAAGGCAGCTCAGTGGGCCAGGGATAGTGAGGTGGGGAACTGACTTCAAAGGGGTACAAGGGAACTTCCTGGGAATGGAATTGTTCATTATCTTGATTGTGGTAGTGGTTACATAGGTGTATACATTTTTCAAAACTCACCAAACTGTATCCTTCATATGAGTGCAATATGTTGAGTGCAAATCATGTCTAATAATGTTAATTAAAAAAATCAAAGGAAGTGGAGTCACCAGGTTTCATAAAGCAGGGGGTAGCTTTGGGGAATAAATGCTGTGACCTAATGGCCAATCTCTAGAACACTGTCAAATGGATCAATCAACTCTAGATTTGTTCCTCCTTGTGTTGCTCTGATCAAACTTAGGATTCATGGCAGAGAAGGTCTGAGGGGACTAGCTTAGCTCAGGTGCCCACTCTTGGATCCGGAAAAGCTGGACCATCCTGACTGACTTTCCCATACAGACCGCCCTGAGTGTAGCAGGATGGTCCCCCAAGTAAAATGAAGGTACTGTTCAGAAGAAGGGGTGATGATACCTGGTAAACAAACAAGCAAACAAACAGAAACAGTCTCCCCTTGTTTGTGTCCAGGGGTGAACACTTACCCCAAGGTCATGAAGAGGATGGTGAGGGGCTTCAAACATATATGTTCATTCATTCCATTCAAGCATAACTTTGAGCATGGACTGTTTGCCAGGTGCTGTTATTGGCTGGAGTCGCATATGCATTTGAGGTCTCTCTAAAAAGAAAGAGCTCGTATTAATGTAAGGAACAGAAGCCTGGTAGGAGTGGCTCATCTGGCGTGAATATGGAGCACTAGCCTTTTGGGGAGGTTGGGGGAGGATAGAATTCAGCTTAACATTAAAAAAAAACACCACCAACAACTTTCCACGAATAAGAAATTTGTATCTTCTTGGGTGGTTCGCATGCAGGGTAATTCGTAAGAGGAATGTGATCAGCCAAAGAAGTAGATTCTAGAATTCACGTCTCGCTCAATACACAGATGGGGAAAAAGCCTTTTTCATCGTTTTAACTTTGCGTCTTTGGGTTTCCCGGGGCCTCCCCGGCGAGTCGGCAGAGGGAGCCATTCCCCAACAAATCTCCGCGCGGGGCCTCCGCGGGCCTGGAGGGATTTTCTTGCGGGTCCTTGGAGTTCTCTCTCCGCCCAGCCTCGGTAAAGTGGGCCCCCTCCGTCCCCCGCCCCCCAACTCCTCGCCCCACCTCTCCAACCACTTTGTTGCCGCGGTGCACACTCTTCTACTGCTAGGTCACTCTTCCCTTCTCTGTCCCACTGTTTCGCTCCTTCCCTGGCACCGCTGGGGCGTGCCGTCCACTCCATCTGGTCGCTCGGGTGCCTCCCCCAACCCTCCACTCCTCGTAGAGGGTCTAGAACACCTCCGAGGACTTTGACACTGGGGCATTGAGAGTGAGTCGGGACGCAGACGGGCACTCCCTCCACCACCTTTAGGTTCACCCCCACGCGGTGACCCCAAGGTTTGCCAATTGGCGGAGTCGCCTCGGCGCGGTGGAAGCCTCTCAGGACAGGGGCGACTCGCGATCGGGCGCAGGAGTCGGGCCAGGAGGATCCTGCCGGTCACACTAGGGACTGCGCGCGGCGCCGAGGACGACCCCCTCCAGCGGTCACTGCCCCGGCGGCAGCAGCTGCAGCAGCGGCAACTGCTCGCATCCCGGGCCCGGCTCGGGTTACTCCCCTCCTCCTTCAGCATCTCTGGCCAGACGGAGAAAACCTTACTCAAGTTTGCAACGAGTACTTTCCCCGTGCGCAAAACTGGGGTTCTGGAAATGCGCAGAGACCCGCCTCCTTTCCCGTGCGTCTCCTTCTTTGAGCCTTAACCAAGACTTCCAAGTATCTCTCTCTTCTGGGACGCTGCTTGGAGGCTAACTGCGCTGTTTGGAACAGATTTTGCTTCTCCGCTGGCGTTGCGTGAAAACCAGGGGAAAAGGGTTGCACTGCGAATCTCAGGATCTCGGGTAAGAGTTGGGCAAACTCCGTTCTGGCAGCCGCTGGACCTTGGCCGGACGCTGGATGGTTTCTTATGGGTGCGGGCACATTTTCCTTAACCAGGATACCCCGGGTGCCCCGTGAGGTGGGATGAGACGGGCTCAGTCTGACTTGTTTACTTGTCTCAAGGGTTTATTGTTAGTGTTTGGATTTGGTCTTGGGGCTGGGTAGGAACTTCTTGGAGTATTTTTCATGAGGAAATGCCCCCGTTACGCATTTTATTTTGCATAATTTCTGCCCTTGTATTTCCTTGTTTGTGTTGCTTCTGTGTTGACCGGTGTTATAGCTGGGTGTAGGGAGGTTTGGGGACAATGAGACTGAGAACGAAAAGCAGTTTCGGCGGGGCTCTTCCTTTCAGATCGGCTTTACTTCTCTGGGATCTTGTTTTCTAAACTTCTCTTTCTCCGGGACTTGATATTCAGATTGTGCGATCAGACGTGGGGATGCTCCCTCTTACTGCGCTCTCAGCGTCCTTTAGGGGCGTCAGGATCACAGGCTGGGTGACTTAAACTGAAGGAGTCTCTTATTTCTTTGAATACCTGGCACCTCAGGGAATGTTGGGAAGGGCGGTTCTTCCAGCCATAGTTACCATGGAAAGATCTATCTCCTATTGGTCTTTTAAAGTCCTTTCATCTAGAGCTTTTACCCCTGGTTTAGGGAAATACTTTGTCTTTATTTTTCTTTCTGGAACTAAGAATGGTACCACAGAGTAGATGAAATGTAGTGATATCTTTGATACTTCTTTAGAAAATATCCCCACATGAGGACTCAGATTCTTCAGGGGAAAGTTAAAGTTTGAGATTTTGTTAGCCCTGAAGTTCTCAGGCAGTGATATCCATGCTATCCCAAGGCAGAGGAAAATGCCGTTTCTTCTTGGCCCTCCTGGCCTTTCTCCTTTATATTCTGAGTCTCACTTTGTGTATGGTCTTCCCAACTAAAGATGCTTCATTCCTTATGGATGAAAAGACTGGGACTGGATCATTTTCCTGATGTGAACGCTCCAGGAGGTCAGCTTGCAGGGTACTTTTTGCTGTGCTGCTCTGAGGTCAAAGAGTTCAACAGAGGGGTTGCTCTGGGACCAGGGGGCCTGGGGCAACTGTCAACTCTGCCACTTTCCAGTTGTGTGATTTTGGATGTTACTTAACCGCTCTCTCCTCATCTACAAAATCAGAATAATAACAATGCTTACGCCAGAAGGTCGTCCAAAGGATTAAATGAGTGGATGTGTGTGGAGTGCTAACAAGCCTGGCAGATAGTAAGCACGTATTAGCTATTATTATTATTATTAGCATCATCATCATTATTATTCTAACATTATTAACATGTTGTATCGTGATGATATAGTTTTTGTTAGCTGTCATTAAGTGTTAGCTATTCTTCCTATTTGAATAGACTTTGAAAGCTGTGCTCATGTGGCCTTCACTCCCACCTAGAATGTGATGCATTGTCAAACTTTGCTCAGACGTGGTCTTTGTATTGCTTTCTGCTGGGGACCCTTCAGAGGAAAGAACAGTGCATGTGGCAGGGCTGGGATTTGTAGAGGAGGGGTCATGGTTTGGTGCCAAATGGTGCTTGGGATAGGCTAGCAGGTGGGAAATCGACACTCAGTTTACAGCCTGTAAACTACATTGCCTTAGAAACTCCTTGCATTACTATACCTCCTTTAACCTATTTTTTTAAGAGGTTAATCATTTGTTCAATAAATGTTTATTAAGCATCTATTACAGTTCAAGCACTGTTCTAGGTTCTATATTATTTAAATTCGTTGGCTTCATTTTAGAAATGGATATGCACAAGTATTTGCTTTATGCCCATCCCTCCTCCCCCACACACACATCAAGTTTAGGGCTTCACATGGCACTATCACTCTATAAATTAAATCCCCAACACTTTTTAGCTCTAATGATTTCAATACCTGTTAAAATGAAGAGCATGTATCACTGAGGAATTGAACAAAATATTCAGTATAACTTCTAGCAGGGTACTTCTCCCATCGGCTTCATCATGTGTGGGGAGGTAGGGAAAGAGCTGGATAGTCTCTGGTGTTCCTTCCAGCTCTAACATCCTTAAATTAGCCTTAGTTCATTGGTGGTTGTTTTTGAACATCATTTTTTTCTTTTAACATTTGTTTTAGGTACATAAATTATGTCACATCATTGCATGTCAGTCAAAGTGAGTAATGACACTGATAATTAATAAAAAAGGAAAGGCATTTAGCTCTGCTTGTGTTTCATCAGCTATTCTGAGACTTTGATGTATATCAGAAACATGGAGTGGGGCTTATTAAAAGTATTAGATGAAGCTGTGAGAAACTGCCAAAATTTGACCATTTTTGATCTAGGTAAAATGGCGATTTCATGTATAATAGTTCTACCTAATATAAATCCTAGCCACCTCTGCTTGATTCACGTGCAATAAGTCTTGGACGAGATGTGAAAAGTCTGCATTTTTATAAGTTCCCCAGATGGTTCTAATGCAAACCCAAGTCACAAGCTCATTTAGCAGCAGCGGATTTACCTTCCTCGTGATTGTTTAATAGCATATATCTAAAATACAAATCTGATTGTGTCATTCCCTTATTTAATAATCTTTGGCGGCTCCCCAGATGGTAAGCATCAGTGTCACCTGGGTGCTTATTGAAAATGCAGATTCTGGAGCTTCATCCCAGATGTAAGGGCCAGAAATCTGCACTTGAGCAGATCCCCAAACGAATCTGAGGTGACCTCAAATCACATTTGGAGAAACACTGGCTTACAGCATAAAGCTAAACCTCCTAACATGATACACAAGACCAGCTTCACATATAATCTCTGGGTTGTTTCTCTGCTTCCCTGTTCTCCAGCCTTTCAGCCCCACTGATGTTGATTTTGTTACTGTTCCTTAAAGAATACACTGCCTCTTTCACTCCTCCCGGCCCTGGCTGTGTATGCTGTTCCCTCTGCAGGAAATGTCTTTGCTCCCTTTTTTGGTCTAACCAACTTCTTACTACCTAGTCATCCTTCAAGATGCAGTTCAGTTAAGACCTCCCCTCTGAAGCTTTTCTTAGTTCGCTCACATAAACGGTGGTATCTCATGTGATTCCTATTCTGCTTTGTGGATAGCTTTAATATAGCATCTATCATACTGTTATCAACTATGTTATGTTACCTGAATTTTTCTCCAACTGATTGGTGAGTTTATCATTCCTTATTCTGAGCCTTTATTCCAATGGCTGGCACATGGTAGTTATATAATAAATGCCTAAAGAATGTGGAGGAAGAATGAATGAATGAATGAATGCAGTTGACTTTTTCTTAGCACACCAAGTGTTTGGGACAGTCACTATGTACATACTAAGGGTTGTGGAGAAGCCATTCAAGAATTTACAGTTTGGCTGGACAGAGTCTACAAAGTTAATAACACAGAGTGAAAAAGGACAAAATAGAATATCCTAAGAAGACTTATGAAACACCAGATGCCACTGAATTGATGTTACATGTTCAACATTGTGGCAGCATTACAATACAAGAGCTGAGTGTATCATACCTTTGGGATAGTTTTGGCTGTGAATGACAGCGTCAGGGCACTGTAATGGTTTACCCTGTGCTTTTTAGTTTATAAAACATCTTTGCATCTTTCTTTGTATTTGATCAGAGACATGGTGACTGGTTCAATATTGTTTTTCCTACTTGAGTACAGGATGCAGTCCTAAAAATAGGTCCAAAGATTGTCCAAAAGCCTACATGTTACAGGGAATGCTGGTCCTAGAGAGACAAGTATGTTATAAATTTATAATTATATCTTGCCATTTAGACATAGTATTCAGTATTTACTTCTTTCTTTACTTTTTCTTTCTTTAAATATTCTATAATTTTGATATTTCTTCCTGTTTGAACCCCAGTTGACCTGTTCAAGTTAAATAAGTGTCTGGTTCAGGCTAAAGATTTGCCGTTTTGGCATGTCTAATAAATTCGATCTTTGTTTCACATGTTAAGTTTATGAGACAAAGTCTTCTTATAATTATGATTAGGTTTTTAATTTTTTCATTTTCCACTTATTTTTTTTATAATCATGGAAATATGCAATATTATTTGAACAAGTGAACAAATTGCAGGGTAATGACAAAGATAGTGATGCTTCAAAAATTGAACTTTTAGCTCATGGGCAGCTCCACCATAAAATAAACAACAAAACAATGTTCTTTCATAGGCTGAAGTAACAGAGTTCCAGTAACATAGAGCAGGAAGGGAGCAGTGTCAATGAATGAAGTACAAACATCCAGTTTGTTTGGACTTTAAACAAAGCAATATTAAGAACGAACTCTGCTCTCATTTTCTCAAGGATGTGTACCCAGTATTTCATTTTAAAAATTAGCTTAGCTTTAAGAATTAACACAAGATTCATTGGATTCTGTTGATTTGTCTTCTTTTTCAGTTGTTTCCAGTATGAACTTTTTCTAGCTTAATTTAAGCTTGCATCTGGCTGTACTTTTGTTGTCTCTTAACTACTCTCCTAATCTCTTGATTTACTCATTCATTCCTTTATTCTCTCTCTCTGAATTTCCCAAGATTTTATATTTGTCTCTTGTCTCTCTTTTTTTCCCAATTTAAGATTATTTTTCACTGTAATCATTCTAACTCTTTTAAAAAATAGTTATTGCAGAAGATTAATTTATAGCAATTAATAAAAGGATTACTCATATTATGACGAGAAAAGAAGATGCAAACCAATGTTATTTTCCTTGATACAACTTTATTTGTAAAAGTGTTATTTCCTTGATACAACTTTATCTGGATGCTATTTGATGATGCATACTTTGTGCAATTAGCCAGTCTGGAAAGTGTGAATGTGATAATATATCCTGTTATTATAGATGTTCATTACTAGTGATTTTTCTTGTTTCAGTTCCAGTGATTTATACTCTTAGATAAAGAAACTATGTAAAGCACTTTAACCCCCTCAATTTCCTGCTTAGAGGGCAATAGATTGTACCCTTTCCCTCATCCAACACAAAGAAAACAGTATTTTAGTATAGAAAGCCTCATCTTGATACATACATGTGAAGGACATCAGCATCTGTTAAAAACATCTTATCTTTGGGAGCAAGGAGGCCCCATCTAGAGGGTGACTGAGTGCCTGTCCTTAACATCCTGGCCAAGCCAGCTGAGCTGCACAGATTGGGTTTGTGCTAAAACCTCACCACAGGTGATCATTCCCATGATGGAACTTTTAAATACCTTTGGTAAAGAATCATGTTCATCTGTCTTTTTTTTTTTTTAAATAATTTTTGGTGACAAATTGAAAATCAAACCCCACAAATTCAGTTTGTTTCACAGAGAACAAAGTAAAAGTATGAAACCTTTGTTTTGGGTCCAGGGGATTAATTCTACAATCAAAATGAAAAATTTCAAATATCTACCCCCACTGATATTTTGAGAAGGGTACTTTATTATTTTTTCGGTCAAGGAATCATGACAAGATGTGACTTTTGTTCTTTAAGAAAGTAATTGGTGTGAGTTTTATTTTGGCTCCATCAGATATGTATTTGGTGTATAGGGCATAGGGATAAATACTGTGTGGAATTATCAAGATACTTGCCTTTAAAAAACAGATTTAAAAAAAAAATACAAGTGACTGTATAAGGCTGAGTGTAGCCAGGGCCAGGTGGACAGTTCTGAGAGCCGCTCTGAGGGCTCATCCTAGAGAGAGGTCTCTGTGTTCACCAGAGGTTTCCTGGCAGTGTAGGGCCTTGAAGGAGAGAGATTTGAGTACATGAGGCATTTAAGACAGGGGAATGCCAACACATGGCTGCAGGAATTTGCAAGACATCTTTAAGCAACAGTTACTAAACCATTCCATAGGAGTAATGAGTTAACATTTGAGAATTGTTTTATGACAGCCACACCCGGGGCTATAGGACTAGATTCTGCCTGTGCCCACAGCACTAATGTGTTTTAAAGGAGCCCCTCATATTACAGTGCTATTATTCTATTATATACACCCAATGTGGTTTGGGGAACCCAACTGAGAGTCAAGTAAAAAATTGAGCCCCCGTTCCATGCGAAGGTGTGAAATGAGAAAACTGTTATTTCTTTCAACCACTATGGTGCTTCTTAGGGGTGTGGATGGAGACAGGACTCCTGTTTCTTCTAGCATCATCCAAATCTGCATTCATATTTTCCTTTAAGAAGTTTAGAGATGATCTTGCCACGCTACTCTACCGTCTTTTTTAGCGTAAGGTTATCCGTCCAACCATGGATTTCGCTTCATTTCTCCTTCACTTCATACACTATCATCAAACATTCAACTCTGAGTGGCTGACTTTTAAGGCTTAGGCCAATGAAGTTCACATCTTGAAACTTAGCGCTAAATATTCAACATGCTTGTTTTTTGACAGTCCATCCCACCACTGGAACTTTCTCACCGTCCATCGTTTTCTGAAGCCTCTGCCAGGTTGCTACAGCACCTCCTTTTATTCTCCCTGTACCTCCCTCTTTTTGCTCACTGCTGACCCCACCCCCAAATTCCTATTATCTTCTCAACAGCCATTATTATTTTAAAAATTTCCTGTCTCATTCCCCACATCCCTTGGTGCCCTCATCTTTCTCACCTCTCTTCTCCCATATGTTTTCCCTCACACGAAGATTGGATAACCATGGTATAACGTATTTGCCCTTTCAATATCCCCCCACCTCCTGTACATCCCTTGAACAGATAGGTGTGCAAAATCGGGCCATCAGCAAGGTTAGAAATGCTCGAGGCCTCTGCTTTCAAACTTCAGGGGCATAAGAATCACTGGCAAATACTGGCTCACCTCTAATGATTTTGATTCAGTAGGTATGCAGTGGGGACCGGGGATGTATATTTTTTAGTATATGTGCTGCTGAAGTGAGCACTGGGGATGGGTATTTTTGACAAGGTATTATTCTGACACAGATGGTCCATGGTTGCACTAATAATTCTTGTTAGGGCTATATCGCTCCATTCAGAAGGCATGAATTTTGTCTCCTTTTCTTTTCTCTTTTCCTTTCCTTTCGTTTCTAATTTTTAGTAACTCTGTCAGAGGGGGTCAGAGAGAATAGCTGGTCTGTGAGAAACCGTGCCTCTCTGTCTCTGCTTGGAGGGACAATGGCTGTAACACAACGCTGTTCATGTGACAGCCGGAGAAAGGGGGCCCATTGTTCGGGGCTTGGCCGATGCTCCATTCCACTGCGGTCCGTCATCCAACTGAGCTTGGTAGCCCCAAGGAAACAGACACACTTGAATCAGAGAGACAAAGAAAGGAGGTCAAGGCCTTTCACAGTTAAACTACTTGCAGCAATGTGTCAGAGGTAGGATTTGGGAAGGAAAAAAGTAATTTTGTGGAAGCATCATTAATCTGCTGGTTTTGGGGGGCATGAGACACGGCATTAAAGGGACACAAGTCTGTTAGAACTCCCAGTTGATCTTTGGCCAAAGAAGAGTTGTTTCCTACTATGCCCAGTGACTTATCTTATGGAAAGGCTTTATTATTGATTTTAACAATAAAAAAAATCTCCCTCAGTCCATGATAGGCAAAGGTACCTTTCTCAGCCTCTTTTCCCCACGTTCATCAAAGACAAGTATCTGATCTGAAAGCTGGCCTAAATCAAGGCCTGTGATCTCAGAGAATGATTCTTTGTGGTTGCCAGGTATACGATATATTAAAAATTTCCTTACAAATCTAGACTCAGGTATCAGTTTAGAAGCTGAGAATTTTTTGAGGTTGTCATACAGTTAAATGCATTAGAAAGTTCTTGATATATTTGGACGGTCATAAGGTTGGGGGACTCCCCAGGTGTCATGTAGATACCAATCCTCACCCCCAACTTCCAAACTGGATTCTAGCCCTGGAGGGAAGGGGTTGTAAACTTTCTGTAAAGATCTAATCTAAAGCCCAACAATTGGCTACATTCTTTGCATCAGAAGAAGATTCAAATTCAAGGTCATAGCCTCAGTAAAGGTCACGGACTTTTCACACAGGATTGTTCTTTTAGCCTGATTACTCCCTTTATGAGAAAGTTTGTCATTCATTCTGCCTTTGCCTCTGGGTTCCTTTTAAAGGGAAACTTAGTCCCTTGTTCCTGTGGATATTTGTAGGTGTCTATTTTTTTTTTTTTTTTCCTGCAAATTAGGCACAGAGTGCAGCCTTGGGTTAAGCCAAATGGAAAAAGCCTTCCCTGGATGTAATGGGTTATGGAGAGCCCATTTACACAGTGTCAGGCAGCTAGTGCTCATTGGCCGTAGGAATCCTTTTGTCTCTGAGGTAAGAGGTTTTCTGACTGGGCGTATCAGGCTAAAGGAGGTTTGTACCCAGGAGAAGGCGATATATGATTCGCTTGAGGTCACTTAGAGCTTCTTGTAATTGAGTCCGTCACTGCACCTTGATTACAGACTATCATTGTAAGTCCATTAAGGGAGGAGAAGCAAGTGGATTGCAGAGGGGCAAGTGGCTTATTTATTCCTGTGTTTCCACTCCCCCTTCCTCCTTGCAGTTTGTTTATACTTTACTAAGTGGATATTTGGTTTTACCAGTGATAGAGATGCCTTTGAAGTGGAGAAAGGGAAGAGGAGACTGTTCTTTGCAGGTGGCAGAAGAATTGTGTTCAACACGCTCCTGATTAGTTCATTAATTTTCAATTCGTTGTCATTAGGCCTGTTCATTTGGCTCCATTCCTGTGATTTAGAGAGGCTCACCCCTCGGTGCTGTGAGGGATGAGTACTGTGTTCTACTTGAAGTTCTGTGTAGATGCAGCTTGTGTTGAAAAAATAGGGCAGGGATATGATGTCTTTCACTGTGGTCGTTCATGTCCCACATTGAATGCTAAATGCACTTTTAGGCGTAGGATGCTTGCTGGGACTTATTTTTGTGTCAGGATTAAAGCCCTGGCCAAGGAGGGTTTCTGGGATGCTTATATTGTTCTGTTTAATCTGGGGGCTGATTAAATGGGTGTGTTCATTTGGTGAAAATGTATTGAGCTGTTTAATTTTGATGTGTAAACATTTTTGGTATATATTTTGTACTTCAATTAAAAGTTTGAAAAAAAATTTAAAGCATGATGTTTAATATAGAATTAAAACTGTAACAGTGATGGAAAACAATCAACTCTGAGCACCCCAACTGTCACAAAATTTGGGTCTTGCTGGGGCTAAGAGGGCCTGGAGCTTTAAATATCTTTGAATTTGCTCTTACTTCCATAGCCAGAAGAGCTGCGTGTCAGAAAGCAATGGACCAGCACCATCATATTTGATTGTTCTACTTTTCCAGGCAGCAAATCCAGTGCCTAAAAGGTCAGCAGTGTCAGCAGAGCCCCACTCTTCAGAATCTAAAACAAAAGTGCCCCTCCAAGTTGGTCAGCTAGTAAATTTTCTCCTTTCCACTCTCCACCCTCCTCCTGTTCACTGTCATCTGTCAGGAAAAATCAGAGAACAACTCTGGGTCATGGGTGTTTTTCTGAATCTTTAGATGACAACTCTCCTGAAGTCTAATATTGGACTGCTATTATTTTCTTTTTTCTTTCATTTTTCTAACTGGGAGAAAGTGAGATGAGGTATGGGGTCTTTGTCTCATCTCTCTCACTTATTTCAGCCATCACTTCCTGAGCTCCACAATGAGCTCCGGGAGCAATACCTGTGAAGGTGGAATGGCCCTATAAGCAAAAACGATGCTTCTGACACATGGGCGACCTGTGATCCTTTTTCTATCTAGAGGACGTTATTCATCATCAATGTGGGTCATTGTACCTATAGAACATCCTAGCTTGCTGTTACCATATGGAGCTGGTAGACTCAAATGGAGACAATAGGAGCGTTTTTTGGTTTCCTAAAGGAAAATTTGGAGTTCTTCACTTTGAAATGGTTCAAGCACAGCTGTGAGAGGTCTGAGTAACCTTCTGTACACTTCCTTTGGGCATTGGGCTTAAATGTTAACTGTTGATTTACACACACACATGTGATTAAAGTCATGAGCTAGGAGACAAGATTTTGATGGTCTGGGTCTACTCCTGGCTGGTTGTGTCATTTACTGTGTGAAATGTGACACCCTGGGTAAGGATCTGGTCACCCCTAACCCTCGTGATGTTGGGCAGACTACTTACACTCCCTAAGCATCTTTTCATCCCCTGTGAAATGATAACAGTATATATTTCAAAGAGTGTTACATTTAGCATAGTGGTAGGTACATAGTAAGCTCTCAATACACATGTTATCATTATTTAACACCAAATAATGTTAAAATGGGGAAGAAAAATTAACACGGTTAGGAATAAGTTTTGCTTATGATTTTTATGACCAAATTATACATGTGCTTAAGTAAGATTCTATTAATTAAATACAGAAGTTAGGAAATCTGATCTCTGATATACTCTGATATAATCAATAAGGAATTTAAAATATTCTGGAATACAACAACAGTTAAATTTACTCATGGGCCTGAATATTTTTTAATGATGATAGTATCTTATTAAAAGAAAAGTTATTTATCTCTAGTACAGAATTAGGATGAGGCTTTTTTTTTGTAATTAATTAATTTATCTTTGGCTGAATTGGGTCTTTGCTGCTGCGCATGGGCTTTCCCTAGTTGCAGCGAGCGGGGGCTACTCTTCATTGCGGTGCGCAGGCTTCTCATTAAGGTGACTTCTCTTGTTGCAGAGCATGGGCTCTGGACACGTGGGCTTCAGTAGTTGTGGCACGTGGGCTCAGTAGTTGTGGCTCACGGGCTCTAGAGTGCAGGCTCGGTAATTGTGGTGCATGGGCTTAGTTGCTCTGCGGCATGTGGAATCTTCTCGGACCAGGGCTTGAACCTGTGTTCCCTGCATTGGCAGGTGGATTCTTAACCACTGCACCACCAGGGAAGCCCAGGATGAGGCTTTTAGTTAATGAATTTGTTCTCCTCTCGTAAGATATCAGCAGAATGGAGAAGAGGGTTCAAACAAAAACTTGAGCACAAATGTTCACATCAGCATTATTCACAATAACTCAAAGGTGAAAACAACCCAAATGCCTACCAACTGATGACTGGAGACTGGATAAACAAAATGTCATAACTCCATACAATGGAATATTATTCATCCATAAAAAGGAATAAAGTATGATATATGCTAGCACATGGATGAATCTTGAAAATGTAATGCTAGTGAAAGAAACAAGACACAAAGGCTACATGTTGTATGATTCCATTTATATGAACTGTCAAGCATAGGCAGATTCATAGAGACAAAAAGTGGATTAGTGTTGCCAGAAGCTGGGGGATGGGGAATGGGGAGTGATTGTGTCATGGGTATGGACTTTCCTTTGAGGGTGATGAACTGTTCTGGAAGTAGATAGGGATGATGGTGGCACAATGTGATTAAATGATGAGTTTTATGTCATGTGAATTTTATCTCATTAAAAATTTTTTTGCCTTTATTAAAAAGAAATCAGCAGATGTTTTGCCTTTAGATGAGATATATCTGTATTGGTCAGTTGATCTCTGTTCACCATGTGTCTGAACAGCCAAGCCTTTGCTGCACGTTGGAGAAAATACTCAAAATGACAAGCCCTGGCCCCTCTCCTCAGCACGTTGCCAGTCTGTGGGGACAGAAAAGGATGAGGAAGCAGGTGGTATGTCTGGGTGAACCCGTCTTAGAATGGGGAGAGATCACTGTGGGTTTGTTGATCAGAGAAGGCTTCTTAGAAGAGATGGGAATTTGAAAGGTAAGTGAGCTTCATGTAATGGAGAAGAGGGAGAGAGTAACCCAGCTGGTAGAAATGCAGGGCTGGGTGAGGGAGGGTGAGGGCAGAAGCAGGGGCAGGCAGAGATAGCCAGAGTGGAGTGTCTGTATAATGGAATATCAAGAAGTAAAGTTGGAATAGGTTGGAGTAAGTTGGAAAATTTTTGAAAGCTGCTTAAATTCACTAGGCAGTGAATAGCAAAGGATTATCATTGATGATGGAGTAGAAAATGAAATAAAAATGAGGAAGATGATAAAGAGGCTATTGCAGTAATTTCACTAAATCTAACACAATCTGCTATTTATTTAATAAATATTTATTGAGCACCTATTATGTCCCACATGATTTTCTATGCTAGGGATAGGGCAATACCTAAGGTAAACAAGGTCCCTGCCCCCTTGGCTTCACGTTCTATGATAGTATACATTTCAAGCATTGACTGCTCTGTGCAGTGGACAGGTGTAGTTGAAAAGCTAAGGCACAGGTGTGCTATAATGTAGTGGTTTAAAGTGTGGGTTCTAGAACAAGACTTCCTGGGGTTAGAATCCTGGTCTGCTCCATTGTTTACTAGATATATAACCTTGAGCCAGTTACTCTAGACTTCAGTTTCTTTATCAATTAAGTGGGGATAATATTAAGTCTCTCAGAGAGCTGTTATGAGGATTAATTGTATTGGATTGATTAATTTCTACTCAAGGCTTTGTCTAGGTCACTTCTGGTTTTTTTTTTTTTTTTTTTGTGGTACGCGGGCCTCTCACTGCTGTGGCCTCTCCTGTTGCAGAGCACAGGCTCCAGACGCACAGGCTCAGGGTCATGGCTCATGGGCCCAGCCGCTCCGCGGCATGCGGGATCCTCCCAGACCGGGACATGAACCTGTGTCCCCTGCATCGGCAGGCGGACTCTCAACCACTGTGCCACCAGGGAAGCCCGGTCACGTCTTGTTTTTAATTCAGTGAGGCTATTGCAGATTCCTGGTGGGTTGCCTCTCAGGTCTAAGCTCTCTTTCATGTGCCATACTATTTTGGATATTGAACTTGTTGAATCAATTAGTGTAGAAACTCTGCCTTCTTAATTCAGGAAAGCAGCAAAGTTCCTCTCTCTAACAAACTACAATTATGATCTTGGCTTGGGCAAAAAAGCTTCCCAATAATGTTCCTTCAACATTCTGAATCAAGAAGTTTTTTTAAACATCTTGGCCTGAGAGATACTTCCCTTTCAGTACTAGGAGTCTAGTGCTAAGGAACGTGGTTGATGCCCAGACCTTACTATATCCAGTCTCTCTCTGGAGACACAGGCACAATTTGAGTTTAATTTCTTTGTTTTACCTCATCACAAGTGCCCCTGGCCACCTCAGCTCTCCATGACCTTTTTGGGAATGGCCCTTTCGGGAAATTAGGGTAAAATAGCCAACCCCCTCATCAAGAAGTATGTTCTTGGGGCTTCCCTGGTGGCGCAGTGGTTGAGAGTTCGCCTGCCGTTGCAGGGGACACGGGTTTGTGCCCCGGTCCGGGAAGATCCCACATGCCGCAGAGCGGCTGGGCCTGTGAGCCATGGCCGCTGAGCCTGCACGTCCAGAGCCTGTGCTCCGCAACGGGAGAGGCCACAACAGTGAGAGGCCCGCGTACCGCAAAAAAAAAAAAAAAAAGAAGTACGTTCTTGGAATGTATCTAGAAGTAATCCTTGGAACTTGTGGGAACAGACTGCATAAAGTGTGAGGGCCCTTCTACTTTTAGCATAAATTGATTCTAGAATATAAACTTCCTGAGCACGTGGGATATATATTGTTTATCTCGCAGCCCCCAGATAGTGCTATGGACTGAATTGCGTCCCCCAAATTCATATTTTGAAGTCTTATCCCCACAGTGTGCCTGGATATGGGACCTGTGAGGATGCGATAAAGATTAAATGAGGTCATAATGTGGGACCCTAATTGAGTAGAGCTGGTGCCCTTATAAGAAGAGGAAGAGACCCCAGAACTTTCTCTTTCCATCATATAAGGACACAGTGAGAAGGGGGCCATCTGCAAGCCAGGAAGAGAGCTCTCACCTGAAACTGAATTGGCCAGCACCTTGATCTTGGACTTCTCAGCCTCCAGACCTGTGAGAAATAAATTTCTGTTGTTAAGTCACCTAGTCTGCGGTATTTTGTTACAGCAGCCCTAGCAGACCAAGACATATAAACTTTTTCTTTTTTCTTTCATTCTTCCTTTTTCCTTCCTTCCTTCCTTCCTTCCTTCTTTCCTCCCTCACTTCCTTCCTTCCTTCCTTCCTTCCTTCTTTCCTTCTTTCTCTCTCACTCTCTCTTTCTTTCTTTTCATAGAATAGGAACTTAAGCATTTGTGGACCTAATTTCGAGATTATTCAGAACTATAGGGACAGAAGAATAACATGAAGTGGAGAACCTGACCCACAATCCTAATCCTCATTTGAATGGATAATTTTGACCTTGTCTCCCACTGTACACCAGTGAGGCCACCAGGTATCATCATTGCTTAATGGAAACTTCCTCAGGACCCCATCTTTCCTCTAGTGGAGATGCTAACAATTGGTGAACAGTCAATAACGAGTGAGGACCATTGTCCAGAGCATGCGAGGTAAGGGAATGGGTGGACAATGTATGCTTTGGACTTTCAGGTTTTGAACAATTGACCTCTTAGCTATTCTTTCATTGGAGGCAGAGGAATTGAAGTGGTGAGAGTGTGAGGGAAGGGTCAGTAATGGAGGCCATGCCAGCCAGGAAGCACCTCACCTGGGCCAGGAGAGGTCAGGTGGTTCTTCCCACTGAGAAGACATCCTCCTTCAAGAAGGGTGAGGACTGTGCCCGAGCCCAGCCAAGGACTCAGCTGCAGAGAGTTCCTCAGGAGAGCTAGCCAGGTGGTCTACTTTTATTCTGGTGAAGACCAGCCTGGGGCAAAGGCACTGTTCTTCCACCATTCAAAAACAAAACCAAAAAGCTTATGACGTGGAGCTCTGCCAAGCTAGGGAAGGAAAAAGAAATCCTGGCTTTTTTTTCAAGGCAGGATGTAAATGATGCTTTGTAGTTTCATTTGTGCAGCCACTGGGGACTGTTTGGAGGGCCTCCCCGCAGCCCATCACTGCTGTAGGGTTTAATTTTTATGATCGTGATCATCATCCTATAAGCTAACCCTCTAGATTCAGCTGTCACCTTCCAGTGTAATTGTCTTTGATTGAGGGTATTGTGTTGTTATGACATCCAGAGAGCTTCTGAAAGAGATCCCCCAAATTTGCCTTTAGAATTTTAAGTGAGTGCTTATGGGTTGCCTTCTCCCTAAAGGACAAAACTCTGCTCCTTCTGAATTTGCAGAGTTAAGGTGTGACAGACAGAGGCATTACCTCTCTCTCTATCCACAGAGGATTTCTTATAGCTTGATCTAAGGAAACTCTTGTCTAGTTGGGGAACTTGGAAGAACATTTTTCATTTCTTGGCTAGGTTGTATTCTTTGTGAAAACGAGGCTATGTCATTAAGGCCCCAGTGACAGGTAGATTCATTCCCTGGCACATAAGGGAGACCACAGTGTTTTCATGGGTTAGTGGCTGACGTGCCCAGTCTGTTTCCTTTGATGGGGAATGTGTCAGGCTCCACTGCTGAGGAGGATGGCAACCACAGCCTGACAGGCAGATCTTCAGGACAAAGTGTCAGTCAGTAAATACAGGGCTTCAGAAGCCAGGTGAGTTTTTCACTGAGTTCCAAGAACGAGTTCGTTAAAACAAAAGCAGCTTCCCAGTCTCTGTCTAGGAGTTGGATCCATCACAAGTGAGACCCTAGGCAGAGCAAACCTCTTCAGTGTCTACTGGCAACCAGAGTGCACTTTCGTCCATGGTGTGCTCCCCGAGACGTGAGGAGACGACCTCTGCCAGGCTTTGGCCACTGTGCCCACAAAGAAAAAGCCGTGTGCAGTGACTGTACCACCCATTCTCTGTGTCCCAGCGGTTGTTGGCAGCGGAGCAGCTAGGGAGAGTGAAGATGCCTGCAGTTGTCAGTGTCAGGCTTCAAGATCATTGTTGAAGGCCCAGTGGGGACCCCATGTTTAGAGGAAAGAAGTCCAGATGAAGCAAAATTGCTTAAGGAGAGACTGACTTTGGGGACGTTTCACTTCATTGACGTGGTTCAAGTTTTACCTTAAATGTACCTTATGCTGACTTGTGGGAGATGGTGGAATCACCCAAGTTTGAAATTCCAGCATTACTCATGAGCGTAGCTGCCCACTTTTAGAATTGTATCATTTCGAGGTAGTTTTTTGTGTTTTCTCATCTTGGTGCCAATGAAAAGCATAAACAGTGATGTCAATCTCAAGGTCAGTGTCACTAATTCATATATATATATATACTCGCATGGCCTTGGGTGAAACAAATAAATGCTTCTAGAGTGAGGGAGTGTACCTCCCCTTAGAGCTCTACTAGGTGGCCCAGAATGGTGGGTTGAGCCATGCATCTGGAGCCAAAAGCTCTTGATCTGAGATCCACGTCTGCCACCGTTTGATCGTAGACACGTAAAAAACGCTTTCATGCCTGATTCCTTATTTATGAGATGAAGAGGTCAAAAAGGTTCTTTGCAACCCCATGGCCTCAACCGGGAAGCCTCTGGGGCGTGTCTGGAGGGCAGGGTGCAGCTGAACAGGTGGGTGAGACTAGGGTGGGTGAGGCTCACTGCTGGCAGCACCCTGAGCAGAGCTGCAGCTTCGCAGTGGCCACGGGGCTCGACACCAAATGGAGGGAGCACAACCATGTGACCTACAGAACTTGCTCCTTCTGCCCCTTCTCTGCCCTGGAGAAGCCGAGTATGAGTTTGGGGACAGCTGCCTTTGTGAGGCTCTTCCTCTGCACTGGCTCCTGGTTTTGGTGCAGCCTGGCTCCAACATGTGGAGCTTAAAGCACAACTTTAGCAAAGTCCCCGGTTATAGCTAACTTCAGACCGAATCTAAACTACCTTTTTCTATCCATAATGGATACATTTTCTTCTACTCCATTATAACAGATCTTCAGGAAAACGGGTAAAAATGAATTGTTCTCTCTGTGTGTCTCTCTTTTAAAAATTTACACACAAATTAAAAAAAAAAAAAAGGAATTGTTAACCTTTAAAATCTGATATCTGCTGATGTTCCCCAAGAGACCCTGGAAAGAGTGTCCAGTGATGGCACAGAGACCCAGTTTGGGAGTGTGGTGTGGAAAGCCCAGTCCTGCCCCTCTGGGTAACAGAGAGCCAGGATTCTCTAATCCACACCACATGCGGTGACCTGAGCAGACCCGACAGGACAACAGAAGGCTTGCTGTCTCCTTGCCGACCAGTTGCTCGGAAGCCCTGGTACAGCTGTGGCCGGCTGTGTGGGGAACTGCAGCGGGACTTGATCTTTTAATCTCTTTTCTCCCTTATAGGTATTATAAATAACAACTGGTCTGTAGGAGTACCTGCCAGAAGGGATTGAGATCTGCATTCTGTACTCAAAAAAGCATTGTTTTGTATCATCTTAACTTCATTAGCCATTAGAGGAGTGGGAGGGGGGGAGAATAAAACCCCAAAGCAGAGCTACTTCGATTTGACCCAGAAAGTCCAAGTTGAGGAATTTAGAATTGAAATCGAGGAAGGCAAGGTACTCCAAAACCTCAAATTCCTTAGAACTTCTCTGAGAAAGTAAAAATTGCACACAAGTCAACATCCCTAAGTTCATTCCAAGTTAAACAAGTGAATTGGAGTTTTGAATTCAGGCAGACAGTGAAAAGCTGGGATTCTGACAAGCAGGGTGGCTTCCAAATGTTGGATGCTCTTTGGTTTCCATTTGCTTAAAGTTGAGAGGGAGTTCAATTGTCCATTTTGGCTTCTGTTTGTTGGTTCTGGAGGAATTATGATCTGTTTTAGAGCTCTCTAGGAGGGCAGAGAGGTTACATTCTGCCACCTCCCTCCACGCCCCGCCCCCTGGCAGAGAAGGCAGTGGCGACACTTGGCTGACGCAGGATCACACAGATGTTATTATGTTTGCTGATGTTTCCCTCCTTCCACCCTTGAGTTCTAGAGACTAGATTACAGGTCCATGCGTGATCCGTGGAAGAATGCATGTTGTGTGTTGTAATCATGCAGACAGGTAAAATAAGAAGCAAACAAGAAGCCCCTACCTCTTGGGAAGATATTTGTTACTTACTCCTTAGAATTTGGCTTATTTCTAGTTATTTCTTTTTTAAAACTGAGATAACATAGGCATAACGTTTGCCATTTTAACCATTTTTAAGTGTACTATTCTCTGGCATTAAATATACTCATATTATTGTGCAACCATCACCACCATCCATCTGCAGAACATTTTCATCTTCCCAAACTGAAACTATGCACCCATTAAACAGCAACTCCCTGTTTTCCTGTGTCCCCAGCCCCTGGCAACCACCCTTCTATTGATACTTTCTGACTGTGGATGTGACTACTCTAGGTACCTCATATAAGGGACATTGTACAATATTTACACTTTTGTGTCTGCTTTATTTTACTTAGGATAATGCCTTCAAGTTTCATTTATGTTGTAGCATGTTTCAGAATATCCTTCTTTTTTAAGGCTGAATAATATTCTATTGTATAGATATACCACATTTTGTTTATCCATGTATCCATTAATATACATTTGTGTTACTACCACTTTTTGGGTATTGTGAATAATGCTGCTATGACATTGGTATACAACTCTGTCTGAGTCCCTGCTTTCAATTCTTTTAGAGTATATACCCAGAAGTGGAATTTTTGCATCATATGGTAATTCCATGTTTAATTATTTTAGTTAACGGAAACTCCATACTCTTTCCTACAGCAGCACAGTGTTTTACATTCCCATCAACAATGCACAAGGTTCCAAATTCTCCTCATCCTCAGCAACACTTGTGATTTTCTGGGTTTTTTTTTTTTGATAATAGCAATCCTCATGGGTGTGGAGGGGGTATCTCGTTGTTTTGATTTGCATTTTCCTAGTGATTAGTGACGTTGAACACATTTTCCTATGCATATTGGCCAATAGTGTATTTTCTTTACGAAATGTCTATTTAAGTTCTTTGCCCATTTTTAATTAGGTTGATTATCTTATTGTTGCTGAGTTGTAGGAGTTTTTGTTTTTCCATATTCTGGATATTGATCCCTTATCAGATGTATGATTTGCAAGTACTTTTTCCCATTGTGTGGGTTGCCTTTTCACTCTGTTGATAGTGTCCTTTGATGCACAAAAGTTTTAAATTTTTATGAAATCCAGTTTATCTGGTTTTTCTTTTGTTATTTGTGCTTTTGGTGTCATATCCAAGAAGTCACTGCCAAATTGCTTTTAGATATTTTAACGTATAGCTCCTTTCTCTGTAATACCACAAAAACCATTACTTGTGTAATTTTATCTTTTGAAGGAATTTTGCTTTGAAATAACTCTTTTGTTGTTGTTGTTGGCAGATGGACTTGACATAATTTCAGAATTGGTTGATTTCACTTTCACCCTGCTCTGTCATCTCTCTTCTCTTCATAAGGGATCACAAAGGCTCATTGTGGATAAAGAGAAAAGAGAGAGTAAGGGAAAGGCTTAGTTAGAACAGGACCTCAATCATTTGTATTATAGGGGCTGAGGAGAGAAAGGCCATATTTCAGAAGTCTGGGGAATATGAGAGGGCCCTTTAGCAATCACGACTTGCAGGAAGTGTATGACACCAAACTGGACTGCCATTTGTCTGAGAAGTCTGAGATTTATTTCCTAAAGCTCATTTTTTCCCCTCAGGCTGGAAAGATTGTTGAAAAGTGGGCAGATCTTAGCTGCAAACCTCTAGGGAATTGACACTCAGTCTCTACCCCAAGGACAGAAAAAGTTGTTCCATATCTGAAATGCCTCCAAGTGTATAGACAATGACTTTTTAAATTTTTCATTCCTTTTTAGAACACACCATACATTCCTTTCATTTTTAATAAATGCTGCTCTGATTCTTCTTATAGCGTAGAAAATTCTTTTCCTGCTTGCCAACTTCTCATACTTTACTCACTGTTATTTCTGGGTTATATTCTATGCACAAAGCACCATTGATAGTAACCACACATCAAAACACCATGGATATTGCTTGGTATAAAAATGCGACTGAGGAGTGCATCATAAATTTATACAATCTCATCCTCGAAGAGCAAATTAAACACATAGAGAGAGAAGCCCTCAAGGACATTCTTCTTTACACTTGATTGTTCCACAAGAATATTTACAAGGTATATATGTTGTAGTCTTTTCTCATTTCTTATGTTACAACCATATGTCACGACTTCTGTAGCATTGGGCCTCTGTTTACTTGAGACAACTCTGGTTAGCTGAGTATTGGTTTGTTTCCCTACCTGGCATGTGTTCAGATAAGAGATTTCCTGCTTATACATCTGGTCTAAAGAATGGTTTTCTGTGCTAGTAATTGTCCCCATGCTACTGCCTGCACAGGGATACAGAGAGCTGTGGGTGTCTGGATTTTGCAGTTTTAAAAAGTTGAATGATGGCGTACTTTTTAAAGGCAACTCTTTTCAAATGAACTGCAGTTTAATTAGTAGATCCCCACTGGCCTCCATACACAGACTTGAAGGAATCAGTGAACAGCTTTACTGGGGACAGGAGCAATGGCAATAAGTTTCTCTAATACATATGTTATAAGATGAGATGTTAAGTTCCTAAAATCCAATTTGGTGGTTGGTTCATAGAGCCCAAGGCATCCAAGGAACTGGTATCCTGAGAAAGCACCTTTCTGGTATTGGATATTAGCTGCATATTTTAAAGTCATAATTAGTCTGGGAGCTAGCAAATGCATCTCATTTGCAGCATCCCATCATAACTCCTAATTTGAATGTCTGCAAGTAGGCACCACAGCAAAGCCAGAACTGGGCCCCTCCTGGTCTTGCCCTGCTCCTTCCTCTCCCCATTGTGCCTGTTTATCATGGGCTGCAGGCAAGTGTGGTGGAGCCTGAAGGAGAGAGAAGCAGAATTCAGAGCGAGAGGCCCAGGCCCTGCTCCCAGCTTAACTGGCACCAGGAAAAATGCCTTCAGCTGGCTCGGGGGCTTGTGCACTCCAGGCTTTGCTTGTTTGCCATGGAAATCCTGGTTGTAACAGAGGCCGCTGCCATTCAGACAGCGAGAGGGAAGCTGCTTTCATGGGGAGGCTTTTTTGGCACCGTGTCCGACATACACTCCAGTCAATCACGGTAAAGTGCCTAATAACAGATGTGGTAATTAAGCCTGAAGAACTCTGTCTCTATTTTTTATTGCAGGGAATAACAAAGTGCCTCATTAAACCTCCAATCATGCTGATTTTTGAATTGGGCATCCTGATGTCATCAAAAATGACATCTCTGCAAGAGCTTTCTTCCTAAGTCTTTATCAGCCTAGGGTGCTGACAGGGACAGGTTGGTTCAGTTTTGGTGGGGACAGTTCTGTTCTTTCCGGTCTGCCCTTTGCACTCCAATACTGAAGCATATGCAGATTCCTGGGGTACCATCAGATTCCTTTAAGTACTTTGGATAAAAATAAACAGTTTTATTAACTTTTATGTGCTTGTGTGAATATAAAATGCTCCCTGAATCTCTTTGGTCCAAATTCTACTGCTTATAGCAAGAAATTAACTTCAGCTTTCAATCCTAGAAAGGTTTCAAATAACCTGAAACCATGGTAAATTACCATATTTTAATAAGATAAATTATCTTGGAAAAAGATTTAATTATATCTGAAAAGGTCTGTCTTTGATTGTGGCAGTTTCTAAGGCAAATGTCTTCATTAAGGTTGTTTTCCCTTCTTTCTTTTTTAATGATGAACATGAGTCTGGCTCATCATGGAGAAAATGAATCTAAGAATTTAATAACTTGGGCCAGGTAGAAAAAGTGTATGTCCTCAATAGTAAGAGAACATGGCTTGAAACTCTCTGGAGAGCTTCCTGGATTGTTTAGAGCTGGGTCTATGTGATTGTTGGTGCTCTTGGGAAAGACAGCCAAGTGCTCTGCCCATTTTTGATATGTCTCTACATGACTCTATTGGATAGTGTAGATTTGGAAACAGCATTTATATCATGGAGATGATTTTTTACTTGTTTCTAATCCAGTGTGGCCATAAGCATAGAGATGCTTAAGTATTTTGAAAAGGCCCTGGATCCCATTTTATAAAATTATTGACTCATACCCTTGTCTCCTAATGCATAATTTTGAGTTTTTCAGGATATTACCAAGAGAATTTCTAGTTGATTATATTCTTAAATTTAGCCCTCTTAATCTAATCCAATGAAGCAGATGATTCATCGAGCATAATCAAGGTTTAATTTAATTTCAACCCAGGTATTAAAAAAGCATAAACTTGACCTGCTCATCTAATTAGCCTTGAACAAGCAGTTTGTATGTATTTAACATTTGTACACACACATACATGGAAAGGGATACTAATGTTAATGGCACTCCATATTTGTTTATTCAAATGACACCTAATCACTTTTTTACTACCTTTATCCATTTAGACATTTTCTGCCATTGATATCAAACATATTTCTTGCCAAATATGAAAGTAGGCACGTGCCCACAGACCTTACCACATTAAAATTTGTTTTAAGAAACTATCTCTATGTACACCTTGCATCAAAAAGTGAGACCTCCTAGGTACAGTAGGAAAGACCTGTGGTTCAAGAGAAGACTGTTGCAAGGATTATTCAGTTGCTGGAAAAGCAAAGCTTTTCTTTAAATAAGATTCCTATTAGTTTTCTTATATTTTCCTTAACAATAGCAAGATCTTCTGGGATGATACAGCTCATGTTTTAGTTCCCGTTCCGTTGCTGGGGAAATGTTTCTATTAATTCAGAGAGATACCTTTCGGATGAAGTGGAAACTTGGCCAGCAGAGTGGTCCTGAGCTAAAGCGCCACCTCCTGGTGGAACAGATCACTTCAGGGATGGTTTCTCAAAGTTACCTGGACGTTTTCCCCGGGTGTGGATGCCGTTCTCAGTTGTTAATCTCTCACCTCAAGCCTCTAGACTCATATCAACTGTCTGTGACTCACAGGATACAATCCCCTGACTACTCTTCAGCCTCTCAGATCACTGCTGAAAACAATGTGGATGTTGCACGCCCCACGGCCCCAAGTTTTGACCTATCTCAATTAACAGCCGTTTATTGAACATCTGTTATATTCTTACCGATGGGGAGAGAAGTAGAGATCAAAGAGGAGTGGAATAAAGACAAGATAAAGACATGGACTCTGCCTTCAAGGAGCTTGTAGTCTAGATGAGGAGGGGGGTTGGTTATGTGAAAAGATGACCAGCAGCACAAGGTAACATACAGATGAAGGATGTGGAGAGTTGGTTCCATCAGAGATTTCTATGAAGCTTTTAGTGAAAAGACCAAAGAATATTTTTACTTATGTCCTGAAAACATCATTAATTAGATATGGAATGAGAGAATAAATTATTGCAAAGAGAGAAATAAGTTGACAGGAAGCTTATGTAATGGTTTGAATTTCAAACAGTTAGGGAGGCGTACATGTTGACCCAAGGGAATCATAGAAATTAATCATAGACCCTTTCAAATTAGCAGAGCAAGAAAAATATAATCCATGCAGGAAACTTTTTCCATCCTCCATAGATTCTTCAATTGAGATAGGCTTCATGTATAGTTTAAATCCATTATATTTTATTTTTCCTTTTAAAATTAAATGATTAGAAAGTTTAAAACCTTGAACAAATGACAGTAATATAGTTTATAGGGACTTATTCATAAGAAGGAAATTAAGGTATTCAGTATGATGGGGTCAACTTAATCTTGAATGCTTTGTGCTGCCTGTAGTTTCCAATATTTATGATAAAATGAAGATACTACTATTAGAGATTTTGAAATTAAAAAAAAGAGTCAAGGATGGGTATTTATAATAAAGACAAAAGAGAAATGACATTTAAAAGATCAAGAACGGAGGAAGGGAAGAGATTTTAAGAAATGTCATAAATTGCAAAGCCTGTGGCCCTGCAGAGTTCAGAACTCATGGCTTCAGTTCAAATACCTTTAGCTTTTTTGGTTCAAATTGCCCTTAAAGAGTTATTAGAATCTGCTTGAAAGTAAAGGTATTAATCACCATGAAACCTGTAACTATATTGATGTTAATGTTACAGTTTATTTATTTATTCTTAGCGTTATACTTGGTGTGCATTTATGCCCACCTGTGCTTTTCATTTTCTTTCCTTATTTGGGTAATGTATGACACATGTACATTCGGGGTCCATTAAAATCTTCTTTTGCTTGTATCACAATGTGACCTTCATTAAAGACCATCAAGGGCCTTAGGTAGTTCTCAAAATTGAGCCTAGGGCTTCCCTGGTGGCGCAGTGGTTGAGAGTCCGCCTGTCGTTGCAGGGGACACACGGTTTCGTGCCTCGGTCCGGGAAGATCCCATGTGCCGCGGAGCGGCTAGTTCCATGAGCCATAGCCACTGGGCCTGCACGTCCGGAGCCTGCGCTCCGCAATGGGAGAGGCCACAACAGTGAGAGACCCGCGTACCGCAAAAAAAAAACAACAAAAAAATGGAGCCTAAAGTTCTTTTCCTTTCTATATTTCAAGGATATATTTAAAATGACTTTATAATATAAACTTTCCCTTTTCTAAACTATATTTATATTGCACTTCATGAACGCGTCGAAGCAGGGTGGTCCTTCAGTTACTGTAGACTGTAATAATCTGCTAATTGTTGAGGGTTTGTTCTGGTGTGTTCCCAGACATTGTTTTTATGATGAAGTTTGCTGGGATGGGTCCCTCTACCAGCCCACACAGAAAGGCCCTAGGAATTGTGCTCTTCAGCCATGGGGACTCAACTCTTCCCAAGAGTTCTTAGCACAGCAAAAGACTGCCATTGAGAGCTTGGTTCCATTGCTCCTTTGCCCCTGACTGCTGTACCTTTCTTTGTTACTTATATTGCGTGAATCCCAGCGCATCCTGGTCCCTCTCTTTACTGCTCCCAAATGTATACTCATGGTCACCTCACTTTGCCCACAGCTGAGATGAATATAGGTCTACAAAAATCATGACCAGATGTAGCTATGTGTGAGCAGGGGTGCTTACTGAGAATAAAGGAATGCCAATGAAAAGAAAACCTTTAGCTTTTAAATGAATTTACAGAATAACTATTAATTAAGCCCTTGAAAGTGTCCATAGGTTCTCTATATAAACAACATAATTTTTTCTCTAATTTTGAACAACTACTTTTCTAGCAAAGGTTTAATTGTTTTCCTATGTTTATATTCACTAGTATTGTAATCATTTTATTTCAACTCCAGGATTTCCCTTTGTAGTAGTATAGTTTAGCAATTAAATGGGATAAAATCTTGAAATATTATTGAGCCCTCCATATGTGGTAAGAATATGTAAAGATGAACAGTGTACTCTTTTGATATCAGGGAGTTTACCAGCTAGTGGAGAGATGAATAAGAAAATGGTGAATAAAATAGTGTGTGTTATTACTCTGACAAAGTCCACATCATCTACTCCCTGGATGCCCCAGAGGTTATGAGGGTAAAGAAGAAGGATGTCTAGGTTGGCCTGGGAGCTCTTCTAAGAGGAAGTAACCTTTGATTCTTGAGGAACTAGTGAGAATTAAGTTGACCAGATAGTTAAGGGCATTCCAAGAAGAAAGAACAGCATGGGGAAAGACATAGAGGAGTGAGAACGTGTAATATTTTGGGAAATTCAAGTAGCAAGGATTGCTCAAGTGATATTTAGAAGTGATATATACCTGTGGGAATTTGCTGGGTGATAAGGCTCAGTTTGGGCTTTACCACAAAGGCAAGCTCTCAAAAGGTTTTAAGTATGAAAGTGTGATGTTCTCATATGTGTTTTGAGAGGGTTGGTGGCAGCATGGAGGATGAATTGGAGATTAATTGGAAAAAGGATAAATTGATCAAACTGAAAAACTAGTCAAAAGTTAGTGGTTCTAGGCCTTGGTTTTAAAACCTACTTTATCTTTACAACAAAAGGTCAAACTAAAGGACCAATACCACAGAACTGTTTATTGCTGTAGTTAGAATGAGGAATGAAACTAAGTTAATAATAAATGATAGAGGCATATATTTCTCAACTCTTTATTTTGTATTCCAGTGTTAAAATAAAATTAAAAACTTAATGACTCAGGAAGAGCCCCCCCCCCAAAAAAAAATACTGGCCATTTCCTCATTCCTGATAGAAGTTTTTGGTAAGATATAAAAGTGATAACCAACTTAAAATGCTGGGACCATACTAAGTAGATACAGTTGGACTGAAAATGAATTTAAAAGTACATTGGAAAGCAGGTAAAAATCGCCAAATGCTATGTTAAAAAATAATTATAAAATCATCCTAGAATATACAAAGATTATAAATACTTGCAGTAAGAGATAACGACTCTTGCAGTGATTTTGCCATTGGAAAATTGCCTTAAGCCCTAAAAAATAATGAAAAATAAATTAATGAGAAACATTTCCCATAAGAAGATCAAGCATATTTGGCTGAGAATGAGAGAGAAAAATTAAAATGCCCATAAGAGTTGTAAAATTATGCCCCATTTCAAAGTAACAAAGTCCTCCCCCAGAATTCTTTAAAAATAAAAGGTACTTTAAGTTATATAAGAGATGTACAATGGACTCATAGTACATAAAAATTATTAGTTCTGGAAAAACCCATAATTTGAAATATATGTATTTTCAACAGATTTTTATTAGTTCAATTTACCAATTCCAAATCTTGCTGGAGAAGTCCTACCAGACACAAACCTTTTTCTTCTTTAAACTAGTTTTCTTTACTTAAATTCTTTATTCAAGTCTACATACTTGACTCTTCTCTATACTTTATTATTCTTTAAAGTTATTTATTCATTCATTTGTTCTTCATTCATTCTTTTGCCCTCCTCTCTGTGAGGTGCCGTTCTAAGTACCAAGGACATCACAAAGAACCAAAAAGGAATCATTGCGCTGAGGAATTGGGGGAATGTCCATTTACCTTTCATTAACTCCTTTGCCTCAGCCATTAGCAAAACTTTTATGAGGCTGTGTCCACTCTGCTCCTTCTATGCAGAGATTGGGTGGACATAACTCATGGTGAGCTCCTCCTCCTTGGAATGAGAAAGGGCATTCACGAGTTACCTGATTAAAGTCTTGGCCATTTGTCAATATTTTAGAGTTAAACTTTTATAAGAACCCCAGGGCCTATAACTTGTATATTTGTATTCTGTTAAGACTGGCATCAGCCGCAAAAAAAAAAAAAAAATTTGTCTTTATTATCTTTGTGTGTAGCAATTCAGAATATTGTGCAAGATAAACTGATAGGATCTTGCATTTTGGTCCACTATTAGGCTAAGGAGAAGCTATTTATGAAATAGGTTTGTGACCTTGGGCATACATGTAATTTCTCTGGATCACAGCATCATCATCTGTGAAATTAGGGTACTGGACCAGCTTCCTGCTGACGGCCATCTTCCCACAAAAATCGATGAATCATAGGCATTCTGGAGGTTTATAAGAAAGGAAAATGGAAAATACAACTCTCATTTTAAGTCTCCTTGCCATTAAACCTGCTTTCCTGACTGATATGTCTGAACAGGAAGTAAAGCGAGAGCGAATCAGTGACCCATCAGTGATCAAAGTTTGACACTCAGCCAGACTAGAACGTCAGTCGCTATACCTTCCTGTCCCCGTGCCATCCAGATCCTGGATTTCCCTAAAAATGACAGAGAAGGACAAATAAGATACAGGGAAATCAGAAGAGAGTGTTATGGATAATGTGAATGAAGGAAGTAGTATGGAGAATGGCTCTTAACTTTCCTGTCAATATGCGATTGTTCTCAAACTATTATTCAGGGTTGTTCTCAAACTATTATTCAGGGTCAGACAGGGTCAATTCTTGAATAAAAGATCTGTCTCGATACCACAGGAAGTGGTGCTGCTGCTTCAGCATGTGGCACTTCATCTACTAAAACAAAGCCCTATTTTTAAGAGTCATAAAGTTGGGGTTTGGGTTGTGGCTTCTTATATTTGCACATAGATGCTGTTGGTGAGGAAGCGGAAGTGGGAGAGATGGCAGCTCCAGCATTTTCTCCAGAATGTCCTGCCAAGTGCAGCTTTGAGTAATTACCTTCTGCCTACTTACACTTCCTCAGCAATTTCCTCACATTTTATCCCAAATCTTCAAAGCTTTTGCCCATGTGGGCTTAAAACCATGTGGATAAAAGTGTCCAGACTCCTTTGTGGCGATGCCTGCAGCTAGAGATGTCTGTGGTCACTCTGCATCCTGGTCTGGATTAGTGGTTCAGAACTGAGTAACCCTGGGAAGAATGGCAGTGGAGTTCCGCTGTCACTGATTATTTGCAACATCTGTACAGTCTAAACATGGAAATACCTTATGTACTTTCTAATTCACATTTTCAGTTTTGACCAGGAAGTTGCTTGGTCACTTGAAGAATCTAACTTTGAATGAATTTGCATTTCAAGAGGCTCCAATGCACAGATGGAGTATTATTTTAGGAAGACTATGACTGTTATACCTGATGGAGAGGTACTAATAATTTGACTGGAGTTAAGAAACCTGAGTTCTGTGATCTAATGTCAGACCACCCACAGACTAGCTCCGTGATCATGGTCAGGTCATCCTAACTTGGGCCTTCAGTTATTCCATTCATAAAACGAAAGGATTTTAACTGGATTCCATAAAACCATAAACTGTAACTTTCTGTTCTATTTTTTAGCACAAATGCTCTGTGGAACCCAGGATATGTGTAGTGCTCTGGAAAATTTTGGGGAGCCAAATGAATGTTAAAAACTTCAATTAAAAAAAAATTTAAAAAAAACCACTTCAATTATATGGCCTGTTATGAAGTATTAAAAATAGAGGAATGGTATATGTGTGTGTGTGTGTGTGTGTGTGTGTGTGTGTGTGTGTGTGTGTTTGCCTTAATAGAATCTAGATAGATGCAACTGACAGGAGAATTTTCTAAAATCTTGGTTCCATAGAAATTCTTTTCCTCATGGGGTTTGTGTTCCTCTGTTTTCTTCTCTAAGAAATGATCTTTGAGGAAAGTAAGACTTGACTTGGATTGCTCAGCTGTGCCTAATGGTGAGTGTCTCAGGAATTGAGGGTTAGTACAATGACCTAGAGTTGGACGAGCAGGTCCCCCTTGTCATGCCAGTGATGGGGGCAGATGAACGTCGTCATCTTTCCTACTATAGCAGCATGCACCATTGAAACGGACCTGCCCGAGAGGAGAGGGACCGTGCAAATACTTGGGCTTCCTGTTATTGTTCTGTCCTCCCACCAGCCCTGCGTGCAAGGAAAGACCTAAGGTGCTGAGACACTCAAAGTATCCTGCTGTACATCAGAGAATTCTACTGATATTTTCTCCTCTTACCCTTTAATTTGACTTTTCCTTTCTAAAGGAAATTGCCTTATTTTGTCATTCATTCTGTTTCCATTGGATTTTTTCCTGCTTGTACTGTGTCAGGGTATTGGTCAAACCTGAAATGTCCAGCTTCTTTAATTAGTATTGTTGGTTGAAAGAAAACAAAAAACAATAGTCTCCCTTTCTTTCTGGGCTGATCAAGTTCTATTTTCTAGTTCATTTTTCTTATACACATTTATTCCTGGACTGCCTGAGGTCTCATGAAGTGTTTGGATATTTTAACTTGAGTAAATCTTAAACCATGATATTCAATGCCATTCCTGACCTGGCTCTAAAATTCCTTTTCTACTCACTTGATTTTCTACTCTGTGCTCCAGACAGCCTTGCCCATTCGCTTTTCCCTCTGGGAAGCTGCTTTCTCTTGCTTTTGCTCCTACTCGTTCCTTTGGGTGCAACCTCCCTTGCTCCATCTACCCAGCACAGCCCTCAATATGCTCTTATCCCCACTTTCCAGCTGGAAATACTTTCTTAACTTCCATACTTATTTTGTAACCTCTTTTGACCCTAATCATAATTTTTATTGCCTTGTTATTACTATCCACATGATAGGGCTCTCACATTAGATTAGAAACTCTGGGAGGGCAGAAATGTCCCTGATCAATGTCTGCTGATTGAGAAAACAAATGTTTGTTCTTCAGCAAAGGCTTTGAACAATGTCTATGTGAAACATTGTTAAAATAATTACATTATTAGGACAGTTGATGAAATTTGAATTAGGTTAAGGTTACATCGTAGTTTAGCATCAGTGTTAAATTTCCTCAGACAGTTGGGTTACACATAGGTGAACGTTCTTCTTTTTAGAAAATGTAAGTTGAAGTATTTAGAAGTATTTTCATATGTACAAAGTACTCTCAAATGGTTAAAGAATGTGTATATATATTGCCTATATATGTGTATGTAGATAGAGAGTGGTAAAGTAAATGTGGCAGAGTGTTAGCAACTAGTGAGTCTGGGTGAAGGGCACTCTTTGTTCTATTTTTGTAGCTTTCAAATATATTTGAAATTATTTTAAAATAAAAAGTTAACAAAATGAAAATTAAATTTTATATGCCATCTAATCAAAGATAATCACAGAAGACTAGGAATAAAGGAACATGTATTTGTAGATGAAAAATTAACTTATGGAAAAGTCTAGAATCCATTCATTTAATATTTTACAAATGACATTGCACAGAGCACGTGATGAACTCTCCAAGTTGTGAAGCAGATCAACTCTTCTGGATAGTCAGATGCTAAATGGTTAAGGATAAATGGCAGGATAATTTGGGACAGTGCTTTGTGTGGAAAAGCAGCAGATGCACCTTAAAACACAGGTATTGTGAGGTCATGCCTCTAGGGACGCAATAAGTCGAAGTGCAATTAGAAGTTGATGGGCTCTTGCTAGGAGTTCTAATGTAGAGAAAAGATTTCAGAAGCATTGCAGGTGGTTTCTTTTGTGTACGACTGATACTGAAGATGCCAACTAAATGGCAGGCATTTTTGAGAACTATTTTGGAAGTCAAAATATTTTTGGTATAGACATATTGAAATATAGGCATATTGGATATCTATTGCTGTGTAACAAATTAACTTAGTGGCTTAAAACAACAAACATTTATTATCTCACAGTTTATGTGGATCAGGAATTTGGGAGAAGCTTAGTTGGTGGGTCTGGCTCAGGGTCTCATGAGGTTGTAGCTGGTATTTCAGCAGGGACTACAGTCTTCTGAAGGTTTGACAGGGGCTGGAGGATCCATTCACATGGCTGTTGGCAGGAGGCCTCAGTTCCTCACTATGCCCATCTCTCTATAGGGCTGCTTGAGTGTCTTAATGACATGGCAGCTGGCTTCCTGCAGAATGGTGATCCAAAAAGCAAGATGGAAACTGCAACGCCTTTGATGACCTAGGTTTGGAAGTTATACTCTGTCAGTTTTGCAATATCCTATTGGTTACATAAGTCTATTCATTGTGAGAAGGGTTTACACAAGACAGAATTCATTGGAGGTCATCCGGGAGGCTGGCTACAACAATAGGGTATAATGAGTGCTGCAAATCATAGCTGTTGAAAAAGGGAAAGAAGGAGTGTATCTTATAAAAGGGATAAAGGGCTTGTTGTTGGATGGGCCAAAAAAATTAGAGATCTTCATGTTGGGAAGAATAGGTAGGAATATTACTGAGGAATATTAAATTGTGAGAGTTTAGGAAAATCAATATAATTTTATTTACTGAATTCTGGAATGAGAAGTAGTGTTTGAAGTTTTGAAGTTTGAAGTCTTTTTCTAATAAAGAAGAGGTGTATTGTTTTCCCAGTAGGAGATAAAAATAGACTGAATCAAGAAAATATAACTGGGACTGAGAATGGCTTAAACCCAGAACAGCTCTCCCAGTTATCAACCCTATTTTCTAGTATGTGTCCCAATCCTGCCAATTCTTTCTTTCATTGCTCTCTCACATACTTCCCATTCCTGAGGCTACCACCCTGGGACAGGCATCCCACGTCACACCCGAAGACACTAATCTCCACTCACTTTGTTCACCACCAGGAGGCAATCCCTTGGTTGGATTTTGAACACCTACTCTGTGTTAATCTTCAGAACACCTCTTTCATCAAATAATGCACCCTGCTCATAGACTTAAGTGTATTCCACTGCAGACAGAATAAAACCATCTGAACTCCTTAGCCTGGGGCTCCAGACCCTTCATCAAGAAGCTCTTCCTTCCTTTCTAGCACTGCTTCTCAAGATTCCTTACAAGACCTCCTGCTCTCCACTCTCAAGGCTTGACTCACACTTTTCCTTCTGCCTCGTGGCCCCTCCCCATTGTATTCATTTGCCCAAAGGCTTCCTTTAATCCTGATGTGATGCTGAGGGCAGATCGCAGATGTTGCAGTCATAAGCCAGCCATGTTCGAATCACCGCTCTGTTTTAATTGATTTCAGGTGAAACATTTAATCTCAGCCAGTGAGATTATGCATGTGAGGTACGAGGTACAAGGTAGGCACTCAGTGATTTCTAGTTTTTCTCCTTTTGGAAACTTTCTTTTCAAGTTTGACCTCTTTCATGAGCCTTCACTGCTCACATCGATTTTTCTATCTTCTTAAAACTCTGGCAATTCTTTCTACATTGACTCATTTGTCAAATAATTATATTTTATTTATAATCTTCCTCCATAGTAGATTTTGAACTATTGAAGCTAGAGACCATGCTTCATAAGTCATAATACTCCCCGCAGTTGCTTGCACTTAGATCCTTAGTGAGGACTGTTTGTGGACTTTTTTCCATATGTTGTAGGCGATGGATTTACAGGGATGTCATAGAGTACTTTGCAGAGTTGATGATGAGCGGGTGACCATGGCTTCCCCCAAACTCTCCCTTAATGTCACCTAGATTACACCTGTGGGGCGGCTGGTTAAGTAGGTGAGGCTGTACCTCTGTGTTACCCCAGCAGCTCTTTCAGTCTTAATCCTTAATTGTGGCTGCATCCTGCTGCGTTGAGATGGCCAACGGTTGTGGCTGTTCTCCGTGTGGTGTGAGCCCCTCAGGGTATCTCAGTGCCAGGCAGCCTCAGGGGTTTGCCCAGTTTTTGCTTGATGTGAAGTGCTCAGTGAATGCCAGAACTGATATTAAACACCCACTTCATGCTAATGTGTTGGTTTTTTTTTTTTTGGTTGTTTATAAAATCCTTATAAGTTTATAAAATAGGATTTGAGAATACCTTTCTTTTTTTAAATGTTAATAGCCACACTCATTTAACTTTTATTATTAGAAGCTTCCAAGGAATGCTGGGGGGGCTGCCATTACAACATGATTTAGTTTGACTTAGAAGCATATCTTGGTTGTGGTATTTGATGTGAGCAAAATGATGTGAGGATCCCCAGATGAAAATAGATAGCATTTTACTGCTTCCAGTGTGTAGTTATGCTTGAGTAAATTAATACGCTATTAGAATAACTAGCTTTGGGTGGTGAAAATAGAAATCAGGACAGTGCCTCAGGGATTCCTTTTATCGGTGAAGTAGTATTTCCATGGAAGTCGTCGTCTGAGGTTGTTCTTGGGGCAACCAGCAAGCATTACTCTTTTGACATCTTGACTACCCTGAAGCTGGACCTTTGATACTCTATTCACAGGTTCAGAGCTCCAGGAAGCGTACAGCACATCTGGGCAGCCTTTCTGAGTGATTCATGGTAAAGCTAGTACATCCTTTACAGATAACGTGATAGAGTGATCAGTAGACTAGGTGACTCTTGGTATCCAGGGGGGAAATTGTGAGAATGTGGCTGTTCTTAATCAGTAAATCACTTTCATCGAGAGAACTGTGAGAGGATTTTAGAGTAGTGAGCTTGAAAAAACAGTGGGTAAGGGCATCCAAGTTATTTCTATGTGTGCACTTAATGATTCTAATAAGGAAATAGATTTTAGAGCCAGAAAGAATTGTCTGGAATCATTTATCCTTCTGTTGTTGCAAAAATAAATTAGCAAGTCAACGCCCCATTATTTATTTCTCCCTAACACACTCATAAAGAAACTACTCCCTGTCATCACAACTCGGACTCATCCATTGTAAGGATTTTATTCAACCTGATTGTTTACTGAGTTTTTTGTAGTAGAATAAGCAAAGCCTGCCTTCCCAGTAGGCAGTAAGAGTTAACTCTGCCTGCTGTGTTTCCTCTTTCTAATAGGAGCACTTTAGCAATGCTCATCAGTTGTACTGATTTTCTGTTTTGATTTTTCCATAATAATTAAGTGAATGATATGGAATGCAATCAAGTTTGGCACTAGGGGGTTCATGCAAATGTCTCTTTATTTTTTTACATTTAAAATTTTGTTAAACTTAAGAGGCAAATTATTTGAAGGCAAAGACTGGGTGGGTAGGGGTAGCTCAATATCCAATTTAGAGTTTTGAATATTTTCAGAACGTCTGTTTCAAGGAAGCATATCACCACTGTGTTGCCTTTTTTTTTTCAGTTGAAATAATGCTCTTTTTTAAAGATTGTGTTTTGTTTTCATTTGCGCTCTAAGATTATAGTGTCAGACAAGATGGCACAGCTTAAAAGAGAAATGAGGAAGAAAAATATTTATTGAAGTTTTTTCCTTCAGGGTAGACACAAAGGAAAAAAGGTACACACGTTTACTCATCAAAACCTATAGAAGAAAACAAATCAAAAAGGGAAAAGGTATATGAAATGCCTTACCCACTTGTTTTGATTGCCTATCAGTGACAAGACAAACAAAAGGAAGGACCACCCATGTTTCTGAATATAGGGAAATATTTCATTTCTATACTCCTTTACAGCTCATTGGCACATTTGGGAAATGTCTTCTCCCCCTACCATGTATCAATATAACATATGAATTCTTTCCTCAAATGATTTTAATCAGTTCATGTGAGTTTGCACGATCCTTTCTTCTTGATTTAGCAATTCTTTTTGCTTTGAACATTTTATACTTTAATGTAGATTATTTTAGAACTCAGTTAATTTTCTAATTTTGATTTGGAAAATGCTTTGGGAGTAAGAGACAGAGTGACATATATACAATTTTAAATATACTGATATTTTTCCTTCCATGAATGCCGCCGGCAACTTTGCAGTGCAGTTTGATTTTTCTGTATGCTGAATTTCAGAAGCAACAAGGAGGTGACCAAATTCTGCTTTTTCTTTTTTTTTCTGCCATCCTCTTAGTGAGGTTAAACCCTTCACGGGGCCATGCATCAAGTACAAAACAAAAAGAGATACCAAATTAACGCTAAAATTTTCACATTAAAAGAGAACACAGGGACTTCCCTGGTGGCTTAGTGGTTAAGAATCCGCCTGCCAATTCAGGGGACACGGGTTCGAGCCCTGGTCCGGGAAGATCCCACATGCCGCGGAGCAACTAATCTCGTGAGCCACAACTACTGAGCCTGCGTGCTGCAACTACTGAAGCCCACGAGCCTAGAGCCTGTGCTCCGCAATAAGCAAAGCCGCCGCAGTGAGAAGCCCGTGCACTGCAACGAAGAGTAGCCCCCACTGGCCGCAACCAGAGAAAGTCCACGGGTAGCAGCGAAGACCCAACGGAGCCAAAAATAAAATAAATAAATAAATAAATTCATTAAAAAAAAAGAGAGAGAGAGAACACAGCCTCTTCCTTTTTCTTGGCAGTTTGATTCATTGCTTCCAGCAATTTCCAACTTTACAGACTAAACATTTCTAATTGGGAAATGGATGGTTTGAGTCTGAGTTGGTGACTCAGGATATAAACTTTCCAATTTGGGGTAATTGTTTGTGAGTAGTTGGCAGATTACTGCTGACCAGCTCTTGTTGTCTTTAGGAAAGAATGAAGGTTAAGATACATATTTCACACTTCGTTGAAACAGAATACTTACCTGACATAGATAAGGCAATGAGACAGAGAGATATTTGCCATGCTTATTTGTTACAACCAAAATATAAAAGGTTTACTTTTTTTGATGGATGAGGAAAATAGCACAGTATATTACATGTCCTTAACTGTGAAATGGGGATGATAAAAATACCTACGTAAGTTACTGTGCAGATTAAATAGGTAATTCACGTAAAAGGTTCAGCACTGTGCCTGGCACAGAGTAATAGGTCAGGAAATGTTAGCTGTTATTGTTTATCATCATCATCATTACTTTGTATTTATTTCTGTTAAGTAGCATAGCTTCTTTAATTATATAATGTTAAGCTTCAGATTTTACAACTTCATGATGGTTAGCCTGTGAGAAACATTAGTAATTTGAATTAATTTATAAGCAATATTTTGGCTACTCATTTATGCTTTATATGTTGGAATTATTTCATAATGATTGAAATCTCTCAAAGATTTCACTACCTCTCATAGTGGCTTACACTATCTTTTAATTATCCTACAAATCCATGACCTTTATTCCTTATTCCAAATCAAACATTTTCTTTTGTTTTAGCCTTTGTGGATTTAGAGATAGGTAATTTGTCATAATATACTTAATATACTTGTGCTTATAACAATCTTGATTTTAAAGAACTTAATACTTCCTCATTTAATCTATTGTCTGGAATCTGAAGAATAAACTATTTCCTAAGGTTAGGTGTTTGCCCATATTGTTGTTATTATTTGTTTGTTTTAAGATAAACTTACCTTTTAAAACCACAAGATTATTATTCAATGAATTTGGTTCCCAGACACTAAAAACTGGTAACCTCATGGTGTGGAAAATTAGTACAACTTCTCAAAATGCCAGCTCTCACCCAGAAAATAACTGCTTAGTACCATAATCTGACCAGTTGTTACTAGTTTCACCAGTTTACCAACAAGCAGGCTAATGCTTGTTTTCTTTTTTTTTTTTTTTGGCCTCCCGGCATGTGGGATCTTAGTTTCCTGACCGGGGATTGAACCTGCGCCCCTTGCATTGGAAGCGATGAGTCTTAACCACTGGACCGCCAGGGAAATCCTGGATCAGCTATTTCTATGTCCATTTTTATAATGATTACATAAAATCATTTTATATAGTGTGACAAACTTTTCCTCCTCACTAAGGGCCAGGTTCCCCACACCCCTGCCCTCCCCTGCCTCCCAGGAGGAGGGCTTCTGTGCTTCCATCTCCATGAAGGGCTCACCCTCCACCCAAGGGGCCGTATCAGGCATCCCTCCTCACTCTTACTCCCACATCAATCACCAAGTCCTGTCTATTTCGCCTCCTGAAAAACTCCCAGAGTCACTCAGTTCCCTGCAACCCCAGTGTTACTTCCTTATTTCACTCGCAGTGGTGTCTCACCTGACCTCCCTCTAATAGTCTCCTCCTGCAGGTCCCTCACCCCCTGAAGCCAGTGATCTTTCGAATGTCACCCTGTAGCCTTTCCTAGCTCTCGGTAATCCTCGGATGAAGTTCACATACTTTGCAATGTCTTATAAAACCCATGGTGATACGCCCCATATCTTTCTCCAGCTGAGCTAGTTTGAGCTCCCTAAGTGTGCCTGACCTTCCCTCACCTCCGTTCCCTCTGCCTGGAACATTCTCCTCCCTCTTCTTCTGTCTCCTTTGCAGGCCTAACTCTTCTGAAGATATGTTACTAATTGTTTTTCCTTTTTGGTCTTTCTTCCTCTCGATAGTAATACCAGGTTCATTTTTTCTAACACTGACCGCCAAACACCTTTACACTTTTTTTCTATACACCTATGTAGAAACCTCTATAAAACAGCTGGTTTTGTCTCTGTTCAGCAGATGGGGAGACAGAAGCACTAAATATAAGAAATGTAAATCACAATTATTAAATTATAAAGATCTTGATGGGCAGGGACAGGAACTAGATGTGTGTTTTATGTCCAGTGTTTGCACGGTGCCTAGGATAGAGTGGGCATTCAGTGTACGTTGAATGAATTATTGAATGACTCTCAGTTTAAGCCTGAGGTGCCTCTGTCTTGAGTCAATGGAGCTTCTGTTTCATTGTTTATCCTCTAGGACAAATGAGGCCAGATTCCTCTGTGTGCCCTCTTCTTCCAGAAGGGAAATATGCCTGGTGAGAGAATCTGGAAGACTGTGTTGCTCTGAGCTGTTGAGGTAGATTCCTTTAATGTTAGCTGGCATGGAAGAGAAGGTCTCTTGTTATGGTGGCAATTAATGATGATTTGCACTTTTTAGTAATTTACAAAATGGTGACCATCCTGACAACATAAGAAATATCTCTCTCTCCTGGACCGTGAAAGCTGGTGACCCATCATAAATCCAAGACTCGTTATGCATGTTTCAGCCCTAGTAACAACTGGTACTGAATAGTTGATGTGCTCAGAAGAATTCTGTTTGGGTCATTTTAACGCATCTTTAATTTGGATTTTTTTTCTTGTAGGTTGTTCTTCAGAAACAATGGTTATTTCTTTGAACTCATGCCTGGGCTTTATCTGTATACTGTTATGCCACTGGATCAGGACAGCATCATCTCTGAACCTTGAAGACCCTAATGTGTGTAGCCACTGGGAAAGGTAATGGTTTTGAAAGTAGTCTGAGAAATAATTTCTGATAGATTCCTTTGTATACTCTCATTATCAGTACCATATATAAAATTAGAATTTGAGAAGAGATTATAAAATTACTTATATGTAAAAATCATTAGTTATATGTAATAATTAGATAGTATAATTCACCTTGGTCTTAGAGAATATATATTATGTGAAGAAAACTTGATATACTGATTCTAACACAGGTGCAGTTGTAAGACCAAGGAAAACATTAATAGATTGATTAAAACGACCTCCCTAAGGTCTTCTCCCTGCTCTGTATCTGTTTGCAATAATTTGGTGGAACTGGACCTATGCATGGGAACCAATGAGGGAGCAGTGGAAGACAGTGTGGAATAATATCCTAGAGTGTTGAAATGAATGGCATAAAAAATTGTGCAGTAGGTGGCCTGAAAGGGAGACATGATTTCTGGAGGAACTGGCAAGGCTGCATGGAAGTATTGTCCCCTGAGATGTCTTTGAAGACCTGAATAAGACGAGTAGATGGCAGTGATTGGGTGGGGTTCTAGGATGGAAGGTAGTTTGAAACCAGTGCCATGCAGACCACTAAGGACTGTGCCCAGTAAAACTAGAGTCAGTACAGGATTGAGGAGGGCAAGGTTGAATAGATTATTTGAAAGCAGATGATATAGTATCCAGATCTAGGTGATTTGCAGTAGGAAATACAGAAGAAGTACAAAATAATAGGTCATCTTATAGTCCCTTTTAGAACACAGAAACAGCACAAACCATTTAGTGATACTGCAGTGCCGTCAAATGCAGTTTACCGTGCTCTCACGTGCTACTTGCATTCCTAGGAAAGTGTGTATCTTTATTCGAAATTAACATTGCACTTGCAAGTTGTTCAAGCAAATAGAAGGTGTCAAGTACTAGAGATTAATACATATTTGTAATAGCTGTAAGTTCAATGACATCAAACTCTTGGTCTCTTTTTCCTGTCACCCTCAGCATCCTGATGAGTACACCACAGAGTAAACATTCTAATCGCTGTGTCACCCACGGGTGGGATGCACAAAGCTCAGAGTCTTTCAGGCACAGCAGCTGTATTATTCTAGGGGCACACTGGTTCCTCACTCATAGCGTTATTTATCGGTGAGGGCTCGTCCCCAACTCCATTGGCAGTATTACATTCAGGGTAACAAAAACATATTTTCCTGATCAATCAATAGAGTTATGTAGCCTTATGAAACTTTAAGCTGTAGAGGAAATATGAATGTGTAATAAAGTTCTATGTATTTGTGCTATTAACTATGTTATATAGAATTTAAGGGAAGGGACCTCCTATTAATTATCTTTATAATTTTCACAGAACCACTCATAAAACATTTCATCAACAAAGTACATAATAAATATGATTAAAGTAATAAAAATGAATTGATGAATACGTGAATAAGAACATATCAAATTTAGAAGAGGGATCGTCCATTGGTGGTTGAAGTTCTTGGAGGATGATAGCTTTGGAATGGGAGGAAAAATCAAATTTGTTAGGTACTGTGAGATAAGAATCAAGAGATCTTGGTAATACATTAACTGTGGAGGTGAAAGAGGCAGAAAAGGCTGAGATTTAGAACCTGCTGTGAAAGAGTGGAGGTGTCACTGCACATATGGAAAAATAAAAAGAAGAGAGCTGATTTGACAGGGAAGAGATTATTGTGGTTTTATCATGTTGTATGGATATGATCAGTTTGAAATATGGGCCTGGATGAATGTTTAACTTTTCATTTAAACAAAACATTAAAAAGATATTTCCCCCAGGTTTTCTTTTTTTTTTTACTGGATGTGTTGGGTCTTCGTTGCTGCACGCAGGGGCTACTCTTTGTTGCGGTGCAAGGGCTTCTCATTGCTGTGGCTTCTCTTGTTGCTGAGCACAGGCTCTAGGCACGCAGATTTCAGTAGTTGTGGCTCGAGGGCTCTAGAACGCAGGCTCAGTAGTTGTGGCGCACGCGCCTAGTTGCTCCGCGGCATGTGGGATCTTCCCAGACCAGGGCTCGAACCCGTATCCCCTGCATTGGCAGGCGGATTCTTAACCACTGCGCCACCAGGGAAGCCCCCCCACCCTCCCTAGTTTGTTTTGACATTGTCCTATCTTATAATCGTCGTGGACAAAAAGGCCTTATGAAATATAAGAAAGAGTATTGGCTTAGCCCTGTTTTTTTCACTTAAGCAGTCCAGTGATCTTGGATGAGTCTCTTAACATCATCCAATTCAAAGATTTATTGTGAAACTTTCATCAAATAATGTATGAAAGATGTTTTGTAAAATAAAAAGTGCTGGATGAATGTAAAAAAAAAAGAAAAGAGAAATATGCGCCTGAAAGTGTTTGGGAATATAGATTTGGGAGTCTCCAGCATGATGAGAGAACAGATGAGCTCTCCGAGGGAAAGGCTACAAAGAGAAAAGAATCCAAGACTTCAGGTAATCCAGCACCCACTCAGATGTACACATTTTGTCCTGATTTCTTGCTGAATATTTAACCATACTTACCAACACATAATTGCATTGTTCTGTTCACCATTTTAAATTCCCAATGTCTAAAACACTGCCTTGCATATGGCATGTGCTCAGTGAATAATTGTTGAGGAGTAAACTCACCTTCTGGTAGGAAAGGAAATGACTAAATATGGACATCAGTAGTGGGGATGGGGAGGGGGGAGTGATAGAGAAGGGGCACATTAATCTCTAAACCTAATATAATTCCACTGTTGTACAGGTGATTAGAGTAACCGCTAAAATACTCACTAATGGGGAAGAAATTCAGTGTGGAAAAATAGGAAAATGATGGAGATTTTTTTCCTGTCTATATTTTTCCTATAAACTGCTAAAAAGAAAAATTGACAGCTACAATTTTCTTATTGATAGATTTTCTGTTATAAGGCTAGATAATGATTCTTTGAAGAAAGGTTAAAAAAAAGTGGAATTGTTTTGGCAAGAATGGAGAAAAGGAGTATAAATTAAAATGATCAAATAAAGGTGCAGCTGACAGCTTCTCCTGTATTTTCAAAAACTGAAATGAGCTTGAATTGAAACAGGGAGAGGAAGATTAGCTTCAAGGACAAAAGTCCTGGTAGTAGGGCCAAGTAGTGCTCATTGTAGGTTTTCCTTACACTAAAGCCCACCTGTCACCAATGGTTCCGAGCCATGGAATCACCTGCAGCCTTGCTTCTCAGAGTGTGGTCTGTGGAGCTGCAGCGGCAGGAACCTCAGCTGGGAGCTTGTTGGAAATGCAGACTCTCAGGTCCCTCCCCAGACCTACTGAATCATTTATTTTCAAATAAAAGTATGCCTCATTTTAATGCAGCAATTGTGATTCTTAGAAGTTATACATGAAAGGAAATGAAGGAAAATGAAATCATTTAAAATACACAAGGGATGCTTGTTATTAAAGGAATTCTGCACAGCATCCTTTTGGAAAATGAATAACTCCATGAATCATCTGTTCCTTCTCCCCATCTCCTTTCCCTGTTGTGTGAGTTTAAGTATTTCCATATAATGGGGTTTCTTCTAAAGAAGGCACAAATGAAGAGAAGCCTTTCTCTGCCCAACCCCTTGGGGGTGGGACACAGGAGTGGTAATAATTGAAGCTGCATTCCTGAAGCGAGCAGAGATAAGAAATGATAATTATTACCGTATTTAATTAAAGTAACAAGATAATCTAGGCAGATGAAATGTAATTAACCACTTTGGAATGTGTCCAAGTGATGATGGCTTTTCCCCCCTGTTCTTTGACCTTAAATTAAATCTTGTTGGGGTTCCTCCCTGGACAATACTTAATAGTTTAAAATCACCGTGATGATATGTTTTCAGTGTGTTTGAGAAGATTAAACAAACAAGCAGGAGATAAAGGGTTTTGCATCTTGATGCTGAAAATAGTGTAGAATTGGGACCAGATTCCTTTTATACCACAGTTTGCCACTCACTGTCTGCTTTAGAAGCTTTCAATATTCTACAACATCTGAGAGGGGACAGAGGTACAGGATGCTGTCTGGGGGTCTTGGTGTTAGTACCGGCTCTAGACTGACCACTAGCACTGGGAGCTCGGTGTGGCTTATTTGTGATGAAAATGGGATTGGACTAGACAATTGAGAAGGTTGCTTCCCATTCTGTGACTTTAAGAGCAGCTGCAGATGAACAGGGAGGTGTGGACTATCAAGAGGTACTAATTAAGTTCAAACAGCAGCACTGAGGACCAGAGGAAGTCATCCAGTTCTCAGAGACATTTCCCTTCCTGATGTGGGCACACAGCTTCCAGAAAGTGGCCCCTTGAAAAGTGACAACAACTTAATTGTCTAATGATAGGTGGGTATTGAGCAAATTAGGTGTAGTTGTGAGTATTTGGTAGTCATAATTTGAAGACTATTTACTAACATGGAGAAATGCTTATGATAGCCTTAAATTTAAAAAGTAAGTTTAAAATTATGTGTATAGCATGAGTATGAAAATATAAAAACAAAAGACAAAACTATAAGTAAAAACTAAAAACCCTAGGGATGGTAAAAGAAGTACAGCAAAATGCTATGTGTGGTTAGGTAAGAGTTATACAGTTCTCTCCCTCTCTTAAAGATTTGTTTTCCAGATTTTCTAGTGTGATTATAATATCATTAAAAATGAAAAGTTGGGGCTTCCCTGGTGGCGCAGTGGTTGAGAGTCCGCCTGCCAATGCAGGGGACACGGGTTCGTGCCCCGGTCCCGGAAGATCCCACATGCCTCGGAGCGACTGGGCCCGTGAGCCATGACCCTTGAGCCTGCGCGTCCGGAGCCTGTGCTCCACAACGGGAGAGGCCAAAACAGTGAGAGGCCCCGCGTTCGGCAAAAAAAAAAAAAAAAAAAAAATTAAAAAAAAAAAGAAAAGTAAAAAAGAGATTGTTTAGAAAAGAAAAAGAATGTATGCAAAAGAACAGAAAAGAAATTTGGGTTGAAAAGGCTTAGAGCCCTTCTCCCGTAAACTTAAGTGGAAGCCTCAGTAGCTGATCAATGTGAAAAGTAATTTATATTCGGTCTGTTCTTCATTGAGTTTGAGACTGAATAATTCTAATTAGAAGTGTCAAGACTGAAGAGAAATGCTCAACCATAATGAATTTTACACTTCGATTTCCCCCAAACTCTCTATATTTCTCTATTAAAGTAAGAGCAGGTTATTTTTAGCATTTACGTGCTGGCCTCTCTTGAGAGCCCTTTGAGGGCAGGAATTGAATAGAATTTATTCAATAAACATTTGTTGAATTGGAATCCTTAATGGTTTGATTATCCTTTTATAGAGAAGAGCTTTTTTATATCCTAAAAGCAGAGAAGCAGCCTGCAAATTAAGCTATTGGTGAGCAGCAAATGTCCAGGAGAGGAAGGAAGCTCATGTACTTTAACATTTTCTCTTATTGAAGAAACCTTCCAGGCTGCTAGAAATTAGTGAAAACACTTTTCACGTTTGCTTGTGGAGTCAGCTCCCCCATCACATCCAATGGCGTGTGTTTGGCCAGGGTCCCTTAGTTGATTATCACTTTTGCTCTCCAAGGCATTCAGATCTTAACACTTAACATGGCCTGTGAAATTTTGTGGGAATACTGCATCAGGCCTAGTTCTAACAAACCAATTTAGTTCAGCTAAATTAGTACTATGGAGCCTGGTAGATTACATTTTTTCACCCAAGCAGCATTAATTTAGGGTGGTTTCTTTTTCATTCCCATAGCACATGTGGAAAGTTGTTCTGTTTTGCTCATGGGAATGTAGGACTGCCTAGATGGCAGTTCCACACACACAGGACATTCATTCGCTTTGCTCTCCACTAGAAATGGAATGGAGAAATAATGCTGCAGGCCTTTACAAGCTGCTGGATAGGGAGGGAAAAGAATTGGCGAGGAAGTCTTAGAAATTGCAACAACCTGAACCTCAGGACACTGCTAGGGGTCTGAAGAAAATCTGAATAGCTTCATGTGATATTTCATTCCAAGAACGTTTATATTTTAACGAAGGCCTCTCGCTTTACCCCAAAGGAGTTATATCAGAGATGTAGGCAGTGGCATACTCGACGCTCGTCTGAACCTGTTCCTGCAGGTGTTGTCTGCTGGAATAGAAGGAAGTAGTCATCTGAAATGTATGTTAGAAATGCAGAATGCCAAGTAAGAAGGGATCTCCAAGAACATCTCTGAACCCCTGGTTTTATGATGTGATTGTCAAAACCCCGGGAAGTGAGGTTACCTGCTGAAGGTCAGCCAGGTGCTCAGTGTCAGATCAGGATGATAACCCTGCCTTATTCTAATCCAGTGATTTTTTCACTGGGACTTATTGCATCTGCCTCAGGCTTGTGGAGGATCCCTAAATTTACCTAGAAATCAAGTTGCAATGTCCCAAAGAATCAAGTACAAACAGTATGAATTGTATGATTAATTCATGGATGTCTCATAATGGCTGAGAGAGACCACTTGGAGAAAGAAATTGCTCTGTTTGTGAGGCCAATACTGCTTAGCTTTTCAAATTAGAAGTTTCTGCTCTCTATCTAACCTGAACTCTTCAGGCTGAAATTTTAACCTCATTCCTTCCGTACCTTCTGTAGTTGATAGTTCCTATTAATGAACTTGGGCTATTGATCTACACCAAGTGAGTCCATGATTGAGGCCCATTTTGTTGTTGTCATTGTTGTTAGCATGAATTAAAGATTTTAGTGGAAATCTTTAAGAGACTGTTAAAGAAAATAGAATAAATTGTTTTGAAAAGAAGATTCTCCAGATTTTCCTGTAGGCAAGAAATCTGAGCTCTTGAGCATGTAATAGACTGCTTTGAAATGAAGAAATATAGGATTGAACATTGAATATTCTTTATATTTCATGGGTGCTTTTCAGCCACATTCTTAGGCCCTTAGGAGTGCATGCTTTTACTCTAACAAGAAGCTGTTAGTGAAAATATGTTGGAAAACAGGCTGTTTAAGTAGCAACAGGTTGTTCATATGATTATTTCAGGCTAACTGTCTCAGCCATATGTTTAGAATTGGGTTTAAAGACTTCTTTGTAGCTTCTATGTAGAGGTTGTATATAGTCTTCCATTGCCTAAGAAGTAGGGCAGGCACAAGAAAGAAAATTATTACAAGTTCCAACCAGAGAAATATAGTCTTTCTGATTTTCCAAAATCAGTAGCAAAATGTACTTGGATTGTCTTTTTGCTGATTACCCTTATTATTTGCATGAGGCCTAGATTGAAAACAATTTGTGAAAGGTCTTGATATCCCTGGACCCCGGGGGAGGGGATGGAATTAAATACAGAAAAATATGTGGTGATACGTTTTTAAATTTAGGAATATCAGAGTTTTGGGTGAATAGTAAATGAGATTTTTTTGAACTGTATAGGATGAACCCTTGTCTTTAAAATATATTATTAATATTGGATCTTTTAGGGTTCTAGTACAAATAGAAACCTGAAAAAACCTGAAGATTCTCTGTTAAAGGTCAGTGTGGAGTTGCAAGTGGAGATAATTTAGCCAGTCACTGTTTTTTTGGTACACAGCCTATCAGTAATGTAAGAAAGAGAAATACTGATTCCTTCTCTTTCCTCTTCTTTTCAGCTACTCCGTGACTGTGCAAGAGTCATACCCACATCCCTTTGATCAAATTTACTACACTAGCTGCACTGACATTCTGAACTGGTTTAAATGCACGCGACACAGGTAATGGAAGCTCAGATGTATTTCTGTGTTTGGCAAGCTGGGAAGGAGTCTGATATGAGATATCTCGAGATAAGTGAAGTAGGGAAGTCATGAAACTTGATTCCTTGAAATAAAGTGTAGGTTGGCTTAAATGGACAATCAGTATATTCTTAGCAAATTAGTGAGTTAGCATAATATTGGTCAAAACATATATCCCATGTTTCTTCTTAATTATTTTGGAGTACTTTGCTTTTTATACCTTTATTATATTTAATAGCTTTTTGTATTAAAATATAAAGTCTTGATTTCTAATCAAATTACAGGTCCAATAAAGTAACAATGTGATTTTTCCCCTTTCTATAGAATCAGTTATCGGACAGCCTATCGACATGGAGAAAAAACTATGTATAGGCGCAAATCCCAGTGTTGTCCTGGATTTTATGAGAGCAGGGAAATGTGTGTCCGTAAGTAAGACTTGCATCCCTTGGAGGTTCATTTATTTTTTGCAGTGTTGGTTTGCATTTAGGGGAGGCTGGAACAGAGGCCTGGGGAGATGGGGCATCTTGGATCATTCCCTTTCATTCACTGCTGCTTTCTTGGCCTGTGTAAGGAGGGAAGCATTAACTGTGTCCCTCTGTCCTATGAAAAATCTCCAAATGAATGTCACTTGAGGAGAAAGCAGATGTTGTAGAAAGATGATTCAAGGCAGGATGCTGCGATGTTCATTACAGTCCTTCAATAAATGTCTGTTTGGAAATTGGTCAGGAAGTCATTGAACTTAGGTCACAGAAGAGAACAGAGATGTAACCTTCCTGCAGCAGCTCAACAGAGTCCCGAGTCAACTTCTGAAAGGCCAGCATGTTCTTTTCTGATACATAGAATGATACGCTTATTAAAGGTAGAGGAGCTTTCGCAATAGGAAATGACTGTAAGTCTGGGTTACAAAGTAGACCTTTTTTCATTGTCATTTCTCTCCTCCCTCCCCTCCCCATCTCACCAATTCATTTTGCGATGTTTTGTTTTGTTTTTTAACATCTTTTTTGGAGTATAATTGCCTTACAGTGTTGTGTTAGTTTCTGCTGTATAACAAAGTGACTCAGCTATACATATACATATATCCCCATATCCCTTCCCTCTTGCGCCTCCCTCCCACCATCCCTATTCCACCCCTCTAGGTGGTCACAAAGCACTGAGCTGATCTCCCTGTGCTATGCGGCTGCTTCCCATTAGCTAGCTATTTTACATTTGGTAGTGTATATATGTCCATGCCACTCTCTCACTTCGTCCCAGCTTACCCTTCCCCCTCCGTCTTCAAGTCCATTCTCTACATCTTTGAGATGTCTTAAGAGAAGTTTGATGTTTTATGATGCACTTTAGGAAATCCTAGAATATCATGTGACATGCAGTTTGCAATTGGGGTTTCTTACCATTGTGTTTAGGACACGTAGAAGAGAGCAACAAATACAATTTTATTCAAATATCTTGGCTCAACACAAAGTTAGAGGGACACCTTTGCTTTCTGAGCTGAGATGCTGCTGTTGAGTAGTATAGAGAGAGACAAAGTTCTGCTCTAATTTGGAGGTACTAGGAGTGGTTGGACACATCACTGGGCTTAAAACTCTGCAGAGCTGAGTGATAGCACTGGCTTGGCCATCAATCTTCTGGGTGGCCCTGGATAAACCATTTATAACTCTTTGAGGCTAATTTGCTCTCAAGCAGCAAGGGGGTTTGGACCAGTGTATGTGTCATCTTCCTTCCAATCCCTGGAGTCTATTCTTTATTTATATAGATGGGGTGATTTCTCAAATTTTTATTCAAAACCAAGGCTATACATAATAAATGTTCGTTGAAGAGAAATTATAAAATGTAACTAAGTGAAAAGAAGAAAATACAAATATGTTGTGAATGTCTTTCCTGGTCAGTAAATGAACTTCTGTAACATTTAACATAAGTCAGTATGTTATTGCATTATAGATGTTTATTTGACTGATCTCAACTCTTGAATATTTACATGATTTCCGAGTTTTAACTATTATGGACTGCTTTAGAAGACATCATTGTGGTTAAATCTTTGTTCATATCCATAATTAATAGGTAAGGATAACTTCCTAATAGTAGAATTGCTGGGTCAGAGGCATACACATATTTCTAAGATGTTTGGTGTTTTTCCAATTTATACCACCACCAGCAGTATAGAATGTCTTTTTGCTTATACCCTGTGGCAATTTTCCGTTTGCTATTTTTTTTCTTTATTTGCATGTGTTTGATTAATAATGATGCTGAATAAGAAAACTTACATGTTTATAATCAAACATCTTAGAGAATAATCATGAAGTGATCTCTGTGGCCCAGGCTGATGGGAAATTTTCAAAGGAAAGCCCTGAATACACACAGAGTGAAGAGTGGGGAGGCTTCGCTGGTTGGGCTGGCCACTTTACAGAAGCTTCGGGATGATATTATCTTGGTGCACTTACCAGGGTTCAAACTTACAAATACAATTGTCAGCACACTGAGAAAATAGTTCTGTCTCCCAGGATTCTCTTCTCTTAACCCAGGTCATAGGAACCATCTATAAAGCTGGGATGCTAATTCATTGTTACACAGAACCTGGAGAGGTGCTTACAGTCTCCTAGTCATACCTTTTCTCCTTGAAGGTCTGGCATGTGAAAAACTAGATTTTATTGGCAGCTGATGTGGGGAGTGTGGATCTGAGCAAGGTCAGTTAGAGAGAAAATTTTTAGTGCTTCGTGGTTCCAGCCTCCCAGAGCCCAACACCGCCATCATTTTATTCAGTAGTGCAGCCTGCCTCAGAAAGCAAGGCTATCCCACAGCACCATCATACCTGGTAAAAATTATTGCCGTCATATGATGGTAAAGATAACTCTTCCTTGATCTCACACAAGACAGGTTGCAAGGTGTCCTCCTGACCGCTTGGATGGACACCTCTAGAATTTGCCTCTAAAATTCTCCTTTTCTAAGCCTTCTTGGATGACCAACTGTTCCTGGAGACTGAAATATTTTTTCTTCAGATATGTTAATATATTTAATCAGCTTACTGTCTAGTCTCAAAGGCCTAGAAGCTATTTGATCTCTTTAAGGGTATTTTGCATGTCTCCACTCTGATGTCTTGATTTCACAGCTTAACCTCAGAGGACAATCATGCTTCCCTGATTTCCTTGTTCTTGGGGATGCCACTGGTAAATCTTCTGTTCTCTCAACAGCTGACACTAGTGAGGCACCCTTGTGGACAGAGAAGGAAGAGAGAACACATGATTCTTTGTTCTGCTTTCATAATCTTTTTTTCAACTAGGTTTTGCTGCCAGGCACCTAGCACTGTCACCATTTTAACTGTTTCCAGCAAGTTATCAAAAGGAATTGAAACACAGGAATTGATAATAATTTTAGTTTAATTTTGGTAATCAGTTTACCTAGAAGGCAAAAAAAGGATGGTTTCACATAACCACCTGTATTAGGAAAATAGTTTCTTTTAGGTGTCTGGGGTATCTCCCCTGGAGAGAAAGTTCCATCCTCCCATCCCTCTCCACCCCTGCTGCATCCTGCCCAAGATTATGCATCTCTGCTAAACTCTCAGGCTGTGCAGAAGCTGCTGGTCCACAGAGCACACTTTGGGTAACAAGGGTCTGTGTTCAGAAGACAGACATGTACCATCAGGCAGGAAGAGCCAAAATGGAGTGTTCAGGGAATAACGTGGTTAGAAGCCTTTCCTAAGAATCTGGTCGGAGAAAAAGAATGAATTGGAAAATCTTCCAAGGAGAAAATACTAGACATGAAGATGTCTATGATTCCTTCCTGAGGTTTTAACCTGTTCATAAAATTAATTAAGCTTGTAAGTGTATTCATTTTTCAGAGTTACTATTATTGCCTAATTGTGTGTTTCATTGCTTTTTTAAAAACTGGAATATCATTTATTTACTTTCTTGACTTTTTAAAATATTTGAAATAATAGAGTTGTCATACACTATCATGTTAGTTTCAGGTTACTACATAGTGATTTGACATTTCTATATATGAAGAAATGATCTCCAGGATAAGCCTAGTAACTATGTGTCCCCATACAAAGTTATTACAACATCATTGACCATATTCCTTATGCTGTATATTACTTACATACCTGTGGTTTATTTATTTTATAACTGGAGAGTTTTACTTCTTAATCGCCTTCACCTATTTCACCCCCACCCCCTCCTCCCAGAAACCACTCATTTGTTCTTTGTATCTATGATTCTGTTTTCATTTTATTTTGTTTTTAGATTCCACATATAATTGACATTATACAGTATTTGTCTTTTCTGTCTGACTTATTTTACTTAGTATAACACCCTCTATTCATTTTGTTGCAAATGGCAAGATTTCATTCTCTTTTATCTGAATAGTATTCCACTATATATGTATATCACATCTTTATCCATTTATCCATTGATGGACACTAGGTTGTTTCCACATGTTGGCCTTTGTAAATAATGCTGCAGTGAGCATGGGGCGGCAGATATCTTTTTGTGTTAATGTTTTGTTTCCTTCAGATAAATATGCAGAAGTGGAATTGCTAGACCACATTGTAGTTCTATTTTGAATTTTCTGAGGAACTTCCATATTTCCATAGTGGCTGTACTAATTTATGTTCCCACCAGCATTGCTTTTCTCCACATCCTTGCCAACACTTGTTATATCTTGTTTTTTTGATGATAGCTATTCTAACAGATGTGAGGTGATGTCTAATTGTGGTTTTGATATGCATTTCCCTGATGATTAGTGATGATGAGCACCTTTTCACATACCTGTTGGCCATCTGTATATCTTCTTTAGAAAAATATATATTCAAATCCTCTGCCCATTTTTTAATCAGATTTTTTGGTTTATTTTTGCTTGTTGATAGTTTTGTTTGTATTTGCTTTGCAATGGCTTTTTAGTTTGGTGGAGTCTCAGTTGTTCATTTTTGCTTTTGTTATCTTTGCTTTTGGTGCCAAATCCAAAAAATCATCACCACAACCCCATGTCAAGGAGCTTACCACCTATGTTTTCTTCTAAGAGTTTTATCATTTCAGGTCTTGCGCTCAAGTCTTTAATCCATTTTGAGTTGATTTTTGTGTATGGTGTAAGATATGGTCCAGTTTCATTTTTTGCATGGGGCTGTCCAGTTTTTCCAACATCATTTATTGAAGAGACTGTTCTTTCCCTCTTGTATGTTCTTGGCTCTTTTGTTGTAAATTAATTGACCACACATATATGCATGGGTTTGTTTCTGGACTCTCTATCTGTTCCATTGATCTATGTGCCTGTTTTTATGCCAGTACCATGCTGTCTTGATTACTATAGCTTTGTAATAAAGTTTGAAATCACAGCGTGTGATACCTCTAGCTTTGTTCTTTTTTCTCAAGGTTGCTTTAGCTCTTTGGGGTCTTTTGTGGTTCCACACAAATTTTAGGATTGATTTTTCTATTTCGGTGAAAAATGCCATTGGAATTTTGATAGGGATTGAATTGAATCTGTAGATGGCTTTGAGTAGTATGGACATTTTAACAATATTAATTCTTCCAAACATGAGCATGGAATGTATCAAATATATTTGAGTCAGGTTTTATGTATTTGTGTCTTCTTCAGTTTCTTTCATCAATGTCTTATAGTTTTTAGTGTGCAGGTCTTTCACCTCTTTGGTTAAATTGTTTCTAGATTTTTTTATTCTTTTTGATGACATTATAAATGGAATTTTTTCTTACTTTCTTTTAAAGTTAGTGTTAATAATTAATTTTGATTTACTAAAGTTATAAATCTAAAACCTAGCTGTTTCTTGACATAGAAACCAAACTTACGGTTCCCAAAGGGGAAACGGAGGGTGGGAGGATAAATTAGGAGTATGGGATTAACAGTTACAAACTACTATACATAAAATAGATAAGCAACAAAGATTTACTGTATAACACAGGGAACTATATTCAGTATCTTATAACAACCTATAATGGAAGATAATCTGAAAAAATATATATATGTAGCTGAATCACTTTGCTGTACACCTGAAACTAACACAATATTGTAAATCAACTATAGGTCAATAAAAAAAAAATAAACAACAGCAACAACAACAAAACCTAGTTGTTTCTTAAGCTAAAATCACCTTACAGGTGTTTCATTCATCAGTCTAACAAAATTTAACAAACACATAAACATAAAAGGGCCTTTGACTAATGTTTTACATATTTAAACACCATCAAGTTTTTAAAATGGAATTTGTATATTTAATAAATTTGAATCCTATTTTAAATAATCTGGCTTTTAGGGTGACAAACGATCCCATGTGCTTAAATAATTTTTGTAAATCTAATAAGTTCAACTTATTAATAAGGTGGAATCTTAAATTCTCTTAAATGTTCTAATATTGTATTTGTAAAATTTCAACTTTAACATTTCTAATCAGTTATTTCACTACACTTTTAAAAAATGAAATTAGAAGACCAGCCCCTTGTTGCAATAGACCACATTCTTTTATGTATTATAATTATCTTCTCAAAACAAAAGTTATAAACACTATAGATTTTGATTCTCACACACGTTTCTATATTAAATTCAAAATATTCACACAGCTGACGGATACCCCCTAAGCAAATAATTATATCATCTCATTTTTTTTGGGGGGGGGTTATTTTAAAATAGTATTCTGGTGGTCTCTTTTCAGTTTGCTAATATTATTTAGTTAGTTAGCTAATTGTAGTAAAAACTACATAACATTAAATTTGCCGTCTTAATCATTTTTAAGTGTACAGTTCAGTGGTGTTAAGTGTATTCACATTGTTTTACAACAGACCTCTAGAACTTTTTCATTTTTCAAAACTGAAACTCTATACCCATTAACACCTAATTTCCCCTCTCCCCTACCTTCAGCTCTTAGAGACCACATTTTTACTTCTACTTTATATTTCTAGGATTTTGACTACTTTAGATACTTTATATGAGTGGAATCATGGATTTATTTCACTTAGTGTAATGTCCTCAAGATTTATCCATGTTGTAGCCTGTGATAGGATTTCCTTTTTGTTTTAAGGCTACATAATATTCTTTTGTATTGTTTTCTGAAGTTTCTTAAATACCAGAAAACATGTTCTTTGATTAACTGCCTTGACCAAACATACTGAGCCCTTTATCTACTCTAGATGTTGTATCCTGTATTCCTTAGATTTAAGACATATGATTTAATAGTCCTAGTTTTCAAGTTAGATTACAACCCTCTACCCAGTTGGCTATACCAATTGATTGAATTTTGTGTATCTTTAGTCATTAAGATATATAAATGTATTTTTTGGCCTAACTTTAACTACCATGATAATTGCTACAATTATCTTTTCTTTTCATATAATTCTTATCTTTTATGACCACACATCTCTTGTAAATATTGGTATCTGGTTACATTTTGCAAATCTCATAGCTGTGTTTGAATGTGAAATCGCAACCTCTAAAGTCATCTTGTTCATCCTCTTCCACCTTGCCTTGGTGCTGATCCCATGTATTGTCTGAAGTCACAAGGGTGTCAGTTGTCTTGCTTTTCCTCCAGAGTATTAATTTCCTCCACAAGATCACCAATCTCCAGGCACTTCTCATCTTCCATCTTCTCAGCCCCCATACCCCAAGATTTCATATAGTTCTCTAATTTAGAATTTTGACCTTGTTCCCAAAATGAAAAGATGCATAACACAAATTGGCTTAAACATAGTGCTTTCCAGGATTATCTGTTAACATCTATTTCCTCCTCACTGTTTTGCCTGCCTCACTTATGTTTTCTTCCTTTCTTCTTTCTTTCCTTTCTGCATTCCCTCCTACCTACCTGCTTATTCTAATGTTTGACACTTAAAGATGCTCACTGCAGCCACTAAACTATCTTGTATCTCTTTGCACATGCAAAAGATTAATAAGACAAATTTAGTGGGGTTTCTGGGACAAAGAGTATGCATGTTGTAACAGTAAGATTAGGTTTGGCTATGAGTAAAACTCTGTTTCTTTCTCACATGAGTCCAGATGTTGGTAAACCAATAAGGAACCCAGGCAATTTCCACCTTTCTGCTCCACCACGTCTAGGGTGGAGCCTTCATCTTCATGTGCCATTATTGATCACCCCACATCAATCTAGGTCCCAAGCAATGGATGGAAGAGGCAGGAGAAAGAGGCAAATGACAATGCCAGCTGTTTCCTGAGGAGAGTTTCTAGAAGTGATCACATTCCATTTCTGCTTTGACTAGACCTTAGTCATATGACCTCACCAAGCTATAAGGGCATCTTTATTCTGGGTGGTCAGGGGCCCAGTAAAAATATATTTCTGTAGGAAGGGAATAATGGATATTGGGAGAAAGGAGAAATCTGAGTCACATTTTAAGACTTTTTGATACAAACTTCCAAATTGCTGTCTAGACAGGTTCTAATAACTTGCATGCCCACAAGGAGTATATGAGGGTGCCCACTTCCCCATATCCTCACCAACATTAGGCATTATTATTTCTTTCAACCTGTTGGGTGACAAAAATGGTACCTTGCTTTACTTTGCATTTCCTTAATTATTATGCTGTTCTCTTAAGAAATATATGTTTGTTAGTCACTTGTATTTTGGCTTCAAGGGGGATAAAGTGAGAGTGCTTTGTGTCTCAAGAGCCATAGAAATGCTGGGTAGAAACAACAGGTGTCAGTGGAGAGAGAAATGTGCTGATTTCCAGGCTGGTAAAAGAGATAGTTTGAGACTGAGACTTGAATAACAAATGCCATGGGCCAAGCCAGCAAAAGACCCAGGCCCTTCAGGGCCCCTTACCCTTACCACCATCTCTGGGATCCATTCTCTCCTAACCCCAAAGTCCACAGGTCCCTCTCTCCCAAGGCCTCAACTGTTTGTAGCTCTGGGAATGGCTTGGAGCCAGGGCAGCCCCTTGTCTTCTCCCACAGCCCCCACCATGAGCCCTGAGGAGAGAAGCATGATCCCTGCTACCATGGCAGCGAGGGGAGCTCTAGGGAGCCCTAGACAGTGATATGCAAACTCCCAGGTCTGCGGAAAGGAGCTGAGACCCAGACTCGTGATCTCCACAGTCCTGTACTTGAGGAGTATATAAGGATTTGAGGCTGCCCTAGGCATCCAAACCATTATTTACAACACTAGAACTTTAGGAAGATGTGTTTGGCCATACACACAACTGATTTCCAAACACATCTTTGGAACCTGACCTCTTAGCAAGTGGGAGTTGCCTGTAAATTTGGTTTCATGGGACTAGGAAAAGCTCACAGGACAACAGCAGAGTGGGAAGTTGGCAGCTATCCCTCTGTGGGAAGGATTGGCTAATCCTGAGATGAGGCTAGCAATACATTTTCCCTCCCATTTCCTTTACTGATGGCAGAGAAAGCAGATCACTGGAAGCAAGGATGCTTGCCGCAGAATCGTGAATGGACAAAGGGCATGGCCTGGGGTCCCTTCTCTGGTGCAGCTCCCATCCTTTTGCCCAGATGCCCAGTCTTCTGCTGCTGGATGCTGCTGCAGAGGAAAGGACTGTTGTGATGAATGTTTCCTTTGTGGTGGACTTGACTCTGTTACCCTGTTTTTGTTAGATTGTGGAGGTCAAATGCTAACTTCAAATTAAAGCTATAATGGGGGCATCCTGGGCAGTGTGGCTTACAGGGAAGACGCAGGAAGAGGTTTGGGGCCTGGGTCGCCACCCTGTTGCCTTGTAGGCCAGCCCTGATGGTAGAGGATCAGTTCCCATGGATGTGCCCTGGCTGTCTTTGGCAATCATTAAGAGAACTTTGGAACTGTAAATAAGAAGGCTTCACTCCCGCACACTGAACTGTATATGATTTCCTGTGTTTAGTAGAGAGGAGTGTGACAATTGATTACCATAGCACTGAATGAACATTCACAGCTGATTTTTAACTTGGCCACTTTTGTGAAAAAACTGAACTGGCTAGAACTCTGGTCAGTGTTTATATAAAAAATATTTCCTGCTGATGAACTTTACTCTTGTTTGAATGCCATGTTTCAATAAGCAATGGGTTTTAAACCCAAGTTTTGGGTTAAGGGCTTAAAGACATCTGCAGCTCACTTGCCCAGGACTATTTTCCTTCCAGAAGACTGAAATGCCACACAGGGGGCACGTTAGGGACACAGTTAGGCTATTTGCCACATAACTCATACGTTTCCACCTATTTCTTCCTTTTATATTGGAATATTATGTTGTATTAGACTGGAATTAACAAAGAGCTTCCCTTTTGGGAGAGAGGGTAACATTTCTTAGAAGCAGCTACCTCGAACATTGTGTTTGGAAGGATTTTGAGGCCATGTCTATGCTAAGAGAGAAAACAGAGTGACTCATTAATGATTTCTGTCATGGTCATTGGGTGGCCTGAGTGCCCCACATTTGCAATCCCTGTATTAGACTCTGTCTGGCATCCTATGACATTTTGGACCTCTTGAGTCATGGAGATATCAGTTGAGATTCCTGAATCATGCACCTGGTCATAGGCTTCTGTTATACCTAACTTCTCCATTTAACTGGGAAGTTATATGTACTATTCCTGTTCTTGTCTCCAGGCAGAATGCATTTCCTCTTTGTGGGCTGGAATATTTAGCAAGTTAACTCGGGATAATATTGTAGGCAATTTTATTTAGGGAGTGGAAAAAGGTTTTCAATGGCCACATTTTGCCTCAGTGTCAGCCATCGGAGGGTCCGATGGCGGGGGAATCGCAGGCTTGAGGAACTGGCCAAATGGTCAAGGCTTTTGGGAAGAGCTGCCCTGCAGGTACTTGTTTCTCCCACCTGGAGAGGATGGAGGGACACCTTTAATTCTTTATCCAGGCTTCATGTTATTTTGGTCTTTTGCTGCTGAAAAGTCTTGGGCTCAGATTTTTCAGGATGAGAAGAGCTAGAGTGCAGCCTTGTTTTGGGGGGCTATGAAGATTCAGTCTTTGGTAGAGGGCTGTTTTGCGGTGAGCTGGGCTTCTCTGGGGGATTCCTGGGAGCATGGTGAGAATTTAGGGGAGGAGGGGCAATCAGAGCCTTCTGCTCTGGATTTGTTTGAGTCTCACACTCACAAGTTTGTTTAGTAATAAAGTTGTGATCTTGTCAAATATTTCCAAACAACCTTAGTGTGTAGATTATTTTAAGCAGACCCTTTTGAGTATAGATAAAAGTGAGACAATCCTGTTAAGCTATCCAGAGAAACCATGAACTGACAGCAAAATCAGATGGTATTCCTAAGTACACCTACCCATGATGCCCTTTCTGCCACTGGCAGTGGATTTTTTCATGTTTCCATAGGGACCCTGTATTCTGTTGCCATGGACCCTGACTTGGTTCAGAGGAATGTACCAGTAAATACTGGGAAAGATTCTTTGTCAACATACTGCACCAGCAGAAATTCCAATTTTCCCACACATCTATTGGAATCTAATGTTTTCTGGTTTTGGTCGTTGGTGTCTGCTAGTAGTGAAGACTGGATATCTGATAATCAATGCAGGGAACCTTTTTTGCTTTATTGATTATAAATGCTTGCTCACTACTTAGGGTTTTATAGATAGAAATCATGAATTTAATAATGATAATGAAAACCACTATGAATTCAAGATAGCCTCCATCTAAACAGATGGAAATCTTGTCTGCTGCCTGCTTTTTCCTTAAGGAAGCCTGACTTTAGAGTCCCATGGAGACAGGGCCAAAGGGAAACAATGGAAAGCTTTACCTTATCTCTAGAAAATGAGTTTCTGCAATTTCAGTCTGTGTAGGACAGGTAGAATTTTTACAGTCCTAATAATGTATGCAGTCTCCTTACAGGGATAGATAATAGCTAATGTAGAAGCTCAGAACTGAGAAGCAATTGTTTATTGCACTGTGGTTCAAATATTGTTAGAGAAAACTAAAAGTAACTGAAAAATTACACTTTGATCTAAGTGACCAACCACAAAACATTAACAAGACCAGGTGATGACAGAACTTGCATTTTTTAGTCTGGGATAGCACTTTTACAGGTAATCCAGTGGTAAACCTAGTACATCCCTCCAACCACACACACAGATGCTAAGAGGAAAGGGAGACTGATGCACGGATACAGGCAATGCTCCATGGGCACTGTTCTTTTCTTAAGCTACAGTAATATCCCAAGTTCCAGATGTCGTTTTTTTCTTGATGAATAATTCTTAAAAAGATTTAAAGGAAATCATCTAGAGCTCCAAGAGAACTATCATATAGAAAAGCAGTCTTCTTAGCTAGGTCACAGAAGGCAGCATGATCTGAAGGTGGACCTCCCTGGCCAGCTGGGCTCACTGGAGGGGCAAAAGCTGTATGACAAGTCTAAAGATATGTCACCCAAACTGAGGTTTAAGCTTTAAAAACAACTGAGTTAATTTATTGAACTCAGCATGTAATTGAGGGACAGAAAAAGAAATGTGCTACCTCAAATGAAATCCATCTGTTGATCCAGGGAGGAGAATAGGTTTCCAGAAACTTGGACCCTGGGTATTATCTGTAGCTGCGTGCCCCAAGTGTGAACTACTGAGTACTCTTCTTGAAGAATTCACTGTTGCATTATCCAGTAAAATTGGGAAATGCCTTGTGCTGGATCCCCTTTATCAAAAATTCATATTTGACATGTAAATTTTTATTGAAGACTTTGGGAATAATTGGAGTAAATGCATGTCTCAAACTTATTTGGCCATAAAATTCCCTACCTCTCCACCCCTCTTTTCTATTTCTTCTAAGAACATGATGGAACAAATAGTCTCCAGAGTCTACTTATTTGGGAAACAATGCTGTAAGGCATTTGGTTTGCTTTTATATAACCTTAGGCTGATAATTATAAATATTTAACTTTATCAGAGACTCTTTGGATCTTTATTTTCTTGTTTCTTTTCCAGCTTTATGGAGATATTATTGACATATAACATTGCATAAGTTTAAGGTATACAATGTGATGATTTGATATACTTACATGTTGTAAAATGATTACCATGATAGGGTTAGTTAACACCTCCTCCATCTTACATAATTACCACTTCTTCTTCTGTGGTGAGAATATTTAAAATTTACTCTCTTAACAGCTTTCAAGTATTGATATATAATACAATATTGGTATCTGTAGTCACCCTGCTGTACATTAGATCCCAAGAACTTATTCATCGTACAACTGGAAGTTTGTGCCCTTGGATAAACATCTCCCCATTTCCCTCACCCCTGCCCCTTGACGCCCAGCCCTGGCAACCACCGGTCTACTCTCTGTTTCTATTAGTTCAGCTGTTCCAGATTCCACATATAAGTGATATCATACAGTATTTGTCTTTCTCTGTCTGACTTATTTCACTTAGAATAATGCCTTCACGGCCATCCATGTTGTCACAAGTGGCAGGATTTCCTTCTTTTTTATGGATGAATAATAGTTCATTGAATATGTGTGTGTGTATGTGTATGTATGTGTGTGTGTATATATATATATATATATATATATAATCGCACATTTTCTTTATCTACTCATCAGCCAAAGGACATTTGGATTATTTTCATATCTTGGCTATTATGAATGCTGCTGCAATAAACAGGGAAGTGCAGATATCCCTTTGAGACACTGATTTTATTTCCTTTGGATATGTACCCAGAAATAGGATTGTGGAATCATATGGTAGTCCAATTTTTGATCTTTTGAGTGGCCTCCATACTGTCTTCCATAGTGGCTATATCAATTTTCATTCCCACTAACAGTGCACAAGGGTTCCCTTTTCTCTATATCCTCACCAACAATTGTTATCTCTTGTTTTTGATGATTGCCATTCTAACAGGTGTGAGGTGAGGTGATATCTCATTGTGGTTTTGATTTGCATTTTTCTGATGATTGGTGATGACAAGCACCTTTTCATGTACCTGTTGGTGTGTGATCCTTTTATATATTGTTGAATTCAGTTTGCTAGTATTTTGTTGAGGATTTTTGTATCTCTATTCATCAGAGATATTGGCCTGTAATTTTTTTTTTTTTTGGTAGTGTCTTTGTCTGGTTTTGGCATCAGGGTAATTATGGCCTCATAGAATGAGTTTGGGAGTTTTAGCATAGTTTGAGAAGGATGAGTATTAACTCTTCTTTATATTTTTGGTAATGTTTTCATGTGAAACTGTCCAGTCCTGGACTTTTGTTTGTTGGAAGTTTTTTGGTTACTGATTCAAATTCACTGCTACTAATTGGTCTGCTCAGATTATCTACTTCTTGATTCAGTCTTGGAAGACTGTATATTTCTAGGAATGTTTCCATTTCTTCTAGGTTGTCCAATTAGTTGACATATAACTGTTTGTAGTATTCTCTTATGATTGTTTGCATTTCTGTGGTATCAGTTGTAATTTCTCCTTTCTCATTTTTTATTTTATTTATTTGGGTCCTCTCTCTCTCTTTCTTTTAATGAGGCTGACTAAAGGCTTATCAAATTTTTTAATCTTTTCAAAAAACCAGCTCTTGGCTTCACTGACTTTTTTCTATTATTTTGGGGACTATTTTATTTATTTCTGCTCTGATCTTTATTATTTCCTTTCTTCTGCTAACTTTGGGCTTTGTTTGTTCTTCTTTTTCTAATTTCTTAGTTAGGTTATTTATTTGAGATTGTTCTTATTTCTTGAGGTAGACCTGCATTGCTATAAACTTCCCTCTTAGAACTGCTGTTGCTGTGTCCCATAGATTTTGGAAAGTTGTGTTTTTATTTTCATTAGTCTCAAGGTATTTTCTGATTTCGTCTTTGATTTCTTCATTGATCCATTGGTTTTTTTTAGTAGCATGTTGTATGATGTCCATGTATTTGTGTTTTTTCCCATTTTTCTTCTTGTAATTGATTTCTAGTTTCATTTATGTTGTGGTTGGAAAAGGTGCTTGATATAATTTCTGTTCTAAATTTGTTGAGACTTCTTTTGTGACCTAGCATGTGATCTATCCTGGAGAATGTTCCATGTGCCCTTGAGAGAATGTGTATTCTGCTCTTTTTGGGTGGAATGTCCTGTAGCTATCTATTAAGTCCAACTAGCCTAGTATGTCATTAAGGCCACTATCTTCTTATTGATTTTCTGTCTGGATGTTCTTTCCATTGATGTGAGTGGGGTGTTAAAGTCCCCTAGTCCTCCCAAGTTGATTTGTACATATAAGTGATATTATATAATATTTGTCTCTGTCTGACTTACTTCACTTAGTATGATCATCTCTAGTTCCATCTATGTTGCCGCAAATGGCATTATTTTATTCTTTTTTATGGCTGAGTAATATTCTATTATATATGTATTCCACATCTTCTTTATCCATTCATCTGTCAATGGACATTTAAGTTGCTTCCATGTCTTGGCTATTGTAAATAGTGCTGCTGTGAACATTGGGTTGCATGTATCTTTTTGATTTAGAGTTTTCATCTTTGCTAGATATATGTCCAGGAGTGAGATTAGTAGATCATATGGTAACTCTATTTTTAGTTTTTTAAGGAACCTCCATACTGTTTTCCATAGTGGCTGCACTGTTTCCCACTAACAGTGTAGGAAGGTTCCCTTTTCTCCACACCCTCTCCAACATTTATTATTTGTAGACTTTTTGATGATGGCAATTCTGACCAGTGTGAGATAATACCTCATTGTAGTTTTGGTTTGCATTTCTCTAATAATTTGCAATGTTGAGCATCTTTTCATTGCACACATCTTTTGTATCCATTCATCTATTGGTGGACATTTGGCTTGTTTTCATATCTTAGCTAATGTGAATAATGCTGCAATAAACAAGGGAGTGTGTATATCTTGTTGACATTCTGTTCGTATCAGAATATTCTAAATTTGACTATATACTTACCTTTACCAGCATGTTGTGTATTTTCATATTTTTATGTTAATTAGCATCCTTTTATTTCAGCTTGAAGAACTTCTTTTAGCATTTCTTAAAGGCAGTTATGGTGGTGATGAAGTCCCTCAGCTTTTGTTTGTCTGGAAGAGTTTTTATTTCTCCTGCATTTTGAAGGGCAACTTCACTGGATAGAGTGTTCTTGCTTGGCAGTTGTTGCCTTTCGAAACTTTAAATACATCATTCCATTATCTCCAGGCCTCTAAGGTTTCTGCTGAGAAATCTGCCCATAGTTTTATGAGGGCTCCCTTGTAAGTCACAAGCTTCTTTTCTCCTGCTGCTTTTAAGATTCTCTCTTTGTCTTCAATTTTTGACAACCTTATTATAGTGTGTCTTAGAGAAGATCTCTTTAAGTTAAATTTGTTTGGTGACTTATGAGGGTCATGTACTTAAATATCCAAATCTCTCTCACATTTGGGAAGTTCTCAGCCATTATTTATTTAAATAAGCTTTCTGCCTCCTTTTCCCTCTCTTTTCTTTCACGACTTGCTGTTGACTTCCTTTATGGTACCCCATAGTTTATATATGCTTTCTTCACTCTTTTTTATTCTCTTTTTCTTTGTTCTCCTCTGACAGGATAATATTAAAATATCTGTCTTCCTCTTCACAGATTCTTTTTTCTGTTTGATAAATTCTTCTGTTGATGCTCTTTATTGCATTTTTCATTTCATTCATTATATTCTTCAGATCCAGAATTTGTTTGGTTCTTTTTTATGATTTCTATCTCTTTGTTAAAATTCTTTTATTGTCTGTGTATTATATTCCTGATCTTATTGAATTGTCCTTCTGCATTTTCTTGTAGCTTATTGAAATTCCTTTTAAAAAAAGCTATTTTGAATGCTTTATTGGGTAAATCGCAGATCTCCATGTCTTTGATGTTGGTTACTGGAGGATTATTGTGCTCCTTTGGTGGTGTCATGTTTCCTTGATATTTAATGTTCCTTGAATTCTTTCATTTCTGTTTCCACATTTTCAGTAGCAGTCACCTCCTCAGTCTTTACTGACTGACTTTGGCAGATAAAATATCTTCTGTCAGCTCTGCTAGGGATTCTGAGGCTTTTTCAGACCTTCTATTGATATGCCTGCTCCATGCTTCTTGCTCCCTCTCGTATGAGAATTCTCAAACTTGTATGCCTTCTCTACATCCTGCAGTGCACCAGGCCAGGTACTAACAGCCTGCCTTTTACCTTCCCAAGGGCAGAGCTAAAACTCAAGTTGGTGGTCTCTCCCTGGTCTGCAGATTGGGACCAGCTTTCTTCATGTGTTCAGTAGCAATTTGCCAAAGCTCATTCTCACCACTGTTGGGAGCATGCACAGAAAGCTGGACAAAAAGTAGGGGGTGGTGTTGAGTGAGGTACACTGAGCACTGGGAATGCCCACGGCCAGTTGGGGGTATCCACAGGCTAGACATCCCCTCTGGCTCATGGGTGGGCTCATGGGTGTGACACAGGTAGTAGGATCCACATTCCTTTAATGCCCTCTGAGATTTCTATATGTTTCTCTCCCAGACTCTTCCCTCCCCCCGAGTCACGCAGCTCACGACTCCATACCGTGGATGTGGAGAGGGAGAAACAGGCCTCTTTGGCAAAGTCCTACACAGCTGGGGAAGCTGTTCACTCACTCACATGCACTAGCTTTCCCCCACATGAGAAATCACAGGCCGAGAAGGACTTTCTCGGCACGAGCTATGCTGCCTTGGTAGGAGGGGTAATGTGTATAAAGTCTAACTGTTCCTCTTACCTTCTCCAGTGTGTACAAACTTGTATTTTTTTGCTCCGGTGACATGCTGGAGCTTCTCTGCTGGAAACCTGTACTTCTACAAAGGCTCTCTCATCCATGGGTGATTGTCTAAGACATTGTTCTCCAGGGGCTTCTGGGCCATGGCCATGATAGACTGGAGACAGTTCACGGGCCACTCAGTGTCCACAGCTGGGACTGAGATCTGTATGCCTATTACCTGATGCACAGGTGGGTGAGGCTGCTTCTGGGTCCCTTAGTGTATAGTGCCGGATTCCATAGCTCCCACAAAGGCACTTTTATCTATGGGTGAGTGCTGAATTATTGTTCTCGAGGAGGGATACCGTGATAGATATGTCAGGCATGTTGGCTGTGTCACTCTGTAATTTCTTCTAAGGACAGTGATGTCTGTTTTAACAACTGAAAAAAGGGAAATATTTAGTTCAGTCATGGCACTTCCTTTAGTTCAGGGCACTTCCTTCCCTTCACCATTGCATAGATGATGTACCTGTTTACTATCTACATCAATTGGTACAGCATTGGCTGGGCCTCTCCTCCAAGTATTGAGCTATTAGTAACAGCTATTTCTTGGAAAACAGATGTTTACCAGAAGTGATGTCAATGAGTCAATGCATATGAAGCAGATCTTGATATTAAATTCAAAATAGCTGTATAAGTGATTGGCAGCGGTTACGGGGCTAAATACCAAAATTAAGAGAAAAGGACAGTTATGTGTAAAATGTGATCTGTCAAAGAACTTAAAAGCTTTTTATTCTGAACATTTCAGGACCTTCACTGATTTTTTATAAAGCAGGCCAATAGTCTTTGCTGGAGGTGGCAAACTAGCAGGCTGGATGATTTGCTACATAATCATGTTTTGTTTGGTCTACGTAGTATTTACATGTAAAGAACTTTTAACATAAAACCTAGGACTTTCATCTTCCACAGAAAAATCAGCATATTGGTAACACTGGCTTGACATTCTTATGTGGCAATAGACAGGAGATACTGAAGGGGAGCCTACCCTTTTATTTATTTATTTTTAATTAAGGTGTAATTGACATATAATATTACATGAGTTTCAGGGGTACTGCATAATGATTCAGTAATGCATAATGATTTGTACATACTGTGAAATGGTCACCACAGTAAGTCTAGTTAACGCTTGTCACCATACATAGTTACAAAATGTTTTTTTCTTGTGATGAGGACTTTTATGATCTATTCTCTTAGCAACTTTCAAATATGCAATACAGGATTATTAACTATAGTCACCATCCTGTACATTACATTCCCATGACTTATTTATTTTATAACTGGAAGTTTGTACCTTTGACACCCTGGAGCTGCCCTTTTTAGATGAGCACATGCTCTCTGAGTTTCCCAGACCTTACCTGACCAACTTACTCTTCTCATTGATCCCCACTTGCTCCTGCAGGCATTTGAGTTTGTGTTCCCTGGTTTTTATGAGGCATTCTAGTAGCAAAGTTTCTGCTGCCAGCCTTCTCTCAGATGTTTGATCCTCCCCTTTTTGAAGAAATTCTGCCACTTAATTTATACATTTGGTTTAAGGCTTTCACACTGAAATGCCAATGTCCCTGACGAAGGAAATAACCCCCTTAGCTGTTATAACTAGCTGTTGATTCTTCGGTATGAGGACTCTGTTTACTCTCAAGCTAGTGTAGACAGGGAAGGAGAGCAGAAAGAACATTAGGGCACCAGAATCCAAAAGGAAATGTCCAGGGACCACCACCTAGGAGGGAGGAGGGGCGGGTATACTGAATGGGAAAAGTGGTAACTATGATTGTCACTGCCCTCTTCACTTTCCCTAGGACTGGCCTTTATTATTAACATGCGATTCAGACGTACTGGATAGCTGGAAGCAAAGTGTCTAGAAACAAGTATCAGCAAGATGAAATAGGGCAGATGAGGAAATGCCATGGGGTACAAAACATGCTGTGGGAAAGAATATTTGTCAAAGAATTCCATGGCTCCATAGAGAGTGGTCGGGCCAAGAGGAATGCCAGTCAAAAAACAGAAGAGCCTGGTATGGCACTTCCTGTAGAACTGCCATGCTTTCCTAGTGACATAAACATGACAGGACAGGGAGGGAAATAATTTGTCGCAAATGAAGGTACCTTCCTTCTGGTTTCTTCTCTAAACTGTCTGCTGATGATTTTGAGATCCTTCTCAAATTGAATCAGTTTGCAGTCGTATCAACAGACCAGTTGTAGGCTGAGTTGTTAGGAATTTGTGCTTAGGAAAATTAGAGTTTATTCCAGCACTCCTTAACTTTTTGAAACTGTGGTCTATTAGGATCATGTTACTAATGTTACTTAAATCTGATTTAACTTAAAGAGACACAATGTCGGAGTTGTGGCCAGAATAGATAATGCCTGTGTATGTGTGGAATTAAGCTGAAAACTCTTTCCATTTTTAAATGAATGAATAGGATTATGTGCTCCACAGTTGGTATTACAATCCCTTGTGTGGAATCCATTACAATAGTCAATTTCAACACAAACGTTTTTTTTCCTGTGTATGTCATTTATTTTGTAGAGGAAAAGCTCAGTGTAGAACTTTGCATTGTGCGTTTGTAGTATTAGCATTTCCCCAAGTAAATGTCTTGGGAGGCTCTAAAGCCAATATCTTCATAAACATTTGGAGAGCCCACCCACCAATGACCAGACTCTTACTGAAATTGCAAAGTGTGTTCAGTGTTTTAGTGTTAGCTCAGATTTTTTTTAATATGTCTTATTTGTATAGAGAGAGGTCTCTGACCCTTGGTGGAAGTTCTCACATTCTACCTTTCTTTTTTTAAAATAACTTTACAGAGGTAAAATTGACATAAAATATACTGCACAGATTTAAGTGTACAATTTGATAGGTACTGACATATGTCTACAACAATGAAATCATCATGTCAATCATGATAGTGAACTTGTTCATCACATACAGATATTTGCTCACATCCCTTTGTAATTCCTCCCAGCCATTCCTACCTGCATCCCTCACCCCCTGGTAACCACTGATCTGCTTTCAGTAACTTCAGGTTAGTTTGCATTTGCTAGAGCTTTATACAAATGGAATCACAGTGTGTTCTCTTTTATGTCTGGTCTCTTTCACTCAGCATAATCACTTTTGGATTCATCCATATTGTCACGCGTATCATTGATTCGTTCCTTTTTATGGCTGAGTAGTATTCTGTTGTGTAGATATACCATAACTTATTTATTCTTTCATCTGTTTATGGACACTTGTATTATTTCCAGATTTTGGCAGCTACAAATAAAGCTGCTCTGAGAACTTGTGTACAAGTCTTTGTATGGACTTATGCTTTTATTTCTTTTGGGTAATACCTAGGAGTGGGATAGCTGAATCATTTGGTACTTGTACATAGTGTTTAGAGATGCTTTATTTGTAATAGCCCAACACTGGAAGTAATCCAAATGTCCATAAACAATTTAAGAAACTGACAAAATTTTCCACAGTAGTCGTCCACTAGCAATGTACGAGAGTTCCAGTTCCTCTAATCCTCGCCAATACTTGGTACAGTCAGTCTTTAATTTCAGTCATTTGAATAGATATGTAATATTTTCTTAGTTTTAATTCAATTCACAGTGACTAATACTGTTAGTCACTAAAAACAGTCACATACTGTTCTAGTGACTAATGATATTGAGCATCTTTTCATGAGCTTATGTACCATTAGTACATCTTCTTTGGTGAAGTGTGCAAATCTTTTGCCTATTTATTTATTTGTAATTGAGCTGTTTATCTTCTTATTTAGTATTTTTGTATATTCTGAATACAAGTTCTTTATCAGCTAATTTTTTTTATAAATATTTCTTCCATTCTGTGACTTATCTTTTCATTCTCTTAAGGGTATTTTTTGAATAGCAGAAGTTTTTAATTTTGATGGATAAATTTATTAATTTGTTCTTTTGCAAGTTGTGTTTTTTGGTGGCATATCTAAGAAATCTTTGCCCAGCTCAAGGTCACAAAGGTTTTCTCCTATGTTTTTTTCTAGAGGTTGTATACTTTTAGGTTTTATGTTTAGGTTTATGATTCGTTTTGAGTTAATATTTGTATATGGTGCAAAATTATATATCTATATTTATTTATTTGCCTATGGATATCCAAATTTTCCAGCATTGTTGAAAAGACTGTTCTTTCTTCACTGAATTGCCTTTGTGCCTCTATCAAAGTATAATTGTCCATACATGTTTGGATTTATTTCTGGACTCTCTATTCCATTCCATTGATCTATTTGTCTATATTTACATCAATATCACACTGTCCTGATTACTGTAGTTTTTAAGCCTTTAAATCAAGTAGTATTAGCCTTTATCTTTTTCAAAGTTATTTTGGCTATTGTAGGTACTTTGTATTTACATATGAATTTTAAAATCTGCTTGTCAATTTCAACCAAAGAAGCTGCTGAGATTTGGACTGGTATTGCATTGAATCTGTTGATCTATTTGGGAGAAAACTGCTCTTAACAATAGTGAGTCATCTGATTCATAAATAATGTCTCTCTCTCTAGAATATCCCATATATTCTGCTGTTGTTGGGTGGAGTGTTCTGTAAATGTCAAATGGGTCACTTTCATTGATAGTTTTGTTTAATTCTTTAATTTCTCTCAGCAATGTTGCTAGTTCTTAGCGTATAGGTCTTTCACATCTGTAGTCAGATTTATCCCTAAGTTTTTCACATTTTTGGTGTTATTATGAATGACTTAAAATTTCAATTGTTGGGCTTCCCTGGTGGCGCAGTGGTTGAGAGTCCACCTGCCGATGCAGGGGACACGGGTTCATGCCCCGGTCCGGGAAGATCCCACATGCCGTGGAGTGGCTGGGCCTGTGAGCCATGGCTGCTGAGCCTGCACGTCTGGAGCCTGTGCTCTGCAACGGGAGAGGCCACAACAGTGAGAGGCCTGGGTACCGCAAAAAAAAAAAAAAAAAAAAATTTCAATTGCTGATTGTTTCTTGCCAGTATATAGAGGTATAATTAAGTTATTTGTATTGGTTTTTATCTGCAAACTTGTTAAACTCTCATTATTTTAGTAGCTTTTTTTGTAGATTTCCATCAGACTGTCTATACATATATTTCAATAATCTATAACTAAAGGCAATTTTACTTCTTCCTACCCAATCTGGATGTCTTTTACTTCTTTTTTCTTGCATTATTACCTTGCTAGAACCTTCAGTACAATGCTGAGTAGAAATTATAAGAGTAGACATCCTTGTCTTGTTCCTAATCTAGGGGGTCAAGAGAATTTTTTTCAGGAATGGATGTTGGATTTTGCCAAGTGCCTTTTGGACATTTTTTGAGATAATTATTTTCTGCTATTATATATATATATTTTTCAATTTAGGAACTGACTCACCAGAAAGATCTTCCAAAGGGGCAGTGTATGTTAGGAATCATGTTTGGCTGTGATAAGTAGATATCTGAAACATATATAGAGGAATTTTTAATTTTTATGTAATGAAAAGTCTGGAAGTGAGTGGTTTATGGCATTTATTCATCCATGCAAGAAATTCAGATCAAAGTGTTCCATGATTCCCTGGGCCCTTCCCTCAGATCTTCAGATTCAGCCTTTTTGTCTACACACCTGTCATCAGGAAGAAGAAGGAGATGAGGGATTGCTCTTACCATTGATCTCTCCCCCTATACTGTTTCCACATGGACACATCAATCCAGAAAGAGGGATGGAAATGTGGTTTCTTGCTGGTCACACCGTTGTCCCTGGTGAAAGTGGCATTCTGTTAATAAAGGTGGAAGGAAGACTAGACATTAGGTATACAATTAGAGATGTCTGCCAGAGACGCTGCTGGTAATCACTCTTTGTACTTGTCCTTCACATGCATGAAAGCTCCATCAAGAATGGAAGGAAAGGAATTTTAGATGTGGATTTTTAAAAATACATTTGCCAAGTGCAACTATCTAGACTTCCAGTGTTTTCTCACTCTCCATGACTGATCAGCAGTCTATGCACATCACATATATGGACCACTGGTGGCTGTGGGGTGAGAGCCCCTGACCCTATGCAGTGGGTTTTGTAACCTTGGGGATGGGATGAAAAGAGGATGGAGTATGAGGCAGCTGCTTTTGGCACCTCTTTCCTGCAGCTTTATTACAAAGGTGTCTACTTCCTCAGCTCAGATGTTCTTTCTTTCCTGAGACCCTTCTTGATCTCACTCTAGTTGGAATCAATTGCTCCCTTTCCTCAGCTGCCACGGTATTCTTATGATTACTTTTTGAGATGTAATTCACATACCATAAAATTCAACTATTTAATGTGTATAATTCAGTGGGGTTTTTAAAGCATATTTACAGAGTTGTACAATCAGCACACAGTCAACTTTATAGTATTTTTATTTCCTCAATAAAGCCCTGTATCCATTAGCCATCACCCCACATTCACCCTCAGTCCCTCCCAGCCCTAGACAACCACTAATACACTTTCTGTCTCTATAGTTTTGCCTATTTAGACTTTTCATATAAATGGAATTGTTGAATATGGTTCAGAGTATTTGTTAATAATTCTGTATTACATCTGCATTCTGCTCTGCAGTTAGGTTTTGTGGAGCCTATATTTGACCTCCTCTGCAGACTAAGAGTTCCCAGTCTGCCATCTTTGTATCCATAGTAGTGCCTAGTAATGTGCCTGCTACCTCAGTAAATATTAAATTGAAGGAAAAGGGAATTCTCTTCCTTTTTATAAACAAACACAATAAGGTAGGCTACAATGTAATGTCTGCAAATATGAAAACAAAATGATTCCTGTCTGTAGTGAATACTGCAGTAGCAATTAGATTTTTGTAAAGACTTTGCATGTAATTGGCCTCAAACAAAAGTATGTAGTGGTTAAAGTTTATCTTAGGAGTCAACTCTCTGCTTTCTTTCTCTTCCTCATTTGAATCTTCTAACTCCCGACTCGCGGTTGTCTCGTACACCTGCCCTAATATCTGACCCAGCACAGCTACTACCATCCTCTTCCCTCCTGCCTCCCCACTGCCTTCAAAACTCATCAGAAGTTTTGGTCCACTGGGATTCAGGCACCTGGGTTCACTCCTACTTCTGCCTCTAATGCCAGCTTCAAATATTGGGAAAATCATTCCATTTTCCCAGTCCTCATTTTCTTGCCTGAAAAATGTGGAAATGACGTTCAGTAAAGGCACCTTTAACTCTAAAAATCTATGTTCCTCTGTAGCAACTCCGAATAAAAAAATGAGCCAAAATAAGATTTGTCGCTTATGCTCTTTATTCATGACATCAAAATAAAAGACACTTCTGGGGAAAGATGGATTAGGTGGAAGGTGTGTGTTTCTATTGGACAGTTATTTTCAAGAGATACTTTGATCATGGAAACATTTTTCAAATTAACTTAAATGCATTGATTATAATATATCCTCTAGGACACAGGTAGGTACTGTGTTTAGAGATACAATTGGTTTAAAGGAGTCTTTAGTCTGCCCACTCTTACTTTCACCTTTCTGCCATACTCTAGGTGTAAATCCAAAGGGAAATGTATATGGCAGAAGAGAAAACTATTGAGTACAGTTAGTAGCTCTCAGTATTAAAGGCAAATATTTACAAGTGAAAGAGGAATGAGATCCATGTCACTGGTAATGGGATTTAAATGGATTTAGGAGTTAAGGCTGAAATAGGAGCCTAATTAGAGAAGATTCGAGGGTCATCGGGTCAGTCCTCACCTGTCCATCAGGCAGACAGGCTGTCCACAGCTTTCAATTCATAGTTGTGGCATGTTCTTCTCATCAGTGTCTCTTGCCCCCCAGTTCTTGAGGGAGAAGATGCCTTGACTGCTCTTTGCAACTTGATGTGTCTGCAGCGGTGTACCGAGTATGGTCCACATATTCAGCTTACATCTGGTCTCTGTAAAAGATTACTGAAAACTCAGAATGTGATATTAATGATTTTCTTAAAGAGAGATGTGAAAAAGAATCATATTGGATAGATTGTCTTTGCTAGCATTTTCCTGATTTTAATTGCCCTTTTAAAAATAAGAATAGTATAGGGAATAAAATGACAGTTTCCGTGGATGAGAAAGCCATACTTAGGATAGTTCTTTTGTGCTTGTCCTTGAAATCTAAGCTATTGAACATTTGCTACAGGAGACCTCTGTTCCCTTTCTCGTTTCCAGCTGACTTTGGAATTTTCTATATGACAAATTCATATCTTTAACCCACCTTGGGTTCTCACGTGGAGTTTGTTAGTCATAAAACTCAGCACCCAGAGTAGGTGGCATTTGAGGCTAAAAGAGGAAAGATGAAGCTAGGGTAGGAATCTAGCTCAGTCAGTTTCCTAGAGGCAGGCTCTGTATTTGTCACCACATATGCCATGGTTAGTGTTACTGCAATTTGGAGAGTTGGGACATCAGAGAACGCAGAGTTTTCTAGCTTGCTCTCTTCTCCTCTGTTGTCTCTCTTTGCTCCCACTGGTCTTGTGGGTGCTTGGTGAGAGCTGCTGCTGAATGTGGAGAGTCCCAAGCTGCGGGATAGCGCATGGAACAGAGATGGCACTTGTGTGACAGTCTAATGTCATGTGGAGATTCTGCAGCACGGCAGGAGAATTTTGTGTTCTTTCCTTTGAGAATCCGTACCAATAATATTTTCCATTACTTAGATCATTATTTGACTTTAGGCTTCAATGCTTCAAGTTGATTCCTTTGACTCTAGCTTTAATTAAGAAAAAAAATCATTAGGAAAGCAGATTGTCCCTTCCAATTCGTAATTAACTTACAGACTAATTTGTTTTCTGCTATCTATTTACGTTTTGCTTCAGACTTTAGCCAAATGTTATTATTTCAAGGTTTTCGTAGAAATAATCTAGATTTTAAAATTACCATGATAGGATTTTTTTCCATCTATTACAGTTGACTGGACTTCTTGGTGTTTATTTCATAAAACACAAAGTTCATATCATCAGGAATCAAGCATGAGAGTATTCGTATGATTATTCAGGAATCTCAAAGCATTTTGAAGCAGATCTCCTTTGATTTTTACATATAGAAATTCACTTAATATCCTTTTTTGTAATCAACAAAACAAGAGTAACAAAAAACAATCAATTGGTATCCAAGCATAAGCAATTCTGATTCCTAATCTTCTGGGACCCAGGTTTAGCTTATCATGCATTTCTTTACCCATTTTAGTAAAGGCCATCTTGATATTGGAGGAAAGGTTCTAGACCTGTTTACTCTGTCTTACCTTTCTTTCTGGTTGATTCAGGTGGGTACAGTGGAAATCTTTTGGGGTTACTCAGGGGCTAAGAGCCAACACAACTACAACTAAAACCACAGTTTAATCTGCATTCTGTGTAGTGACTGTGCATATGAAGGAAGCATTTTAGGGGAGAGAAAGATGTGTAGTAAAAGAAGGTGAAAAGGAAGATAAGGAGTGAGAAAATGAAAGCAGACAGAAAAAAAGGGAAGAGCAAACTGAGACCTTCCCATGGAACACCCCCCAAAACCTTCCTCTCCTGGCCACCCGCTGTTTGTAGATAGGAAACCCCAGGTAGCTGTCATCCAATCCAGTGTCCTGGAAACCCAGAGATTTTCCAAGTTTCAAATAGTGGAACTGATTTTTCTGTCAAATGAAATTATGTGTAGATGCCTAAGATATAAAGACAAAGTAGTGTTTTATTAATATAGATATACCTTATAAGTTAACATTTATAACATTTTCTTAGTGTAAAATTCATGGGTGAGACCAACAAGAGTATTTTAAATAAACACAAAAATTTGAAATTTGAGGATATGAATGATACTTCTTTTCATCAACCATCATATCCAATTTCTGTGTTTTCTTTTCTTTTTTTTTTTTTTTTTTTTTTTTTTTTTGTGGTACGCAGGCCTCTTACTGCTGTGGCCTCTCCCGTTGAGGAGCACAGGCTCCGGACGTGCAGGCCCAGCGGCCATGGCTCATGGGCCCAGCCGCTCCACGGCATGTGGGATCCTCCCGGACCGGGGCATGAACCCGCGTCCCCTGCATCGGCAGGCAGACTCTCAACCACTGCGCCACCAGGGAAGCCCTCTGTGTTTTCTTTTAGATGCACACTATCAGAAAACTCTGGTTTCATATTAAAGAGATCTAGTATCTGATTTTTAAAACTTCTCAAAATATACAAACAGAATTTTAAATAGTTTTAGTATCTTGATGCAGGATAAATTGGGAATTTGATGTCTGAAGGCTGATCACTAACAGTATGTTGCAAGCATAGATGCCATCAGTACATAAGACAAGTTAGACCAAGCACGGTCAAATTTACATATTTACAATGGGTGCCAGCACTCTCTGTAAGATGGGGGTGTCCTGGCTACCATAAAACAGTGTGATACAGCGTCCAGAACATGCCCTACACAATTAGAACTGGGCCTTCTGCGGCATTTAGTTGAACCTTGCATACTCTAGTTATGTTATTTTGCTGCCTTATACATGTATAGCTAAATTTTAAGAAATAACAGTACAGAGCTATGGCCTTTTGAATGAATGACCCATCTGCAATATCAAACATGCATAGAAATGGCTGGAGGCACTGAACCCTGAGATTAGCACATGTTGACTTAACCTGGCAGCAGAAGTCAACATGTTGTAGGGCAGTGTGTTCATATGTTACAGGCAGATTTTGCTACTCATTATAATTAAATACGTAATTGTATCAAGTATTATGAGGTTGCTAAGCATCTCCTTGGAGCTCTAGTGTCAAAATCTCTAGCTCATCTGGCCTGATACCCCTCACCAAATTACCTGGATGCTAAAGAATTATTCTAGTAATAGGACATAAACGTGTATTTCCTGAAATTTTGGTCACTTCATTTTGTTGTAGTGTCCTCATCAGGTGACCTACCTGATAGTTTCTTTCTTATAACAAATTTATGTCTTTCATTAGAATATTCCCAGCTAATTCTCAGAATAAAGTCCTGACACCTTAGTTTGGTTTTCAAAGTGTCTCTCTCTTTCCAAAGCTATTGCTCCAAACACTGCACCCAAACAGATCTTCTCATTTCCATTTGTTTTTCTTTCTGCTGCTTGCTTTTGCTTTCTCTTCATCTAAAATGCCTTTCATTTATATCTCTTCATGTCGAAATCTTTTTGATAAAAACCTTAGAAGTGATTATCACTTTTGGTCCAGCAATATATATATTACATACGTATATCCTATACTATATATACATATATATATATACACAACATATATAAATATATATACACAACATATATAAATATATATACACAATATAGACTTACACACAGTATATAAATCACACAAAAGAATATTTAATGGCATAGAAAGATTTTTTTCTCATTAAGTGGGAAGGCAAATTGAAAAATATTATGATTCTCTTTTTTTTTTTCCTTAAGAGAGAGGTTTATTTTGCTTATTGGTATTTTATGTTTGGTCAGTAGACCTGTTTTACTTTTGTAAAAAGTAAAATTAATAAAACTTACCTCTAAAGCATAGGATACCTTATCCCATCCTTAAATGAAATTCTGGAACATCTGAAATCCAAACTCTTCCAAGTTGTTCTCACAATTACTCATATATCCAGGTATTTTAAAGAAGATTTAACCAACCTGAGTGGCACTAATGTTGAGGATAACGCTGATGTGCAACACAGCATATTTCTGATCCGTTTCTATCTGCCCACTGAGCTTTCCTTTGGAAATCATCAGACTAATTATCCACTCATGTTTGCAATGATACCCCTTATTTTCATGGGTTGGGTCACACCAGTGATATTCACTAACAAAAGAGGAATTGAGATTTACTATTTCCTGAAGACCTGGGTGACATTTTTTCGAATATTCTCCTCAACAGAAAAAGGGCATCTAAGTCGGCTGTGTCATGGTTGTGAATAACATGTGCACAAAGAAACTTGACTATTGTTTCCAGTGAAGGTATTATGTAAAGGGAATACCTTTCAGACTACTCTTGTCGCCCTGGAGTCCTGAGATCTTGCTTTGTGGTTTGTTTGTGCATGCATATACGGCCTCCTGAAACAAAGAGGATATATTTGGTAGTCACTGATAATTTTTTTAAAAAGTGGATTAGGCAATTTTCCTTGAAACTTCTTTGCTAATTTAGCATGAAGTAGAATTATATAGTAGAAATGAAGGAATTTATTTGGAGGTATCAAAATAAGAAGGGGAATTGTTTGGTTACACAGAGGACTGTAAGAGGGCTGAGGAACGGATTGAAGAAAATTATCAAGCATGCGTGTTGTTTTTAAGTGATACTTGAGACTGAGATGTGAAACAGCTGTGTTGTTGGGGTTTTTTTCTTGTGCCAACTTTCCTTATTTGATTGATTTTTCTCTCTGACAGCCCATTGTGCTGATAAATGTGTCCATGGTCGCTGCATTGCTCCAAACACCTGTCAGTGTGAGCCTGGCTGGGGTGGGACCAACTGCTCCAGTGGTAAGTTTCCACCTGCTGTTGTCTGTCTCCGGATGTTTTTGCTGTATGGGCCTCTTGTCTGCAGATTACATGAGCCACAGGTTTCCCTCTTCATCCCAATGCAAAATGTGGTGTAGATTCCCAGTCCAACTCACGAATACTGTTTCTTTTAAATCTCTACATGTATTATACACAGAACTGTTATGAATAGAGTATAAAGAAAGGTACTTGGAAAGAAGATTTCAATCATCTGATTCTGGTACTTCTGTGAATATCAATGCATTTTTCAGGGTACGGTCCAGAAGTTAGATTCCTTAACTCAGTAAGGCAGTTGTGGTAACACAGCTACTGTATTCCTGCGTCTGTTTTTACTTGTTCGTTTATCTAATATATTTTCTTGGTGATGAAAACTTACCACTTGTTGGTTCTAAGGCAGAAGTAAAATTGATATTTTCAATGCTTAACATATTTATCTTTGAATTCTGAGGTGCAAATAATAAGTACTTGCTCAGATTACTGGGGAGAATTATTGGTAATAAACGAAAATTCATGAACATTTAGGTATTAAATCAATTCATAATATAGTATATAATTTTTGTCCATTATGTTAGAATTATAATTGTAAAATGATGGTGTTTTGGACTATAAGCAGATTGCACTTAAAATCCTATATTCATTATTATGAGGATTAAATGATGGAATGTCATGTAATACAGTTGCTTTTCTAAATTTCACAGTTAAAACTTAGGTTTTCTGGCTAACTCCTTGCTGTGCGTGTAATTGTGCACTCTTCCTGTTCCTTTATACTTCGTTTTGCCTTGAAAAATGTGAGAAGGAATTGAAGTGCAACTAAATTGTAATGCATGAAACGTTTACATTTAGAGAAAGGGAAAAATAGTTTTAAAAATTAGCAGACTCTCATGACAACACAACTTTGTCCTCCTTGCTACCAAAGAATTTTCTGAAACTAGTCCAAAAGAACTTTAAGCTATGTAGATAAGCTGGTTTTAAGAATTTTTACTTGCTTTCATTTGGAATTGGAGAGATTACTCTTTATCTTGTTAGAACTACTTGTTTTAGACTTGTGATCTCTTGACTGCCTCTAAAACAGCATCTTCAGGGGAGGTCCTTATGCTGTCTGTGCATAGAACATTCCATGTGAAAGAGCCTTTTTGTCGTGCCCTAAACAGGGGTGTGTGTGTGTGTGTGTGTGTGTGTGTGTGTGTGCGCGCGCGTGCGTGCGTCTTTCTGCCCCGACAGGCTTCCCATTCCAATGGGTAACTGTCCTGCTGCGTTTTGTTAGCCTTCTGTTAGAGATCAGGAGGGGAGAGGGCACTTTGTTCACATGCTGTTGAGGCAAAATGTTTGGGATGTGGGATCTGGCTCATGTCCATTTTTCTGGCCAACTGACCTCAAATGCATTGTTGCTTTCATTGACTTTTCCAACTTAAAGATCAGTTGTGCCTACACATTTGGAAGAAAAATAACATTATTATATAAGCCATTGGGAAAGAGAAGAGTGGCTATATTCTTCATTTGAGAAATGAGATTTGTTACTAATTTCAGGGTGAGAATACTGTGGAATAACTTTAGTTGCAGTCATACTTTGTCCCCTAAGAACTGAAGCTTACCTCGAACTAAGAGATCAGACTAAAGAGTGTGTAAACAAAACAAAAGGTCTACATGGGTTTCAGACTCTCTAGAACTGATTTAGGCCTTCTAGAAAACAAGCTGTTGCTTTATTTCGGAGTTGACTGACTTTTGAATGAAGCCTCTAGAATTCTGACAACACATGTTCTTTCAATCCTGGATGATGATATTGAGGTGACTTTTAGTTTATTCTCCACAGCTTATGTTTTGGCTTTATCATGAACAGAAGCATAAATAAATGTGGACAGATATCTGAAGGCTTTAAAGATGTTCTTAGAATACATTTCTGACACCTTTTTTAAGCACCTAAGAAAATGCTATTCTGAGCCAGAGCACTGAATTTTGTTACCTGGGTTTTATCTATAGCTGTTACCCTAATATCACTCATTAGGAAGTGTGTAATTTAGTTACTCTTGGCCAGATAATTCTTGAAGCAAATGCACACTCTAGTAATCTACTAAGTAGCAGAGTTAAAATGGCCTAATGCCCAAGGATTTTTATCTCTCTGCCCCCTCCTCTCTGGTTATTGTTAGGCATATATTTGATAATATATGTTAGATCCAGAAAATGATTGCTTTTTTAATGACACCAGTTCCTTGTATTAGTCAGGGTCCAATCAAGAGACAGAAACTGCAATAATTTTTTTGAGTAAACCTTTCATTTTGGAACAATTTTAGAAGAGTTACAAAGAGAGTTGACAGTTTCCATACACTTGCATCCAGTTTTTCCCTTAACATATTAAGTTACCATTAGCTTGGCAAAACTAATTGCCAAAAGAAATTGACATGAATACACTACCAGTTAGTTCCTTACTAGTGTATTACTATTAAACAAACTCTAGACTTTATTTGGATTTTATTATTTTTTCCATTAATGTCCTCTTTCTGTTCCAGGATCTAGTCCTGAGCACTGCACTGCATTTTCATCTCCGCAGTCCCCTCTGGTCTGTGACAATTGCTCAGTCTTCGTTTTTCATAACCTTGACAACCTTGACGAGGACTGGCCAGATATCCCGCAGAATGTCCCCCAGTCTGTGTTTTCCTCATGACTAGACTAGGCGTCCAGGTTATGAAAATACCACAGAGTTGAAGTGCCTGTCTCATTATATCGTATCAGAGGTATGATGATATTCACATGACAGCACTGATGGTGTCATCACTTGGTTAACCTTCATCATTTGGTGATGTGTAGTGTTTGCCAGGTTTCTCCACATAAAGTTACTATTTTTCCTTTTTCTTTTTCTCTGAGAATACGTCACTAAGTCTAGCCTACCCTCAAGGATGAAGGGTAGAGATTAAGCTCCATGGTTTTGAGGGGGAGAATATCTACATATGTTATCTGGACATATTCTATAAGGAAGATTTATTTATTCTCTCCCATTTAATCAATCATTTATTCATATCAGTGTGGACTTACATATATTTACATGAGAAGTCAATATTATATTGTTTATTTTGTTGCTTAAATTGTTCCAGCTTTGGCAACTGGGAGTTCTTTTAGGTGGCTTCTGTGTCCTTTTCATACGCCATTGTCCTTTTGTTTGGTCGTTTTGTTTTGTTTGGTCTTTTGAGCAGTTCCTTACTTTCTGCTACTGTAGGATACTCCAAGCTCACTTTGTGTTTTTCAGTCCTTTCAGTGCTTCAGTCCTAGAATGAGCCATTGGAGAATGGTATTTAGAAACCAAGATCTGGGTGCTGGTGTGCTCGCTGCTCCTGGAACGCATAGTAACTTGAGCAGGGAAAGTTTATTAAAAAGAATCATTAGCTATAACACGAATTTGGTGTAGAGATTGGCTAGTAGAAAGTAGATAACACTCAAAAGAATACAGGAATGGCAGAAATAAGGAGCATCCACTACTCCTAGGGCTGAGATAGAATACCCAAAGAGGAAGCCCCACTAACGGTGTGATGCAGACCTTGTTAGAGCACAGCCACAGCTCACTGAATGGCAGAGAGACTGCCATGGTACACCCCTAGTGAAACTTGCTGGAAATCTGCTTTCTGGAACCTGCTAGAAATCTGTTCTATAGGATGCTTGAGAAAGCTGTTCTGGAGAATTGTCTTACCAGAAGGACTCTGCTACAAAAAAGCCCAAGGGGGAATGCCAGGGCAAGTTGCTGGCTGATGGGTGCTGCTAGCCACAGTGCACTGTAGGAGCTGGATGCTGAAGAAGCTGCCTGTGCTGGAGAAGCCACTCCCACTGTGCTGACAGGGCAGGGGCTGGGTGCTGGAAGAGCCATGGGCACTTCTGGAGTCAGTTGAGCTGGCACACTAGAACCATGATGGGCAACACCTTCCTCCTACAGTGTCTCTCCGGCACCCTACAGAAAATGCTTAACAGTCAGCCAGCTGGCAAAGGAAGAGTACTTAAAGGGCCCACATCCATTTTTGTAGATAAAAATGAAGGATAAATTTAGCCCTGAGAGACAATAAAGTGATAACTGGTCCAGTCCACTCCTTTGTTTACTCAGCTCTTCTGTGCACCTTTCTACACACATTTGAATTCTTGTACATCAACAAAACGACTCTGCCTTTCCATCTAATAAAATACAGCCTGACATCTTACAAGTTAAGATGTTCTCACTCTTTTCCCAAAATTAGGAGACGCAAGTCCCCAAAGTCCTGGTATCCATAGCTGTTTATATTAATTTTTCCTGAAATTCAGATGAAGTACCACAGAATATTTTGCTACCTAGATACTAAAGTTATCTTCCAACAACTTTTATTTTATATAAAATTAAATAAAAATGCAAAGAGCAGAAAAAAAGAAAATAGCTTCTACAAATAAACACATAGATGTAGAAAGCAAAGAGAAATGTTAAAAACTACTACAGGCCTCTTTTCTGTAATTAATCACATGCTGTACTTGTACGTATGGCCTCCTTCTTCCCCATTTCATATTTCTCCCTCTCAGCCCAAACCTCAGCTACTTAGGGTTCTTCATCTGGAGGAGTGACTCAAACCTCCATTCCTGAAGGATCTGAATTCTCAGTTGTCCTGCCTTTTATTGGTTGTTGACACTTTCCATTAGCCTTTACTACCAGACGTGGAAGTACCAAGAGGTGCCCCAAAGAATCCCTTGGGTTCCAGACGTAGTTCAGCTTTCTCTCGTTATGCAGCAGCAGCCCAGTTTCCCTGGGCTCATCAGGACCAATCATTCCAGGCAGAAGAGTAACTCGTTTTCATAGCTATCTCTCTGTATATTTTTTCCTTCCCAATATACATGGGAAATTAAGAGTCTGACAGCACCTTCACAAGCACAAATTTTAAAAGCCTTCCCTTGGAGGTTTAGAATGACTGTTTACCTTGTCAGTGGATGGACGGATTCCTATATATGGTATACAGTCAGTGTTCCTGGGTCTCAATGTATTTTCTGTATGAAAAACCAGGTGTGTCAGAGAACTGAACATGGTTTGTTTGCTTGAAGTGAAATCATGATTTATTTGACGACTTGGGCATATTACCTCTTTTTAGGTTTCATTAAATGATTTTTTTTTTAAAAAGCATGCATGTATTTTACTTCTATTGGCATCCTAAAGAATACCCTAGCCTATGTGACATTATCTTAGCTCTAGTTCTCTCTTTCCTCCTCCTTCCTGTTCTCTCTCTGTTCCTCCTCCATCAGTATCTCTTATCTGTTCATCAGTCCTGTATTTCTCTTCCTCCCTTACTGGATGATAACTCCTGGAGGGCAGAGGCTGTGCATTGTTAATGTCTTTGTTAATGCCTGGAGGCCTGTGCATTCTTAATGCCAGGCCTCCACTGTGCCTGGCATGTGATTGGAGAGCAGTAAATGCTTGTTTAATTTAATGAGATTGAATGTATGATTCTGAGAAGGTCATTCTTGCGTTCATAGTTTGAACTTCCATTGAATACTGTGTGCAAGGAACTGTGCTGGATGCTGCAGATAAAGAAACCAATGAGGAATAGTTGTTGGTTCCCACAGAGCTCGCAGCCTGGAGAAAAGTAGACAGACTTGTAAATGTCTCGTCCTGAGAAAGAGAACAGCCTCAGGAGAAGAGGTGGATTGAGGAAGCTAGAAATGGTGGTGGGTAAAGTAGTGAGAGGTTTTCTGGCTGGACTAGAAAGAAGGGCCTAATGTTGTGCTGGGACAGAAAGCAGACTGCTGTGGGGTGAGGGGTGATGCAAAGATGCTAAAGCATAGACTCCTCTTCCAGAAACTTAACTGGGAAGTCAACAAGGAAGGGTAAAGAGCTAGGGAGTTAGTAAAAGACAAATGTAGGCTCAAGAGAAAGTTGGGTGTTTGTTTGCTTTTTTTTTCTTTTGCGGTACGCGGGCCTCTCACTGTTGTGGCCTCTCCCGCTGCGGAGCACAGGCTCCGGACGCGCAGGCTCAGCGGCCATGGCTCACGGGCCCAGCCGCTCCGTGGCATGTTGGATCTTCCCGGACCGGGGCACGAACCCATGTCCCCTGCATCCGCAGGCGGACACTCAACCACTGCGCCACCTGGGAAGCCCTGTTTGTTTGCTTTTGATTGTGTTTTAAGGTGAAAGAGGCTGAGAGGATGGTGAAAGAAAAGACAGAGTCTGGAGAGTGAATTGAGAGTTCATTTAATCGAGGGAACACAGCTCCTGAGAAGACGGATGGGATCCTGACACTGATGGAAGGATTAGTGTGAAGTACTTCCCATTCCCAACAAAACGAGGGAGGAAAGAGTGGCAGGCAGGATGTCGATAGGTTTCTGGGCTCAGGAGCTCACGGGCAGTGGGGAGGAGCATCTGAGTGAGTTCATATTTGATGACCTTTCTTCTCTTGGTAAACTGGGGAAGAGATAATCTGCTGATATCAAGGGAAGCAGAAGTTGGGTACGTTGATAATGATGATGACAGCAATAGTTCTTCTCTATTGAGAGCTTAGTATGTGCCAAGCATCTTTGTAAGGGCTTTACAGCTTTACAGGAACTAACTCATTTAATGCTCAACAGATGAGATGGTTACAATTCTTGTTCCTATTTTACAGATGAGAAAATAGAGGCACAGAAAAATTAAGTGTCTTGCCTAAGTTTATACTTCTGGTAAATAGTGGAACCAGACTCGCATCTCTTTCACAGCCAGTAATATAAATAAGGATCTGGTGCCTCCTGGAGCTGGAAAGGAGATTTGGTGAAAGTGATAAGGGTCAGTGAATGAGAGCAGGAGGCAGGACTGATACCACCAGACAAAAGAGCAAGACAAAAGTTCCTGAGAGGTGTCCGAGGGCACACTAACATGTCATTTAAAATGACACCAATTTGGTTGAATGTGTTTGTAATTTCCTCATTTGTAACATTAAGAATGTTGGGCAAGATTGTATTTACGATCCCTTTCAAACCTATGATTCTATGTGTGATTTACTCTCATAAATATGTGTCTGCAATCCCCGAGATCTTTCTTTGTTTTGGAAACCCTTTAAACCTTTTGTATGAGTAGCAATAATACATTTGTTCTCTCAACCCGTATAATTCTATTTATGATTTTCTAAAGGTCTATAGAGAAATTTATTTCTCCTCTGGCTATAGGGCACATCCAAAAACACATGGAGAGTCCTAAATCAGCCAGCAGTCAGCAAATAGTTTTCAAATGCTTGTTCCCTAGGCTTTTGACATTAGTGCCAATTAGAAACAAAAAATGGAAATTAATTTTGGTCTAGAAAATCCAAACTGGGGTTTATTTAGTCACCAATAGCATTTCTGGTTAAATGTACTTGGAAGTAGTGAAAACATGCCTAGGAGGCCGGACTAGCTCAAACATTTTCAGGTACAACATTAAGAGTACTGATAACCTTTTAGATAAAGCAAGCACGCTGTGCTGCTCGGAATAAGTAATAAGAATTTGCCTGCAGGATATTCGAATGGGGGAATCCATTTGAAGGGTATTACAAGCCAGAAATTGTAGGGCACAAAAAGCTGACTTGTTCACCAGCAAGTCTGCTGTAAAGGTCTATTGACTGGATACAATAGAGGATCGATGTTGTCTGGGGAGAGAAGTCACCAGAGCCCAGTCCTCAAGGCAAGTCGTTAACATACCCATCACCCTGTCAGAATTACTTTCGAAATCAGGTTGATGGAGCAGCAGAATAAGAGTGGATCATTTGGGTTCACTGGCATGAGGGCTGGACATTGATGACAGGTGGGAAGGACTGAGCTTGGGATGAATGGTTCATCAGAACTGCCCAAAAGCAATTTCACTGATGGACTGCCCGAGTATCTTGATAGAGGTCGCACACAGAAACTGCTGATTTTGCCTTTGTGAAGGAGTCTGAAACCTGGGCTTTTGTTGGTTACTCTCTGGAGGGGCAGACAATCTCTTCCACCTCCACCCACCCAACTCCCTGTTGGAACTGAATGACAGTAGACTTAGTGCCTCTCCATTCTGTGCTGTCTCTTTGCCTCACTTTCCTTGGCTTAAAATAAGCTTCAAAGTATCTATGTCATATGCTTGTGAGAATTAAATGACACAATGGCATGATAATGGCTCAGTAAATGGTACTTACTTACAATTCCTTGTGTGACAACTGTGCCTTCCACCAGACTTCACATCAGACTGGTCTGTGGACTGGAGAATGGATGGAGGGGCTCTTGGAGGACATCTCGTTTCGCCCAGCAGGCCACACCCTTCTTGAGCAGGAGCCTCTCGTTGTCCAGAGTTGCTTGCCAGGAGGCTCCCCAGACAGAGCCCTGGTGCAGTTTTTTGCATTATCTCCAACCTCTGACCATTAATGTCCTTACCAGATGAATTCACGTCTGGTTCGTATTGCTCGGGGCACGGTGAGAACACTATAGATGTTTATGTTACTTGCGCTAGTTGGTTCACATGCTGTAAAGACAAGGCTGGGCTGTCATTGTATTTAACTCCACTCCACACACATCGTTTATTGATATGTTTTCCTTGTTTTTTTTTTAACTTTGTGTAATCTCCCTCTACATCTGTTTATCAGAAAATCTTGGTTCAACCTGAAAATATAAGATAATCTAACCTTTTCCTACTCTCTACTCCTGCCACTCAAATCCAAGCCACCATCCTCTCTTAACTGGTGATCACAATAGTCTCCCTACTGTTGCATCCACTTTAGCCCCACTCCAGTCAGTTCTCTGTATTGAGACCAGAGTGATCTTGTAAAACTGCACTTCAGAGCATGCTGCTCCCCTTCCCCAAACTCCCCAGTATTTCCCATTATGGTTAGAATAAACGCCAGAGCCCTGACGTGACCCACCAAGCCCTGTTTGATCTGTCCCTCCCTACCTTCCCGGCCCCTTCTCATCCCACGGCTCGCTCAGGGTACCACACTGCTCAGCCTCTGCCTACCTTTCTTGGAACACAGTAGCTTCATTTCTGCCTCTGCACTTGATATTTCCTCCGCCTAGAATACTCTCCTCCCTGGAACTTTATGTGGCTGGCTTCTAATTTAGGTCAACGAACTTTCAATCTGTGTGTCACCACCAGGAGAGGCTTTCCCTGACTACATAAAGAATATTCTCCCATAACTATCTATTACGTCATCTTTTTAACACGTTTTTATGGCACTATTTGAAAATACTTCATTTGTTTTTTTGTTTGTTTGGTTGGTTTGGTTTTTTTTGTCTGTATTCCCCTCCAGGATAGAAGGCCCATAGAAATGTGAATTTTGTCTGTTTTATTCACTGCTGCCTAGCTAATTTATTCACCTAATGTCTAGCACAGTGCTGGGCACCCAGTGATTCTCAATAAATACTTGTGGAAGGAAGGAATGAAGGCATAAATGTTCCGGGAGCAGTAATGGATATAAACATGAGATATGAGAGATGAAAGACCCTGCCTCTTCTTTCAAATGCTTGCAGTTTAATAGAGGGATTGGAAGTCCATCTACAAATATATAGGCAAAGCATCTGGAGAAGTCAAGGAGGACGTGGTCAAAGGTCTTCTAGAGAAAGGGCATGACCTGAAGTCCTTCCTTCAGTGGCCTTAAGGGAGCTCAGGCTCCACTTTGGCTGTGTGCAATGCAGGCTCATTCATCCTTGGTGAATTCCCATAAACTAACAGCTGCAGTGAGATTGTAGAAGCCAGGCAAGATGAACTAGGTGTCAGTTCCATAAACTTTGAAGAAGTTGTGTAGTAAGACAGCTCCTCACCCTCAAAAGAGGAAAGGTTTTACCTTACCTGTAAAATCAGGGAGACTAATACCTGATTTTAGTAAAGCCATGTACATTTCCTCTCATAAGGTTATACTGTTAATTGGCTAAAATTAAGTGCTCTGGTTTAATATATAGTCCGGTATCTTTCATGACTATATCAAATTTCTTATTGTTTGTGATTGTGTCAAAGAATGTTTTTTAAATACTTGAAAACTTCCTCAGGGCAGATAAGAAAAAAACCTGTTTTTTCATTCTTTGGTCAAAATATCTTCTAATTCATTGACAACCAAGTTGACTTTAAAAAGTTTGAATATTTGTACATATATGTTAGAGCAAAGTAATCATGTTTGACATGTGTAAATTAATAAAGTGTAGAAAGTAATAAAACAGTAACATTTATACTACTTATAAAGACTGTTTCAATAGGGTAAGTAGTAGAGGTTATAAGTGCCCTGCCTCTGGGCCATAAATGGTGTCTTAAAATTCTGTGAAAACCTAATGGTTTTACTACTCACTACTCTTGCACAAAGTGAGTGGAAGTAACTTCCAAAGAAAGTTTAAATTTTAATGGAATTGATTTGAACTTGATATTAGTATATAGCCGTGAATTTTTGTTCATGTATTAAAGAAAAGCCCCTTTATCCTTACAAATAAAAATAGCCTCATGTTGTAAAATTAGTATTACACAAACCAGATTTATCCATGCTGTAAATTAGTTCTTAGAATATTAGACTGCATCAGAGTTAAACAGTTCTTTAAGACACCATAAGCAAAGTTAAAAGAGAAAGAAGAGAATGGAGAAAGATTTCTGCAACGTATAAAACAAATGATTAGGGCTTCCCTGGTGGCGCAGTGGTTGAGAGTCCGCCTGCCGATGCACGGGACACGGGTTTGTGCCCCGGTCCGGAAAGATCCCACATGCCGCGGAGCGGCTGGGCCCGTGAGCCATGGCCGCTGAGCCTGCGCGTCCGGAGCCTGTGCACCGCAACGGGAGAGGCCACAGCAGTGAGAGGCCCGCGTACCGCCAAAATAACAAAAAAACAAACAAACAAAAACAAATGATTAGTATATAGGATATGTTAAGAACTCCCACAAATCAATAAGGAAAAAAACCCCCTCAACTTTAGATTAGGCAAAGGATACAATAAAGTAATTCAAGGCAAGGAAACCTGATTGGCTAATAAGCATATGAGAATATTTATCTTTGTAATAACTGAGGAAGTGCATAATGAAGGAACATGATGTCATTTTTCACCATCTGATTGGCAAACGTCTAGAAGTCTGACAATATCAAGTGTTAATGAAGATGTGAAAGGAAGCTTGCACACACTGCTCTCAGGAGGGTAAGTTGGCAGAGTAACTTTGGAGAGCAGTTTGGCTGCCTCTAGAATAATATGTTGATTTGTGTACACCATAGGATTAGGTAATTTTATTTTTACTTCTTTATCATCTGTCTGTATACCTTGGAGAAACCTTTGCATACATGTATAGGGGATATAGTCTTTGCATCTTTGTAACAGTGAAAATTTGGAGACAAGTAAAAATGGCCTTGAATATGAGAAAAGATAGATTTATTGGAGGTTGTTAATACAGTGTAATGCTGTGTAGCCATTCATTCCTATAAATTTCTAGGTAGTAATACACTGCATTAAAAGATGTGTCAACATTAGTGGATCTCAATATCGTAATATTGGGTGAAAACAAGATACACAGTGATATAAACATTTTAATAGAAAACTAATAAATTCATAAAAGTTATGCAATATATTAATAATATATTAATTCATGCAATATATAATTTTTGGACACACAAGCAGACTAGAATGATACACATTAAAATCATGACAGCGGGGACTTCCCTGGTGCCACAGTGGTTAAGAATCCGCCTGCCAATGCAGGGGACACGGGTTTGAGCCCTAGTCCGGGAAGATCACACATGCCGCGGGACAGCTAAGCCCGTGTGCCACAACTACTGAGCCTGAGCTCTAGAGCCCGCGAGCCACAACTACTAAAGCTCACGTGCCTAGAGCCAGTGCTCTGCAACAAAGAGAAGCCACTGCAATGAGAAGCCCACACACTACAACAAAGTGTAGCCCCCGCTCACCGCAACTACAGAAAGCCCACGCGCAGCAGCAAAGACCCAGCACAGCCCAAAATAAATAAATAAATTTATTTATTTTTTAAAAAAATCATGACAGTGGTTCCCATTGAGGAAGGAGTAGGGAAAGAACTGAAAACAAGGTACAAAGGAGATAAAAGGGACTTTAACTGTAATGTGTTATTTCTTGCATTAAATGATGAAGCAAATGTGATGTAATGGTCACAACAGTTAATTCTAGGTTGTGAGAACGTGGGGCTTTGCTATAGTTTTACTTGTCTTCTGTGGTTAATTTTTTTTTTTTTTTTACTCAAGAAAACTTAAATTTTTCAGACCATCCTGTTAGCACTGAGGGTTTGAGACCTGATTTTCCTTACTGTTGGGTTTTAAGCAAATCATTTAAGGCTTCCGCCTTTTGGCCTCTCACATCCAGGATGAAGATAATAAGTACTTGCACAGTGGTGGTCCTGAGTATGTATCCTTCAGTGCTCACCTCCAGCCCACCTCTTCTGGAAGCCTTCTCCCCTCCCTGCTCTCCTCTGCCCAGAGGCGCAGTGGGTGTAAGTCCTCCGTGTTTGAGTGTTCTGTGCACTGCAAGACTTAGCACATTCTTTTCTGATGAGTCTCACTGTTGGCCAGTCTCTTCCAGTAGACAAAGAAATCTTAGCTATAGGACAGGTCTTAGGGAGGAGCAATAGTAAGTACTCAACAAACAGAACTTAGTAACCATAGAAGCTGCTTTGTACATTTTTAATGGAAGAATAAATGGGCAAAAGAGCAAAAATATGGCAAGACTTTATAAAGCAGGATATCCCATAATGGCTCCCAAGGTCGTTGTTTTTCTTTTGACTTCAGTGAATAAATGTAATCCCCCCAAATCCCTTACTTAATCCCAGCCTACAATTTATATCCTTGAGATTTCCCTCCACTGTGAATAGAGTCATCAATATGCCTCGTTGAGAGACATCAACATTCATATTTAGAAACATTAAAGAATAAATATTTCACACCCTTTTTTCTGGTTCATAATTTGGGATAAGCATGCACTGATGTTATAAAATGACAGTTCATGCTTCGAAAATTCATTTAATAAACATTTTTTAAAGAAGAAGAATAAAGGTTCTCTCTCTCGGCCACTGAATAATATTAATATAAACGGCACTGGGTGGTTGTCCATAGTGACTGCTGGCACTCTGTCAGCTCTCCAGCCGGCTTTTTGACATGTGAAGGACATGAGGTTTTAGTGCTTTCAGAGGATCTGGAAAATACATTTTTATTGTTCTTCTTCATGGAGGGAGAAGCTTTACAAACTTGTTTTATTTTTAAAGCACTTGATGTTTTGAATGAGGATCTTTTCTTCTACATTAACAAAGGGAATGACACACCATAGCCTTGTTAGCCTGAGGCACAAGGAATGAAATCACAGGGAGATAAAAGACCCTGAGGGAACCAAGGCTTGGGAAGAAAATGTGTATATTTCAGGAAGAATCATGTTTTTCTATCCTTTGAGACAGCAGAAAATTATTTTGGTCTCTTTTGAAACCCACAGCACTCTGTAGAGATATTTTCTTGAAAGTGACTTATTTGTGCTTTGTCTATATGTGAGAATATGAAGGGCTGAATTTTCTTTCCTATTAAATTCTCTCATAATCACAGATTTTCCTATATTTAAAGTCAATGGAGAACATCACGGTGAAACTCCATGTAAAAATATATTTTTAAGTCCGTATAGCTGACTGATGTAACCTAATAGATGCTTGACATTTAGATGTTAAGGGCACTTACAGTCTTAGTTCCTTTAAACAGCAACTCTGGTGAGGGTAGTTATGTATTATAAACTGATGGCACTTTCCCTATACTAAACATGAGTTCCAAGATTCAACACACTATCCCGTTGTAAGTATCTGGTAGAGATGTATCCACAAAGTTCTTGAAACCCATATAGTTCTACAGTTTTACCTCTTCGATCCCAGAGGTGTTAAACCAAGGTAAAACAAAAACAAAAAAACGGACTATTCAGTTCATCTAAAGGTTTCTTTATACCAAACACAAGCACACAGAATTGGGCCCTATTGTTTTTCGCTGTAATTCAGAACCAGTTGCTTTAAAAAAAGCATCTTATACTTCAAACTGTGTTTCAAGGCTGTTTCTGTGGTCTTGGTGGGTGTAGATAAGCTGGGGAAAAATCAAGTCCTGGAATTGATGCCTTCTAATATGGCAGGATTCTTTAGATTTTATTTATGACCATCTACTTCTTTATGCTAAGGGGAGGATTATTAAGAAGTTCACATGTTTGTTTCTAAGTCTCTCCTTTTATATTTCTGGGCTCCATGTATGAGCCTACACCTCTGAACACGTTAATCGTCAGCAAGTGAGCAATTTCTAAATCCAGTTTTTAATTGACAATTAAGAATAGGATGTAAATTAACGCTGGTTTTCATCCCAGGTCTGAGCTTTTTCCAATTGGCTTTATAAAAATGGATGAAAAGGGTGATACACCAGGGCTTGTTTTTACTTTATGGAGTTACTGGGCAATTTGTTTTTGGAATTCACATTGTGAGAACCAAGTTGTCCTTTTTGGCATGAATGATTCATGCAAGACAAACAAATAATGAAAACCACGGACAGGCCTGTTATTCCAGCCTCATATACAGCTGGAGGATGTTTTTCTAGGGGTGGGACGCTCCACTGTGCCAACCACGGAATAAAATTTCTGCTGCTACCAGCTCTGTGCTGTGTCACACATAGCAACAAGTACTTTTGATGTAATTAGTACATTTCACCATCCCCATTTTACCAAAAGAAAATTAAGTATAATAAAGGTCAGGGACTTGCTCAAGTTTCCATTCCTATGAAGTTGCAGTGTTCCTGCTAAGGTCCAGGCCTGTCTAATGCTAAGTGATTGTACCCATTTCTTGAGCCAGCTAGTGATTGATGAATTTTGTAACAAGGTGAATTTGATGGTAACCATCACTTCTTTCTCTAAGGGAAAAATGATTTCATCCTTTTTTTTTTTTTTTTCTGCTGAGGGAGTCCTTTGGATGAGACAATGTATTCATGTGCCCTTGTTCTTTCCTCTGGAGTATCTGTCCATTTGGCATTTCTCTGTATCTCTAATTGTTCTCCTTTCTTTATTCTTGGTCTACACAAAAACAAGAGATTTACTAAACCATCTCTCATTTGTTCAAAGATTTTTCCTAATGCCTTGTTTTTGTCAATACATGCATGGCTATGGACATGCTGGAACATTTCTTATCAAACCATTCTGATGAACCTGCTACTAACACTTTGAAGCCTGGGAACTCTCATTTTAGGCAAACAAGTATTACTTCTCAAATATCTGTGACACTTTTGTCCTAGAAGGTTCCCCTTTGAAAAGCAGGCCAGTAATGAGCACTGATATCACATCCGGTAATTGATGAGCATTGCTCACTTGGGATGGTCCACAGGGTGTGTGGAAGAGCACAGATATGGAAGCATTGATGGGTTTTGGTTGAACCCTTGCTTTTGCCACCTGAATGCTAAGTGACTGAGCAAATTATCATCTGAGTCCATTTTTCACATGAAATGTTGGAGTAATTGTACCCATCTTATCGCGTTATTGTGAGGTTAAAATAAAGTAGCTGCATAATGCTGACACATGTTCAAAACTCAGTGTATCTTGGAACCTATTCTCTCTCTCCCTGTCCTTTGCGTGGAAAACTGGACTGCTTGAAGTGAATTAGGAGAGGAGGGTGTACCTAGATTTGTGATGATGGTTTTAAGGTTTCTCTGCTTGTCCAAGTTAGTTATCCTGCTCTGCATGCACAATCACTTTCATTCACTCACCACATGTATCTTGAGAGCCAGCCATGTGTCAGGTACTATACAGGCCTAGTTTTCAGGTTAGAGTACTCCTTAGCAGGCCAGCTAATAGCATCAGTACTGTTTTCACAGTGAGTTCACTGCCCTTTCTGTTTGCATAGAATCATTTTCAATTTACAGAAGCTTTTCAGATTTAACCATCTCCTTAATTTTATTTTCTCTTTGAGAAACGCCCTATGTTCTCACTACTGAGGTAATTTCCTATTTTCAGTGCCCCTGAATATTGAGTCACTGGCTGACCCCATAGGCTCGCTCAGTGAAAGGTCTTATCGTTGGCTGCTCCGCCTTAATGGATCATATTAGATGAAAAACATAATTGTGGGATATTATGTTTAACCAAAATACGTGATTTCACTACTTCAGGAGCAGAATGGACTTGTGAAAAGTGCTTGGACTTTTGTTTGCAGACAACCTTGGGTTTAAGTACTGACACCACAGTCTGGTGTTTTTGGACATTTTACCTACATGTTTTCATCCTAAATATCCTCCATGTGCTGAAGGTGATAATGACACCCACCTTGTCAGTGCTGTGAGGACTGGAGAGAGGTGTGTAAAGCGTGGAGCACAGAACATAGCACAGTATAAATGCTCAGCAGATTGAACTATTTAAAAATGTAAATTTTTGCTTGCTTTTCTCCTCCTGCCAAAAGGATACATTCAATTGCAGAAAATTTAGAAAATCTAGTTAATCTAAATGAATTAAAAAAAAATCATGCACAGTCTTAAGACCCAGAGTTACCCAGTGGTCCCATTGGCCCACAACAGAGTGTTTCAATATCTGTCTCTCTGTCTCTGTGTCTTTCTCATTCTCCCTCTTCTCCTCCCTTCCCCACATATTAGGTTCAACCATATACAGTTGCTGATATTAGGCCATTTTTGACCTAAGTTAATGACAATTTCATCTAGTTTATTCTAATCTGTTGCTAAAATTGGATCATGTGCTACATATTTTTAATCTACTTTTTACAGTTACAATATTGTAAACATCTTTCAAGTTCATTAAATATTCTTCTATAATATCACTTTTAATTGATGCATGGTATTCCATTGTATGATTATACCAAAATTTTTTTCACCAGTCCTTTCACCAGTGCTAGAAAATTAGGTTGTTTCTAATTTTTTTGTTTTTATAAACAGTGCTGTTATAAGCATCCTTAAAGCTTGGGCGGGGGTAGAATAGAGTGGTTTAGAATCCAAACTGAAGATGGGAGGTCTGTTCTTCACCCCTCTTTGCCTGTGTAACTTTAAGCACGTCACCTGGATCTCAGTTTCTTCTTCTATAAAATAGGGGTAACTGTAGTCCCTGCTTCATAGGGACACTGTGGTCATTCATCTATTTCAGGTGCTTAGAACAACGTCTGTGGGCACAATGTAAGTATTACTAATTGTCTTTACACACTTATGTTTGTTTCTCTTAGAAAAATCCCCAAAGATGAATTTATGAGTAAAGGGCTTTTGATACACTTTCCCAGACTAATCTCTAAACTAGATGTGGTATCTGCTATCCCATAATAGTGCATAAGCATGCTGATTTTCCCAAAAAAGGGAGAGATAATCATCCTCACTGTAAGTATCAGTCTCCTCATTATTATTACACTACTTCATGACTCAGTTGCACAGTTTTTCACAGCTTAATATCTCTGAATAAGAATGCCTCTCACCATCATTGTCAGCCAGGACATGACTGTATGAAACTTTCTGTTGATAACTGCTAAGATCTAGAAGGGTGTCCGTGTGTCTTAACACCTATGAAATTCAATTTTATTTGAGAGATATGAGACAAGGCAAACATATATAAAAACTGTGATCTAAGTGCAAAGTGAGTGTCATGGAAAATATATATTGCCTTTTTCAGAGAGCATCTCAGATTGGGTTGTAAAATGTGCCTGAAGCACAGAGGTTTTTGAGCTGAGCTTGGCAGGCTGGGGAGGACGGATGGAGGGAGAGGACATGTCTAATATCTCTTCTTCTCTGCTTATTTCTATACTTCTTTTTGTTGTGCACACAGCTAAGAAAGATGACAGTGGCCATGATACAATAGTGTAGAAGCCCAAGAGGGCATTCATGGATGTTTGTCATGTAAAAGGCTTTTGGCCACTGCATGTATCATTTTTCTGAAGGTAACACCCCCTGCAACCTCCCTCTCCTTGCAGTGGCCCCTTTTTCCCATGTACAAATCCTCTGCCCTTTACTTAAATATGGCACCCTCTGCCTTTAGGTCTTCGCTTAGACATCATTTTACCAGGGAAGGCTTTCCCGACTCACCAACATTGGTTAAGTGTCACCCCTGTGCTTTCCGTTGTACCCAGTCCGTATCCTTACCTCACTACCTGTCACAGGTTATTCTCTTGCCTAGTAACTTGACACCTTGCCATTAAACTATAAGCTTGTAGAAGCATGAGCTTTACTGTTCTTGTTTGAAGTCAAGGCCTGGTACCATGGCTGGCACAAGGCAGGTACTTAAGAGATATCACTTGAGTGAATTTCAGCTCCCAGCCCCTGAACATAACCTGTGGTTACAGATGTCATTGGAAGTTACAACCATTAGAGCTCCAGGGAGTCCATTGTCTTGAGAGGAGCCAGTGCTCTGCTAAGCTGTCCCGAAGAGCTGTAGCATGGTCTGTATACTCCTGACATTACACAGTAGTTTAAAATCCCTTTTATTTCCAACTTATTATGAGAGCTTCTTAGAGCAAGCTGTCTGTGCTGAGACCCTCGTTAAGCTGTCTCCTGAAATATCTGCATGATTCTGGGCACATGGCATCTGATAGCCCATTTCTAGCTGTTCGCACAATAAGAACTGAAACCAGAAGCTGAAAAGGAGGCATCACTTCCTTATTAGCATCTGGGTTCTTTTCAATTTAATCTGAAACAAAATTTTGTTCATTTACCTTTTCGTATTAGGTTATTCAAGTTGTTTCCATGTTAACTACATTAAAAAAATTTTATTTTATTGAAGTATAGTTGATTTACAATGTTGTGTTAATTTCTGCTGTACAGCACAGTGATTCAGTTATACATATTACATTTTTTAAAAAAGTTGTCTGTGGGAGACAACCCAGTCCCTTTTTCTTGAGGAGTGAAATACTTGCCCCTTGAAATTTGAGTGAGGTGTTAACTAAAAGATGTCAGATGATTTGAGTTCAGACTCTCTCCGAACTGTCTTTCTAAATACAGTACTTGAATTCAGGATAATTGGCCAAGCTTGGCACTAAACATAAGGAACAAATTCTCCCTCTTGTACTAGACAGTCAACATACTCTTGTATTTGTAGTAATCAGGGAAGAAAGCTGGCTTTTGTGCGATAAACTGTGTAACTCACTAGTATACATTTAAAAGTGGGTATGTTGAAGCAGTTAAATATGACAAATGAAGAAAGGAAAGGAAGTCACATTGATGGCTACATTCAAGCCAGGCGTCTGTATCTTACTTGTCCTACTTCCTGTCTATTTGTCTGTAGACTTCTGTATGTGGATTTTCTTCCCAGTAGAGTCCATGTTGGTGCTTAGTATTCACATTGTGAGGCCCATGTATCAGTGGCTTTTTAGAGAAATAAAACCCCAAGGGGAGAAGCTGTCACTTCAAAGCATGCCACAGTGCTTAGATATAGGCAGGAAATTAACCATGTCGGCACGATAATATTTCTTTAAAAGCCTGAAACCCTTTCTTTAATGCTGATAGTTATCAATGTCTGCTATAAACTTGTTTCTACCATGAGGAAATACCTTAAGGGTTTTTTTTGGTTTTGTTTTTATCTAATCCCGAGAAAATAGAACTGGTCTGTGCCTGACTGCTCTGCTGGGAGAGAAGCTGTTGAATGGGATGTACAAATAAATGGGTTATGAAGGAGAGGAAAGACCAGTTCTATCCCCTCAATGCTTAAATTCTTCCTACGACTCTCCTCTTGTTGTAAAATATATTCTATAAAACATATGTGCTCCAGCCCCCTCTTACCCCAATATCACAGTGAGGGAAAAGAACTCTAAGTCATCGTGATTTTTTTTTTTAATGCTTTTGACATGATCTTGATATCCTTATCAAGGTAATTTTATTACCTACATTGTTGTTCTGCGTCAATCAATTAATCCCCCATTATACATAAGGAATAATGGATCTTTAATTTAGCACCTGAGGCTCCCGGAAGTTGAGAGGGATGTGGACATTCTGGAGAGGATTCAGCAAAGAAGATGAGTGAAATTGAGTAAACTTTTAAAAACTACATAAAAGTATTGAGGTTGTAGTATTTAGTATAACAAAGAGCAGTGTCAAGGATGTATTCATGTTTAAGGAATAAAATCATTTACAATATAGGGAACAGTGATGTACAGGATTGACTATGCTGTTAAGAGGAGGGGGGGATCAAGTTATAGGATAATGGATTTGGATTACATGGAATGAAGATTTTCCGTACTCTTAGGATTGATGAACCAGGGAACAAGTTACAAAGGACTATGTAATTTACCTTGGGGGACCTTCAAAACAGGACAGATTCTTCTCCAACTGGGATAGCTGAGAGGTCTTAAAGGAACATACCATGTAATTTTTTTTTTTTTAAGAATAAATCTTAGATTGAAAGAATTAAAATTGAAAAAAAAACACAACTTTGGCCATATCCATAGGCAATAAAAGATGCTACTCATATGAATAACAATTAGGCTGAAATATCATCTTGGAACTACCACTTAATCTTATTTTGTGAAAGAATATTGTGAGTTCTTCAGTAATTGCTTTCTTGATCTGCTTTAGGTTCGATAATTCTCTTCCACTGCTTTTAATTGTGTGAAAGTATGTTTATTAAAGTACTAATGAGACCAAAGCCATACTGATTAAAAACAGAATTATTCATTTAAACCTTTTGAAATTATGAAATGAAAGGTAGGTTCTAATAATGTAAGATAAATCCTGCATGTCTAATAGTCTAATAAGTTGTTTGCTGTGTGCCTAGTTTTGTTTTTTTCAATAGTTTATTCCAGATCTGTTGACGTTACAAAAGTTTTATGAAATGAAACTTTCTTTTTATCATAAAAGCAATTTATCCTAGGAGCTCTAGGCAGGGTGCTTCCTCCCTAGTGACTTTTATAGCGTCTAATTAATAAATGCACCGCTGCCTAGGAAATGCATATTGAGAGTAGGCTTTGCTTATTGTCACCCTTCATAAATTTTAGAATGTTTGCAATTGAGGTTTTTTCCTTCTCTGCTCTCTTTTTCCTGCTCATTGACTTGAATCATGGCCATTCTTCCTTTCCTTTGGAACTGCATTTTAAAATCTGACTTTTAGCCCAGGACCAGATGGCTTCACAGGTGAATTCTATCAAACATTTAGAGAAGAGCTAATACCTATCCTTCTCAAATTCTTCCAAAATATAACAGAGGGAGGAACACTCCCAAACTCATTCTACGAGGCCACCATCACCCTGATACCAAAACCAGACAAAGATGTCAAAAAGAAAGAAAACTACAGTCCAATATCACTGATGAACATAGATGCAAAAATCCTCAACAAAACAGTAGCAAACAGAATCCAACAACACATTAAAAGGATCATACACCATGATCAAGTGGGGTTTATCCCAGGAACGCAAGGATTCTTCAATATATGCAAATCAATCAATGTGACACACCATATTAACAAATCGAAGAACAAAAACCATATGGTCATCTCAATAGATGCAGAAAAAGCTTTAGACAAAATTCAACACCAATTTATGATAAAAACCCTCCCAAAAGTAGGCATAGAGGGAACTTACCTCAACATAATAAAGGCCATATATGACAAACCCACAGCCAACATCGTTCTCAATGGTGAAAAACTGAAACCATTTCCTCTAAGATCAGGAGCAAGACAAGGTTGTCCACTCTCACCACTATTATTCAACATAGTTTTGGAAGTTTTAGCCACAGCAATTAGAGAAGAAGAAGAAATAAAAGGAATCCAAATCGGAAAAGAAGAAGTAAAGCTGTCACTCTTTGCAGATGATATGATACTATACATACAGAATCCTAAAGATGCTACCAGAAAACTACTAGAGCTAATCAATGAATCTGGTAAAGTAGCAGGATACAAAATTAATGCACAGAAATCTCCTGCATTCCTATACACTAATGATGAAAAATGTGAAAGAGAAATTAAGGGAACACTCCCATTTACCATTGCAACAAAAAGAATAAAATACCTAGGAATAAACCTACCTAAGGAGACAAAATACCTGAATGCAGAAAACTATAAGACACTGATGTAAGAAATTAAAGACGATACAAACAGGTGGAGAGATATACCATGTTCTTGGATTGGAAGAATCAACATTGTGAAAATGACTATACTACCCAAAGCAATCTACAAATTCAATGCAATCCCTATGAAACTACCACTGGCATTTTTCATAGAACTAGAACAAAAAATTTCACAATTTGTATGGAAACACAAAAGATCCTGAATAGCCAAAGCAATCTTGAGAAAGAAAAATGGAGCCGGAGGAATCAGGCTCCTGGACTTCACACTATACTACAGAACTATCAAAACAGTATGGTACTGGCACAAAAACAGAAATATAGATCAATGGAATAGGATTGAAAGCCCAGAGATAAACCAATGCACCTATGGACACCTTATTTTTGATAAAGGAGGCAAGAATATACAATGGAGAAAAGACAGCCTCTTCAATAAGTGGTGTTGGGAAAACTGGGTGGCCACATGTAAAAGGATGAAATTAGAACACTCCCTAACACCATACACAAAAATAAACTCAAAATGGATTAAAGACCTAAATGTAAGGCCAGACACTCTAAAACTCTGAGAGGGAGACATAGGCAGAACATTCTATGACATAAATCACAGCAAGATCCTTTTAGACCCACCTCCTAGAGAAATGGAAATAAAAACAAACAAATGGGACCTAATGAAACTTAAGAGCTTTGCACAGCAAAGGAAACCATAAACAAGACAAAAAGACAAACCTCAGAATGGGAGAAAATATTTGCAAATGAAGCAGCTGACAAAGGATTAATCTCCAAAATTTACAAGCAGCTCATGCAGCTCAATAACAAAAAAAACAAACAACCCAATCCAAACACGGGCAGAAGACCTAAATACACATTTCTCCAAAGAAGATATACAGACTGCCAACAAACACATGAAAGGATGCTCAACATCACTAATTATTAGAGAAGCGCAGATCAAAACTACAATGAGATATCACCTCACACCAGTCAGAATGGCCATCATCAAAAAACTCTACAAACATTAAATGCTGGAGAGGGTGTGGAGAAAAGGGAACCCTCTTGCACTGTTGGTGGGAATGTAAATTGATACAGCCACTATGGAGAACAGTATGGAGGTTCCTTAAATAACTAAAAAAAGAACTACCATATGACCCAGCAATCCCACTACTGGGCATATACCCTCAGGAAACCATAATTCAGAGTCATGTACCACAATGTTCATTGCAGCTCTATTTACAATAGCCAGGGCATGGAAGCAACCTAAGTGTCCATCAACAGATGAATGGATAAAGAAGATGTGGCACATATATACAATGGAATATTACTCAGCCATAAAAGAAACAAAATTGAGTTATTTGTAGTGAGGTGGATGGACCTAGAGTCCGTCATACAGAGTGAAGTAAGTCAGAAAGAGAAAAACAAATACCATATGCTAACACATATATATGGAATCTAAAAAAAAATATGGTTCTGAAGAACCTGGGGCAGGACAGGAATAAAGACACAGACATAGAGAATGGACTTGAGGACACGGGGAGGAGGAAGGGTAAGCTGGGACGAAGTGAGAGAGTGGCATGGACATATATACACTACCAACTGTAAAATAGATAGCTAGTGGGAAGCAGCTGCATAACACAGGGAGATCAGCTCTGTGCTTTGTGACCACCTAGAGGGGTGGGATAGGGAGGGTGGGAGGGAGATGCAAGAGGGAGGAGATATGGGGATATATGTATATGCATAGCTGATTCACTTTGTTATAAAGCAGAAACTAACACACCATTGTAAAGCAATTATACTCCAATAAAGCTGTTAAAAACAAAATATGTCTTTTAAATGCTTTTTTCTGCCTTTGTATTACCTGGTTTCATGTACCTCTTATCTTTTTATTTGCTGTCCATATCAGTTTCAGGTTTGTTGTATTTTAAAGTCAGTGACGTTAAACATTTAGTCAATTTTTTCCCTACCTTTTCTGGTTACCTCCCAATCACATGTATTTTGATTGATTACTTTGAAAGCACAGCAGCAGTTTCCTTTTCGAGAGCTCGGCGCGTACCTGTAGCAAGGCCAGCCCACTCCTCAGTGGACTGCCTGTGGGTCGCCTCTTTGTCCCTCTCATCATTGCCTGAGGCAAGGCCCCCTCACTGATCCCCTGAGTACTATGCTTCTTGCCCCAACTCCCGCCTCTCCTTGTCAGCTGCTTCCTGCCCTCCTCATGCTGTAGCCAGCTGATCTTACTAGAAGGCAAATCTCCATTGTCCCTCAGTGCTTAAAATCCTTTACTACCAATCCCTTGTCCACCAGATGCAATCCAAACTTCTTGGTGTGCATAAAAACCCCTGCATAAGCTGACCATTCCCATCTGCCTAGCCAGCCTCCTCTCTCCCTACAACTGCTCACACCCTCCCCTAGCCAACGACTCTGGCCACATCAAACGCAACATTCCAGGTGCAGGGAATAGGCTGAGCACAGGCATGGAGTTGAACAGTATAGCAATGCTTTAGCAGCGGAGTGATAGGAAGTGGTCCACTGCGGAGCACCAGTGAAATATTGCCATGGATGTGTGCCCGAGCCCTGCTGCTCTGTTGAGGAATGGTGATGAAGGGATCATCAATCCACTCTCTCCAAAGGGAGAGGAAAGCTGCTTCTAAAGAGCTTGCCATTACCCACACCTGTACTCTGATGCCCTCCACTGTTTCTTTCCCCAACCTCAGCCTGCGATGGTGATCACTGGGGGCCTCACTGCAGCAGCCGGTGCCAGTGCAAAAACAGGGCTCTGTGCAACCCCATCACGGGGGCTTGCCACTGCGCTGCGGGCTTCCGGGGCTGGCGCTGCGAGGAGCGCTGTGAGCAGGGCACGTATGGTAACGACTGTCACCAGAGATGCCAGTGCCAGAACGGAGCTACCTGCGATCACGTCACGGGGGAGTGCCGCTGCCCACCTGGCTACACTGGAGCCTTGTAAGTGACTTGCTGCTGAGCAGCATAGCAGAGCCCACCCACCCTCTCTGTTCATGCTGCTGGTATATTCCTGCGCTTCTGTTTCTATTGCTGCCTGAAGAGTTACTGAGGGAATAGGACCCCAGGCCCAGATGCTGTTTGCTGTAGAGCATCAGAGCCCAGCCAGAGCCTCAGAGCCAGCTTCCATGCCTTCTTTTGGCAGAGCAGAGGCAGAGAGGGCCAGGATGCTGTGCTGAATGGCAGTATTGGGGGTTGTTGGGGCAGATTTGGGTTCCACTTTGATACTCCCTCAATTGCATTCATTACACGGCCGGCTGTTAATGATCCACGTTGTTCTGCTCTGTTAATTAGCTGGATAAAGCGGGGTGGGTTCAGTGCCTTAGAGAAGAAGGAAGGTGAAAGATGTCAGAAATAGTCCATGATGAAAGGTTAGCTGGGTTATTTAATGCCCATAGATATGTATGTTGCTTTGTGAATTCGAAAGTACATATATCACATCTGTGCAGGATATGTGCACACAGATAGTTTAATTCTTTCTGGGGAACACTAAAGCAGTTACTTAATCTCTACTGCTTTATTTTGTGGGAAAGGCATTCTGCGGTTTGCTTGTATTAGCAAACAGACTAAGAGGCAGAATTTGCCAGAAAAAAAGTAGGAGATAAAACAATTTTCTTCCCTTAATGAGAAAATTACACTTGTAAGTCACAGAATTAGAACTTGAAAAAAATGTGGCTGACTCGGTAAATACTTCCTGCTGACAGTGTTAGGGCTATACAAGTAGAGCTAAGGAAAGAATTGCATTAGCCAAGAAAGCCCTGATTTTCAGAAGCATGGATGATCATCTCAGACTATTTAATTGTTAATATTGCTTTTATGGGTTTTTATCAAGGCCACAGTTGCATAGGGCTTTGGGAAACTTGCAGCAATTTTACAGGAGAGTAAAAAAGACAATTAAAGGCTTAGGGAAGAAGGTGTATTCATACAATATGGGATGGGGGCTTGTCATTCTGAAGAAGAGAACGCTGAAAATTGGTTATGAAGATTTTGTACACTAATGGGGTGATGTGTAGACGTTTCAGTCTCCTTTGAGGTTAGCACAAACACACCAAATAGACTTCCAGTGTAACCCATTAGCTTTATAAAAGTTACATGGAAAGTACCTGTCACCAGGGAGCATGTGGCCCACGAGAGTCATCCTTGGTGCTATCTGATAGGACAGATTCTCCTCAAATTGAAATGGTTTCATTAGAAAATATCCCAAAACATGGGAATTCCTTGGTGGTCCAGTGGTTAGGACTCCATGCTCTTACTGCCGAGGGCCCGTGTTCAATCCCTGGTCAGGGAACTAAGATCCCACAAGCCTAGCATCATCCCCCACCCCCCCAATCAAAAAAGCTAATCACTCAGAAGATATCCCCAAACAAAGGGAAGGACTAGGTGACCCCTCAAAGACCCTTCCAGCCAATATGATTGATGCCCTTGATGTTAATGAAACGAACAATACTGGACAGAGAAATCTGGTCTATTTTAGGGCTGTGGGTGCTGCTGTGTCTGTGAACCTAAGGGTTGTGTGGTTGGGTAAATCATGGTGTCCTTTGTCACATGTTAATCCCTCAGCTGTGAGGATCTTTGTCCCCCTGGCAAGCACGGGCCACAGTGTGAGCAGAGATGCCCCTGCCAAAATGGAGGTGTATGTCATCACGTCACTGGAGAATGCTCGTGTCCTTCTGGCTGGCTGGTAAGCTCACTTCCACCCTTCCAAAGCACCCTGTTCCAGGATACTCAAGTGAAAACGCATGTGGAGGACTTTGATACAAAAGAAAGTTACATTGATGGTTAAAGATTCCAAAATTGGAAATACCTGATCATTTCAAAGCTGGAATTTTTCAGTCCAGAGAAGGCAGAAGGTGATTAAATCCTGAACTTGAAGTGTATTAAGGGTCCTCATGGAAAAGATAGTAGGCCATGTGTTCTGCATTTCCCCTCAGGATATAAAAGGGAAATATCTTGCCTTACACATGACAGCAAGAGCTGTCAAACCCTGCAACTATTTAAATAAGCATTTTCATAATTATGCTCTATGGATCATTATTATTCTTGGGAACATTATTCTCAACAGGTTAAGTGTTATGTGAAAAAGTTATTCAGTCTTATGAATCTCGAGACACATTGAGGAAAGCTGGGTTTTCCAAGTATTGCAGAACTTCTCAGAGGTTATAGTATGATACTTTAGGAGGAAGCTATATCTCACCACACTTCCCAGACTTTGACTGTGATACTCTGTCTTTTTTTAATAATTAATTTATTTTTATTATTTATTCATTTACTCTTTTTGGCTGCGTTGGGTCTTTGTTGCTGTGTGCAGGCTTTCGCTAGTTGCGGTGAGCGGGGGCTACTCTTCATTGTGGTGCGTGGCCTTCTCATTACTCTTTATGTAGTGTCTCACAGGCTTAATGTTATGTGGAATAAAAAATGTCAAAGCTGGTTTACTAAGTAGATTACTCTGAAATCAGGAAATAACATTGGTTCGTATTTCTCTAAGTCGGTTTGTGTATAAGTCTGCTTGAAGGCAGAAGAGTGAATGACCAATGTCTGTTTCCTTCGTTAACATACAGAAAATAAAAGAACAATTTACTTGATGATTACCTTCCATCTCCATGAACTGTAGTGAAGTTGTTCTTGCAGGGGTTCAAGTGACTTAATTGCCAAATCCAGTAGCAACACCTCTCTTCTCATTCCACTTCACTTCTCCAAAGCTTTTGACTCTGTTGCTCATCCACCTCCCTTTCCTAATCTCTTTTCCCTCCGGTTTTTGATAATCCTCTGTCCTACCTCTCTTACTAAAAATCTCTTTTCCTAATCCCCCTTCTTTTACATACTGCTTTCTTACAGTATTTCCTTGGTTCCAGTCTTACCTTTCTCTTTTGTCACTATAAATCTTTTCTGGAAAGCTCATTAGGATCCATGGCTTTAACAACCATCTGCTGATTTTCCCAAACCTTGACTTTCCCTCACTTGACCACAGATGTGTATTTGATGTGTCTGCCTTAGGAGCCAGACATGGGATGGGACTGGTTTGGGATTGCCCTTGTTGTAGGCATGGAGCAAAGGAGACCTGGAGTCCACTTCCTGGTGAGAATCACAGGAAGTAAGGTTGAGTTCAAGATGTTAAGACCACTGGGACAAGTGGAAAAGAAATATCAGAACCAAGGCAAGAGCTGGAAATGGTAAGTGGGCAAGACAAGGAAGCAGAGCCTGGGGAAACTCTATGAAGCAATGGAGTCAGTGCAAGGGGGCCTTTTATTGATGCCTCATGGTGAGGTGAACAGGGGAGCTATTGAAGTACTGCTGAGCTGGAAGCAGGCCCGTCAAAGTCAGTGGTCATAGAACCAAATTTGTTGTACCCCTAATCCTTTGTTGTACCGCAATTCCTTTTTTACCTTTTTTATCCTCATTAAAACCAACACTTCTTTTTTAGTTGCCCAAGGTAGAAATGCTGAATTATCTTTGACTCCTTCTCTTCTTTTATTTCTTGTATTCAACCTTTTGCCAACACTGGTCATTGCTTGGTCCTTGGCAAGGGATGGATTTTGCTGGGATAGCAGAGTGTCCAGGGAGCTCTGTGTTCTTTGAATGAGGAGCTATAGGCATGTTACTCCTAGGATTTTTGTGTAGACATTGTCTGTAGAGTTGCCTCATCTTGAGATTGAAGCTTTGTTCTTCTTCTGGGTTGGGGTGGTCATGATGTGGGATAGTGGTAACCACAAGCTTGGACCGTGAGTCCCAGTAGGTGGGCAGATGGCCCTCTCCATCAGCCCAGTGGAGCCTCCCCAATACTCTGGGGCCCCTACCTTGATAGATGTTTCTTACTGAATGTTTCAGGTCATTTTTTTATGTGCATAGCTGAGCTTCCAACTTACACTTCTCTTTACAACATTTTCTTTGTGCAATCATCCTAGGTACTTTTCATGATGAATATATATTCCTATCACACATACACATGTATGTATTTCAACTAATAGGAATAATGTGAGCAAATAGCTTTAAGTAGGACATTAATCCTTATTTATAAATAATATTTCAACAGCATCTCTGAAGCTTATGTGGGACCATTACAAAATGTGAGTAGTTAGTCCCTGAGAGAGTGAGAATTTTCACCAGAACCCCTGCTTATCATGAATTAACCCTAGGCGTGTTATTACTTTAGTCATGTTAATATGTTATGCTAGAATGGAGGGGTCAGAGCTATTTTTACATCTTTCCCCCTCACCGTGTTGTGAGCTAATTAAAGGTTGCGACTTTATCTTTGATTCTCAGAGCTTAGCACGATGCCTGGCACATAGATGATTCTCAGTTAAGTATTGATTTGAATCACCTCTCGAAGGCTTTTTCAGTTCCAAGATTCTGGAAGAACTTTCCTCATTGGTAGATAACTAGAAACCACCAGAGGAGACTTAATTAGCACACCAACTGCCTTTGTAGATAGCCAGGAGTTAGAGGAAATGTATTTTCTTACACTACCCAGAATAAACATTTACAAAACCATCTGGTGTTCGCTAGCCTCCAATATCAGGGTGCTCACAGTCTGTCTTTTTTTATAGAGAAGGAGGACAAAGCAACAGCTTCCAACATTTAAAAACATTGTAAAAATTCCTGTTACTTGGGATATGTTGTTTGCTGAAACAGTAACTCCAGTAAATAGATGATAAGCTACAAGCCCAAGTTATGTAGACGAGTGAAGTAGAAAGTAGTAGAATATTTCATTGACTTATTGGCAAAGTATCTTATGCTTCTCCACATAGTACTGGAATAAATATGACAGTATCTGACAAGACAGACAGCCTCTAGGGTGAGGAGATGTGTCCAAGTTACTCTCTCGATTTTTCTCCCCAGGAAATAGGCTTTCCTATTGATCTTGGCCCAACAATGTTTGTTGAACCTGCTGAAAATAAAAGTGTATTTTCTTCCGAAATAAAATGTCTAGGTTCATTTCTGCTGAAGTATTTCTTAGGCAACGTTATCATTAATTCAGGTACAAAAAATGTCAGTCTTTTCTTATGCTTCCTTATAAGAAATAAAACCAGTGATGAAGTTTATTTTCTCTAGAACATATGGTGAAGCATTTGGATATTCCATTTGGGCCAGATGTTGTCATTTATGTAATGGATGCTCAATAAGTATTGTTGACTTACTGTACATGTAAGGCACAAGGAAGAATACTTAGGAGGATTTGTAAATTCCTTAGGTTTCCATAATAATTTGATGTAACTTTATTTTTTTAATATAGGTATTTCTTAAGATTACTATTCTGCCACCTATGAGTATATCTTGAGATTTAGGCTTACTAAGCAAATAAGTCAATTTAGAATTTCTAACACTTTCGAGATGATGAACAGAGTGTACGTGTTCTAAAATCTCCTTTATCTAATCTTCTTGCAGCCCTGTTCCTATATCCCTCCTCCCTTTTTGTTTCCCCTCTTTTCTCCCTTCTCCTTTGGCCCTTCCCTGGCTGGAGGCCCATCTAATTTCCCAAGTCTCTTTGAATGCAGGGCACAGTGTGTGGTCAGCCTTGCCCCGAGGGTCGCTTTGGAAAGAACTGTTCACAAGAATGTCAGTGCCATAATGGAGGGACATGTGATGCCACCACGGGCCAATGTCACTGCAGTCCCGGATACACAGGGGAACGGTAAGGGACATCCTTGTGCTTCTCTGACTGTTTGTAACGGTGTGAAAGGAGAGCTTGGAGGGTCCAGGGAACACGTTTACTACCATTTGTCTGTGACTATTCTGTAATCATCCAAGAAGCATCTGTAAGGTATCAGTGTGTTTGACAGATTCCTTCCCAACTCAGTGCATAAAAACTGGATCACAGACAGCAATGGTGAATTGAAGATACAGCAATGGTGAATTGAAGATATTATATTTTATTTTAAAAAAATAATAAAATATCAGAACCCATGATGGATGAGTTCTATACAGTTAAGTGTTTAGGACAACCACTTCAAGCACCAATACTTTTTACATTTTAAAGATTTTTGGATAGATTTATTTTAAAATGGGATGTGTACTTAGGTATCTTTAAAAAGTATGTCAGGCATACAAGAAGCACATGAAAAGCTGCTCAACATCACTAACTATTAGAGAAATGCAAATCAAAACTACAGTGAGGTATCACCTCACACCAGTTAGAATGGGCATCATCAGAAAATCTACAAACAACAAATGCTGGAGAGGGTGTGGAGAAAAGGGAACCCTCTTGCACTGTTGGTGGGAATGTAAATTGATACAGCCACTATGGAGAACGGTATGAAGGTTCCTTAAAAAACTAAAAATAGAATTACCATATAATCCAGCAATCCCAATACTGGGCATATACCCAGAGAAAACCATAATTCAAAAAGACACATGCACCCCAATGTTCACTGCAGTACTATTTACAATAGCCAGGTCATGGAAGCAACCTAAGTGCCCATCAACAGACGAATGGATAAAGAAGTTGTGGTACCTATGTACAATGGAATATTACTCATCCAGAAAAAGAAACAAAATTGAGTTATTTGTTGAGATGTGGATGGATCTAGAGACTGTCATACAGAGTGAAGTAAGTCAGAAAGAGAAAAACAAATACCCTATATTAACGCATGTATGTGTAACCTGGAAAAATGGTACAGATGAACCGGTTTGCAGGGAAGAAGCTGAGACACAGATGTAGAGAACAAATGTATGGACACCAAGGGGGGAAAGCCACGGGGGGGCTGGGGATGGTGGTGTGCTGAATTGGGCGATTGGGATTGACATGCGTACACTGATGTGTATAAAATTGATGACTAATAAGAACCTGCTGTATAAAAACATAAAGTTAAATTTAAAAAAAAGTATGTCAGGCATAAAGTTACCTTCTTATGATGCTGTGTACTCTTAAGAATAGCAGTCGTGTTTTTTTTTGATATTGAATTGCATGAGCTGCAGTGTATTTTGGAGATTAATCCTTTGTCAGTTGCTTCGTTTGCAAATATTTTCTTCCATTCTGAGAGTTGTCTTTTCGTCTTGCTTATGGTTTCCTTTGCTGTGCAAAAGCTTTTAAGTTTCATTAGGTCCCATTTGTTTATTTTTGTTTTTATTTCCATTTCTCTAGGAGGTGGGACTAAGTGAGAGAGTGGCATTGACATATATACACTACCAAACGTAAAATAGATAGCTAGTGGGAAGCAGCCGCATAGCACAGGGAGATCAGCTCGGTGCTTTGTGACCACCTAGAGGGGTGGGATAGAGAGGGTGGGAGGGAGATGCAAGACGGAGGGGTTATGGGGATATATGTATACATATAGCTGATTCACTTTGTTGTACAGCAGAAACTAACACACCATTGTAAAGCAATTATACTCCAATAAAGATGTTTTTAAAAAAGGATAAAAAAAAAGAAGAATAGCAGTTGTTTCATTGTGCAGTGCTGATAGAGTAAGACCCCGTGGGACTCACAGGGCTCTCTGGTCGCACGTGATGCTCGTGTGGTGCGTGGTTTTTACACCCACTGCTTGTCCTTTTTTGTGTTAGGTGGTAAACTGTTACCCAGAGTGCTTTTACGGCTTCTAATTAGCTCTTTAATCTGTTGCATTCTGGAAGACTTGATAACCAAGCTTGCTAGATGTGTGCGTAAAATTAGAGAAAGAGGCTTGAGAGGCAGAAGAGTATAATAGCCAAAAACAAAGATTTTGGAACCTGTGTCCTTGGAAACATCCTAATCTATAATGTTCAAATAAATAACTGTACTTTCCTCTAGGGTTGTTATAAGGATTAAATGAGTACATTAAAGCATTTAAAACAGTGCTGAAACTTGCAGATATTAGCTATTATTGTAGTGGAATGATTTCTATGAGCTGTATAAATACTAGCGATTATTTGAGTGATGTCTAGAAGCTATATAGATACTAGGTATCATTATTTTTTTGGTGATATCTGTGAATTAAGAATTCCTTTAACCTTCCTCTCTAATTTTTTTCTTTCTAAAATTCTGGTCTAATTTTATGACTTTTAATAAGATACTGTAGGGTGTTTCCCCACACACACACACTTAGACTCTGCACTTCCTTATTAAATTTTTTTATAAGTATTTTGTAATTTTTGAAAAATCCCATTTAAGTTTTGTTTTTTTTTTTTCTTTTTTGCGGTACGTGGGCCTCTCACTGTCGTGGCCTCTCCCATTGCGGAGCACAGGCTCCGGACGCGCAGACCCAGCGGCCATGGCTCGCGGGCCTAGCCGCTCTGCAGCATGTGGGATCTTCCTGGACCAGGGCACGAACCCACGTTCCCTGCATCGGCAGGCGGACTCTCAACCACTGTGCCACCAGGGAAGCCCCCATTTAAGTTTTTAATTAGATATTTCTGGATAAAGAAGAACTTGCCTTTGAATATTTTTTTATTTAGCCACCCTACCAAACTTCTTAGTTAATTCTCATGTTATTTTTAGCAAATACTATGGTTATTTTATCATCTACAAATAAAGACCAGTTAGGCTCTTCTTTTCAAGATTTGTAATGATTATTTTATTTTCTTGAGTTGTTGCATTAATTTAAACCTCTGAATGAATGTTGACAAATAGAGGTAATAGTGGGAATTCCTGTCTTCTTCCTAATTTTATTGGAAATGGCTCCAGTATAGTTTCATGTTTGTTACTGTCTTTTTCATGCTTCAGTAGGTTTTTTTTTTAAGATTCTTTTTGATGTGGACCATTTTAAAAATCTTTATTACACTTGTTACAATGTTGCTTCTGTTTTATGTTTTGGTTTTTTGGCCGCGAGGCATGTGGGATCTTAGCTCCCCGACCAGGGATCGAACCAGCACCCCCTGCATTGGAAGGTGAAATCTTAACCACTGGACCACCAGGGAAGTCCCCTTGAGTAGTGTTTTTTTTTTAAATTAATTATTTTTATTTTTGGCTGTGTTGGGTCTTCGTTTCTGTGCGAGGGCTTTAGTTGCGGCAAGTGGGGGCCACTATTCATCGCGGTGCGCGGGCCTCTCACTGTCGCGGCCTCTCTTGTTGCAGAGCACACGTTCCAGACGCGCAGGCTCAGTAGTTGTGGCTCATGGGCCTAGTTGCTCTGCGGCAAGTGGGATCTTCCCAGACCAGGGCTTGAACCCGTGTCCCCTGCTTTGGCAGACAGACTCTCAACCACTGCGCCACCAGGGAAGCCCTGTTTTTTTTTTTTAATTCCTATTTTTATTAGGAACTTTTGTTAGTAGTATCTGTTTAATTTCATTAAAGACTTTTTCATCTTTTGTTAATATAACTACATATTTTCCTTAGTTTTTTGATGTTATGAAGTATTGACACCTTTAGCACATGGTTTTTACAACATGTAATTGGGCTACTCAGAAAGTTTTTGTGCCCTACATCCTGGTTTATGATTGTATTTTGGAAAATGATGTTGTTAGATGAGTTCTGGATCCATGTGGCATTAATATCTTAATATAGAAAGATAAGTCAGGAAAGGAGAGGCATGGGACCAAGCAGAACCCTAAATAATAGTTCTGTGTAATATTTTTGGACCCTAAAAATTTAAATATAATGGTTTTCTTGCCCTGTAGGGATTTAAGTCTCAAATTCAAGGAAACACAAAATCAACAAACATACAGGCCGGCTTATACTCATCTTTACATGATACAGGGAAAGGGGATAACATACAGGGAACATAACATACAGGGAAAGGGGATAACAGCTAATATTCAGGTGAGTTTTAGATTTGAGGCAAAGCTGGCAAAGAGCTAGAGAAAGAGAAGGAAAGTGAAGAGGGAACTTGCTTCTTGACTTGTTTTTATAACTGTTGTTTTTCCGATGAACTGATGACATGACTCCTGTTTTCAATTCTGCTCTCACTATCTGGGTTCAAGAGTTAACACATGCAGACACACACACACACACACAACACAATGACAACAAGCACATTTGTCATCGTGAAAGGGAAATAATAAGTGGTTATAGAACCATCTGTGGCAGGAGGTGTGGGGAAAGCAGCCCAAAGGCCTGGGGACTTGCCATGTCCCCTGTTTTGAGAAGTCAGCGAAACTTGATCACTGAGGTCAGATCAGAGGGAAACAGGTACCACCGTAGGCAGCTGGCCCAGAGCGTACCCAGGATGTGGTGACGGCCCTCCCAGCCAGAGAGAAAACAGAACAAACAAAACGGGCACCTTGTAAGCAGGCAGAGCAGATCATGGGATGCCCCCATAATAGGCTGTAGGGTTTGTGGGGCGGTTGAGAGGACAGCGTGGTGAGGAGATCTCATGCGGCACAGCCAAGTATGAGTGGTGAGAGCATGGCTTTCAGATCCTCACAAAAATTCTTCTGAAGGGGTTAAAAGAGTGTTCTTAATGCTGATGGGTTGTCATGGCATCATCGCACTGGGGCCTTTGATGGCCTAGCATGAGTCCATGTACATAATTGGTGCTCCTTACGCATTAGCTGAGTGGAGAGATCCGTGGATCAGTTATGGACTCTGTTAAGGTGAAGCCAGCCTGCCATGCTGTCTTCTGTACCACCCTGAAAGTGAAGAAGAATGTGGGCCAAAGGAGGTGAAGTCCAAAATTGGAGACAGGAATTGGGGGATGCAGAACTGGCCTTCAGTGGAGGAACTCTTTCCTGCTTCTGGGATTGTGGAAAAGGTGGCTCTTTCCCAGTGTTCTTTATATTTCCCCAGAGCAGCAGTTCTAGATGTTTGAAAGGTAGGCAGCCTATCTATTGATCCCAGTTTAATGAGGAATGTGATTCTTTCACACTAAATCATGGTTTGGCCCATTTATTCAGGTCACTCTTGGAGGGCCATGCTCAAAAGGACAAAGGAGAAAAAGGAAGCTGGCGCCCCTTATGTGCTAACTCACTTCCTTTTCCATAAGTTAACAGTGAGATGCAATATGATAATCAAAATGATATTCGAACAAGCCTGCGACCCTCACTGGTTTGGGTATTGGTGTCATGTTTTATGAGGTTATCTCTACTTAATGCTTGTCCATTTTTCCCAATTCCAGGGTATTATTCAAAATCTAAAAAAATAAAATAGGAACTTCACATTTTCATATTTCTACTATGGCCAATATTTATTGCTGTATTTTTATCTGCCTCTCTGCCACCTCTCCTAAGAAAATATTTCCTCTTTTAATGACTTCTGAAATTACTTTTCTTATTCCACATGGGACCACAAAAGCAACATTAAGGGCATAAAATTCGTTGGGAAATGATGCTTCTTTTAGAAAAAGCCCAAAAGGGAGATAAGACTGCTTGACAAAGACTTCTAATTCAGCCAATGAGAAGGATGTAAGCTACTTCATGATTGCATTTATTTTTAAGGTGGAAAATACCTACTTCTAGAAAGATATCCTACCATTTTGGTGTGGTAGGTGGAAGCAGACATAACTATTATTAATAGGATTCTCTTACAAGTACAACATTGACAAAAAACAAGTGGGAAGGTAAACCAAACTTTACTGGCTACTTCAGTAAGTAAAATTCAAATGGCTTTTTGCCATTTAAAACAGAAACTCAGTATGTTTAAGTATATGTTAGAAAGGTAAATATGGGTCAGGCCCAGCTATTATGGATTTTGTTTTCTCAGAGAGAAGGAAGTCCCTGCCAAGATAGGACAGAATAGACACACTGCTCCCCTGTCATTTGGTGGCAGACAGTTTTCCATGCTTCACGTTTTTATCCTGTTCCCCACTTTTAGAGCTGTGCTTTTTCCTGAGTTAAAATCCTGGAGTCCAAAGCATAACATTTGGGTTTCTTTTAGTGATTTTATTTACCTTGAGCATAACTTTTTCTTTTTTTCTGCTACTGCCTTGCAAGGATGTCTGGACAGACAGGTTGCCAAGCTGTCTTGCCAGCCTTTAGTGGAGCCATGAGGAGGCCCAATGATTGTCCTATAGCATTTCTTTCTCCAAAGTTTACATCTTTAAGGAGTAAACTAAGTGACTTGGCTTAGTAAAGCTTCTTACAAGTTAAAAATAGAGTACCTTTAAAAAATACTCTGGTCTAAAAATAGGTTTACTCATGTGTACCTTTGCAGCACACATCTGATTTTTGCTAAATAAACTTGGTTCAATTACTCCAGAACTTTTCTAATGCTTTGTTGAGTGGTTGATTTGAAGACTTTGCCATTGACAAGCCTAAAGATGTCTAGAGTCTGTGAAACTAAATTTGCAAGAGGTCCTTTTCCCTAAATACATGCCAGAACCAGAGTTAAGGAGAAAAATATCAAAGGGTTCTCAAGATTTATCCTCTGCCCTTAAATAGAATCCCATCCAGCCTTGGTATTGTTAGTCCTCACACCCTATCATTAAAAACTATGCAAAGCCTTGTGGAAAATGTTTGCTTTTCAGCCTCTTTGCTGTTGCTTTGAAGTCTGCTTGGATTCATTATCATGCACTTGCCCTTGCCCTGTACCCATTTGAAAAAATGCAGTGCTGACCTACATTTTGGACTCTGGGTCTGGCATGACTTGAGAGCCACATGGGAAGTGGCTGCTGAGACTCACAGAGGGTACCCTGCTTGTGGCAGCACTCTGGGTAGGCGAGACCCCGGCTTCCCCTCCCTTGGCAGAAAGGGCTCCTTCTGCTACAGAAAGTCCCTTCAAGTCACCTTGCCTGGTCAGAAAGAAACTTGGCTGGCCTGATAGCTAGTCTTGCGTTCCATGGAGCCATGATGATTTTCTCTTCTCAATTCCCTCCAGCAACTCAGCTTCCCACCAGATCCAACTTACCTAGAGCATATCCTTATGCCGGGACCACACTGTTAGGCCATTTTTTAAAAGACAATAAAGTGAATCTTTTTTCTTACTATTTAGTAGCCCTTCTTCCCAACAGAGGACAAAACCCCATTTAATAAAAATTTTGTGTTCGAGAACTCCCAGCATCTCTACCATCTCCTGGCAGGAGTTCCCCAGGTTGAAGTTGAGGACACCTCATTTCAGTAGCTCAGACTTTCCCACATCTAAGGAGGACTTTGTTTATTTAGCTACATAACTTTCTAAATGAGGAGCAGTGATTGCCATTCAGCTTTGAAAAGAGCAGATACATGGCTGAAATTAAAAATTAATGTCAATGTGAAAGCCAAGAGAATTAATATTTCATTTCAAGTTTGCTACAAAGTTTTCTCTTTGAAATGGGGAAAGCATATATCTTATTTTAATTGAAGATAGGTAATTTACAATGTTGTATTAGTTTCAGGTGTACAGCAATGTGATTATACATATTCTTTTCCAGATTCTTTTCCATTTTAGGTTATTAAAAGATATTGAGTATAGTTCCCTGTGCTATACAGGAGGTCCTTGTTGTTTGCCTATTTTGTATATAGTGGTGTGTACCTGTTAATCCCAAACTACTAATTTATCTCCCCCTGCCCACTACCCCCTTTGGTAACCGTAAGTTTGTTTTCTATGTCTGTAAGTCTGTTTCTGTTTTGTAAATGAGTTCATTTGTGTCATTTGTTTAGATTCCACATATAAGTGGTGTATGATGTTTGTCTTTCTCTGTCTGACTTACTTAATGTGATAACCTCTATGTCCATCCATGTTGCTGCAGATGGTATTATTTCATTCTTTTTTAGAGAAAGCATATATTTTAATTCCCTAATGATGGGCTGGGAACTCACACTAGGGCAGTTCATCTTCTCCCTTTCCTGGTATCTTCTAAAGTGCTATGTGTGCCTTTAGCAAGGACTAGGTGTAAAACATGCTTTTCATCCCAAGCTCATAATTTTATTTTGTTTTTGTTTTTGCTATTTCTTTAAACAGGTCATACTACTGTTACTACTATAATTTATCTTAATGCTTTTCATGTCTGTAATGGTACAATTACCAAATAAATGTCAAATTCAAAAAGGATATCATTGTAAACGTAACAAAGCCTATCTGAATCAACTGTGTATTTCCACAAGGCACTGACTAATCTATTTTACGCTCCCGCCTCCTGCATGACAGGTGCCAGGATGAGTGTCCCGTTGGCACCTACGGAGTTCGCTGTGCAGAGACCTGCCAATGTGTCAATGGAGGGAAGTGTTACCACGTGAGCGGCTCCTGCCTCTGTGAAGCAGGCTTTGCTGGCGACCGCTGTGAGGCGCGCCTGTGTCCAGAAGGGCTCTATGGCATCAAATGTGACAAGTGGTGTCCCTGCCACCTGGACAACACTCATAGGTGAGGGTCAGCTGCCCCTGGAATGATGTGTCCTATTAAAGTTTTCACCGCAGTGTCCACTATTTAGAAGGAGGGATTGGCAGAGAGATTTCCACCCTGAGACCCTTCTTGCCTCTGGGTCATCCAGGGCAGGAACCACTAAGTAAACGGAAGTCTTTTCCACTTAATGGAACAAGTCAGAAGTGCTAAAATTGTTAGATGGCCGTGGATGGATATGAAACCCTATTCTCTATTAATGGCCACTAGAAAATATTAAACTTGCTGAGGTTAGTAGAATATATCCCTAAGAGAGGGACATTCCCTTAGAAGCAAAGATACAATGAGAGACATAGGTTAAGCCCAGTTTAGTATGTAAAACTATCACAAAATGATTCTCACTGCAGCCTCTTTTACTTGACGTCTGCCTAGCCAGGAAGTGTACTGGTGGAAGTTTTGTGACAGTGTGTCACGTGTGGTTGTGAGATATGTGTTCAGAATTGATTACTTGGACATAGAATTCATAGAGGTCTTTTGGCTCAAAAATTTCTCGAAGAATTTATGAACAGGAAACCAAGATCCCACCCACTTTTCTGTACCTTGTTTGCCCCTGAAAATATCTATCCAACCGTTTCTTCCTCTCCCTCCCCCAAGGACCAGATACATATCACTTAAAGTTCTGGGCCTCGTTTGCATACTGCTGGAAAAGTTGAGTTTGAGAAAAATGCAGTGCATTGTATAGCAGTTCAGATGACACCAGAATTACCTTCATTTGCGTTCAGCACAACTGTTACTTCATTTATGTTTCTGAAAGGTAACTTGTGACCACGTCAAATCTCAAATGCACAAAAGTTAAAAGTAAATAGAAGCCTGTAGTGGATCTCTTCTTTAAACCTTTGTTGGGAGCCAAAAAGAAAAAAAAAAAGAAAAGGACTTTGCACTGTGTGTGTGTGTGTGTGTGTGTGCTGAAATACATTTTAGTGGGACATATCAAAGAAGGGCATTCTTTTTCTTTTTTTTTTTTTTTTGTGATACACGAGCCTCTCACTACTGTGGCCTCTCCCGTTGCGGAGCACAGGCTCCGCACGTGCAGGCCCAGCGGCCATGGCTCACGGGCCCAGCTGCTCTGCGGCATGTGGGATCCTCCCGGACCGGGGCAAGAACCCATGTCCCCTGCATCGGCAGGCGGACTCCCAACCACTGCACCACCAGGGAAGCCCAAGAAGTGCATTCTTAATGTGTCTCAAGCAACTTAGTAAGCTACTTTAGTCAACTTCTGGTTTTCTTCATTGGAAAATATTGCCACTCTTTACATGACAGTTTGGGGAGTAAAAATGAATAATCTCTGCAGGATTTTGTTTTTCAACTCTTTAGTGTTGAAGGAGCTGGCAGGATTAGGGACAAGTCATAAGTTTGGCTCATTAGTTTGGCTCAAGTCATTAGTAATGGCTAAGGACTTTTTAATGCCAGTTTAATGCCAGTGCTGTTTCGTTGTATACAGATGCAGCCTGAAATCAAATAGATTAATAAACCTATACAAAGGATCTCTGCTATGAGAAGGATTGGAGAAGCAGAGGAAATGTTGATTTTGTTGGAATTAGTTACCATATTAGTAGCTGCAGGGTGCAAGTGGACAGTTTTTAGGTTGACGTCAGTACCATATAATTTTGACATAGGTCATGTGTACCTAAGCATGTACGCTTTAACAAACAAGTACATGAACTTATGTGATAGTCACATAGATCAAAAGAACACTAAAATCTGTCTAATAATGTATAACAAATAATCAGAAGATTAAAAAACAATTAGCCTATGAAGTGGCTTCTCTAGATAATGACAGCTATTTTTTAAAATTAGCTTGTACAAATTTCTGTTAAGACCAGTTGAATGTTGATTATATGACTCTGCCTTTTTGAATTCACAGTTGAAGCCACCCATCTATTCTTATATCTTGAACTTCTATGTAAAATTCCTAGAAACACAAGGTTCCCTTTGAACCAAAAGGCATAGAATCTTTGTATTAATTGAAAGTCTAACTTACCATTTAATCAGGCAAGAGTGTAGCTTACTATTGCATAATACATGATGTATATTTATCCTAAAAGTCTTTGTCATAATTAATGAAATAACTAATGCACACTATCAGTTTACAGTGTCTTTAGGTAAATTTTTAGTTCTGTGGATATGTCTGTATTGACATATATTGAAGCCATATATTTGAGTAAGGGTTTGTATCAGTTAGTTTTGCTGCATAAAAAAAAACCCTACCCTAAACTTAGTGGTCTAAAACAACAATTATTTGTTAACTGATGATTTTTTGCTTGATTCTTTGGGCTGGGCTCAACTTGGTGGTTGTTCTGCTGGTCTGCCTATGTTCAGCTGGAAGATCAACTAGAGGCTGGAATTCCTCACTCACAAGTCTAGCATTTAGCTAGGTGATGGGAGTGACTGAGCCATATGTCCCCAGCATCTAACAGGTTAGCCTGGGCTTCTGTAAGTGGTGACTGGCTTCCAACAGCAGCAAGAGAGAGGGCAAGCCCCAACATGGAAACACTTTTCAAACCTTTGGTTATTGTCATGTTTGCTAATGTCCTTTTAGACAAAGCAGGTAACACAACCAAGTCTAGATTTGTTACACTCCACCTCTTAGTGGGAGGAGTTACAAAGCGTTTGTAGCCATTTTTATTTTGCAAGCTATCGTAAGGTTGAAATTAATTTAAATATATTTATAAGTGATATTAGTATTTTAAATTACAGCACTGTTATAGAGCCTAAGGACACTCTCTGTGAACTGGACTTCTTAAAACTAACTTTTATAGTGGAAATGATTTTGAACAGGAAAACAAAATTCAAGATTCACTGAGATTCCACATGGGATATGTATATTAGCTCTTGTTAATAAGGACATTTAATAGCTGTGGGCAATCAGGGTGTGCCTATTTGCAAATGCCACCTAATTGTCATATATTTGAGCATGAATAATATCTAAGGAAATGAATAAAAGGAAGTTCAATGATTCATTCTATTTTAGCCAATATTATATAGGATACCTGTAATAATTTAACTCTTAAACTGAAAAACTTTACTAGAATATTTTTATCTAGTTATATATGTGTAAAAAATGGTAGATATTCCTATCTATGTTTAATCCGATCTTCATATTACACAGAGCAGTCTGTTCTTTAGAAAGAAATCAGGTAGGAGGATATTACCCTTCAACCTCCACTCTGCTGCTCTAACAACAACACGTAAATCTCATTACCAATTAAGCTGCCTGCATGAGAACCCATCAAATGCCTCCAAAGTGCTCTGGCTTCCTACATATAATTACAAATTGCAGAATACTAATTTTGGTGTCAATCAATTTGAGAACCAGTGTGCTGCACTAATACTCAGTGGGGGGCATTGAATATCAATTTCTCTGCCTGCCTCCAGCTTAGTTCAATTCTCTGTCCCCGAATTGTCTATTCTGCTTAACATTTATATCTATACCATGAATATTATTTTCTACCTTTTAATGTAGAATAATATTTTCTATCAAAATATGTCCTTTTTTTAAATAGTATCTTAAGGTGAACTACTTTAACCAATCCATCACTTGGAATATTTCTTTTCTTTTTGTTATATGTAGGGCCTTTCTAAAATAAACTTAAATTTGTCCATGCTTCTTGCACAATACAAGCTTTTATTGGTCCTGCTACCCCTTTTATCCTTGCAGTTTTAAAATTTAAATTTTAGCAATTCTTTTTCATATATAGACCTCCTAGCAGGCTGCTATCAAACTTCCTTTTCCTTTGGTGTGAAAACAAAGAAAGAAATCTGGGTTCAAGTTTGATTCTGCCACTACCTGTGCAAGACTTTGAATAAATTCCTTTCCAGGTCTCTCTTCCCTCATTTATAAAATGGAATCATACCTAACACTGTGAGCATTAAATGAAATCATGCACATGGATTGCTTAGCATGGTGTTAGCATACATTCAGTGCTAGTCTGTGCACCTGCTTACAATATCATCATAAATGTCACTTAAGTGACTGTCTCCTGCAATTAATGGTGATTCCTTTTAAGTCATAAATTTGACATTTAAAAAACTAATTTTAGGGGAAATCTGGCCTTTGTATGCAGACATACAGATTATAATTTAACATTGCTGGATGACTTCGAGAGATCAGGGGAAGCAGATTTGTGTGGGAAAGCACGATCCCTGGAGTCAGACCCCACCACACATCAACTGTTGACAGTTTCACTTGTTCGCTCGATCAGTGCTTACTGTGGGCTACTGTGCCCACGGCCAGGTGACAAAACACCCTGAATTCTTGTCCTCATGGAGCTGGAAGTCTAAATGGGAAAGAAGACAGGGGAAGGATTATAAAAATAAACATAAGATTACAGATTGTGATAGGTGAGATGAGCAGGGTGCAGTGAAAGAGAATAATAGGAGAGACCTAACCGAAACATGAGTGGTCAGGGAAGGCCTCTCTAAGTAAGAGAGATTTAAGCTGAGCCTGGAAGGAGAAGATGGAGAGAGCTAGGCCAGGAGTGGGGAGACAGCATTCCTGGCAAATGGAATAGCCCATGTGAAGCCCTTAAGTTGAAAAACCTCAATGCTCTTACAAACTAAAAGAAATCTATTGCGGTTGAACATAGTAATAAAGAGAGAATAACGATGAAAGAAGAGGTCGGAAAGAAGGCAGTAGCCAAATGATGAAGGCCTATGGGCTATATTTAGGGTCATCATATATCTGGTGTCACAGGAACTGTTTGGTTTAGGCCTATTGCCCTAATGTAATTATTAGTAACTCCCTCTTCACTCTTAAAAATGTCCTGGTTTAGACAATAAATAATCTTCACTCTAGCTGTATTAAACAGTATGGATTTTATTCTGAGTGTAGGCTTCAAAGAGAGTCTTTGAAGAATTTTAAGGAACGTGATACCATATGATCTACTTTTTAGGTGATGAGGCATGAGTGAATGCAGGGAAGAAAGTCGGAAGGCTATTCAGGAGTGTAGGAGAAAGATGACCTTGCCTTGGAGTGGGATGGTGACACTGAAGATGGAGCGATGTGGATAGATTCAAGACATAGTTTGGAGTTAGAATGGTTAGGTCCTAGTGATGAAGTTAATATGGGAGATGAGGGAGAAGGAGTTATCAAGGATAACTGTGAGGTTTTTAGCTTAAACCACTGAGTGGCTGGTGGTGCCATTACTTCAGTGGAAAGCAGTTGAAAGGAAACACTGAGTGAGGAATGAAGAAAGGGAAGAACCAGAGCTCCGTGTTTGATGGTTAAATTTGAAAAGTCATGGAGATGCCAGGTATTTTGCCCAAGGATAAATAGCAGATAAGTAGATCTGAGTAGTTCTAAGTTGATTTGAGATTCAAACTCTTATCTTATGAGTCCAAACCTTATATACCCAAGAAACCATCTTAAATGTAGAGTTGTGCTTGAATATTTCTTCCTGTCATGTTTCCTGAGTAATGCTTGTGATGGATGCCTAGGCCTTTGCTTCTGGGCACTTAGTCGCAATAGGGACCTAAAAGTATATTTAAATAAATTTCTAAAAATGAGTAACAAACTCTCTAACCCACAGGCCTTTTCTTTAAGAAAAAGAGATAGGAAATGAGATTATGGGGTGTGGCTGAGACCCTCACTTGACAGATTAGGATGTCAGGCACAGGGAGGTTATGTGTTTTCACTGATGTTGACCAGGTAGTGGGAGAGCTGGAATGTACAGTCTCAGTCTTCATCCCTTCCAGGTCATGGTTTTTTTGCAGAAAATCTATGAACAGTCCTCCGGTGAGAGGTCATTTAGCAAATGTCTGGATGAAACAGTGGGTTTTGTTGTTGGCCTGAGTTAAGGGGAGGGTTTTATCTCCATCAGGGGAGAAACAGCATCTTCAACAGTCTTTCAGTTGTGAGCAGAGCTAGTTTGATTGTTCAGATTTTCCTTTGGCGAGAAGCACATGTGTTTTGAGTGTTACAGAGCACCCTGTTGTGTGAGCCTCGCTAACCCGTGCCTCTTAGCGCAGCTGATGTGTCCATTTGCTATGGGGTGACAGCTGGCTGCCCGGCCCATCAATGCGACTGCTGTTTCAGGTAGAGACAGCTGCTCTGCCACCAGGTATGGGGAGCCGAGAGAAGAAATAGACTAAAAAGGTCGCTGCTCCTGGAGTTCCTTGGACATCACTCTGGTGAACTGACTTGGTAGTGTTCATTGGATGGAGTTCTTTAGATAGTCTCCTCTAGTTGACATCTTATCAAATTAGTGCTTTCACTTTACAAAAATTAAAATGAGTTTCAGACAAAAGGACACAGTTGTTTAGAGTCATCCTGCTAGAACATGATGCTGATTTCATGCAACATTTGTGGTACCAATCAGGTTTCAGCCGATTAATTAAATCATACCAAGACTGGGAATGAAGTTTAAATGATCGTGCATGGAATTACCCACACATTTAATGATCATGGCTAAAGCAACATTTGCACGGGCCTTGGGTGTCATGTTTACCCGAGAGTGACTTGCTCCTTTCATCCACGTCTCTCAGCTGTCACCCCATGTCTGGAGAGTGTGCCTGCAAGCCAGGCTGGTCAGGACTCTACTGTAATGAGACCTGTTCTCCTGGATTCTACGGGGAAGCTTGCCAACAGATCTGCAGCTGCCAAAACGGGGCTGACTGTGACAGTGTGACAGGAAAGTGCACCTGTGCCCCAGGATTCAAAGTGAGTGGCTTGGGCTGTGGAGGAAGGAGATAAGGGGTGCAGCTTGGAGCATATTGATACCATGATTTATATGACCTTTTCTGAAGTCCAGTGAATGTGCTAAAAATCAATCACATCATTAACAAGAAAGAAAATGAAGAGAAAAGTAATAATAAGAGATATACTTACCTGAGAATGATAACTGGGCAAGCCGGTGAGACTATAAAGTGGCATTAATATTTAATTATTTAATTAATATATGTCATGAAGTAAGATGTATTTTAATTATTCCTTATGTAATTATTTTATCATGTTTTATAGGTAGCAAAGAAATTTTCCAAGTAGGATATGTATTATTGTCAACCGTTTTTGTTTTAATTCCATGCAATTTGAAGGTGCATACTACATCGTTAGCATTTATTATATATTAATATCCAAGGATTAGTAGTATATAAGTTTTTCAGTCCCTTTGAGAATCTAGACCTTTCCAATATGCCTATAAGCTAACAGAAAAGAATTTTGCCTAGTTTCCAGGATTTCTTAGCAACAGATTAGAAATTTTTGTTTTGAAGGAAAATGGGTTGTTCTTGAGTTATTTTCTCCCCTTTTTGAGAGAACATTAAACTGTGAAGAATGTTGATGATTACTCCAGAGCACATAATATAGAATGAGTGAGTCATAAAGTCTCAGAGCTGAGATCTTTACAGGATTTTCTAACCTGTGTCACAATTCTTTGGTTGAGCCCTTGAATTATCCTTAAGAGTCTTCTGTTTTTAAAGGAGGGTGACCTCCAGTCACCTTTGGTAACCAACTTCTATGTTTAAAAGCTCCCTGTCAGATAATAAATTGAATCATGCTGCTGGCTGAGTGTGTTCTATTCCTTTGCCTCACCCGCTAATCGTATTACATGTTATACAAGGCAGTCTAGGAAGCATTGCAATTTAATGTATAGTTCATATTTATGTTTATTGACAGTAATTGTACAGCTACAGTTTGTTGTTCTATATCTACTTGTCTGAGCAAGGACAGAGGGTTTTGAATTTATTTATTACCAAGGAAAACTAATGAAGGCAGCAGGCTTTTTGGGGGTCCTATTCAATACTGTATCCTAAATATAGGCCAGCTAGCATTGCCCTTGAATCTGTACAATTAGTATAGTGGTGATGTTATAATAACTCTTAAAAATACAATGTGTTAAAATTAGAGAGGGACTGTAATTAGAATGGACAAGATATATTTTTGTTCATTTGTGTTGGCCTTATTTCATGTGGTAAAATTGCATGCATTTTCCTATTTGCGCCCATCTAGGGAATTGACTGCTCTACCCCATGCCCTCTGGGAACCTATGGGATAAATTGTTCCTCTCTCTGCGGCTGTAGAAACGATGCTGTCTGCTCTCCTGTGGATGGGTCTTGTACTTGCAAAGCAGGTGAGTGGGTGAATGAGTCTGTTACCTGATCCTAGTCCTGTTAACTCCTAAAAGCACAGGAAAGAAACTTTAACTAGGATTCTAGCTCCAGCTGTGCAGAAATACGGTGCCTGGACTCAGCAAGACCCTTAGCCAGGGAGAGCTCTCCTGCTTTCGTGAGTCAAAGGGAGAGGCTCACATGAGATTATCTCTGAAGTCGCTGCCAGCTCCAAAAGTCTGTGAGTCTCTGTGCTTTGGTGAAGCGTAAGCAAGCAGACATGTGTCCATTCCCCTAAATTGATTGGCCTGGAGTCCTGACAAGAATGCAGCCAAGCACCTGATTGTACGTGGGGGCCGGATCGTGTTTATTCACAGTTGCTGCAGCAGCCGGCATCCTGGATACTCACTGTTCATGGTTCATGGGCTCCTGCTTTAAAGATGGGGTTGTTCTTTCAAACGCAAACTTTCCTTCTCCCTCCCATATAAATATTTCATTTGCTGACCTGAACAAAACTCAGCACCCCACAATGTGCATCACTGCGCATTAGACAGTGAGTGATGTGCGTTGTGCAACTTCACTTCATCTCTCTTCCCCCAGTAGCCCGGTAGTGCTTCTCAGCGTTGGCATCCTTGACAGCTGTGCGGGCGCTTTAGCTCATTTCTGATAGAGGCTTTACGTGGCAGAGCCAATGCTCCCTGAGCTGTGGCAGGGGCACTTCTGTGCACCTCTGAGATGTTTCTCAGGTGAAGAGTGGCTTGGAAAGGCTGGGCAGAGCTCCCTGCTGCCTTTGTTTGCTCACGTGCCCTGGCACTCTTGTCGTGGCAGGCTGGCACGGGGTGGACTGCTCCATCAGCTGTCCCAGTGGCACATGGGGCTTTGGCTGTAACTTAACATGCCAGTGCCTCAACGGCGGAGCCTGCAACACCCTGGATGGGACCTGCACCTGTGCACCTGGATGGCGTGGGGAGAAATGTGAATTTCCCTGCCAGGTATGACCCAACTGGGAGGGCCGGGAGGAGCTGATGCCAGAGGGTTAGCTTATTTTTGCAGACTTCATGATTTAAAGTGCCTGGTAGTGAACCAAACCATAGTGACTACTAGAAGAATTGAGGTGTTTCAACTCAGATTGGATACAGGATAGGAAAAGGAATAGATGTGGAAATTAGTTAGGCAGCTTTGTGAGAATCCCTCCCTTCCTCTCTCTCCTGGTTCCCGCCACCATTCCCCTCTGTTTTCTCTATTCTAATATACCCATATCTTCGTGGCAGCCAGTAACCAGCATTTGTCAAACACCCAGTGTATGCCTGTCAACTCTCCAAATATTGTGTTTCCATTATAATGGAAATCCTCCAGGCTTTGGGGTGGAAAGTGGCAGGACATTGAAAGGGGGTGGTGATGGTGTCACAGAAAGCCTCAGTGAGGTGGGGAAAGGTTTGGAAACAGCTGCCTTTTAACACAGATATCTCTGAAGTAACACAAATCTCCACAGATTTCCATGGTTCAAGGCTGACTCTGTTCCCTTGACCTACTTTGGAGGCACCCATCATCAGAACCCCTGTGCCGAGTGTGCCGCAGGCCAACAGGGTGGGCAACGGGTAGTGCATTCTGTAGTAACAGCCCATTTCACTTGCTTCCTCTCACGCACGGGGCCAGTTTCCTTCCCTCTTTTCCATTGCTCTCTCTCCCTACGCTCCCGAGCCATTAAGCATTCTCTCAGTGGTGTGTGTTCTCTGCCTCCCGGGGATCATCTGATGGTGAGGTGACACCATGACCCCCTGAACTGGCCCCCTCGAGGGGGTCCTTCCACAGAGCGCTTTTCTCCCTGGGCTTCCTCCTCATTAAGTGCAGCCCATTTGGCAGCTAGAGAGCATCTCACCGGAGGCTATTCCATGCCCTCCAAACCCCTGGGACAAAGTTAGCTTAGCTTTGCCTCCTGTCATCCACCAGTGAACAGATTATCAGTGCTCTGAGGTGGGCTTGAAGATCACCCTTCACTCCCAGTCTGAGTGTGGACAAAGCAAAGCCCCCAGTCCTTTTTTTCGTATATTATTAGATGCATTAATAAATCAGCAAAGGCTGAAGATGGTTTAGTGGCTCACACTGTAGCAAAGCTAAATCCTATAAGCCAGAACAAACATTAGTAGAACCTAAAAGTGTTTTTTTAATATTTTATTTTAGTAAGCACTAGACAAATGATTATGCCATCTAACACCCACTACCTGTTTAATGCTGGTTCTCGGTGCCTCCCTGTTGGTAATTTTGCAGCTTGGTGCTGTGGGAGGTTTGTAGTACTCTCCCTCAGTCAGGACCTGGCAAAAGAGCAGGGCTTATAAATGCAGAACTTTCATTCCTCTCCCGCAAACTAAATGATCACGTCCGTGAAGAGTCTCATCTCTGCTGGACCACCAACGTGGACGTGCATGTGAAAACATTAAGGTCTGGGAGGGGATGAGGGCGGGGGTGGGGGTGGGGGTGGTGCCGACACACACTGCATCCTGGCTCAGGAGGTTGAATCAGAATGTTTCATGTGGTTTAGATGGCATCATGGAGAGGAGGATGCTAATTAGGAAAAGTGACAAAAGATGTTAATTTCTCCTAGGTCTATGTATCTCATTGGCAATTTATGGAAATGAGCTTCATCATTAGAACTGTTATTTTTAAAGTTTTAGGCTTTCTTTATGTGGGTCAGGGACTTCCCTTTTCACTAATGAATAGAATGCCTTGTGGGAGAATAAAATTCTGGAGCCGTGTATGGTGGCAGATGTTAACTTATTGTGGTGATCATTTCACAATATAAACAAATATCGAATCATTATATTTTAGACCTGAAACTAATAAAATGTATGTCAGTTATACCTCCATGGGGGAAAATAAATGCCCTGTAAGGAGTACTGAAATATTTTATAAAAATCTTTAGGAACAAAAAGACAATATTTTTATGAGTTGTGGCTCATGGTAAGATAAATATTATTTTAATTAATTGGCATGTTTACCTATATTTGGTTTGGCATAGTTGGTTCACCATTCGTATGGTAGACATAAACTAAGGTTTGGGCGATTTAAAAATGCTTACCTCTTGCAGCCTAGCCTATATTTGGGGGGCCAAGAAGACATGGGAAGAGGTGATTGTAATGCATGCTGCTGAGAGGTGTTTGGGAGGGGAGGGTGCTGTTTCTGAAACGGCTGACTGAGGTCCCTCTCATCTCCCACCATGGGATTCCCATCCCTCATTGCTATCTTCCATGCAGGATGGCACGTATGGGCTGAACTGTGCCGAGCGCTGTGACTGCAGCCATGCGGATGGCTGCCACCCCACCACGGGCCATTGCCGCTGCCTCCCCGGATGGTCAGGTGAGAACCAAGGGCCACTACTTGAAATGGGAAACTACTTGAAATGGGAAACACGCCAACTTGTGCCTAGCGCTGTTCCTTGCTACCTCAGAGAAACATGCACAGGTCAACTTTTCAGAAAAAATTGAAAATATGGTAAAGTCTCCAGGAAGCGGACAAATTTTTACCCAAGAAGTATTACTGCTAGGCCTAATTAATCTGTAATCCAGGGATGACTTTTTGTTGAATCAGGCAAGAGCAATTCTCTTGAGCCTTCTGGTATGGATGTTACGGAAAAACCTGAACGAACTTTTTGGCCAACCCAATAAACTATCAGAATTCACGTCATCAAGAAGGGAAAATTGTGAATTGCTGTGAAGAGTTTAGCAAGACCTCTGTGGTATTTTTGAGCATTGAGGAAAGAATGATTGAAATAAACCATAAGAAAATAAGTTCACCTCAGTGAGGCAAAACTATTAAATAGTTTTATGGTTAATATGCAAATATTAAAATATTTATTACTAGAAATATTTCTTACAATAATATTTGTCTTAAAAATTCATAATATGGGGCTTCCCTGGTGGTGCAGGGGTTGAGAGTCTGCCTGCCGATGCAGGGGACACGGGTTCGTGCCCCGGTCCAGGAAGATCCCACGTGCTGCGGAGCAGCTGGGCCCGTGAGCCATGGCTGCTGAGCCTGCGCGTCCGGAGCCTGTGCTCTGCAACGGGAGAGGCCACAACAGTGAGAGGCCCACGTACCGCAAAAAAAAAAAAAAAAAAAAAAATTCATAATATGATTGAGGACAAATTTTCTAACCACAAGGTAGAAGTTTCTCCTTATTTATATGGCTTCTTGGTTTCAGCCAGGAAGTTTATCAAACTAACAGTGGTCTTGGAAGAAGAACCATGTTTTTACTTAGGATATATAGACTTGGGAGATGGCACTAAATGCCCAGGCAAATTGGGATCTTGCTCTTCTTTTTGATATGTCAATTCACGGGTGTTCTAAGAAGACAAAAGAAGCCAAAAAATAGAATTTTAAACACTCATTAAGAAAAATTACTAATGGGAATGCAATAGGAAAGTTATCGGATATTGGAAAGAATGAACTGAATATATTGATGAACATTTCTTCTGTAAGTAAATTGAAATATTAAATGCTGATTGCCAACTTAGAGTGAAATCCTGTTAAACTGGAGACAGGATTAGAGGTAGATAAATGCACCAAAACTTTCGTTTAAAATTATATTCTCATTGGAAGTCATTTGTGTGTGCCTTTGTATATATTTGTGTCTAAATATATTTGTATATATATTTAGAGAAGAGAGAGGGATTTGTAAGACAGAGCTGCTTCCATATTGGTGATTCTTCAGTATCCTCGAGAATAGTTTTTTAACTTGTCCTCTAAAAGAGAAATTGATGGTAACAAGCCCTGTATTCTCTTCAGTGATGGTTCATATTTTCAGAAGATGGGTCTTTCAGAGAAGACTCTTAGCCTCCATACCAGAGTTGTCATGTTGAGGAAATTATGGAGTGGCCTTACCTTTTAGCAAAAATGCACACAAAGAAGACTCTAGAGAAATAATAATAAGTAATGCTTATTGAGCGCTTACTGCAGGCTTACAGCTCTATGAGGTAGAAAATATTATTTTCTCCTTTTTACAGATGAGGAAACTGAGGCAAAGAGAAGTTAAGTGGCCTGACCCAGAGTCCCAGAGTCAGTAAACATGAGAAATGGGATTTGCACCAATGCTGTCCCAACATGTAGCCAGCTCTCTTAACTTTTACACCCTACTGCCATGCATGGACTTAGTCCAAGAAGTGCTGGGGGGAGAGGGAAGTTACGCTGAGATTTATTTTCAGCGTGGATGAAGACTTCTGAGAATTATATGAGAGGACCATGGTGCTCAGTGCTGATAACTAGCAACCTTTTTATAGATAGATAGGTAGGTAGGTAGGTAGGTAGGTAGATAGATAGACTCACATATCATAGAATTCACCTATTTAAAGTGTAGAATTCAGTGGTTTTTAGTGTATTCAAACAATTGTACTGCCATTACCACTATCAATTTTAGAAGATCTTCATTACCACCCCACAACAAAAACCCTATTAGTACCTATTAGCAGCCATTCTGCATTTACTCCCAACTCACCCTCCTACACCCTTCTCTCTACTCTAGGCAACCACTAATCTACTTTCTGTTTCTGTAAACTTGCCTATTCTGGATATTGTATAGATTCATATAATATGTGGTGTTTTGTAACTGGATTCCTTCTCTTAGCATATGTTTTTAAGGTTCATCCATATTGGAGCATATATCAATACTTCATTCCTTTTGACTAGCAAATAATATTCCATTGTGTGGATAGGCAACATTTTATTTACCCATTCATCAGTTGATAGACATTGGGGTTGTTCCCACCTTTTTGGCTATTATGAAAAATACTGTTATGAACATTCTTGTACAGTTTTTGTGTGGATGTATATATTTTAGGTATACACTTAGGCGTGGAATTGCTGGGTTGTATGGTAACTCTAAGTTTAACCTTTTTAAGAACTACTGCACTTGTTTTCCAAAGCATCTGTACCATTTTGCATTCCTACCAGCAGTGTATGAAGTTTCCATATCCTCACCATACTTGTTATTATCTTTTTGATTATAGCCATCCTGGTGGGTGTGAAACCTTATCTCATTGTGTTTTTGATTTGCATTCCCTCAATAAGTAATGACGTTGAGCATCTTTTCATGTATTTATTGGCCATCTGTGTATCTTCTTTGTAGAAATACCTCTTCAGATACTTTGCTCATTTTTAAACTTGGGTTATTTGTCTTTTTATTATTGAGTTGTAATATCTCTTTATATATTCTAGCTGTATGTCCCTTTTCAGATATATAATTTGCAAACATTTTCCCTCTGTGATTATTTTTTCACTTTCTTGATGGTGTCTTTTGCCACAGAAAAGTTTTTATATTTATAAAGTTCAGTTTATCTACTTTTTTCTTTTGTTGCTTGTACTTTTGGTGTCAAATCTAAGAAACCATTGCCTAATCCTAGATAACAGTGATTTATGCCTGAGTATTCTTCTAAGCATTTTATAATTTTAGTTTTTACATTCTGTCTTTGATACATTTTGAGTTTGTTTCTATATATGGTGTGAGGTAGGGGTCCAAATTTATTCAGTTGTATGTCAATATCCTGTTGTCCCAACACCATTTGTTGAGAAAAACATTCTTTCCCCCACTGTATTGTCTTGATATCCTTGTCAGAAAGCAATTTACCATAAATGTGACAGCAATTATTTCTGGACTCTCATTTCTATTCCATTGATATATATGCCTATCCTTATGTCAGTAACATACTCTTTTGATTGCTGTAGCTTTGTAGAAAGTTTTAAAATTGGGACATGTGAGTCTTCCAACTTTGGTCTTCTTTATCCAGATTGTTTGGCTATCCTGGGTCCTTTGAATTTCCATATGTATTTTAGGATCGGCATGTTAACTCCTGCAAAGGAACAAGGTGTAAAATTAAAGAGGATTGAATAAATAGATCCGTGAGAGTAATATTGCCAACTTATCAATATTAAGTCTTCAGATCCTTGAATGCAGGAGGCCAACAGTAACCTCTGCAGTGGTGTCTCTCAGCCCTTTGGAATTTGTTGAGAGCTTCTTTGGCTTCTGGCAGGAGTAAACTGAGAAAAACTGTAGTGTGCTTGATTTCTAGTGTTTGAGAGCTACCTTGGGAAACAGGTTAAGGCTTGTGTAATAGACTTCATTTTCTGTCAATAGGAGCTACCCACAGAAACAAGGACTCCCTGGCCCTCTAATTCCTCCCTGACTTGCAAAGACTGAGATAACTGACTTCCCAATGTGAAATTCCACCTTCCCATGTTTCTATTTGGCTCTTAATTACTAAATGTTAAAACTACATCCCTCCAGGGATTAAACCAGATTTTGTGACTTCACAGCGTTCTTGAAGTTCTCAAATTAGTGACCAGTACTAAGTTCTCAAAGACCACAGTGAAGCAAATAGCATTTTACCCCCCTGGCAAATTCAGAACTTAACTAACAGAGAAGTCACATCATTTGTTTTGGGCCATACTCCACCAAATCTACTTTTGTCTTATGAATAGAGAGGAAATGTGAGATGTTCCTGAACACAACAGTCATTGATCAAGTATACACCTGCTTTGATGATTTAGAACAAGCCTGTGAAAAGCATGCGCTAGTATACATGAGAAAAGCAAGAGATATGATTTAGCCTGAAGCCAGCTAGAAAATGTGTTAGTTACATTCCATAGTCTGGGTCATGGGGTAAGACAAATGATCCCATCTGGCCTTAGACCTGTGGAGCTCCTGTGGGGATACGGTGGCTTTGTCACACAACATAATCTTTTTGTTTTTTTTTTTTTCGGTATGCGGGCCTCTCACTGTTGTGGCCTCTCCCGTTGCGGAGCACAGGCTCTGGACGCGCAGGCTCAGTGGCCATGGCTCACGGGCCCAGCCGCTCAGTGGCATGTGGGGTCTTCCCAGACCGGGGCACGAACCCGTGTCCCCTGCATCAGCAGGCAGACTCTCAACCACTGCGCCACCAGGGAAGCCCCACACAACATAATCTTGTAATCCTCTGTCCATCTGTGACTGGTCTGCTTCTCCAAAGGGGAAGAAGTTTTGCTGCTTCATTTGTTCTATCACTTGTTGCCCACCATCTCTTTGCTTCATGGCTCCAGTGTCTAATTCCTGTGGGTCTTCTGCATGGGCTGTTGGTCTGTAAGTATCTAAGACTGCTGGGAGACATTTTTTAGAGCAGTCATCTCCTGCACTCAACAGAACACACTTGTATAAGCAAACATATGTAGAGGAAAAGAAAGTTCCTGAAGTTCTGGAAAACACCCTACAGTTGGATCAAGAATTGGCTTATTTTTCTAAAAGGAAAGAAGAGTAGACTCTGTATTATGTACACAGAACACCGTTTCATTGTCAAAACTGGGTAGACTCATCATTTTTCATTACATACTTGTTTTGAGTAAGTGCCTCATAAAGACATTTCAAAATAGGAAGAAAGCTTTGCTTTTCCTTTAGATATCAGGTTCGGGGCAAAATAAGTAACCTCAGTCCAGGGAAGCAAGTGATTCTTTTTCCTTCCTCCTTATTTTGGAGATTGCTCTAGGTGAAATGTTGAGAATCGCTGGAGAGGGTAGCAAGTATGTGGGATGACAGTGAGGCTTTTGTGAAGGAATCAATGAAATCTAACACAGGGACCTGGGCTCTTCCCTCGACCAAATCGTCAAGATACTGTAGAGGCACCAAATGTGCTCAGCCGCTGAGGATGGGGAGAGGCTGATCTGGCCAAGGAGTATGGATCCAGAAAGAAGGGTCAAGAGACCTTTATCCCTCTTTGCAAAGAAACTGACATACCCACATTGAGAAAGTCAGGCACTGACATGATATACTGAGGAGGTCAGCTTGCTTTCTCACCAAGGGGCTCATCACCATCCTTGTAACTTCACTCTCTTTTCTAATGTTTGACAGTCTTTTTTCTTAAAAGAAACAAGACTCTTATTTATTTCTACTATAATTGATAGTCCCATTTTTACCTAGTCATAAAATAAGTTTTCAAAATGTACTACCATAAATATTAACCAAAAGTTGCATCTGACATCCCAGATACTATTTCCAAAAGAAATGTAGCATTTTTCAAAAGAAGAGACATGCACTTTTATTATGTTTTTAATTAAAACCTTAATTTATTGATGTGTTTAGCCAATAAGTTACTTTATCAAACAGAGGCAGATTGCATTAAAAAAATGGGAAAAAATGAAACATCAACAAGATATAGGCTGTGTCCTGGGCTCCTTCTCCCACACCTCTGCTACACACACACACACACACACACACACACACACACACTCTAATAAAATGAGACTGCCTCTTCAAAATCATTATTCTGAAATTCCAGGTGTCAGTGAAATATAGTTAGGTGTATGTGTGTGTGTGTATGTGTGTTTCCAGAGTAGTGGAGTGATATGCTTTATAAAGTTTTTCCCCAAAACAGAAACACGCTGATGTTTTTTTTTCCCCTTCCTTTCTGCTCTGACTTCAGTCAGCTAGATCACCTCTTTGCTGAGTGTTACAGCTAATCAAGATTTCATTCCAGCTGTCTGGGAGGATATGCAGTCTCCAGGCTGGTTCCCGACCCTGGCTAAGATCACTGTCACCTGGGAACTCCTTTAACTCATATATTCCTGATCCCCACTTCACACCTACTAAATGACAGTCTGGAGGGTGCATGAGGAGGAGGATGGAGCCATTGCCAGCCCATAAAGTACCGTTCAGACAAATTTGGAAAAGATTTGGAATTCCCTCAGGGTGTGCTTCTTGGTGGTAGAAAGCAACGAGCTGGATTTCTGCTCTAACTTAGCCCTTTAGCCAGGGGCTCTTGTGCAGTGTACAACCTGCACAACCTTACCTGTTGGCCCTGTCTGTTATTTAAAAAGTTACCCCGGTAATTGCAGGGGCAATTACCCATCTGTGGGTTGGCTTCTGCTCTACCTTGCTACTCTAGTGATTGAAGAGGTTGGAGTCCATGGGAGCATTTCTGCCACAGAAAACCTCATAGCCAGTGGCAAAAGACTAGAGGAGGCTTAGAGATACATTCATTCCGGAACAAAAAAGTTAAATGCTAAACTGAGAGAAAGGAGATTAAGATGCCAAAGCAAAGTCTAGGAGCCTTAGGATAGAGAGTGGGACTAGCAAGGCGTGGATAATGATGAGGAGGGGAAAGGAGAGTAGGAAGAGAGGTGGGGTGCTCGTCTGAGCTCAGCCAGGAAGGGGGGCACTGGACAGAGGAAACACTGCAGGCAACTTCATGAGAAGAGGCCAGCTTTTCTACTCTTTTCAGCAAGCAGAACCAGGCCTGCAGTGGTCCCAGCACCTCTCCAGAAGGACAGTCCCCCTTTCTAAGTTTCCCCACACTCACCGAGTTTGACCAGCTGAGTAAGAGAGCTGCTGCTTCGGACACTGATCGGTGATGCCTGAATTGTCATAGTAAGGGGAGACCCAACTTTCTTTGTCAAGTGACATAGAAGTGCAAATTGAAGTGCACATGAGTTTTAATCAACGTGCTTTGCACCCAATCAGCCACAAGTGCAAATGATTCATTATTTGACCCTTTAAGATATTGGGGCAGGAGGGTGGGAAATGTTTAGCACATGCATATGTCTGTCTGTCACATGGTCTTGGGGGAGGGAGTAATTTAAAAGCAGAACATGGGGTCCCTAAAGTGAGGGTGGAGGGAGGGGCTCGCCCTCCCAAAGAAAGGCTGTTGTAAAAGCCAAGCTTCCAGATCCCTAATCTGCCTGGCATTCCGTTCTGTTTGCTTTTATCTGGGCCCGGACTAAGGCGGGCCATGCTCTCTGGTGTTTTGTGTTGCCACTGCAAATACAAACATCTCTGATTTACATTATTTATTTATCAAGATTTTTTTTCAACTTGTCTACCAATATAGCAGTTCCTTCTTCCTTTAACATTTATGGTATCGAAAGAGAAAAATTTGATTTAACAACCATTTATTGAGTATCTTTAACGTTTATGGTATCAAAAGAGAAAAATTTGATTTAACAACCATTTATTGAGTATCTCCACGTTGTATGCAACCGCAGTGCTTCGGTGCTAGGAACAGGAAGATGAGGTGGCACCGGCCCCTGGCCGGCAGGAAGACATTCATGACTCTCAGGGAAGGCATTGTGTGGGCAGAGGTGGATAGGCCAGGGAGTCACTTGTCTATACTGCCATACGCCTCTGCTTCAGGTGTCCAGAGGATTAGAAAAGCAGAGATAATGTTATGACTAAATAATTTAGTTCCTCTCTCCTATAATCACCAGGCCCAGTGATTGTTAACAAATCTCACTCTTTGCTCTAATAGATATTTAGTAGCTCATTGCTCGGGAACAAGACATCAAATCAAAATCATTTCCTTCATTCATTAACGCCCCAAATATTGCAATACTTGTATGAGGAATATAAACAATTAAGCAAGACAAGGAGTTTGGGTTAGATCTCTGAGAGGGGAAATAATGACACCCCAGATGATTTATTTACTGCATTCATGCAATCACAAATGCCTAGTGAATGCTGATTTCACGTGGAGACCGTGGGCATAATGCATCAGGCATTAAATGCACGAACATTTCTTTAGAGCTGCTTAGCTGAAGTTTATCACGATCACTCAGCCATTGCCTAGCAACTCGTGAAGGCTGTCAAAGAGCTCTTTGTCCTCAGTCCTGGCAAAAACAGTCCCGCACAGACCTCCTTATCAGTGTTAGAACATTATCAGGAAAAAATGCTTCCATTGAACTAGAGAGTCCTGCAAATTTAAAGATATCCCCTTCCGATTTTGTCCCTTCTTCCAAATAGTGTAGGAAGTTGTTTCCTGAATTAACTCGTATTAAAGCCTCTATCTGTACTTTGATAAACATTCCAAAAGAATTTCCTTAAGATGTCCCATAATTCTTCTATTGCTTTATAATCTGCACTAACATTTAAAATCACAGACCTAAGCTCATCAAAGTCTGTCTTGCCCAAAATAAGCAGAGCAGACATTTCCGCCCCCTTAGCTGGGAAGAGTCCCCATTTTAGGTACACAAAACATTCATGTGTTGGGTTTCCTGGTTTGAGTGCTCTTCTCGTAACTTCTTCGGAGAAGCAAAGAATGATATGGTTGCTCCATACAGTTGGAAAATGGTTCTGAATATTATGTTGGAAAGAGGAACTGTGCTTATTGACTCATTCAACAAACATTTATTTAACACCCTCCATGTGCTGGGCACTGCAGTGAACAAAAGCAGGCATCATCCGTCTCTCCCTCACAGAGCTGCCAGAATTCCTAAACTACCCTGGATGGAATATGGGCGGGGGGATGGTCTTTCATCTGCATTCTCTCCTGCACCTCTGTGGAATTCATCTTGCCCCCAGGTGCCATTGATTTCATTCAAGACCTTGTCATTTTTATCACTTTTTACTTGGGTAACCCAAAATAGCCACCTGACATGTCTTCTTTCTTCCAGGCTCATCGTCTTCAAACCATCATCTTCCCTCCTACAAAGCACAAATCTAACCATGCCTCTCTCCTACTTAATTGTCCATCTGGTCTCTGTTAACACCAGGAGGAAGCTCATACTCCACAGCATGGCATCCTTGGCTCTTCCCTATGTGACCACTGCCTGCTGCCCCGTTGCCTTTCCTGCTTTTCCCAGCACCAATTTCAGCTGTCCCCAACACTTGTGATTTCTGAAGGATAGACACATACTTCTTAGGGCATGAACCTTGCACCCACCATTCTGTTAGCCTGGGACCCTCCTCCACCTTCACAAGGTAACTCCTTCCCTAATCATGATCCCCAGACAGGGTTGGATATGCCTGTTCTGGGGCCTTTATCACTCTAGAATTGGAGGTCTTTCTTAGAGAACCTTTCACGAGCAAGCCAGCAGTTTCTAGACCCCTTGAATGTTTATCGAGCTGAATTCTCTTTTCTGTCTTTGACAAACAAGGAAAGAAAAAGACGTCTTATAGCACTCCAGCAAGGTTGGCAAAGAGTAGGATAAGAACAATGGAAATAATTAAGGAATAAAACACATACACAAATACACACACAAAACACACAGCCCCTCCCCCCCCCCAAAATGGTTAAAGCAAACTTACAATTCCCTATCCTGGAGAAAGTTTCATTGCAGGGTTAGCCCTATATGGAGGTTATATCAGTGGCCATATACCAAGTGTGACCTAGAGAAGCACTTACCTCAGTACTACCTCCTAAATTTCAGTCAGCCCTACTGCCTGAAATTCCACAGCTAGAGATTTATTTCTTAGGCTTCTAACATGTGTGCTGTCTTAAAATACTAATATTTTCTAGAGAAGATAACACCTCAGCAATGATACATTTATCTTATCTTTTTCTGACTGTAGGATGAAATGAAAGATAACAAGAGGGCATAGAGGTCCAGAGGGGAGGAATAGCAATAGGAGAAAATGGTGCAGCAAGAGGAAAAAAGACAGCTTCATGCTTTTTTCCTGGAGTTGCCCCTTGACTGAAACATGCTTTATATTTGTCTCCAAATAGATTTGGCATTAATATCTGCAAAATGATGACTCACTTTTACTAGTGATAGAGAAAAAAAAAGGAATTGAATTTTTAAAGCAAGTTGGTAATAGAATTGTTATAATTTACTTGCCAAGGAAAGACTTCTTTGCAGCCCTAAAATAAAAGTTATTTAAACGTAAGCTTGGTTCTGTTGAAATATGCTTATATGATTGGAGACAGAAGGCTTGATAGATGATCTCTAGAATTCCCTGTGATTCTCTGGAAATGAAATGACAGGTAAATCATGTGAAAAAAAGCTTATCTTTGCAATGGATCTCCTTGCTATATCAGGGGCCTTGTTACTTCTATGAAAATTACCTAGATAAAGTTGATTGTAACGGACGGTTATGTTAACCAGCTGGACAAACCTACTAGAGAAGAGGAAACAGATATGAGATAAAGGATCACTTTATTCTGATTTGCCAATCTGCCCTGGCGTCGTTTTTCTTGACATGCTTTGATTGAGAATGTGCTAATTAATACATAAATCATGATAATCTCTAATGTGAAAAAGCAGCATATGCTTTTTGATCGAAAGTGTATTCCATCTTAACTGCATTTATTGTCATGTAGAGATTTCATTCAAGACCTTTAGCCACCGTAAATGGCTAAATCTCCACCTCCTGCAAATGCCTGTCCCACAAAAAAAGTGTCAAAAATCAGGACTAATTTTCAGGATGATTTTCAGATTAACCAGGTAATCATTCAGCTTCCACTTCTTTAAGATCCTAACTCAGATTTGCCTGGGTAGCTCTAGACCAAAATGGCCAGGGTCGTCTGGATCTCTATGAAGCGGGTGTCCCATATTAGCTGCTGCTAAATAGGAGTCCTGGCTCACCATCAGAGCTCAGGACTTGAACTTGAATAGAGAGTGAAGCCTGTAGCGGGTTACCTTTATGGGTACTTCTTTCAAATTTGGAAAACAAACTTTAGATTTGCAGCCTCTTTCAAAGTGGTTTGCTCCTCAATCCATTTGATGCTTCTGCCTAGTAGAGCTATGAGTCAAAACACCAGCTAAGGCTCTGGGGCAGCTTTAGCACACTTGGGGAACATAGCATTTGCAATTCCATCTCAGTTTTTCGAACGAGATTTGAAAGAAAGATCAAATATTTGTGAACTCAAGAAAGAAAATATCATAGTAGGCCAAAATTCCACGTTTTATTTCATGAGGAACACTTAAACCCCAATTGGCTTCTAACAGGCCTGCTTGCCTTTCTTCAGCCAGCAGCCAAGCTAAAATAACAGTCTGTTGTAAGTTCAAGCGAAACACAATGAGGTCTGTGCTTTTTCATGCCTACTTAACAGCCTGTACCATGCAGAAGACTTTCAGATAGAGAAAAACAGAAACAGTCAAAAGTGGAGTTATTTCAGCAGAAATGACTGGCCACCAGTTAGCAACGTTCACTTTATGGTTTGGGGCTGCTTCTGTGTTAAGGTTTGGGCCATGGTAACTTTTCTCCTAATCAATTTAGGAGCAAAAACTTTAATACAAAACAGGGCCTTGTCAGCCTCCTTGGTGCGGGCGGAGTTCGTGTTCTGGAATCGTCAGAGTGGGAGTGGGCTTGTTCCTACTGTGTTTTCACTTGGTCTGAGGCCAGCAGTCTCCAGTTCACTCCTAATTATAACTCATTCTTCTTGCCTCTCAATGCAAGGAGCATTTCTTTGAGTTGTGAAGTATTCTGACTTACAAGAAAGAGCCCCCTGTGGCATTTCGAATACAGATTTACAAAAGAAACTTCCATTTATTTCAAATAAAACCTGGTTTTATTTTTATTTTTTGCAACTTTGGATTTTCTTTGTTTCCTTTAGGCATTTGTTCACTCATAACTGACTCTAAAGTTTCTCTATTTCCAGATTGAGAGTTAAACACCTGCATATGGGTTCATAATAATCAATAGCTTAGACAACAGCTATGAGTAACTTCATTTGTGATATTCTGCCTGTGTCTCCCCAGTGGCAGATTAAATGTTTAAAGAGGAATTTCGTGGCACAGATTAGTATATCTTTCTGTCTTGCACACTGTATTTTCAAAATATTTTAAGACTGTGTTTATTTGTTTGCTCCAGGGGAAGATTTTCTTTACGTAACACAATTTAACCACCTTTTGCTTCACCTTATCTTTTTACACTTTGTCCATTTCTCCATAAAAACAAAGAATGGGGAAGGGAGGAAGTTGCCGGCGGCTAAAGGATATAGTATTTTTTATAAATTTTGCCTTCAATAGACAGAGCCCTTGGGCTTCTCCTCTGCTCTCTCCTCCTAAAGAAGAAAAATCAGTATAACAAAGATGTTCTATTTCTTCTCCTTTATGACGCTACAGAAAACAGTTCTGGGATTATTTTAATGTTATGACGGCATGATATATGATCCAATATATGATGATGTATTGATGTGTATAAGTGGATTTTAAGCCTTGCATCATCCCCACTCACTGCTGCCCGTGATACCTCAGAGTCGATACGGTGACCTTGGTCCTGGTCTCTGACTTATCATCCCAGGCGCCCGCCCCAACGGCTTCTCACTCAGCCTTGCCCGTGTGCCTTGTTTCAGGTGTCCACTGTGACAGCGTGTGCACTGAGGGACGCTGGGGCCCCAACTGCTCCTTGCCCTGCTACTGTAAAAACGGGGCTTCGTGCTCCCCCGATGACGGCATCTGTGAGTGTGCACCAGGGTTCCGAGGCACCACTTGTCAGAGAAGTAAGTGTCTTGTTAGACGGCGGTTTCCATCTTCCCTTCTCAGATCTCTGTGTACAGAATCCTGATCTCTGTCCCACCCCTCAATTCATAGAAGTGTTCTGTTGCAGTCGAGGGCAGGGGAGAGTGGCGTAGGTCACCCTGTCCTTTGCAGAGCTGGCCTCACTCGATAGCCCTTCCCCAAAGGCTTCATTCTTTCCAACCTTCAGGACTAACCTAACAGATGGGGCTTTAGCCATTTCTTCTCAGGAATGATTTCATTGCCTCGTTGGCATCATCATCAGTTTCTTGATCCCGCCTTAAATCTTGCAAATGGTGTTCCAGAAATCCATTGACCTGTAACTATTTTATTCAACCATTTTGGCATTGGCCTTACCTCAATTACCAGAAGTCAACATCAGCCAAACTTTGCGGCAAGTCATACGTCCTTCTAGTAGTCTGAAAGCCAGTGCTCGGGGGGAAAATAGGATTGCAGAGCTTAAAATGGGAGCTGATGACATTGGTCAACAGAATTTTTGAGTTAGGGAGTGATCCATAAGATTTCCCTCAATCTTTTAGTAAATGTAATCAAGAAAGGAATATATGACTAATTGTAAGATACATTATTCTATTTTTTTGATTATGATTTTTTTTGCATTAAGGGTTCTATGCTATCATTCTATACTTAAATCCAAATAATGTCTTGGGAAGCGCCTAATTATAAAGCATTTTGCTTTTTCACTTTTCAGTCACAGTCGTTAACCTGGACCATTTTGAGGAGGAACAATCTTTTAATTCTGACTGTAGATCTATTTATTGCCAGAAATGACTCTTAAAGAATAAAGGATTAACGCGTGGCTTGAAAGTATTTATTTGGGCCTTGTTAGTGTTTAGAATTTTATTTATTTAATTTATTTGCTCAACAAAAATTCCTCAAGCCCCTGCTCTATGCCAAGCTTCGAGCTAATTGGGGCCATAAATGGGAAAATAAAGAGAACTAAGACATTTTGCCTGCCCTGAAGCAATTCAGAGTTTACTGGCTTCTTTTCATTATTAAAGAGTGCCCTCATTCCTTTTGTTGTTGTTTTATACTTGGAAAATTCTCAGTATCACTAAAAAGAATTTTTTTTTTTTTTACCTCAAACTTGAACTAGATCCTTATGTGGAATAAGAGAGAAACACATCTCCGGGAAGATAACTATTTCCTTTCTGTTTTCAGTCTGCTCCCCTGGTTTTTATGGGCATCGCTGCAGCCAGACGTGTCCACAGTGTGTGCACAGCAGTGGGCCCTGCCACCACATCACAGGCCTGTGTGACTGCTTGCCTGGCTTCACAGGCGCCCTCTGCAATGAAGGTAGGGTGCGCAGGCTTTGGGAGAAATACGTGGTGGTGAGCACGCCCCATGCAGCCTGTCCTCAGGCTTCCCAAAGGACACGTGCGTCTTCAGCTAGCAGCTAGCGGTGCCTTCTGGTATGCTGTGGCTGCAGCTTCTGTAAATATGACTTTGAGCTTTGGAAAAGCTGGCTTGCCAATCCAGCACAATCTCTTTATTCTCTGAGCTGTGCTACTTTTCAGTTTTAATTGGAAACAGCCTTCCATGAAAAATCAATATGAGGAAGGATTTTGACTCCCTGAGTAAGGAGCCAGGAAGATTTCTAGAAATGTGGTGATGTCTCCTGATTTATGTTGCCTTAATGAGGGTCTTTGGCTTCAGATGTTTGTAAAAATGAGCTCATTCAGGATGAGGGATGCTCTTGAGTAGAGGCAGCTACCAAATGGATGGCTGGGTTGATGACCTTTAAAGTCATTTCCTATCCTGAGTCTAGGGTTCTGTGAGATGAGATGTAATTGTGAGTTTCTGACCTATGATTTATTCACAGTGTGTCCCAGTGGCAGATTTGGGAAAAACTGTGCAGGAATTTGCACCTGTACCAACAATGGAACCTGTAACCCCATTGACAGATCTTGTCAGTGTTACCCAGGTTGGATCGGCAGTGACTGCTCTCAACGTAAGTCTTGTTTGGGAACAACTGATAAACCATTTATTTACATTTGTTTTCAAATTCTTTAGGATTGAAGTATGAGTACTTAAATAATCAAGAAAGACTATATGAATAATTATAAGATATGTTATTTTAATTTTTAAGTGGCTTTTTTCCCCTCAGTAAGAGTTCTATGCAGTGGTCCCGAATTTAAATCCAACTCATGTCTTGGAAAGAACCTAAATAGGTAGCACTTTGCTTATTCACTAAAATGATTCTTCATTTGTAAAATGAGGGTCTTGTACTCAGAAAATCCATTCAGAAGTTCATTCCAGACTTCAAGTGTCAGCTATGATTTTTCCCTTGCTCTTGGGCAAAAATGGTACACACAATTATGGGAGAAAATTTTTTCATTTTTTAATTACTTCATATTTATTTATTATCTTCTTGGGGCCATATTCCCTACTGGGTAACCATATAGAAACTGTGTTTCTTCTTTTAAGTAGTTCTTGAAGTGTTAGTATGAATAAAAAGTACTTCTTTGGTATATCAAATCATTTTACCCCATAATTTTAAATGTTATTTCACAGATACTTTATCTGAGGTTCTGATTGCTCTTCAGTAGGCGATGACCCCTAATGATTTAATCTGACTATTTTCTGCTTTGTCCAGTTAAGAGTTTTTACAGTAAACCAAGTCTTACAAACAAATGGGAACCTTCACATTTAAAACAAGCCTCTAGGGACAGCTCTAGAGCAGAGTGACACGTGCAGGTTTAGACATCACAGAGGTGGATTATATGACCTTGGGTTCCTTAACTTCTCTCGAGTCACACCATCTTGTGCATATGGTCTCTGCTCAAATGTCCTCTCCTCAGAGAGGCCTTCCATAAAGGAGTAGCCCCCATCATTCTTGTCCCCCTTTCCCTATTTTATTTTTTCTTATAGTCCTTACTGCCCTTATTTTTTTGGCTGGCTGGGTGATTGGTTGGTTTGCCTGCCTCCCCTACTAAACTACAAGCTTTCAGAGGGTGGTCTGGACCTTGTCTTGTTCTCTGCTATCTCCCCTGAGCCTAGAACAGTGCTGGGCATATATAGGTCTCAATGTGCATTTGTTAAATAACTAAATCTGTAAATTTGGAATGATGTTTACTCTGCCCACCTCGCCCTGCAGTCTGTGTATGAATACCATGGCCGTCATGATGGCTGCTGTCGCCATCAGCATTACCATCGGAATTGAGACTGATGTGGAGCATGGTCATTCTCAGTCCCTATGCTCACTGCTGACCTGTCACACGCGAGGAGCTGTGTAAGGCGGGTGGGATCCTCTCTTCGGGGTACTGGCCTCAGGACTCTCACAGAGCTCTCCATGCATGCTGTGCTTTCAGCTTGCCCACCTGTGCATTGGGGTCCCGACTGCATCCACACGTGCAACTGCCACAACGGGGCCTTCTGCAGCGCCTACGATGGGGAATGCAAATGTACTCCGGGCTGGACGGGGCTCTACTGCACTCAGAGTAAGTGGCATGCCTTCGGAGGCTCTCCAAGGGGGGGCCCACCCCAGGGGACACGGCCCTGCCCTGCGCATGCATGAGCTGAGCTCCCCAGGGTTCCTGGCTTTGGAGGGTTTCGGCACCCAGTGACCCTGAAACATCTAAATTCCTCTAGGCAGTTAAGAGATACCACGTTCCAGGTTTGCTGTCCCTGTGTCGTATCAGGACACTGAGGTGGAGCGATGCTGTAAGTGACGGTGTGCAGCTTCTTTCACTTCTCTCCTTTCATCAGGCCCTATTTACATGGCTGAGATTCCCTCATTTATTCTGGCAGCACAAAGGTTAGGATAAGTGGCAGTGATTAGAAAGGAAGTGAAGACAACAAGCCTCACTGCCTGACCTAATGTGTGCTCCTGGAGAAGACCAATTCTGTGGGTCTTGAATTTTAGCGAGCTCCGGAATCACCCGGCTGGCTGGATAAACACAACTGCTGGCCCCGCTCCCAGAGTGTCTGATTCATTAGGTCTGGGGTGGGACCTGAGGATTCACATTGCTAACAGCCTTCCAAGGGGTGATGTCAGTCTGGCATCATGCTTTAAGAACCACTAGTTCTTTTTTTCCATTTTATGTCACACAATGTCTTCACTGTCTCTTCTTCTATGAGGTTTTTAGCGTCATAGGGTATAATGTACAAAGTACTCCACAGCTCAGTACTGTTGGGATAAGAAGACTGATCTCTGCCCTCTTGTCTTCAGTGGAATAAAGGAGGCAAGACAGGAAAGCATGTATTATGGTGATCAGTAATAATAATATATAATTTTAAATCACGGAAATGAGCTGAGGAAGAAAGATGGGTCAGAAATCAGTCAACTCTTATTTAATACTAATTAGAGAACATAATTAGAGAACAGACTGAACAAGTCTTTTGGAAGTTTCTAGAAGGGGGTGTAGACCTTGAGCCGTGATTTGAAAGGAAAAATTGACGAGGAGGGTGGTTGTCTCAAGCATATTCTGCCAAGATTGTATATATAGAAAGTTTTTCAGCTCTTCAGAGAAAAGAAAAAGGAAAAGTTATTGTGCATAATTCTAAAATTAGGACCTGCTTCAATCAGGAGACCTTTTGAAGTAAAAGTAGCACAGCACAGTGGGAAGAACATGGGGTCTGGAGCCAGACCTCCCCGTGTTTGTATTGTAGCCCTGCCATCCTGCCATTTGCTGGCTGTGTGACTTGGGCTCAGTTTCCATCCATAGGGTGAGAATATCTATCCCTGTGTTTCTGGGTTATTGAAAAGATTCAATGAGAGGATGCAGGAAAAGAATCTGGCACAGAGTAGGTGCTGGATAATTATGTGGAAATGATGTCATTGCATGCTGGCATCCATGCTCTGCCTCTGTTTCTTGAAAGTTGAGCTTTCGTTAAAACTTCTGTAAGAAAAAGGGAAGATTAAAAAGCACATGTGATGCTTGGAAACAGTCGTTGAGCAGCCCGCATTGAAGTTTTCTTGATGGCAGAGAGCCCTGAAACACTCTTGCAGGGCAGCTGCTGGCCCAGGAAAGCCTATAGGGCTTGTGCATGTTCTCAGCCCAAAGGCCCCAGTAGGCTAGGTCTTGAAAATTGTGCAGCAGTAAGAAGGCTTATTGCTTTTTTTAGCAATGCACATATGAATTGCAGGTTTTATTAAGATCAGAATTCTACCACACATCTTTGCTGAAGAAGATACTATTACATAAGAGAGTAACAGAGGAGGACAGGGCTAGTAGCAGATTTGGAGACATTATGTACTATAAGTAAAAGCATGTAGGTAATTTTAACAAAGTACTCATTTCAGTCCATGGAATTTGAGTCCAGGATTCTAGTAGTTGACTGAAAAACATGAAAGGAAATGTCCCCGGACTTCCATGGGGTTGATGGAATGATTTGTTAGAAGACACCAGCTTGCCTCCAGGGATACCAGCGATGGTTAAACCGCCCCAGGCATGGAACTGCTCTTCTCCCTGCTCTTGAAGTACAAGTTCCTCCCAAGAGCTCCATCTTGGGACTTCAAAGAAGCCGTTGTGAGAAGCTGCGATGTGCTTTATTCTCTTTATTCTCTCTCTACGGGCTCAGCGTCCTTCAGGTTCAAACAAACATGTTGGAGGCGGAGCTGGGTTTCTCCTCAGCGGGCTCTTGACTCTGCTGTCCTTCCTTCTCGCACAGGATGTCCCCTGGGCTTCTATGGAAAGGACTGTGCATTGATATGCCAGTGTCAAAACGGAGCTGACTGCGACCACATCTCCGGACAGTGTACTTGCCGCACGGGCTTCATGGGGAAGCACTGTGAGCAGAGTGAGTGTGAGAGCGAGGCATCTCTAGGCGCTGTTATTTCCCCTAGAACTCCTGACGATGCGAAGGCAGGACCCACAGCTTTGAGGTTGTTCCGCCTGATGGCTGGTCCCTTAACAGCGCGGTTGACTTCCTTCCCCTCCCAGAGACCCCGCTACCTTGGGATTCTTGCTGGCTGTCCTTGTCCTCAAAATTCTTCTGAGGACCTGATCAGCGCTCTGGGTGGAGGGGGTGTGGCTACAAGGATGAAGACAGAATTCAAGTTTTCCATCTGTTCATCCTGGCTCTTTCTCCCTCCCCTTCTTATTTTTGGAATGTGGCTGCTCAGAGCTTTAAAAGAGGCAGTCAGGCGTTCCTCACGGCAGAGGCAGTGCCAGGGTCTCGCAGTGGAGGGGTGTGCGTTCGGTGGGGCCAGGTTGAGTGCACCGGGGCAGAGGGGCTGGGAGCCCAGTGCCAGCCCCGCCGTGGGGGAGGGGTGAGTCCGTGCAAACACGGCCATGCTTTTGACAACCTTCTCTTGATAGTACTTTTATACCGTTTCCACTAACTACTCCTCATCTGAGTATTAACAACCTTCCAGACAATATATTGCCTTCAATTTTTTTGTTGTAAAAATCCCACTCAGGGAGCATATACTCTATTGGAATTCCCCATCCTTATGGTTCCATTTCTACCCCAGCAGCTGTGCATCTGCTCACAGGGCTGTAAGAACATTAGCCTTAGACTGAGTATTTCAAAGTAGTTTATCGTTCCCTTCCTCTGTGACTTTCATTCAATGTTCAAGATGAATAAATCAGGTCTTAGGGCCGTATGAGGCTCACTCTTTCACCATAAATGACAGGAAAGGTGCAGGATGTTTACATCCTGCTTACAGAGTGTGTGCTCTTGAGGATGCAACAAAGATTACATGGCTGTAGGAGCAATGTGGCCTGGAAAGGTTGATCAGCAGAGTAGGACTTTGGCAACAAAGCACTACTCTCCCTCCACGACCCCTCCCCAGAACCTCACAGCACCCCTGGACAGCCAGGTTTGCCTGGCTGTCTATGTGCCAAACTCTAGACTATATCTGCCTATCCTCCCATCTAGTAAATAACAAGAGTGACATCCAGGAATCAGCCTGGACAGAGATGGCCCCATTTTAGTTTTGCACTGCTAGTTCATTTAATCATGAAACAGATACTGAGTCCCACAGTTGCCTGCACACTGCTTTGTGTATATAAATATTATGTGTATGTGTATAAATGTCTAAACATATATACACATACATATATGCCTAGAAACCAGAATAGGCTCTAAACTGACTTTCACTTGAATGCCAGAATGGTTATGGGCTTATTAAATAAAAACATTTTAAGTGCTTCCGTGATGACTCTGAACATCAAATTAAAATGTCCTTATTTTTGGAGACTTTTCCTAATGCTCATGTGTAAATAGAAACCCTGTGTCTGACAGAGAGCTCTGATAGTAATAGCACATTGCCCCCTGCTGCTCGCTTTACAAAAAACATCAGTATTTTGTCATGATAATTTTTACATTTAACATGCCTAGTATATTCTTTGAAATTCATGCCCAACTCCTTTACAAGTTTCTACATCATAAAAATCTCACTATTTTAGTCTCTCAGTCTTCAACCTGCAAATCCAAATTTTGAGCCTTTCTGTGGTAAATGAAGTTCTTACCTAGAAAATTAACAAAGCTTGCCCTCTCCCTCTTCCCCTGCTCCCAGCTAATCCAAGTCAGAATGTGCTGTCAGGAGGCTCCTAAACCTACAGTTAAAATGTACATGTTCTCAAAGAAGCATCTCTAGTTTACACTTTTCAGTGTAGTCCCCTTCTATCCCATAGTTTTGCCTGGTGGAGTCATCTCAGATTGCCCTTAGTGATGATCTTCATCAGCTCCATTGGGGTTCCACAGACACTCTACAAACTTCCATCAGGGAGGTGGGTACATACAATAGAACCTGAAAGTGCCGAGAGCCGTGACGAGGACCTCAGTCTCCGGCCCTGTGCTGCCTGGCCTGTGAGTCCCAGCATGACTCGGCACACCAGCCAGCTCTAGGACACCCTAGGTGGTACAAGTCTCCTTGGACAGGGATCCCCTGGAAGGGCTGGCCTCCAGGCACACCAGATCATACAGTAAGACCCTTGCCCCAGGTTCCCAAGGCTGGAGAGCTACATTGGACTCTCATCTTCTTCTCAGAGTGCCCTGCAGGAACATATGGCTATGGCTGTCGCCAGATATGTGACTGTCTGAACAACTCCACCTGTGACCACATCACCGGGACCTGTTACTGCAGCCCAGGATGGAAGGGGGCACGATGTGATCAAGGTAAGGATGCTAGTAAAGGATACTTACTCAGATGAGGACCCTAAAGCTGAAAGAAGTTGAGTGATTTGCCCAAGTTTACATATATCTAGAATATGTTAGTGTTTTGATACCAGGTTTGTCTGATTCCAAAGCTCATGAGTTTTCCACTGTGCCTACAATTTTTTTCAGCTTTATTGAAATATAATTAACCTGTAAAAAGCAACACATATATATATATATAATTATACTGTATATATGTATACACACACATATATATATAAAACACATATGTACAACACAAAGTATACAACTTGATAAAATCTGATGTATGTATACACCCATGAAACTATCACCACAATAAAAATAATGAATACATCCATCAACCCCCCAAAGTTCCCTCCCTGCCACCACTAGGTCCCAGGCAATCACTGATCTACTTTCTGTCACTATAGATTAGTTTGCATTTCCTAGAATTTCATATACGTGGAACCATACTGTACTCTTTTTTGTCTGATTTTGTTTATTTGGCATAATTAGTTTTGAAACATGTTGCTGTGTGTATCAATACTTCAATTCTTTTTATCGCTGAGTAGTATTCTATTGCGTGGATATACTGTAATTTGTTGACCCATTCATTCACCTGTGATGGACATTTGGATTGTTTCCAGTTTTTGGCTACTGCAGGTAAAGCTGTTGTGAACAGTAGTGTGTCAAGTCTTTGGGGACATAGACTTTCATTTCTCTTGGGTAAGTTCATAGGAATAGAAGGATTGGGTCCTATGGTATGTGCATGTTTAGCCTTTCAAGAAACTTGTGCCTGTGGTTTTTAACTAGGGTGTATATCACAGTCACCCGGGACTACCTGCAATAGGCATAGTCTGTCCTACTTGGGCAGTTCTGATTCTGGGATGGATGGCTCCCTGGAGAAAGATGGTTCTGAAGCATGGCCTTCAGAGAGCTCCTAGCACATGTGGTGCTTTCTCTATGTCATAAACACATTGGCTGTAAAGGCTTCAGAAAATTCATGTAGTGATGTAAGTGAAGTCATCTTAAACAGTAAACTATGTGGGTATTCCTATTTAACTTTCTTTCGTAAAATAACTTTGACATGCTCATGATTTGTATTTGACCATCATAACAATACAATGTCATATTCCACAATAACGTTGTTACAAATACATTGTAATCACACTACACTGGCCTTGGTGCCTGCCTTTTGGGGCAGGCTGTCTTATAAGGTCTAGCGTCTAGAATCATAAAGTCATAGGGACATTTGAGCTGGAAGTACCTTCATGGAGGCCATGAAGGATGTATTCATTATTTCCTCTTTTACAGATGATGAAACTGCAGCCTAAGAGCTTAAGGGAAAGTTCAGAATGTATGGATCAATTTTTTTAGATGCCAGGTTTCTTGATTGTCAGCCCCACTTGTGCCTTCACTTGATGTAACTCAAGGAAGAACTATGTAAAATGAAATTTTGAATTTTAATGAATAAGGTTTTAGGGTGATGTTACCAGGTATTATTGGGACAGACCTTTCTGTCATAGAAAATACCTCATAGAACATATCTTCTGTGGTAAAAGGCTCATTGAAATTAGGACAAGACAGATCCTGATCTTGGGCTAGATTTCTTTTTTTTTTTTTTTTTTTTTTTTTTTTTCGGTACGCAGGCCTCTCACTGTTGTGGCCTCTCCCGTTGAGGAGCACAGGCTCTGGACACGCAGGCTCAGCAGCCATGGCTCATGGGCCCAGCCACTCCGCGGCATGTGGGATCTTCCCAGACTGGGGCACGAACCCGTGTCCCCTGCATCGGCAGGCAGACTCTCAACCACTGCACCACCTGGGAAGCCCTGGGCTAGATTTCTAATGGACTTATTCTTGACTGGAAGGAAAATTACTTTCCTCTTAGAAATGCTAAGGATAGGCATAAAGTTAGGCACTTGAGTTAGCCATTCATAAGCTTAATGCTGGATAATAAATAAAGAACAATAAAAATTAGATAAATTATTACCCCCAAGTAACTGCTGATCTAAGCGTTTGGTTGGAAATCTGTGAGAAGCTCTCAAACCCTACTGTTAAGTCTTTGGGTTCAGGAAATCCTGTCTCTTTTCTGAGGCTTAGAGAAACCCTCTTCTGGGCTGATCTAAGCATTTAGTTGGAAATCTGTGAGAAGCTCTCAAACCCTACTGTTAAGTCTTTGGGTTCAGGAAATCCTGTCTCTTTTTTGAGGCTTAGATATGCCCTCTTCTGGGCACAGACAAGCCAACAACATCTGAACATGAGGAATGTTTGTTTTTCCTTCCTTCTCTGTTTCCAAAAGTTTCTAAATTGACATTTCATGAACTGAAAATATCCAGGCATTAGCACAGTGGGAGATTTTTGTAAATAGAGACCAAATATGTACCTGGCACATTGTCATCCTTACTCACATCTCTTTTTCTCCTTTTCTAGCTGGTGTTATAATAGTTGGAAATCTGAACAGCTTAAGCAGAACCAGTACAGCTCTTCCCACTGATTCCTACCAGATCGGGGCCATTGCGGGCATCATCATTCTTGTCCTAGTTGTTCTGTTCCTCCTGGCGTTGTTCATTATTTATAGACACAAGCAGAAGGGGAAGGAATCGAGCATGCCAGCAGTCACCTACACCCCCGCTATGAGGGTCATGAATGCAGACTATGCCATTTCAGGTGAGACTGGACTCACTAGAGGCATTTTATTCCTTGAAAAATGAGGCTTCATCCTGGTTCTTTTGAAACTGAGCATTTTTGGCTCTGCTGCCTGTTGTTATTGTCAATCAGCCTTGAGAAAATTTTACGTTTGGAGAAGATGCATTGTTAGAAATGCGTTTTATGTGACAACAGTGGTAAAATCATCACTGTTGTCTTCTGTGAGGGATTTAAAATTGGATTCATTATATGGTTGCTTTAAGTGTTGGGAATTTCAACCTGGAAGGAGCTTTGGTGGGCACCCAGTCCCAAGCTGTTGTCATATGTGGGCGACAGGGTGGGGAGAGGAGGAGGTGGCCATAATTTTATCGAGGTCATGGAGCAGATCAGGGATGAGGACCCGGGCCTCTGTCTCTGGCCTTGCATTTTTCCAAGGTGCCTTCCAGCCTGTCCTGGGGCACATGGGAATCATTAGCTGCACAGCAACCAAGTTATATAAGAAACAGTTTGGAGGGATAAGCAAGAACCAAGGCTGTTCTTTAAGAAAACTCTTTTGAATCTTCCTTTCTGTCACGAGACCCCATAAAAAGTAAATTTTTAAGTGACACGCTCAATCCTGAGAAGAAGTAACCACATAAGTGAAGAATTTGGAAACTTAAGGTACTTATTAATTTGGGGGCAATCACTGAAGGATTTCAGGTGGGTTACATGTTTATAAATAAAGTGATTCTGGGGGAATTCATAAAGTAGCTGATTTACTTAGTAGTGCACTTCTAGTGCGGAATATTGTGTCAAGAATTCGAGTGTTTAAAAAGAGGAAAGTTACAGCAGAAGTAGCTTCAAAGTGATGCCTTTCCAGCTTCTACAAGCTCCGAAGCAAAGAGCAGTTGTTGGTGGATACTTTCACACTTTTCCAGGAGGCAGGTAGGAAGGCAGATGCCTGCTGCCTCTAGAGGCTTTGCTGCGTATGCAGGGCAGGAGGGGATTCTGTCCCGCCTGTGATATGGAAGCAGTCCAAACATTTGTTCTTGTTATTTTGCTTCCCTCTTTCCCACGGGCATGTAGGGAGCCTGCCATCTTAACCATTTCCTTCTCTTCTGGCAGAAACCCTTCCTCACAGCAATGGTGGAAATGCTAACAGCCATTACTTCACCAATCCCAGTTACCACACACTCACCCAGTGTGCCACATCCCCTCATGTCAACAACAGGGACAGGATGACCATCGCAAAGGTGAGAGGAAATGGTCTAAGCCAGTGAGGGTGGACAGGGGAGAGAGGAACGAACAAGCGTGTGTGAGGGCTACTGTTTGCCAGCTGCCGTTCTACGTACATACGTCTATTATCTCATTTATTCCTCTAAACAATCCCATGGGTGTGTATTAGGATCTCAGGTTTACTGACAAAAACCCCTAAGTAATGGGGAATTTAAGTCACTTCCAAACATCGCTTGTGAGTGAGGCTGCCACGAGGTGAGTCATCTCGCTGTCTCTACAACTTGCACTGTTTTCGTTGCACTTCTTTGGAAAAATGTTTCTAACATTGCATGAGGTTCTAAAGTAATGTCTCAGACCAAACCTATAGCGGACTCAGGCCTGGGTAAAATTGCCAAGTTTGACTTTTGTGACCACCTGTCTTCTAGTGCCCTTTCCTGGCCACCCTTACTTGAGTAATGACAACAACAATAATATGCATTTATTTGACTTGAACCACATGAAATTGAATTTTTGTGGGTCAAAAATTATCAAATAGAAACAACCTAATACTATGTGACAAGCAATTCTAATCATTTTACAAATTTCTATTTGTAAAACGATTAGAATGATTTAATCTTCACACCAATCCTATGAATCAAGAGTCATTATCCCATTTTACAGATGCCAATAGAGGTTGGAGGCCCCAGAGTGGCTCCTCTGGTACCACCCAGTTCACCCCCAGGTCTCTTCCACAGTGCTCTGAAATCCCAAACATTTCTCTCTTCCAAACTGCACCTGAATTATATTTCCAGTCTCCGTTGTCTAATTCCAGCTCTCTGTTAGAGGAAAACCAAGCTAATTAAATTAACTCAGTTGCAATTAAATTAATGCAGCTGGATTTTAATTCTAGTGCCTCATAGTTAAATAGCACTTCATATTCTCCAGAGATTTTGATATTTATCATACCATTTGTTCTTATTCCCATTCAGGGAGGGAGCAAAGTAGATCATCTTATCCTCATGCTTATGGCTAAGAAAACTGCTAAGAGTGACTCGTATAAGATCATACAGTGTTTGATGGGAAAGCTCAGACCAAGAATTTGGTTTTTTCAGTTCAAAGTTCCATGTATGTAAACCCAAGTAAGGTCTAACTGGCACAGAGCGACAGCAGGAAATGGAGGAGTTGCGGCAGTGGAGGGAATGGTTGGGGCCGAGGGACACATCCTCCTGCTGCCTCTAAGTCCTGCCAGGTCGGAAGCGGTCACCTTGGCCTCCTGGTGCATCCTCATGTAAGGACCGGTCCTTGATACATGCCATGGACTTACTTTCCCCAGATGGGTAACACTTCACTGTGCCATATTGTATTTTCTCTTTAAATCTTTTGTTGTTTATATTTTTAACAGTCAAAAAACAATCAGCTGTTTGTGAACCTGAAAAATGTGAATCCTGGGAAGAGGGGCCCTGTGGTGGACTACACAGGCACGCTGCCTGCGGACTGGAAACACGGCGGCTACCTCAACGAGCTTGGCAAGTCCCCCCACTTCCCCACCTTCACAAGCATCTTTGTCTTTTAGTCACCGCAAACAGTCACAGATTCATGGCAGTGCCAAAGCGATCTATTGGAAACATGCATGGAAAAACAAAGTCATAGGATTATACCTAATCCCTGTATGGGGCTTTTACTGTCCTAAGGGCTTTATTTATTCAACATTTATTGAGTTCTTACTATGAGCCAGGAATTGATAAAAAGAGACAAGGATCTCTGCCTGCTCGTAGCTTACATCCCACCTCTCCACGTATTAACTCACCTAATTCTCACAAGTACTGTTATAGGTACCATTATTATCATCATCATCTCCCTGTTACACTTGCGAAACTCAGTCATAAAGAGGTCAAGTAACTTGTCTAAGTTCTCAAAGCCTATTAAATGGTGGAGCTGGGATTTGAACCTATTCAGCGTGGTTCCAGGGTGTGTGCTTCTCTTTGCTCTCTGTTAATCTGAGGCACCCTCACTAGAGGCCCTTCCTCTTTTAGGTGAGGAAATAGAGATATCAATTAGATATCTAATAGTAAGTCAGTGGTTCTGAAAATAGTAAGTCAGTGGTTCTCAAACGTCTGGGAATCGGGACCCTTTCATACACCCTTAAAAGTAATCGAGGAGCCCAAAGAACCCCTACTGACATGGGTTATATCTGCTGATATTTACCATATTACAAATAAAATCTGAGAACATCTTAAAGAGCTAGTTATTAATTTATAATAACATCTCATTTCATGATAACATAAAATGCATTTTTATGAAAAATAACTACATTTTCCAAAATGAAACAAAAAAAATTAGTGAGAAGAGTGGCACTGTTTAACACTTTCATACATCTCTTTACCATCTGGCTTAATAGAGGACAGCTAGGTTTTCATATCTGCTTCTGTGTTTGATCAGTAGTGATCTTACACTTGGTGTGGCTCCTGGAAAACTCCAACATACACCTGAGAGAGAATGAGAGTGGAAAGGACAAATAGTGTTATATTATGATGAGAACACAGCATTTAATCTCGGGGCCCTCCTGCAAAGGGGCTGGGGATTCCTGGACCACACTTAAGGCACTGCTCTGATACCCCATCGAGCATGTGGTGCAGCCCCTTATTTTCAGGGAGGAGAGGAATGATATAGTAAGTAGCATGTGTGCAGTGTCTTAGGGGCAGCAAACCCTTTCATATGTATTTATTTGGTGGTAAGGTTGCCAGGAAGTCCCATTAAATTGGAATTTCAGATAAGAAACAAATAATTTTTGTATAAATATATCCCAAATATTGCACAAGGCAAACTTATATGAAAAATTATTTGTTGTTTCTCTAAAATTCAAATTTAACTGGACCTCCTGTGTTTTTATTTACTAAATCTGGCACCCCCTACTGTGTGGGCCCTTCCACAAATCTTGTTTTATAGAGGAATAAGCAAAGAGGTTAACTCTCTTGTCCAAGATTTCATAGAAGGAAGGGGGTAAAATTGGGTCTCACAGTTGGTCTTCTGCCTCCCCTCACTTCGATCCTTCTGTGAATACTGTAGATGTCAATTCACCTGAGCCACATGGAGGAACCAACCCCTGTGGGCTCTGGAATCCCGTCTTACTATGGAAATGGAAATGTTTAAGTAGCAAATGAGTACAAATTCTTAACTTTTATCTGCATTCTTCAATTGATAACCAACATTATCACTAGGATGTGTATTTCTACATACTTAGAGTAAAATTACTTATATACCAGATTCACATTATACTTACTGGTGAAATCACTTAACTTTAGGGAGGTTAATAATCTAGCTCAAAGAAGTACGTGAATTGATAATAGTAAAATACCACCCAGCACTAATGAGGGAAAAGTTCTCTCATTCTATCTCCACTTAATGGAGTTTGTCCTGATTCCAGAACACAACACACAGTCACTGTAATTGTCACATATAAATTTCCCCGCTTTCTGTCTCAGTGAGACCCAAGGGACTGATTATTAGTAACATAAAATCTTCATTGGAAATTCTGGATCTCCTTGGCTTGTTCCCATCCAAAAGTAATTCTGCATTTAATATCCCTGTAAAGTTGTTGCATAGAAAGTCTTTTCTTACAAAGAACAGAATAAGGCACATTATGGATAATGAAGTGTGTAGTAGTTTTAAATGATGGGAAAGTTGTGATGCTGTCTGAAAGAGCCCTGAACTTGACACAAAAGCTGTGAGATCAATTCCTGGTTCTGTGATATGACACTGTGCCAGTCATCCTCTCAAGATTGATTTGTGTGTTTGTAAAATAGAGATAAGGATCATGTTCTGGCTCATTGTATGAAGTAGATTAACTGGAGCATTTGAAAGTGCCTGTTCAGGGATTGGGACAGACAGGAGTTTATGAGGAAGCCCACCTGCTTCCTTGTTAAAACTGCACCCTGATCTTCCAGGGCAGAGAAGACGGAATCTGCCCTGAGTGGCTGGTTTCATAGCCCCACTCTTGTTCCCTGATTTACTATCCACCCCATGTTGCTCCTCTCTTTAACCCCTTGGGGAAGGCTAGCCATTGTACAGCTAAGATCAAGACAGACATTTAACAAGACTTTGCCACAGTTTGGAGATGGCCAAGGGAATTAGGCAAAGAATAACATAGAGTTCTTTGATTAGGCTGCTGTCAGGCCATAGGCTGCCTATCTTCACCGGGTCCCTTTAAAAAGTCCAGAATCTCTAAGACCACCCTTACTTCTGATACCAACTACAAGTTCAAGTGTCCTCAAGACCACCCACAGGATCAATAATTTGCTAGGAAGACAGAACTCACTAAGAGCTGTTATACTCAAGGTTACAGTTTATCACAGCAAAAAGGTACAGATTAAAATCAGCGAGGGAACAGACACGAGGCAGAGTCCAGGAAAGTTCAAGTGTGAAACTTCCAGTTGTTCTTTCCCAGTGGAATCATAGAAACTGCTAACTTTTCCTAGCAACAATGTGTGACAAACTATTACATATATAGAATAGAAAAACAACAAGGTCCTGCTGTATAGCACAGGGAACTATATTCAATATCTTGTAATAAACCATAATTGAATATGAAAAAGAATATATATATATATGTATATATATATATATATATATATATATATATATATATATATATATATATATATAACTGAATCACTTTGTTGTAGCTCAGGAACTGACACATTTTAAATCAACTGTACTTCAATAAAATAAACTTTTAAAAAAAGTGTTACAGTAACTGAAGCACCATTCATTTATATGGTGCTTCAGAATTTGCAATGCCTTTCCCTATGGTCTATTTCACTTCATGTTCACAACAACCCTGTAAGACTTAGAAGGTGGGTTGTGTTTTCCCCATTTTAGAGATAAGAAAATTGAGGCTCAGCGAGTTGAACATCTTGTGTAAAGTCACGTAGCTAACAAGTGATGAGATCCCAGTCCTTTGTCTCAGTTCTAGCCCTTGAATCAAGTCTACTGATTCATCTGTGCCTCAGTTTCTGCCCCATATTGACCAGCCTTTCCCAAAGTCACTGAAACGAGCAGGAGAATGCTCCGAATGCTGTATAACAGTTTTTTAAACTCTTAAGTACTGAAACATCTGGCACAAGTGATCTGGTGTCAAGGTTTGGAAAGCAGCATCCTTGGCTATTTCCTGCAGTGGGGAGACAGTGGGTACCCAAACCATCTTCTCCAAGGACCTGAGAATATTAGATGAGTTTTCTCTTTCTTTCAGTCCACACTGGATATTTTTTTCTTCCTTTGTTACAGGTGCTTTTGGACTTGACAGAAGTTATATGGGAAAATCCTTGAAAGGTATAGTATAAATTTGAGGAAGAAATACATTTATCAGAACACAATTAAAAAATTTTTTTAACTCAGAGACAGAAATAATTTGTTAAACCAGCGAAAGCGGCACTGTAGGGAAAATGTAGCCTTGTTAGGGGGTTTAATTACTCCAGCAAAGACATGAGCACGTTTGACTGCCAGCAAGAGAGTGAACATAGGTGGATCCTGTTAGAGCAGCAGTCTTGGAGAACCAAGCCTTTGATTTGCTGGGAAAACACTCATAATTCCTTTCAAAGAAATATAGTTTGTGGGGAGAGAGAAATATGAAAATGGAAATAGCAGGGAAAAGAGGAAGAGATCAGCTTGGTTACATGTTCACTGAAGCCTGCTTTTTGGAAGGAATTTGAGTAGTAACTTCAGGTGCCCAGACCTGAGGTTTTACAAAGAAGCCTCACAGCATAGTTGCCTTCCTTACCATGATAATAGTATCTTCTTATGCTCCTGGGGTCAGCAACAGATGGGGTCTTGACTGAAGGCTGTGATGAGTCAGAGACTATTAGTAAAATAGAGTGGAATTAATTTTATTTGAGTGTGATAATAAAAATGATATCAAATCCATGATGTTTACATTGGTCCTCACCTTAGAGAGGAGCCAAAATTACTTTGTGGATGGGTAATTTTATAGAAGATTCTCTCCAAAATACGTAAAAAATGGATGCCATTATTTTCATTGTTAAAAATTATAGGTAACTATGAAGAAAAATAAGTGATGTGCCCAAGTCAGTAATCGCCAAGAAAATAAATGATGTTGCCCATGAAATAGCATTTGCTTCCCCCCACCCCATCTCTCTTCACAGACCTGGGAAAGCATTCTGAATATAATTCAAGTAACTGCTCCCTAAGCAGTTCTGAAAACCCATATGCCACTATTAAAGACCCACCCGTCCTTATTCCCAAACACTCAGAGTGTGGTTATGTGGAGATGAAGTCACCGGCACGGAGAGATTCCCCATATGCAGAGATCAATAACTCAACTTCAGCCAACAAGAATGTCTATGAAATTGGTAAGTTTTCCTAACCAAAGAAAGAACCTAGTGAGTGGGAATATTCTTTTCAAACAATTTTAAAGTCCTTGAGAATACAATTGTTGCAGTCCATATACACTGTATTGAAAATAATGGTCTGTATTTTAAACGTTAACCTGTGTTTATGGTGTTCATATTAGTTGGTGTCAAATGAACTTTTCAGGGAAAATACCATTTAGAAAATTCAAAGTAAGTTTTTTTTTTTTTTTTTTTTTTTACCTCCCACCCGGTCATCCATCTTTTGTTTTGTAACCATAGTGAATATTTTAGCACGCATGTGGAATAACATATGTATCATATTAGCTAATATGTCAAGTTAGCCAAAACAAATGGTTCAAGTGGATTAAACAGATGTTTCCATTTCCTGATTGCATTCATTATATTAATTTAATGCTTTTAGCAGGATTGGAACATTTTACTTTTAAATTTGTCTATTAGATTAGTAGTACTCTCTGATGTGAATCTGATACAAATTGATAAGAATTCAGTTAGTGTTAGAGTTATTTTGATTGCCCCTTGCAAATGCCATTTGAGGAAAGTTAAAACATACCAGAGCTATCCTGGGCTAGATAGTAGAGCTTTATATTTTCATTTTTCTTTCTCCATATCTTTCTCAATGTTTATGATTTAAGCCTGAAAAAAATTCTCTACTACAGTTGACCCTTGAGCAACATGGGTTGGAACTGCACGGGTCCACTTATACAGGGATTTTTTCAATAGTAAATGCTACAGTTCTATGTGATCTGCAGTTGGTTCAATCCAAGGTTGTGAGGCCATGGATAGGAGGGCCAATTGTGAAGTTACGTGTGGATTTTCAGCTGCAGCGTGTTGGGGGGAGGGTGTGGAGCACCCCAACCTTGCATTGTTCAAGGATCAACTGTACTTGTAAATGAAGTGACTTATTTAATTCTAGTCATTTGTCATTCATTTTAGGCCATAGACATGTCATGGAAAGATACGTAATTCTTTTTAAAGTATTAAGACAACTTTTTGAAATGGAAGCCATAATGAACTACATTTATTTCTAAGAAGTCAGTAACAGTTCCCTTTTGAACTGTCCCCTAAGCCCACCACTGTGAGATGGGAACTCAACTGAGAGCCTGAGTCCTGAGTTCTAAAACTGTGCACTTGTTATGTGTTTCCATGAATCAAGTGACCCCCAGAGGACCTCGTTGTTTTACCTGTAGAGGAAGGGGTTTGGACTAGATTATCTCCAGGTTTTTGCAGACAGTGATTCATGTCCAGGGTTTCTGTATATTCCCTTGATGTCTTCATCCCAACCATATAGTCACCCTTTGTTCTGAGCATCGTTTGTGAGCGTCAGTGGGTCTACCAACCACAGAGTAGCCACCTCTATGTGATTATAAAAGGATCATTTGTTTTAAAAAATAATATTTTCTTATATATTTTTTAAAATTAATTAATTTATTTATTTATTTATTGGTTGCGTTGGGTTTTCGTTGCTGCACACAGGCTTTCTCTAGTTGCGGCGAGCAGGGGCTACTCTTCGTTGTGGTGCGCGGGCTTCTCATTGCAGTGGCTTCTTTTGTTGCGGAGCATGGGCTCTAGGCGCGCGGGCTTCAGTAATTGTGGCATGCAGGCTCAGTAGTTGTGGCTCGTGGGCTCTAGAGCACAGGCTCAGTAGTTCTGGTACATGGGCTTAGTTGCTCTGCAGCATGTGGGATCTTCCTGGACCAGGGCTTGAACCTGTGTCCCCTGCATTGGCAGGCGGATTCTTAACCACTGCGCCACCAGGGAAGTCCCTTCTTATATTTTTATAAAAGCTCCTCTGGTGTGTTTGATATTTGCAAGGAATGCCATATTCTTTTTTTTTTTTTTAATTTCCATTGCTGATCAGTTAATGTGTCCCTGGTTGTCACAGAACCTACAGTGAGTGTTGTCCAAGGAATATTCAGCAATAATGGGCATCTCACCCAGGATCCATATGACCTCCCAAAGAACAGTCACATCCCTTGCCATTATGACCTGCTGCCAGTCCGAGACAGTTCATCCTCCCCCAAGCAAGAGGATGGCGGCGGCAGCAGCAGCAACAGCAACAGTGAATGACACCAAAGGACCACTGGGTAGCCGCTGGAACCCTTTCCAGAACTACAGTTCGGTTCTTCTCCATCCTCGAGTTTGCCACCCTGTGTGAACGTTAATCTGCTCAGTAGGCAATTGTTGGACATGAACCAGAAAGCTCAAAACTGAGGGTGACTGACTGTAGGTCCTTTTTGTACAGGTGGCTCAGAAGGAGATAGCAATGTGATTTCCCATTCTTGTTAGTTTTAGAACTGCACTCATGAAGCATGACTTATTGTAAAATCTTGGCTAAAAGCATGACCGTGCAGGACTCTTTCAGTGACATGGGTTGCAGTGGACGTTGGTATTGTTGCTTGAAAAATTAAAATTTAAATGTTTTCTTTCTCATTTGCATTATAGAGCTGTACCTAGGATTGTGCGGTTTACCACAAAATATACTTCATAAAAGTGTGAATCACTCAGCGTGTAGAAGAAAAAGGGCCATCTTATTGAGTTCTTACTGTTTAACTTCTTTCAGCTGGACTCGGAATTGTAAGGATAATATGAGCCCAGCAGGAACCATTCTGCCAAGTGGCATTACTGGATAGACTCTGAATAAACTCTAGAGGTGGATAGCAAATTTAAATATGAGAACTTTAGACTTCTTTTAGAATGAGGAAATGTACCATTAGAATTACCTTAGAAATGCTAGAATAATTGCAGGAATCAATACGCAAATGTGCCAGGCAGAAGTGCTTCTCCTCTCTATTTGATCTTTGGCCCACTTTAGATACATGACATTATTCTGATTACTGTCCCCATCATACACATTCACCACTTGAGATCCGTAACATATCAATAATTATTTCATAAATATAGAAATGAAATAATTTTATTTTTGACAGATTGGATTGAATGAGTGTATAATGATTGGAAAAAGTTGTAAATTTTAGGTGTAAGATGATGCTTAAGTTTTGTAAACCATTAGTAATACAGGCTGTAATATAGAATTAGCAGAAAGTTTTGGTTAATTTTTCCCTAGAAGTGACCGAAATATTTTTGTGCATATTTGAGAAAAGGGCACTTTCCTTTTATTAATTGTTGATTTAGAGAAACTATGCTTAAGCTGGTCTTTTGCATTGCTAATATGACATGTACCCCATTTTTCATCAGTTTGTATTTCCATTTTTAAGTTGTATATTCTATGTTTTGTAGTGTTTGGATTGTTAATGAAAAAATATTATATGTTTATTGTTTCTTGTGTTATGGCTACTTTTGTTTTTGCTTGAGAAAAATGCACTGTTCTTGTTTCTTTTGGAGAGAGGAGATGAAAATATATAAATCAAATCCATTAAAATTGGTCATTACTAAAATAGTACAGTAACCACAAGTGCATGGCTTATAATGGAAATAGAGAAGCTTTTTAATATTCTGAAATGGGGTTCCTTTAGATCCTGAGTCTTAGTTAAACCAAAGGGGAAGGGAGCAGGGAGACACTGTTACTGAGAAAGTACCACAGACTGGTCTTACTAAAGACCTTCATTAGGGTGATATGATTGATCATCCAAACTGGAACACTTCTGAGAGTAAGTGAGGGCATTATGAACAAGTATCCTGCAGTGGGCTTAAATGTGGGCTGTTACAGGCAAACCAGAAGAGATGTTCATCCTGGGCATACTTATGCAATAACATTTTTCACTCCAAGATAGTTATCTCAAGAGGATGCTGATACATGATGCAAGAAAGCCAGTTTCTCTTTGACCTCCCTGAGCAAGCTGAAGGGCTGAAAGGCTGAATGAGGAAGCAACTTCATAAGAGAAAACAGTGGTCATCAATCTTTTAAAGACATGAAATGCTACTTGGTGTCCTACCTCAGTGAGTCAAGTCACAAATATGTACTGCACCCCTGTTCTGCCATTAGCATACACAAGGCATTGCACCCGCCAGCTACTGAGTTGGGATATCCAGTGCTTTCCTGTCGCACACCTGCACCTGTGATGTTCGTTTGGTCAGGTGGATGAGAGAACAAACACACTTAGAACATTCACTCCTTTGATGACTGTTTCTTTCAGGGAACTCCAAAGTTAATTCAAGGAAATGGGGACTTGCCTGGAACACACCTTAGAAACAATTGATTTATTCCAACAGTTACCTGCTGGTTGGCCCTTTGTTCTAGGCGATAGACATCTAATTGAGACACTTGTGGGTCAGTAGCCACAAAGAGTCCTTTTTGGTTAGAAAAAAAGAAGACATCTTTCCCCTTCTTTTTTAAGATTCATCTCTTCAGAGCTCCATGGTAAGTTGAGTTTCCCCATTACTCCCTGGAGATAAGTTAAAAAAAAAAAAAAGAAAAAGAAAGAAAAAACAGTTTCTTTTCTCATTCCACTATTAAAAAAAAAAAAAAGAAAGAAAGAAAGCTTCATGTCCAAAGGCAACAGCAATGTAAGTAGAAAACCTGGGCAGCAGATGCCGATCCAAAAGGGGCACTGCCATCCCTCCCTGTGCAATCTTTCTGACAGATCTCTTGCTCAGGATGGCTGCTGTCCTGAGACAACATTTGTACCTAAGGCAATTCTTACTTATTAGGGTTCACTCAGGATTTTTCAAACAACAGAACACACATAGCATGTTGGATGTCGTAAAACTACATGTTATATTTGGAGAGGTCTAGTTGAGAGATCAAAATTTTCTAGATACTTTCATATAGACTTCGGTAAAGAGAGAAATACTTTTGTCAGAATGAGAATTAAAGACAAAAAGACCTGACAGTTTTTTCCCCCTGAAATTACAACCTTTTGGACTTTTCCAGATTAAATATCAAATTTAATTTAATGGTGATGTTATTCGTCTTACATAGTGAAGCTATTCTCATGATCTTTGAACCCATATTAATTTGGAATCCTAAAAATAATCTCTTCCCTATACCCTGTAGAGGTCAAAGCAGTGAATGAGCTTGGCGACATGCAGCAAAAGCCATTCATGTAGGAATGTCAGCCAAACTATTATACTTTCCCTAGAGGTTGATATATCAGAAAATTTATAAACTATTTGTGTTTCTATATAGATACATCAAAACTGGCCCAAATGATAGTTTGTGTGCTTGCTTTAATAGATAGAATGTTATTTGTAGTTAATTATATGATAAGGAATATTTCATAACTATTTACAATGTTTGATATAGATTCCTCTCCCATGCTATAGCAGTAATGTTAACAGGGAGCTTAATGTGTTTATCATTATCTCTATGGAAAATTATTCATCGATTTCAGGAAAACCAACATAGAATTTTATAATAGGACAGTTGTAACCTGTCCCATCCAAATCCATTAGCACAATAACTATGTGCTGCGAGAAATGCAAGCAACTTTATGAAAATGTGATCATGTTGACCCCAAAGAGCCACAATAGTAGTTATCAATTATTGGGATTTTTAAACTATAAATATTGCAAGAGTTACACAAGAATATTGCAATACCAGTTAGAATTCATGTCAATGTTAGAAGTCCACTTACCACTTAAAATGAAATGAAATCATAAAAAAAGTGAGTTTTAAGGTTATGTTTTTAAAATAATGGATTTTCTATCTTTGAATAACATGTCTCAATTATTCACATTAACTATTTAAGAGGTATGCTGGTCTTAAAAACTTTATGTCATGGACGTATACCTAGATGTGTAAATGTGAATCACATGGTGTGGATGGGTGCTTGTCTAGTAACTAAAGATGTATGGCCAGCTGCCCTTTTAGGGTCCTCTTAATACTGGTGTCCTTACACTGGGTCTGTTTATTCTAGTTCAGTATTTAGTCCAGGCTTCCTTTTGTTATGGACAAATCGCAATATATATTTTTAAAAGGAAAAAAATTAAAACACATTAGGATTTTCATGATTGTAGCAAACAAAAAATGCTTTCAGTATTAAAATATCTCTTTTCCAAAGATGATTAAACTTTCAACAGTATTAGCCTACATTGTCATTTATATGACCAGCTGAGTTTATAGATTAATGCAATAAACTTTCTAATAAAAAACTTTAAAGTGGTGTTTATTTCTATGTTTGATTCTATTGTTAATAAAAGAGAAGAAAAACCTTTTCCTACTGGCAAAATTAATATTTTTTCATGTGTGGCCCCATAGCACTTTATATATACATTTAAAAAATTATTATATTTTATTATATGTAATTGCTTGTGTACATGTTTTTTCTCCTGATCACTTGTTCTTTAAGGACAGAGGCAACATTTAATTCATATCCGGATCCCTGGAACCCAGGTTAGTGCCTGAGAGTTGGGTCTCTGTAAAAAACTTCAGGTTATCTTATGTGGATTTGCTTTTTAAATCTCAGTAGCCTGTTAGTGCTTCATTTTATAATTAAAATTTTTTTTGAAACTCTCACTTTATAACACTGTGTTCTAGGGATCAGATATGAATAAAACATTGCTGCTTCTCTCAATAACTGTTTATTTTACTGAGGACCTGGGTGCCAAGCACAGTTGGGGATGCAGAGAAATAGAAGACATGATCTCAAGTAGCTATTATTTCGTTAAGGAAATGAAGCATCTTATTAGCTGCGTGACCTTGGTAAGTTACTTGACTTCTCAGGACCTTGGTTTCTATATTGTAATATGTTGGAAATAATAGTACTTATTTCAAGGGGTTTTGTGAGATTTCAATAAATTTATACATACAAAACACTACTATGTATCAGTGCCCGATACATAGTGGATAGCTGGTAAATGTTAATTATCATAATTATTATGAAAAATTAGCTAATGTGAGCCAGTTTGCAATAACCAGATAAGTGATGAAGCTGGTAAATCAGAAGTGAGCATTTAATGAATATTATAAAAGCTACATGTTTGTGGGACCATATCCTGATCTATTTTTGTACTGCAAAAAAATTCCGTACATATTTTATTTCTAGAGGTGTAACTTAGGAAAACAATAATAACATAATTTCATCTTCCAGTAATATGCTATCTTCCTAGAATTTGAGACTGATTTTTTTAACATCTTTATTGGAGTATAATTGCTCTACAGTGTTGTGTCAGCCTCTGCTGTATAACAAAGTGAATCAGCCATACGCATACATACATCCCCATATCCCTTCCCTCTTGAGTCTCCCTCCCACACTCCTTATCCCACCCCTCTAGGTGGTCTCAAAGCACCGAGCTGATATCCCTGTGCCATGCAGCTGCTTCCCACTAGCTGTCTATTTTAATCAACATTGTGAAAATGACTATACTACCCAAAGCAATCTACAGATTCAGTGCAATCCCTATCAAACTACCAATGGCATTTTTCACAGAACTAGAACAAACAATTTCACAATTTGTATGGAAACACAAAAGACCCTGAATAGCCAAAGCAATCTTGAGAAAGAAAAACGGAGCTGGAGGAATCAGGCTCCCAGACTTCAGACTATACTACAAAGCTACAGTAATCAAGAGAATGATTTTTAAACTTTGGATGTGGGTTTGTGGGAAAATGGTGACCTGCCCTCATATTCCCATCCTGGAGAATACAGCCATCCAAAAAAGTCAAGGGCTGACCTTGGCAACCTGAAGAGGTTCCACACACAGTGAGACATCAAGTCCTTGAAAGAAGGTGCACGTTGAAGGCAAAATGTAAATGGGAGTGGCTGGGAGTTGATGGGGCTGCACTATGGGGAAGGGAGTGTGGGGAGAGCCAGCTAACCTGGGGGATACACAGAAAGTAAGGGAAGAATGTCTCTGCAGTTTGCATTATGCAGCAGTGAGAGAGACTGACTGTTTCCAAATGATGGCATCTCAGGAGGGATAGTTTCCATGTTGGGCTAAGGTCAGCCTATCCCATCTTGGACTTGTGAACTGGGTCTTCTGTCAGTTATATTAACAGGGATTACTAGCTGCCAATGAAGGAAAAATCCCTACTCTGACTGTCAATACACAAGAAAGAACCAGATAGATCCACAGAAGTGTTGAAAACCAGCACACTATCAACATGAATCGGCAGAGAAAGATCGCACGCCACTTCGTGGGAACATGCAGCCCAGTCAGAAGGAAAAGAGGCTGACCTGGAAAACTATGATAAGCCTCTATTATGGAGATGGAGCTACTGTGGAAAATGGAAGAAAACCTAGATTTAAAATGGTTTAAACTCTTAAAAGGATATAATTATAGGACCAGAGTGAGTTTCCTGGAACTGAAATGAATGATTTACCAATTTCAAAATTTAAAATTTAAAATTTTAAAATTTAATAGAGGCTGAATTCATGTTTTGGAAGACAAAATGCGATCAAGAGAAAATTTCAAAAATGGTAAATATGGGTGAGGGAACCAGGAAAGACTCGTCCAAGAGACCCAATTTGAACCAGCTGCTGATCCAGAAGGAAAAAAAAAAAACTTGGAGAAGTAGTAATCAAAGAAATAATAGAAGAAAAATTCCATAATCTATGCCCTTGCATACTGTGAATCTTTCAGACTCTTAGATCTTTCTTTCAAATATGAAAGGATCTACTGGGCTAATGAAAGAGAATTAATGAAAAAAATATGGAGACACAAATCCTAGTGAAATTTCTGAACTCTAAGGCTAGAAAAATAATTAGAATGGTACAAGTAGAATTAACAGAGTGTTTACAAAGGAAAGATAATTCTATTGAATAGTGAGAGTGTAGGGTGGGAGCAGACATGGGAAGGAGGCCAAGGTGGGAAAGGACAAAAGACTGCCTGACAAGTTCTCCTGCTGCAACAGCAGCTACCCTCTTCCTAGGACAACATGGCTACTTGACAGCAGATTGTTAAATAGCCCCCATTCCATTCTGTTTGAAATCTCTGACCCAGTTAGCATAGACCAGGAAGAGACAGTGACAACAGGAAGAGGAAAGGGAGCCTATGTGACAGACTGGCACAGGATAAGCTGGAAATACCAAAGCACCAGCTAATCATCCTTTACTGAATTCCTATTATGGAATCAGCAAAAGTGTACATGGCCATTGGCTTATGGTGGGTTGTTCTTTCTCCTATATTGATGTCCTGAACTTCTTTACTGATGATAAAGCAATAGAAAAATCCATATATGCCAACGAGTGGCCAATCTGCCATGGTATATTGATGATTGGCATATGATTGAGAAGTTTATGAGACAAGTGATCTTGCAATACCTAAGGGCAGAACTTGAAATCCATTAATTTCTTATAACCTCCACTAAATATTCCACAAAACAGCGAAAATACTGCTGAAATAATGCTTGAGCCTTTCCATTTTCTAGGCTTCTATCTAACCGTACAGGCTAGTTTTCCTTTAGCTGCATCTTGTACATTAGGACAATTAGGAGAACAGATAGGAACACTGTCCTCTCTGAAGGTCCAGCCATGATTAGGGACTTGAGACATTGCTTCCCAAGTGTTTAGAATAGAGTTTTAGACGCCGCACTGAAATTAAGGTAAAGAATTCAGTGATTGTGGACAATATCCAAAGTTCATTTACATAGAAGTCATTTTATATCTCATGCAGGTTTGGAGGCTCATGCTAGCATCCATGCTTGAGTTCTACCAAGTATGCCACACCATAAAGGATAACGAAGAAAGCAGAGCTAGTACGTGTCATCGTGTTCCAATATTTGGAGTCATGTCTTAAGACTGATTTTATAGTTAATGAGAAAGAGACTGTCTTTCTTATAACCTATTTCACACAGATGGCTGGAAAACCTGGCTTGACAATAATATAGTATTTTATATTACATGATAATATAGTCAGTATATCCACATGCAACTGTAGAGGAAAGCCACAAAGACTAAGTATTTTGCTTCAGATTAAATATCTACACCTTGTGTATAACCAGAAAAAAGAGGCTTTTTGTTCTCTCTGTGGCCCAGATGTTTTGTATGTTAACAAATTATTCAAAATTGAATGGAACTTAATAATTCAAGACAATGCTTAAGTTGTATATATCTAAATATGCAAGAATTTTTAATTTTACATACTTATTTCTTGAGGAGAAAATACAAAAGGAACAACTGTTGTTTTTTTAAAAAAAGTAAAGGGCTTCCCTGGTGGCGCAGTGATTGAGAGTCCGCCTGCCGATGCAGGGGACACGGGTTCGTACCCCGGTCTGGGAGGATCCCACATGCCACGGAGTGGCTGGGCCCGTGAACCATGGCCGCTGAGCCTGTGCGTCCGGAGCCTGTGCACCGCAACGGGAGAGGCCACAACAGTGAGAGGCCCACGTACCGCAAAAAAAAAAAGTAAAAATAATTTAAATATCCCTATGGTCTTGCTGACACATTCATGGGATTCTAGTTCTTCTTTTTTAAAATTTGCTATCATCCCCCCAAATATTGGGGAGACTTTGTTTTAACAAATGCTTTTGGAACTAAGAAACTAGTATAGACTATTCTGCTTCAACATGTTTATAACATCTATTAGCTCTTGAGCAGGTGGTAAATAGAGGATGAGGTCAATATAAAGAGGAGGGTTGTTAGTTCACATGCAACTTTTCTTAGGCAGAGGGAGCTAGAATAATGGGAATTAAATGATAGTCTTCAACAGGAAAGGGGAAAACTCTAATCTTGGCTGCTGCTCAACCATCACTTCTTGAGAAAGACCTTTCCTGACCACCTGCGTGGGATAGACCCACCATCCTATATGCTTTCACCTGCTTGATTGTCTTCCTGAGGCTTAGTCTCTGAAGTTAAATTATTCAATCTCTTTGTTTATTCATTTCTTGTTTGTCTTTCCAACTAGAATGTAAGCTCCATGAGGGCATGATCTTTTCTGTATGGTCCACTGCCATATCACCAGAACACTCAACAGTGTCTGGTCCATGCCAGGGTTTCAATAAATATTGATTGGGGCTTCCCTGGTGGCACAGCTGTTAAGAATCTGCCTGCCAATGCATGAGACAAGGGTTTGACCTCTGGTCCGGGAAGATCCCACATGCTGTGGAGCAACTAAGCCAGTGCGCCACAACTACTGAGCCTGTGATCTAGAGCCCGTGAGCCACAACTACTGAAGCCCACACGCGTAGAGCCCGTGCTCCACAACAAGAGAAGTCACCGCAATGAGAAACCTGCGCACCTCAATGAAGAGTAACCCCTGCTCACCGCAACTAGAGAAAGCCCATGCACAGAAACGAAGACCCAACACAGCCAAAACTAAATAAATAAAATAAATTTTTAAAATAATTAAAATATATATATATATATATATATATAGATTGAATGAATGAATAATGGCTTGTGCTTAACTTTGGCAATGCCAGGTTTGGCTTTGTTATTCCTCAGCATTTTTCTTAGGTGACTTGGAAATGTTGCTTCTGCCATCCCATCCTACAATTGCAATAATCCATGATGAGAGCTGCAAGTTCAGGAAGCTGGTAACACAAAAGTATATAGGACATATGGTAGTTCTATTTTTAGTTTTTGAAGGAACCTCCATAGTGGTTGTATCAATTTACATTCCCACCAACAGTGCAGGAGGGTTCCCTTTTCACCACACCCTTTCCAGCATTTATTGTTTCTAGATTTTTTGATAATGGCCATTCTGACGAGTGTGAGGTGATACCTCATTGTAGTTTTGATTCTCATTTCTCTAATAATTAGTGATGTTGAGCATCTTTTCATGTGCCTCTTGGCCATCTGTATGTCTTCCTTGGTGAAATGTCTATTTAGGTCTTCTGTCCATTTTTTAATTGAATTGTTTGGTTTTTTTGATATTGAGCTCCATGAGCTGTTTGTATATTTAGTCTGTCATATGGAGTGAAGTAAGTCAGAAAGAGAAAAACAAATACCATATGCTAATGCATATATATGGAATCTTAAAAATAAAATGGTACTGATGAACCTAGTTGCAGGGCAGGAATAAAGACGTAGACATAGAGAATGGACTTGAGGACGCGTGGTGGGAGGGGGAAGCTGGGGCTAGGTGAGAGTAGTATCGACATATATACACTACCGAATGTAAAATAGTTAGCTAGTGGGAAGCAGCAGCATAGCACAGGGAGATTGGCCCCGTGCTTTTCAATGACCTAGAGGGGTGGGATAGGGAGGATGGGAGGGAGGCTCAAGAGGGAGGGGATATGGGAGGTATGTATGCATATGGCTGATTCACTTTCAACAGAAGCTAACACAGTACTGTGAAGCAATTATACTCCAATAAAGATCTATTTAAAAAATGTATACAGGACAGCAATAGCCTGTTTAGCAAAATTTTTTTAAAATTTTATTTCAAAGCTCAAGTCAGGTCTTTGATATTTTACCCACAATACTGAGAGCCCCAGCTCCAGAGGTTTTAGATGTCAAGAGCATTTCCACTGATTTTTTCAGCAGGTATTGCTAGGGAGTATATTTTATTGGGAAGTGTTACACTCAGCCTTGCCCACTCCTTGCTTCCGTTAGCCCTCTATTATAGCTGAGTTGTGCCACATGCTGGTCTCCATTCTCTGCCCAGCCCCCACCCCCACCCTGCCCGCCCGACTATCTTCTTCCCTTTCCCTGCACTTCCCCTCATCTCTCCCTTTGTCCCTGTGGCTACCTGCACAACATTTGCCCCAAGGCCATGCTTTCCATAGGCTGCTCTCAGGCAATGATTGAGTGCAGGAGGGAAACCAAGGAAAGCCCTTTTCTGTGAAATGAGGGATTCCTTTGACGGTTGACTTTGGCTCAAAGACTCCCCATTGGCCTGACCTAAAGTTTCTTAAAACTGTGCTTGTACTCCAGGATCTTCCTTCTCTCTCTACTTCACAGGACCAGACTTGCAACAGCCTAAGGAGAACATATGACCGAGGTGTACCGAGGTAAAAATATGCCTTGTGAAATCTGCCCTGTGCAAACATCTGTATGGTCTGCTTTATGTAGCACTCTGTTCTGTTACTTAAATTCACAGCTCCTTCCTTTCCTTGGTCTCAGCCTGGTGACCCCAGTGGTGTGCTGGTAAATGTTTAACAATCCGCTCTCTGAAAGAATGAAAAGGAAGTGATTTGTAGCATTTTCCCATTTCTATGGTGTAAATACTCTCCCACCATGGCTAATCTGAAAATACCAACATGACATCGCTGAATGTGGAGTTGGGAAGAGATACTCAGTAGCAGGCCATTATATAGTATTTCCCCAATAGATGCAAGTGACTTCAAGGGCGTAACTAATAGTAAAAGGTAGTAAAAGAATTAAAATGGCTGAATTTTGAGTATTTATTACTTTCAAAAATATAATGTATTGAATTGTAAGTCTATATGTTTTAATTTTAATAATGGCTATGTTTAACAACTGGCTCACAAAATTACTGAAAATTTAACAATCGTCTCTCACAAGCCCATATGAGCTGCTTCAGCACATCTCTAGGTTACCACGACCCTGATTTCTGATCATCCAAGCAAGGGGCCACAATCTTTACCCAAAACACGGCCAATGATTCATACAGTGTAGGGGCTGGAAGGGAGCTCAGAGCACATCTTCTACATTTTCACTTTACATCCAGAAAAATGAAAGTCCAGAAGATTTATACATTCAAGCAAGCACTTATTTACTGAAAATACCATGGGCTGGGTCTTCTTAAATACATTTATTTCTCTTGTGCTCATTTTACCAGAAAAAGATGATAGGAACCGGATTCCCTCATTCTTAGGAGATCACCAGTCTAATTATTTGGCCATGAAGGAGTCCCCCTCGTTAGTGGCTTTCCTGTGAAGCGCTGAATTGGCTGACTTTACTCAAGGGTCCTAGGCTCTGTGTAATATATAAACTCTTAGCACAAGGATTTATTTATGAATTGCCATTCAGAAAAAAAATGCACTTATGCAGGAAAAAATGCCCTTGATTACACCATTGTTTGTAACTATACACAGAGTTCCCTAACCCTGTAAGTGAGTAATAGAACCCACTTGAGACTTTTTCCAGGATGGATGCCCAACTAATAGAGACCTTTAAAACTACGTGACTATAAGAACTGGATTAACTGTTTTATTCATACTGCACTAATTTTTAAAAGATTCACTTTTTTGTTGAATGATCAAGAGGTTTTTTTAAAATTTCTTTTCATTAGTGGATATTCAGGAATTTATAGGTAACTTTCCTAATGTAAACACATATGTTTAAAATTAAAAGAATTCTAAACTTATAAAGATTCACTTTAGTATTTCTGCTCACTAAATAGCTGGACATTGATAAATATCAATTGCTGTCCTTTATGTTTGAATTGTGGCTACATATTTATTAAGTTAAAAAAATGTTCTGAATATTTTATTTATATTGTGGGTAAATTTTCTTTTCTGGCAGAAAACAAACTGGAGCGGAGTCACTTGAGAAAGATAATTTTAAAACACTAGAATTAAAGGCAGGATTTGTCTTACTTGCCTGAGATGTTGAAAGAGAACCTTGAGGGGCTAAGCTGAAATGTTGATCTCCAGAATGTATTATTTTAAAAGGAGAAAAGGAGGGGGAAAAGCTAGGAAAACAGATGCAGAGGCTGAAAATATTGTTATTTTCCCTCACAGAGGAAAGTATAAGATGATTGCCAATGGATACCCTTAAACCTAGAATGGGGAACCATGGGGCCATATTAATCACTAGAAAATGCCTTTTGGTTATAAAAAGAGTACTATTTCCCTTACTAGGGTAATTGATTCTTCTAGGAGCTCAGCACCTGGTATAAATAAAATAGGCTTCCATTAAATAATATTGATTGAACAAACAAGTATAAGAACATTATGTGTTTCATTAATGCTTTAGGCACTTTTAAAGCAAAAGTCAGTATTAAAATCATGAATAGTAAAAAGCCACAGTGCCATTAAACAAACGTTTAAAGACTAAGCATGGCATATTAAAACAGCGTCATGTAACTCTGTATATTACATAATACAAATTCCCCCTTTGGCTGTTACTGGTTCTAAAGGCAGACTGATTTAAGCCAAGACAGCATCTCTAAGAAAAACTGTGTCACTGCCCAAGGTGACTACTTTAAGGAAAACATTTGCTTGGTGTTTACATCCTGAATTATTCATTTTAAAAAAAAAATCTGGACTCACCACTTTATAGTCAGAGCTCCTATACTGTTAGAAATTGGTTCAGAGGCTAAGGGAAAAAAAGTTCTCCCAGGAAAACCTCAGAGGAATTTTGGAAAACCAGCAACTGCTCTGAGAGGCAGGGAGTGCAGTGGCCCTTACCCAATGACAGGGCTGGCTGGTGACCTCAGCCCTTATGTGTGTGATCAGCCAGTACCAAAATCCTCTGGTCGCAGTGAATTTCTTCTTGACATTTTTACTCACAGCTGTTCTCAGCATCTTGTTACCTAAAGCATGCAAAAGTGGAGACTGTTGCTTGTATGTAGCCATTACATTGTTGATTAGAATAGAAGGCCTACAGCATTCCTTAATAGAACTGGAAGATGTTGCTTTGATTTCTCTCTGCTAGTCTACAGAGGATCATCTTACCCTTCTTTGAACTCCCTCCCCACTTTCATCCCACTGCATACAGACCACATCATCTCTTCCAAGTGACATTGTTTTATGTTGCAAAAAAGATTTTGCTAGTGTACTTAAGGGATTCTGACCTCAATTTTATGGTTAGTCACAGTTGAATTATTTAAGTCTCCATATTTATTTTACCTTTTCTCTCTCTATACCTTACTATCTTCATTGTCCATGTTTGCAGTGCTTTAGAAGTGGCTTTTATTGTGACTACTTCAAATTCTTTCTAGGACTGAGAGGAACATACTCTAAAGCAATATCATTTGAGAATGATAGAAAAATGAAGAAATATGGAGTGGCAGGATTGGTGATTTTCAGTTTTGACACCTTCTGTGATCTTGATCAGGGAAATTCATTTCACTTGGCTCTAGTTTATTCGCCTGAAAAAATACTGACACTGTTCCTCACAGAATTGGCATAATGTGTAAAGTATATATTTGAAATCTCCTAATGAATGTGCCACTTACTGGAAACTAATATAAAATAACTTTAAGGGACACTGAAATATTTGTTGAAGCTCGAATTTACCGAAATTATCATTGTAGAAGGATCAAGAAGGAAGGGATATAAATGTGATTTTCTAGAATCAGTAGATTCTTACAGGATGGTGTCATTGGTATAACTATGGAAAGGATAAATCAGTAGTCCCAAATCCTGATTTAACCTGTTCATCTCTAAGATGAACCTTCTGTGTAGCTCTATTTAAATCACTTTACCTTCCACCATATGAGTGACATCTGGTGTTTCCAACAGCTGACCACATCAGAGAAAATAAGGATGGGAAAAAAACGTCCATGAGATAAGTTGTGGAAAAGTCCTAACCTTTATGGAATAATGCTGCTGTGAAAACAGCAAATATTATTTTTAATACAGGGATAATCTCATGTTAGTAAAATATTTTTAAATAGATTAATGAACTTCATTTTTTTAGAGCAGTTTTAGGTTTACATCAAAATTGATCAGAAAGTCCAGGGTGTTCCCAAATACCCCTGCCCCTACATGTACAACCTCCCCAATACCAATATCCTGCACCAAAGTGATACATTTGTTATAATCGGTGAACCTACATTGGCACATCATTATGACCCAAAGTCCATAGTTTACATTAGAAGTCACTCTTAGTGCTGTACATTTTATGAGTTTTGACTCATGTATAATGACATGTATCTAACATTGTAGTATTGTACAGAGCAGTCTCACTGCCCTCCAAATCCCCTGTGCTCCACCTACTCATCCCTCCCCACTAACGCCTGGCAACCACTGATCCTTTTACTGCCTCCATTGTTTTGTACTTTCTAGAATGTCATATAGCAGGAGTCATACAGTATAGTATGTAACTTTTTCAGATTGCTTCTTTCAGTTGGTAGTATGCATTTAAAAGCTTCTTCTATGTCTTTTCATGGCTTGATAACTCATTTCTTTTTAGTGCTGAGTCATATTCCACTATGTGGATGTACCACACTTTATCCATTCACCAGCTGAAGGACATCTTGGTTGCTTCCAAGTTTTGACAGTTATGAATAAAGCTGCTATAACCATCTCTGCACAGGTTTTTGTGTGGACATAAGTTTCCAATTCATTTGGATAAATGCCAAGGAGTGCAATCGCTGGATTGCATGGCAAGTATATGTTTAATATTGTAAGAAACTGCCAAACGTCTTCCGAAATGGCTGGCCATTTTGCATTGTCACCTGCAATGAATGAGAATTCCTGTAATTCTGAATCTGCACCAGCATTTGCTATGGTCAGTGTTCCAGAATTTGGCTATTCTAATAGGTGTGAAGTGGTATCTAATTGTTTTAATTTGCAATTCCCTCATCACATATGATGTTAAACATCTTTTCATATGCTTACTTGCCATCTGTATATCTTCTTTGGGGAGGTGTCAGGATCTTTGGTCCATTTTTAAAATCACTGTTCACTTTCTGATTGTTGAGTTTTAAGGATTCTTTGGTATATTTTGGATAACAGTCCTTTATGAGATGTGTCTTTCGCAAATATTTTATCGCAGTTTGTGGCTTTTCTTCTCATTCTTTTGATATTGTCTTTTGCAGAGCAGAAGTTTTTAATTTTAATAAAGTCCAGCTTATCAATTATTTCTTTCATAGCTCATACCTTGATGATGTATCTAAAAACACATCATCATATCCAAGGTCATCTAGGGTTTCTCCTATGTTATATTCTAGGAAGTTTATAGTTTTGCATTTTATGTTTAGGTCTACGATCCATTCTGAATTAATTTTTGTGAAGAGTGTGGTCTTTATCTAGATTCATTTTTTTTGCTTGTGGATGTCCAGTTGTTCCAGCACCATTTGTTGAAAAAACTGTCTTTGCTCCATTGTACTGTCTTTGTTCCTTTATCAAAGATCAATTGACTATATTTATGTGGGTCACTTCTAGGCTCTCTATTCTGTTCCAGTTGATCTGTCTATTCTTTCACCAACTTTCTCCATTTCATCTGTAGGTTAGTGTCTGACGTTAATTTGGGGGAAATTCTCAGTCATTATTGCTTAAACATTGTGTTTGTTCCTTTCTCTCTTTTCCTGCTGCTATTCCCACTGTGTGTATGATACAACTTTTATAGCTGTCTCACAGTTCTTAAATATTCTGTTCTGTTTTTTCTGTCTTCTTTCTCTTTGCTTTTAAGTTTTAGAAGTTTCTGTTGTCATGTCCTCAAACTCAGAGATTCTTTCCTCAGCCATGTTCAGTCTACTGTGAACCCATCAAATGCATTCTTCATTTCTGTTACAGTGTTCTTGATCTCTAGCATTTCTTTTTTATTCTTTCTTAGGATTTCCATTTTTCTGCTTATATTATCCACCTGTTCTTCCATGTTGTATACTTTGCCTTTAAATCCCTTTATCATAGCTTTTTAAAATTCTTGATCGGGTCATTCCAACCTGGTGCCGTATCTGACTCTGGTTCCGATGCTTGTTCAGTCTCTTCAAACTTTGTTTTTGTCTTTTACTATGCTGCATAATTTTCTGTGAAAAGATGCATATGATGTATTGGGTAAAGGGAACTAGGGTAAATAGGCCTTCATTCATGTAGTGGTGAGGTGTGGGGGGAGAGGAAGAGTTCTTTAATTCTGTGATTGGCCTCAGCTTTTCCTGAGCCTTGTTCCTGGGCTATGAATTTCCCAATTGCTTCTCGGGTTTTAGGTGGGACAAGGTGATTAGAGAGGGCTGGAGTTGGGTATTTCCCTCCCCCCAGGTCAGTTAGGCTCTGGTTAACTAGTTTTTCCTGAGATCAAGCTTCTTAGGAAGACAGTGTTCTGTCATATTTCAAAATGGTTCATTTACCCCTTGCCATGCTAGAAGCATGAGGGGATTTTTCTATGATATTCACTGCGAGAACCTGGTCTGAGCTCCTGGAGATAAAACTCACTAAAGCACGGAGATCCTGCATTACTGGGTCCCCCTGGAGTTTTTTTAAATTTTATTTTATTTATTTTTTTATACAGCATGTTCTTATGAGTTATCTATTTTATACATATTAGTATATATGTGTCAATCCCAATCTCCCAATTCTTCCCACCACCACCAACACCCCCGCCCCCACCACTTTCCCCCCTTTGTATCCATACATTTGTTTTCTACATCTGTGTCTCTATTTCTGCCCTGCAAACCGGTTCATCTGTACCATTTTTCTAGGTTCCACATATGCGTTAATATACGATATCTGTTTTTCTCTTTCTGACTTACTTCACTCTATATGACAGTCTCTAGATCCATCCACATCTCTACATATGAGCCAATTTCATTCCTTTTTATGGCTGAGCAATATTCCATTGTATATATGTGCCACACCTTCTTTATCCATTCATCTGTCAATGGACACATAGGTTGCTTCCATGTCCTGGCTATTGTAAATAGAGCTGCAGTGAACATTGTAGTACATGACTCTTTTTGAATTATGGCTTTCTCAGGGTATATGCCCAGTAGTGGGATTGTTGGGTCATATGGTAATTCTATTTTTAGTTTTTTAAGGAACCTCCATACTGTTCTCCATAGTGGCTGTATCAATTTACATTCCCACCAACAGTGCAAGAGGGTTCCCTTTTCTCCACACCCTCTCCAGCATTTATTGTTTGTAGATTTTCTGTTGATGCTCATTCTAAATGGTGTGTGGTGATACCTCATTGTAGTTTTGATTTGCATTTCTCTAATAATTAGTGATGTTGAGCAACTTTTCATGTGCTTCTCGGCCATCTGTATGTCTTCTTTGGAGATATGTCTATTTAGGTCTTCAGCCCATTTTTTGATTGGGTTGTTTGTTTTTTATTATTGAGATGCATGAGCTGTTTATATATTTTGGAGATTAATCCTTTGTCCATTGATTCATTTACAAATATTTTCTCCCATTCTGAGGGTTGTCTTTTTGTCTTGTTTGTAGTTTCCTTTGCTTTGCAAAAGCTTTTAAGTTTCATTAGGTCCCATTTGTTTTTTTTTTGTTTTTATTTCCATTACTCCAGGAGGTGGATCAAAAAAGATCTTGCTGTGATTTATGTTAAAGAGTGTTCTTCCTGTGTTTTCCTCTAAGAGTTTTATAGTGTTTGGTCTTACATTTAGGTCTCTAATCCATTTTGAGTTTATTTTTGCATATGGTGTTAGGGAGTGTTCTAATTGCATTGTTTTACTTGTAGCTGTCCAGTTTTCCCAGCACCACTTATTGAAGAGACTGTCTTGTCTCCATTGTATATCCTTGCCTCCTTTGTCATAGATTAGTTGACCATATGTACGTGGTTTTATCTCTGGGCTTTTTATCCTGTTCCATTGATATATTTCTGTTTTTGTGCCAGTACCATATTGTCTTGATTACTGTACCTTTGTAGTATAGTCTGAAGTCAGGGAGTCTGATTCCTCCAGCTCCGTTTTTTCCCCTCAAAACTGCTTTGGCTTTTCAGGGTTTTTTGTGTCTCCTACAAATTTTAAGGTTTTTTTGTTCTAGTTCTGTAAAAAATGTCACTGGTAATTTGATAGGGATTGCATTGAATCTGTAGATTGCTTTGGGTAGTATAGTCATTTTCACAATATTTATTCTTCCAGTCCAAGAACATGGTATATCCCTCCATCTGTTTGTGTCATCTTTGATTTCTTTCATCAATGTCTTGTAGTTTTCTGAGTACAGGTCTTTTACCTCCTTAGGTAGGTTTATTCCTAGGTATTTTATTCTTTTTGTTGCAATGGTGAATGGTATTGTTTCCTTAATTTCTCTTTCTGATCTTTCGTTGTTAGTGTATAGGAATGCAAGAGATTTCTGTGCATTAATTTTGTAACCTGCAGCTTTACCAAATTCATTGATTAGCTCTAGTAGTTTTCTGGTGACACCTTTAGGATTCTCTATGTATAGTATCATGTCATCTACAAACAGTTGAACTTCTTCTTTTCCAATTTGTATTCCTTTTATTTCTTTTACTTCTCTGATTGCTGTGGCTAGGCCTTCCAAAACTATGTTGAATAATAGTGGTGAGAGTGGACATCCTTGTCTTGTTCCTGATCTTAGAGGGAATGCTTTCAGTTTTTCACCATTGAGAATGATGTTTGCTGTGGGTTTGTCGTATATGGCCTTTATTATGTTGAGGTAGGTTCCCTCTATGCCCACTTTCTGGAGTTTTTATCATAAGCAGGTGTTGAATTTTGTCAAAAGCTTTTTCTGCATCTATTGAGATGACCATATGGTTTTTATTCTTCAATTTGTTAATATGGTGTATCACATTGATTGATTTTCGTATATTGAAGAATCCTTGCATCCCTGGGATAAACCCCACTTGATCATGGTGTATGATCCTTTTAATGTGTTATTGGATTCTGTTTGCTAGTATTTTGTAGAGGATTTTTGTGTCAATATTCACCAGTGATATTGGTCTGTAATTTTCTTTTTTTGTAGTATCTTTGTCTGGTTTTGGTATCAGGGTGATGGTGGCCTCATAGAATGAGTTTGGGAGTGTTCCTTCCTCTGCAGTTTTTTGGACCCCCTGGAGTTTTTAATTCTCAGATTTGTCCACACTGAGCCTCCAGCAGTTCGTTAACTGAGGGTCAGGTTTTCCTGCCTTGGCACTGGTTCCAGCAGGGGTTTCTGCTCTGGTAAGTTGTGACTGTCTTTATCAATCTGTCTGTCTCTTCAGTTTTGAAAGCAGTGGTTTGCCCTGTGACCTCACTTCCCTGATGGATTTAGGAAGCGTTGCTGATTTTTTTAGTCTGTTCAGCTTTTTACTGGTTGTTAGGATGGAGTGGCGACTTCTAAGCTCTTTACATGCAGGACTGGAAACTGGAAGTCTGAAATACCATTTTTACATCAAGTAAATGATGACTTCCTAAAATTATGACTGTGAAATTGTGTTGCAGAACAAATGCCAAATTTTTCTTTCCTCTTGAATATGCCAAAGACCCTTATTTCTTGGTTTAATAGCACACTAAGAAGGGCCTACTTTGTGTTACTGGAAATTTTCAATGATTAACATTTCTGCTGTTTTCTTTTAATAACAGGAGAAATGTGCATTTTGAAAGTTTCATTTTTAGCATTTCATGTAATGGTTTTCATGTGTATAGTGAAGAGTTTTGAAATGTATGTTAAAAAAAACCTTTTTTTACCCTTTGGGAACTTCTAGTCTAAATTGAATTTTCTTCCTTTTACGTAGCAACCATTCTTTCTGGTGTATGATGGCAAAGCCAGGAGAAAAAGTATTAATGTGTTTCCTCAGTACCTGGTACTCTGTGAATGCATAAAAAGTTCTAAGATATTAAAATGCCACTATGCATCCTAAGAATAAGGTTTACAATATTTATTAAAACAGTCACTAAAATCACTGTGATCAGACATTTATTTCACTGCTTGAGTCAGTTATTATTTAAGTTGATATTTAGGTAATAAATTATTACTTTTCATTTGAATGAGTCGAAAATTCATTCAAATTGTCCAGTTCTTCACTTTGTTTCCTTCTGTTTTTCTCATCCAAACGTGTATGAAATAATGAATGAATCCTTTCCTGTCAAGACCCTGCTGGGCAATAAATCACTTTCTGTTTTTATCAGTAAGTGATTTCATTTACCTCTGATCAATGCATCCAAATATTTGCTTAAATTGGTAAGACAAACCCAAGAGAAATCAGGCTTGGATACCACTATTAACCTTTTATTTTTCTGCAGTTATTTTCAGTTACCTTGTGCAGTGGTCACATTACTTTTTGATACTTGCTATCATCTCTGCTTCTGCTATCAGCAGTGTTTTGCCCAGATTCAGCAACATATGTGATCTATCCTAAGTTTTTTTTTTAAGTATTTCCATGGCTTAAATGAAAACGGAGTAGGGTCATTTATCACTTTTGAAAGCTAAAGATTTTTTCACAATCCTTCAGCACATCAATGAGGTGGAGCTAGGCTTTTTCACAGCTAGGCCACAGCTCACAGCTTTCACTGGAGTATAATGCATTACCATGTCCACACAGATATAATGTCCCAGAGCTTTGATATTTGTTTTTTCTTAGCATCATAAAGTTTCTGTGAGGTAGCTGACATGAAATGCAGGAAGTCCAAACTCATGATAACTTGGTAGTTTCCATTGAAGGGCTTTGAATTCTCCCGGTCAGTCAGAAATCAAATGAGTTGGTTTGGTTGCAAAGCAAGAAGTGGAATTCTGCCTTAATACAAACTCAGGGAGGAGTAGAAATCTTTCCAAATGTGGAATGAAGAACCTAAGTTCCTATCATAAGTTTGTGTCTAATCAGAAGAGACACTCAGCATGGTTTAATAACCCAATGTGCACAGGTATCCCATGAACATCTGGTGTGTGCTCTCTAATCTAGCAAACATGCCTATGTGTGGCTTTCCAAGTCAGAGGAGACTCAAAGAGGTAAACGGCAGTTTGCTTTGAGCTTAGCTCAGGTCACTTCTGGCTTAGTGATGAGCATGTATGTCTGAACTGGGATGGGTTATGAAGATATGCTTGGATCTGAAGAGTTTCTTAGATATCTGGCCTTGAGATAGTTGCAAATTTTTAGTAAAAGGCAATAATTTGTCAGGTTCTAACACTCACTTTTTTTATTTTTTCTGTCTCATCTTTCACTTTTTAAATTTTTATTTTATGTTGCAATATAGTTGATTTGCAAAACTGAGTTAGTTTCAGGTGTACAGCTAAATGATTCAGTTATACATACATCCATTCTTTTTCAGATTCTTCTCTCATAAAGGTTAACCCAGAATACTTAGTAGAGTTCCCTGTGCTATACAGATCTTTGCTGATTATCCATTTTATATACAGTAGGGTGTATATATTAATCCCAAACTCCTCATTTATCCCTCTGCCCCACATTTCCCCTTTGGTAACCATAAGTTTGTTTTCAAAGTCTGTGGGTCTGTTTCTGTGCTGTAAATAAGTTCATTTGTATCATATTTTTAGATTCCACATACAAGTGATATCACATGATATTTGTCTTTCTCTGTCTGACTTACTTCACTTAGTATGATAATCTCGGGTCCATCCATGTTGCTGCAAGTGGCATTATTTCATTCTTTTTTTTTTTATGGCTGAGTAATATTGCATTGTATATATGTACCACATCTTCTTTATCCATTCATCTGTTGATGGACATTTAGGTTGCTTCCGTGTCTTAGCTATTGTAGATATTGCTGCAATGAAAACTGGGGTGCATGTATCTTTTCGAAGTATGTTTTCCTCTGGATATATGCCCAGGAGTGGGATTACTGGATTGTATGATAGCTCTATTTTGAGTTTTTTAAGGAACTTACATACTGATCTCCATAGTGGCTGTACCAACTTACATTCCCACCAATAGTGTAGGAGGGTTCCCTTTTCTCCACACCCTCTCCAGCATTTATTGTTTGTAGACTTTTTGATGATGGACATTCTGACTGGTGTGAGGTGATACCTCACTGTAGTTTCGATTTGCATGTCTCTAATGATTAATGATATTGAGCATCTTTTCATGTGCTTTCTGGCCATCTATATGTCTTCTCTGGAGAAATGTCTGTTTGGGTCTTCTCCCCATTTATTGATTGGGTAGTTTGGTTTTTTTGATATAGAGCTGCATGAGCTGTTTGTGTATTTTGGAGGTTAATCCCTTGTCAGTCGCTTCGTTTGCAAATATTTTCTCCCATTCTCTGGGTTGTCTTTTCATTTTGTTTACGGTTTCCTTTGCTGTGCAAAAGCTTTTAAGTTTACTTAGGTCCCATTTGTTTATTTTTGTTTTTATTTTCATTATTCTAGGAGGTGGATCCAAAAGGATATTGCTGTGATTTATGTCAGACTGTGTTCTGCCTATGTTTTCCTCTAAGAGTTTTATAGTATCAGGCCTTACATTTAAGTCTTTAATCCATTTTGAGTTTATTTCTGTGAATGGTGTCATAGAATGTTCTAATTTTATTCTTTTACATGTAGATGTCCAGTCTTCCAGAACCACTTATTGAAGAGACTGTCTTTTCTCCATTCTATATTCTTGCCTCCTTTGTCATAGATTAGGTGACCATGGGTGTGGGGGTTTATTTCTGGGCTTTCTATCCTGTTCCATTGATCTATGTGTCTGTTTTTGTGCCCATACCACACAGTTTTGATGACTGTAGCTTTGTAGCATAGTCTGAAGTCAAGAAACCTGATTCCTCCAGCTCCACTTTTTTTCCCCCACAGAATTGCTTTGGCTCTTAGGGGTCTTTTGTGTTTCCACACAAATTGTAAAATTTTTTGTTCTAGTTCTGTGAAAAGTGCCATTGGTAATTTCATAGGGATTGCACTGAATCTGTAGATTGCTTTGTGTAGTATAGTCATTTTCACAATGTTGATTCTTCTACCCCAAGAACATGGTATATCTTTCCATCTGTTTCTGTCATCTTGATTTCTTTCATCAGTGTCTTATAGTTTTCAGAGTACAGGTCTTTTGCCTCCTTAGGTAGGTTTATTCCTAGGTACTTTATTCTTTTTGATGGGATGGTAAATGAGATTGTTTCCTTAATTTCTCTTTCTGATCTTTCATTGTTAGTGCATAGGAATTCAAGAGATTTCTGTACGTTAATTTTGTATCTTGCTACTTTACCAAATTCATTGATTAGCTCTAGTAGTTTTCTGGTAGCATCCTTAGGATTTCCTATGTATAGTATCATGTCATCTGCAAACAGTTTTACTTCTTCTTTTCCAGTTTGGATTCTTTTTATTTCTTTCTCTTCTCTAACTGCCCTGGCTAGGACTTCAAAAATTATATTGAATAAAAGTGGCGAGAGTAGACATCCTTGTCTTGTTCCTGACCTTAGAGGAAATGCTTTCAGCTTTTCACCATTGAGAATGATGTTTGCTGTGTTTTTTGTCATACATGGCCTTTATTATGTTGAGGTAGTTTCCCTCTATGCCCACTTTCTGGAGAGTTTTTGTCATAAATGGGTGTTAAATTTTGTCAAAAGCTTTTCTGCATCTATTGAGATGATCATATGGTTTTTGGGTTTTTTTAAACATCTTTACTGGAGTATAATTGCTTTACAATGGTGTGTTAGTTTCTGCTTTATAACAAAGTGAATCAGTTATACATATACATATGTCCCCATATCTCTTTCCTCTTGCATCTCCCTCCCTCCCTCCCTCCCTATCCCACCCCTATAGGTGGTCACAAAGCACCAAGCTGATCTCCCTGTGCTATGCAACTGCTTCCCACTAGCTATCTATTTTACGTTTGGTAGTGTATATATGTCCGTGCCACTGTCTCACTTTGTCCCAGCTTACCCTTCCCCCACCCCATATCCTCAAGTCCATTCTCTAGTAGGTCTGCATCTTTATTCCCATCTTGCCCCTAGGTTCTTCTGATCGATCATATGGTTTTTATTCTTCAATTTGTTAATATGATGTATCACATTGATTGATTTGCTTATATTGAAGAATCCTTGCATCCCTGTGATAAATCCCACTTTATCACAGTGTATGATCCTTTTAATGTACTGTTGGATTCTGTTTGCTAGTATTTTAACACTCACTTTTTAGAAGCAAAGGTTCAAGTTTAGATTTTGTAGCAACTATCTCCATTTTATATTCCCACGGGAATATAAAAGTTAATATTTATCTCTAAACCTACTAATCTCTTTTCATCCTGAGAGAAATAACCCAATAGGCCTGAATGGAGATTCTCTAAAAGGGGCTCAGAGATACTCATTTCATGGACTTGACAAAGAATTTATTCAGCTCTCAAGAAGGTAATCACAGGGTCAGGAATGAAAAGGGGACGTTAAGTCATTTAAAGAGAGGTTACAACTCCTAAGTGTTGATACGACACTGATTCTGTGTTCTCATGGCATTTACGACTGAAGATGTCTCACAGGAGTTGTAACTTAGAGCATAAACCCTCAAATCAATTGTAAGATGGGTAAAGGTTTGTTGAGGGTGATAAACTGGTAAAAAATATCAAAGAAAATTATTTGCCTGGGCTTACAATATGTTTTAAGCACAAACTCTTTCATCTTATTTTTTTCTATGACTATAATTATTTTTATTTACTAATTTGTACTGGCTCATTGTGAATTATTTCAATCCAGAAATAGGTTTTGTAACATGCCATCAGGTTACAAACATTCGTATGTGCACAGAAAGGTTCTGGAAGGACACGCACACAAAAACCAGTTTTGGTTGCTTCTGGTGAAAAGCAGGGAGGGAAGTTGCTTTTCATTATATATACTCTGTAGTGATTTTTGTTAACCATGTCCAAATATTAGGTTTTCAAATTTTAAAAAAAGAGTAGAAAACAATGACTGAGAAGGACATCATGTGTGTGCATGAGGAGGAGACAAACATTTACTTCAAAATTATAGTGCAGTGTGAGAAATGATAAAACAGATTCATGCAGATGGGACAAAGAGGAAGTGCCTAACTGTAGTAGCTATTGTTTTGAAGTATAGTTGATTTACAATATTGTATTAGTTTCAAGTGTACAGCACAGGTATTTGATATTTTTAAATTATACTCCAAAGTTATTACAAAATATTGACTATATTCCCTGTATTGTACATTACATACTTGTAACTTATTTATTTTGTACCTAGTGGTTTGTTCCTCTTAATCCCCGTCTCCTATTTTGCCCCTCCCCCAACCTCTCCCCCCTCTGGTTACCACTAGTTTGTTCTTTGTATCTGTGAGGCAGTAGTTACTTTCTTGTAAAAGTAGGAGAAAGTATTGCATGATGGAGCCCCGTTTTCTTCTTACACAGTTAGCATCCAACTTTTTTGTAAAATAATCCTCATTTACCAGTTGGAAACATGGAATTCTGTTGTGCCTAAAACAGTCAGATTCTCATGAAAAAAGGAAGCAAATGCAAGCAAAAACCCAAGAGGAATGGTTTCAAAATAGAATACAACATTCTCGCTGTGGGGAAGAATCATTCTTTAATACAGTCTTCTCTGATTATTTTTCCCCTTTCTTTCCTTTTATTTCTAGTCATGATTCAGGCAGGTCCAAGAATCATGTTCATGGTTTGCTGCTATCAATAGTAAAGTAAGATATGTCCATGGGTTTGGTCACGGACTGTTTTTGTATTTTAAGTGAATTCTTCCATCCTAGATGATGGCCTGACCCGATGGCTCTATATCTGTGGCACTGGGTTTGCCAGCATGTGACACAATGGTGACAGTGCCATGGAAGTCAAGCTGAAGGCCATTTGCACAGTGCGACATACCTCCTTGCTTTGTGCACTTGCAGGGATTTTGATGATGTGATCCAGTGTTAGAAACAAGGGGCCACTTCATCTTGACATGGAAAAAAGGGGTGAATTACTGAAAAGCTTGAAGGAGTTAAGTTTCTCACAATAAACCAACAGTCTGGGAAGCATTGGCAGCAATATAATCCTTTAGAAACACATTGCTTTGGGTTTCTGTTCATTGTCTGCTAGAGTTCAGAATTCCATGCTTCTGGCAGAAAAAAATGGAATGTTTTAAATGTATGAAACATAATAGTTTATTATAAGGGGGAAGGTATTGTGTTTGTAGGCCCCTGTTTGGCAGATTTTCCTTGAAAGTTTCAGAAATCTCATGTTGAACTTTAATGCCTCTAATTCTAAAATGTACTTCAACCCCAAAGTTGCTGCATCTCTGCACTGTCACAAAAGGATGCTGATTGGTTTTTATTTTTCTGCATGTCTCATTGCTCTTTTCTTTTCTTATAGTCTAAGAAATACTTGAAAATAAATTTATTTTCTATATGTAGAGTTTATCTCAATTGTTACTAAGAAAAATAATTCCATTAATTAATATAGTCAAAATGAATAGGAAAAAAAATCTTCTGTCTGTTAGATGAGTCCTCCTGTGACCCCTTTAAGCTTTCTAGTTGATAAAGGTGGAGAATACCTACAACAAGCCATTCAGACAATGTTTCACAATGTTTATTTAACAGCCAGTTTGCAACAAAAGCCAAAGGAAAAAGGCTAATAAAGTAAATAGGGATTTACAAAGCTTCTGAATAAGGGTGAGAATTAGATCAATATTATATTCTACACTTACAGAAAGATTATTCACTTAAAGGTTCTAAAAATTACAATTAAACACAATTTAGAATTATTCACTGACCTTTTATACTACCATTTCTAGTAGTAGAAAACTTCCATTTCAGTATGAAACTATAGCTGTTTCTGCATTCCACAGCAGATAGTGTTTAAAGGGTGCCAAGTTATTGTAACATAATTTTATCAACATTTCAACTACCTAAAAGCACATACTATATAACAATACAAAGAATGTCACCTAACCTGTGTTAATAAAGATGAATTTTAGCTTCATTCACATCAAGAATTTTGCTTAATACAATAGTAGAACAGTTTCTTAGATTTTAACCCTTCTCTCCATAAAAATGATTTTATACTGGTATGGAACACCTGTTTCATTTGAGAGAGTTTACTGGCGCTGACTGTCCTCTGTCTGTATTATGTACTTTGTGAATTGTCTGCAACCAATTAATGATCTAGATTGTCTTTCCCTCGCCAAGCCATGAGCTGATTCCTTCTGTGATGGACTGTTATCGTCATAAAATGAAAAATCATTTACTATTGACTTCAATAAGACACACGGAAGACAAATTGGCCCCTAATGATAACATCATGCTCTTCAAAGCCAAATGGAAATGAATTTCAGATCATGGGCACCACTGCTCCTTCCCTTATCACTAGAGGTAATGAGAGCTAAACGTGCTTTCCTTCAATGTATCAAAGGTAATTTGATAGTTTACATCAAGATTGTTGCCAAGTGTGTTTGGTTTCTGTTCCTACCCAACCATTAACCTATTAATCGATGTTCTCTGACAAATGCTGAGCTCAAGATCAGTTTCCTGTCTTCTTGTTATAAGAACCCTCTTCAGCTTCATATTCCCAATTCTTAACCCAGTGCCTGACCAGTAGTAGTTTATCTTGTAGCTACTGGAATACATGCCAAATGTTTTTCCAAACTCCACATGTATTAACTCATTTAATCTTCACAATAAGGAGTATTTATAAGAAGTATTATTATCACCATTTTACAGATAACAAAACAGAAAGGTTAAGTAACTTGCCCAAGGTCATATCACTAGAAAATGGAGGAGCAAGCCTTTTAACTCAGTCTGGTTCCAGATCCTGCATCCTTAACCACTAAGCTATGCCTATCCAAGCAATATTGATTTCACCGAACTGACTGATTTTGCTAAGTACTTTCACAGATACCCTGACCAAAATGCTGAAAGGGAGATGAGGAAACTTCCTTGTCCAATAAGATCTGATGACTCAGCAGAGGTGGGAGCTAAATTATGTTTTCCTCACCTTCTGATTTATTTTATTCTACTTTAAATTAAATACCAAGGCAACATTTCTTTTGTATGTGTGTGAAGTGCTCTCAGTTTATGAGTTCTCCTAGAATGTCACATGCAACTTAGGTTCACTATTTTCATCTTTAAGTTGATTTCTCTTTAAATGAAAGATTCATTTTCATTAGAATGTAAGTTAATCAAGAGTGAATGTGTAATTCATTTTATGAGTAGGCAAAGTGAAAAGAAGTTCAGGCACTTAGCAGGTGTGTAACATTTAATGTAGTATTTTTTTTTCCACTACACTCTATATTTATAGATAATACTGTGTTGAGTGTTTGGCTATGAATACATGTCCTTTTCCTCAAAATCCTAGGTAATCCAGTAACTATTTTGAAAGGAGACCATGCTATGCCATAAAGCAGATATTAAATAATGTAGTATTGTTGTTCAGAGGTGGGAATGATTACTTCTGGCTAAAGGAATAGGGTGTGGGAAGAAAGACCCAGAAGAACATCTCCCAGGATGGGTGATCGAAGGATGAATAGAATATGGACTTATAAAAAAAATGCACAAGACCATTCCAGGTAGAAGGAATAATCAAAGGAGGACAACACCAGTTCCTAAACCATGGTAGACTCAACTAACATGGACACTCTCCTGCTACAAACACCTGAAGATTCTGGAAAAAAATAATAGGAAAAATAATGTAAATACATGGCTGATGTTGCAAGAGAAAAAAAAAGTGGAAGGGGAAAATCCTTGTGGTATCAGACAAAAAGAGTTACTGGAAACACAGAGCAGTAGAAGTAGAGACTATTACTGCTGTGGTCAGGAGGTGGGATATCAGACCCACAGTTAGGTCTTATAGGCCTAGAAGCTGAAAATTTAATGTCTGCCTAGAAACAGGAGTCTTGTCCTCCAAGAAGATATGAGCTCTTGTCCCCCATGAAGATAGGAAAGGCTGCTCCTCCATGACAGGAAGCTAGAAAAATGATATCTATAGGACCAAGGATGGGGAAGAATATCTAGAGCAATGTGTAGGAAAAAAATCTCTAGAAAAAAAATATGTATAGTTCATTGGGTAAAACAATCATCTAAGATGAAAATTTGACATGAAAATTATTCAGTGGCTAGTGATATCCCTAGGGTACCAGATATTGTAAAAATCAATCCCATTCCTAAGTGTCACTTCTACAACCCAAGCTGCATAGGATTAAAGATAAAACAATGAACTATTAGGTATCAAAGATACAATAATCCCTGCTAAAGATGAGCTTACAACAAACATTACCAAACAAATAAGGACATGGCATCATAGGTGAAAACTGACAAATACAGTAAAAAGAAGAGTAACACCTCCACGAATTTGAGATAATAAATCCATCTGAAAAGGAAAACAAAACAATTATGTGTATATTAAACAGAGGGATAAACAAAGGAATGGAATCCATAAGGAGAACCAAGACATCAAGACCAAAGAACAATCGGCTTTGAGAAAGAATAAAATGAAATTTCTGGAAATGAAACATACAGTCATTTAAACTGTCAGGGTTAAACAGCAGATTACACACAGTTGAACAGGAATCTGTGGCAGCCATGAAACTGCTGGTCAGCTCTGCGGTGGGGAGTGTAACTGATGGGTGGCCCCAGGTTTGCTTTGCTCTGAATCTATCCCCACAGTAAGGTGGAGGCAACGCTTCCAAATGCCTGATGCCAACAAATGACTGAGTGCGCTAGGGATAGGCAGACCGAGTCCTTCGAGACTCAGCATTCCTCTAATGAGTGACTGTGCCCCAAGGCTTCCCATTGGCCTGGCTGAAACTTTCTTAGACAGTTTAAGACGCTGCTTATCCATCATTCCTTCCTTCCTCTCTCCTTTGCAGGAGTCAGACCTGCATCCCAGTCTGACAGCTCCCTACCTCCTCCAGCTCCCTCCCTTTCTTCTTTACCATCATTTCCCTCCATAAATCTCTTGTTGTCTAAATCCATCTTGATGTCTGCTTCTCAGGGGACCAAACAAATGAAGAATAAGATCTGAAATATAGATCTGAGAAAAATGATCAAGAATGCAGGACTGGGATATAAACTACCATGTAAAAGTGAGGGCAAAATTAAACATTCTAGTTAAAAAAAGACAACAAACAAGACGTTTTACTTACAGATCCTGCTTGCTAATAGAGTTCAGGAAAAAGAACATTGGACCCAAAATGAAGGAATGGGTCCTAGAATCAATAGTGGTAAATATACGGATATTTGAAAATGAGAATTAAATATGAAAGCAACAACAACAACAAATGATATAATTATCGAGATTTTTTTAAACAACCCAAAATACTAGGTCATAATAACATGGAATATGGGAGAATAGAGTTAAATCATTGTATGGAACTTTTATTGTTCAAGAAGAAGATAAATATATTTGAATAAATTTATCCTTTTTAAGTCAAGTAGGCACAAAAAAACAAAGGCAGTGTCTCTTATAAACATGCTAGTTTGAACATATGTGTTTAGCACCACTTATTGCCCAAATCCCATTAAAATGGCCATAAATAAATAAGAAAGAAGTAAGCCCACAAAGAAAAGGAAAACAGAAGATGGGAGGACAACAGCCAGCCTGTGTTTTTAAAAGAATTGAAGACATAAAGTGTATGAACTAGAAAAACACATTATAGAAGGGAAAAAGGAAATATAATACAAGAGACTTTAATGGGTAAAGCCTATAAGAAACAATCTGATTCACGTCACAGAGTGAGGAAAGGCCAAAGAATTGGAGGTAACAGGCTTTGCTAAAGTGCAGGTTGCGGGGGCGGGCAGGTAGAATTGGACGATTGATTGAAAGCGTAAAAAAGTTTGAACCTCAAACCACCTCCATGCTGCAAACAAAGTGGCTGTCCTTCCTCCACCACAGCAAAAAACAGAAAGTTTATTTTCTGAAGACAGTGACCTCGAGAAGCTCTAGTGTTATGGATGCTGGTATGACCAAGAGCAGGGGTGAGGTGCCAAACTACAATGAGGGAGTCAAGTCAAGCCCTGCAAGCTCCCTCCTCAGCCCTCTCCTTTCCCTGGGCTCTCAGAGCACTGAAACCCAGGCTGAGAGTCTCAGGTAGACGTTACAAAGACTCCTCATTGATGAAACTGACCAGCCCAAGAGCACAAAACAAAACAAAAAGCAGAAAACAAAAAACAAAAACAGCTCTGGATCCTCTATCATTTGGGGATATCAGTAAGAGAGTTAGAAATTTCAGTTAGCTTATAAGGGCCTTGTTCTTAAATATGAATAGAGAGTCCATGATCACTAGACATTAAAGGAAAACTTCCAAAGTGAAAGAAAGCAATAAAAGTAATTGAATAAACAGAAAAAAAAGGAACTTGGAAGATGGAGCAAATAATTTGGATATAACTGATTAATATTCTATGAAAAATAGAAGTTCTTACACCTTTGAAGTAATAATAAAAATTTCCATTGAAAAACTAGAGAATAAAAAAGCATTGAAAAGGAAAATTTTGACTGTAGAGACAAAATTTTTAACAGAAGAATTAGAATACAAAGTTCAAAAATGTTTCCAGAAAGTAGAACAAAAATCTAACAGATCGGCAATAGGAGAGAAATGAAAAAATTAGAGGACCATTTCAAGAGCTCTATCATCCAAATAATAGGAGCTTTAGAAGAAGGGAACAGAAAACCTAGGAAAGGAAAGTATCAAAGACATAATACAGAAAAATGTGAGGACCCAAAGACATGAGATTCCAGACTGAAGTTGCCCCACTGACTGCAGAGCAGAACGAATGGAAAAAAAACACAAAAGTCTGTTAAGGAAGCACATCACTGTGAAATACCAGTACATGAGAGATTAAGAGACAAACGTGATTTCCAGGAGAAATCACAGAATCTCCTAGAGAATGACATTGTACTTGTCAGCAGAAATATTTTAAGGCAATGGGAAGATGCTTTTGAGATTCTAAGGGGTAATGATTGTCAGTTTAGATTTCATACCCCCATATCCAGTCAAATAATCAAGTGTGAGAGTAGGATAAATATGTTTTTAGACATGCAAGTTCGGAGAAAAATCTGCCTCCCAGGCACCCCCTTTTTAGTAATCTTCAGAAGGAAGTGTTCTCTCAAAACAGGCTGGTGAACTAAGAAACAAGAAGTCATGGAGTGTGGGTGCAGGAGAGCCAATATAGCAATAGCAGGATGATTGTGAAGAGGAAATCCCAGGAAAATAGTCAGTAGTTAGTCAACAGATAGTGTGTAGAATTAACATTTTATTTTATTTTATTTTATTTTATTTATTTTGGGCTGTATTGGGTCTTCTTTGCTGTGCGCAGGCTTTCTCTAGTTGCGGTGAGCGGGGGCTACTCTTCATTGCGGGCTTCTCATTGCGGCGGCTTCTCTTCAGAGAACGGGCTGTAGGTGCACGGGCTTCAGTAGTTGCGGCACATGGGCCCTAGAGCACGCGGGCTTCAGTAGTTGTGGCGTGTGGGCTCAGTAGTTGTAGATTGCAGGCTCTAGAGAGCAGGCTCGGTAGCTGTGGCTCACGGGCTTAGTTGCTCCGCGGCATGTGGGATCTTCCCAGACCAGGGATCGAACCCGTGTCCCCTGCATTGGCAGGTGGATTCTTTACTACTGCGCCACCAGGGAAGTCCCTAGAATAAACATTTTGAAACATAGCATAAAATGCTATTTAAAAATACAAAGATAAATATTCAAAGAAAGAGCTGTAAGTGTTCAAAGAGGTTGCTTCTGGGAAGTGGGATATAAGAATAGGAAGGCTGGCCTGTTCCTTTTCATCCTAAGCCTAAACACTTAAGCTTTGACTTTCTAACCTTTTTGTATTACTTTAAGAAAATTAATCTTTTGGATTAAGTGAACCTACAAAGTACAGAAAGAAAGTCAGTATGGGGAGCAGTCAGTGAAGTGGAGAAAAGGAAATGTGAAAATTGTTTTTTGCATATACATATATCCATTCTTTTTCAAATTGTTTTCCCACATAGGTTATTACAGAATATTGAGTATAGTTCCCTGTGCTATACAATAGTTCCTTGTTCATCATCTATTTTATATATAGTAGTGTGTATATGTCAATCCCAGTCTTCCAGTTCATCCTTCCCCCCCTTTCCTCTTTGGTAACCATAAGTTTGTTTTCTATGTCTGTGAGTCTGTTCCTGTTTTGTAAATAAGTTCATTTGTATCATTTTTTAAGATTCCACATATAAATGACATCATATGATATTTGTCTTTCTCTATCTGACTCACTTCACTTAGTATGATAATCTCTAGGTCCATCCATGTTGCTGCAAATGGCATTATTTCATTCTTTTTATGGCTTAGTAATATTCCATTGTATATTATGTACCACATCTTCATCATTCATTCATCTGTTGATGGACAAGGAAACGTGGAAATTTTGATTAATCTATTTTATCATGAGAAAGGAGGAAAAAAAGGAAGCATAGCAAAATCATAAAAATAAAAGCACAAACTAAGATCATAAAAACAAATCTAAAATATGAATAAAAAATAATAAAATGGATTACACCTGTCAGATGAAAGTCAAAAGTCTCATATAAGATAACAGATCCATCTCTGTTTTGTTTAAATGACATACTTAAAGCATGATAATGTAGGAAGATAGAAATTTCAAAAATGGGAAAAGATATACCAAACAAACACTCATCCAAAGAAAGTTGTCATTATTATATTATGTCAAACAAAATAGACTGTAAGGTAAAAGATTTATTAGGGACAACTAATTCCTGCATGTGGATAAAAGAATTTACCTGGAAGCCATGATTCTGAATCCATGTGGGCCTAACAATGTGGCCTCAATCTATACAAAGAAACACTGAAAGAATTTTAAGGAAAAGTGGGAAATGGCAAAAGTTGGGAAAAGAATAGCATGTTTTAAAAAATGTAACAATCTTGCGCTAAATTTATATGAGTGTATGTGTGTGTAAGGTACTGTATACATAATATAGATATAGGTATAGACATGGATAAAGATATAGGTATGTTTGTGTCTTTACATATGATTTATTGAACTATCAAACTGGTTCTTATAAAGTGCAAGGAGAAACCAGGAAATCTTTCAGCTTCTAAGGACTTTGTTCCTAAATGTAATCCTGGCAAGTTCAGCTCTTCCAGTCATTTTCGGGAAATGAAAGTCTAGTCCAGTCCAATATAAACAACTCTACACTCACACAATTTTAGATGGTCTCCTTCCCCAGCTCAACTGTCATAAGTGTAAAATCCCACCATGGGGAAGCAGGATATAGCTGGCTTCTTTCCTCTTGCTTGGAAAACTCCCTTCTTCACTTCCTAGATGTGTTTTTGGCCAATGGGGACAGGAGGTGGGGCATAAAAGGGGATTAAGGAAAAGGGAACAATTTTTCAAGGCTCACAATGTTACAATCTGGTATGAAGCTTTGCTTTGTGGCCACACCCAAATTCTGGCTCTTTCTTTTTTTTTTTTTTTTTTTTTTTGCGGTACGCGGGCCTCTCACACAGGCTCCGGTCGCGCAGGCTCAGCGGCCATGGCTCACGAGCCCAGCCGCTCCGCGGCATGTGGGATCCTCCCGGACCGGGGCACAAACCCGTGTCCCCTGCATTGGCAGGCGGACTCTCAACCACTGCGCCACCAGGGAAGCCCCTGGCTCTTTCTTTTAAGAGACACTTTCGTGAAAATTTTTTAGAGACCTTTTATTGTTGGCAGTTTATAAATCCCTGGATTGGCTAACTTCTGACAGTCCATTCTTCTGTTTTAGTCACCATATCCCTCCTAAATCATGAGTATCTCCATCCCAAGCAGCCATAAAATCTTGAGAGAACTATGCATGCTTTTTTGCTAACAGATTCTGAAAGTGCAGTCCAAATCCAGGCAGACCTCCAGCCAGGCTCTCATCTTTACTTATAAATCAGGTACCAATTACAGTGTCCCCCAATTCTAGAAAGCCCCTGTCCAGCTCTCTGATTGGTTCTTTTGAAATGTGCTCCTTGATTAAAATGATATTAGCATTAGCACAAATCTGGAAGGAGAGGAGAAACACCATGGCTCTCCAACATTTCTTCCCCGACCTCTTCATCAACACGTAATCAATCCCCTAGACTAGTCTAATGCACCTTTGAAGTGAGTGATCTAAGGGTTGTAAAGCCCATCTCACACTCTCTTAGAATGTATAGCAAAGATGTACATTGACAGCTATGCAACTTCTGGAAAACACCAAGACAACAATAAAAAGTCAGTTAACATCTTGTTTCACACACACACCACCTTGCACTCATAATTTAAATCCTTTAAAAAACCACAGCGCAAGTCTCAACACATATCAAAAAACTGACATGATACAGTCTGAGTTCTTGTATCTCAGTGCAATAAAATTAGATATCAATCAATGAAAAGATAACACCTTCATAGACTAGAAAATTTAAAACACAATTCTAAATGAGTCATGGGTCAAAGAACAATAATGAAGTGAGAAAATAATTAGAACGGAATTACAAAGAAAGTCCCTATGTACCAAAACTTGTGCACCTAAAATCTAACTTAAAAGGAAGTTTAACTGTATACAGTAGGGGAAAAATTTACCTGTAGAAACTAAGGATTTTAACTTTTACTAGATGTCAGTAGGATGTTGCTTATAAATTTTATTGTATTAGATAACTTACACTATTTGTAACTTTTTAAAAAGCAATTCTTATTTTCTCATTTTATTTTTGAGGATATCTCAAGTAATTTCTTTTAAAAAAAAAATCTAGGAAAAATCAGGGTCTTAAAGATGAAGAGTCTTCAATGGCAATGGCAATTAAGTGCTGAAAGCATAGAAAGAAAAAAAAAAATTAAGGCTTTGAGCTCCCTCTACAGGCCCAAAGGAAAAATTCCCAGGAAAAATAAGAAACTTCAATTAGGTAGTAAATCCCATGTAAAGTTGTTTAAAAATTCTCGGAACTATTCACATTGCTGCTTCACTTTAAGTGGAGCATCCATGGTGGTGAAAAATTGATGTGTACCCAAATGTTGCCGCGGGGAGAGTCTATCCATTTCATCTACATTACTGACGAGAGAGACACATTATCTCGCCCCCTAGTGGATGTTTTCAAAAATGACACAAAGATATTTTCTAACCAAGAGACTAAATTATTAAATCATACAACTTAGATAACCCTGGTTGAGGCTCTCAATATTATTTAGTCCAATAGGTCATTTTGTGCTTGAGGAAATGTAACAAACTTACTTATGACAAGAAGAGAAAGTCTTCTCAATTTGTATATTTTGTTTGTTTTTCCTGGCAGTTTTTTTTTAAATTTTATTGGAGTATAGTTAATTTACAATGTTGTGTTAGTTTCAGGTGTAGAGCAAAGTGATTCAGTTATACATATACATATATTCATTCTTTTTCAGATTCTTTTTTCAGATAACTTATCACAGAATACTGAGCAGAGTTCCTTGTGCTGTAGAGTAGGTCCTTGTTGGTTATCTAATGTATAGCAGTATACGTATATTAATCCCAAACTCCTGATTTATCCCTCTCCCCAGCATTTCCCCTTTGGTAACCATAAGTTTGTTTTCGAAGTCTGTGAGTCTGTTTCTGTTTTGCAAATAAGTTCATTTGTATCTTTTTTTTTTTAGATTCCATATATAAGTGATATTATATGATATTTGTCTTTCTCTGACTTACTTCACTTAATATGATAATCTCTAGGTCCATCCATGTTGCTGCTAATGTCATTACTTCATACTTTTTTATGGCTGAGTAATATTCTATTGTATATATATATATATACCACATCTTCTTTATCTATTCCTCTGTTGATGGACATTTATGTTGCTTCCATGTCTTGGCTATTGGAAATAGTGCTGCAGTGAACATTGGGATACACGTACCTCTCCGAATTATGGTTTTCTCTGGATATATGCCCAGGAGTGAGATTGCAGGATCATATGGTAGTTCTATTTTCAGTTTTTAAGGAACTTCCATACTGCTCTCCATAGTGGTTGTACCAATTTACATTCCCACCAACAGTGTAGGAGGGTTCCCTTTTCTCCACACCCTCTCCATCATTTACTGTTTGTAGACTTTTTGACGATGGCCATTCTGACTGGTGTGAGGTGATACTTCATTGTAATTTTGATTTGTATTTCTCTGATACACAGTGATGTTGAGAATCTCTTCATGTGCTTTTTACCCATCTGTATGTCTTCTTTGGAGAAATGTCTATTTAGATCTTCTGCGCATTTTTTGATACGGTTGTTTCTTTTTTTGATATTGAGCTGCATGAGCTGTCTGTATATTTTGGAGATTAATCTCCTGTGTGTCGCTTCCTTTGCAAATATTTTCTCCAATTCTATGGGTTGTCTTTTCATTTTGTTTATGGTTTCCTTTGCTGTGCAAAAGCTTTTAAGTTTACTTAGGTCCCATTTGTTTAGTTTTGTTTTTATTTTCATTACTCTAGGAGGTGGATCCAAAAAGATATTGCTGCAACTTATGTCAAAGAGTGTTCTGCCTATGTTTTCTTTTAAGAGTTCTATAGTACCCAGTCTTACATTTAGCTCTTTAATCCATTTTGGGTTTATTTTTGTTAGAGAATGTTCTAATTTCATTCTTTTATATGTAGCTGTCTAGCTTTTCCAGCACCACTTATTGAAGAGACTATCTTTTCTCCATTGTATAATCTTGACTCTTTTTTTTTTTTACATCTTTATTGGAGTATAATTGCTTTACAATGGTGTGTTAGTTTCTGCTTTATAACAGTGAATCAGCTATACATAAACATATATCACCATATCTCTTCCCTCTTACAACTCCCTCCCTCCAACCCTTCCTATCCCACCCCTCTAGGTGGTCACAAAGCACTGAGCTGATCTCCCTGTGCCATGCAGCTGCTTCCCACTAGCTATCGGTTTTACATTTGGTAATGTATATATGTCCATGCCACTCTCTCACTTTGTCCCAGCTTACCGTTCCCACTCCCTGTGTCCTCAAGTCCATTCTCTAGTAGGTCTGCATCTTTATTCCCATCCTGCCCCTAGTTTCTTCATGACCTTTTTATTTTTTTAGATGCCATATATATGTGTTAGCATACAGTATTTGTTTTTCTCTTTCTGACTTACTTCACTCTGTATGACAGACTCTAGGTCCATCCACCTCACTACAAAAAATTCAATTTTGGGTTTTTTTATGGCTGAGTAATATTCCATTGTATATATGTGCCACATCTTCTTTATCCATTCATCTGTTGATGGACACTTAGGTTGCTTCCATGTCCTGGCTATTGTAAATAGAGCTGCAATGAACACTGTGGTACATGACTCTTTCAGAATTATGGTTTTCTCAGGGTATATGCTCAGTAGTGGGATTCCTGGGTCGTATGGTAGTTCTATTTTTAGTTTTTTAAGGAACCTCCATGCTGTTTTCCATAGCGGTTGTATCAATTTATATTCCTACCAACATTGAAGGAGGGTTCCCTTTCACCACACCCTTTCCAACATTTACTGTTTCTAGCTTTTTTGATAATGGCCATTCTGACTGGTGTGAGGTGATATCTCATTGTAGTTTTGATTTGCATTTCTCTAATGATTAATGATGTTGAGCATTCTTTCATGTGTTTGTTGGCAATCTGTATATCTTCTTTGGAGAAATGTCTATTTAGACCTTCCGCCCATTTTTGGATTGGGTTTTTGTTTTTTGACATTGAGCTGCAAGAGCTGCTTATAAATTTTGGAGATTAATCCTTTGTTGCTTCATTTGAAAATATTTTCTCCCATTCTGAGGGTTGTCTTTTCATCTTGTTTAGGGTTTCCTTTGCTGTGAAAAAGGCTTTCAGTTTCATAGGTCCCATTTGTTTATTTTTGTTTCTTTTTTTTTCCATTTCTGTAGGAGGTGGGTCAAAAAGGATCTTGCTGTGATTTATGTCATAGGGTGTTCTGCCTATGTTTTCCTGTAAGAGTTTTATCGTGTCTGGCCTTAAATTTAGGTCTTTAACCCCTTCTGAATTTATTTTTGTGTATGGTGTTAGGGAGTGTTCTAATTTCATTCTTTTACATGTAGCTATCCAGTTTTCCCAGAACCACTTATTGAAGAGGCTGTCTTTTCTCCATTGTATGTTCTTGCCTCCTTTATCGAAACTAAGGTGACCATATGTGCGAGGGTTTATCTCTGGGCTTTCTATCCTGTTCCATTGATCTATATTTCTGTTTTTGTGCCAGTATCATACTGTCTTGATTACTGTAGCTTTGTAGTATAGTCTGAAGTCAGGGAGCCTGATTCCTCCAGCTCTGTTTTTCTTTCTCAGGATTGCTTTTGCTACTCAGGGTCTTTTGTGTTTCTATAAAAATTGTGAAATTTTTTGTCCTAGTTCTGTGAAAAAGGCCAGTGGTAGTTTGATAGGGATTGCATTGAATCTGTAGATTGCTTTGGGTAATAGAATCATTTTCACAATGTTGATTCTTCCAATCCAAGAACATGGTATATCTCGCCATCTATTTGTATCATCTTTAATTTCTTTCATCAGTGTCTTATAGTTTTCTGCATACAGGTCTTTTGTCCCCTTAGGTAGGTTTATTCCTAGGTATTTTATTCTTTTTGTTACAATGGTAAATGGGAGTGTTTTCTTAATTTCACTTTCAGATTTTTCATCATTAGTGTGTAGGAATGCAAGAAATTTCTGTGCATTAATTTTGTATCCTGCTACTTTACCAGATTCATTGATTAGCTCTAGTACTTTTCTGGTAGCATCTTTAGGATCCTCTATGTATAGTATCATGTCATCTGCAAACAGTGACAGCTTTACTTCTTTTCCGATTTGGATTCCTTTTCTTTTTCTTCTCTGATTGCTGTGGCTAAAACTTCCAAAACTATGTTGAATAATAGTGGTGAGAGTGGGCAACCTTGTCTTGTTCCTGATCTTAGTGGAAATGGTTTCAGTTTTTCACCACTGAGGAAGATGTTGGCTGTGGGTTTGTCATATATGGCCTTTATTATGTTGAGGTAAGTTCCCTCTATGCCTACATTCTGGAGAGTTTTTATCACAAATGGGTGTTGTATTTTGTCGAAAGCTTCTATTGAGATTATCATATGGTTTTTATTCTTCAATTTGTTAATATGGTGTATCACATTGATTGATTTGCATATATTGAAGAATCCTTGAATTCCTGGGATAAACCCCACTTGATTATGGTGTATGATCCTTTTAATGTGCTGTTGGCTTCTCTTTGCTAGTAATTTGTTTAGGATTTTTGCATCTATGTTCATCAGTGATATTGGCCTGTAGTTTTCTCTCTTTGTCACATCTTTGTCTGGTTTTGGTATCAGGGTTAACTGTGGCCTCGTAGAATGAGTTTCAGAGTGTTCCCCCCTCTCCTATATTTTGGAAGTGTTTGAGAAGGATAGGTGTTAGCTCTTCTCTAAATGTTTGATAGAATTCACCTATGAATCCATCTGGTCCTGGGCTTTTGTTTGTTGAAAGGTTTTAATCACAGTTTCCATTTCAGTGCTTGTGACTGGTCTGTTTATATTTTCTATTTCTTCCTGGTTCAGTCTCGGAAGGTTGTGCTTTTCTACAAATTTGTCCATTTCTTTCAGGTTGTCCATTTTATTGGCATATAGTTGTTCGTAGTAATCTCTCATGATCCTTTGTATTTCTGCAGTGTCAGTTGTTACTTCTCCTTTTTCATTTCTAATTCTATTGATTTGGGATTTCTCCCTTTTTTTCTTGTTGAGTCTGGCTAATGGTTTATCAATTTTTGTTTATCTTCTCAAAGAACCAGCTTTTAGTTTTATTGATCTTTGCTATTGTTTGCTTCATTTCTTTTTCATTTATTTCTGATCTGATCTTTATGATTTCTTTCCTTTGGCTAACTTTGGGTTTTTTTGTTCTTCTTTCTCTAATTGCTTTAGGTGTAAGGTTAAGTTGTTTATTTGAGATATTTCTTGTTTGTTAAGGTAGGATTGTATTCCTATAAACTTCTCTCTTAGAACTGCTTTTGCTGCATCCCATAGGTTTTGGGTCGTCGTGTTTTCATTGTCATTTGTTTCTAGGTTTTTTTTTGTTTTTTTTTGCTGTATGCGGGCCTCTCACTGTTGTGGCCTCTTCTGTTGCGGAGCACACGCTCCAGAAACTCAGGCTCAGCGGCCATGGCTCATGGGCCCAGCCGCTCTGTAGCATGTGGGATCTTCCCGGACCGGGGCACGAACCTGTGTCCCCTGCATCGGCAGGCGGACTCTCAACCACTGTGCCACCAGGGAAGCCCTGTTTCTAGGTATTTTTTGATTTCCTCTTTGATTTCTTCAGGGATCTCTTGGTTATTAGGTAGTGTATTGTTTAGCCTCCATGTGTTTGTATTTTTTACAGATTTTTTCCTGTAATTTTTATCTAGTCTTATAGCATTGTGGTCAGAAAAAATACTTGATAGGATTTCAAATTTCTTAAATTTACCAAGGCTTGATTTGGAACCAAGATATGATCTATCCTGGAGAATGTTCCATGAGCACTTGAGAAGAAAGTGTATTCTGTTGTTTTGGATGGAATGTCCTGTAAATATCAATTAAGTCCATCTTGTTTAATGTATCATTTAAAGCATCTTGTTTAATGTATCATTTAAATAAGTGTTTCCTTATTTATTTTCATTTTGGATGATCTGTCCATGGGTGAAAGTGGGTTGTTAAAGTCCCCTACTATGATTGTGTTACTGTCGATTTCCCCTTTTATGGCTGTTAGCATTTGACTTATGTGTTGAGGTGCTCTTATGCTAGGTGCATAAACATTTACAACTGTTATATCTTCTTCTTGGATTGATCCCTTGATTGTTATGTAGTGTTCTTCTTTGTCTCTTGTAATAGTCTTTGTTTTAAAGTCTATTGTGTCTGATATGAGAATTGCTACTCCAGCTTTCTTTTGATTTCCATTTGCACGGAATATCTTTTTCCATCCCCTCACTTGCAGTCTGTATGTGTCCCTAGGTCTGAGGTGGGTCTCTTGTAGACAGCATATATACAGGTCTTGTTTTTGTATCCATTCAGCCAGTCTGTGTCTTTGGTTGGAGCATTTAATCCATTTACATTTAAGGTAATTATCGACATGTATGTTCCTGTTACCATTTTCTTAATTGTTTTGGGTTTGTTATTGTGGGTCTTTTCCTTCTCTTGTGTTTCCTGCCTAGAGAAGTTCCTTTAGCATTTGTTGTAAAGCAGGTTTGGTAGTGCTGAATTCTCTTAACTTTTGCTTGTCTGTAAAGGTTTTAATTTCTCTGTCGAATCTGAATAAGATCCTTGCTGGGTAGAGTAATCTTGGTGTAGGTTTTTCCCTTTCATCACTTTAAATATGTCCCGCCACTCCCTTCTGGCTTTCAAACTTTCTGCGGAGAGATCAGCTGTTAACGTTATGGGGATTCCCTTGTATGTTATTTGTTGTTTTTCCCTTACTGCTTTTAATATTTTTTCTTTGTATTTAATTTTTGATAGTTTGATTAATATGTGTTTTTGTGTGTTTCTCCTTGGATTTATCCTGTATGGGATGCTCTGCACTTCCTGGGCCTGATTAGCTCTTTGCTTTCCCATATTAGGGAAGTTTTCAACTATAATCTCTTCAAATATTTTCTCAGTCCCTTTCTTTTTCTCTTCTTCTTCTGGGACCCCTATAATTCGAATGTTGCTGCATTTAATGTTGTCCCAGATGTCTCTGAACCTGTCCTCAATTCTTTTCATTCTTTTTTCTTTATTGTGCTCCTCAGTCGTTATTTCCACTATTTTGTCTTCCAGGTCACTTATCCGTTTTTCTGCCTCAGTTATTCTGCTATTGATTCCTTCTAGAGAATGTTTAATTTCATTTATTGTGTTGTTCATCAGTGTTTGTTTGTTCTTTAGTTCTTCTAGGTCCTTGTTAAACGTTTCTTGTCTTTTCTCCATTCTATTTCCAAGATTTTGGATCATCTTTACTATCATTATTCTGAATTCTTTTTCAGGTAGACTGCCATATCCTCTTCATTTGTTTGGTCTGGTGGGTTTTTACCTTGCTCCTTCATCTGATGTGTGGTTCTCTGTCTTCTCATTTTGCTTACCTTACTGTGTTTGGGGTCTCCTTTTCACAGGCTGCAGGTTCATACTTCCCGTTGTTTTTGGTGTCTGCCCCCAGTGGCTAAGGTTGGTTCAGTGGGTTGTATAGGCTTCCTGGTGGAGGGGACTAGTGCCTGTGTTCTGGTCAAGGAGGCTAGATCTTGTCTTTCTGGTGGGCAGCTCCGCATCCGGTGGTTGCGGTCCTGTGACCTTATTATGATTGTAGGCAGCCTTTCTGCTAGTGCGTGGTGTTGTGTTCCTGTCTTGCTAGTTGTTTGGCATAGGGTGTCCAGCACTGTAGCTTGCTGGTCGTTGAGTGGAGCTGGGTCTTGGCGTTGAGATAGAGATCTCTGGGACATGTTTGCCATTTGATATTACGTGGACCTGGGAGGCCTCAGGTGGACCAATGTCCTGAGCTTGGCTCTCCCACCTCAGAGGCACAGGCCTGATGCCCGGCCGGAGCACCAAGACCCTGTCATCCACACAGCTCAGAATAAAAGGGAGAAAAAAAAGAAAGAAAGAGAAAAATAAAGTAAATTAAAATAAATTTAATAAAATAAAAAAATTTTTTAAGTAATAAAAAAAAGAAAGAAAGAAGAGAGCAACCAAACCAAAAAACAAATCCACCAATGTTAAGAAGCGCTAAAAACTATATTTAAAAAAAAACGGACATACAGAACCCAGGACAAATGGTAAAAGCAAAGCTATACAGACAAAATCGCACACAGAAGCATACACATACACACTCACAAAAAGAGAAAAAGGGAAAAAAATATATATATATAGTTGCTCCCAAAGTCCACCGCCTCAATTTGGGATGATTCCTTGTCTATTCAGGTATTCCACAGATGCAGGGTACATCAAGTTGATTGTGGAGCTTTAATCCGCTGCTTCTGAGGCTGCTGGGAGAGATTTCCCTTTCTCTTCTTTGTTCGCATAGCTCCCGGGGTTCAGCTTTGGATTTGGCCCCGCCGATACATGTAGGTCGCCTGAGGGCATCTGTTCTTTGCTCAGACAGGACGGGGTTAAAGGAGCCGCTGATTCGGGGGCTCTGGCTCACTCAGGCCGGGGGGAGGGAGGGGCACGGAGTGCGGGGTGAGTCTGCAGCAGCAGAGGCCGACATGACATTGCACCAGCCTGAGGCGCACTGTGTTGCGTTCTCCCAGGGAAGTTGTTCCTGGGTCACGGGACCCTGGAGGTGGCGGGCTGCACAGGCTCCCGTGAGGGGAGGTGTGGACAGTGACCTGTGCTTGCACACAGGCTTCTTGGTGGCGGCAGCAGCAGCCTTAGCGTCTCATGCCCATCTCTGGGATCTGCACTGATAGCCGCAGCTCACGCCCATCTCTGGAGCTCATTTAGTCGGCGCTGTTGATCCCCTCTCCTCTGCACCGCGAAACAAAGAGGCAAGAAAAAGTCTCTTGTCTCTTCGGCAGGTCCAGACTTTTTCCCGGACTCCCTCCCGGCTAGCTGTGGCGCACTAGCCCCTTCAGGCTGTGTTCACGCCGCCAACCCAAGTCCTCTCCCTGAGCTCCGACCGAAGCCTAAGCCTCAGCTCCCAGCCCCGCTCGCCCCGGCGGGTGAGCAGACAAGCCTCTCGGGCTGGTGAGTGCCGGTTGGCACCGATCCTCTGTGCGGGAATCTCTCCGCTTTGCCCTGCGCACCTCTGTTGCTGTGCTCTCCTCCGCGGCTCTGAAGCTTTCCCCCCTCTGCCACCCACAGTCTCCACCCACGAAGGGGCTTCCCAGTGTGTGGGAACCGTTCCTCCTTCACAGCTCCCTCCCACTGGTGCAGGTCCCGTCCCCATTCTTTTGTCTCTGTTTTTTCTTTTTTCCTTTTGCCTTACCCAGGTACGTGGGGAGTTTCTTGCCTTTTGCGAGGTCTGAGGTCTTCTGCCAGCATTCAGTAGGTTTTCTGTAAGGGTTGTTCCACATGTAGATGTATTTCTGATGCGTTTGTGGGGAGGAAGGTGATCTTCACTTCTTACTCTTCTGCCATCTTGAAGCTCCTCCTCCAATAATCACTTTAAACATTACTGATCCAAATGTAACATTTAAAAGAGGCTATCAGAGTGGATAAAAACAGGACCGAACTATATGTTGTCTATAAAAACAACCCACTTTAAATATAAAGACACATATAGATTAAAACTAAATGGATGGGGAAAGACATACCATGCTAATATTAATGAAAAGAAAGTAGGATTAACTCTATTAATTTCTGAGACAGAGGACTTCAGAGCAGGGAAAATTATCAAGGGTAAAGCAAGAAATCATATATGATAAAAGGGTCACTTCTCCAAGAAGATATAACAATCCTTACTGTGTATGCATCTATCAATAGAGTGTCAAAATATATAAGGCAAAAACTGATAGAAAATAGAGGAGAAATAAATGAATCCACTATTATAATTAGTGACTTTAGTAATTGGCAGATCCAGCAGGCAGAAAATCAGTAAGGACTTAGTTGAACTGAACAGTGCCTTCAATCAGCTGAATATAATTGACATCTATGGACTGCTTCAACAACAACAGAATACACAGTCTTCTCAAGCTCACATAGAACATTTATCAAGACAGACCATATTCTAGGCCATAAAACACACCTTAACAAATTTAAAGAACAGAAATCATAAAAAGAGTGCTCTCAAACCACAGTAAAATTAGGCTAGAAATCAACAACAGACAGAAAGCTGGAAAATTCTCAAATGCTTGAGATGAAACAATACACTTCTAAGTAACACCAGGGTCAAAGAAATTTTAAGAGATATTTTTAAATATTTTGAACTAAATGAAAATAATAAAAATTATAACAGAAATCAGTGAAATTGAAAACAAGAAATTAATAGAGAAAAATCAATGAAACCAAAATCTGGTTCTTTGAAAAGATTAATAAAATGATAAACTTCTAGCAGGGCCAACTACGAATAAAAGAAAGAAGATACAAATTACTAATACCAGAAATGGAATAGGGGCCATCACCACAATTTCATGGATATTAAAAAGGATAATAAAAAATATTATTAACAGCTCTATGTCCACAACATTGATGAAATGGAATAATTTCTTGAAAGACAATCTACTGCTTAAAAATCTAACTTCTAAAATCAAGAATAAGAAACAAACAACCTGAATAGGAAAATTGCCAAGAGATCTAGACAGACACATCACCAAAGAAGATATACAGATAGAAAATAAGCAAATGAAAGGATGCTCAACATCATATGTTATTAGGGAATTGCTAATTAAAACAATAATTAGATACCACTATCACCCTATTAGAATGGCTAAAATCCATAACACTGACAACACCAAATACTGACAAGGACATGGAGCAAAAGGAATTCTCATTCACTGCTGGTGGGAATGCAAAATTGCACAGCCATTTTGGAAGACAGTCTGGCAGTTTCTTGCAAAACTAAACATGCTTTTACCATACAATCTAGCAATCATGCTCCTTGGTATTTACCCAAATAAGTTGAAAACTTATGTCCCTACAAAAGTGAATGTTTACAGTAGCATTATTCATAATTGTCAAAACTTGGAAGCAGCCAAGACATCCTTTGTTAGACGAATGGCTAAACAAACTGTGGTATATCCATACAATGGGCTATTATACAGTGATTTAAAAAAATGAGCCATCAGGCCATGAAAAAAACATGGAGGAACCCAAAATACATATTGCAGAGTAAAAGAAACCAAGTCTGAAAAGACTGTGTACTGTATGACTCCAACTTTGTAACATTCTGAAAAAGGCAAAACTACGGAGACAGAAAAAGATCAGTAGTTGCCAGGGGTTGGGTGAAGGAGGAAGGGCTGAATAGGTGGAGCACTGGGGAATTTGGGGGCAGTGAAATTATACCATCAATACTGATTCATCAATTGTAACAAACGTACTATACTAATGCAAGATGTTAATAACATGAAGAACTCTGGTTAGGGGGCAATATATGGGAACTGTCTGTACTTTCCATTCAAATTTTCTGTAAATGTAAAACTTTTCTAAAAAATAGTCTATTAATTAAAAAAAAATAAGAGAGTTAGAATATGACAAGGATTTAAATCCTGCCACTTATAATTTGTGTGGGCTTCAGCTCTTACATTCTAGAGATTCATTTTTCTCATCAGAAAATAAAGATAATAATATTGACCTCCTAGTATTGTTTTGGGATTGAGTGAGCTAGCACATGAAAAGCTCCAGAGAGAGCCTGGCACACAGTTGGCATTCAGCATTTATTAACTCTTTGCCCTTTTCTTTCTTTTGTGGATATTTGTACTTAATAGTTACTAAACGTTGCAGGACAGAATGGGGCAAGAAATTCCAGGAGCAGTGCAGAATCAAAAGTACAGCTGAAGCAGAAAATCATCTAACAAGGAGATCAACCTTTGGCATTGTAAAGAAGCAAAGCTCATATTTCCTTCTAATCTTCAAGTACAATATATTGAACTTTACAACCAGAAGCAGCCTCTTTTCTTTAGATAATAGAAGCTGAAACCCCATGTTCAGAACATGATCTTTGTTTCACTGGCCCCTTTTACAGGCTCCAATTTCACAAATTCCATAGAGTACTTCATTTTCATGAATTTTCTCAAAAGCAAAGCCCATTTAATTTTGCTTCTCCAAACTTAACTGAAAAGCATTGCTTCCCATAATGCCTGCTTGCTCCTCTTTCCCCAAATTTCTGTAACTATAAGATCTCAGAATTGCCCACAGCCACTGGTTGTTGTACAATATTTTCCCTGCTCCAATGTTCTGCTGCATGGGCTGGGTTTCTGGCTTGTCCTAGACTCTGATTTTGCCTCTCAGATTGAGTGTAAGGGTTTGAGGTTGGAGATACAGACTGGAAGATTAGGAAGGGTCTTGGGAATTGTATTAATCCAATAAATCAAGTATGTGTGTGATTTAAAAATACAAAGGTAGTTACTATCAAAAATATATAATCAACTAAAAGTGGACGGTAGCAGTAAGAAAAGGCCAAGGGCTTATACTGGTTTCATCTTTATTCACAGTAGGCAGTCAATAGGTGTTACACAGAGAGTCAAATATGTCACATAAATAATAATTATAAAGGTAATTATTAGAACAAAAACAAACTCTAAATTATCAGGCATTACACACACATACAAAACATTATAGGCAATATAATGAAAAATTATAGAAAAGAAAATCAATATAACAGAAAACATAATATGATAATATATTGGATGAAAACTAAACATTTATGACACATAAATAAAAGTAAGTTGATTAACTCCTCATTGAAAGAAAAGAATCTCAAACTGAATCATAAAACAAATCCTAATTATATTTTCAAATTCAGGAGATATACCTAAGATAAAATAACTCATAAAAATTGAAAATTAAAGGACGAGCAAAGGCCTATCAGGCAAATGTGAAGAAAATGTTAAAGGATACAATCCACCTCGATGATCTCATCATTAGGAATACCTATTAATCAAACAACATTGTACCAAAATAATTAAAGCAAAAATTACAGGAAACAAAGAGACAATAGAGACACTTTAGTTACAGGAGATTTTAATTTCAATATCTCAGTCCATGACATAGCAAGTGAATAAGAAATAAGTTTGTCAATAGAATACATAAATAATATAAATAATAGGTAGTTACAAGTGTTTTGCATGGAACTAAGTTCCATGACTTCACATTCTTTTTATATACCCATAAAACACTGGAGTTAACTGGACATTTTTTAGGACACAAATAAAACCTTAGTCAATTTAAGAAAGTTAGATGATAGAGATAAATAAGAAGTATAAATATCATACAGAACTGGTAAATAAAACAAATGAATTCATTGGCTGTTGGAAACAAGCCAATTCAGTAAGGTGACTGGTGACAAAATTAATATGATGAAATAAATAGGCTTCTTATATGAAAGCAGTAATCAATTAGAAAATGCAATAGAAGAAAAGACTCTATTGAAAATGGCAATAAACAGATAAAATAATTAAGAAAAAATTATGAAGTATTTAAGTTCTATTATATATTTTTTAAAAATAAAATGTTGTCAGGGCACATAAAAAAAGTTTGGGTAAGAAGACAAAGCATTATAAAGATGCCAATTTTCTTTAATGCATCTATTTGATAGGATCTCAATGAAAATGTCATCTGAGTTTTACTGTAATATAGAAGAACTGATCATAAAGATCTAATAAATTTGATTCTAGAAAGATAAAAAAAATTCTGCATGGCAAAACTCACATACACACTAAATGACAAAGAAGGCAAAATATTTGCAATATGTATTATATATAAAGGTCTAATTTCTTTATTGTATAAAGAACTCCTATAAACTAATTTTTAAAAATCAGTAATATAATGTAAGCCCAGAGATCACATCAAAAGAAATCCAAGTGACTTTTACAAAAAACAACGTGCTTAATCTTACTCTTCATAAGATAAATGCAAAGTGATATATTTTCTACCTGTAAATCAGCAAAGATTCAAATATTTGAAAAAAACCTTAGCTGGAGAAGGAGAAGAGAAGCAGGCCTCATACCTTACTGGTGAGGGTATAAATCAATACATCCCCAATGAAGAGCAATTTGGCAATATCTCTCAAAATTCCAAAGCTATGTCACTTGATCAAGTAACTCTACTTTTGGGAATTTATTCTACAGTTATGCTTGTACATGTGTAACATGACATGTATCCAAATAGAATCAACATAGCATTGCTGGTATTAGCAGAAGATTGAAATGAACTACATGTTCAGGAATTGGTACAAGTTAAAGAAATTATTGGCAATCTAATCCGTTCAATGGAAGCATATCTAGCTCTTTATAAATGAAGTAGCAGAAATGAGTGATGTGGAAATAGCTCCACGGTGTGTGTGTGTGTGTGTGTGTGTGTGTGTGTGTGTGCACGCACGTGCCACCGACCAGGGTTCTTGGCCTCCTTAAGCAATAGAAATTGATCAGAGATCAGACAAGAAATTCAGGCAAGGCTTTACTGGGGCCCTGCTGCAGCAGGGAGGAGCGAGAACAAATAACAGTTTCCCTTGCTCACCTGCTCTCTTGGTGGGGGGGGCAAGCTGGTTCCTTATATGGGCTGAGGGTAGGGGTGTGTCCAGGGGGTCTGGCTGGAAGGGTGGCTTAGGTGGGTTGCCACACTTTTGTGGTGCTGTGTGGAGGGGGCATGTACAGTACCCTGTATTGCTCCTGACCCCCTGCTTTTGCTCTCAGCTCTTCAGAAGTGGCAGTTGGGCTTTTGGGGCTTTTTTGTGTCTTGCTGTCCATCATTTTCCCCAGCTGCACATGCATGCAGTTATTTTTAGTCCCTTACAGTTTCTTTGTATTTTGTTGCTCCAAGAGAGATTTGTCCGGGTGCAAGCACTGCAGCACTGCAGCAAAGGGTCCCAGGTCCCAGACTTATCTTATTCCCCCAAGAGACTCTACACCCTTATTTTTAAGCGGTAAGGGGCCGAAGGTCTCTTCTGAAACTTCTTCCTGCTGGACAGGGGCCACAGACCCTAGCCTACCCCAGAGGTGTAGAAGTCCCTCACTGACTGTTCCAAGAAACTGTAGGGACCCGGGCCACTCTCTGCTGGAATGGGTTGAATTCCTTGAGCCATCATGAGCCTTACTTCAAACTGTTGGAGCCAAGAAGACACAAACTTAACTAGAAGGTTAAACAAACAAGGGCTGAAAAGGGGAAGAACAACAATAGCCATTAAAGGGCTCAGAAAGGGAAGGAACCAGGTTAACTTTGGGCTTCCTTAACCGTTGACCAGGCAGTGGATGCGATATCGCCCCTGCCAAAATTGTGAAGCTGCTCTGCCCCGGGCGTATACCTCCTTCATATTAACTTCTACCTGTCCTGTCTCGTTGACCCGGATGCAGCAGGAAGTATTAGTTATCACACAAACTGTCGATGGGGCCTGTCTTTGAATAGGCATCTCAGGTTTTCCACTGGCTCACAGGTGTATTGTTCTTCTGTTGTGACCTGTGAAGGTAAAAGCTTTAGTCTAGACAAATGTACCCAACTAGATATCCCTTACAGTCTGACAGCAGCGAGGGTAGCTAAAATTACTTTACAGGGGCCCTTCCATCTTGGCAATAGTTGGTCTTCAGGGAACCCCTCTTTTCAGGTTTTAAGAAGAACTTGGTCCCCGGGGTTTATTTGTGAAGGAACTACTCCTTCCTCTGTATTTTTAGTGGGAGCCAGCAGTGCCTTGCGGGCATAGTCCTGGATTGCCTTCTGAACTTGTCCTGGATTAAGAATATATCTCAGGGCCTGGTTCACGTCCTCATGCAGTAAAACGTCAGTCGTAAGAAAAGGGCCCCCATAGGTCATTTCAAATGGGCTAAGCCTCAGACCACTCCTGGGGGCTACACAGACCCTAAGGAGTGCAATAGGAAGCAAGTTGGTCCAGGGTGCATGAGTTTCTTGGCAGGGCTTTGCTAAGGTTTTCTTTAAAGTATGGTTCATTTTCTCTACCTTCCCTGAAGACTGGGGGTGCCAAGAGGTGTGTGGCATGTAGCCTATCCCTAGGGCCATTGTGAGCCCCTGTATGATTTTGTCTATAAAAGAGGGCCATTATCGCTCTGGAGGGACATTGGAAGTCCAAACTGAGGAATTCTTTCCTTTTTTAAAGAAGACTTATGGACTTCCATGGCCTTTTCAGATTGGGTGGGGAAGACTACAACCCATCTCGTGGGAGTATCAACAAACACCAGAAGGTATTTATATCCTGATCATGGGGGCATTTGGGGTGAAATCTAACTGCCAGTCTTCCCCCGGGCTTGTCCCCTCGGCCCTGAATTGACCTGAGTAATGAAGGGGGGATTGGATGGGCCTATGGGTTATTATGGGCACATAAATCACAGGCAAGCATTACTTGTTTTACCGTCCTTTTAAGCCCCATCCCTGAAAAACCTTTTGCATCAAGTCCCATAATGCATCCCTCCCATAGTGGGTGGCATCATGTAAGCTCTTAGTGAGTTTCCACTGTTGGGCCTCAGGGATTAGAACCTTAACCTCCTTTTTATACCAGCCTGTGCTTCCTTTCTCATAACCCCATTTCTCAGCATTTTCTTGTTCCTGTGGGGAATACTGGGGAAGGCTAGGGAGTTCACAGGGGCCAGCCACTAGGGCTATAACTTGCTCAGGCTCCTGCAGTCCAGCTGCCTGTGTTGCAATTTGATCAGCTTTGCTGTTCCCTTGGCTCACTAAATATCCATCCCTCTGATGGCCCCTACAGTGGGTTACTACTGCCATCTGGGTCGGGAGCTGCACTGCTTCTAAAAGAGCCAGAATCAAATCTGTGTTTTATGGGGGAATTTCTAGCGATTAACATTCTTCTTTCTTTCCAAATGGTGGCATGAGCTTATAGCACGTGGAACCCATACTTAGAGTCAGTAAAAATATTTAATTTCTTATCCTTCCCTGATTGCAAAGCTCTCATTAATGCAATTAGTTGAGCCTTCTGGGCTGATGTCTGGGATGACAGAGCCTTGGCTTCTATGACTTCATCTAGACTAACTATGGCATACCCCGCCTTTCGGGTTCCCATTTCTACAAAACTGCTCCCATCAGTAAACCTTCGACCTCAGGGCTGTCAAGAGGCTCATCTCGAAGATCAGACCTGCTGGAGTAAGTTTGTTCTATGGTCTCTATACACTGATGCACTAAGCTTCCACTCTTGGCCACTGGAAGCAGAGTTGCTGGGTTCAGGGTTTGGCACACCTTTAAGTGAATGGCAGGGGTGTCCATTAGGAGGGCCTGCTATTTTGTTAACCATCTTCCAGTTAACCAATGATGTCTTTTGTACCTGATGAGGGGTTAACACATCTAAGTGTTTTCCCAGGATAAGCTTGGAAGCCTCATTAACCAACAGGGCTGTGGCTGCTACTGCCCTCAGGCAGCTTGGCCATCCCAGGGACACTGAGTCTAGTTGTTTTGGAAAGTTAGCCACTGGTCTCTGATCTGTTCCCAGCTGTTGGGACCCCTAGTGCTCTCCCTGACCTCTCGTGAATGTATACGGTGAAGGGCTGTCCAAATTTGGAAGCCCCAGTGCTGGTGCTTTACTCAACTCAGTCTTGAGAGTCTCAAAGGCCCCTGGTGGTCCTATTCCATTGAAGGGGTTCGCTTTCTTCTCCCTTTAGAGCCTCATATAGGGGTTTTGCTATAAGGCCATAATTTGGAATCCAGATACGATAGAACCCAGCTATCCCAAGAAAGCCTCAGAGTTGCCTCTTTGTGGTTGGAGATGGTAATGCACTAATTGCTGTTTTTCGATCTATGGCCAGGGCTCATGCCCCTGGGGTCAAAACAAATCCTAAATATTGAACCTGTTGCTGTGAGATCTGAGCCTTGGTTGGAGAGACTTCATATCCCCTTTTTGCCAGAAAACTTAGGACCCTAACAGTATTTTGATCTGAATCTTTTTGGTCTCACTGCTTATCAATAAATTGTCAACATGATTTCATTTTTTTTAATTTTTAAAAGTAAATAAATTAATTTATTTATTTTTGGCTGTGTTGGGTCTTTGTTGCTGTGCACCAGCTTTCTTTAGTTGCGGTGAGCAAGGGCTACTCTTCACTGCAGTGCACGGGCTTCTCATTGTGGTGGCTTCTCTTTTCTTGTGGTGCATGGGCTCCAGGCGCGCGGGCTTCAGTAGTTGTGGCACGTTGTCTCAGTCGTTGTGGCTCGTGGGCTCTAGAGCGCAGGCTCAGTAATTGTGGTGCACGGGCTTAGTTGTTCCGCGGCCTGTGGGATCTTCCCAGACCAGGTCTCGAACCCGTGTCCCCTGCATTGGCAGCAGATTCTTAAACACTACTCCACCAGGGAAGCCCCAAATTGTCAACATATTGTAACAGAGTTCTTTTCTCAAGGCCCAGTTCCCTCAGTTCCCTTGCTAACACGTTTCCAAAAAGATGGGTGCTGTCCCAAAGGCCCTGAGGAAGCACTGTCCAGCTATATTGGGTAGCCCACAGGGTGTCAGGGTCCCTCCATTCAAAGGCAAAAGGGTATTGAGAGTCCGGATGTAGGGGAATACAGAAAAATGCATCTTTGAGGTACAAAACAGAGAAATACTGAATGCTCCCTGGCACTTGGGTGACAAGGGTGCATGGATTTGGCATCGATATGTGAATAGGGATGCCTGCCTCATGCACTGCTTGTAAGTCTTGCACAAACCAATACTAACCATTATGCTTCTGAACGGGGAGGATCGGGGTGTTCCGAAGGGATTGGCGGGGCCTAATGAGTCCGTGTTTTAGGAATTTGCTGAGCAGCAGTGGGTTCCCCTCAGGGCCTCAGACTTTTAAAGGATATTGTCTTTTCCAGGGGTATTTTTCCCCAGGCCTTAACCTTACTTTTATTGAGGGAAGACGTTTTGCCCTTCTTGGCACCAAGGTATCCCGAAATGTAGGATCTACGCGTTTTCTAATTTCTTGGGGGATGTCTTGGGGAATATTGTGATGACCAGCAGGTGGGTCACCTGGGGCTATCAATAGGTGCATTCTGTTTGAATTCTCTATCTCCTTGGGTTTCACCCTGTCCTAAGAATACACTGGCTCCTAATTTATTTAGCACATCTCTTCCGAGGAGGGAGACAGGGCATTCTGGCATACACAAAAGAGAGTGAGTAATAATAATGGACCTGATTCCACAGGCAAGGGGAGACGTAAATCGCCCTACCTTTGGCTGTCCATCAAATCCCTTCACAATACAGTCATGGTTGGAGAGGGGACCAGCTGGCCAAGTCAGCACAGAGCAGGTGGCCCCAGTGGCTACAAGAAATTTGGTTTTCCTACCTGCCACATTGAGGGTGACCCGAGGCGCCACTGGAGTGATGAGGATGGATCGAGTGGGATTTGGAGCCGGGCAGGCACTTGGGCCCCATCAGTCAGCGTGCGGTCATCTCTCATCCGAGAGATTTGCAAGGACCTGGGGCCAGCCGGGTTTGCCCCTCAGGTATCCCACAGGAGGGCGCTCAGGACATTCTCCCCTCCAGTGCCCCCTCAAGCGGCACTGACAAAAGGGAGATTGGTTCAGGCCCTTTGGTGGTCTGTCCAGCCTTTGGTGGTCTGTCCAGGCTTCTCGGCCCTCCAGGGTCGTCTCGAGGTGGTGGGTGGATTAGAGCAGACAAAAGCTGCCTTTTCTTTATTAGCCTCTTATACTTATTGACCTCCTCCATTAAGTCTCAGTTGTTATAGATCTTGAAGGCCTCCTCTACCAAGGTTGACAACGGGGTTTGGAGCCCAGCCTCAAGCTTTTGTAATTTTCTCCTGCTATCAGGAGTAGGCTGGCTGATAAAATACATAGCCAACAGTGTCCTCCCCTCCGCGGACCTAGGGTCTGTATTGGTGTACTTCCTGAATGCTTCTGTCACTCGGCTCAGGAAGACTGCCGGGTTTTCATCTTTTTCCTGTGTAACCTCTTGGACCTTATCATAATTTACAGGCTTCACCATGCACCTTTTCATTCCTTCTGATAGACTAGGAATGTAATGTCTCATCCTAGCCTGGAGATCTTCGTATTCCCAGGGCGGGTCATGTTCTGGGATTCCATCCCCACCTGCCGGATAAATTGTCGACGGTGTGGATGGGTGACCAGTAGGCCATCTGTGTGTTCCCTGGCCTTTCTCAGTATATGCTCCTTTTCATCCAGGGTGCAACACTGGGCTAGAATAACCATGATGTCCTGCCAGGTTAGAGAAAATGTCAAACCCAGCCTGATAAATTTGTCCATAAACTTGTCAGGGTTCTCTGTGAATCTGCCAGACTTCTTACAGATTCCTAAGTCTCCCATTGAGAAGGGGACATGCACTCTAGTAATCCCTCCATTCCCATCAGCTACTTCCCGAAGGGCATAAAGACCTTGTGGGGCAGAGATGGGGGCTAACTTTGAACCTGATCCTAGGTGACAGGAAGTTCCACTACAAGTTACCCTGGAGGGACTAATCTCTCCCTCCTGGGGCAAGAGAGGATATAAAGGGACATAGGGAGGCAGAGTTTGGGATTGGTCAGAGGGACCGGGAGAAGTAGGTGGCTCCAGGGAAGTAGGTGGGGCTTGGTTTCCCTCCTGAGAGCTGGGGAAGGTTAGAAGGGGATCACCTAAAACATCGGGAGTGTTTTCTGATTCCTCAGGCTTTTGATTACAGGAGCCGCATAGAACGGGGTTTTGGTAAAGGACCATGAACGCTTGAATGTAGGGAACCTCAGTCCATTTTCCCATCTTGTGACAGTACAGATCCAATTGCAAGATGGTATTATAATTTAGAGACCTATTTTCAGGCCATTTTTTTCCATTCCCCAACTTATATAAGGGCCAGGCAATGTTACAGTAGAGTTTAAGTTTTTCTCTTTTCAGCACACCTGTTTTGAAAATTTTCCAATTTTTAAGGATACGCTTCAGAGGTGCTTCTTCTGGCTTAGAAGAGGATCCTCCCATGTTGAATAACCTGCAGCCGAGAAAGAGTGCTCCTAGAAATGATGTCCAGCATCCTGCAAACATTGACCAGGACGCTTTTGTCCTATAATGTTTCCCCATGCTGGGGGTATTTCTTGAGATTGAGCATCTATAAAACCTAGGATGTTGGCTGCTTGGAAGTGGCCAGCCCAATATGTAACCTGTAACAGTGTCTGGGCTGCCAAGGTCTGAAGTGAAGAGGGTCCTAGAGGTGCAGAAAGGAACTCCTGGAGGAATTGGAGTCGGGGATTGGAAAATGCCATGGGGGTCAGGACCTGAGGGCCTAGAGGTGGGAGTATTCCCACAGGAGATTTTTTTTTTGGACAAAGAGTAAGGTGTGATATTAGCGGCTATCCCCTATCTGTTTCGCGGCTATCATAAAATTGGGGAGAGCCTGATGACTCCATCTGACACAGGCAATAGCAAGTTTTCACAATGTGTCCCATGTAATTTAACATACCAAATGAACCCAATTAGTTTAGGATCTCTCTTTGTGATGCTCCAGGGGACCCTTGAAGCATCCCAAAGTTAACTGGAAGTCAAAAGAACTTTAATTAGAATTTGATATTTGGGAAGCCTGTCAAAAAGTTCAGAAAGTTTTAAAACACCCGGTCAGATAGGATCATAGGTAGCTGTGAAACAGTACTTATGCCTTGAGCTAAGGTGAAAAAAGATTTCAAAAGTAAATACAGATCACTTAAAGGCACAGGAACTCACAAGATCTGTTATAAAAAGCTGCATTCCAGGAAAACTTTGTTCTCTTATGAGAGAGAGAAACCAAATACAGTCTTGCATCAGCATACGCTTAATAAAAACCATTTTGCTAATTAAATTAATCCAACCTCAGAAAGTCCTGACCACATAAAAAATTCTTTTCCCAATATTCCTTTTCTGCAAACCTTCCGCAACTTTCTGTAGCCATATTATCCTGTCCCTTATTCTTTCCATTCAGAAATAACCAGTTCCAGGACAAAAAGTCACCTTTTTCCTTTTAACAAAATATATTTCCATTCCTCATACCTTCTTTTTTGAAAACACGCATCCTACTTTCCTTAAGCAACCATGAACTGTCTTTTATATTAGCATTCCCTGATTGGAATATCCCATAACCTCTAGAAACATGTATCTTCCCAAAGCACAAGTTCTTTCCTTAACGTGGCTCAAGACGTGTCAAATAAACCCAAACATCTTTAGCTTCCCTCTTACAAGAAAACAAAAGTGGTAGTAGTCAATTTAGACCCGCTTAGCAGTTAATGTTCCAATATTTCGTTTTACTTGAAATGGCCTGGATATGCAATGGATTCCTATCATTTAACTTACTTTAGTTTCAAGTTACCAAAATTTGGAGAGACTATTTTAGATGGACATTTCCAAAACATAATTATTCCTATAGAGTTAACCAAAAAGCTCTTATCCCAGTTACGTTTACTTAAAAGTTTAATCATATTAGACAATTTTTCTTGTTGACAGATTTGATAACAGAAACAATATGTACTTATTGACTTGCAATAATCTTAGGTACAATGAATGTATTGTACTTAATGTTGATGACTCTAAAGACAGGTCTGTATTAAGTAAACCCACAAAATTAAGCCAAAAAAGCCAATTTCTACAGAACTAGAGATCTCATAGTTTTCCCACTTGAATTAAAAATGGCCCTTTTTCCCCTCAGTCTGGGGCATTACAGTTGAATCAGGTAGTTCCTGAGAGCCCAGGCAGAATAGTTACATTGCAAAGGCAGAGGAGAGAGATGCAAGCTCCTCTCCTTTCCTTTTTTTTCTTTAAAGTCCCACTAAGTAAACCAAGGCTGGAGTCACAGGCAATGTGAGCTGTGTTTGTATCTCAAGTCTTAAGAACTGCACTGTGCCCCACGATGTCAGCAGAGACTTGCCGGAGCAGCTGGACAGACAGAACTACATCACAAACAAAGATGCCAATGCCAAAACTTAAAGACACGAACAAGGAGTCTTCAGGATGAAGGGGATGGGAGTGTAGGGGTGAGGACCAAGGGAGAGGTAAAGGGAGAAGGAACGGAAAAGACTGAAAAAGAGAAAGAGGCAGAAAGAGAGAGATTGCTGTTTCAATCCGCCCCCTGTGGGTGTCTATTCAGGCACCAACCTGTGTGCTTCCAGAAAGGGCCAGCGAAGGAGGGAGCACCCTGTCCACTGCCCACTGGTGTGATCAAGCCCAGAAACCAGTCAGTCGTACGTCATCTGTGGGACTCTCACCCGCAGGTGGGACTCTCACCCAGGCATACACCAGTATATAGAAATCTGCTGCTTCAGCCCATTCCCACCAGGACTTCTCTTAGCATCAGGAAAATAAAGCTGAGAATATTGGGGTGATCAGACTTCCAGCCACTACATGATATGAGGTTTGAACCTCTATCACTCTCTTAAATCTCAGGTCAGGGAGAGCCTGCTGGACCAGGATCTGCATGGTGTCAGGGAAGCCTCTGCCCCCTCTGCTTGTCACCTGTCAAGGTGAGCCACTGCTGGCCAGAGAGAGCGGGTCTCACAAGCTGAGAGGAGTGATGCTGTAGCTGTCCGACATCCACTCTCTCGGAAGAATAGGATAGAAGTAGGAGAGGACAGAGAGGAGAAGTAGAGTTTTCAGGAGAGGGAAAGGGATGGTGAGGGAAAAAAGAACAAAGGAGAGGGGGAAAGCATTGCCTGAATGAGGGTACTAAGGTCCTCAGGGGCCAGGTAGGCAGACATACCAAACGTGGTGATGTTGAAACAAGAGGTTCAGGAGGCTGCTTGCTACCCACAGGGAATCTGCGTTCAGTGGTCCCGGAGGTGCCCAGAGTCTCTCCTGGGAAGGGGACAATTGTCCCTTCATGGTTGCCACCAAGTATGTTAACTGACCAGTGTTCTTGGCCTCCTTAATCAGTAGAAATTGATCAGAGGCCAGACAATAAATTCAAATTTATTGGGGGGAGCAAGAACAAATAACAGGTTCCCTTTCTTGCTCACTCGCTGAGTGGGGGTGAGTTTGTTCCTTATAAGGGGTGAGGGTAGGAGTGTGTCCAGGGGTCGGCCAGAGGGGTAGATTAGATGGTTTGCCCACCCCTTTGTGGTGGTGTGTGCAGGGGGCATGCACAGTACCCTGCTTTTGCTCCCGGCTCTTCAGAAGTGGCAGTTGGCCTTTTTGGTCTTTCCTGTATTTGGTTGTCCATAATTTTCCCCGGCTGCACACAGTTTTTTTTAGTCCCTTATAGTTTCTTTGTATTTTGTTGCTCGATGTTTATCCAGGTGTAAGCATTGCAGCACTGCAGCAAAGGGTCCCAGGCCTGTCTCGTACACATGTGTGTGTACACTCATGTGCATGCAGTATTTACACACACACACCAAGCACTGAGGTATAATACAGTATACGTGGTGTATTTCCAGTTGGGTAAAAAACACAAGAAAAAGAGTATGCATTACATGTGCTTGTGAGATTCAGAGCAGTGGTTGTCTCTAAGGAGAAGAGCAATGAGGTTTAGAGTATAGACTTATGAGAGAAACTTGGCATTACACACTTTTCTATAACTTTGAATTTTGTACTGTGTGTATACATTACTAATGAAAAAAACATATCGACTCAAACTTTTAAAAAATGTTTAGCATCTGAAATAAAAATCTGAATTTATACTTGCTAAGTGAGACAGAGCTATGCTTGTAGGATCCAGTCCCTGAAAAGAGCCAACTGCTGACTTTTATAGGGACTGTATTTGATCCAGTCATTAAAAATACGATTTGACGGCTCTCCTTCCTCCACCAACTATATTCACCGGGCTCCCAAACCTGTTGAAGCTTTCCGTTGCTTTGTAGACCACAGTAAAGCTCTGTGGAAAAGTATCACATAGCCTGGAGTGGAAGCAGGTGGGCCCTTAGGAAACTAGTGAAGATTTCCAAGGCAGAGGTGATGACGTTGGCTAAGGTGACACCAGTACAGCAGAGGGGTGGGGTCGATACTAAGAATTTGCGAAAGGATTGGATGTGGAGGGTGAGGGAAGGGAGGAGTCAAGGATATCTCTAAGGTGTTGTTGCTTTTAAATAAACTTTAGTTTTCAGAACAGTTTTAGATTCACAGAAAAATTAAGAAGATATTACAGAGTTCTGTTATACCCCACACCCAGTTTCCTCTGCCACTAAAACATCTTACATCAGCGCCTTTGTCACAATTAATGAACCAATAACTAAAGTCATGCTTTTATTTGGGTTTCCTGAGTTTTTACCTAATGTCCTTTTTCAGTTCCAAGATCTCATCCAGGATACTTCTGAGAGACTGAATATAAAAATGGACAACGGCCAGACCACATATAAAAATAGAACTCTGACCTGCAACCTATAGCAACCTGCCCAGGAAGCCAAATAGTAACCCCTGCAGCAATCAGCCCCAAATGACCCAGAGTTGATTAATAACTGACAGCTTCCAATTTAGGACCAACCAGAGAAAGCCAAATATGTCCTCCTAACCAATCACATAGAATGTTGGGCTTCTAGATATCTCACCTACAGCTTCCTCATGCCACAGCCTCTAATCAGGGCATACCTGAAGCCTTCCCTTCTTTCCCCTAAAAGCTCTTCTACTGCACTGCCTGCAGTGGTGATGGCTGACTCCCTTGCAAGCTCTGAGTAAAGAGCCTTTTCTTGTTCTCCTTTGGGTGGCCTTTGTTTCCGCACCACATTACATTTAGTTGGCGTTGTCTCCTTAGACTCCTCTTGGCTGTAATAGTTTCTCAGACTTTCCTTACTTTTGATGAACCTGACAGTTCTGAGGAATAGTGGTCAGGGATGTTGTAGAATATATCGGGTTTTTTTTTTTTACATCTTTATTGGAGTATAACTGCTTTACAACGGTGTGTTAGTTTCTGCTTTATAACAAAGTGAATCAGTTATACATATACATATATTCCCATATCTCTTCCCTCTTGCGTCTCCCTCCCTCTCACCCTCCCTATCCCACCCCTCTAGGTGGTCACAAAGCACCGAGCTGATCTCCCTGTGCTATGCGGCTGCTTCCCACTAGCTCTCTATTTTACGTTTGGTAGTGTATATATGTCCATGCCACTCTCTCGCTTTGTCACAGCTTACCCTCCCCACTCCCCGTATCCTCAAGTCCATTCTCTAGTAGGTCTGTGTCTTTATTCCCGTCTTACCCCATAGAATATATCTTTATTCTCACCATCCCTCAGGATTATGGGTCTTGGGGAGGAAGACTACAGAGGAAAGTGCCATTTTCATCACATCATATCGAGGGCAGATTCTATCAACATGACTTACCACTGTTGATGTTGACTCTGATCCAAGGTGTTTTTTACCAGAGCAAATGCAAAAGCAGAATTGCCATTCACTGGGCACGAAGAGTGTAAGTGGAGTGGGGTTATTTTGGAAACATCAAGAGTTTTAATTTGCCTCCTGATGAGACTCCTAGTTAAAGCTATTAAGTAGTTTAGAGTTTAGGAGAGAATTTATGGTTGGACACATAAATGGGAGAATCTCTGGAATATAGATGGTTTTTAAAGCCATGGACTAGTCACTAAAATTGAAAAAGGGGTGCAAGGAATAAGTACTGGATCATTTCAATAGGAAGTTTTACTGCAAATGAGAACAGTATTGGTTTTTACTTTCCCTGTTAAAAATTTTAATCTCTTTCTCCATTATTACTTATTTTAAGTAAAATCTTCTAATAGCTCACCATTAACTATGATATTTTCTGTGCTGTTTTGCAGATGCCCTTTATCAGGTTAAAGATGCCTTCTAATTCTAGTTAACCAAGAGTTATCATGAATGAGAGTTGAACTTCATCAAATGCTTTTTTCCGTATCTATGGGTGTTATCAGATTCATTTTCTTTTAAAATTTATTAAATCATCAGTACTTTCTTCTGAAATGGAACCACTCTTGCATTCCTGGGGGAAAAAAACCTAGTTAATCACAATGTATATCAATATCATCATCATCATCGTCATCATTGTATCCTCCTCAATTCCATCTTCTAACATTTCATCTAGGACTTTTCATCTATGTTGGTAAGTACAATGTCTTATCAGTTTCTTTTCTTGTGTTGTTAGGAAGCCAACCATAATTAACATCCAGTACGGAAATCACTTATCTATCCTTCACTTGTCAGGGGAAGAAATTGAAGCGCAGGGAAGGTAACTCCAGAGTTGCACTGCTGATTAATGGCAGTATTAGATTTCTAAGCTAGTGCATTTTCCACGTTACCCTGATGACCTGCTCAGCAGCAGTTCTGAGAGAAGTGCAAGTGGGAAGACACCAAATGGCTGTGTACATGCAGTTGGGTTGGTATGTGGTATGTGAACTGGAGTCATTAATCTCCTAGGCTGTCTTCCCAAAATTTCAATCCTAAGCCTTAGAGAAAATGCTGAATTGCCAAAAGAATGAATACAAGTTCTGAGTTTTAAACATTGTTTGAAAATGAATGTGCTTGTAAGAACAACTGTTTTATATTTCCTTTTCTTTTCTAAACTATGATATAAAACCTAGAGGGGAAAAGTGGAGTGTTCTGTAAATCCAAAGACTTGAGAATCAATACTACAGGTATAAATATTTAGGAGTTATTATGCTTCGGGAACACTTAGTTAAAATTATGCAAACTAAACTTTGTAAGAAAAAAAGTCTAGAAAAAAATTAGAATCCTTTGTAATATGTTGCTGCATATTATCAGTGTGTTTTTTGTTTTTGTTCTTGTTTTTGCCAGATAACTCATTTCAGTTGCATGGTTTCTTGTTCAAAGTAAAATTTCAAATTTTCCAAAGGAAGCTTATTTGCTCAGCCACCTACATGATTATTTTTAGCAAAATAATATTTAGGGGAGAAAAAAAAAAGATGATTTTAAGTACTTTTTGCAATGTGTGTTCTACACATGGATCTTCATAGAAAGTTCAAATCAATTCAAAAAAGTTCATAGAATACTCATATAAACATTTGTTTTTTAAATTAATTTTTATTGGATTATAGTTGATTTACAATGTTGTGTTAGTTGCTGCTGTACAGCAAAGTGAATCAGTTATACATATATCCACTCGTTTTTGGATTCTATTCCCATATAGGTCATTAAAGAGTACTGAGTAGAGTTCCCTGTGCTATACAGTAGGTCCTTATTAGTTATCTATTATATATATAGTAGTGTGTATATGTCAATTCCAATCTCCCAATTTATCCCTCCCCCTCTTACCATAAGTTTGTTTTCTACATCTGTAACTCTATTTCTGTTTTGTAAATAGGTTCGTTTGTACCATTTTTTTAGAGTCCACATATAAGCGATATCATATGATGTTTGTCTTTCTTTGTCTGACTTACTTCACTTAGTATGATAATCTCGAGGTCCATCCATGTTGCTGCAAATGGCATTATTTCATTCTTTATTTATGGCTGAGTAATATTCCATTGTATATATGTGCCACATCTTCTTTATCCATATATCTGTCGATGGACATTTAGGTTGCTTCCATGTCCTGGCTATTGTAAATAGTGCTGCAATGAACATTGGGATACATGTACCTTTTCAAATTATGGTTTTCTCTGGATATATGCCCAGGAGTGGGATTGCTGGATAATACGGTAGCTCTATATTTTTATTTTTTTAAAGAACCTCCATACTGTTCTCCACAGTGGCTGTACCAATTTACATTCCCACCAACAGTGTAGGAGGGTTCTCTTTTCTCCACACCCTCTCCAGCATTTACTGTTTGTAGGGATTTTTTAAAAATTTTTTTTATTGGAGTATAGTTGATTTACAGTGTTGTGTTACTTTCTGCTGTACAGCAAAGTGAATCAGTTATATGTATCCATATATATATATATATATATATATATATATATATATATATATATATATCCACTCTTTTTTAGAGTCTTTTCCCATATAGGCCATTACAGAGTATTGAATAGAGTTCTCTGTGCTATACAGTACGTCTTTATCAGTTATCTATTTTATATATAGTAGTGTGTATACATCCATCCCGATCTCCTAATTTATCCCCCCCCCCTTACTGCCTGGTAACCATAAGTGTGTTTTCTACATCTGTAACTCTATTTTTGTTTTGTAGATAAGTTCATTTGTACCATTTTTTTTTAGAGTCCACATATAAGTGATATCATGTAATGTTTTTCTTTCTTGCTTGTAGATTTTTTGATGATGGCCATTCTGACTGGCATGAGGTGATACCTCATTGTAGTTTTGATTTGCATTTCTCTAATAATTAGTGATGTTGAGCATCTTTTCATGTGCTTTTTAGCCACCTGTATGTATTCTTTGGAGAAATGTCTATTTAGATCTTCTGCCCATTTTTTGATAGGGTTGTTTGTTTTTTTGATATTGAGCTGCATGAGCTGTTTGTATATTTTGGAGATTAATCCCTTGTCAATTGATTTGTTTGCAAATATTTTCTCCCATTCTGAGGGTTGTCTTTTTGTTTTGTTTATGGTTTCCTCTGCTGTGCAAAAGCTTTTAGGTTTAATTAGGTCCCATTTGTTTATTTTTGTTTTTATTTTCATTACTCTAGGAGGTGGATTGAAAAAGATCTTTCTGCAATTTATGTTAAAGAGTGTTCTGCCTATGTTTTCCTCTAAAAGTGTTATAGTGTCCAGCCTTACATTTAGGTCTTTAACCTATTTTGAGTTTATTTTTGTGTATGGTGTTATAGAATGTTCTGATTTCATTCTGTTACATGTAGCTGTCCAGTTTTCCCAGCACCACTTATTGAAGAGACTGTCTTTTCTCCATTGTATATTCTTGCCTGTTTTGTCATAGATTAGGTGACCATAGGTGCATGCGTTTATCTCTGGACTTTCTATCCTCTTCCATTGATCTATATTTCTGTTTTTGTGCCAGTGCCATACATACTACAAAGCTACAGTCATCAAAATAGTATAGTCTGAAGTCAGGGAACCTGATACCTCCAGCTCTGTTTTCCTTTCTCAAGATTGCTTTGGCTGTTGGGGGTTTAACACCTACCATTCTGAAACTCTTCCAAAATATTGCAGAGGAAGGAACACTTCCAAGCTCACTCTACGAGGCCACCATCACCCCAAAACCAAAGCCAGACAAAGATATCACACAAAAAAAGAAAATTACAGGCCAATATCACTGATGAACGTAGATGCAAAAATCCTCAACAAAATACTAGCAAACTAAATCCAACAACACATTAAAAGGATCATACACCATGAGTTATCCCAGGGATACAGGATACTTCAACATATGTAAATCAATCAATGTGATACACCACATTAACAAGCAGAAGGATAAAAACCATATGATCATCTCAATAGATGCAGAAAAAGTTTTTGACAAAATTCAACACCGATTTATGATAAAAACTCTCCAGAAAGTGGACATAGAGGGAACATACCTCAACATAATAAAGGCCATATATGACAAACCCACAGCAAACATTATTTTCAATGGTGAAAAACTGAAAGCATTTCCTCTAAGGTCAGGAACAAGATAAGGATGTCCACTCTCTCCACTTTTATTCAACATAGTTTTGGAAGTCCTAGCCACAGCAATCAGAGAAGAAAAAGAAATAAAAGGAATGCAGTTGGAAAAGAAGAAGTAAAAATGTCACTGTCTGCAGATAACATGTCACTCTATGTAAACATGTGAATATATTGGGATTTTAAAGACAAAGTTATTGCCATCAAGGAGCTTATAAATGAACAGTGAATATAGACAAAATCAACAAAAATGCAACGCATGAAGGTTTATAATGGAAGAAAACTTTGAGCTGGTCCTTGAAAAATGAGGATTCCTCATTTGGTGGAAAGGGAAAAGGCATTTCAGGCAGAGGGACTGATCAGAGCAAAGGCACATGGTTTCAGGAGGGGGCATATCCTTGAGGCTGGTGCCTGGAGAATATGGAGGAAGATGCAGGAAGAGGAGAAGAGTCTAGAAAATAAGGATAAGTTGAGTTTTTAAGATTTTACCATGCAGGCAATGAGGAGTCAGAGTGTTTTTATAAATCCATATTTCAGAAAGATAAGTTAGTTTTTTGAAGCAAACTGTAGTGGACTCTGGTAATGACGATTACGTGTGTTCAGGTAAGGAGCAGGTACTGACATTTCCACACTGTAACTCACATGTGCAAAGAGAGTAAATTTTTTTTTTTTTTAAGAAGATGTTAGGGGTAGGAGTTTATTTATTTATTTATTTATTTTTGCTGTGTTGGGTCTTTGTTTCTGTGCGAGGGCTTTCTCTAGTTGTGGCAAGCGGGGGCTACTCTTCATCGTGGTGCGCGTGCCTCTCACTATCGCGGCCTCTCTTGCTGCAGAGCACAGGCTCCAGATGCGCAGGCTCAGTAGTTGTGGCTCATGGGCCCAGTTGCTCTGCGGCATGTGGGATCTTCCCAGACTAGGGCTCGAACCCGTGTCCCCTGCATCGGCAGGCAGATTCTCAACCACTGCGCCACCAAGGAAGCCCAAGGGTATCTTCATATCTCTGTAACTAGGATAAGCACAAGATTTATTGTCCAAATTGGAACACCTTTTTTTTTTTTTTTTTGGTACGCGGGCCTCTCACTGTTGTGGCCTCCCCCATTGCGGAGCACAGGCTCCGGACGTGCAGCCTCAGCGGCCATGGCTCACGGGCCTAGCCGCTCCGCGGCATGTGGGATCTTCCCGAACCGGGGCACAAACCCGTGTCCCCTGCATTGGCAGGCGGACCCTCAACCACTGCGCCACCAGGGAAGCCCTGGAACACTTTTGAGAGTAAAATGTGGGTGCTTTTAATAATTATGCTGAGAATATGGCAGTAAATTGGGAGTGTCCTGGGCAAATCAAGAGGTTGAGTCACTGTTTAAAACTAAACTAAATTTTCTGTCGTTGAAAACAAACAAAGAAGCATATAAAAACTTTATTTGGAAATTACAACTCAGACTCACCTAAATAAAAATCTTTTTGGTTTAAAACAGTCATTGTCAGGTGAATATTTAGGCAATTTAAAAGTCAAAGAATATATAGAGACTATTACCTCTAACACTTATCTAGAGAATACTGTGATTTAGGCACTGTTCTAAGCACTTCACACATATTCAGTTATTCAATCCACAAATAAAAAAACTATGAGGTAAGGGGCTTCCCTGGTGGTGCAGTGGTTAAGAATCTGCCTGCCAATACAGGAGACACGGGTTCGATCCCTGGTCTGGGAAGATCCCACATGCCGCAGAGTAACTAAGTCCGTGTGCCACAACTACTGAGCCTGCGCTCTAGAGCGCGCGAGCCACAACTACTGAGCCCACATGCCACAGCTACTGAGCCCGCGAGCCACAGCTACTGAAGCCCAGGCACCTAGAGCCCCTGTTCTGCAACAAGAGAAGCCACCGCAATAAGAAGCCCACACACCACAACGAAGAGTAGCCCCTGCACGCCACAACTAGAGAAAGCCGGCACGCAGCAACGAAGACCTACACAGCCAAAAAAAAATAAATTAAAAAAAAAACAAAAACCAAGAAACAACAAAACTATGAGGTAAGTATTAGTATAATTCTCATTCTATAGGTGAAAAAATCAAGACACAGTGAGTTTAAGTGACATGCCCAAGGCTAGCTGTTGACCTAGCAGGTGTAGAGTCAGGATTCAAATCCAGGGCATGTGGTACCAATATCTATGTCCCAATCTACACTCCATTGCCTCTCAGACTCTCGGTCATGGCTTGCTTTCCTCCTAAAGTTGAATTCCAGATAAACAATGAATAATTTCTTAGTACAGGTATGTCCCATGCAGTGTTTGGGACAACCATCCTCCTCCTTCCTAGGTGCCAAAGGAACTTACATCTCCTCTTTGCAGGAGTTGGATGTGGGTATGAGCCCCTGATCTCTATGCATGAGCCGGTACCCTTGACACATCTGCTGATGTGTCCTTCCTGATTGTATAACTCACTGACTGTTCTCTCAGCAGAGCCCATGGTCTCTCAAACAGATTCAGCCCTGCCTCTAGTCCCAGTTATGCTGCAGATGCTCAGAGCCTCAGCCTGGTCTCCTCTCCACCTGGAGATAAACACATCAATATTCATATGAATAGTACAAACTTTATGGACTGTTTTAAGACTATTTAAGAATAGATCTATTAACTACAAATTGAGCTGAAAAAAGCCTCAAGTGGGAAGTAATTTCATTTGCCTCTGGTTTTGAGCAATAAAAGCAAAATTCCACTATAGCACTGTAGCTCAGAAATGAACTCTATTATGTGTTAGAGACTTCCTGTACAAAAAAATTTGATGAGTTCTGCTAGCTAAAACCAAAAAACCTAAGTAGGTCTGTCATTAAGCTATAATCTTCCATTGACTCCCCTCAATGCCCTCCGTCTAAGAACGTATCTTCTTACCCCACCACCCCAAAAGCAGGCAAGAATCTGGGGTATAGCTGAAGAATTCTGGGTTCTAATTCCAGGCCTACACACAATTCTCAGACCCTTAATTTTCTTATTTCTTATATTGGAATAATAATAATACCTGCCACACAAAGTTGTTTTGAAGTTTAAATGAGACATGATGAGTAAAACAATTTATAAATGCAGTTCAAGGTTAACTTCAAAACCTATTTTATAATCCTGCTTATTTGGTTGACTCCTGTTTCTCATGACCCATGTAAGTGGGTAGAACAGTGTTCTTCACAAAAAAAGATGCGTCCACCTGGAACTTGTGAATAGGAAGAAATCTAGACCCTTATTTAGAAATAGGGTCTAGATCCTCAAGGATCTTGAGATGAGATTATTGTGGATTTAGGGTGGGCCCTAAATGCAGTGAAAGGCATGTTTATAAAAGAAAGGCAGAGGGAGATTTGAGACACAGAGACACAGGAGAGGAGGCCATGTGGACATAAAGGCAGAAATTGGAGTCAGGCTGGCACAAGCCAAAGAACATCTGGCTCCCCTGAAGCTAGAAGAGGCAAGGAAGAATGCTGTCCTAGAGCCTTCAGAGAGGCCCTGCTGGCCCTTGAGTTTGGACTTCTGGTCTCTAGAACTGTGTGAGAATAAATTTCTTTTGCTTTTTTTTTTTTTTTTTTTTTTTGCGGTACGCGGGCCTCTCACTGTTATGGCCTCTCCTGTTGCGGAGCACAGGCTCCGGACGCGCAGGCCCAGCGGCCATGGCTCACGGGCACAGCCGCTCCGCAGCATGTGGGATCTTCCTGGACCGGGGCACGAACCCGTGTCCCCTGCATCGGCAAGTGGACTCTCAACCAATGTGCCACCAGGGAAGCCCAATTTCTGTTGCTTTTAGCCAACCAGTTGTGGTAATTTTTTTTGGCAGTCTTAGGAAACTAATACAGCTACATCCAATCGATCAGTAAATCATGACAGCTTAACCTTCAAAATATGTCCACACCATGTACCCGCTCTGCCCTCATCCCATTAGTTCCTCTAAGGCACCATCATCTCATTATGATCACTCTGCTTTAGTCTTTGCACCTGCCTACAGTCCACACAGCAATCAGAATATGATTGAAAACTGAAGTCAAGTCTTGTCTCTCCTCTGGTCAATACCTTCCACCTGCTTCTCATTTCTCTCAATATAACCCGAAGGCCTTAAGATGGCCTACAAGGCTGGCTATGATTTGGCCCAGCTATCTCTCTGACCTCATTTCTTACCACCCTCTCAGTCCCGATTTCCTTCTTGTTCTGCAAGTTTGCCAGTCACCCTCCCTCAGAGCCTTTGCATGCTCTTCCTTCTGTTCAGAGAACCACAGGGCTGCTTCCTTATGATCTGTACTCAAATCGCACCTCCTCAGAGAAGGCTTGCACATCTGTCTTATCCAAAGTGGCCTACCCCAATTAGTGTCAATAATAATCACCCTATTGACTTCCTCAAAGTGCCCATCACAAACAGTACTTAGTTCTTTTATTTTCCTGCTCATAGCCTGCCTCTCCTGTGAGAAGATCTGCCTCTCAGTGTAAGGATCTTGTCTGTCTTGTTCATTGCTACATTTCCAGTACTGATGCTCAGCACATTGCAGCCACTAATAAATATTTGTTGAATGAATGAAGAAAGGAACAGTTCTTACAGCTATTAAGGGTGTAGACCAAAGAGGATAGAGATGCTAACTATTTTCAACACCAACCCAAACAGCACTTTCTGGCGAGTAACCTAGACAGCCATCTACACACATTCTCAGTGGGTGGGATAAGAGTCACTGCCAAAGGGAACAACCCACTGCAGCTGCAAGTCATTTTGTCTGAAATTAGGGCATAGTTAAATAGTATTAACGTTTCAGTGAGGTATTGGAATTTTTAAATGCTTTCAGCTGTCAAGTCTGGGATATTATATTAATGCTAAATCTACAAATGAGTTCCTGAAGGAATTTGGGAACAATAAAAACAAGTTTTTCATGTGTTTACCTCTCAGTTTAAAAAGTGCTTTCGTATGTCTTATTTTAACTGTTATCTGCTTGATTAGAGATGGCAAACAATATTATTCCTATCTTACAGATGGAATATTGAGACTTAGGAAGAATAAGTGACCTATACAAGGTCCCATGACTGCTCAAGTAGCATTAGGGCACTCCTGGACCTAAACAGGACTTCTGATTGCAAATTCTTTATATTCCTCCATTGCACTCTATTCATTGATTTATTTAGTGTACATTATTGAGCACCGACTTTCAGGAACTGTTTTAAGTGCAGCACGTAAGGTTAAGAAAGTGGATAATCTTTGGTTTTCCATTAAAAAAAAAAGAATGTGTAATACATGAACTTTGGGGGGGAAATCAGTATGGTAGCTGCCACCGTGCTCTCTCTCTTTCTTGATGCAACCGCTATTATTTGGAAATCTTTGAAAATACATAGGATAAGTCTCCTGTTTCCGGAGCAAGGTCCTTCATGGAGGCGGGGACTGGACTGGACGACCCGGGCTGGTTCATCGTCATCCCCGCGGGCGGCCACGGCACAGAGTAAGTGAGCTACACCCGGTAACAAGGGTTCCATTCTCGCGTACGGAGGTTGCGGCGTGGAAAGTTGGGCAGCCCTGCTGGAGAATGCTCCTAGAGCTGGGCAGCACCCAGCCCTGCGGGCAGGAGGATCTTTGGCCCCAAGTACTCCAGCAGGTTAAATTTGCGGCCACTGGTCGGGGCTCCGGGCGAGCGAGACGGGGCGGGGCGCGGGGCGGGGCGGCGCGCGGCCGACGTGGCAGCGCAGGGAAGTGCACCTACGGTGGCCATCTTGGAGGCGGGGGCGTGAGCGCCGAGCGGTTTCCTGCATCTTGCTTCTCCTCGTAGTCGTAGTCCTACAGCTCAGCTTCCGTAGTTCCCGCTTTTCACTGCCACGCAGACACTCTCTCAGGCCTGCAGGTGAGCGTCAGCCTGGCAGTAACGCGGGTGCGTGCGGGCGGCCGGACGGGACGCGGGCTCCCAAACCGGTGCCCAGGGCCGCCGTGGTGCGAGGTGGGCGGGCCGGCAGGCGCCCCGAGAGCGAGGGTAGTTTGGGAGTTACGCCGTCGTGCAGTCCGGGCGCGGGCCGTGGGTGCATGCAGGGTTCAGGGTGCGCTTCAAGAGGCAAGCTGTTCTCGCCGCGGCTTACACGGTGGGTGCGGCCCGGGGGTCTTATCCGGCACTTTGCTCCAGTTCCGGGACCGGCGCCGGCGCCCCGGGTTGTTTGGCTCCACCTTCCACCGCGCTGGCCGGAGGCGAGATAAGGAGGCAGGAGCCCATTGACCTTAGCTCGGCCCGGCCCGGCCTGGAGACGTGGCAGAGCTTGGGGGGAGGCCGCTACCGCCTGGGAGACTCCTAGGTCAACAAACGGGGACGGGCAATGGAGACTCCTTTCCCGTGGGTTCCCCCATCGGTGCCTAGCGCCGCTCCAGAGGGCTTTTGGACTGTGCTGTCTCTTTGTTCGTTCCTGGGAACTGCTTCGGGAAAGTTTGCCGGATAGCCTGTTCTGTAGATTGGCAGAATTTGTCCAATCCAAGAGAGTTTTTGTCATTCCAAGTAGTTATTTTAAAAGACAACATGTAGATTTCTGCGAACGTGACGCATTTTGGCATTCCAGTCTTTTCCCTGTACAGCTGCTATTTTGTCAGTGAACGTTTATGGAAGTTATTTTGGGATAAGAAGTGGGAATGCAGAGACAAAACTCAGACCTTCCTGTAGCAGTGCTCACTAAAGGGTAGTAGAGATTATCTTTTGAACCGGTAATCAACAATAATAATCGCTTTTAACAAGCTTTTACATTTATCAAACCTTTTCTTGTATCTTTATAAGTAACCACCTACTTTCTTTAACTGAAGAACCAAGACACAAGCAAATTGGAAGATCAGGGTCGGTCCAGAGACTGAGGACTCAATTTTCCAAGCCATTTCCATCACTTTTTTTCCATCACTTTTTGTTTAATGCTGATACATTAATATCCTTTTTGTGTCGAGAATGAGCACTAGAACCTTTACCAACTCTGACATTTTGCTGTTACTTTTATCACAAGAGCTTTTCTTTAGTAAAAGGTATGTTTATGCATCCAAAATTTACCCAATATTGTCATTAAGCCAATTCTCAAATAGTGTGGCTTTTAAAGACAGAAAGAAATTGACCAATTATTCCATTTTATGGGTTGTATTCATTGTACAGGTTCTTTTGCAAATGCATTAATTAATATTTATCTTTAAATATGATTTCTACTAATTACTGTGAGAATTGGTAGCATCTGTAGGAGGAAGATGAATAACCAGTAGAAAAATGAGATGAAGAAAAGAGGTAGCTTTATCAGGGGGTGATAAAGTCCCCAGAAGGCCATTCTGTCCCTGATTATCTTTGTCTGTAGGTATTGAATGAAAGGATTTTGCTTCCCTGGATACGTGTTTTCTACTTACTGCCATAGATCTTTCCTCTACATTCACAACAGAACTTTTTGAAAGTGTTGTACACATTTGCTTCACCTCACACCTCAGTCCAGCTGAAATTGGCTTCTATCCCCACTCCTTCTATGGAAACGGCTCTCACTAGGTTTTATCTCCAGTTTGGCAAATCTATTGACTTTTTCATATATCATCCTATTTGTCTTTTCTGTAGCATTTGATACTGTTGCCCATTCCTACCTTGAAACACGCTTCTCTGGCTTTTGGACACCACAGCCTCCTGGTTTTCTTCCTATCTTTCTGGTCTTTCATTCTTCTCTGCAGGCTTTTTTTTTTCTCCTGGGCTCTTCTTCAAGGGTTCGTTGGGCCATCTTCTTTTTTCTCCTGGTCTTCTCATAGAATCTCTTTTCAGCACATGGCTTTAGAGACTATCAGTAAACAGTTGAAGCCCGCATTTATGTGGTTGCTGAGCTGCAGACCAAGTCACCGGTACTTGGACGTTTCAAGGAGCTTGAACTTAGCAGGTCCAGTATTAAATACTGCATAATCCCTCCTCTCCCAGGATGTCAGACATACACCTTGACCTCCTCCAGTGATCCCTGTCTCACTGAATGGCACCACCATCTCTCCAGTTGTGCAAGTCATGCCTCTCCCCCTCCTGGACCCCATATCCAGTCAGTCACTGAGTGTTAACCACCTAAACATTTCTTGAGTCTATCCACTCTCTCCATCTCCACTATCATCACCTTAGTCTGGGGCCAGATAACTCTTTTTTGTGGAGGCATCCTGTGCATTGTAGGATTTTTCGCAGTATCCCCAGCCTTTACCTACTAGATACCAGTAATACCCCCTAGTTCTGACAACCAAATTTGTCTCCAGACATTGCCAAATGACCCTTGCGGGGGAGAGGGGCAGAATCACCCTCCTCCACTCCCCATTTGAGAATCACTAACCTAGGATGTTATTTGAACTACTTCTATATCCTTCTTAATGGTCTCTCTGCATCTACTCTGACTGCCCTAAGGCACAAACTGCATACTGTGGTCAGAGGAATTTTTCCAAAACCCAAATATGAATGGCCAAAAGCTGGAATCAGCCTAAATGTCCTTCAACAAATAAATGGATAAGCAAACAGTGGTACAACTATAAAATGGAATACTCTTCAGCAATAAAGAACCAACCATTGATATATCCAGCAATTTGGATGGATCTTAAGAGCATTCTGTGGAGTGAAAAAAGCCAATCTCAAAAAGTTGTGTGCTGTATGATTCTATTTACATAACATTCATGAAATGAGAAAATGGTAGAGAACAGTCGGTTGCCAGAGTTTATCGTTGATGAGAGGGTGTGACCAAGGAGCAGCATGTGGGAGTTTCGTTGGGGTGATGGAACAGTTCTGTGTCCTGACTGTGGTGGTAGCTACATGAGTCAGTGCATATGATGAAACTTCATAGAACTACACACACACACACACACACACACACACACACACACACACACACACGTGAATGTAAAAACAGGTGAAATCCAAATAAGGTCTGTAGTTCAGTTACTCGCATTGTGCCAGTGTTAATTTCCTGGGTTTTATCACCGTAGTCTAGTTACGTAGGATGCCATCATTGGCAGAAACTGGGTTTAAGGTACTCATGAAGTCTGCTCTATTTTGGCATCTTCTTGTGAATCTGAAATTTCTTCAAAAAAGTGAAAAGACCCAATGTGTCATTCCCAGTTTGAATGCCCCACAGTGACTTTCTGTTCTTAAAAGACCCAACTCTTTAATTTGGCGTATACGTGTCAGCGCAGTCTGAGTTCCTCTCCATGTCTCCGGTCCTCATTATTCCTTTCTGCTGCATGCGTTTTCTTGAATGTGTCAATGTCCCTCAACCTTCCAGGGCCTTTATACCTTCTCTATATTCACTTTTTCTGGCATGTGCCCTCTTTAGCTCCTTTCCCTTGCCTAATTAAATTCTGATCGTCCCTCAGATCTCAGCTTATATGTGACTTCCTTGAGGAACCCTTTTCTGTCCGCAAGTCAAAACCGTATTCCCAGCGAGCAGAATTGTTCTTGCTCTCAGAGCACATCATTCAGGCTATAGTTCATTGTTATGTTGCTGTCATTGTTTGACTGTCTCCCGGACCGGACTATAAGTATCCCGTTTGTTTTGCTTACACTGTATTTCCAGAGGCATCAGTACAGTGCTTGGCAAGTGGTTGACCGTTACTGAATATTTGTTAAATGAGTAAAAACTTCAAAAACTTATTTGGTAGGTTTAGAAGTTTTGATTTTATACTTGAGGCAGGCTTGAAAATTTGTAATTTTTAAGGAAGTTTTCCCACATTTTGTAACCCATTTTTGACTGTTAGGTCAAAATGCTATCTAGTGGCATTTTTACTACAGTTAAATTTTCTAAAATCCAAGACATATCATTTAGCCATTATGGGGCACATTTAGAGTGTAAACTAAGAAAACCTGGGAATCGAGCACAGTAAAAAATTTTTTTTTTTTACTGTTAACAGGAGTAGCCCTCATACACTGCTTAATGAGAGAGGAAGTGTTTCAAGAATACTTTAAATAACTTATTTTTATTTTAAAAGTAATAGTGACTGGAATCTAGATATAAATCTACCATGCATCCATGTGGCAGAAATTAAATTAGTTAATTTACTATTTGAAATATATTGGGTAATTAATTACTTAGTTAACGTAAAATTATTTCTCAGTAATGGATTAGGTGTGTGAAAATGTCTCAGATTGTTTGCACGCTAAATATTCTCACAGACTATTAGGAATTTTGACAAACCCTTCACCTGGAGATAAGTGGCATTATAAACAGTAAAGACAGACATCTGTCTGTTGATTATTTTAAAAAACTATTCTCTAACTATACAAGGTTTAAAAATATAGTTTTTATTACTGTGTAATATTTATTATATTTTTACAGTTTTACCGTAATTGAAGAAAAATGATGGAAGAGAGTGGAATAGAGACAACACCACCTGGGACTCCTCCACCAAGTTCAGCAGGACTGGCTGTCGCTGCCACAGCGGCACAGCCATCTTCCCCCCCAGCCCCTTTAGGTACGTGCAGTTGTCTAGCATCAGTATGTTTTGAGGTTAGTCAAGATACTGTTATCTTTTCTCAGAGTCAATTAAAAAAAGCATAGAGGCATACCTCAGAGATACTGTGAGTTCAGTTCCAGACCAGTACAATAAAGTGAATACTGCAATAAAGTGAGTCACATGAATTTTTTTGTTTCCCAGTGCATATAAAAACTATGGTTACACTATACTGTAGTCTGTTAAGTGTGCAATATATTATGTCAAAAAAAAGAATGTACGTACCTTAAGTAAAAACTTTGCTAAAGTATTGCTTAAAAATGCTGATCATCATCTGAGCTTTTAGCGAGTTGTCATCTTTTTGCATTAGTAACATCAAAGATCACAGATCACCATAACAAATATAATAATAATGAAAAAGTTTGAAATGTGAGAGTTACCAAAATGTCACACAGAGACACGAAGAACAAATGCTGTTGGGAAAAATGGTGCTGATAGACTTGCTTCACACAAGGGTTGCCACAACCCTTCAATTTGTAAAGCGGAGCAAAATAAAATGAGGTGTGCCTGTATATTAAAAATTCTGTAATCTTTGCCAGGATGAAGGGAGATAGCCTTTTTTAATTTAAGCCCAAAGACAGAAAACATATATGTTTTGCTTTATTCTGACTTCCGTTTTTTATGTTCATACTGACTAGAAATCTTCTTTGTTATGACAGAGACATCCTAAAAAGTATGTGTTAGCTTTGTCTAATGTTCTGTGACTTTGTGGTGATTAACCTTCTGACCAAAGTTTGAGCCTTAAATTGTGAGGTTTTATGCTCATATCAGCAGGGATGAAAAACGGCTTTATTTTATTAAAAGCACATCAAAACAAACAAAAACACAAAGGTCTGCAATACCATAACTTAATTTTACATATCTGCTGCTTTTACTGATGGGAGTTGAAAGTCATTTGCACTCAGTCATAGTCATATAGTTCACATCACACATTTAAAAATAACTCTTGGGATAGGGTCTGTTAAATTTTAAAATTTTCCAAGAAGACAGTAATGAGACACTTTGAAAACTAAGTGAAAAACATTTCACTGACGCACTTTTTCCTGCCTTCCTTTTTCTAGCTGCGGCCAGCGCTTTCTCTTCTCCAAGCGTGTCCTCTGTGCAGCCCCCGCCGCCACACACTTTCTCCACCCCTCAGCAGTCCCTGCCTCCTGTGAGGCCTTCGCCACCCTTGCCCTTTGTGCCTCCTTCACCGGTTCCTTCTGGTCCTCCACTCATTACCTCTTTACCACCTCATGTTTCTCCACCAACTGCTGCTGCCTTCAGTAACCCTCCTTTATCCCACTTCCCACCTTCCACTTCTGCCCCAAACACTCTCTTATCTGCCCCTGCTTCGGGTCCTCCTACATCAGGGTTCTCTGTCGGCTCAGCCTATGACATTACACGAGGACATGCAGGAAGAGCTCCCCAGACACCCCTGATGCCGTCTTTTTCTGCACCTCCGGTGACAGGTAATTCTCTCTCTCACTGATACTTTGAAACAAGTGGTTATGGTGAATGTTTTATTTTTTTTTTAAAACAGCTTTATTAAGGTATAATTCACATACAATTCAGCCCTTTCATGTGTACAGTTTAATAGTTGTTACTGTATTTATCGAATTGTGCAGCCATCACCAAAATCAATTTTAGAACCTTTTAATCAGCCCCAAAGAAACCCCATACCTATTAGCTGTCACGCCCTACTTCCTCCCAATCCTCATGGCCCTCAGAACCACTAATCTACTTTCTGTTTCTATGAATTTGCTTATTTTGAACAGTTCATATAAATGGACTCATAATATGTGTCTTTTGTGACTTAGTGTAACATTTTCAAGATTCATCCATGTTGTAGCGAACTTCCCTTTTAAGACTGAATAATATTCCATTGTATGGATATACCACGTTGTGTTTATGCATTTCATCAGTTGATAAACTGTTGGGTTGTTTGCACTTTTTGCCTATTGTGAATACTGATTCTATGAACCTTTGTGTGCAAGGTTTTATGTGAACATGTTTTCCTTTCTCTTGGGTTTATACCTAGGTGCAGAATTGCTGACTTTTTTTTTTCCTGGAGGGTTTTTTTTTTTAACTGAAGTATAGTTGCTTTATAACATTGTGTTAGTTTCAGGTGTACAGCATAGTTATTCAGTTATACATATATCTATATTCTTTTTCAGATTCTTTTCCATTATAGGTTATTACAAGATATTGAGTAGAGTTCCTTGTGCTATACAGTAGGTCCTTGTTGTTTATCTGTTTTATATATAGTAGTGTGTATCTGTTAATCCCAAACTCCTAATTTACCCACCTTCTTCTCCTTTGATAACCATAAGGTTTTTTTGTATGTCTGTGAGTCTATTTCTGTTCTGTAAATAAGTTCATTTGCACCATTTTTTAGATTCCACATATAAGTGATACCATATGATACTTGTCTTTGTCTGACTTACTTCACTTAGTATGATAATCTCTAGGTACATCCATGTTGCTGCAAATGGCAGTATTTCATTCTTTTTTATGGCTGAGTAACGTTCCATTGTATATGTGTGTGTATATATATATATATATATATCCATTCATTTGTCGATGGACATTCAGGTTGCTTCCATGTCTTGGCTGTTGTAAATAGTGCTGTGCTGTGAACACTGGGGTGCATGTCAGAATTGCTGACTTTTGAACAACTACCAGACTATTTTCCAAAGCAGCTGCACCATTTTACTTTCTCACCAGCAGTGTATGAGGGGTCCTGTTACTGTGCATGAATGTTTCATTCCCTTTTCCTTGATCTCCAGAGCTTCCTGTTTTCATTTAAATTATTAAAATAAAGCTGATGTTACTTAATATATGATTTTTATATGATATAAAACTTAGTACATGATTAGTATGTGGAATGTCAAACAGAATTCGAAACTTTTGTCCTAACATTTTGTGCAGTTATAGAGAAACATCAAGGTGAAGTCTGAGAGTTTTTTTAAAAGCTTTACTTAAAAAATTATTAGGACTGAATGGTCCAGGGAGTAGTTTTATTTAGCCAGGTAAAAGTTCAAAAACAAATAAGTGTATGTGCCATGAGTTGGTGGAATTGGACTATTTTATTTTCTAGGTCAGTTACACCTACTTTTTCGACTTCCCAGGAATGGTTATTGGAAATCAATATCAAAACTTCATCCTGTCATATTCTGCCTATTGTTTCTCATTTTAGGAAAAGAAACAATTCTGTTGTGATTTTATAATCCAACTTGGCTTGTCTACCTTAACAAATAAAAATTTTTCGAGAGTACAAGTATGACACCCATGTGTATGTGAATTTTTTTTTGAGTTAAAATAGGGTATGTGGATATGTTTACTAATTTTTACATGCTTTTTTTATGATGGGCTTGAGTGCTCATATCAGCTATTTTTATGCTTTAAAGAGATTCAAACTGTAGCTGTCTGCATCCAAGTGCTCATAGGGCAAACATGAAGTACTTTTGGATGTATATTTTCTGTCCATTTTCAGGGCACTTGGTGTAAGCTTATGAAGAGGGAAAGGAATTTCTTCTTTGGAATTTTGTGTATTTTATAAAGGTTTAGGTGATTCTTTGAGCTCATATCTCAGTGTTGAAATGCCTGAGTATATAGTTACATTATTAAAGCTGTTTTGAACTACTCATCTCATATGTTGTATCTTCTTTTTATAGGAAATAGTTTATGGAATAAATTACATATATTGACATTTTTGCCATTAACTAGGTATTTTGCCAACTCCCATTACTCAGCAAGCTGGTTTGACGTCTCTGGCACAGGGAACTGGAACCACATCAGCCATAACTTTTCCAGAGCAGCAAGAAGATCCTAGAATTGGTAGAGGGCAGGATGGAGCATCTGCTGGTGGACTCTGGGGTTTTATTAAGGTAAGGGGTGTTTACTTTAAAAATCACGTTTAATTTTTTAATTATAAAACTAACAGATATTCATTAGAGAAAATTTTGAAAATACAAAGAGGTGTAAAATACAAAGAGGAAAAATTAAAATACCTTTTATTCTTATTACACTTTTTCTATAGTTCCTCTGTCTTTTGGATGCGCCTATCTATGTAAATCTATCTCTTTTTTAGTGAAAAGCAAACTGGAATAGTGACACATGGACACAATTTTGTGTCTTTTGTTTGTCTACCTAGCGTGTATCATGAACATCTTCCCAGCTATAATTCTTCAGGCTACCTTGCCCAACATGTCATTGCATTTATTTCCCATGTTTTATTTCACTTACCTGTTATTGGCATTTTCTAATTGTAATTCTTATTAATTAAATTATGATGAGCACTCTTGTATGCCAATCTTTATGTGCATCTCTGTTTTATCAGAGTTAATTCTTGGTAAATGTCAGTGTGGACATTTTAAAAATTACTGATACATATTGCTCTCCAGGAAGGTTATACCAAGATACACTGTCATAACATCATTCATTTGCCAGCAGTGATTTTATTAATTGAAATGTAGTATTTTCTAATTTGATAGGCAAAAAAATAATACCTTGTTTAAATTTGCATTTCTTTGTTACTCAATTTGAACTTTATTTAATGTGATTTTTGGCCATTTGTATTTTTATTTCGTGAAGTCTATATTCATGTTCTTTGCTCAGTTTTGAATTGGGATGATTTTCTTTTTTAATGAATTGATAAGAACTCTTAATGTAAGAAGAATATTTTATTATATGCTATCATATGTTGCAGTAGCCTCCATTTTTATCTTACATTTCAACTTTATTATGCTTTATTGACACAAAGCCTTCTAAATTTTGGGGAGTCATTTCTATCAACTTTTTTTCAATTTTTTTAAATGTTAAAAATCACATTTACCTACTATATTATATGATAATTTTTTTTATGATTTCTTCTAATTTTCTTGTGGTTTCATTCTTTTTACTTACCAAGTTGATATAGCTGATACTTACTTTACTATATTATATGAGGTAGAAATCAAACTTAATTTTTTTCCAACCACTTAATCGACTGTTCCAAAATCATATCCCAGTGATTTGATATGTTACCTTTACCTTAGTTACTAAATTGTGTGTTAACCTCAGTTTCTGCACTCTGTATTTTATTTCACTGCTTTGCCTGTCCTTGCAACAGTACCACAATATTTTAATTATTGTAACTGTTTATTTATTACACTAATATTTATTGAAAGCCTACTCTGTGCTGAGGTGGGGATGAGTATTCTTAGATGAGTCAGATAGAAAAGTCAGTTCTGAGTCTCTGCATTCATAAAGGCAGATCAGCATTTGGTTGTGTAAGTTTGCTGTTTTCAAAATTTTTCTTTGCTGGTCTTTTCTATTTATTTTTCTTAATGAATTTTAGAATCGCTTTGTCAAGTTCCCCTCAATATTCTGAGGGTTTGGCTGCAATTTAATTACATGTTAAACATATTTTTAAATTGGTAGCTGGTTAAACTGATTTACAGTGTTTGAGTTTTATGTATCAGAAAGATGGCATTTTTCTAAGCTTGCTTCTTTATATCACTTTGTGCTTTTTAAAGGTCTTCTTTATGTAGAGACTGTCACTTCTTTTCCTCGTTAAGAGCATGTGTCAGCATGTCAGTTACCAGTTGTAATACTCAGTTCAACCCTACAGATCTTGTAAATAACTCTTCTAATATTCAGCATAAGATGGGTGGACAGTCTTAAATATCAGTGTTATGAACTCATCTGTTTTTCTGAATCTCCTTAGTTTAGTAGTAGGTTGGGACAGGTGGAATCATGGCCTGTTAGCCAGATGCCATCTCTAAGTCTCTTTGACTGTGGAAGAAGCATAGATGGAAGGAAATACTCAGATCTGGTTCCTTCTGTCTAATAGTGTGGTTTTAGGAATTCAGAGGACTAGGTCTGGCTTTATTAAAAGGGAGAATTTGGGAACAAAACAAATAGGAAGTAGGAAAAAAGAAACTTTCATAGAACAGAGTATTATATATTAAGGTAATCAGTAACTCTGGGAAATAAAGATAAGAAATGTTTTTACTGTTTTTATTTTTATATTAGGGAACAAAATATGAGTCTTCAGAGACATCCAATTGCAATCTTTATTTGGGACCTTGATGGACAAGTTTTGCCTAGTCTTTTATATAGATAAATAAATAGTAATGAAATGAAATAAAAATATAGGTATACATAGAAATGAAATAAACATATATACATACACACATACATATATATGCAGTAAACATACTTCCGAGGCCAGTGTTGCTCGAAGTGGGGTCAGTAGATTGCTGTCAATCTATGATGAGATGAGAAGAGAAATTGAGAGGAAGCATTTTGAAATTTCATAGCAATTTGACATTGCCATAACCTTAGTTTTCTTACATTTTACAAAAGTATAGGTCTGCAATGCATTGGAAACTTAAAAAAAATTTTTTTTTTCCTCACCATCCGGTAATCATGGTGTTCTTTGCTTAGAATGAGTATTTACATGTGAATTTGTTCTGTGCAGGGTGTGGCTGGGAACCCTATGGTGAAATCTGTGCTTGATAAAACAAAACATTCAGTAGAAAGTATGATTACAACGCTGGACCCTGGCATGGCTCCATATATCAGTATGTACATAAAATAGAGCAGCATCTGCCGTATAAAGTATGTGCTCATGTCAGCCACTGAGTGTAATCCCACAGGTCTTGTAATTAGTGAAAATCCTCCTATATTCTTACATTGATTGTCAGTCTTGGTTTTGATACTTTTAATTCATCTTTTTCTTAGTCACCATTAAATAAATTTTGAAAACTTCCCAGAATGAACTTTGGAGGAGTAAAAATAATTTGAATTATTAGTATACTTACTGATTTTAATTATGAATATGGTTAGTGTTGCTTTATATGAATTTTACCATTCATTGTTGACATTTGAAGTGTTGCTTTGTTCATATTTGGTTTTGACATTTCTCCAGTTATCTATTTTAATTAAATGTGTTTATGTGTAACTCAGGAATAACATTTTTATAGGCTGTTAATCTATTTACTAATAATATGTCATTACTAGATTTGTTGGGAAAGCTACTTTAATCACCTTTGAACCCTCATTACCAAGAATCCTCCAGACGGTTAACTGGAGGATAAATTTTTTATGTACATATCCAGTAAGTGAAATAACATAATCTTTTAGCAGGATTTGTGACCAATTATTAGTAATTCTGTTGAAGATAACAATTTAGTGGCCAAAGCTATGCACCAGGTACTTGAACAGAGATTCTCAGTAGCAATAAAAAGTCAGTAGCTTTCATAAGTCTTGAGTCTGTTGGTAATTGTCTAGTAAATGTCAAAGGGCAAGACCTAATAATGATAAGTACCATTTATTAAATGCTTGATCTGCCAGATACTAATTCCCATAAGAGCTCTGCACGCTAGGTGTTATTTTTCTCAAGTTTTAGATGAGGAACTTGTGTTCAGAGAGCTTTATTATTATCCTAGGTTACACGACGTGGTGGAGCTAACACTTAGCTTCTTTGCTTCCCTTTAAGTGGAAAATTGAATCAAAGAATTAACTCAGCTGAATTGTTCTCTGTGTTTGTAATTGCAAGTGTTTAGAAATTGGACCCTACCATATATACTGATTTCATATATTCATAATAATCAAGTTTGACATAATTAATGCAGTATATATTTTCTTCTCTTCACAAGCTCTTATTTTTAGTGAGAAAAAGAAAGGAATTAATATTTTTGGAGCTCTTGTTGTTTTAATGGGTACTGTGTTAGATGGTGAAATCAATTACCTTATTTAATCCTTAGAGCGAGCCCTGTGAGGTGGCAGGAACTTTTCTGTGAGGAAACAAGCTCAGTGACTTCCCCAAGGTACCGAAGCTAGTAAGTGATAAAATCAGGACTCAAACCAAAGACTTTTCTCAGGCCAGTACTCTGCATGACCTCCAGAAAAAGGAAAATAAAACGGGGAGAGAAAGATACAAAATAAAATTTCTATTATTAGAAGATATAATAGCATATAATCTTCATCACCTATAAAAAGCAGTAATACTGAGTGTGAAAAAGCTATTGACAGGCAGCAAAAACGAGACCATTTGGATCTAACAAAACTCTAGTAAAACTTACCATGTTTTTATATAAATATTTTAGAAATCACCATAACAATTTCAAATGTATCAAGAAAGCACAAGAACTATTAGAAATGGACTTTAACACAGTTTCAACATTTTTTTGATTAGCTCTCCCTTTATAATCATTAAAAGTGGCATGAGTCATGACAAAAAACCGAAAAGCTTTTTGAGCTGAAGCCTAATGGAACAGTACTTAGCTAGATACGGTTAAGAGATATGTCCCACGTGGAGGAAAAAAAAAAGAAAAACATATAGTCTTCCTCTTCTTTCCTATGGTAACCCTTGCTTTTAGGTTTTAATAATTTAAGAAATTCCAGTAAAGATGGGATCTGTGGAACATTGTTTCAATCAGGAAAAAAGAAATCCATAATAAAAAGCCCAGATATTTGGAAAATATTTTCAGCTGTTCCAAAAGATACTTAACTGAGGAAAAGCATTGTTTCTAGGGCAAAATATTTCACAGTACAAACAGCTTTCTTGAGAAATCTCAGAGTAAGATGCTATTAGATGACAGGGTGAAATGTGTCTGCTTGCATCAGGCAGTGTAGTGAAAAGATACAGACCTAGATCTGAGTCCTGACATCATTGCTAAGTAGCTGTGTTACCTTGGGTGAGACCTTATCAGCCTCAGTTTCCTCAGCCAATAAAAAGGTAATCTATAGCTTGCATTGTTTTGCCAGGTTAAGAGTAATTATGTAATAAAATGTTAGTGCATGGTAGTAATTATGAGAATTTCATTATTTTAATTTGGAATTGAAATTTTCTTCTGGTCTTTGTAGAATCTGGAGGTGAACTGGACATTGTAGTGACCTCAAATAAAGAAGTAAAAGTTGCCGCTGTCCGAGATGCCTTCCAGGAGGTCTTCGGCTTAGCTGTGGTGATAGGGGAAGCTGGGCAGTCCAGCATTGCCCCACAACCAGTGGGCTATGCAGCTGGATTAAAAGTGAGCAATGGAGCATCTTTTTCGGGATATAGTAGCTGGCAGTTCATTTTTTAAAATTTCTGATGATAATCCTATGGTCTGTATGGAGCTTTTGGGTTTTTACATACTGAAATATTGATTTGGTTTTTAATTAGACAATTCTGTAGTGTTAGGAAGATACAGTGGAGTTTTAATTTAAAGAAACATAAAGTAGGTTTTGATTATCGGGGGAGGGGAGGAACCACATGCCAAGAGCACAGAAAGAGAGCAGTTTTAGTCCTGAAAGAGATCTTCTTAACCCAGTATTAACGTTTAAATCCATTACTGAAATTATAATATCCCTTGAATCCCGTAAGCTTTTTATTACTATCACTATTAATAATACTTTACACTTTATGTATTTCTTCATGGTTTATGGGATTCTCATATATTTGGAAGTTTCCAGAGTAGTAATGGGGTTCTAGTAAGCAGGTTGTAAATACACCTGACAAAGTCCCCCTTTTCCCTTGTATTTTCCGTTACGGAAAAACCCGAACGAAGTTTTTGGCCAAGCCAGTACTTGACGAGGGGACTCGGCGCTCATCCAGAAAGTTTTCTTAACTTACTTTCTTTGAGTCTTCCCTTTCCCTGTCCTTTTAACTACCTTGCCTTAGAGACCTGACTAGCTGGCATGTTATAGGCACAAAGCCTGTATATAACCAGAGTGTGCCAAGGTCTCATCAGCATATAGAGACCTATTAAATTACATTACCAGTAGTAATGCACTTACCAAAGGAAGACACTGCCATAGTTTTTGGTAGTGAGGGAAGAAGACCTTGTGATTAAGTCTATAGATACCTATATAATCCCTATGTAATAGTGGCAGATAATAGAATGGCTTATTTTGAAAACAAATTTCACACACTTGCATACTCACACCACCACTTGAATATTGTACACTTTGTCTTCTGGACTGTTACCATTAAAAAATTTGTCACATACACAAGCCAATCCCATTACCATAGTAGACCTGGCCCCCTCTTGCGTGCTAAGTGCTAAAATTCCAAGAGTTCTGCCCTCCCTCTCATACACTTTTTACCATCAGTATACAAACACACAAAAACAAATGAACAGTTCATCAGCATGTAAACACTGCTCCCACCTTAAAAAACAAAAATAAACTAAAGAAAACCTTAACAAATTTTTTTACCTTACTTTCCCCATCACCTCCAACCCTAGGTTTTCACTTCGTTTTGCAGCAAAACTTGCAGAGAGTTGCCAACAGTTTGATCTCTAGTTCTTCTCTTCGGTCTCTTACACCCACCCCAGCCAGGCTCTCACCTTCACCCCTCCACTGAGAATGCTTTCAAGGTCGCCAATGTTGTGCATCTTGTTTGACCTACGGCTGGCTTTGAGACTCCTCTGTAATGTCTTTTACGCTTGCCTTTGGGGATGCCACACTTGGTTTCTTCCCTGCCTCACAAATTCCTCTGTGCTTCCTTTGCTGGCTCCTTTTCTCCACAACTTCCTGATGGTCTCCTTCCCTTCATCTACGTTCACTCAGTGATCTCAACCAGTCCCACGGCTTTGAATACCAGCTGTGTGCTGACAGTTTTGAGTTTGTATCTCCAGCAGAGACCTCTCATGTAAACTAGGTTAATACAAAAGTTGCCTTTTTAATACCTTTACTTGAATGTCTCAAACTTATCATGTCTAGTACTCAACTGCTTTTCTTTCCTTCCAACCTGTCCCCCGCCGCAGCTTTCTCCATCTCAGTTGATGACGGCTCTGTCCTTCCGTTTTCTCAGTTGAGAAACCTTGGAGTCATCCTTGACTTCTCTCGTTATCCATGTCCAGTTCATCAAGAAATCTTGTTCACTGTACCTTCAGAATACATCCAGCCTCTGTCTGCTTGTCACTGTCTCCATTGCTCCCACCCTGGGTGAAGCCACCACAAAGCCTTGTTGGAATCTTGGGTTCACCTCCTAACAGGTCATCCCGTTTCTACCCTTGTGGCCCTATATGTTATCCTCAACAGAGTAGCCACGGTAATTCTTTCAACACACAAGATCAAACCATTTCACTGTTCTTTTCAGAACTTTATATTTCACTGAGTGTAAAATCCAAATTCCTTACCAAGGCTTCCACAGCCCCATGTGGCCTGGCTGAACTGGCCTTCTATTTTTTTTTTTTTTTAAATTGAAGTATAGTTGATTTTCAGTGTTTCAGGTGTACAGCAGAGTGATTCAGTTATACCATATATATATATATATATGTATATATGTACATATATGTGTATATATATATCCTTTCTCAGATTCTTTTGCTTTATAGGTTATTACAGGATACTGAGTATAGTTCCGTGTTGTACAACAGTAGTTCCTTGTACAACAGTTGGTCCTTGTTGTTTATCTTTTATATGTAGTAGTGTGTATCTGTTAATCTCAAATTCCTAATTTATACCCCCACGCTTTTTCCTTTGGTAACTATAAGTTTGTTTTCTATGTCTGTGAGTCTATTTCTGATTTGTAAATAAGTTCATTTGTACTATCTTTTTAGATTCCACGTATAAGTAATATCATAAAATATTTGTCTTTCTCTGATTTACTTCACTTAGTGTGATAATCTTTAGGTCCGTCCATGTCGCTGCAAATGGCATGATTTCACTCTTTTTTATGGCTGAGTAATATTCCATTGTATATACACACCACATCTTCTTTATCCATTCATCTGTCGATGGACACTTAGTTTGCTTCCATGAGCTGACTATTATAAATAGTGCTGCTGTGAACAGTGGGGTGCGTGTATCTTTTCGAACTAGAGTTTTCATCTTTTCCAGGTATGTGCCCAGGAGTGGGACTGCTGGATCGTATGGCAGCTCTATTTTTGATTTTTAGGAAACCTCCATGCTGTTCTCCACAGTGGCTGCACCAGTGGCCTTCTGCCTTTCTCTGGTGTTCCCCCTTGCTCACTCCATGCCAGCCACATTGGCCTCCTTGCAGGTCTTTGCGCTTGTCTGACAGGCTGCTCTCTTCTCACAGCCTTTTCACAGCTCTCTCTGAGCCACTCTTTCCTCAGTTATCTACTTGGTTGAGTCCCTGACCTCCTTCAAGTCGTCACTAAAATCTTCCCTCCACAGTGGGGCCTGTCCTGACCGCCCTGTTCAGTACTGCAGTCTGCACCTACCTGCCCTGCACTCCTGATCTCTCTAGCCCTCCTCTGATCTTTCTCCTATAGCAGCCAGCATCTTCTGATTTAGCATATAATTTACGTTGATGTTATTTTTATTTTTTAATACTTTTTTCCCCACTAGAATTAAGTTCTACAAGAGCAGAGATCTTTGTTTCGTTTACAGATATAAACTTTTAGAATAGTGCTTCATGTTCTTTAAAATGAATATCTAGCAGTCCTATTGAGATATATTGGTATAAAACCCCAAACAATAGAATTTAAAGTGCTAGGGTAAACTTTTTAAATTAATAATTTATTTCCTCAAGTAAGCAGTCTAATGCAGAAGATGTTTTCACTCTGGGATCTGTTTTGAATTTTGGTTTAACAACATGTCAGCCATATGAGAATAGAGATTTTTCCCCTTAACAGAGCTCTAGCTGCCCACCTGTTGCTATACTTTGATAGTACCTTTACCATCAAACAGTGGTCTTCAGACTTGTGTATAAGTACCTCTGGTGACATGCAAAGATTTTACAAGGTCCAGGTAGACCCAGATAGTTTTCAGGAACTCAGCTTCTCCTTCCTCAACTTCCGTATGTATGCTTTCCTAAAATTTTCTGCCTGAATACATACTTGTAATGGAGGCAACGTGCCATCTCCTTTCTCATCTCCTCTTCATAAGCTCTGACCTCTCCCATTAGAAAATAAAGATATACCGCTCACCCACTGATTGCCTCGGAACCTAAAATCCTCCTGAGTGTCATACGAAGGGACAATTCAAAATAATGTTTTAGATGTTAAGAATGCAAATGACATAATGACTCGGTAAGATCTTCTTGCAAGTCCTGTGGTTTCTAATTGTTCTCAAAAAAACTGATAGGGTTGTCATTCATAATTTCTGATGATAGATCACCACATGATTTTTGGAACATAACTCAAAATTTATGGTTTTTAAAACATGAGTCTTAAATATTTTATGTTAAATATCATTGCATAAAAGACACTTCAGATCGGTATAAACTGAACTTGAAAGGCTGATGGAGATTTTTTTCTGTTAGAAAAATCTTATTTTCTGAATATTAATAGTTCAGTTTATATTGTGATTTTATTAGTATTTGACAGATTTGTTTTAGTATTGGTTTTTGCCCTTCAAATTTAGAAACGTGTTCCTTTTCCACAATCTTTAATACAAACTTAAAATTAAAGTTGATTGAAACTGATATATATAGGAAAGTGATTTGTAATTTTCCCAGCTGTTTGTTTTTTTTCAGAAGCAGTAGAGGGAACTAACAAAAAGAAAATAATGTAGAATATTAAAATTTCAACCCAGATTTTTTTCTCCCCATCAGATTTTATTTGAAGTGAATGTCTTTTTTGACTAAACTTAAGTTTTCCTTTAAACATATGAAATTGTTTAAGGAAATAAATCAGCTGTAATTAAAGTTAGGAAGCTTCTGAAACTTCTCCAATGCCAAGTATTAATTTTACTGAAAAGCCAATTATATTTCTGACCATTGTTTTATAGCTTATAGTCAAGAAAAATGTAGTTAATATCTGTAAGAATTTTTGAAGAAGCATGGAATTTTGATTATCTGAACCAAGTTGCTTAGTATAAGCTCTCAGAGTACAGTATAAGCTCTAGAGGCATTTCTGCATCTTACTTCAGTTCTGAGACAGTTACTTCAGTGTGGCCTCTAAACTACCTAATTTTTGGTACCCTGCACTGCTGAAAAATAAAGTTAAAATTCCCTTCTCAAAACATTGGTAGTGACTAATATCAAAGTGTCTCTGTGACGCCAAAAGATGCCATGTAAGTAATGTTGTGGTCAGAGGAGGAAAGAGGCTGATTTACCCCCTCTTCATTTTCTCTTCTGGATTCCATAAAAACAAGCATTACACTTGTCTACCTAACTCATTATCCTATCTTTATAGGTGCTAATTAATTTCAGTTCAGTATTTTGTGAACCCTATGAAGTATAAAGCCCTGTAGGATAGTAGGATAGTAAAAAATGAACCAACTTAGTTTCTGTTTCCTGGGAGCATAGAATCTAGGAATATTTTGTCGTAGTGTGTAGCTGAAATAGCACCTTTGAAGAGTTGCGAATGAATCTCTAAACATCCCACTAATCCCCTAATAGTTTTTTACTGAATTAACATTTATTTAAACTTCTTTATAGTAAAAATTAGACATAACTACCTTTTGGGAGGAGGGAATTATTTTACTTTTCGGAACAGATTTACATTATCCAGTACAAAGAATTAGGTTCATCTTAGCTATTGTATTTTCTTTCAGGTTCAACAGTGACCTCCTCGTGCACTATTAGATTTGGTGATGCCATATTTACACTCTTTAGATTCCTAATATTAGCCATATAGGCCTTCAGAAGCCCTTAGTTTTTATCCCTTGTTCACTTTTTCATGTAGTAAGTTCTCACTGGCTGCCTATTAGGTTAGACACTATGCTAGGTACCAGAGATACAAGAGTAAGCAAAAATACAGCTTGACTTTATTGTAGTTTAACTCATATCTTCTTTCATCTTTCATGTTTATAAGCTAATGACAGATTGGCCTACATGTTCTGATGCAGTTGTCACTTCTTTATTTATCTGAAATAAATTCAGTTGTCTCTAGAAGTATCTTAGCTTTCTTCATTTTCATTTGAAGAATTGACCCCTTAATCTCATTCATCTCATTCACTGCTTAGCTCTGCTGTTCATGATAAAAATAGGGGTATTATCCATGACTAGTTTTATTCAGAAATAGCTTTATCTTGCTTTTTGAACACATTCTCATCATATCATTCATGATCACTTTTATGAAGTGATTCAAATAAAAGTAGTAAACAACAACCTTGTCCTCATTAATCCAGCTTTTAGTTTTCTGCCATAAGTATATATTTAATTCATGATTTTGGGTTATCTATATAGTGTTCTCAGCCCCTCAATTTTGTTTCATAAATGGTACTAATTTTCTTGAATAAGCTTTGATGTAATGCATACATTTGAAGTTAAAATAACTGTTATTTTGGTGCAAACTTTAAAGGCTATATATAAAAGGAATCAGAAGAAAGAGAAAAAACATATTTGCTATTGATATGATTGCCTGCCTAGAAAAATTCAAGAGAGAATCAACTAAAAAACTACTAGAATTGATAAATGATTTTTATTTAGTAAGATGGCCTCTTGCCATATCAACATTAAAAAGCCCAGTTTCCTTTTATTAGTAATAACCAATTAGAACATGTAATATAAAAATTATCCATTTCATGATAGCAACCAAAATAATAATGCATATAGGAATAATTTGGAAGATGCACTGCAGACTCTTAGTACTGAGGGGAATACAGTGGGGCTTTTTCACTTTTTACTCTCTGTGCTTCTGTATTGTTTTCATGTTTACAATGAGTATATATGTGTGTTTCTGTATTGTTTTCATGTTTACAGTGAGTATATATGTGTTTGTGTATAAATGTATATGCATATTACTTATACAGTCATAAATTAGTATGTTTAAAACCGAATAATTTAAAATAGTTTCTAATGTACACTGTTTCAGGGTGCCCAGGAACGGATAGATAGCTTGCGTCGAACTGGAGTGATCCATGAAAAACAGACTGCTGTGTCAGTAGAAAACTTCATTGCAGAATTGCTTCCTGACAAGTAAGAGGATTTTTTTTTAACATAGTTATAATTTTTTTAGAAAACTTACAAGACAAAATCTATTCTCTTAGCAGCTTTCAAATGTACAAAAAGTATTATTAACTATAGTCACCATGCTGTACATTATATTCTCATGTCAACTGGAAGTTTGTACCTTTTAATCCCCTTTATCCATTTTACTCCCCCTCCCACCCCTGCCTCTGCATCCACCAATCTCTCCTTTGTATCTGTGAGTTTGCTTTTCCCCCCACATGTGAGATCATACAGTATTTGTCTTTCTCTATTTGACTTACTTCGGTTAGCTTAATGACTTCAGTGTCCATACACGTTGCTGCAAATGGCAAGGTTTTCCTTCCTTTTCAATGGAATAATATTTCATTGTATATATACGTACATATTTATGTGTGAGTGTGTGTATAAATCACATTTTCTTTATCATCAGCAGACATTTAAGTTGCTTCCATGCCTCGGTTGTTAGAAATAATGCTGTAGTGAACAGGGGGATGCATATGTCTTGTTGAGTTAGTATTTTCGTTTCCTTTGGATAAATACCCAGAAGTGAACTTTATGGATTATTTGGTAGTTCAGTTTGTGAGGAACCTCCATACTGTTTTCCATAGTGGTTGTACCAATTTACAGTCCCACCAACAGTGCACAAGGGTTCCCTTTTCTCCACCTCTTTGTGAACACTTATTTCTTGTTTTTTGATAATAGCCATTCTAACAGTGTGAGGTGTTATCTTATTGTGGTTTTGATTAGCATTTCCCTGGAGGATTAGTGATGTTGAGCACCTTTTCACGTATGGCCATCTGTATGTCTTCTTTGGAAAAGGAGGCTAATCAGATCTTCTCCTCATTTTTTTATTGGATTGTTTGGTTTTTGCTGTTGATTAGTATGAGTTCTTTATATATTTTGGATATTAGCCCCATATCAGATATATGATTTGCAGGTATTGTCTGTCATTTGGTAGGTTTCCTTTTCATTTTGTTGATAGTTTCCTTTGCTGTGCAGAAACTTTTTAGTTTTATGTAGTCCCACTTGTTTTTGATTTTGTTGCATTTGCTTTCGGTGTCAAACCCAGAAAACATCATTGCCACAACAGATATCAAGGAGCTTACTGCCTATGTTTTCTTCTAGTTTTTTATGGTTTCAGATGCTATGCTCAAGTATTTAATCCATTTTGATTAATTTTTATCTCTGGTGTGAAATTGTGGTCCAGTTTTCTCAACACCATTTATTGAAGAGACTGTCCTTTCCCTATGGTATATTCCTGGCTGTTTTGTCATAAACTAATTGGCCATAAATGCATGGGTTTATTTCTGGGCTCTATTGCATTGATCTATATTTTTGTTTTTTATGCAAGTACCATACTGTTTTGATTACTGTTGCTACGTATTATAATTTGACATCAGGGAGCATATTGCCTCCAGCTTTGCTCTGCTTTCTCAAGATTTGCTTTGGCTATTCAGGGTCTTGTGGTTGCATACAAATTTTAGGATTGTTTGTTCTATTTCTGTGGAAAATACTGGAATTTTGATAGGGATTGCATTGAGTCTGTAGCTTCCTTTGGGTAATAGGAGCATTTTAACAATGTTCATTCTGCTAGTCCATGGGCATGGAATATATTTCCATTTATTTGTGTCTTCTTTAGTTTCTTTCATCAATGTCTTACAGTTTTCAGAGTAGACAACTTTCACCTGCTTGGTTAAATATATTCCTAACTATTTTATTCTTTTTGATCTAATTGTAAATGGTATTTAAAATTTTTTTCTTCTGATAGTTTGCTATTAGTGTATAGAAATACAACAAATTTTGGGGTATTGAATTTGTATCCTGCAACTTTACTGAATTTACTAGTTTTAACAGTTTTTTGGTGGTAGCTTTAGGTTTTTCTATATATAATATGTCATGTGCAAATAGTGACAGTTTTACTTCTTCCTTTCTGATTTGGATGCATTTTTTTTGTTGCCTAATTACTCTGACTAGGACTTCCAATACCATGCTGAATAAAAGTGGGAAGAGTGGGCATTCTTGTCTTGATCTTAGAGGTAAAAGCTTTTTAGCTTTTCACTGTTGAGTATATTAGCTATGGGCTTGCCATAGATGACTTTGATTATGTTGAGGTATGTTCCTTCTGTATCCACTCTGTTGAGAGTTTTTGTCATTAATGGATGTCGAATTTTGTCCAATACTTTTTATAGCTCTGTTGACATGATCGTATGATTTTATCTTTCATTTTGTTAATGTGGTGTAGCACATTGATTTATTGGCACATTCTGAACCATCCTTGCATCCCTGGCCCACTTGATTATGGTATAGATCCTTTTAATGCATTGTAGAATCTGGTTTGCTAGTATTTCACTGAGGATTTTTACATCTCTGTTTTTCAGGGATATTGGGCCTTTAATTTTCTTCTGTGTAGTGTCCTTGTCTGGGTTTGGTATCTGGGTTTGGTATCAGGGCAATGCTGGCCTTGTAAAATGAGTTTGGAAGTGTGTCTCATCTTCTATTTTTTGGAAGAGTTTGAGAAAGATTGGTATTAATTCTTCTCTAAATCTTTGGTAGAATTCACCAGTGATACCATCTGGTTCTGGACTTTTGTGTGTTGGGAGGTTTTTGATTACTGATTTGGTCTCCTTACAAGTGATCCGTTTGTTAAGATTTTCTGTTTCTTTTGATTCAGGTTGTGTGTTTTTAGGAATTCATGCATTTCTAGGTTGTCCAGTTTGTTGGCGTATAATGGTTCAGTAAGAGGCTTATTATGTTTCTCTTAGGAGCAAAATATGATTGCTTACACTGAACATCTAGTAAAAAAATGTATCCTATTTTAGAACCAGAGAGAAAATTACGTTCCGGTCTAGCTCTGTCATCTAACTAGCTATGTGACCTGTGTAGCTCAGCTCACCTTTCTGCTCGTTTCTCCTTTTTAATTATAAAATGGACATTGTGTTCCCTGCATGCTAAGATTGTGTTAATAATCAATTACATATGATACAGTGATTTAGTTATTGGCTTGGATGTTGACCTCCAGTAACAATCATTTACACAGTCATTCAGAGTAATGGAAGGTATGGCAAGAGGGCCTGGAGGCAGTCACTAGGTTTGAGTTCTGTTGAACACTACCTCTCATCTATTTAGTTTGGAAAAACCCTCCAGCAACATAATTCATCTTTTTTTTTTTTAAATATCTTTTCACACTGATAGGTATCACCAAACACCTGTCAGTAGAGGAACATATTTTTTTATTTTTTAAATTCTTGGCTGCATTGGGTCTTCGTTGCTGCACGTGGGCTGTACATAAAATGCTATGTACATTTTCAATGGGATTAACTTGATGTGGAGATGGTGTCAGATAAGATCCGTGAATGATTGGGACTTGAGCTGAATTTTGAAGAGTAGGTAAAATTTGGTTAAGTAGAAAAGAATAGCTAGGACGTTCTGCATGGAGGAGAAGTGTGCAGATGATTAAGATGTATTCAGGGGTCAGTGATTTTATCAGCTTGGCTGAACACTGTTGGATAGGAAATCAGAAAGTAGCTTGAAGAGCTTTGATTGCTAGGTTGGGAAGTTTGAACTTTCTATGTAAGCACCAAGCAACCATCCAGTGATGATGACTATTAAAAGGTTAACAGAGGGGGAAACTGAAATATTCATTTAAGGGCTACCTTAGAGATTCCATTGTGCCTTTTTCCATGTATTATGTTTTAATAAAAATTATGACTTTGATAATACTGAACTACTTTCAATACCATTTACCCCCTTCATCTTTTGCAGTATTAAGTATCTTAATTGTGTACATATTTTAAACTCCTAAGATATTAGTATAGTTCTGTACACTCTATTCACTTATATTTATTCTCTGAATTCTTTCCTGCATTTTTGGTTTTTCTGTCTGGGATCATTGTCATTCTGCCTCAAGAGCATCCTTTGGTACATATACATTGTGATGGAAGACTTTAGCCAGGAGTTCTCTCAGCTTTTGTCTGAAAGTGCCTTTAAAGCACCTTTATTTTCACAGGGTGTTTTTTTCTGGATGTAGAAGTATGGATTGGCAGATCTTTTCTTTCAGTACTTTAAAGATGCTGTTGTACTGTTTTCTGGCTTCCATCATTTCTGTTACAGCAGCTATCCAGCTTGTTTCTGTGAAGAGAATGTATTGTTTAGCTGCATTTAGGATTTTTTCTGTCATTTTATTTTTGCAGTTTTGTATGGTAGGTACAGGGGTGTGTGTTTGCTTAGGTATTGAATTTTTGTGGATTCCCTGAGCTTGATTCTTTCTTTCATTGGATTTTATGTCTTTCATCAGTTTTGGAAAGTTCTTGGCCATTGGATCTTCAGAATTGGCTTCTGGCCCATTTTCTCTCTTCTCTTTCTAGGACTATAATTACATGCTTGTTCACCTTCTGACTGTGCCTCAGAGTTCTCATTTGGTCAGTCCCCTCTTTCCCCTACTTCCTCACTCTGATTCTTCTGCTGTGTAGCCCATACATTGATTTTTTTTAAAAAAATAGATTTAATTTACTATTGAATACCTGTATTTTCTATTTCGACTATCTTTACCTCTCTCTTTCCTTGAATATGAGTCATATTCATTTTAAGATCTTTGTCTACTGAATCCAGTGCGTGGGCCTCTTTTAGCCTCCTTTTGGTGTGACAATAAGGTGCTGTCTTTGTGGATGCCTCATAATCTTTGAAAGCCAGGCATTGTTTATAAGAAACTCGAGAGTCTTGAGGTAATTTTGAGAAGGTTCACTCTTCCCTCTAATAAACAGAGTAGTGAGGTGTGTGGACGGGGTAGTTTGGTGCACTTTAGATAGACTGACCTGAGTCCAGGCTGGGTTGTGCTCAGGGTCAGCTGAAAGTCTTCAGCATACCTTTGAAAGGTTGTCCCTGTCCAGAATGTTACTCCATTTTGTCTTCCTTGCTTCTACAGCTCTTGGATGCCATTAGGTATGACTTGTATACTCATCCAGCTTTTCATTGGGAGCACTGGTCTGCCATCAACTGCTCCATCATACCTAGATGTGCTATTTTTCCTACCTTTTTTTGAGCAGAAGACTAGCAAATAAGGAAGATTAGGAATAGTAATTGGTATTAGGAAGTCTGTGGATGGTTTCCAGTATGGTTTAAGGAGGAGAGGGTGAAAAGGCTGTAATATTAAGATACAGAAGGGGACTAGAGGAAGGACATGAGAACAAACAGCAAACCCATGACGCAAAACAAACACTTGATCGTTTGCTTTGGCTACTTCTCTCTGTGGTGTTCCCATGAAAAATAAATGGACAGAAGATAGTCAGGAAAATACATGCTTATAACTGAGTCAAGAAAAGACCATTGGTGTTTGCCTCCTAATAGTAAAGCCAGTATAGACCTAGCTATTTGTGATAAACTTTGCATCAGTTCATGCTACATGAGGGAAATTAGCATGTTTTATACCAAAATGGAAAAATAACCTGTGTGAACATGAATTGTCCTTATTCTGAGATTAACCTATCAAGTTCTAAAACCAAGGGTTATGTGTGAAATGGGTTAAAATGTCCTTCTGTGAAGTGACTGGTGGTAGTGGATGGTCTTTCTTTGATAAAATACAAATTGGCATACCTGTGTCAGCTCCTCAGGTGCTATTTTGATTTTTTTCCTGCTACATGAAATCTAAATGTCTTGGAACCACCATTCTTAAGCCTTTTTTAAGTCTAATCGAGTCTGTCTTATTTCCCCAACCGCATGGAGAGGGTGTGGAGAAGGAGAGCATTCTTTAGCAATTGTCCTTGAGTGTGAACAGTGGAGAGCACCACTTTTCCTCCTGCTGGGTGGGGAGTGGGAGTGGGGTGGAAGGACAGGAGGAAGGAGAGAGAAGACAGCGTTTCCTCAGCCAATAGCACTAGTCAGGGAAATGGAAGAGGTCTCGGTGGGCTTGACAGTGACGGCAGTTTAGATTTGAGTTGAGAAGGATGGGATATCCAGGTTGACACACTCGGGAGTGTGACAGTAGTTTGGAGAGGAAGGGGAGTTTTTCTCGTGTGATCACCGGCATTGTAGGGGAGACTGCTCGTACCTTCAGGGTTGCTGCTTTTCAGGACGTCCGTGCTGTGCCTGGAAGCTTAGTCACTACAGTTATTCTCTGCCATCTGCATAATACACAAATCATATAAAATAAAACACTGATTCATCATATACCAAATAAATTATTTAAAATAATGATTCATATAATAAATAAAATAACTAAGGTTCTTAATTTAAAGGAAAATTTTAGGATGTGAATACTACAGACATTATAAACACTCAAAGTTATTCTACATATTGTTTTGTTGTTTCTTTGAATATGTAAATAAGTTTCCTAATCATATTGTATTTCATCGCACTTTAATCTGTATATTTTAAAATTTTCTTGCTCTGTATCTTATTTAAACTCATGATTTCCTGATTCTGGCTAGTTAAAATGCTAGTGATATTACAGATGACCTCACCTAAGTCAGTTTATAACTATCACTTTTTACGTGTATCTTTAAATTGAAGAAAGTTTTCTTGATTTCATGAGGCTGTTTTCACACTGATTCGTTGTGAACAATTCAGAAAGTGTGATTAGAAGGAATTATCAGGAATGAGGAGAGGATTTGTTATTTCCTGAATGAGTTTATTTTTATAGTAACTTTGCAACTTGCCTATATATTATAGAGTTGGTAATATAAATTTTCCCATATTTTAGCAAGTGACATTTTTAATTACGATGTTATTTGCATTTTCAAATGAGTAGATTTATCTGTTGCATATTTGAGCACCCCTAATTGCCATTCTTTTCTCCAAATCTTAGCAAGAAAAGGAACTTTCCATGAGTAATTTCAATTATTTTTTCTTTGTTGTTTTTCCTTCTCTGAATTAAGCCAACAGGGTAATTTTATATGTTGTTTTATAGATTGTCCTATTGAAAATTTCAAGGAAATGTTTTTCTAGTCAATCTGGTAATGTTTTATCGGAATGTTAGTACTTTATCTATTCACCATAACTCATTTAGCACATACACAATGTGAAACTCATACATTCTGTTGCAGATGGTTTGACATTGGCTGTCTGATAGTTGAAGACCCTGTGCATGGTATTCATCTAGAAGCATTTACACAAGCCACACCAGTACCCTTGGAATTTGTACAACAGGTTAGTTTTATCCTTTTCTTTTTCATTATGCTTCAGAGAAACCTGAAATACTGTTTTCAAAATAAGATTTTTCATTGTTTTGCTTCACTTGTTCCTTTTAGCCTTTTCTCTTTGCTTTTCAATTTTCTATTCCTTCCATGTTGTTTTAGTACCTCCCTACTTTCGTTTTCCAGCGGTCTTTGTCAAGGTAAGCCATTACATGGTTAATGCTCTTTTTCTCATTGTTTTCCCTCTTTTTATGATTGTGTTCACTACCTTGTGATTGGAAAAAAAATTTGTGTTCACCTTTCATTAACTCTCCTTTATCTCACATTTTATTTTCTGCTGTTACTCTATTGTCCTCATTTTCCTCTTTAGTTTGTTCAGCTCTAAAAACATGTAGAAACACATTTAGAAGTTTACAAACCTTGGATGAAAGTCACATGTCTTTTCAGTTTGTTGAAAACGTAGTTTCCAGAAGAATGTTAGCATTAATATAAAAGGGTTTTCATTCCTTCTATATTTTTATGTACTTTTAATCCTTAAATGAAATAGAATATAAGTTTGTTTACATTGGAATCTTTGTACTCTGAAATGGTATTTTTCCTGTCTTCCATTTAATTTCCATCACATTTTTATGTATGTACCTTGTTAAATGTCATTTCAAAACTCTCTAAAGTTATTTGGGACTTTAGGTATTGGAGAATTTGCTAAAGCTACTGGGTTCTCCCCCAAAAGCATGCATGTATGATGTATGCACTCACATATAAATTTGGCTCACATGTTTACAGAGCCCCTGAAAGCAACCTGTGGCCTTCTTAGGGGTGTACAGGTTAGATGGGGAATAAGAATTTATGCTTGGAATTTTTAAGTTTATTGAACCTTTACTTACACCATAATTTTACCAAAATTTCTCTTCAGAAGTTTTCTCTTCAGAAGTTGAAGACATTTTTATACATGGTACTATTAAACTCACTCCAATGTGAAGGTGATTAAAAGATTGTACACTATTATACAATAATTTAGAAAAATTACAGAAAATGGTTGATTTTCTAGGAAAATATTCTTGAATCAACAATGGCAGTTTATAACCATTAGGTTGATCAAAACCAGTCACATTTTGGCAGTTTCATATGATTTAACCTAATTATCTTAGTGAAGCCTTTTGATGCAAGAGTTTCATCTAGCTCCAAAAAAATCACTGAGTTTTAATGGTGTTGTGAGGTCTACAAGGTATTCAAAGAATACGTGATTCTCGTGCATAGAGGTAGAAAGTTTTCCATTTTATTCTGTGAGACTAGCTTGTAACCTAACGAAAAAATAAATTATAATACAGTCAGTATCACTTAAGTAAACAGTAAAACTAATAAAAGTTTGAAATGTATTTATTAGAACATTAAAGTGTGGGGGGGGTAGTTTTCCCCATGCCACCTAGCAGTTCTTAGGAACAGCTGGATATCCTATGGATATCCTATAATTCAACTCAATTCTGACACCTATCCCACAGGTTAAGGGCTCAGTCTGACAAGACTGCCTGCACCCCTCCTTTCCAGACACCTATCAATCACAAGTCCAGGTTGTTACCTGAACTTCTGACTGACTGGCTGTATGTCAGAGGAAATCAGAGATTCTCATTTGCTAGAGTAGCTCACAGAATTCAGGAAACCCACTTCACCCTAGATCACAGGTTTATTATAAAAGGATATAAGTCAGCAGCAGCCAGATGGAAGAGATGCATAGGGCAAGCTATGGAGAAAGGAGGTGGAGCTTCCATACCCTCTCCTAGTGCTCCACTCTCTCCAAATCTCCACACCTTCACCAACCAAGGAACTGTCTAAACCCTGTCCTTTATATTTTATAAATCAGAATATCACAATCCACTCCCTGGTCTTTGAACATGTATCCCTTATAGTAAAACAGCCATAAATGTTAAATGATACCTGGCATCCCAGTTTGTCATTAATAACTATTTAGTACATTGTCATATCATGAGAAAGTCTCCCAGCATGAGGGCACATGGGTTTGCAGGTTTCAAAAGCAGGAGTGGAAAATTGTTTTCTTAAGTTCTCAGAAAGAGAAATTAAGGAAGAAATTAATGAAGCAATCCCATTTACCATTCACATCAAAATGAATAACATACCTAGGGATCAACCTATGTAAGGAGGCAAAAGACCTGTACTCCAAAAACTGTTTAAGACTGAATGAAGAAATTGAAGATGACACAAACAAATGGAAAGATACCATGGTTTTGGATAGAAGAATCAATATTGTTAAAATGACCATACTACCTAAGGCAATCTACAGACACAAGACCCCTAATAGCCAAAACAATCTTAAGAAGAATGAAGCTGGAGGAATCACACTCCCTGACTTCAGACTATGCCACAAAGCTACAGTCATCAAAAACAGTATGGTACTGGCACAAAATACACAGATTTAATGTAACAGGATAGAAAGTCTGGAAATTAATTGACCTCAGGTGTGTCGGTTTATCTACAGCAAGGGAGATAAGGATATACAGTGGAGAAAAGATAGTCTCTTCAATAAGTGGTGCTGGAAAAAGTAGACAGCTACATGTAAAAGAATGAAATTAGAACATTCTCTAACATCATGTACAAAAATAAACTCAAACGTGGATTAAAGACCTAAATGTAACACTGGATACTATAAAACTCTTAGAGGAACACATAGGCAGAAGACTCTGACATAAATCACAGCAATATTTTTTGGATACGTCTCCCACAGTAATGGAAATAAAAGCAAAAATAAACAAATGGGACCTAATTAAACCTTAAAAGCTTTTGCACAGCAAAGGAAACCATGAACAAAATGAAAAGACAACCTGCAGAATGGGAGAAAATATTTGCAAAGGAAGCAACCAACAGGGATTAATCTCCAAAATATACAAACAGCTCATAAAACTCTACCACAAAAAAACAACCCAATCAAAAAATGGGCAGAAGACCCAGAGACTTTTCTTCAAAGAAGACATACAGATGACCAACAGGCACATGAAAAGATGTTCAACATCAATAATTATTAGAGAAATGCAAATCAAAACCACAATGAGGTTATCACCTCCCACCAGTCAGAATGGCCATCATCAAGAAGTGTACAAATAATAAATGCTGGAGAGGGTGTGGAGAAAAGGGAATCCTCCTGCACTGTTGGTGGGAATGTATGGAGAACAGTATAGAGGGTCCATTAAAAAAACTAAAAATAGAGCTATCATATGATCCTGCAATCCAACTCCTGGGCATATACCTAGAAGAGGCAAAAACTCTAATTTGAAAAGATACGTACACCCCTATGTTCACAGCAGCACTATTTACAATTGCCAAGACATGGAATCAACCTAAGTGTTCATCAACAGATGACTGGATAAAGAAGATGTGTACATATATACAATGGAATATTGCTCAGCCATTAAAAAGAATGAAATAATGTCATTTTGCAGCAACATGGATGGATCTAGAGATTATCATACTAAGTAAGTCAGACAGAGAAGGAAAAATACATATCACTTATATGTAAAAAAAAAATGGTACAAATGAACTTATTTAGAAAACAGAAATAGACTCAGAGACTTAGAAAGCAAACTTTTGGTTACCAAAGGGGATAGTGGTGGCGTGGGGCAAGGAGATAAATCAGGAGTTTGGGGTTAACGAATACACACTACTATATAAAAAGTAGATAACAAGGACTTACAGTTTCCTGTGCTATACAGTATTCAATATCTCGTAGTAGTCTATAATGAAAAAGAATCCGAAAAAGAATAGATCTGTACATACATATGTATAAATGAATCATTTTGCTGTATACCTGAAACTAACCCAACATTGTAAACCAACTATACTTCAATTTAAAAAAACAGCAGGAGGGGTGTCAGAGATACAGTATATGGCTTCACCCTTTCAGGCATGTAGTATAATAGAGCTAAGAGATGGTATCATCTCTTGCTCTGTGCCTTTTTTTTTTTTTCCCTTTTCTCCATTCATATCCAAACTTCTCCACCTTTGGAAGGGACATTAGGTTCAGCAACTGTGCTGGTCTAGTGCTGCAACTGTGCTGATCTTGCTAATCAGCAATTGCTGATTACAGACAGCAATACTAGGCTAGCAGATGCCTCCCCCTCATCCACTTCTATTCAGATAAGTTAAGGTTACATAGGTGCAGAACAGGTGGGCTGTCTTTACCACCAGCCCATATAGCAGCAATCACTGTTAGCCCCATTTTTTCAGATGGAGTGAAGGCACATCTTGCCCTAAAGGCCCTTAGGAGTTGTAACAAAGATTAAAAACATAGTTACAATAAAGGTGTTAACAACAACAACAACAAGAGTGCTGAACCAGAAACTGTAACTGAGCATTTGCCTCTACCACTGGGTAAGAAAAGCCCCACCTAGAGTCACTGTCTCTACCTGTAAAGAACCGTTTGTAGTCCCCCAGGGCTACCAACTAACTTGCTATGTTCAGGGCCTTCCTAACAGGAAATCTGCCACATAGCCATCTGCAGTCTCTGTCTTTTTTGCTGGTCGACAGAACAGTTTTTATTGGCATTTTGTGACTCAGAGTGTACAAGAAGAATGGGTCTAGATTCAGCCCATCTCTGCATTGCTGCACTAACCCCATATTCACTCACTTCATGAACCCAGGTGGCCGTCTTGAGAGAGAGCAGGGGGATATCTGATTGTTGATTCCATTCACCTTCCAAGCCTGGAAAGGAGTTCTTCTGATGGGCATCAACATGTTCTAGTTTAATGCATCCCTCTAGTTCCCACAGTGATTTCCACAGGGTTGTGTGTCCCATATGGGCATCCTTCTAATAGGCCAGGTTTCCATTGCCCTCCTGCCTGACCATATGGCCAGGCCATTGACCACTGCCCATGACTCAGGAAAAACCAGAAGATAGGAGATTATATCACTGTTCAATTCTTTCATCACTGCTGGGAAAACAGCATGCAGTTCAGCCTTGCCTGTCTGATTTGTTTTTACCTTCCTCAGTCAGAGCAGTGGACTTCCAAATAGTATGTTATCCATCCACCTTGGAACTGCTACCCATAAACCAAGCAGCTCTTGGTTGGTCAGTTAAGAGCTGTTCATAGGGCACTGTCTACATGGCAGTCGGTTCCGGCAGCTTCTCGGGTGACTCCAAAATCTGTCCTAGAGGAAAAGAGACACCGAGCTTGTTAGTCTCCTCCCTGTATTCCCCAGACAGCATGTTCCTGTATAAACCGTTTCCATTATGGTGGAACTCTTCCGGGCACTGCCATCCCTATTAGGGTGTTTCTCCATCATCCCAGACATTTTGGGTATTTCACATTTCAGTATCATTTTATGCCCTTTAGTCATATGAGTAGCTTCAATTAATAATGTCCAGTGGCTAGGTAGTAAACATGCCTCAAATGGAAATTCTGTAGTTCGAAGTTCAAGTAGTCATTGCTGGGAGGCACTCACAGATTTTTGCCATAAGCCTCAGTCTACGTTCCACATAGGGCTGTGGCGCAGAGAGTTTTGTCCCTACCAGCACTCCAACTTCTATTCCACACTGCAGGCTCAGACAATCTTACTGGTTCCATAGAGCATGTCCAGTTAATAATGCTTGAAGGGTGGCTTTCCATCCCTTCTGTTTTACAATACTAGATAAGGGAAACGTTCCCCAGTGAGATACAGTGTCCATCCCCAAAATATAATCAGGTGAAAAAAAACACCATCACTTCACATGAAACCAGTTCAAACACACCAAGTCTCCTACAAACTTATACTGTAATTCCATCATCACTTATGTTCCTCACTGTAGCCCCCATTGAGACTTCATCAGTGGGTTTTGGTTTTGTAATACTAGGTAGGGGAAGTGTCAACTTTCATAATCCTATCAACCATTACATTTTTACTTTCTTTCAGTCTAATTGTAGCACACATCAGGCCTTCACTAGTGGACTTTGGTAACACAGCTCAAGGGAAACTTCTCTTCTCCACTCCTGACCATTTTACTCACTCTTGTACAAAAGTCTTTGGGTCCCCAGCTAGGGATTGAGCCAAGGGGTTTTGGCCCATTTGTCAGTCTTTATCTTGATTAATCTGCCTAGTCACTGCCCCAATTGATTGTCATTTCTACCTTCAGACTTTTAAAATTTCTCCTAACTAGGATAAATAGAGCAGACTTATTTGGGGCCCTTCAGTGTTGGGGAACCAGCAGGGAGTCCCACTCAACCTTTGGTAGTGCTGTGTTAAAACCTGTTTTAATCCCACCTATGTCTGTTTTATTCATCCTGTTTCTTAATGGCCATCTGAAGATTTCCACCCTGCTGGGATAAGTTCTGTGAATCTCCTGTTTCCTCTGTTTCATCCCAATCAAAATTACTTTATTCACCTATGTCTTCATAACTTTTTAAAATTTCCACCTTGTTGGGCAACTAGAGAAAGAAGAACAACCAAAAAAAAAAAAACCCTAAATTAGCAAAAGGAAATAAATCATAAAGATCAGAGCAAAAATAAGTATTGGGTTGGCCAAAAAGTTCATTCGGTTAGTAAATACATTGTTCAATAAAATTCTTGGTGAAAATGAAAAACTGTGTCTTATTTTTACTTAAAACTGAAAGAACTTTTTGGCCAACCCAATAAAATAGAGATGAAGAAAAAATAGAAAAGATCAATGAAACTAAAAGCTGGTTCTTTGAAAAGATAAACAAAATTGATAAATCTTTAGCCAGACTCATCAAGAAAAAAAGGGGAGGGTGCAAATCAATAAAATTAGAAATGAAAAAGAAGTTACAACAGATGCTACAGAAATACAGAGGATCATAAGAGACTACTACAAGCAACTATATGCCAATAAAATGGACAACCTAGAAAAAATGGACAGATAAGAAAGGTATAGCCTTCCAAGACTGAACCAGGAAGAAATAGAAAATATGACTCACAAGTACTGAAGTTGAAACTGTGATTGAAAATCTAACAGCAAACAAAAGGCCAGGACCAGATGGCTTCACAGGTGAATTCTATCAAACATTCAGAGAAGAGTTGACACCTACCCTTCTGAAACTCTTCCAAAAAATTGCAGAGGAAAGAACACTCCTAAGCTCATTCTACAAGGTCACCATCACCCTGCTACCAAAACCAGACAAAGTTATCACAAAAAAAAGAAAATTACAGGCCGATATCAGTGATGAACATAGACACAAATATCCTAAACAAAATACTAGGAAACAGAATCAAACAACACATTAAAAGGATCATACACCATGATCAAGTGGGATTTATCCAGGGATGCAAGGTTTTTTCAATTTCCACAAATCAGTGTGATACACCACATTAACAAGCTGAAGAATAAAAAACATATGATCATCTCAATAGATGCAGAAAAAGCTTTTGACAAAATTTAACACCTGCTTATGATAAAAACTCCAGAAAGTGGGCATAGAGGGAACCTACCTCAACATAATAAAGGCCATATACAACAAACCCACAGCAAACACTGTTCTCAACGGTGAAAAACTGAAAGCATTTCCTCTAAGATCAGGAACAAGACAAGGATGTCCATTCTCACGACTGTTATTCAACATAGTTTTGGAAGTCCTAGCCACAGCAATCAGAGAAGTAAAAGAAATAAGAGGAATCCAAAGGAATCCAAATTGGAAGAGAAGAAGTAAAACTGTCACTGTTTGCAGATGACATGATACTATACATAGAAAATCCTAAAGATGCTACCAGAAAACTACTAGAGCTAATCAATGAATTTGGTAAAGATGCAGGATACAAAATTAATACACAGAAATCTCTTGTATCCCTATACACTAACAATGAAAGGTCAGAAAGAGAAATTAAGGAAACAACCCCATTTACCATCGCATCAAAAAGAATAAAATACCTAGGAATAAACCTACCTAATGAGGTAAAAGACCTGTACTCAGAAAACTGTAAGATACTGAAGAAAGAAATCAAAGATTACACGACCAGGTGGAGAGATATACCATGTTCTTGGATTGGAAGAATCAATATTGTGAAAATGACTATACTATACAAAGCAATCTACAGATTCAGTGCAATCCCTATCAAATTACCAATGGCATTTTTCACAGAATTAGAACAAAAAAATTTACAATTTGTGTGGAAACACAAAAGACCCCAAATAGCCAAAGCAACCTCGAGAAAGAAAAACGGAGCTGGGAATCAGGCTGTCTGACTTCAGACTATACTAGAAAGCTACAGTAATCAAGACAGTATGGTACTGGCACAAAAACAGGAATATAGATCAATGGAACAGGATAGAAAGCCCAGAGATAAACCCATGCACCTATGGTCAACTAATCTATGACAAAGGAGGCAAGGATATACAATGGAGAAGACAGTCTCTTCAGTAAGTGGTGCTGGGAAAACTGGACAGCTACATGTAAAAGAATGAAATTAGAACATTCTCTAACACCATACACAAAAATAAACTCAAAATGGATTAAAGACCTAAATGTAAGACCGTATACTATAAAACTCTTAGAGGAAAACAGGCAGAACACTCTTTGACATAAATCACAGCAAGATCTTTTTCAATCCACCTCCTAGAGTAATGGAAATAAAATAAAAAATAAACAAATGGGACCTAATTAAACTTAAAAGCTTTTGCACAGCAAAGGAAACCATAAACAAAATGAATAGACAGCCCTCAGAATGCGAGAAGGTATTTGTAAATGAAGCAGCTGACAAAGTGAGAGAGTGGCATGGACATATGTACACTACCAAATGTAAAACCGACAGCTAGTGGGAAGCAGCTGCATGGCACAGGGAGATCAGCTCAGTGCTTTGTGACCACCTAGAGGGGTGGGATAGGGAGGGTGGGAGGGAGGGAGTTGTAAGAGGGAAGAGATATGGTGATATATGTTTATGTATAGCTGATTCACTGTTATAAAGCAGAAACTAACACACCATTGTAAAGCAATTATACTCCAATAAAGATGTAAAAAAAAAAAGAGTCAAGACTATACAATGGAGAAAAGATAGTCTCTTCAATAAGTGGTGCTGGAAAAACTAGACAGCTACATATAAAAGAATGAAATTAGAACATTCTCTAACAAAAATAAACTCAAAATGATTAAAGAGCTAAATGTAAGACTGGGTACTATAGAACTCTTAAAAGAAAACATAGGCAGAACACTCTTTGACATAAGTTGCAGCAATATCTTTTTGGATCCACCTCCTAGAGTAATGAAAATAAAAACAAAACTAAACAAATGGGACCTAAGTAAACTTAAAAGCTTTTGCACAGCAAAGGAAACCATAAACAAAATGAATAGACAGCCCATAGAATGGGAGAAAATATTTGCAAAGGAAGCGACAAACAAGAGATTAATCTCCAAAATATACAGACAGCTCATGCAGCTCAATATAAAAAACAAACAAACAACCCCCCAAAAAAAAAAATGGGCAGAAGACCCAAATAGACATTTCTCCAAAGAAGACATACAGATGGGTAAAAAGCACATGAATAGATGCCCAACATCATTAATCATTAGAGAGATGCAAATCAAAACTACAGTGAGGATCCACCTCACACCAGTCAGAATGGCCATCATCAAAAAGTCTGCAAATAATAAATGCTGGAGAGGGTGTGGAGAAAAGGGAACCCTCCTACACTGTTGGTGGGAATGTAAATTAGTACAGCCACATGGAGAATAGTGTTGAGGTTCCTTAAAAAACTAAAAATAGAGTTAATATATGATCCAGCAATCCACTCTTGGGCATATATCCGGAAGCAAACCATAATTTGAAAAGATACATGCACCTCAATGTTCATTACAGCACTATTTATAATAGCCAGGACATGGAAGCAACCTAAATGTCCATTGATAGATGAATGGATAAAGAAGATGTGGTACATGTACGATGGAATATTATGCAGCCATAAAAAAGATCAAAATAATGCCATTTGCAGCAACATGGATGGACCTAGAGATTGTCATACTAAGTAAGACAGAGAAAGAAAAATATCATATGATATAGCTTATATGTGGAATATACAAAAAGGGTACAAATGAACATACTTACAACAGAAACAGAGTCACAGATGTAGAAAACAAACTTATGGTTACCAAGGGGGGGCTAGGGGGGAAGGGATAAATTGGGAGATTGGGATTGACATATAAACACTACTATATATGAAATAGATAACTAATAAGAACCTACTGTATACCACAGGGAACTCTATTCAGTACTCTCTAATGGCCTATAATGGAAAGGAATCTAAAAAAGAGTGGATACATGTATAACTGATTGACTTCACTGTACACCTGAAACTAACACAACATTGTAAATCAATTACACTCCAATAAAAATTAAAAAGAAAAAAAAAAGAAATTACAACCGTGCTAATAACTCTTAGCTAATTAGGATTAGAAGGGTATGTGTATACTGGAAAGTCAAAGCAAAAATCAGATCTAATGGTAAAACATTAGGAACCTTGTAATTGTAAGGCTGCTTCTGTCACTGTCATTCTTACATTGCTTGAAATCAGGGACTAGCACAAAAAAAAAAAAAAGAAAAAAGTCTTACAGCCAAATCTGGCCTGACCCCTGTTTTTGTAAAGAAGTGTTTTTTTGTAAAGAACATACCTGGGCCCGTTTGTTTACATACTGTTTACAGCTGCTTTTTTGCTACAGCAGGAGAATTGAGTAGTTGCTATAGAGACTGTCTGGCCCACAAAGCCTAAGATATTTACTACGTGACCCTTTTCAGAAAATGTTGGTGACTCTTTTGCTAGATGTCTGATCACTGCAAGGACAATTTTTATTCTGTTTTAAAAATATATATTGGAAAGAAACAGACATTATGCTCAAGGAACAAAGCATCAAAAGTATATATACTAATAAAACTATATATACTAATATTCAAATTTGTCTGTGACATTGCTAAGTGAAAATAAACTGCATGTAGTATCCATATATATACACACACACATATACCCATATATACTTTAAAATGTATATAAATGAATAGGACAAAAAGGCCTGGAAAAGTACACACAGGCTCTTAATGTGGTTAACTGTGAACAGTGGTATTCAAAGAGTGTCGTTTGCTTTTTGTTTTGCCATTTCTGCTGTCATTTCATTTCTTTCACAAGGTACAAAGTTGAGATACAAAAGTATAGGTATTGAGATTCCTTCCTCTTGTCCTTGCTCTTCAGTTCTACGCTGTTTCTTGTTTTATCCACTGCAAGATGTTCAATTCTATGTTCCCTTGTAGTTGAAATTTTTAAAGAGAATTTAAGAGACTAGAAATCAGCCCTTAAGGGGATTATAATCAGCATATATCAATATATTAGTGAAAATCAGGAAAAATTTTTATACAGTTTATGCTGGTTAAACAAATGTAAATGATCCCTCCTCCCCCAATTAAAAACCCAGTTTCTAGATGTTAGCTGATAATGTCAAGTATTTTGATCCTCAAAAGTATGATCCTAGGCCTAGCATCATAATCATCACCTGGGAACTTGTTAAAAATGCACGCTTGAGGAAGGGTGGTAGGAGAAAGGTGGTCATAAGGTACAGACTTCCAGTTACGGGAGAAATAAGTACTGAGGATATGATGTATAGGATGGTGACTGTAGTTAACGCTATTGTATGCTATATGAAAGTTGTTAAGAGAGTAGATCTTAAGAGGTCTTGTCATAAAGAAAAAGGTTTTTTTTTTTTGCTTCTTTTTATTGTATCTAAATATGGGGTGATTATCATGGTAATCATTTCACAATAAATGTAAGTGAAGCCATTGTGGTGTACATCTTAAACTTAAATAGTGATATATGTCAGTTTTATCTCAAAAGTGGAAAAAAAGGATTTGTGCATTGCCCATTTAGTCTTAAAAAAAAAGTACTCTTGGGCCCTAACCTAAGGCTATGGGATTAGGATCTGCAACTTTAGAAGCTCCCCAGATGCTTCATGTGCACATCGCACTTGAGAAACACAGTTCTGAGGACCATAGTGGTTTATCTACTATCTCTCTTTAAAACATAGTAGAATACTGATAGTGCAGTGTACCCTGTGGAAGTGAAGACAGAGCAGGCTCCCCAGCAAAATTTCTCAGAAACTATTTTATAAGTATTGTGCTCTTTCTCTTGGAACCATCTGTGAGTTTCCAATTCATTGGCCTTAGGTGGAGCATGAAAAGTGGTTTTGTTAAAAAAAAAAAAAAAAATGCATCTCAGGCGATTGTAATATATAGCACATTTGGGAATCACTGCATGGATCCTTTCTACATATGGGTATACTCCTCTGGACTATACTTACCACCCTAAAGCCAAAAAACTATCATTCTTGGATATCAGGCAGTGGGTTTATTTTTTCATTCCTGTGTAGGTGAATAAATGATTGCCATGGAGCAGATGTAGGCTGGGTCAAGTACAAGTGATGTAACAGTGGTTGATGCTCTCTCCTGGACTGGATGTTATTTGATATATATTGGTACTAACTTATTCACACATAAATGAAGTTTCCAGGAATACTCTTCTGCAGATTAATTTAACAATTCTTTTCTGATAGGGTTGAAGCCTTAATATATGCAGTATTCTCTCTCTTTCTTGTAATTGTAAGGAATTTTATTACTGTAAAAAGATAAAATAACATTTCTATTTTAGCACTAATCTTATTAACCTAAAGTGACACTGAATATAGAACTGACACTTAGGCCCTCTGACACTGAGCTCTGTTAGATAGAGTCATTAGCTTTAAGACTTAGATTGTATTTAAACAACAAAATGAGCTTAGTGTGGACATTGTAAATCAAGTCCATGCGTGCAATATTGTTTTGTGTTTTTTTTGTAGCCTTGTAACTTCATACATTTGGCAGCATAGCCGTGTTTCTCAGGGTCTGTCATAATCTCTATGAGAAGTAACCTGAGAGACTTTGAAATGTCACTTATGACATAACTACTTCCAGTGATGTTTTTTAATGTATTAAAATATCGATTTCTTTTTTCCTTAGGCTCAAAGTCTAACTCCCCAGGACTACAGTCTGAGGTGGTCGGGCCTTTTGGTGACAGTGGGCGAAGTCCTGGAGAAGAGCTTACTCAATGTCAGCCGGACTGATTGGCATATGACTTTCACTGGCATGTCTCGTCGGCAGATGATCTACAGTGCAGCCAAAGCAGTAGCAGGCATGTATAAACAGCGCCTGTCCCCCGGGACCATGTGAGAAGGCTGGCCTGGGATACTGACACTTGCTAACTTTGAGCTGCTGGTGGAGAAGAGACAGTCCCTTCTTAAACTGGACAACTTCAGTCAGTCCAGCTGTTTTGATCATTTTCCTGTGGGCTGCAGTTTTTTTCTTAGAAAGGCATGGTGTCATTCCAGTAGATGAAAAGAAACAGATCCTTTTTCTGATTATATAATTGCACGTACCATAGTTCTCAAAAAATATATAAATATTTTTATAGGACAGTTTGATACACCAGATTTATAAGGTGCAAATTCATGTGCTAAGATATTTAACTTAATGATATGTACTTGATTATTTTGTTTTTTAAGAAATAGTTGACTAAAGAACATGTTTACTGAACACTGTTTAAAAGCATTGTTTCTTTTAATTCATGATTAATCTCTTCCCTGTCCATCTTGGAAGCTTTTCGTGTGTCCATGTGATCACAGGTCTGATGCTAAGCCGTGTGCTCAACAAGAGACTCTAACACACCTACTTGTAGGGAGATGGTGCACTTGTCTATGCATATTTTTAACATAGGCCAGAATAACAGAATCGATCATTTTCTTTTTGGTTATCATGTTATACACATAGCCTGAAAAATTCTTTTTTTTTTTTAATGTTTCAGCATTTCACATTCATACTGTACGATGAACACTGGGATAATGCATTTTATTTTTTTCATTGCTCTATGACAACTAAGGGGCAAGTGAGTCAAGCATATTTAAATTAGAAGCATTTGGGTTTTTTTGCATAATGGTATTCAGTGCTTCCAAGTAACTCTGACAACAGCCATTATTTCTGCTTTAATTCATTTCTCTAACTGTAATAGAGAAATTTTTGAGAGGAAATTACTTTCTTGTTTATGGGATCATATGACTTACTTTAAGGTTACTTATTTAGTTTGCCTTAAACACAGCTTTTCTAACTTCGTGCCATTCTGCCTTTACTTTTTATGGAAGTTTTCCAAGAAACTATTTTATAGTGAACCTGGTTTATTTAGTCCATTATGTTTGTATTTAATGAAAGCTTCTTTTTCCCCCAGATAATATATTTTACCATTTTGGGATTTATACAAATCAAAAATAGTTCATCATATACTTTTGAACTCTATATATGAAAGTTCAAATAACTTTTTGAAGATAGTTTCTTATATAAACATAATTTAATTTTTATTTACTCTTCTATATAATTCTTTAGATGTAAAAGAATCAGCACAATCTTATAAAATCTTTTAAGGTATTGAAGCTGTTATCCTGTGCTGTCATTTCATGTAATGTTTGCTTTGTATTAATATTTCAAGTACTTGTTTGATTTCTATTTTTTTTACCTGAGGATGAGAAGATTAAGTACTAATTTTCCATCTGTGTTATGTGTTAATTTCTATGCACTGTATAGTTGTCATTCAGTCTTCTGTGTCATTAAAAGTAATGAGAGAAAGAAGAGAGATGTAGGCATCAGTGCATGACTGACTCCACAGTCAACTTTCCCAGCCTCTTGTTTACTTTTTCATTCTTGGATTTCCCTCTTGTACAAGGGGCAAGAAAAGTAACTCATTACCTCTCACACACCAGGGCAGCGTGAGCCAGGAGGTCTTTTACTGTTGGTATTTTGTATGAGATATGCTGGTCATCAACCTAAGGCCACGGCTGCCTTCACCAATCATCCAGCTGCCCTGTCCTTTTCTTGCTTGTTTCCTTATAATTCTTGCACTAGCATTTTTTGGGAGAGTTGAGCTGGGGAGTTTTACCCTCAAGCATCTTGGGACAACCTATCTTTAACACAGTTTTTTGCCACTACTATTTTGGTCATGTTTGTGTTTTCTTTTCTTTTGAAGTGCTCCCAGAACTACTTACTGAATTTGATAAGTTGTATACTTTTTTTTTTTTTTGGCGGTACGCGGGCCCCTCACCTCTGTGGCCTCTCCCGTTGCGGAGCACAGGCTCCGGATGCGCAAGCCTCAGCGGCCATGGCCCACGGGCCCAGCTGCTCCGTGGCACGTGGGATCCTCCCAGACCGGGGCACGAACCCGTGTCCCCTGCGTCAGCAGGCAGACTCTCAGCCACTGCACCACCAGGGAAGCTCAGTTTGTATACTTTTTAATTAAGTGTTGTGAAAGAGAACAGGAAGAAATGCAGGAAGAGTAATTTTACATCAGCCTCAATTGACAGAAGGTACTCAGATCAATATCGTCTTGTTATTAAGTTTATCAGGTAACCCTGGACTTAGAGCTGGGCCCCAGACTTCTGGGTGGAAAAGTTTGAGCTAATACCTGTAGTTTTCTCCTCTGAATTTCTTATTATTACTTCCCCATTCTTTGTTCTTTCTCTCAAGGATTAATGAGGTAGAAAATTGAGATGAATGGATATAGACAAAATGGAAGTATGATAAATATAAGTAGATAACAGTACAGATGAAAGTGTATTATATACATTAATTCAAGTTATGCAAATTAGTAATATACTCAGGGTCAGCTAAATTAATTTAAGATGTTGTTGAATTTATTTTGTTCCTTGGCTAGAAAAAATTGTAAACAGGAATTTGTGTTCTGTGAAGCCAAATTGGTAATATTCTGTGTTCTAAAAGATGTTAGGTTATACATAAATTAAGAAACTTAGATTTTTACTCCCAGAATATGGTATTGTTTTTTAAGATACTATGCAGGATGATGTATTGGATAAAGCCAATTTTGTACGTATGTACATATGTCATAAATAAAAAATACCTCGACTTATATCCCAAGTGATTTTTTTTAATGCTAATCATATTCATATTATATTAGAAGGACCCATATTCCTTTTTGTCGCAACTGGCTACTGGATGCCAAGAATTATGTAATAGCAGCTTCAAACATCATCTTTCAAGTGGAACTGTACCATTCAAATACAGTTGACCCTTGAACAATGAGGGTTTAGGGGAGCTGACCCTCTGTACAGTCTCAAGTCCACGTACAACTTTACAGTTAGCCCTCCATATCCATAATTCCACATCAGAGATCATCGAACCACTGATTATGTAATACTGTTCTGTTTATTTATTGAAAAACAATCTGTGTATAAGTGGACCTGCACAGTGCAAACCTGTGTTGTTCAAGGGTCGACTGTGTACCAGAGTTTAACTTCAAGGTTAAAGAACTCAGAATATTTGGGGGAGAGGATACATTGGCAGTAATAGGCAGGAAGTTAAGGCCTGTGTTCATAAGGAAACCTCTCCAGTGGGGAGTTTAATTTACCCTTGACCTGCAGGAGTATCTTTTCTTGTAAAAAAAAAAAAAAAATATATATATATATATATATATATATATATATATATATATATTTACTCATTACTCTTTGCTATCCTGAGCCTATGATCTCCAGACGAGGGATTTCTCTTTTGTTTTGGTGGGGGAAGGGATACATGCCAAAAGACAGTAGGATATTGATTTGGGGATTTATTTGCCAAAAGACAAACTATTAATAGTTTTCAATAGACAAGAAAAACGCAGTTTAGGGCTCAGGAAAAGCCCTGTTAAATTTATACTTTGTTTCAGAATTAACTGGAAGAGGGGAAAAAATGGCAACAGAAACAAAATTGGAAAAGGTCATTATCAAGGAAATTAAAAAATTTAAGGATGAAGGAAATCTTTGGAACTATCCATAAAGTGAACTCATTTTAAGGATTTAAAGCAGTAAGAAAGGGAAGAGAAGCTAACATTTATGTGATAAGTACCTATTGTTAGTTAGGCAATGGAGTAGGCACTTATTTTTATAGATGACATAACCAAATCAGATTAAGCTGCTTATCCAGGATCATCCCAGCAAACAAGTTACAGAGATAGAAGTCAAATGGAATGTGTAACTTGGTAAACCATATTCTCTTCCGAAACGTCCTGAATATTTGCTTCAGGAAGTTATGGGTAAATCACTTATAATTATTTTTTGAATTTAACTGAATTCAAATAGTGGCATGAGGACTTTGCCCTAGTATACTTTTAATTTTACAATATTATGTTCAAGGGAAACTATTTTATGCCTTGCTTTTCATTTTAGTGTGAGAGGGCTGCTTTGGCTTTGCTGCTGGTATGAAAATATATTTGTGATAACTGGTTATTCTAACTCCCAAAATTGAGAAACCATAAACTAGGTTTACCTTCTAGTATTTTTAGGATAAAAGCCAGAGATGTCATTATTGTTAAGCTAGTTTTCAAGCAAGGTACTGACCACATACGTTTTTAAATACTGTAAAAATACTTATGGCTGCTTCAGGGACCACACTTTGAAAACCACTGCTGTAATACAAATCCTGACTCATTCTGCATATACTAAGGTATTTTAGAGAGAGTGATGTCACCAAGGTAGCAACATAGGTTGTTCCTGACTTTGCTCCCTCTCACAAGAAGGCCAGCTAACAACTATTCATGGACAAGCTGCCACTGAGGGAATTCCAGGCCATGGAGATGAGGCTTAAGCATCTCCCAGTGCCACAGAGACCAAGACAGACCACATTAGATGGTTAAGAGGAGTGGATACACACTGACTGCACTGTCCCCCCCCCCGCCCCCCTCCCCCCAGCAGGCTGGAGCAGCACCTTGCTGTGAGCCTGTCGTGGAAAAAAAAGAGGCCAGGTGACACCCAGCACTGTGGGTTGCTTTGTGGGAGCTGCTATTCTGGTCTCCAATGGAGGGTGCAGGAGAATCTTCAGGGGTTGACCACTGGGAATCTGACTGTGATGGAGAAGGCGGAGAGGCTTAAAATCACCAGCATTCAGATCTTGAGAGATTGAGTTCATACCTGCAGTGCCCAAGTGCCAAGAGCAGCTTTGCTTATCTGCAGAACCAAGTCAGTGGAGCAATGTGACCAGGAACTTGGCAGGTACATGTCTATCTGATTCAGGCCCTCAAATGAAGAGCCTCAGTAGTTGTGGAACCTGTTCTGCCCCAATCCAGGCAGGGGGGCTTAGCCACAGGCCAGCTGGCAGGTTGGGTGTAGCTCTTGGCCCTGCCTAACCAGAAAGGCTGGCATGAATGCCTGGAAGCTGCACAGCCCAGCAGCACAAGTAGAGGATCAGTAGGCAGAGTTGATAGTCTGTAGAGCAATCCAGTGGCCCTGTTCAGCCAGAGAACTTGGGGCACAGGATGACTTGAGTCAAGACCGCAAAGAGCCTTACTGGCCTTGCGGTTGGGTCTCCCACTGTGCCCCAACAGGGGAACATTTGCAGCCCCACCAATTCCTGAATACAGCCTTCAGCCTACCCATAGGGAACCTAACTAGAGCACACGGAAGCTGTAGAGCCCATCCAACAGCCATGCTTGCTGTAGAGCTTGACACAGCACATCCCATGGTTTTTGCAGAATAAAACCATTGGCCCCACCTGACCAGGGAATTCAGTACATAGTCACCTGATTCGGGTCTCCGGAAAACAAGCTGTGCAGGCCCTGAGATCAGTCCTGCTATCCTGCCGGAGCAGGGAAGCTAATTCATAGGTCCACCTTTGCTGTGTATAGTACACAATCCTGACTGCCTAGTAAGCCTGACCAGAGAACTCAGGTAACTGCAGAGCCCATCCTCTAGCCTCACTTGAGCAGAGAATCAAGCCAGCAGTTTTATGCAACTGTTTTCAGCCAGTGGCACCCACCCCTTGAACCTCAGAACTTGGCAGCGGTCACACCCAAAAATATACCAAGATAGCAAGCACCACCTGCCCAAGAATATCACCAGCAGACATGCCCAGCAGCCCAGACTGAGCTGACCGGTGATTAACTTTTCTCTGACAGTGGGAACCTGTAAAGTCTGGAACAGAGGACCGCTTACTCAAATGCACAGATTCTAATGTAAGGAATCAAGGATCACATAAAAGGAGGTAAACATGACACCACCAAAGGAAACTAATACAGATCCAAAAGTTAACCCTAAAGAAATGAAGATCTAGGAACAATCAGACAAATAATTCAAATTAACCCTCAAAGCAGTTCAGTGAACTACAAAAACACACAGACAGCTAAACCAAGTTAGGAAAACAATGCATGAACAAATAAGTTCAACAAAGACATGAAAACCACTAAAAACAATCCAGGGCTTCCCTGGTGGTGCAGTGGCTAAGAATCCGCCTGCCAATGCAGAGGACATGGGTTTGACCCCTGGTCTGGGAAGATCCCACATGCCGCGGAGCAATTAAGCCCACACACCACAACTACTGAGCCTGTGCTCTAGAGTCCACGAGCCACAATTGCTGAAGCCTGTGCACCTAGAGGCCATGCTCCACAACAAGAGAAGCCACTGTAATGAGAAGCCTGCACACCTCAACAAAGAGTAGCCCCCACTCAATGCAACTAAAGAAAGCCCACGTGCAGCAACGAAGACCCAAGGCAGCCAAACATAAATAGATAAATTTTTTTTAAAATCCAGAAATCTTAGAGCAGGAAAATACTATAACTGAACTGAGCAATTAAATTGAGAGGTTCATAAGCAGACTTGACCACGCAGAATAATCAGTGATCTAGAAGGCAAGACATTGAAATTATTGAGTTGGGAGGGGGGAAGGAATGAAAAAGACCTTCAGGAATTATGGGACACCATCAAAAGAAACAATATCTGCATGATGGCAGAAGGAAATTTCAGAAGGAAAAGAGAAAGGGACAGGAATTATATTTAAAGCAGTAATGGTCAAAAACTTCCCAAACCTGGGGAGAGAAATGGACATCCAGATCTGTGAGTCACAAAGGACCTCAAAGAGGTTGAACCTGAATAAGGCTACACTACAACACATTATCATTAAATTGGCAGAAATTAAAGAAAATTTTGAGAATGGCAAGAGAAAGAGAGAAGTTACATACAAGGGAATCCCCATAAGGTAACAGGCAGATTTCTCAACAGAAAAATTTCAGGCCTAGAGAGAATGGGATGGTATGTTTAAAATACTGAAATCAAAAACCTGATCAACCTAGAATTCTATACCTGATAAAACTGTCCTTCAGAAATGAAGAAGATAAAGACTTTCCCAAACAAACATAAGTGGAGGGAGTTTGTCACCACTAGACCTGCTTACAAGAAATGCTAAAGGGAGTTCCCTGAACGGAAGTAAAATGCGGCCAATTAACGTCATAAAACAATAAGAAGGTAGTGTAAAACTAACTGAAATGGTAAGTATATAGTCAAAGAGTTAGATTCTGTAACAATGAAAAGGAGGTGCTTAATGCACTTAAACTCTAGTTTAAAAGTTAGAAGTTAAAATAACTCAATAATCATAACTCAAATAACAATTACTACAATAATTTGTTAGTATTAACAGAAGAGAAAAAATATGTAAACTGTAACATCAACAACCTAAAGTGTGGAGGGGAGGAGAAAGTGTAAAGTTTAGGAGTGCTATTAAAGTTAAGTTGTTACCAGTTTAAAATAAGCTGTTATAATTTTAAGATATTTTATGTAAGACTCATTGTAACCAAAAGGGAGAAACCTATAGTAACTGCACAAAAGAACATGATAAAGAGGTCAAGCATACGGATTCCAAAAGACATCAGAAAAAAACAGTCAACAGGATAAGAAACCAGGAATGAGTCTACACCACAGCAAGAAGAAATGAAGGAAATGGCAATAATAAGTCCTTTCCAATCAATAATGACTTTAAACATACGTGGATTAAATTCTCCAATCAAAAGACATTAAATAGCTGAATGGATAAAAAACTTGGAAAAATGATATGCTGCCAATAAGAGATTTATATTTGCTTTAAAGACACACGGAGACTGTGAGGGAAGAGATGGAAAAAGATATTTCAAGCAAATGGTAGCCAAAAAAAACCCCCCAAAAGAATACAACAGCAGGAATAGCTATACATCAGCAGCTCTACTGGTGAATGTTACCTAACATTTAAAGAAGACTCAATGCCAGTTCTAACTGAACTCTTCCAAAAAATCTTACAATGAACGCTACCAAACTAATATTGTGAGACCAGCATTACACTGATACCAAAGCCAGACGGATGCTACCAGAAATGTACAGGCCAACATCCCCGATGGATATAGCTGAAAATTGCTTAATTAAATATGAGCAAACTGAATTCAGCAGCACGTTAAAAGGGTCGTTCACCATGATCCATTGGGATTTATCCCTGGGATGCAAGGACCGTTCAGCATACACAAAAATAAGTCAATATGCTATATTACATTAATAGAATGGAAGGGGAAAAAAAGCACATGATCTAAAAAAACTGACAAAATCCAACAACTGTTCATGATTTAAAAAAAACTGGAAAACTAAAAAAAAAAAACCTCTGGAAAATTCAGTATAGAAGGAACACACTTCAACATAAAGGCCATATGTGACAAGTCCATATGTAATATCATACACAGCGGTGAAAGGATGAAAGCTTTTCTTCTAAAATCAAGCACAAGAAAAGGATGTTTCCTCACCACTTGTATTTAACACAGTATTGGAAGTCCTAGTCAGAGAAATAAGGCTATAGACAGAAGTAAAAGGCCTTGGAATTGGAAAGAAGGACAACTGTCTCTATTTGTAGATGACAGTATTTTATATAGAGAAAGTCTGAAAAATTCTTCGATCTAATCATCCACCTGAGTTAAATGGCAGGACACAAAATTAACAAACAAAATTCAGTAATGTGTCCATGCACTAACAATGATGATCCGAAGAAGAAATGGAGAAAATGATTCCGTTCACAACAGCACCCCTATGTTCACAGCAGCATGATTCATAATAGCCAAGACGGAACAACGGAAGCATCCACGGACGGGTGAATGCGTAAAGATGTGGCGTATATACCAATGGAACTTTACTCCATTTAAAAGGAAGAAAAATCTTGCCATTTCCAACAACATGGATGGACCTTGTGGGCATTATGCTAAATTATACAAGTCAGAGAAAGAGAAATACTGTGTGATCTCACTTATACATGGAACCACAGAACAACAATGGCAACTGCCAAACTCCTCATAGAAAAGGAGATGAGATTTGTGGTAACCACAGACGGGGGTTAGGGGAAGGGGGAGCTTGATCAAAGTGGTCAAAAGGGACAAACTTCTGGTTATAAGATAAATAGGTACTAGGGATACACTGTACAGGAAGGAGACTATAGTTAACACATTTGGGTGATATATATAAAACTTGTTAAGAAAAGTATATCCTAAAGAGTTATCATAAGAAAAAAATAGTATATGTTTTTCTTTTTTGCTTCCTCTTCTTAATTGTGTCTTAATGAGATGAGGGATGCTAACTAAATTTACTGTTGTGTTCATTTCACAATATAGGTAAGTCCAACCATTGTAATGGTGTATACCTTAAATGTGCATAGTGGTGTATGTCAATTTTACCTCAATAAAACTGGAAAAAAAATTAACAAGTGTTGGCCAGGAGGTGGAGAGAAGGAACACCTGTGCACTGTTGATGGTAATGCAAATTGCTGTAAGGCCCTGTGGCAAACACTGTCGAGGTTCCCCCCAAGTTTAAAAATAGAACTACCTCCTGATCATAAATGGGAGTTTAATACCCCATTCTCAACAATGCTTAGGTCATCCAGACAGTGAGTCAATAAGCAAAGAGAGCATCTGAACAACACTAGAGACCAAAGTTACCTAGGAGACATGTATAGAACATTCTATCCAACAGCATCAGAATACACATCCTTCTCAAGCGATCATGACACATTTTGGGGGATAGATCATGTGTGAGACCACATTAGCAAATTTAAGAAGAAATAAATCACACCAGCTATCTTCTCTGACTACCATGGTATGAAGCTAGAGATCAATAGCTGGAAGAAAATGGGAAAATTCACAAATGCATAGATATGAACACTCTTCTGAGCAACCAATGGATCAAAGAAGAAATTAAAGGAGAAATAAATGTCTAGAGACAAATGGAAATAGGAACAGAACATACCAAAATTTATGAGATAAAGCAAAAGCAGATTGAACAGAGAATTTTAGAGCAATATGTGCCTACTTTAAGAACAAAAGATCTCAAAAAAACACCCTAACTTCTGCCTTAAGGAAGTAGAAAAAGTAGTATAAACTGAGCCCAAAATTAGCACGAGGAAGGACATAATAAAGATTACAGCAGAAATAAGTGAAATAGAGAATGAGAAAACAATAGAAAGAATAAACAAAGAGTTCGCTCTTTGAAAAGATAAGCAAAATTGACAAACCATTAGCTAGACTAACAAAGGAAAAAAGAGAGAGGATCCAAATCAACACAATTAGAAATGAAAAATGAGACATTACAACTGATACCACAAAAATACAAAGGAACCTAACAGGCTACTATGAGCCACTGTATACCAACAAACTGGCCATCTGGAAGAAAAGAAGAAATTCGTAGAAACATACAACCTACCAAGACAGAATCATGAAGAAACAGAACATCTAAACAGACCAGGAAGCAGACTGAATCAGCAATGAAGAACCTCTGAATGAAGAAAAGCCCAGGACCAGAAGTCTTTACTGGCGAATGTTACCTAACATTGAAAGAAGACGCAATGCCAATTCTCCTCAAACTCTTCCAAAAGATCTTAGAAGGAACACTACCAATCTCATGTTTTTAGGCCAGCATTACCCCGATACCAAAGCCAGACAGGGATGCTACCAGAAATGTACAAGCCAATATCCCCAATGAATATAGGTACAAAAATGCTTTCTTAAATACTAGCAAACTGACTTCATCAGCACATTAAAAGGATCATTCTCCATGATCCATTGGGATTTATCCCTGGGATGCTAGGATGGTTCACCATACACAAAAAGCAATCAATGTGCTACAATACATTAATAAATTGGAAGGGAAAAAAAGCACATGATCATCTAAAAAAACTGACAGAAGTCAACGTCTCTTCATGATTAAAAAAACTGGAAAATTCAATATAGAAGGAACACACGTCAACATAAAGGCCATATATGGCAAGTCCATATGTAATATTATACTCAGTGGTGAAAGTCTGAAAGCTTTTCCTCTAAAACCAGGCACAAGAAAAGAATGCTCCCTCACCACTTGTATTTAACATAGTATTGGGAGTCCTAGCCAGAGAAAAAAGGGTACAGAAAGAAATAAAAGTCCTCGGAATTGGAAAGGAAGAACAAGTCTTTATTTGCAGGTGACAGTATTTTACATATAGAAAATTCAAAAAATTCTTAGATCTAATCATCCACCTGAATTAAGTGGCAGGACCCAAAATTAACATACAAAATTCAATAATGTGTCCATGCACTAACAATGATTATCTGAAAAAGAAATGAAAAATATTATTCTGTTTACAATAGCACCCCCATGTTCATAGAAGTATTATTTATAATAGCCAAGACATGGAACTGAAACATCCATGGATGAATGAATGGATAAAGAAGATGTGGTGTATATACGCAAATGGAAAAGTATTCTATTGAAATAGAAGGAAACTCTTCCCATTTGCAGCAACATGCATGGACCTTGAGGATATTAGGCTAAATAATACAAGTCAGAGAAATAGAAATACTGTATGATCTCACTTATATATGGAACCACAAAACTACCATCACCACCATCACAACAGCAATAGTAACCACCAAACTCCTCATAGATAAAGAGATGTGATTTGTGGTTACCAAAGACAGGGGGTTGAGTGAAGGGGGAACTGGATCTAAGTGGTCAAAAGTGACAAACTTCCATTATAAGGTAAATATGTACTAGGGATATGATGTCCAGGAGTGTGATTATAGTTAACACTGTATATATATACCATATATATATATATATATATATATATATATATCTTGTTCAGAAATTATATCCTAAAGAGTTGTAATAAGGAAAAAGAAACAGTTTTTTATTCTTTTTTGCTTCCTCTTTTTATTGTTTCTTAATGAGATGAGGGATGCTAACTAAATTTACTGTGGTGTTCATTTCACAATATAGGTAAGTCAAACCACTGTAGTAGTGTACACCTTAAATGTATATAGTGGTGTGTGTCAGTTATACCTCAATAAAACTGGAAAAAAATTAACAAGTGTTGGCAAGGATGTGGAGAGAAGGGAATCCTTGTGCCCTTTAGATGGAATGCAAATTGCTGTAGGCATTGTGCCAAACAGTATGGAGGTTTCCCCCCGAATTTAAAAATAGAACTATTTCATGGATCCATCTGTTCCACTTCTGAGCATTTATCCAAAGGAAACAAATACACTAACGCGAAATGCTGTCTGCACCCTCACATTCTTCGCATCATTATTTACAATTGCCAAGACATGGAAGCAACCTAAGTGCCCACTGATGAAGAGGAAGTGGTATATATATATACAGTGGAGAATTATCCAGTCATAAAAATGAAATATTTTCATTTGCAACAATACAGATGGACCTCGAGGGTATTATGCTAAGTGAAAGTCAAGTACAGGGAAATACAAATACCTTATATTCTCATTTACATATGGAATCTGAAAAAAAAACTACCCCAAGAAGTCAAACTCATAGATGAGGAGAACTTATTGGTGGTTTCCAGTGTTGGGAGGTGGGAAGCAGGTGAAATGCGTGAAGTAAAAGGTTAAAACTTCCAGTTATAATATGTAAGTACTTGGGACCTAATATACAGCATGATGACTATAGTTCATAATGCTGTACCAGTGCACAATTACTAAGAAAATAGATTTTTGTTCTCACCACAAGAAGAAAATTTAGCTCTGTGGTAATGGATATTAGCTAGACTTATTGTGGTAATCATTTCACAATATACACAAGTTTTTAATCATTATGTTGTACACCTGAAATCATATGTTTATTAAGTGTCAATTATCTATAATATATATGTCAATTATATCTTAATTTAAAAAATGGTGGAGAGAGCTTGATGGAAAGAGAGGGGACTAATAAAGGGTTGGGGAGGCTGAGTTCTGGAAAAAGGACAAAATACAGAATGGTCAGGGAGAACAATGCAATGAACTTTTCCAAATCAGAGCAAGGGTCTCATCTAAGCCAAAGAGAAAAACATTTGCTTAAGTGGAAACCAGTGTAGTACACTCCAGAGATTCCGTTTTTCAATCTCTGTTTGTGATTTTACATTTAGGTGCTATTGCTTATTTCCATGAACCAATAAGACTTCTAGTTTACACAGACCACATGGACCCATTTACCAATTTTGTTTACGCTAATTGTTAAAGAAATGCGGATGGTAGCAGAATAGACTGAACTTAATATTTGTTTTGTTATCTTCAGAAATTTTAGGGGCTGAATTGTGCCCCTCCAAAATCTTATGTTCTTAGAACCTGGAGGCAGAGTTAAGATGGCGGAGGAGTAGGAGGGCGTGGAGTTCATCTCTCTCCACGGATGCATCAGGAATACATCTACAGCTGCAACAGTTCTCACAGAACACCAACTGAACACTAGAAGATGACCTTGGACATTGGAAAGGATTATAAAGATCCCTGGGTAACTGAGTAGGACTGAAAAAAGAAGGGAGAAGGAGGAGGAGAGGAAGCGGGACAGGACGTGCACCCCAGGGCAGGGGAGTTGAAGCAAAGGAGAGATTCCCGAATTCGGGGAAAACCCCTCTCTGATGGGGAAATCGACTGGGACAGAAGGGAAGCATTTGATGCTGTTGGAAGTGGGTGAAGTGGCCGATCTGTGGCAGACGAGACAGAGTGAGAACTACACAGACAGTCCATACCACAGCCCTATATGCCCCGGACTGGGAAGTGTGTTCACAGGTGTGCAAGGGGGCTGGAAACTGGAGCATGGGAATTAGAGAACAGACCCAGGGCGAGAACTGCTATTGGCTGTGGGGAGATGGACTGAGGGGATGGGAGGGAGGAAATCTGCAGCAGGGAAGCAGGGCACTGCTGCTTAGTCACACACAGGGGGAGGAACCATTATTGTAGCCTCTCTCTCCCCACACGCCGGTGCCTGCTGACGGACAATAAAAGAAGCCCTCTCAGGTCTGGCTCTCGTGCGCTGGCTGCAGAGCAATAGAAAAAGCCCCCTCAGGGCTGGCCCTCATGCATCTTCTGGTGGGCACCAGAAAAGGACCTCACTAGGGCCAAATCTCTTGTGCCCGTGACCGCTGGCTTCCCTGCGCATTTGACATTGCCAGGGCTCCTGTGATCCAAGAAATCGTACCACCTCTGTGCCCTGTCCTCAATGGGGCAGACCCAAGAGCTCCAAGGCAGCCTCAGGACCAGACTCCTGTGGGTGGACCACATGCAAAGGTGGGGATAAAACCAAAGCTGAACCCCAGGGAAGGGGCGACTAAGGAAGAGGATCAAAAATCTTTCTATCAGCCCCACAAGCTGCAGATTAATCCCCGCAATCAGCTAGGTAGACCCTGCATCTATGGAATATCTGAGTAGACAATGAGTGTTCCCACAAATGAAAATGGTCTAGCTCAGGTAGCTGTGGACTTTGGGGCAACACACGCAGGAACTGGGCAAGATCAGAGTCTGAGTTGTCCCCACAGGACTCACAGCACATCCAGAGACCAGCCCAGAGGCAGAGGAGGGCCTCTTGGGGAGGCAGAGGTGGGCTGTGGCTCACAGTGTATGCAAGGACACTTACAGCTGAGATCCCAGGGAAACATAAATATTACTAATATTTTTATTATGTTTTGATTCATTCTGTTGTTGGTTCTGGCTTTTTGTTTTTGTCTGTTGTTTGTTGTATTTTTTTTAATTTGGTCTTTTGGAATCTTTGTGTTTTATAACATTTTAAATTTTTATTATTTTATATATTTCTATTTTTACTATGCTTTTCTGTTGTTCTGTGTTCTTTTCCCTTATTTGTTTCTTCTTCTTTAATATATTTTTTATTTTTGTATATTTCCATTCATACTTTGCTTTTCAGTTCTGTGTTTTTTCCCCTTTTTCTAAAAAGTCATTATTTGTTTGTTTTGTCTCTTTGCTTTATTTTTCAGTTGGCACAATGCTTTGGTTTTGTTTTTAGGTTTTGTGTTTTTGTTAGTTTTGATTCTAATTGTTTGATTTTGTTTTGGGGTACTTCTGTTTGTCTGGTTGTTCTCTTGCTTTTTGTTTTACTTGGTTCTGTTTTTGTTTCCTTTGTGTGTGTTTCCTTATTTCTGTCTTTGTTTGATTTTCCTTTTTACCATTTGGGGTTTTGCTGGTCATTTTTTTTTTTTTAATCCCCTTCATTGCTGGGACAAGCGACTTGCGGGGTCTCGGTTCACTGACTGGAAGTAGGCCTGAGGATCTGGGGTGGCAGCACTGAGGCCAGGACACTGGACCACTAGAGAATTCCCAGCCCCAGGGAAGATTAATCACTGAGAGGTCTCACAGAGGCGTCTATCTGAATCCAAGACCCAGCTCCACCCAACTGCCTGCAGCTCCCAGTGCTAGATGCCTCACACCAAACAATAAACAAGACAGCAACACAAAACCACCCATCAACACACAGACTACCTAAAGTCATACTAAGCTCACAGACACCCCAAAACAAACTACCTGACATGGCCCTGCTCATCAGAGGGAAAAGACTCAGCTCCATCCACCAAAATGCAGGAGCCAGTCCCTCCCATCAGGAAGCCTACACAAGCCACTGGATGAACCTCACCACCAGGGGCAGAGAACAGAAGCAAGAGGAATTACGACCCTGCAGCCTAGGGAAAGGAGACCTCAAATACTGTAAATTAGACAAAATGAGAAGAGAGAAAAATATCTTACAGAAAAAGGAGCAAGATAAAAGCCCACAGGAACAAATAAATGAAGAGGGTATAGGCAAACTACCTGAAAAAGAATTCAGAATAATGATAGTAAAGATGATCCAAAATCTCAGAAATGGAGAAAATAAATGTTTAACAAGGACCTAGAAGAACTAAAGAGCAATCAAAGTAATGAACAACACAAAAACTGAAATTAAAAATACACTAGAAGGAATCAATAGCAGAATAACTGAGGTAGAAGAACGGATAAGTGAGCTGGAAAATGGAATGGTGGAAATAACTGCCACAGAGCAGAATAAAGAAAAAAGAATGAAAAGAATTGAGGACAGTCTCAGAGACCTCTGGGACAACATTAAACACACCAACATTTGAATTATAGGGGAGGGGTCCCAGAAGAAGAAAAAATGAAAGGGTCTGAGAAAATATTTGAAAAGATTATAGTCGAAAACTTCCTCAATATGGGAAAGGAAATAGTCAATCAAGTCCAGGAAGTGCAGAGAGTTCCATACAGGATAAACCCAAGGAGAAACTTGCCGAGACATAATAATCAAACTAACAAAAAGTAAACACAAAGAAAAAATATTAAAAGCAGCAAGGGAAAAACAACAAATAACATACAATGGAATCCCCATAAAGTTAACAGCTGACCTTTCAGCAGAAACTCTGCAGGCCAGAAGGGACTGGCAGGACATATTTAAAGTGATGAAAGGGAAAAACCTACAACCAAGATTACTCTACCCAGCAAGGATCTCATTCAGACTTGACAGAGAAATCACAAGCTTTACAGATAAGCAAAAGTTAAGAGAATTCAGCAGCACCAAACCAGCTTTACAACAAATGCTAAGGAACTTCTCTAGGCAGGAAATACAAAAGAAGGAAAAGACCCACAAAAACAAACCCCAAACAATTAAGAAAATGGTAATAGGAACATACATACCGATAATTACCTTAAATGTAAATGGATTAAAGGCTCCAACCAAAAGACACAGACTGGCTGAATGGATACAAAAACAAGACCCATATATATGCTGTCTACAAGAGACCCACCTCAGACCTAGGGACACATACAGACTGAAAGTGAGGGGATGGAAAAAGATATTCCATGCAAATGGAAATCAAAAGAAAGTTGGAGTAGCAATACTCATATCAGACAAAATAGACTTTAAAATAAAGACTATTATAAGAGACAAGGAAGGACACTACATAATGATCAAGGGATCAATCCAAGAAGAAGATATAACAATTGTAAATATTTATGTATCCAACTTAGGAGCACCTCAATACATAAGGCAAATGCTAACAGCCATAAAAGGGGAAATTGATAGTAACACAATAATAGTAGGGGACTTCTACACCCCACCTACACCAATGGACAGATCATCCAAACAGAAAATAAATATGGAAACACAAGCTTTAAATAGCACATTAGACCAGATGGACTTAATTGATATTTATAGGACATTCCACCCAGATACAATAGAATACATGTTCCTCTCATGCACCTGGAACATTCTTCAGGATAGATCACATCTTGGGTCACAAATCAAGCCTCAGTAAATTTAAGAAAACTGAAATTGTATCATGCATCCTTTCCAACTACAACGCTATGAAACTGGACATCAATTACAGGAAAAAAACTGTAAAAAATACAAACACACGGAGGCTAAACAATATGCTACTAAATAACTAAGAGATCATTAAAGACATCAAAGAGAAAATCAAAAAACAGAAACAAATGACAATGAAAACACCATGACCCAAAACCTATGGGATGCAGCAAAAGCAATTCTAAGAGGGAAGTCTGTAGCAATAAAATCCTACTTCAAGAAACAAGAAACATCTCAAATAAACAACCTAACCTTACACCTAAAGCAATTAGAGAAAGAAGAATAAAAAACCCAAAGTTAGCAGAAGGAAAGAAATCATAAAGATCAGATCAGGAATAAATGAAAAACAAATAAAGGAAACAATAGCAAAGATCAATAAAACTAAAAGCTGGTTCTTTGAGAAGATAAACAAAATTGATAGACCATTAGCCAGACTCATCAGGAAAAGAAGGGAGAAGACTCAAATCAACAGAATTAGAAATGATAAAGAAGTAACAACTGACACAGCAGAAATACAAAGGATCATGAGAGACTACTACAAGCAAGTATATGCCAATAAAATGGATACCTTGGAAGAAATGGACAAATCATAGAAAAGTACAATCTTCCAAGACTGAACCAGGAAGAAATAGAAAATATGAACAGACCAATCACAAGCACTGAAATTGAAACTGTGATTAAAAATCTTGCAACAAATAAAAGACCAGGGCCAGATGGCTTCACAGGTGAATTCTATCAAACATTTAGAGAAGAGCTAACACCTGTTCTTCTCAAACTCTTCCAAAACATAGCAGAAGGCGGAACAATCCCAAACTCATTCTACGAGGTCACCATCACCCTGATACCAAAACCAGATAAAGATGTCACAACAAAAAGAAAACTACAGGCCAATATCACTGATGAACATAGATGCAAAAATCCTCAACAAAATAGTAGCAAACAGAATCCAGCAGCTCATTAAAAGGATCATACACCATGATCAAGTGGGGTTCATCCCAGGAATGCAAGGATTCTTCAATATATGCAAATCAATCAATGTGATACACCATATTAACATATTGAAGGATAAAGACCATATAATAATCTCAATAGATGCAGAAAACGCTTTTGACAAAATTCAACACCTACTTATGATAAAAACTTCCCAGAAAGTGGGCATAGAGGGAACCTACCTCAACATAATAAAAGCTATATATGACAAACCCACAGCCAACATCATTCTCAATGGTGAAAAACCAAAAGCATTTCCTCTAAGATCAGGAACAAGACAAGAGTGACTGCTCTCATCACTATTATTCAACGTAGTTTTGGAAGTTTTAGCCACAGCAATAGGAGAAGAAAAAGAAATAAAAAGAACTGAAATCAGAAAAGAAGTATAACTGTCACTGTTTTCAGATGACATGATTCTACACATAGAAAATCCTAAAGATGCCACCAGAAAACTACTAGAGCTAATCAATGAATTTGGTAAAGTAAGCAGGATACAAAATTAATGCACAGAAATCTCTTGCATTCCTATACACTAACAGCAAAAAATCAGAAAGAGAAATTAAGGAAACACTCCCATTTGACATTGCAACAAAATGAATAATACCTAAGACTAAACCTACCTGTGGAGACAAAAGAGCTGTACTCAGAAAACTATAAGACACTGATGAAAGAAATCAAAAACAATACAAACAGATGGAGAGACATACCATGTTCTTGGATTGGAAGAATCAACATTGTGAAAATGACTCTATGACCCAAAGCAACCTACACATTCAGTGCAATCCCTGTCAAACTACCAATGGCATTTTTCACAGAATTAGAACAAAAAAATTTACAATTTGTGTGGAAACACAAAAGACCCCAAAGAGCCAAAGCAATCTTGAGAAAGAAAACCGGACTGGAGGAATCAGGCTCTCTGACTTCTGACTATACTACAAAGCTACAGTAAACAAGACAGTATGGTACTGGCACAAAAACACAAATATAGATTAGTGAAATGGTATAGAAAGCCCAGAGATAAACCCATGCACATATGGTCACCTTATTTTTGATAAAGGAGGCAAGAATATACAATGGCGAAAAGACAGCCTCTTCAATAAGTGGTGCTGGGAAAACTGGACAGCTACATGTAAAAGAATGAATTTAGAACACTTCCTAACACCATACACAAAAATAAACCCAAAATGGATTAAAGACCTAAATGTGAGGCCAGACACGATAAAACTCTTAGAGGAAAACATAGGCAGAACACTCTATGACATAAATTACAGCAAGATCCTTTTGACCCACCTCCTAGAGTAATGGAAATAACAAAAATACACAAATGGGACCTTATGAAACTTAAAAGCTTTTGCACAGCAAAGGAAACCATAAACAAGATGAAAAGACAACCCTCAGAATGGGACAAAATATTTGTCGATGAAGCAACTGACAAAGGATTAATCTCCAAAGTATGCAAGCAGCTCATGCAGCTTAATATCAAAAAAACAAACAATCCAATACAAAGAAGACATACAGATTGCCAACAAACACATGAAAAGATGCTTATCATCATTAATCTTTAGAGAAATGCAAATCAAAACCACAATGAGCTATCACCTCACACCAGCCAGAAAGGCCATCATCAAAAAATTAGAAATAAATGCTGGAGAAGGTGTGGAGAAAAGGGAACCCTACTGCACTGTTGGTGGGAATGTAAATTGGTATAGCCACTATGGAGAACAGTATGGAGGTCCCTTAAAAAACTAAAAATAGAACTACCATATGACACAGCAATCCCACTAGTGGGCATACACCCTGAGAAAACCATAATTCAAAAGATACATATACCACAATGCTCATTGCAGCACTATTTACAATAGCCAGGACATGGAAGCAACCTAAATGTCCATCGTTGGATGAATGGATAAAGAAGATGTGGCACATATATACAATGGAATATTACTCAGCCATGAAAAGGAACGAAACTGAGTTATTTGTAATGAGGTGGATGGACCTAGAGTCTGTCATACAAAGTGAAGTAGGTCAGAAAGAGTAAAACAAATATTGTATGCTAATGCATACATATGGAATCTAAAAAAAGGTACTGATGACCCTAGTGGCAGCGTAGGAATAAAGATGCAGATGTAGAGAATGGACTTGAGGACACAGTGGGGGAAGGATAAGCTGGGACAAAGTGAGAGAGTGGCATTGACATATATACACTACCGAACGTAAAATAGATAACTAGTGGGAAGCTGCTGCATAGCACATGGAGATCAGCTAGTTGCTTTGTAATGACCTAGAGGGGTGGGATAGGGACGGTGGGAGGGAGGCTCAGGAGGAGAAGTTATGGGGATATATGTATACATATAGCTGATTTACTTTGTTGTACAGCAGAAAGTAACACAGCATTGTAAAGTAATTATACTCCAATACAGATGAGAAAAAAAAAAGTATGTTGAGGTACTTGGAAATAAGATCTTTAAAGGTAATTAAGTTAAAACTAGGTCATTAGCGTGGATCCTAAGCCAGTATGACTGGTGACCTTATAAAAACAGATTAGGACACAGACTAGTAGAGGAAAGACCATGTGAAGACACAGGGAAAAGAAAGCCATCTCCAAGCCAAGGAGAGAGGCTTCAGAAGAAGGAAACCCTGCCGCCACCTTGAACTTCTAGCCCAAAGAACTGTGAGAAACTAGTTACTATATTAATAAGCACTTGAAAAACCATGTTAGGATTTCCCTGCTGGTCCAGTGGTTAGGACTCTGGGCTTCCACTGCAGGGGGTGCAGGTTTGATCCCTGGTATGGGAACTAAGATCTTGCATGCTGTGTGGCACAGTCCAAAACATAAGAAAAAGAAAAGAAAGAAAAAGAAAAAATGATATTTTTCTAGGTATAGTCAAATGCTGTAGGCTCAGGGAAGCAATAGAAGTGGGAAAGGTGGATGGGCTGCCTTGGCAAACACATAGCCCACCCACGAGGGAAAGGTGTTCTTAGCTTCATCTAATTGTTGCCCTGGGGGATTGTGGGCTGTCGTGTGCTAAGATCTGACTTTCTTCCCCCCAGAGTATCCAGATGTCTGGATTTTTATATAAATTTGCCCAATTCTTAAAACTCTGACCAAAGAAATTATGACAAAGAGGTTGGGTCCAGTCTCTGGGCTCCCAGTTGTGACCTGTTGGAACCTAACAGACTGTAGAAATCTTATGTGTCAATTCCCCTGAGAGTTTTAAAATGGGGAGAGTTCTGTGACTGTTGTGTGTGGTGGGATCCCAAAGTGTGGGTTTATATCACCTGAGCTCAAGGTCTGGTTATTGCTGGAGCTGCACGGGATGCTACATAATGTGTATTATAGATATTGAGATCGGAGTGAAATTCAATTGCCTGTCACTTAGATTACCTGTTCTCTTTTACTTCCCTATCACTGGGCTGTTTGATCCGTGCTTTCCTCCAAATAGTGTCAAGGTGAGTTTCCTTCTTTTCTGCCTTTGCAGAGTTGCTGTATCCAGGATAAATCCCAACACTTTGTGAAAAATTACGACCTAATGCATTAGCCTAAAACTCTTCCTACATTTTGCTTTTCACTACTTTATTTAACATGGGAAGAACAGGTAGAAAAAAAATCAAGTGTATCTAACAAACATACCTAATTAGATTCTGAGGTCTCTTCTGTAATATAAAAACTGAAATACTTTTGCAGCTGAAGCACCAGTTAGCAGGGCTTGTCACGGAAATAACACTTATAAAGAAAAACTTAGTACCAAAGTTTTAGGTTTGCGTAATGGCTTTTTGGCAAGCCGGGTCTTTTTCGCCTGTTTCTTTGCCTATGTTTAATGCTTTAAAAGGGTGTAGGCAAGTATCCTTGTCAGCAGGAACTTGGCATTAATGTCTCCTTCCTGGACCCCCTGTGACTTGCTTCAGCCTCCTGACAGTGAGATGGCCAGCCACCCATGTGATGCTTTAGGAATCTGATGCTAATAAAAGGAGGGCAGTAAATTAGGGAGCTGGAGTCTGTTTCTTTCAGAACACCCCACTTTGGGTATATGAAATGTGTGTTGTCAGCAGGAGTTTCTGAGACAAGACGATGAAGTAGAGGTCTGCTTATATGATTTTGTTTTTTCAGCTGACTTGGCCCTAGTAGATATATAGGAGGTGAGAGAGAGACCAAAAAAAAAGGTTAAATTATCTAGTAGTAAAAACATACCTTCCCCTTGCTTCTTAGTGTGAAACTAAGGAATGGTAGATAAATATTTCCATGAAGTAATAATTGCCCCTTAAATAAGCTTCCATTAGTTTAAAAAAAAAATCAGTCTATGCCAAATTCAAGTTCGAGTGAAAATGTACATGGAATCATGGTGGAAAGAATAGAAATATTCAGCATGAGATCAGAGAAACAAGTAGATATTCTGAGTTTCAGCTGTTGCAACAGCAAGAAAAAATCCACTTAATCATATACCATGTATATTACATAACAGATGGACTGATTAAATTTCGTTCAATGAGTGCCTAGTTCCAGGTGTTCCTAGGCACTTCACATGCATTACCTAATTTAGCCTTCACTTTGCACGGAAGGTACTATTATCTCTATTCTATAAGGGAGGTTCATCACTTGCCTAAGGTCACACAGCTAGTAAGAGGTGGCAGAAGGACTCAAACCCTGTCCTGTCAGGGCTGAATTTCACGATCCTTCCATTTTGACTGGTGAGATAGAGATAAAATGAAGCCGACCTTCAAAATTGTATAAAATTGTATCTGTCTCGTGTGTGTGCTGCTAGATGCCAGGCAACTCCGGGCCATGTGAAATAAATAAGCCTGATTAAGCTAAGTGAAATAAGTCAGAGAAAGACAAATACCATATAAATTCACCTGTATGTGGAACCTTAAGAAAAAAAAAAAAGAATTCATAGATACAGAGAACAGATTGGTGGCTGCCAGAGGTGGCGGGTGGGGAAGTAGATGAAACGGGTCAAGGTTATCAAAAGGTACGAACTTCCAGTTATAAAATAAATAAGTCATGAGAATATAATGTACAGCAGGTTGCTATAGTTCTTCATTGTATACTCATGTATATGTAATATACATATATTAAATAACAATATACATAATTGTATATGTGAAAGTTGCTTACAGAAGTTTAGCTAGATTTATTTTGATTATTTTGCAATATATACAAATACCAAATCATTATGTTATACATTGGAAATTAGCGTTATATGTCAATTATATCTTAACAAATATAAACAAGCATGTTCAGTTATCCCTTTAGTTTTAGCAAATATTTGTGTGCAGTATTTGTGTATAGTATTTTATAGTATAAAAGAACATAAAATATTTTTAAAAATGAAATAAAAGAACAAGGCTTGAGTTTTGTTCTGGAGGAGGTCAAAGTGGAGACAAAGGCAAAAGCAAGCGATACCAAGACTCCAGGAGCAACACTGCTGTCAAAGCAGCTGTGGGATCAGGGGTGGGAGACATTAGGATGTGGAGGATGCTTCCTAGAGGAGATGACACTTGCAGGTCAGGAAGGGTGGCCAGTGGGGAGGGGGCAGAAGTTCTGCGTAGAGGGAAAAGCAGGAAGATGAACATGTGGTATGTTCAGTGAAGGACAGCATGTTCTGTGTCTGGGAAAAGGGGAGAAGGGGCTGAAGAAGTGAGTTGGGGTCATTTCATGTTACTGTAGTTTCCCATAAGATCACCAGATACTTTTTTTTTTTTAATAGAAACAGCTAGTGGCAGTGTAAAAGATGCATTAATTAGCAAGGGAGCGAGAAGCCAACTTGGAAGATATAAAAACAGTCTCAGTTGGAAATGAACAAGGCCTGGATTACGGCAGCAGTGTCTAGGACAGATGAAAGCAAGATGTCCCATAGCCAGGTGATAATGCCAGCTCAGAGCAAGTGCTGTCTCTGCCCCCAATGTCGGTACCATCTGTGAAGATGGTCTTCCGGGCCAAGGATCTGTTTCCATAGCAAGAAAGGCTTTGGACAGTGGATACATACATAGGATACATCTTTGGTCCTCTGCTGGCTCTAAGGATTTCAGCTCATGAGAAGTCCATGTTCTGTTCTGGCTACGGACTGTGGAACATTTGCGTTCTGCCTCATTATTCCAGTGTCTCAAGCCAAGAGGAATTGTGTAATTTTTGGAATGTATCTGAATTATCTGAGGCAGGCTGGAAAAATTCAGGTCCCATACTAGGCAGGCTCTCAGAGATCCCTCTCTGAAGGATGTCCTCATCTCTGGAATGTCCTCAAGCTCTCTCCAGGCACGTAAGACCCCTATTGTGTAAACTGCAGATAGCTGCTGGGATTTGCCTTCTGAGTTACAAACGTACTCCAAAGCACCTTCTTGCGTCCCAGCTTCTCATCTTCTCTCCCTTTCTTGTAAATTTGGCTAAGGATACTTTACACAGAGTGGAATTCTTTGGCTTTCAAATGAGACAACACATGGCCAGAGCCTGCTCCCCTGTCGCTAGAGGGCGCCAGTTGAACATAAAATGTCTAGACATGACCGCCCATGAACTTCAAACACAGCAAAATCTCACAGAAGTGGTTTGCAATAACGTAGCGTCCACACTACCCTGTCCTTATTAACTCCATTTCTGCTATTAAGTAAAACAAACATGCTAACTTTGACTTTTTAATGTTTTCAGAATTCTCTTTTAATTCATAGATCTAGTAAGTTGGAGACATGGAGAACATGTTTGTGTGTGTGTGGGGGGGGGGGGTACACAGGCCTCTCACTGCTGTGGCCTCTCCCATTGCGGAGCATAGGCTCCAGACGCGCAGGCTCAGCGGCCATGGCTCACGGGCCCAGCCGCTCCGCGGCATGTGGGATCTTCCCGGACCGGGGCACGAACCCGTGTCCCCTGCATCGGCAGGCGGACTCTCAACCACTGCGCCACCAGGGAAGCCCAAGAACATGTTTTTAACAAAACTACATGGCTACATAGTCTTTGCTGCCGCTTTTCTGGCTCTTACCATGTGTTGGTTCATGTGTAAAACCTTATATGAACTTTGCACACGGTTTAGTTTTTGATTCTGCAACAAATGAAAATGGTTGGTATGGGCAGAATGTCTGCCCCGGATAGCAAAACTGCAAGATAAAATTCTCTAAGTCTCTACCCTGTAGTGTATAGTTGTTTCCATATAAGACCTAGTCGTGATGTTCCATTGAAAGTTAAGAAAAACTGCTCAGATGCTGGTTTATGCAACCCTGCATGGGACTGCACAGAAACAAAGCCTTAAGAAAACTGCCAACCATCCAGTTTCCACTGCTTTGCCTCAGGGTCCCAACCCCCTGTGCTACGACCTTGCTGAAGTTCATACAAGCAAAACTGGGCTGATTCTCTCGCATCTGCTATGTTTTCCCTAATCCATAATCTTGTGCTTTGAAAGAAAAACAAAAAAAGGAAAGTGAGTATTCACCACGGAACTATTTGATTCTGTGGAGTGCTGACAGGTACTCTGTACTGAGTGGAATGACAGGGACTCTGCCTACCCCAGGCAGACCCAGTATCAGGTGAGCTATAATTGGCATCTGGTGGGGGGACACGGAACACAGGCTGTAGAAGCAAGTGCATTAGGGGCTCTGTGACAGCAGCTGCCGTGCATTTCTGAGTGCGGCCAGGCAGGATCTTCAATCACAGTGCTTTGTGCTGTGCGCTCTAAAAATGGAAATTAAACCCTCAGGTCCTCACCACGTTGTGAGGCTTGATAGATGAGCTTAATGAACCCAGGATAAAGGAATTAGCCTAAGTAGAAGGCCGAAAAAGGGTTAAGCAGTGAGAGGTTTTCATGCCCTTGGAATCTCCATCTTCTCCAGGACTGAGGCAAGCGGGGTGAAGGGGGAGCTCCCCATGTGAGGGCATGGCCAGCCGGAGGACAAGTTCACATCACATATTGAGAAGCCACTGACTACCTGGCTCCAGGCTAGGTTTTTGGTTGTTTAAGTAGTATCAATTTTTTTTTCTATTTATTTATTTTTTGGGGCTGCATTGGGTCTTCGTTGCTGCGTGGGGGCTTTCTCTACTTGCGGTGAGTGGGGGCTACTCTTTGCTGCGGAGCACGGGCTTCGCACTGTGGTGGCTTCTCTTGTGGAGCACGGGCTCTAGGCGCACGGCTAGGTTTTATATCAGTTCAACTGTCTTAGGAACATTTATCCCTGTTTTATGGAGGAAGAAATGGGGCTTACACTTATTTTAAAAACTTGCCCAGGGCTTCCCTGGTGGCACAGTGGTTGAGAGTCTGCCTGCTGATGCAGGGGACACGGGTTCGTGCTCTAGTCCGGGAAGATCCCACATGCCTCGGAGCAGCTAGGCCCGTGAGCCATGGCCGCTGAGCCTGCGCGTCCGGAGCCTGTGCTCCGCAACGGGAGAGGCCACAGCAATGAGAGGCCCGCGTACCACAAAACAACAACAACAAAACTTGCCCACAATGACACTGCTCATTGTAAGAGGTATCAGAAGAGTAAATAACAGCCCGCATTGACCATACACATACCCTGTACCAACAGCCATTCTCTGCTCTGATCCTCACAACCCTTCAATGAAGGTATCATCACACCCACTTTGTACCTGAGAAACCTGAGGCCGCGAGCAGTTAAATCACTTACCTGTATGCACCCCCTACACCTCCTCCCGACTCTCTCGGCCCTGTTGCCACCCTTCATGTATCCTCAGCCACACCATGTCTGCAGATCAACTGCTTCATTCTAGAATTAGAAAACAAAAAAGCCTGATCAATGAATTTATATGCATACCTGGGAAAAATTGTTAAAATCCGGTCACCAAGACGAGCACCTCCCAGGCGTCTTACATAACAATGGCCCTGTGCTTCTGGCCACACCAGGGGTCCCGGGGCCAAACACATTTAGGACATTGACGATGCTTTTTATCTTCCTCTCAGAGACTCCTAAACTTACCACATGACGTCTGGGAAAACAGAAGAAACTTTCCTGATAAAGGACAGCTCGTTTCATTTGCACGAAGCGCCTCTGCTACGTGACCTCGAACCTCAGCCTCCTCCCTGTGAAATGAGCACTTAGAGCAGGTTCTTTATAAGCAGGGAGATTATTGCTACTATCATCTCCACCTGAAGACAAGCCTCCTGGAGCACGCCGGGGGCACACCTGCGGCCTCATCCAAGGGTGTGGGCGGGTCTTCCAGAACCCCCTTGACACAAACAAAAGGGTAGTTGGGGAAAAGCTTGGGATTTTCAATCAGACAGTCACAGGCCACACTCTACTTAACCTTTCTGTGTCTGTTTCCTCATCATAGGATGAGGAATAAATACTCTCTTCAGGCTACTCTTTGTGGAGATTAAGAAAGCAAAAAGCTCAACAGGTGTGGGTTGTTATCATTAGACAGTCAAGGGACCACACCTGTCAAACATGAAGCTCTGATGCAACCCAGGAGAAACTTAACTTCCCCAAATGCATCTTAGAAGCCACTGTGGGAACAATGGCTTAACATTTATTTGGTCCAAAGCATATTTGAAGGTTAATCTTCTCATTCCTTCTTGGGAGAAAATCTGATGAACCAGCAGTAAAGGAAGGAACTGACTGGATGGAAAAACATTTAAGAGTGAACAAAATCCCTGAAAAAGGCTGCAAACCACTCTCTCCCCTTTGCCGGAGTGAGTCTGAGAAGGGACCTCGGACTCCATCTGCTGGGAGGAAGCCGGGGAAGGTGTGCAGGGGCCCAGCCAAGTGAGGGCAGGGGTGGCAAGGTGGAAATGCATGCCCATAAGGGACACTGTCTATTAATTTCTCAAGATTCCTCATAACACTTTAAATAAACTCAACCTGTTTCCATCCGAGTAACTGTCTCATTCCACTGATGTCTAATCTGAAGGAATAATAGATATTTCTCTGGAAAAATACTGAGCAATTCGAGGTCCTTCCTCCCTTGCTTGGCTCCCATCCTGTGTAAGATGGAGCACGTGGCCTTGTAGACTCCGAGAGCCAGAGGACGCTGACAGTGGGTGAGGCAAGGTGCGGGTAGAGGAAGCAAAGTTTGGGGAAAGTCAGAAAGTTATTCGGAAGGACAGAGAGACTTCTTTCCTCAAGACTGCTTATGTTACACCGTCTTCCCAGAGGCTAATTAAGTCCCACAGGGGCAGAGAGAACCAACAGCCAAGAAAACTTAGCATGCAAGTTACCAATACAGAAGAAGAAAGAACATGTTTGTGCTTGTGTGTGTTTCTATATCAAAAACAGAAAATGTATCCTCTGCCAATCACATGGGAGGGCATTAGTTTAGTTATGACTAGACATATTAAGTCATTCAAAGGACTCTGACATCTTAAAACAGTGTACTTAATAAGTTGTCTTTGTTACTTAAAAAAATAAATCTCTACTAAAGCGAATTCACTGGAAGCGCAACTGGCTTTTTCAGATTAAGCCAGGGGATGCGTGCTTATGGTTGCTGAATACACACGGAAACACTTGTATCAAAGTAGCTGCTCAATAAATGTTACTCTCTCTCTCCTTTCCTGTTCTTTCATCAAAAAGGGATGATAGGGGCTCCCCTGGTGGTGCAGTGGTTGAGAGTCCGCCTGCCGATGCAGGGGACACGGGTTCGTGCCCCGGTCCGGGAAGATCCCACATGCTGCGGAGCGGCGGGGCCCGTGAGCCATGGCCGCTGAGCCTGCGCGTCCGGAGCCTGTTGCTCCGCAACGGGAGAGGCCACAACAGTGAGAGGACCGCGTACCGCAAAAAAAAAAAAAAAAAAAAAAGGGATGATAAAAACAAAGGCAGGTAGGAGGGAGAAGAAATAGGGAAAGAGGAAAGAAAGAAGGAAGGAAGCTGAAGAAAGAAAAAATTTCCCTAAAGACTCTACCTGCCAAGACGTGGAAGAAATTTGTGCGTTTAAATAATGATGATATTTGTAGATATTTTAGGCAGTTTTCCACAGTACGTGAGTAAATCCCATAGTATGGGAGGCTTTTTAAAAATTAGACTTTACAGCCAATTCACTGTGTAACACCAACTGCATATCTTAAAGAGACATGACCACAGGGCAGATTGCACAGTTCCTCCTATGCTTGTTTCTTATCTCTGAGTGTCTAAAATTAAAAAAGGGTTTTTTTCTTAGCAGCCGTAGTGAACTGTACCTTTAAAAACTAACCTTTGAAATCAGGCTGTGACCATTTTGTTGACCTTTGTCGGACCATATGATTCTCTTGAAGTCCAAAGGCATGAATAGATCTCTTTGTGTGCTCAGCCCTCATCCAAGCAGGCTGGCCTGGGTTTTGTTTTGGCGTGTCCACGAGAATGCCACAGACAAGTAGGTTTTGATTTCCAGATACACATAAGTAGATGTGATTTCCTTTCCAGGAAAAGGGCACAATGGCTAATACGCTTTAATTTATACAGACGGCGCTCTTTTAGAAGCCTGTCCTGCAGTTGGGGCTTGGTCAAAGTGGGTCCTTCAGCAAGAAGCATCGTCCCCAAATTCTCACTGGTAGACTGTCAGTCTGGAAAGCCACGGAGGCAAGGAGGTGGGAGGGGAAGACGGACGGAGGAAGAATTTGGTGGGCAGGAGCCCAAACAGCTCACTGTAAAGGTTTCCTAGATTTCACATGCGTCCAAATTTTATTTCTCTGGATCTGGTTTTCTTTGTTTTGGTTATTTCCTGTTTTTCAGGCACAGGTGATCCTTTTATCTGGAAACACGGACTGCTATATTTTTTTCTGATGTATAGTTTTCTTTCTTTCTTTCTTTTTTTTTTGCGGTACGCGCGCCTCTCAATGTTGTGGCCTCTCCCGTTGCGGAGCACAGGCTCTGGACGCGCAGGCTCAGTGGCCATGGCTCACGGGCCCAGCCGCTCCGCAGCATGTGGGATCCTCCCGGACCGGGGCATGAACCCGTGTCCCCTGCATCAGCAGGCGGACTCTCAACAACTGCGCCACCAGGGAAGCCCTGATATATAGTTTTCTGCTGGATAAGATTTCTATAAAAATTAGGTTGATTTGGTCCAGTCAGCTTGGTGTCAATTTTCCAGTTGTGTACAAGGTTCCTTGGTGTCACAAGCGAAAGCTGCAACTTAACCACCCCCAAAGCTTAACAACATTTACAGAGGCCCCAGAACAATGACTTTTTGGATAAGTGAACTTTGGTAAGTTTAAGCAAAGAGGAAAATAAGTAGTGCCTTTTTGAGCATCAGGACTCGTCTCTGCTAGGTGGCCACTCGGCCGGTTTGACCACAGTGCTGGGAAGGTCGAGTGAGGCTGCCTCAGTTTCCAGGCTGGCTAGCTTTGCATAGATGCCAATTTTCACTTGACCACAGGCTGAACCCCTAAGCCTGGGGACCTGTCTGTATTGCTTAGTGGGGACTTTAAAGAAAAGCGTCCATTGCAGCTTTTCCAGCCCCGTACTGCACATTTGTCCTTTGTTGCCTGACAAGCCAGAGAGACAAAGGCACCTCTGTCCTTTGTTTGGTTGGCCTCCCCTCTGTGGGGCTTTCTGCTCCCTCTCTTATTCTAACTCCATTAAGACTCTTCCTGTGACCGGAAGGTGATAAAAGAAACACATTTCAAAGAGTAAAAACAAGTGTCCAGGAAGGCTCTTGTCATTAGGTTGAGAAAAATGAAAAACCAGGCCTCTTTCTCCCTCTGGGTCTGGAGTAGCTGAGGGGGAAACATCACTGAGGCTCTGAGCGGCCATCCGTAGAGCAGGCACAGGCGCTGGGCTCCGCCCCTGTGTGCGTATGACAGAGGCGGGACCCTGGGGGCCAGGGCGCCTCCCAGCAGCTGCCCTGTTTGCAGTTTGGATGGCTCTTGCTTCCCTTTGTCCCATGTCAGTTTCCTCTCTCCCCCTCTCTAACACTCTCACCATCCCCCTTTTCTTTCTTTACTTGTCAGTGTTTACCCTCTGCTCAAAACACTTGACTCCAATCACCTCCCATCCACCTAGCAGATCCCCTCAAGTCCCAACTCTATAGCGTGGCCCCCTCTCTGTACCATGTAATGCAGTAATGGCTATCAGCTATTGAGGGCTTATCATGTGCTTTTTATCTTGCTTAGGTGTTCCAGCCACCTTTGAGGTGCCGTGCTAATCAGGACAGGCTGAAGCTTGCAATTAAACAGTCGCAGAATTCAGCGAGACTGTTTGTTTCCTGCTCTTGTGCAGAGTCTGGAGCACAAATTCCTGGCTGGCAGCACCTCCTGTGGGGCTCACTTTTAAGCTGTGAGCACTGGGTTCCATGCCCATCCTGGAGTTTTGGTGTAGAAGGCAGAGAGGGTGAGAAGGATCGCAAGGATGTTTTAGGGAGACCTCTGAGTGGTACCCCCCTACTTCCCCCATCTTCTCTGGGCCACCAGTCTGACATATGGTCCCTCTTAGCTGCAGGGGAACCAAGAAATGCAGGATGAAGACAAAACTGCATGGTGGATGCATCATGGTCGCTTCGACAGGTGGGTGCTATCATCCCCTCCACATAGGGAAATTGAGGCTCAAAGATTCAGAATCATCAGCTAATACATGGGGAACCCCAATTCCAACCCTGTAAATCTGACTCCAGAACTACACTCTTCACCTTGTGTTATGATTTCTGTGACTCTCCCCTAATAAAAAGCTAGTCCCTCTTTTGTGCTAACACCTTACCTTTTACAAATCTTTACTCCCCCGATTACCACAGGGCTGCACCTGTTATACCAGACTACAAATGCCCCAAGGAGAAGGAAAACTCTTTTTCACAACGGTATCATCAGCAGAGAGCACTGGGGTTGGGACAGGAAAAATATAAGATAAGCCTGGAGCATCTTAGAGTAAGTATCAGGAGAAGAAGATATGCTAAAAGCAAAACAAAATAAAAAACAGGGCATGTCAAATGGACACAGGAGCCAATGTGAAAGACTTCCCAACGTCCAAAGCCAGAACTATCGGAGAAACAAAATAAATAACAATAGTATCAGATTACAATCCAAAGAACAAAATGATTGTCCGTGAGTTTATACTCATATAAATAAATGAATAACTGAATAAGGGAAAAGGCACAGAAGAATTCCTTACAGAAGAATTCCAAATATTAAACATAGAAGGAATTAAGGAAATAGAAAATCACCATTAAAGCACCACTCGTTACAGTCAAGATCCACTGATAGATGCCAATATTAGTGGGCAAAACTCTGAGAGAAGCAGGATGTTTTCATTGCTTCAAAGTACCTCCTCCAAAATACTCATTGCAGGAATACCAGGAAGTTATCTGGGTTTGGTTCCAGACCACTGCAAAATACAGCAAATATTGCAATAAAGCAAGGCACACGAATGTTTTGGTTTCCCAGTGCATAGGAAATTTAGTGTACACTATGTTGTAGTATATTAAGTGTGCAATAGTATTATGTCTAAAAACTGTACGTTCATTAATTTAAAAAATACTTTATTGCTAAAACATGCTAACCATCATCTGAGCCTTCAGCTGGTCATAATCTTTTATGCTGGTGGAGGCTCTTGCCTCAGTATTGATGGCTACTGACTGATCAGGGTGCTGGTTGCTGAAGCCTGGGGTGCCTGTAGCAATTTCTTAAAATAAGACAACAATAAGGTTTGCTGTATCGATGGACTCTTGCTTCCACTTGAACACTTAGAGGCCGTGGTATGGTTATTAATTGGCCTAATTTCAATATTGTTGTGTCTCAAGGAATACGAAGGACCAAGGAGAGGAGGAGATATGGGGAATGGCTGGTCAATGGAGCAGTCAGAAGTCACACAACTTTTACCAATTAATTTTGCCATCCTATATGGGTGCAGTTCCTGGGGCCCCCAAACCATTACAATAGTAACATCAAAGGTCGCTAATCATAGATCACCATAATAAATATAATAATAATAAACATATTTGACATGTTGTCAAAATTACCAAAATGTGACAGAGATACGAAGTGAGCAAATGTTGTTGGAAAAATGGTGCAGGTAGACTTGCCAAATGCAGGGTTGCACAAATCTTTGATTTGTAAAAAACACAATATCTGTGAAGCACAATAAAGCAAGGTATGCCTGTAATAACTGAGGCGGTTTTAACATACATCCACAGATTCTCTGATACTCCTCACTCCAGGATGTGGAAGTTATTTCTCCTCCTCCTGGGAGTGGACTGGACTTTTGATTCATTTTCTAATGAATAGAAGCTGAAAAGGGGAAAATAGTAAATTTGCAGCAGAGAAACCTGGCAGATGTCGGATCAAGTGATCAAAGTTAACAACCCCAGTAGTAAACCATGGTGACATCGTGCTCGCCATGATATATGATGAGAAGGTCACTTCATTTTTGTCGTCTTTCTCCCCAAAACCCATAAGCCGCATTGTGAGAAAACATCAGACAAATCCAAATTAAGAGACATTTTACAAATACCTGCCTGGGACTCTTCAAAAGCACCAAGGTCACAAAAAACAAGAATGAGAAGCCGTCACCGATTGGAGGAGAGTAAGGAGAGATGATGACTAAGCCCAGCATGGAGTCCCGAGACAGGAAAAGGACATTAGTGGGAAAACCATGAAATATGAATTAAAGTCTGAAGTTTAGGTATAGTTTCAAACCAACGTCGATTACTTAGTTTTGGTAAATGTGCCGTGGTTATATAAGATGTTCACATGAACGGAGACTGAGTGAAAAGTACTTGGGAACTTTCTGGATTATGGCAATTATTCTATACATCGAAAATTATTTTAAAATAAAAGGTATCTAAACACACTGAAGAAAAAAAACCTCTCCGTTTTACACTGAGTCAAATCTAAAGTCCTTTTCAATAGCCTAAAACTCATGTCATCATGGTGACACGATGCTCACCATCCCCTCTCTGTCCTTCTCTCCCCTCGTTCCCTCCCCACCTTCAGCTGCACGGCTTTTCCCCTTGTTCCTCAGACACTCCCAGCCTGCTCCCACCTCCGGGCCTTGGCACTTATTGTTCCCTTTGGCGGGAAAGCTTCCCCCCAGATATCTTCATGGCTAGTTCCCTAATCTCTTGGAGATCTTTACTCGGATGTCTCCTAATCATGAGACGTTCTCTGATGCGGCTGTGTAAAAGGCCACACATGTCCGGCATACCCCATACCCTCCCCTGCTTTGCTTTTCTCCACTGCTCTTAGCATCATCTGCCACTAATATATTTTGTTTATTTTATTTATTTTGTTTATTTCTGTGGTAGGCAGAATAATGGCCCCCAAAGGTGTCCAGGTTCTAATCCCTGCAACCTATGACTATGTTGTCACACAGCAAAGGGGAAATTAAGGTTGTAGATGGAACTAAGGTTGTTAATCATCTGGCCTTGAGATGGGGAGGTTATCCTAGATTATCTGGATGGCCCAGTATAATCACAAGGGTCTTTACAAGAGGGAGGCAGAATGTAAATGGGAGGGATTTGCTATAAGAATGACTCAATCCTCCATTGCTTGTTATGGACAATGAAGGGAGCTGTGAGCCAAGGACTGTGGGCAGCCTCTAGATGCTGAAAAAGATGAGAAAACCCTTTCTTAGGGTCTTTAGGAAATTGTAGCCCTGCTGACACTTTGTCTTTGGCCCATTGCGACCCACGTCGGATTTCTGCTTTAAAGAACTATAAGAGGAGTATTAAAAAACTCTTAGAGGAAAACATAGGTAAGACACTCTTTGGTATAAAGCACAGCAATATCTTTTTGGATCTGTCTCCTAGAGTAAAGAAAATAAAACCAAAAATAAACAAATGGGACCTAATTAAACTTGAAAGCTTTTGCACAGCAAAGGAAACCATAAACAAAATGCAAAGACAACCTATAGAATGGGAGAAAATATTTGCAAATGATGTGATCGACAAGGCTTTCAGTTCCAAAATATACGAACAGCTCATGCAGCTCAATATCAAAACGGGTAGAAGACCTAAACAGAAATTTCTCCACAGAAGACATACAGATGGCCAAAATGCACATGAACATATGCTCAACATCGCTAATTATTAGGGAAATGCAAATCATAACTACAATGAGGTATCACCTCACACCAGTCAGAATGGCCATCATCAAAAAATCTACAAACAATAAATGCTGGAGAGGGTGTGGAGAAAAGGGAACTCGCCTACACTGTTGGTGGGAATATAAACTGGTACAGCTACTATGGAGAACAGTATGGAGGTTCCTTAAAAAACTAAAAATAGAGCTACCATATGATCCTGCAATCCCACTCTTGGGCATATATCCAGAGAAAACCATAATTCAAAAAGATACACATGCACCCTGATGTTCATTGCAGCACTGTTTACAATTGCCAAGACATGGAAGCAACTTAAATGTCCATCAGCAGAGGAATGGATACAGAAGATGTGATACATGTATACAATGGAATATTACTCAGCCATAAAAAAGAGTGAAATAATGCCATTTGCAGTAACATGGATGGACCTAGAGATTATCATACTAAGTGAAGCAAGCCAGAAAGAGAAAGACAAGTATCATAAGATATCACTTATATGTGGAATCTAAAAAAAAAAAAAAGAAAGACACAAATGGACTTATTTCCAAAATAAAAAGAGACTCATAGACAAAGGTGTGGAGAGGGATAAATTAGGAAGCTGGAATTAACATATACACACAATTATGTATAAAATAGATAACCAGCAAGGACCTACTGTACAGCACAGAGAACTATACTTATTATTTTGTAATAACCTGTGGAAGAGAATCTGAGACAGAATATATATATATATATATATATATATATATATATATTCGCTGTGCTGTACAGCTGAAACTTAACGATATTGTAAATCAACTATACATCAATAAAAAATTTTAAAAATAAATATGAACAATAAGATTAAAAATATGTGTTGTTTTAGGCTACTAAGTCTCTGGTAATTTGTTACAGCGGCATAGGAGACTGACTCATAGCATGAACGAAATCAGTGACCCATTGTTAGTGGCCATACGGCATCCTGGGCCTGACGAGTGCTGACATTTGGCCAGTGTGAGAACTGCTGTACCAGGTGAGGACTTTTATCACACAAGCTCCAGAGGTGATCAGCAAGTCAGTCAAGTTCTGGGAGCACAGGGTGTGTCTGAGGGTGTGCTGAGCGGGGGCGAGTGAGGAGGGACAGTACTATTGTGTTGAGTTCCTGCCATTCACTCAGAGATGTCACAGGAATGATCCATATCTTTGGGGTAAATGTTGTGAGTAAGGCCTTTACCATTTCTTGTGTTCAAGATCCCTGGTTTCTAGGTGGACTTGGACAACATTTCCAGGCACCTTGCCTGAGTGCCTGGCACCACCCTGTCTGCTATAGAGAGAAAACAGTCATCAGAGCATCCTGCAGTTTTAGGTTTAAGGCTGACTCGGAGGCATTAAAGAAATCTTACAAGAAGTTGATTTATGAACGCAGTGCAAGCGCCTCTCTTATTTTTACTTAGAGTCCTTCTCAACTAGAGTCAGAACTTGGAGGGGTTATAGATTGATGGGTGAATTTGCTTGTTTTTATTATGTAGAATAACAGAAGAGCCAGAAGCAATATAACCAAAATACAAGAGAGCTTTATAAATAAAATATGAATAATAAATACTTGAAAGATAATGTCCCCAAGCACTTTAGAAATGATGAAAGTACCCTAGAAATTTTTAGATGAATGGCTGTAAATTCATTTTGGAATGGGCTTTGGTTGTTAAATTTCCTTTTCTGAGTTAGTCAGCAAAAGTTCTAACTAGATATAAAACACAAATTGAGTACCAGGCGCATCCACCATAAAGTGCTCATTGATGTACTTAATGTAGCTATAATCATGGTGTAGCAGTAGAAGACTTTGGTTAGCATGTGACAAGAAAACCCAACTCAGCTTGGCTAAAACGGTAATAGGAATTTACTGGCTTATATAACCATAACGTCTCGAGGTAAGGCAGGCTTCAGCAAAGTTGATCCAGAAGTTTACAATGTCACCAGGACTGTGCTTTTGTTCCCTGCAGTTTTTTCAATGCTACTCTCCAAGTTTGTTGGCTTTTTCTTGGACTGGCTTCTCTCACCACTACTGGGTCCCAGAGGGGTCAGCATCCCTACTCACATATGGTGGCAAAGCCACCCTGAAAAAAAATCCCATCCCTGGGAAATTGAGTTGATGACAGCAGAGCAGAGGTCCCCAAACAAGGCCTGCAGGCAAAATCCAGCCAGCTTCCTGATTTTATAAATAAAGTTTTACTGGATCACAGCCACGCCCATTCACTTATACATCGCTCACGGCTGCTCTCACACTACAAGGGCAGAGCTGCGTAGTTAGCACGGAGACCTTCTATCACGCAAAGCCTGAAATATTTACTATCTGGCCCTTGACAGAAGAAGTTTGCTGACCTCTGAAGCACAGTCATAGGGGATAACTCTGAGAAAACACTCAGCCCAGAAGCTGTTCTCTTCTCACCAATAGCAGTTAATTCATTCTATTTCTCTTTTCTTGTTCCCACGAAGAACAAATGGAACATTTTTCTCAGGCAAATACAGTAAGCAGTTTTCAAGTCATGAGTCAGACTTCCTGAAGTTTTAGGATTTACATGGATCCTCATAATAGCTAATGGTTCCAGCAATAGCTATAGTTAGGAGAAATGGAATCATTGAGGACCATACTGTAAATTAATACTAATGGCACTACTAGAGGCCAGATTCTGTACAACACCCTCCCTATATTAACCTCTCACAAAATCTTGTGACGTGTGTCCTATAGTCATGCCTGCAGATGAGGCACCGAGAGATTAAGAAATGTCCCTGGTTTACACAGCTGGTAAGTGGCTGTGGCTATAACTGAAAGCCAGCCTGTGGGACTCTGGGGTCCACAGTGCTGTCTGGTCTTGGAGGCTGCCTCTCTGAACTGGAATTCACACTGAGCAAATGCAGACAGAGACTAAGAATTACCTGTTAACACACAACATGAAAATTGTGAGATGTTAAAAGAGAGCAGGGGTCTTCCCTGGTGGCGCAGTGGTTGAGAGTCCGCCTGCCGATGCAGGGGACCCGGGTTTGTGCCCCGGTCTGGGAAGATCCCACATGCCGCGGAGCGGCTGGGCCTGTGAGCCATGGCCGCTGAGCCTGCGTGTCCAGAGCCTGTGCTCCGCAACGGGAGAGGCCACAAGAGTGAGGGGCCCGCGTACCGCAAAAAAAAAAAAAAAAAAAAAAAAAAAAGAGAGAGAGCAGGGCCCTTCACATGACCAGACCAGGAAACAAAACAGAGGAAGTCAGGGACAGAAAATAGACCTTTCCTTTAGCCACTGCTCGCTAAACATTCAAGCAAGATCCTGATGAGGAGGGCTTCGGGAGGGAATGCCTCAACCACATCAATGTCAGACAGAATGAGTTTCCTGGAATATGCTCCCCAGAAGTTGCTCTGTGGAAAAATGGTGCTGGGGTCAACTCACTTGTGGGAATACAGCATCCACTAACCCACTTAAGGAGATTCCCAGTGCAGACATTAGGAGACTTTCCGAAAAGCTAGAGTAAGGAAACCTGTTTGCCATTTGCTTAACCCAGGACTTATTGAGTTTATCTGACCACTGAACACTCTTTTGGGTACATATGAGGTCTACAAATATCCCAAAGAATAAACTTTTTTTTAATTAAAGTATAGTTGATTTACAATATTGTGTTAGATTCGAGTGTGCAGCAACGTGATTCAGTTATACATAAATTTGTATATATCTATATTCTTTTTTCAATTCCTTTCCATTTATAGCTCGTTACAAGATATTGAATATAGACTAAACAGACTCACAGACATAGAAAACAAACTTATGGCTACCAAAGGGGAAGAGGGGGCGAGGGATAAATTGGGAGTATGGGATTAGTAGAGGCACAGTACCAAAGAACAAACTTTTGATCCATTTTGTTGTATAATTTAAATGCATCATTTAAATGCTTAATAATATGAGTTATTCCATAGTCCATAAGGTGAAAGCATTGCTTCTCAATTTATCTTTTTTGGTTGTCTTTTTATAATCTTAGTAAAAGGGCCCTTCCAAGGTAATTAAAATAGGAATCTGAAGCAGATGGATTTCTGGGGGCCAGATGGACTGACCCAGCCAACCAGGTGAGCTTCCTTGCCAAAAGGTGCTGTGTAAGACCAGCTCATGGGAAGGCCTGCAATATTAGGTTCACCCATTATAATGGAGCTATCATAAATAGTATTGTTATAATATACTGATATATGAAAGGGCGAAATTGTGCAGGATAACTAAGTAGGAAATCAGAATACAGAAAAAAACCTGCAAATAGTACAAGCGACAAATTCAAAGGAATTTAAAGACTGAAGCTACTGCCATGGCAGGGACTATTGCTAACAGGGGAGTGTGCATGGCAGGACTGAACGGCTGAGCTGGAGCTTAAAGGGTCTAGTGGACATGGGCGGGGCAGGGCAGGGGGAGAAGTTCGGGTGGGGCTCAGACCAGCAGAAACAGAGGTAGCCTGGATGGACACAGGGCTGGAGGCTTGGAGTGGCTGGAGGGTGTTGGCTGTGGTTAGTGAGATCTAAGAGGTAAAGCAGCCCATTGCGTGGACAACCCTGAAAACCTGGCACAGGAGTGTGGCTTTAATTCAGCTGATAACATTGTAGGTTTCCAAACATGAGCAAAGTGTGCGTTGTTTGACATAGATCTTGGGGGCTGCAGCATAAAAATGGATTGGGAGCTAGGAAGCTGAAAGAGGAAGTAGCATTCCCTTATGACGGAGGAGAAAGAGACTGTTAAGGACTGTTTAGTTTCATGCTTCCAAGGGGGCGAATTTCTAAATTACCAAAGTTAAAGTCATTGATTTTATTTTTCATATATTTGTCCATAGGCACTGATTCTGTAAGCAACTGTAATTGACCCGACCCATTGTTTAATCACTGTCTTAATTCGGAAGATGATTTGCTTGCTGTCTTTGAAAATAACGTGTATGTCAAGGGACTATAACCGTATATATTATTTGTTTATCACAACGTCAGAAACGACTGTATGTTTTGGGAGCATTTCCTCCTGGATGCAATGCGGTGGGGCCTGTGTGAGGTGGTGGCCGTGCTCAGCGATCACTCCAAGGATGCCTGATGGGAGCCCTGGTGTCCCACTGAGGGGAAGAGCCGGAGAGGGGCAGGAGCGGAGCCTCATCTATCTGGCTCGTAAGCACGTGTATGTTAGGGTTAATTGCTCTTGCCAGGCTTGGGCCATTTCAGTGACTTTTCATTCTCAAGGGCAGAGCCTCAAATGCCATCATCTCATTTTGTGACCCTGTCGCATGCCGCCCAAATCATGGGCATCGAGTCCTGCTTTAAGGTCCGGTCCAAGTCAGTAACATATTTTAAAGAAACTTCTGCTTTCCACAGGCTTGAAACATAATGTGAGTCCTTACTGAAGTCTTTTGAGGGGGGATTGCATCTTATAGTGTATAAATGAACTGCCTTGAAACCTCTCTGGCTGTTCAGCTCCGTGAAGCCCCACGTTGCCCAGCAGTGGCTTCCTCCGAATCTCTTCCCACCACCTCTATGAGTCTTCACGACCCTCTGGCTTTCTTTTCATTGCTTTTGATTATTAGGCTTGTCTCCTCCTTTCTCTGTTGCTTCTGAAAGTTTTCCTTTTCAGAGAGCTCAAGCTTTTTCTTTCTTTCTTTTTTCTAAATTTACATTAAAAAATGTAGCATCTCTAAGTATTTTTCTTCAATTTTACCCACGACACCACTCAGGAGACAAAGGCTGGGAAGTTGAGAAATTCAGCTAAAGAATCTTTCTTAGAAAGCGGAGGAGAGTAGAAGATGGTGAAAGCTATGTTTGCATAATATTGTACCTGCCTCACACACAGATGGGGGGTGACCCATATTACTAAGAGGCTGGAACTTTTTAATCCAGATTATCTGCCGATTAACTCAGGCAAAGATGATCTCTGGAAAGTAGAAAGCTGATTACTGCTAGCAAATAAATGGGCTCTAAACCCTAGTAGGTGCCTAAAGAAAACACTGGCTTCAAATGAGTTGGCTCCTTTGCTGAAGTTTCCTGCCACTTAGAAGCAAGTGTTTGGACACCCCGATCTATAAGATTAAAAGACTCGCGCACCAGGCCGGGGGCCCTGAATGTTGAGCGAGGCCACCTTGCTTCCCGTGGTTGTAGTTTTATACAAACCATTTCAGAAATTTCTGGGTGTTATTTGAAGCCTGAAATGATGACTTGCCAGCCTCATGTTCTCTAGAGGTTATCATCAGCAAACCCAGAGTATTACTATATCAGGCATCCGGGTCAGGTCCTGTGTTAGTGTTATGACAGTTAGAGATGGCTGGGTGTGGTCTCACTTCTGAGAACGTCTATGGGCTTTCCTTGGAGTTTCCAGGCATCTGTAGGGAAATCTTTCTTTCCTGTTCTTCCTTGCGTCTGTGGATCTGTTTTCCTTTACACTTTCCTTGTCCTTCTAACTGTCTCACAGTTATACATACTCCTGGCTATACGTATGGGTATCTTCTCTATTATAGAGCTTTGCCCCAACTTGTCTTTGTGGTTTCTTCCGGAATTCCTTGAGCACAGAGTATTACTCTTCCTTCCCTTTAGCCATAAGAGATGGGCTGTAAGGCTGGCATTGGAAGTCTACAAAAAGGATTTTGGCAGTTTATGCTAACATATTTAAGGAACAAGCAACAACTAATGGGAAGGGATTAACTGTATACTAAAATTATTCCCAGATGCCAGAGAGATTAGATTGAGGACATATATTTTAACTGAAAGTCAGTCATGATGACCAGTAAGGCTATGACTCCTTCCTACTTTAGCCAATAATTTGAATTCATGAAAAAGGCAAATTTTATAAGGATATCAGTATTTTGAAGAGTGGTGTGTTTTACAGTCAGAAGGAGCTTTAAAAATTACCTTGAGCAGCTCTCTGACTTCGAGGATAAAGACCCAAGGCCTACAGCAATGGAATAACTTGTTCAAGGTTCTTCTGGCCAGTGGCTAGAACTTCTTTATTTGGGGATCTAACATGTGCCAGATGTTACTCTAGGTCCCAGATAAGCCAGAGACAAGGTCAAGGTCGCTGCCTTCTTGGGGTTTAAACATCAGAGGGGGAGGCAGATCATAACAAATAGCAAGAACATTTTAAACTGCGATGACTCCTTGGACATCATCCAAGGAGGGATACGATAGAGGGATGGAAAGAGGCTCTAAAGACAGGACACTGGTGCTGAGGCCTCAGTGGCGAGAAGTACCAGTTCAGTAAAGTGCTGTAAATCTAAACGTGTGGGACGCCACAGCACTGCAAATGCTTCCAAAGAAAACACCTTCAGCAGTTCCATGGAGAGTCTGTCATCTCCTGACAATGCTCCCAGAAAGGTAAGTAAAAGCCGTATTAAGGATATTCTATAAATAAGCATCATGTAACAAAACCTACCATATACAGCAACAGTCCTAGAGCCCTGAAAAATTTAATCTACACAGCATCCAGTCCCTGCCTTCGAGGAGTTTATAGCCTGCTGAACAGCTTCTCATTACAAAAGCAACCTCCTGGGCCTTGACAATTGCTCTGAAATCTATCCAGGTTGAAGGAAGGGAGACAGCTAATTCGACTTAAACAGGGTCTGGTCAAGATCCTGTCCTCTTCTAAAAAGAGCTCTTAGTCATTGTACCCAGTGCTTTGGTTTTATATTTTATCTACCACACATATTGGTGTTTAATTATATTATTATACAGTATTAAAAAAGTCAACATATATATTCATAATATTGACCCTAAGACTGATACTAATCATTGGAAATAAAAGAGAAGAGCCAGTGAAATTTCAATGAGCAACTGCCAATGTTGCAAAGCATTGTTTTCTTTTTTAAAAAATAAATTTATTTATTTATTATTTATTTATTTTTGGCTGCCTTGGGTCTTCGTTGCTGCACGCAGGCTTTCTCTAGTTGTGGCGAGCGGGGGCTACTCTTCGTTGCGGTGCTTTGGCTTCTCATTGCGGTGGCTTCTCTTGTTGTGGAGCATGGGCTCTAGGCACACGGGCTTCAGTAGTTGTGGCACGCAGGCTCAGTAGTTGTGGCACATGGGCTTAGTTGCTCCACAGCACGTGGGATCTTCCCGGACCAGGGCTCAAACCCATGTCCCCTGCATTGGCAGGCGGATTCTTAACCACTGCGCCACCAGGGAAGTCCCTGTTTTCTTTTCCAAAATAAAATTTAGCTAAATATATTGGGGTTGAATGTGAAGAATTCAAGCTTCAACTTGATCAGTATTTTTTAGCCTGTGATCACCTAAGGAGCCGCTATGTGATGGATTAATATATATATAACGCCGATAATAGAAAATACATTTTGTTGAAAATATTATCTCCATGCCTATTTTCAGAGAAAATTTCTCCCAGACTCTATGGGCTTCACATTATGATTGAAGAGATAAAAATAGAAGCCTTAGATAGTGGTATTTAAAGTTTGGAGAAGAGGGCTAGTCTAAGACAGGGAATTTTTTTTTTTTTAAATTAAGTTTAACAGAGATGTTGGGATTCTTTAAGACATTTCCAAAGGATCTTTACAATGGTTATAAAATTGTTTTCAGTCTCATCGCAATAACATTTCGTAAATTGTTGAAGGGGATGGGATGACTCTAAGGAATCTAGAAGAGTTTCATAGCCTCAAAAATGTGAAAAATCTACGTGGCCTATTCTTCCCCCAGGAAGTGCGGGCTTATGTCCAGTCACAATGCGAGAGCCAGTGTCGGGTGCACTGTTTGCTACGCAAGAACTTGACAATACAAGGCAATTTGATTGTCACAAAGCATAGAATTTCTCAGAAAGTGTGAGTGATGGAAGGGTGGGAAAGTGAATGTGCACCCTTCCTGGAGTATAATAGGACCTCAACGGCTTCTCTGTGGTTTCCATTGAGCTTCCCATCCGGGAATAAAACATGAGGTGCCAAAGATGTTATTTCCCATGTGCAGGCGTGTTAAGGAGATGGCAGAAGCTCTGTGAAACTGATCAAGGGTTCACAGATGTTTTCTTTGGATGCAGTTTGCAGTGCTGTGGGATTCTCTACTCTCTTTCTCTCTCACCCCAAGTCTGGCTATGGAGAGAGGGAGAATGTCACCCTTGGGCCAAGGGAGAAGAGCTTCAAGGGGCCACTCAGACAGCTAACCTTGTGTCTGCCACACTCCATCCCCGGGCTTGAGTTCACGGCAGGGTCAGCCTGGAGTTAGCAGAGCAAAGGCAGGTGTACCTCCTTGGGGGCGAACAAGATGGCAGGGCGAAAGCGATGGTTTTCCACGGATCTGATGTGGGTCTCACATGGGAGAGCCAGCTTGTCCACGAGGATAGTGTGGAGCGGGGAAAGGACCCCTCAGAGGCAGACACTCCTGAAGCTCAGAGGCTGAGGGGATGTAAGCGGCTAGCCAGAACAGAGGCATTGCCTGTTCAAGGGCACTGTGGTCCGAGGCCGCAGCTGGGTTCTCTGAGGAACCTGTGCAAGTGCTTCACACAAATAAAAGCCAATCTCAGATATCCCCCATGCCCAAAGGGCACTGGCATCAATTTAATCTGCGCCTTCTCTCCCTAAACCCTACCCCTGGGCCTAGTCACAGGGAGGGTCAGAAATAGAAACTGGTGGGGGAGGAGAGATGACAGGAGGTTAGAGGCCAGTGGTTTGCTTCTCCCCTTCCGCATGGCAGAACTCCAGCGGGGAGAGGACCTGGATGGAGTGATGGGGAAAGGACAAGTTTTAGCTTTAAATGAGTTTGGAGTTTTGTTACTCTACCAGAACAGACTGAACACTGTAATTGTCACCAGAGTGGACGGGATAATGCTTAAAGGTGACCAGAGAACTTTTCTCATCTGAGCGTCATCAGAAACCAGAGACATCCCTAAGATTTCATTTCAGGGTCAGGAGAGAACAGATGAGGGCATTTACCAGGCAGAGAAAAATAAAATGAAACTGGTTTTTAAATCAATTAATTAGCTGCTTTCCTGACTTGAACACACATTGAGATTATGTGGCTTTTGGGTTCCAAGGAAAAGGTCAAATGCTGATGACCAGAGACGGTATTTGCTCTACTGGCGTCCTCTCTGAGACAGTGTCTGTAAAGTGCTTAGAACAGCACAAGCCCTCCATAAACAGTAGCATTATTATTCTAGTTATCTTTAATTATTATTACAGGGATCTGATTTAAGACATATCCAACTAAACTCTGAGTACATCTCAACCAGCAGGTTAAGAAGCAGGGGCAGTTCCAGGCCTCAGTAGAGGGAGCTCTAAACCCATCTCTCTGCAGACCAAGCGGTGGCGGGCCCTCTACCGCTGCAGCTTCCCTGGGAAAATGATTTAAGTGATGCATTGGATTCTGGGGAAGTACCATGGCAGAGGTATCAGGTCATCCTAACTCGGCATCTGGGCTCCAGAGTCAGTAAAGGGACAAATTATTAACTTCTCTGTACTTCAACTTTTTCAGCTTTAAAAATCCAAAAATAACATGTACCTACTATGGGGGGGATTAATACCTACTTAACTGGGCTGTTGTGTGCATAATGGATATTCCATTTGTTTGCCTCCTTCTTTCCAGTTCACCTGGCCATGTTCCTCTTTTTTAATTCCTAAAACCCCTCTATGGAAGGCCAGCTTCCTTAAACTTTCCTGCTCTGTGCCCCGTTTCCTCCACTTATGTGGGAAAGTAACCTCATAAATGAATCTCTACTAAGGTAGAAATAAAAGATCATTGCTTAGACTGGAGATTACCTTTTAAAAGAGAAATTTGGAAGGCAGAAAGCAGAGAAGAGATCTCAGACCCTGAACTTTCACACTTGTGCCAACCTGATGGGAAAGGTTGAGGGTTGGAGGGACCACATGAGGCACCCCCCAGCAGGCTGGGGCTCCCCCGTGACCTTTTTTGTCACGTGGGCATCCGACTCTTACAGCCACTGACTGGTGCCTGCTCTGTATGCCTCTGTGCCCAGCTCTAAGCTCGAAACTTTGCAACAGAAACACACTGGTCTTTGTTAATCTGAGAGGAAGGTATGTTACTCAAGAGAGGTGACTTCTCAAACCCCAAGCCAGACAGACTTCAAAGTAGTGATTCATCTCAGACATACCCCCATGAGAAGACGGTGATAAATACAAGTGTGGGTGAAAAAACGATGAAAACTTTGCAAAGAGGAGCAGAGGGCGCAAAAAGATGAAAAGTTCCCAAATTTAAATGCTCGAGGTTGTCCTTGAACTCTTTATCTTTCCTTCCTCGTGAGTTAATACTCATTTCTGTCAGATCAGCACACAAGCTACTTTCCACAAATCTGCCAGGTACTCAACCAGCGTCAGGAGGCCACAGCCTAATTCCTGTCCACATCCTTTAATCTGGGGCTGGCAAGTGTTTGTGGGAACCTAACTTTAATTAATTGACTCCTTAGGAATAGAGCTGACAGTTTCCCTTTTATGGATTTTAGACAGTTGAATTATTTTCCTCAGAGAAACTCGCAGGGCTCTAAATCCCTGGGTCTGTGGAGGAAGCTACCACAAAACAGATGTCTTCTCTCAGAGGGTGGCTCTCTTCACCGCCAAACACAAGGTTATTCTGCCTTGCTAGACAACGTAGGTTTTAAAGGATAGTCAAAGGGATATTCGGTGATGAAACCGAGGAGAAATAAAAATATTATAACCGAGCTGTGGCCCCTCTCCCCAGAGGTTCTGAGCCCACAGTCCTCAGTCATCTCTAATCCAGAAAGTACCTGTGACCTCACGCTGCAGGCAGGAGCTACAGGGGGAGGCTGACCTGCACTCACCTTGAGGTCCAGGCGTGCGCGAACATGTCTGCACAACAGCGGATGGGCTGCCAGGCTCTGCTTCCGTGTCTGACCAGGGTACCCGCTAGGCAAGATGGTGCCCTGAAAGCAGTGAGTCATGCTGCAGGCATTGCACAAAGTGAGTTCTGGGGAAGCACAGGGTGGAACTGTAATTGTCCCCAGAGCAACTGTGTTGCCCTGTGTCCAAGGGAGGGGGCTAAAGTGAGATGGGGCAAAAGCTAAAGACCTCGAGACGAGGTGCCAGCCATCCAGGCCTTCAGAGTCGGCGTTGATGGAAGACAGCTGCCTTAGCGGGCACAGCGCCTGCCCTGATGTGGCTTTGCTGGCAACTGCCAGTGGTCTTGCCGTACCTTAGTGCCCTGGCCACGTAGGAGCCTCAGTGGCAGCACTCTGGTGCCTGCCCACAGTGCCGTGCTTCTCGTGAGCATGGTCCACAATGACAGACAACAGATTGCAGTTGGAAGTCAGCCATGACAAGAGACAGCTCCCCGGTGAGCAGCAATGATAGCTGTGAAGACTGTGAGAAGTGAAATCTGTGAACACTGAAAGAAATACTTCAGGCGGCTTGTGCAGGCTGCCTCTGAGAATTCCCAGAAGTATCCAGCTGTATTCTGAGAGTTTCCTCAGACCTAGTGGAGCTGGATCAGAGAAATACTATGTAATTGTACTGTTTTAAGACTCTTGCTACCCCAGGTTGTTGTGTTATGGGAAATCAAGCATACGTGTATTAGGATAGTGGGTCTATATTTTGATCGTTGATGGTGGGCCATGGGGATGAGACAGTCAGAGTGCTGACTGAGAAGCATGCTAGGTGAGGAAATTACTGACCTTTCCTTCTCTTTGAGGTGGCTGGACTATATTAGCAGCACCACTGGTCTGTGGATCCCGACCTATACCTATGTTTCTAGTAAAGCAGCACAGGGGACTCATTTTCCAAGGAGAGTGGACTAACTGAGACATGGTAGTAAGTGGTGTTTGCATAGGGGGATACAATTCTGGGCAGAACATGTGTTAGATGACTGTATACCTCTGGTCCAGCTACTTTAGCATCATGGAATAGTGGTCTTGGGATGGTGACTAGGTTTTTGTGTAGGGCAGGGACCTGTGTCTCTAGAGAGCTATAGGGCTGAGAGCAACCTTAGCTGAACAAGACACCAATGCTTCTCTCCCCTGAATGGGGAGAAACTCCTATGAGGTTAGCACTGGCAGATGTGCTGTGGTCTCTTCAGTAGGCAAGGGCTGCACTGGCACATTGGCAATAACAACCTCTGCAGCTGAAGATCACCAACTACTTGCTGGACTGTTGTAGACTGAATACTTGTATCTCCCCCAAATTCATATGTTGAAATTCTAATACCCAACGTGATAGTATTTGGAGGTGGGGGTCTTTGGGAAGTGATTAGGTGATGAGGATGGAACCCTCATGGATGGGATTAGTGCCCTTATAAAAAAGATTCCAGGGACTTCCCTGGTGGCGCAGTGGTTAAGAATCCACCTGCCAATGCAGGGGACACGGGTTCGAGCCCTGGTCCGGGAAGATCCCACATGCTGCAGAGCAACTAAGCCTGTGCACCACAACTAATAAGCCTGTGCTGTGAGCCCGCAAACCACAACTACTGAAGCCCACGCGCCCTAGAGCCCACGCACCACAACTATTGAGCCTGAGTGTTCTAGGCCCTGCATGCTGCAACTACTGAGCTGCATGCTGCAACTACTGAAGCCTGCATGCCTAGAGCCTATGCTCCGCAACAAGAGAAGACACTGCAATGAGAAGCCCGCGCACTGCAACGAAGAGTAGCCCCTGCTCGCCGCAACTAGAGAAAGCCTGTGCATAGCAACAAAGACTCAACGCAGCCAAAAAAATAATTTTTTTAAAAAAGTATTAAAAAAAACTCCAGAGAGCTCCTTCAACCCTTCCATCATATAAGAACACAGCGAGAAGAAGGCCCTCTATGAACCAGGAAGCAGGCTTTCACCAGACACCACATATGCCAGAACCTTGATATTGGACTTCCCAGCCTCCTGAACCACGAGAAGTAAATGTTTGTTGTTTAAGCCTAATAGTCTATGGTATTTTTGTTACAGTAACCTGAAAAGACTAAGACTCTGACCAAGGTGGGTATTCCATTTACTCATCTGAAAGAGTAAAGTGGACCCATTGGACTGAATAAACACCTCTGAGCTTTGGAACTTCTTTTAGGAAGGAGGGCCCCAGAGATGGAAGAGATATTTTCCTCCATGGGTGGATTGAGGGATGAGAGTAACTTAGTTAGAATATTAAAAAGAATGGTACCTTACTACCTCACACCAGTCAGAATGGCCATCATTAAAATGTCTACAAATAACAAATGCTGGAGAGGGTGTGGAGAAAAGGAAACCCTCCTACACTATTGGTGGGAATGTAAATTGGTGTAGCCACTATGGAAAACAGTATGGAAGTTCCTCAAAAAACTAAAAATAGAGCTATCATATGATCCAGCAATCCCACTCCTGGGCATATACTTAGACAAAACTATAATTCAAAAAGATGCATGCACCCCAGTGTTCATTGCAGCACTATTTACAATAGCCAGGTCGTGGAAGCAACCTAAATGTCCATCAACAGATGAATGGATAAAGAAGATGTGGTACATACATACAATGGAATACTATGCAGCCATAAAAGAGAACAAAATAATGCCATTTGCATCAATATGGATAGACCTAGAGATTAAGTGAAGAAAGTCAGAAAGAGAAAGACAAATGCTATATGATATCACTTATATGTGGAATCTAAAATATGGCACAAATGAACCTATCTACAAAACAGAAACTGACTCACAACCATAAGAGATCAGACTTGTGGTTGCCATGGGGGAGGGAGTTGGGTGAGGGTTGGAGTGGGAGGTTGAGGTTAGTAGATGCCAACTATTACATTTTAGGATGGATAAACAAAAAGGTCCTACTGTATAGCACAGGGAACCATATCCAATCTCCTGGGATAAACCATAATGGAAAAGAATATTAAAAAAGAATGTATATATGTGTAAAACTGAGTCACTTTGCTGTACAGCAGAAATTAGCACAACATTGTAGATCAACTATACTTCAAAAAAAAAGAGAAAAGAATGGTACCTTATTTTGTTTTGCTGCTGGTGAAGCAGTACAGAAAAATTCCACATGTCACTGCACAGATTCTTGAGAAGACAATAAATGTATGTGTCCATTCTGACTGTCTTCAGAGCTGATGTAATGGCCTCAAGAGAACTTTGAAAAATTTGAGAAATCAGTAGTTCCTGCTGGGAGCTGTCCTCATGTAAAGATAGGGAAGAACCTGCAAACACAAGATAGACAAGTGAGAAAACAAGTTTGAAGCTTGTCTTCATGAATTAATTATAAAATGCCTGAAGTAGAAGATCGGCTCTGGTTTGAAAAAGAAAAATGTCCTGCGGTTTAAATCACTGAGCTGTCCGCATGCCATCAGCCTCTGGCAATGATCTCTGAACTCAGTCTTTCTTTTCACAGTCTTTGTGAAATAATGAATCACTTCTCGAAGATGACACGTAGATAAAATAAGAGATGAAGCAACAAAAAAGAAAATAAAACATTTTCTTCCAGGAAAAATGGAACTAGGCACCTTCAAATCTCATAGGCTTTGCTGTAAAAGGTTTTCTTTCTTAAAGCATATATTTAATTAAGTTCTGCCACATGTCCAGGACCAAGATTTAAGAATGAGTTGTGGTCTTGTTTCAAGTGTTTCACTGCTAATGGAATGATTCATAATATAAAGGCTTTATTTTTAACACACTCTCTTCTGAAACATTGTATAGTTAAAACTGCCAGAGGCCAGCTTGATTTTGGTCAGGCAAATTAGATTATGTCCAGCAAGTGTCAGAATGAGCAAAGGATGCCTTAAAGACTATCAGGGAGACCATCTCAGTCTACAGGTAATAATCAATTGATTAGAAACTTCGTTCATGTCATCATGAGGGTCAACGTATCTCTAATTATTATTGCTGTCTACTCGAAAACGAGGGAACTGTATACTTCAGAGCCTGACTTCACCTTCCTTTCCAATGGTAATTAACCTTTGAGGCCTGTTCAGGCTATCCTGAAACTGTCCTTCAAATGGAGATTTGTGTGTAGTAATTTATTGATGTAGACACTCGGGAATAATACCTATAAGGGAGTGAGGGAAGCGACTGACCAGAGGAAGAAGTTGAGCTGCTACTGTTGCAACCAAGGCCTTAGCCTGTCCCACAGGACCTCTGGAGCTGTGAGGATCCTTCTGTGTTGCCTGAATTGAGGCAAAGGAGGCAAGGTCTCAGTATCCCACATTAATCGCTATTAGATGTGGGCTGTCCTCGGGGAGGGGCATACCGTGGGTGAGTCAGCTTCCTTTGGCTGAGGGTAATGCCTGGAAAGGGGCGCAGCTGTGAGCCCTCAGGGCCAACATTCCTCTCATCTGGGGGAATGAGTTCCTTGGTTCTGGGATGGAGAGAGATGGAGGGAGAGTCTGGACGATACATACAGATCCACTGCAAGGTCCTTTATTGAAGAGGTCCCTTAATTAGAGAAGTTTTTTTTCCTGTGATCTAATACCGTGTCTATAACACATTACTCCCAAACTTGCTGGCTTAAAACAACAGACGTCATTTAGTATTGCTCCTGGTTTCTGTGGGTCAGAAATGCCCAAGTGGCTGGGCTGGGAGTGGGTGCTCTGCTTGAGGTGTTTTGTGTGAATGCAGTCAGGTGGTGGCTGAAGCAGTGGGGCTGGCCGGGCACCTCTCTCTCTTCCTGCTATCCTGGGGCCTCCCCTTGTGGTCTCTTTGTCTTTGGCCTCGTTTGGCCTTCCTCACAGCATGGCCACCTGGCACTTCTCACTGACTTGGAGGCTTAGGGCTCCGCAAGTGAGCGTCGCAAGAGAGTCTGGAAGACGCCGCATGGCGTCTTCTGACTTAGCCTTAGAAATCATGTGGCACCGGGTCTTCCCCACTGGATTTGTCAGGGGCCCACCTAGTCTCAAGGGGAAGAGACAGGGATCCCACCTCTCGACAGGGAATGACAAGATCTGTGAGAACACAGGATGGGACAGTTTTTGAAAATACAAAAGGCAGTAAAGCTAATATTTTCTGATGGTAATAAATCCAACCAAAAAAGTTTAAAAATAATGGTATAATTCAAATCCTTTGATTTCTAAAATTCTATATATATGCATATAAATTCAATTATTCAAGTATTATGGATCTGCATTAGCAATAAAACACTTGAAGTGTGTAAGTTCAGCCCAGAATAGTCCATCAGTTGTAAGGAACCAGACGTAGACAGACATCAAATCCCGTGTAACTGTCTTCTGTTAAATACTATATATGAGCGTACAGAGACACTAGCTAAACAAAGTTATTCCTGGGTCACAAAAGCCAGCTAAATGAATAAATGCATTCTACATTAGTTTTCATTCATTATCAACATAAATGTTTACCTTTTGTAATGCATAGAGCTCAATAGTCAATCCCCGTTTTTGTGGCGGTGTTAGGACATCATGAGATCAGCACTCATGTTTTCAACACTTGGAACCTCAGTTTTAGACCAATATTTAGAGACACTATCGGCTCCCATATTTTTACTTGGCCAAAGACATGTGGTCCCCACCATGGGAATCTGGACCTCACATTCAGTTCCAAAACTCACATAAACTTTGTTATCAGGAAAATTATGTTAGTTCTAATTAGGATAGACTTTTGGATCCGTTTGATCAATGCTAATAGGTTTGTTGCTTTGATGTTTATTTGATGTTTCCCAAGAGGAAAACACAAACACCTCTGTGTGATGTAATGTGAAAACCAAAACCCTGTCATCAGGCCTCAGAGTTTTGCTCTTTGGTGATGGGATTCAGACACTTTTTGCATCTCTGTCATTTCATCTGACCTCTCAGTGCCGTTCTAAGTGACCAGGATTATTACCGAACCCTGCTGGACAAACCTATTGAAGCAGCCACACAATCAGCGTTTGTCATGGGGGAACAATAAGATTTCTTTTAGGCTTGGAATCCACCAAATCATGCTTTTCACAATGTCTCAATTGTTTTATTATAATATCTTTTGGTCTGGATAGGAAAGGCTGTTCAGTTTACAACGTGTTGCTATCAAGTGTACAATTTGGATGATAATAAATGAGGTTCCAATCCTTTCATGATGCAGAGCATTTTCGCAGTGCGTGGCAGTGTAATCAATGTTGTTTTCACGCCTTATAGATAAAAGCACTTGATGGAATACTGCTGTTGCAGAATGCCATTGTATTTTGGTGCTTCCACCAAAAAATGAACATGTCTAAAAATAACTTGCAAAAGAAATGATTAAAACCTCAAAGATACAATGTTATCTTAAAGTAGTTAAAGGATGGATAACTGTATGTTTTAAACTATGTCCTAAATTTGGAGATATTAAAAGCAAAGAATTTTCATTGTTGGACAAATATTACATACATTACTCTCTAGGAAGAAGATTTTCAACTCTTTATCTCTCTGAAGCTAGAGGAACTGGCTGGGAAAACCTTCAGAACTATTCTCAGTTCAGTCTCCGTTTGGCCTCAAGTCAGGAGCTCTGACTGGAGTTGGTGTATTGTGTCTCAAAATGCGAAAACACAATAAAGGGTAAGGCTTGAGAACATTTTAAACTGCTGAATATTATCACAGGTGCAAAGAGTAGCATCGACACATACACACTACCAAATGTAAAGTAGATAGCTAGTGGGAAGCAGCCGCATAGCACAGGGAGATCAGCTCTGTGCTCTGTGACCACCTAGAGCGGTGGGATAGGGAGGGTGGGAGGGAGACGCAAGAGGGAGGAGATATGGGGATGTATGTATGCATATGGTTGATTCACTTTGTTGTACAACAGAAACTAGCACAGCACTGTGAAGCAATCATCCTCTAATAAAGATGTCTTAAAAAAAATGCTTTGAATGCTCCCACTACTACCTTTAAAACTAGCTGAAGGGAGAGAAAAAATGGAAAGGGACAAAACAAAAGGATGGGAAAGAAAGAGGAGGAAAAGTGTTCCCTGCCAACTGGGAAATGGCTTAAGAACTCAACACTCTGTGTGTGTGTGTGTGTGTGTGTGTGTGCTGAGTGTGTGAATTTGAGCTTGGTTGTTATTACTCAGGAGGTCATTATAAGGCAGGTTGGTATGATACTTCTATGCATTTTTATTTTTAATATTGAAGGGAAAAATTCCTCAAGGAGCTTGGATAATAAAGCAGGGGCCATGGCTGTCAGCTCAGGGAATGCAGATCTCTGTCTTCTCAGGTACCTCTTCTGGTCAGCAGTGATGAGGGTCAAGGGTTTCACCATTTTTTTAAAGAAGAACCCCTAAGGGATTCTGGGGAAATGTCCTTGAATGGTCTCTCAAAGAAAGAAGGCAGGCAGTTCTACTCTATATTTTTCAACCTCTGTCCTTTGCTCTCCTCAGACTCTCTGAAATTTGTCACTTTTGTCATTTTCCTTTTCAGAAAGTGACAGTTCCCCGGAAATTTTTTCACTCCTCATGATCTCTTGACCTTTCTCTGAGAGGTTGTTTCTCATTTCGCTGCCAGCTTGCTGCATGGCCCTTTATTATTTGCAAGTTTTTCGGGTGAATTCTTTCTTGTGTGAACTTTCTGTACTTCAGGCTGTATTTTACACTGGGGTCAACTCTTACTTGCTAAAGAGAAACTGATAGCTAGGATAAGATAAACTAATAACCTCCTAGGTTTTCCTGCAAGCTCTTGAATTCTACCATTCAGACTTTCATATTTCAAATCTTATGCAAATTTGACTTTGGAGGATTTCTCTTTATGCTTTGTAGGCACCTTTACTGAGAAGAAACATGGCTCCACTGAGATTATTACAGAAACATCAAACCCTAGAGAATTTGACATTCCCTTTTCTCCTTAATATGTTTTTTTTTCCGTGTGTGTGTGATGTGCAAGTTCAATATTAATAGATGATCAAAACCAGTGGCAGTTATATTTTACCCTTCCTGGTTTGAAGAACCACTTATATAATATAAATGGATAAGATACTAAAAAGGAATCCTTTATTTAGTGATACATTCTAAAATAAGAAGGAAGAAATAATTTGGAGAAAAATGTCTTTGACAGCATGGAATTATTCCTGAAGTTTTAATAATGCAGAAAAATATTTTACCAAGTGTTGATTTAAAATAGCTAAATTACCTTATTTGTTGAAATGTAGTCTATTTGGACTTCAAACAAATCACCTGATTCCATCCAAAGTAAATAGTAAAATATACATCCAATATGGAAAATAACCTGGTAATATTATAGAGATACAAGAAAGAGAAGGGAAATGAATCCATCCCTCTTTTTCTTGTTTTAGAAACTTCTGTATAAACCAAGGTAAGCAAAGATGAATCAGAGAAATCCTAGAAATTAATATAGCATTCATGGAAGACAGATTTATTTATAAAACTGCAGTAGTTTAAATATGTTCTAGTAAGTGTAATATCTCTACTTATCCAGTTTGTTATGTATTCTTACCTCTCTAAAATTGCACTATTTCTGAGAGGTTACATCAGAAAAATTTTCCATCGTGGAATTTTTCAGATTTTTTGGGTGAGTAAGCAAATTTTTCATCCTCCATTTCCTGCTGTTAAATGAGCAGCGACTGATGAAAAGGTGCTCAGGCTAAGGCCTGTTTTGGGTGGGATGTGTGGGAGGACCCTGTATCTGTTGTAAGAATAAACACACTTACTCCAAAGTAAATGTGGTACAAGGGGCTCCCCCTCTCTATTTTCTTGTATTATTTTTTTTTGAGCTTGGTAAATGTATTAGTTTCCTGTTGCTGCTGTAAGAAGTACCACAAACCTGGTGACGAAAACAACACAGATTTATTCTCTTACTCTTAGTAGGTCAGAAGTCAGAAGTCAGTCCCACTGGGCTAAGCTCAAGGTGTTGGCCAGGCTGTTCCCCTGTGGAGGATTTAAAGGGAGAATCCATTTCCTCACCTTTTTCAGCTTTTAAAGGCTGCCAGCATTCTGTGGCTCATGGCCTCTTCCTCTGTCTTCAGAGCCAGCTGGGTAACATTTCTCTCCTCTGACTCCTGCTTTGGTCCTTACACCTTCTACCTCTGACTTTGACACCCTCTGCATCCCTTTTGTGAGGACCCTTGTGGTTATCTGGCTTACCCAGCTAGTCAGGATAATCTTCCCGTCTCAAGGTCCTTAACTTAATCACACGTGAAAAGTCCATTTTGCTATGTAAGGTTACATATTCACAGGTTCTGGAGATTAGGATGCGAAGAACATCTTTGGGGGGCCATTAGTCTGTACACCCTAGTAAACAAATGCTCTACAGTCCTCAACATTGTTCTAGCCGAGCTGTCTTTTAAACATTAGAACACCAGGATGCCTTAGAGTTAGCAGGTCCTATTCTCATATCTGAGGAGAAACTTATGAAAGGGTAGTGTAAAAGTTTAAACTGCAAGCACTGTTATAATTCTAATATTTATACCACCTTGTCTCACAGGGGCCTCTCTGGTAAACATTTAATTATGAACTTTAGGCTTAGGAACTTAGCTTTTAAACTTATAGCACTGTTTGCAAGAAAGAATGAGAGCAGGAATATGTAGATGCTGCGAAATAAATTTTAGGAGTGCTTTACTTTTTTGGAGTTCTTTTCAGCAAAAACAACGTTTTCCATTATCCATTTATAGTCTGGGCCATTTTGAAAATGACTTGTCAAGTTTTCTAGAGGCTGGTCAATGAGTTTCAAATATTCTTATCGATGGACTAGATTAATTTTTACACTAAGACTTTGTCCAAAAGCATTAAATCAAGATGCAGATACTTCTTCCTTTTTGACCCACCTCCTAGAGAAATGGAAATAAAAACAAAAATAAACAAATGGGACCTAATGAAACTTCAAAGCTTTTGCATAGCAAAGGAAACCATAAACAAGACCAAAAGACAACCCTCAGAATGGGAGAAAATATTTGCAAATGAAGCAACTGACAAAGGATTAATCTCCAAAATTTATAAGCAACTCATGCAGCTCAATAACAAAAAAACAAACAACCCAATCCAAAAATGGGCAGAAGACCTAAATAGACATTTCTCCAAAGAAGATATACAGAGTGCCAACAAACACATGAAAGAATGCTCAACATCATTAATCATTAGAGAAATGCAAATCAAAACTACAATGAGATATCATCTCACACCAGTCAGAATGGCCATCATCAAAAAATCTAGAAACAATAAATGCTGGAGAGGGTGTGGAGAAAAGGGAACACTCTTGCACTGCTGGTGGGAATGTGAATTGGTTCAGCCACTATGGAGAACAGTATGGAGGTTCCTTAAAAAACTACAAATAGAACTACCATATGACCCAGCAATCCCACTACTGGGCATATACCCTGAGAAAACCATAATTCGAAAAGAGTCATGTACCAAAATGTTTATTGCAGCTCTATTTACAATAGTCAGGAGACGGAAACAACCTAAGTGTCCATCATCGGGTGAATGGATAAAGAAGATGTGGCACATATATACAATGGAATATTACTCAGCCATAAAAAGAAACGAAATTGAGCTATTTGTAATGAGGTGGATGGACCTAGAGTCTGTCATACAGAGTGAAGTAAGTCAGAAAGAGAAAGACAAATACCATATGCTAACACATATATATGGAATTTAAGAAAAAAAAAATGTCATGAAGAACCTAGGGGTAAGACAGAAATAAAGACACAGACCTACTAGAGAATGGACTTGAGGATATGGGGAGGGGGAAGGGTAAGCTGTGACAAAGTGAGAGAGTGGCATGGACATATATATACTACCAAATGTAAAATAGATAGCTAGTGGGAAGCAGCCGCATAGCACAGGGAGATCAGCTCGGTGCTTTGTGACCACCTAGAGGGGTGGGATAGGGAGGGTGGGAGGGAGGGAGACGCAAGAGGGAAGAGATATGGGAACATATGTATATGTATAACTGATTCACTTTGTTATAAAGCAGAAACTAACACACCATTGTAAAGCAATTATACTCCAATAAAGATGTAAAAAAAATAAAAAATAAAATAAAATAAGAAAATAAAAGATGCAGATACTTCTGTCAACTGTTCTGTTATTACCCAGGTACCACGTTCTGTGCTGATTTTCTATTCCCAAACAGGGGAGCTTTCAATAAAAGGGTACCTTGGAGTGAGATAGGGACAAATGAGCTCCAAAAATGCTGGCAAATAGCAATTAATGACAGACTAGTTGGCAGAGGGCAAAATGAGATGAATTGTCGCAGTCCATGCACTACATCCCAGATCGACTCCCAATACACAAGGTGGTTTCAGAAGTCTGAGGGTCATCTCAGTGGGTCTCAAGAAATACCGTCAGCAATCTCTGCCCCAAAATATCTCACGGGCAAATCTTTATGTGCAACTTTCTAGGTTTTTCATTCATTCCTGGAGCAGACGCCAAACTGGAATCTTATTCTACTGGTGTGGACCTTCACAGCCTGACTATCTATGCATCACAACACAGGCAGCTGCTGAAAAGTTCCAGAGCAAGGGTAGAGACCAGAGCAGCATCTGTCAAGTGCCCATGTTTGACATCACCCATTAAGATGCCAAAGATGTCATTCCTCCCACTGAGGGTTTACCACAGTTTTTCTCATAATGAAATAAGTCCTATAAAAGCCTCTTTTAAGATTTTTAAATCCCAATAAATCTGTCTGCACTTCATTTTAATAAAAAATGTTCAAATTAGTCATCAAAATGCCAACAAAACCCAGTCATCATAAATCCTACTTTAAAGGTTATTTAAGGTGAATAAGATTTTTTTTTTTTTACCCTTCAGCACGTAAGGCAAGTTAGGGATTTGACTTTCAGGAAGTCATAAACCTATTTTCTTTTTACTAAAGTACCTATTTTTCTAGAGAAGCATGAATATTTTTGAATGTTTATCTATAAGTTAGTTCACATAGGTAGTGGTGTTTCTTTTTCAGTTAATCTATGAATTAGATTTTATTTGTTACTGTGGGTGTCTGTTAATTGCTTATGAAAGTGAAAATATTAAATCCATGGCTTTCACATTTTTTTTTACTGTGCTCCACAGTAAGAAGTGCATTTTATAGTGTAGCCTAAAACATATACATACTATAGATACACACGCTTAACATATTCTTGAAACAAAAGTTTTACGAAAAATAATTTCCCTTCTTGTAGTGGCACTCTATTTTCTATTTTATTCTGTTTCATTAAGAAACTACTTGTTATGACCCTCTAAATTGGTTTCATACCCAGCAATATGAAAAAAACTGTTATTAAATGATATAAAAACCTATTTTATTTTGAGTTAAAAAGAGAAAACATGATCACAGGCAATCCAAATTAATTGCCTGACATTTTCCATCATAAAAAGATTAAAAAAGTTAAATTCTTGAATCATGAAGATTATGGTCCACATTTTTGTGGAACTTGTTTTTGTTAAGGTATATAGTGACTTTTGGAACAAAGATATTGAGTATCCCAGACTATCAAGATAAATAAGATTTTATAAAAAGCTGTAGACATGGTTCAGCCCTACCTTGTCGATACAATCGACAGTCTGTGTACCTCTTACACACCTGTGGTCACATTTCAGCACATAGAGAATCTCATCAAGGGTGTCAACACAAGATAAATACCTGTATCTAAAGGGATCAAATGCTAGCCCTTTTTCTTGATCATCTGTAACCCCCTTCCCCACAAAAATGGAGTTACAAGGGTTGAGTGTTTTTATTTTGGAATAATATCAAGATTATCTCCAGCTGGCAGAAGCTTCCAGATGCTCTAAAGGTGCTCTACTGGGTCAGAGGAGAAGGTATTACTAGGAAAGGTAAGGTCTTGCCCGGTGGAGGATGGACTTCCCTTTTTCAGATGAGCTGAATGGTCCTCTAGAAAAGGGCCAAATGACCACCTTGAGAAGTCAAAGTCCAGAAAAGATTAAGATGTTTCTCTACACCATAATTCAAACTTGAAACAAGACTAAACTGTAAAGCAGGAATAATAAACCAATCAAATTCTTATTTTTCCATTTGGTCATCACTTTTATGTCTTGAACATATATAACTGTTTCCAGTTTTTCCTCAGACCCTGTGGTGCTTCTGTTGTGGAAGTACCCTAGGCACATCCTCATCATCCTGCCTGTTGCCTGGCCTGGCCACTTCTGGGAAGAGAGAAGTTGTAACCATAGTTGGTGGCTGGTGGTCCATGGGTACTTCTTTTTTTTTTTAATTTTTTAAAAATTTATTTATTTATTTATTTATCTATTTATGGCTGTGTTGGGTCTTTGTTGCTTTGCGTGGGCTTTCTCTAGTTGTGGCAAGTGGGGGCTACTCTTCGTTGCGGTGCGCAGGCTTCTCATTGCGGTGGCTTCTCTTGTTGCAGAGCATGGGCTCTAGGCACGCTGGCTTCAGTAGTTGTGGCACGCAGGCTCAGTCATTGTGGCTCATGGGCTCTAGAGCGCAGGCTCAGTAGTTGTGGTGCATGGGCTTAGCCGCTCCGTGGCACGTGGGATTGTCCCAGACCAGGGTTCAAACCTGTGTCCCCTGCACTGGCAGGCAGATTCTTAGCCACTGAGCCACCAGGGAAGTTCTCCATGGGTATTTCTTAACCATGTATAAAGCACTTTTGCTGGATAGACACATTTTTCTTACTTTACTCCTCCAACACATTTTTACTGAATATAAATAACTTCAATTCATCTTCACTTTTATATTGCCTTAGTTGCTGTTTCTACATGCATTTTGCATCAACCGAAGAGTTTGTTAAGTGGGTGATCTTCACATCCTTTCATAGGAGAAAATACAAAATGAGGCCTGGGATTACCATTTTAAATGGAAGAGCCATAGTTGGAAGAGAAATATCTCCTCAAGGTCCTTGAAGCAGAGTTGATTAGTCACAAAGAGCTAGAGGCAAAATATCTTCCCTCTCTTTGCACTGTTATTGCTGAATTTCTTGACTAGTTTTTAGGTTCTAGGTTTTAAAAGGAAACCCCTATATGCAAAGAAGGAATGACTAAGAAATGGGAGATAACATTTGCTCAGTGTCAGGGACTTCGCATCTGTACTCATTTAACTGGCCCAATAATACCATTTATTTGATCATCAAATAGTCATGGAGCACTTCCTATGTGCCATGTTCTTACACACACACACACACACACACCCCATATACTTTCTATAGGCATATATGTATCTTCCAGTAAGTGCTAGAGGAAACAACAATATATCAAAGTAAGAGATAAAAGGAGTGTGGTAGGCAGGCAAGATCTCTCAATTATAATTACCTCCGACCAGAATCCTAAATAAATGAGGGAAAAGAGCCCTGTACGCATGTGCAAAGCCCTGACGTGGGAGCTGCTTGGCACGTCTAAGGGGAGGTCCACATGTCTGCTGCTGAGGAAGTGAGTAAAGCAAGAGGGAGTCATGGAGATAAGTAGGGGAAGGGGTGGTGGCTGGGGATGTAGTGCACAGAACATACTTATACTAAAAAACTATTTTCTGCTTATCTGAAATTCAAACTTAACTCGCTGTCCTGTATTTTTTCCTTGCTCTATCTGGCAACCCTTTTCCTTCTTCCCTCCTTTCTTCCCTCCCTTCCTTTCCTTCCATGTGGTTGTAGTATCCATTTGCCGTACAGTTTGATTCATTTGTTTCAGTTTGCATTCAGTTTTAATTTTACTTTTCCGTCCTTATTGATTTAATTTTATTTTCAAATATGTAGAATATTAACACACTTTCAAAAATCAAAACTGTACAAAATTATGTCCTCAGAGAAGCATCACTCCTTCCTCTATCTCCTCCACTACCACTACCTGTTGGCCACCAACTTCATCACTCTCGGGGTTTATCATTTTTATATGTTTTGTTTTGTTTGTTTTGTAATGATAAGAAAACAGATACATATTTTCTAATTTTCACTTCTTTATTATTCAAATTTTGACATTCTAAATATGTTCTTTTGTACTTTGCTTTTTTCCACTTAATAATATCTCCAGAAAATCACTCTGCATCAGTTCATAGAGATCTTTGTTATTCTTTTTAAATAGCTGTATAGTATTCCACTGTGTGATACAATAGTTTATCCAACTAATGTCCTATGCTTGAACATTTAGGAAGTTTCCAATGTCTTACACTTACAAGTAATACTGCAAATGAACAACCTTTATGCCTATGTATTTTTGTATCAATCCACGTGTATCTTCAGGATAAATTGCTACACGTGGGACTGCAGGATCAACAGTAAATCCATGTGTAATTTTGTTAGCTAATGCCAAATTGCCTCCATAGGGATGATATCATTTTACATTTTGAACAGCAGTATATGAGACAGTCTGTTTCTCCACAGCCTCCCCGAGAGATTGTGTTGTCATGCTTTTGAATTTTTGTCCATCTGATGAGTAAGAAATGGTATCTCAGTGTACTTTTAATATGCACTCTACTTATTATGAAATGGAACATCTTTTTATATGTTCAAGAGACATTTTTAGATTCTTTTTGTGAATCATCTGTTCAGATCTCTCACCTATTTTTTCTATACGCTTTTATTCTCTCAAAAATAATTCATTGTCTCTTAGGGATATTAGCTCTTTATCTAAGATATATGTTGCGAATATTGTCTCAGAGTTTGTCATTTGATTTTGTTCATAATGTTTGAAAGCTGATCAATTTCTGTACTTTATATTCAATTCCATTAATCTGTCTCTCAATTCATGGGCCTGGATATGTTTTGAAGGTAGAGCTGACAGGGTTTGGTGATGGATTTGATGTGGGACATCAGAAAAAGAGGAGTCAGGCATAACTCCAAGATTTTGACCTGAGCTACTAGAATGTTAGAGTTTCCACTTACTGAGGAGAATTCAGGTTTTGTGGGGAATACCAGGCGTTCTGCTTTGGCCATATCAAATCTGAGATGCCCATTAGACCTCCTGGTAGAGATGTGGGGGTACAGATGGCTATGAGCATGAATCTGGGGAAAAGGCAGGAGATAGACATTTAGAGGCAGCCACGTAGAGACAGTATGTAAAACCATAAAACTGCTCGGAGGTTTTAATGAAAACGTTATGTCCATTTTGAGGATATTTTCAGGGTTTAAGTCACTTTTCCAGAGCTGGGCGATGAATCTAGGTCTTATCCTCTGGATTTGTTTGCTAGGGCTGCCATAACAAACACCACAGACTGGGTGGCTTAAACATCAGAAATTTATTGTCTCCTAATTCTAGAGGCTGGAAGTTCAAGATCAAGGTGTTGGCAGGGTTGCTATCTTCTGAGGCCCCTCTCCTTGGCTTGCAGACAGCTGTCTTCTCCCTGTGTCTTCACATTGTCTTTCCTCTGTAACATGTGTGTGTCCTAACCTTTAAAAGGACTCTAGTCATATTGGATTAGAGCCCACCCTAATGACCTCATTTTAAATTAATTACCTCTTTAAAGACTTTATTTCCAAATACAGTCACATTCTAAGGTACTAGAGAAGAGGCTGTCAACATATGAATTTTGTGGGCATACAATTCAGCCCACAATGCTCCTCTTTCCATGACACCAACTTGCTGTATATTTGAGAAGAAACAGGAATGTAGAGTCTGAAAACATATTGTTTCGTAAAGGAATGAAAATGATGATGACTCTAATGCCTGGAAGTTAATATTTCTCCTCTCTTTGGGGGATAGTTATGTGGAGGATATAAACATGAATGATATTTAATATGAGCCCACTGTCCTCAGATCTGTTCCCAGGGAAAAGGCCTTGTTCTCCCTGGAAAACACGGGATCTGGAAAAGCCCCTGACACAGAAGTTCCAGCAGTAAATTTGGGTCTTGTCTGGGCAGGAGGGAAGTTGGGTGAACATATTTTAGAACTGAGGTTCATGTTTATCTTAGAGAAATCATTCTTTGACCACTAACAAATGTGGATTAATGTAAACCAGAAACATCTCTCAGGTAAAAAAATAATCCCAAACTCTCTACTTTCAGTTAGAAGTAAACTCAAGGAAATTTCTCCTTTTATGTATAGTCTTGAGTTACAGGGGGAAATCAAGAGTCAAGACTTACGAATTTTTTAGTTAAATCACTAAATATTTGTATATTTTGTAAATACATTATAAAGAGAATACTAAAACTCTCTGGGCTTCGGGAAAGGATTCCATAACTTCTCCAAGTCACCTTTACTTGGAAAGGTCCTAAAAATTCTTTCCTGCACTATTTTGTAATCTGTTTTGGTTATTATTCACTAGACTGCAATGTCCTGGTACAGGAAAACATCTTTATAAATTATTAACTGAAATTCATTGAGATTCTATGGGAGACAAAAGACTTTGAGTTTGCCTTCTAAGAATTTATAGTCATTTCCTAGTTACTTTGTCACTGACATCTGTGTTAATTTCTTTGGAATTAGAATATGTTATCTAACATTTCTACTTCTCAAAATAAATTATATTAACTGAATAGAATTTGCTTGAAGATGTCAGACTTAAGGTTGAACAACTTAAATTTTAGCTATGATAGTCTAACAGAATTTTTTAAAGTATAAGATTGAAGGGTGAGTCAGAGAGAACATTCCAGTTGCCTAGGTTCCTTAGGAAGGTGACACCAGGGTGTTTGGATATGGGCAGCTTAAAAGCTGATGTCATGTGTGGATAACGGATGGGAGAAAGCACAGACACTGCGAGATGAAACAAACAAAATTCACACAAAAATGTAAATGTTGATTTCACCAGTATACCAGTTAATTAAGGTTAACTCACCCTTAAAAATGAGAAAATCTACCCTAGTGAGAACAAAATGTGGAAAAGAGATAACTCCTAAGTGTAGTCACATGTACCACCCCATCTTAATTGGATGGACCCTCCTCTTCAAGAGCTCTGTGCTCTGCCTTGGGCCCAGGTCTCCTACGCAAACATTACCTCCAAAGTGGGTTATTCAGGAGGTCACAGAGGTACACAGTCAAGACGGAACACTTAAAATGTTGACACAACACTGAAACCCTATTTTGGCGTTTCTTCTTTTTTCAGTAAACCAAAGTAGCCTGGGCCTCTCTAGATCGTTGAGAATCCTAACACATACGATTACTTAAAAACACGGCCAGTGAAACAGCCTCACTGGTTGTGGATTCGTACTGTTAGGCACTGCATTCCTTAAATGAAGTGGTTTGGGGCATAAGCCTTCCCAGACCTGAGTCCCTCTCTCCTGTGGGCCTTACACTGCTTCCAGTCCTCTGCAACTTTATTCTGAGGGACAGTCATGCAGGACTTGGGTCTCCAGATGTTTTTTGTTCCCTTGGTTATGGCTGCTGCCTTCCAGTGAGGTTTATAATCTGACCTATTTTGAAAACATACCAAACTCATCCCAACCCAACCAAATAAAAAGTCCATCTCTGTTATGATCAGCCCTTCCTGAGTCACTTGCTTTTAAGACAGGTGCTATCTCAGCACATTGTCTGCTTTAGAGAGTGTAACATGACAGCAGAAGTGAGTGTGCTGAGCCATTTAAATGCTATCCAGTGGACTTATTATACCACTGGATCACCGAGAGAGATAAACGCTGAGATCTTTCCATATGGCCTAACCCACAGTTTGGGTTAGCTTTATTTTTGTTACATTCCTGATAGGATCCACTGGAGTGGCACCAGAACCATAGCACTGGCATCACTGGGGGAACTGGAAGAGTGGAACACAACAGAAGGGCCTGGGCCTTGTTCAAAACCATATGGACATGCTTAGGAAAAAAGTGAAAACCCCTTGATCTCTGAGACCACCTTCCCCATCCCCAATAAATGTGCAATCAGAAATATGCCTTTATAATGCTTTCTCTATAAATTCACATACATAGACAATTAATGAATAGAGTTCCCATGGTAGAAATAAATGAAGACCACCCAAATGAGATCAAAGTCTATTGATTCAGGGCTTGCTATAGCAAGGGAGTTAGCCACCATCAGTTGCGTTTGGCAGATACACAAAGCCAAGGAAAGGAGAGGGAAGGCTTTACAGCGGAAAAAGGGAAAGTTGCAGGTATGCCCTGATTGGAGGTTGTTGGCATGAGGAATCTACAGGCAGACTAACCAGAAGCAGGACATCCTATATGATTGGCTAGGGGTGCATATTTGGCTTTCTCCAGTTGGTTTGAAGATGGGAACAGGGGGCAAATTAGGGAAACTGTCAGTTAATAATCAAGTCTTGGTTGTTTTGGACCAACGGCTACAGGGGATGGTTGCTGCAGGTTGTGGGTTAGAGTTCTATTTTTGCTTATGGTCTTAGTTGTTTTGGACCAACGGACTTTAGGGGCTGGTTGCTGCAGGTTGTGGGTTAGAGCTCTATTTTTGCTTATGGTTTCACTGTTCAATCTGTATACTGAGCCTCTCACCATAGGTAATTATTTATTCATAGGGACTCCTTCTATATCCTGAAACAGATCCTATTGTCTATTGTACACTGCAGACAATAGTTTCCCCCAGACCATTGATTTTCATGCTGGAGGTTTTATTTTTTTGTTGTTTTTGTTGGGTTTTTTGGCTGTGTTAGGTCTTCGTTTCTGCGCACGGACTTGCTCTAGTTGTGTCGAGCGGGGACTATTCTTCATTGTGGTGCACAGGCTTCTCATTGCCGTGGCTTCTCTTGTTGCAGAGCACAGGCTCTAGGCGCTTGGGCTTCAGCAGTTGCAGCACATGGGCTCAGTAGTTGCGGCATGTGGGCTCTAGGGCACACGGACTCTAGGGTGTGGGTCTTCAGTAGTTGTGCCTTGTGGGCTCTAGAGCGCGGGCTCAGTAGTTACGGTGCATGGGCTTAGTTGCTCTGAGGCATGTGGGATCTTCCTGGACCAGGGATCGAACCCATGTCCCCTTAATTGGCAGGTAGATTCTTAACCACTGCACCACCAGGGAAGTCCCTCATGTTGGAGTTTCATCTTTCTATATAATCAAACCTTTTTCTTTATAACTTTGGGAATTCGTAGGTTTACTAAGAAGGTAATCTCCTTTATAATATCACAACATATGCCTCCTAAATTTCCTTTTAATGTTTTTATAGTTTAAAAATAATTTTGAAATCTAGATAAACTTTAATTTTACATTGAATGTAAAAAGGAACTACAATCCAGAGAAAACTATAAACCAAAAAGATACATGTGCCCCAATGTTCATTACAGCACTATTTACAATAGCCAAGACATGGAAGCAACCTAAGTGCCCATCGACAGAGGAATAGATAAAGAAGATGTGGTATGTATATATATAAGGGACTATCACTCAGCCACAAAAATAATGAAATAAAGCCATTTGCAGCAACATGGATGGACCTAGAGCTTATCATACTAAGTGAAGTAACTCACACAGAGAAATAAAAATATCATATGATATAGCTTATATGTGGAATCTAAAAAAGATGATACAAATGAACTTATTTATAAAACAGAAATAGACTCACAGACATAGAAAACAAACTTATGGTTACCAAAGGAGAAAGGGGGGGGGATAATTAGGAATTTGGGATTAACAGATACACACTACTACATATAAAATAGATAAACAACAAGGACCTACTGTATAGCACAGGGAACTATAATCAGTATCTTATAATAATCTTATAATGGAAAAGAATCTAAAAAGAATATATATATGTACACACATATATATAAAACTGAATCACTTTGCTGTACACTTGAAACTAACACAATATTGTAAATCAACTATACTTCATTAACAATTTTAAAAAAAGATGTCAGAAGAGAAAAAAAATGAACTACAGCTTTATTTCGTTTTCCAAATAGCTAGCCATCTGGAAACATACATCCTTCCTGCATTGACTCAAAAACCCATCTTTAACAAATACTAAATTCTGTTATCTATCTGCATTTGTTTCTGGACTTCGCTCTTTGGATCTGTTTGCCTGCTTTAATTACTAGGACATCACAGTTTATTTTGAGGGAATTATCCTCTTCATTTCAGTTTTAAGTTTTTTTTCTTTAACTTGAGTCATTGAAAAAGGTATTTTCTAAATTTCAATTTTCATGGGCTTTTTTTCCCTTTGACTATTTAAAACAGTTATTGCATCATAGTACAAGAATGTGCCCTGTATGATTTTTGTTTTTTGACTGTTAAGGATTATTTTGGTCTAAGCTATGTCAGTTTTTGTAAAGTTCTTATTGATTTTTAAAAATAATATATATTCTCTATTTCTTGGGTAAAACATATACGGCCAATCTTATAAACCTCAAATCCTCTACGTCCTTACTGTCTTAAACAGTATCTAAGAAAGTTATGTTAAATTCTCTCTGTATGATTTTAGGTTTGTCAATTTTCCCTTTGAATATCTAACAGATTTTGGTTCATATTAAAGCAATGTGATTAATTGTGTAAATGTTCACTACTACTGTAATATCTTGGTGATGTCACATCTATCTTGAATGCCTCTTTCCTAGTATTGGAAGGCAAATTCATAATTGGGACGTAGTTGGAAATTAAAAAGGAGAGTGACTAGACTTGAATTTTTTTTTTTTTTTAACCTGGACAGAACTGGGACTGCTAATCTCAAAAGAAAACATCTCAGTGACAAAGTCCTTCTGTTTCTGAGAAGCAACAGCCCTCTTCCTAAGACTGCACTCAATCAATACAGCCACAACACTCTAGAGCCCTTCCTCTCCCAGTGTTTGTTTCCACATGGTCCATCGCCCATTTATTTACTTCTTTTTAGATACTTAGGATCCATCATTAGGAAACCGTCAAGTTTGCTAGGCTTTTTGTCTTGGCAATATTCTTCCTTTTATGCTCTTACTATTATGCATTGATTTTATAGGTCAGGCTCTCCAGTCCTAAGGACCTTTTACTATGTGCTCTTTGTACTATCTTTAGATGAAAATGTTGGGAAAAGAAAAAAAGTGGCTGTCTAATTGCTATTAGATTGCTCTTTGAGTTGAGATGGCAAACATTCCATGAAATGGTCTCTGATTTCCACTGGCCTAGAAGTCTATTTTGTACCTATCAAGCCTGGAAACCCCCTCTTAATTCTAAAACACTGTGATTTCTAGGTAAAAGCAAGAAGTATGAAATGCCCAGGACTACATAGGGGCTGGGAGTGCCATAACCACACACTGTGATGTTATGGGACAGTCTAGTTGTCACTGATTTTTTTTCTTTTCAATAGAGGCAATCGATTAAAAGTATAAATAATGAAATTAAATTTCTACAATGTTAGCTGGCTTCATATGTAAATTAACAAATTCTAAAAACCCATTTATTTGTCAGACAATATGTCTGGTTTTTTATGCAAAATATATGGTAACTGTAAACCACTATAAACAGTAGAGAACACAAAGAACCTGAAGAATATTCCCTCAAGTATTAACAAACATCTTGGGAAGAAAACACCCTCCCATTAAGACCATTAGAGAATAGTAGAATACAGTGTACAATGAACTGTTAATTTACACAGCATTGTCTATAAACTTTCCGAAAGTTCAGAAACTTTTTTTTTAATTTAGATACACCTTGATTACCAAAGACATAACTTTTTTTTTAGATAAGGTGCTTATTTCCATCCCTATAATTAAGAGCAGACCAGGTAATTTAAGGAGTTTGGGAGCAAATAACATCCTTTCCCTCAGTCTTGGAGTCTCAACCTGTGCCACCCACGTGTAAGAAAAAGCCAAGCCTAGATTTATTGGGTGCCAGCCATCTGCCAGGTACTTCGATGAAAATCTCCATTTTTACAGACAACAAAACTGCAACTCGGATTAAGTTTCGTGTCTGAGGTTACTGAGGGAAGAGGCAGCAGGGCCAGTGTTTTATACCAAGTCAGAGTTCCTAATCTTTCAAAATCGTTCTCATGCCTTTGGTGGGACTGCACACATGCTAACAAAAGCATCCTATGCATTATTTATTCAGCCAGTTTTTTTCCATATAAATGGTTAGAAAGCAGACATTTTACCTTTTCTGCAAACTACATGTCATCCTCCCAAGCAACATGCTGGAGTATTCTTCTTTAGATCATTTCATGGCCATTAGAACCAGGGGAGGAAAATAAAGGATCCTCAAAATCCCCTAGCAGTATTGCCAGTCTCTGCAGATAAAAATACAGGATATTCAGTAAAACATTAGGGATATCCTTGTGCTAAAAACTTTATTAAATTATTTACTTGAAATTTGTGTTTAACTGAATATCCTGCTTTTTATCTGGCAGCCCTATTCCTTAGCCCCAATTTACAATTCCATCATTCTTCTCAAAGTAGCAGATTTTTCTTGTTAGATATTTAGATTTATTTTCTTTCCTATAAGCCCCGTGTAAGAGAAAAACAGATGGGAGAATAGCCAATAGGTGCTTATCAAAAGGAGAAATTTTGTTTGGATAATTGTCATCAGCTCTCTGTGCATGGAGTAGTAACTGTAAATTTCATCCCTGATTCTGAAAGTCTCTGACTGGTGCCACAACGTTTTAAATGATTTTATCCGGCGATAATTGTTCTATTTCCTTCATAAAGTTGAGATAATTGTTCTATTTCCTTCATAAAGTCTTAGTTGAGAATACAGGGAGGTAGGAGGGACACCTATACTACCTATACCATGAAACTTGAAGCTAAACTTGAAGCTATACATATATTAAACTTCAACTTAAAGCTTTTTTTTTTTCAAATACACTTCAGGAGACAATTTTCCTAATTTCTACACTACTGCAGTCATGTCGGTGATCACAATCTCTGATGGATGGTTGGTTAATTAAATGATGCAAAATCAATCTGGAAAACTTCCCAAGAATCTGTGGTCAGTTGGAGGTAAATACACCTGGGAATCTCAGATAAATTCACTGTCAAGACTGCTGTGATGAGGGTATCAGAATTCACCCATGGTTTTCCAACACAAGGAAAACAACTGAACGTGGGTGAGTGCACAATCGCAGAAAGACGACCTTCTTATTTTCAAAGGATAAAAACTTCATCAAAAACTTGAAAATAGTTTCTGAATGTGATGGAAAACAGAGCATGGAGAACATGAAACAAGACAGTAATAGAAGAAAAAACTCCGGTTTTGGTCAATGTCTACACAGGGCAATTTTTTTATGCATATGTCACCCCTGGAAGACAAGTTTTCATTGCATTCATGACATGTTCCTGCACACTGTTTTAGATATTTCTCTATTAGTTATCCCAGAGGGATGTGTAGGAATGTAAAGCTGATGGAGACTGCAAGGTGACCTGCTCCAGCTCCTCCCAGAGTGCCAGGGAAAAGGCAGTTCCAGTCATTGCTTAATGGAGAGAGGTGGCGATGGGAGTGGGAGACGGAGGCACAAATACTTATTTATAAAAGTTTTAAAACTAATTGCTAAAAAGTTCCACTGAGAGAGATTATATGCTCTTCAAAATCAGCCATTCAAGTATCTCATTTACCTGATATTTTTTCTTAGTCCTTCATTAAAATCTCTTTCATTACATTGTGAAAACAAAGAATAAATCATTCTTTTAAAATAAATTATAAGATAGTTTCTCCAGAGAGAGGTACTTGCCTCCAGCTTCAGATAAGGGAAGGTGGTAGAGATGTACTTCCAGACATGATGGGATCCTGGCGCTCCAAGTGTCTGCACTCACTTTGAAACATAATTCAGCATTTTCTTTACATCCCAAAGAACAAATCCAATTCCACAGAACATGACAAGTATTTTAGATGTTAACAGGATTTAGTAGGAATACAGGGAAGTAAACTGACATTGCCCACAAAGAGAAACAAACTCCAAACAAAAATAATCTAAACAATAAAATTTCACATTAAATATTTCAGAACTTCACCATAATTTCTCTCCTGCTGCCTCAAATTTCTACTTTCTTTCCCCTTCCCCCCTCAAACCTCTCTACTTTCTGGAGTAATACCACTCCCACCCTCAGCTGGTATATCCCACTCAGCAAAACAACAGCCCTATGGACAGAGGGATCCATTCCCCTTGGCAACTGCTCTACTACTGACTATCATTATCTCCCAAACCCCTTGGGATCTCACATCCAACACCCAGTGGCTTTCCAAGTGTTCATTAAACAAAACAAGTTTTTTCCTTTGTGGTAATGAGCCTCTGGATGGCCCCCAATGATTCTTGCTTCCTGGAATCTACTGTTCTTGTGTACCCTCCACCTACAATGAATCATGGTTAAATAATCATGGCCTGTATGACCACGAGAATATGGTAGAAGTGACAATGTGTGACATCTGAAGATAGGTCTAAAAGTCATTGCAGATTCCACCTTGGTCTCTTGGGTTACTCACTTTGGGGGAAGCCATGCCTCCAGGACACCCAAGCAGCTCTGTGAAGTGGCCCATGTAGAAAGGAACCGAGGTTCTGCCAACACCAGCACCCACACTGCCAACCATGCGAGTGAACCATCTCGAAGCAGATGATGGAAGTCTTGACTGACATTTGACTGCAACTCATCAGAGACCCAAATGCAGAACCACCCAAACTACTGCTGAATTCCTGATTCTCAAGAAGTGTCAGAGAGAATAATTATTATTGTTTTAAGACACTAAGTTTTGTAGCAATTTGTTATGCAACTGTAAAGTAATAAGAAATACGTATTGGTCTCTGCCCTAGTTCTTGCTAATATTTGGTCTTTGACCTGGTTCCTGACACAGAGCTCCTAAATGTTTGTAATTTCCTATTGATAGGAGCATCTTTTGTTCTAAAGAGATGACTCTTGGTGGGCTCCTGGATGGGGGCTGGTCACCAGAAAGACCAAGCCATGATTAGAAGCTCAGAACTTTCAGCCCCACTCCCCATTCTCTGGAGAGGAGACAGAGGCTAAAATCTGAGTTAATAATCTATCATGCCTATATGATGAAGTCTCCATAAAAATCCCCAAAGTATGGGGACTGGAGAGCTTCTGGGTTGGTGATCGCATCCATGTGCCAGGAGCATGGTGCACCCCAGCTCCACAGAAGGGGAGAGAAACTCCTGTGCTCAGGACTTTTCCAGACATTGTCCTATGTACCCCTTCATCTGACTGTTCATTTGTATCCTTTAAAATATCCTTTGTAATAAATTGGCAATACTAAATAAACTGTTTTCCTAGGTTCTGTGAGCCCATCTATTAAGTTACTGAGCCCAAGGAGGGGGTCATGGGAACCTCTGATTTGTAGCTGAGGCAGACAGAAATTGTGAGTAGCCTGGGGACCCACTACTTGTGACTGATGTATGAAGGGGTGGCAGTCCTGTGAGATTGAGCCCTTAACCTATGGGGACTTGCATTAATCCAGGCAGTTAGTGTCAGAATTGCTTCGTGTGGATAACCCAGCCGTCTGGCGTCAGAGGTGTTGTAATAGAGTAGAATAAATATAGGAGTGTTTCCTATTCAGCAACAATATATAATCAATGCATATTCTTAGTGGAGGCAGTGGTTCTAATGCTTGACTCAGTTCTGAGGTATGAAGAATGCTGCAGGATTCACAGTATTGGATGATGTCTCTATTTCTTATCTTCTATCATGTTTTCTTAATAAAAAACAGCATGGAGAAACACAGAAAACTATTACCCTGAGTTTCTAATGAATTAATTGTTGAAAGTATATTCTATCCAGTACTAAAGACAGTAAAGCATCATAGTTAAGAGCATGGCCACTGGAGCCATGAAAACTAGATTCCACTTTTTTCCGGCTACATGGCCTTTGGCACATCATTAATCTAAGACCCAGTTTTTCCACCTGTAAAATATGCAGTGTAATCACAAGTATCTCAACAGAGATCTGAAGGGATGAAATATAATAATGCATGTTCTCTGTACCCTGCCTGGCTTGTACTGAATGCTCAAGAAATGTCAGCTATTACCAAGCTGCTCTCCATATTAAAAGTATGTCTATTCTGATTACATTTAAAATGGAAATTTGGCAGATGAAGGATAGAAGTTCGAACCCAAATCTTGCCAGCATGTTATTTTTGTTACCGGTATTAACCGGATCTGAATGACTTTCTATTCATCTAACCTAGCTCAGAGAAAACTCACCGACACTGTGAACTTGGATGTTGTGGAATGCTAATCATTCCTAACAATGTCAACTCGGGGGAAGCATCAGGTGGAGGAAATTTAATCAGGGATATCTTCCACATTTTCTGTTACATTTTACGTACACTTAGCTGGTTTACATGGAAAAATCCTACAATCATAGAACATTCGTGAGGTGTGTTCTTATACCTCTCATGCTTTATTTCCAGGGTTTATCCATTCTTCCGTCTCTCTCTCTCTCTCACACACACACACACACACTCACACACACACACACACACACACACACACACACACACTTAATCTACTCAGAAATCATTTACTGGTTGATTTATTGGTAATTGTGAAGATCCGTTGGGTAGAAGGTGTCATTGATCATGAGATTACTCTGTAAATGAAGGAGAGAAACAGGTGTTTCTCTAAAAAGGAGTTGGAGAAGTAGCAGGAAAAAAAGGAAATAAAAAACTCTAATAGAAAACACCAAATAGAAGAGAAAAATCATAATTAATGAAAATATGCGGAACAGGGGAAGCCATAACTAAAGTGAAAATTTGCTTGGTGTGAAAAATTAGTGCAGAAATGACTCAAGGGCAAGCACTATATAAGAATTTTGTATGCCTGTCACCAGCCTTTATATTTCATCTTGTTTCCCTTAGCTAATTTCTTTAAGAAGGAGAAGTCTATTGTTGATTAACAGTGCTAAAAGGAAGTAAAAGTTGAGCTTGTAGATACCTTAAACATTTACCATGAACCTTATACACTTACTGCTTATAAACACTGGCTTAAGTTTGCTGGCTCTATATCCTCAGCACTGGAAGTGGAAAAAAGGTTATATATTGAGAAATAAGTTGATTAACTGGGTTCCCAGGTCAATAGGGGAGATTATTGCTTAGAAGACCCTGTGCTGTCACTGAGACACAGTTTTCCCATCTGTATACGGAAATCATATGTGTCCTTCCATCATATCTGAGCAATAAGTGGGTCAATGACTAGATCTGGTTAATGAGATGAAAATACACTCCTCATATTTATTATTTTAAGATGGCAAATTTCAAATGCACTCCACAACAAAAATGGGAAGGCCAAGGAGGGGGCAGCAATGGGAATTTAGACCACCAGTCCTCACCCTGAAAACCATCCTGAAAACAACAGCTTAGGTGAATTTACACATTTTGGATGCTTAGTGCTTACTTAGGTGCCCCACTGGGCTTCCATCACTCAGACGGGACTTAGGAAGTTCTCCTATGGAGAGTCTGAGAAACCTAAGAGAAAAGACCTAAAGTCACTGACATCATAGTTTTCTGATAAATGGTCCACCCAGATCACATGATAACGAAGCTCAAAGTCAACAAATCTTACACATTTGTTCAGAGCTTCCAACTAGAGAAGACCTCCAAGATGGAAGATAAAAACCAGAACAGATAGGGAAAACACAATAAGGAAGGGAAAGAAACCAGTGAGGAAGAAGAAATCTTCCAAAGCCTGTTTTGCATAGTCCAGAGAATTAAAAGAAGTTAGTGCATCCATGAATTGAAAACAAGATGCTAGGAAAAAACATTCAGTAAACTAAAAAGATTTTTTTGGAAATTAAAAAAGATGATGGCAAAAATTAAAATCTCAGTGGAAGAGTTGGAAATAAAGCTAGAGACATAGATCAGAAAGTAGAACAAAAAGACAGCAAATAGGGGGGGCTTACCTGGTGGCACAGTGGTTAAGAATCTGCCTGCCAGTGCAGGGGCCACGGGTTCAAGCCCTGGTCTGGGAAGATCCCACATGCTACGGAGCAACTAAGCTTCGCCACAACTACTGAGCCTGTGCTCTAGAGCCCTTGAACCAAACCTACTGCAGCCTGCATGCCTAGAGCCCATGCTCTGCAACAAGAGAAGCCACCGCAATGAGAAGCCCACGCACGGCAACCAAGAGTAGCCCCCGCTCGCCGCAACTAGAGAAGGTCTGTGCACAGCAATGAAGACCCAACACAGCCAAAAATGAAATAAATAAAATAAATTTATTTTTAAAAATACAGAAAATAGGTGAAGGGAGATAAGAAGTTTAGAAAACAGTCCAGAAAATCTAACATACAATAATAGATATTCATAAAGAGCAAGGACAGAGGAAATTGAAGATAGGAAATCATCAAGAAAATAATTGAAGACATTTCCCCGGGACTGAAGGTCATGAATTTTCAGATTAAATGGGTTCATAGGAGGCTTAAACAATAAATGAAAACAGGCCCACGTAAGGTACATCATTGTGAAATTTCAGAACTGGGCACACAGTAGATTCTAAAAGCTTCCAGATGGAAAACCAAGTCATATACAAAGTGTTAAAGCTCATATCAACTCTGTAAGCTAGAAAAATTCTTCAAAATTCACGAAGAGTATTATTTCCTATGTAAAATTTAATACACAGCGAAAATATCAATCAAATAAGAGGAAAGAATGCAGATACTGTCAAACATAAGAGCCATTTTTCCCCCCCAGGAAACCAGATCCATGATGACTGAGAATGAATGATGAGATAATTAAAAATTATGGCTTACACTAAAAGTTGCTCTCTGTCTTTCAGTTGAAATCTGGGTAAGAGCCCGTGGTTCCCACAGACAAGAATGAAGAAGGAAACACAATTCTCCCTGAATACGACTGAATCTCCTTTATAACTCATCATTTAGACTCTATTCTATTTTTCTATCAATAAGGGTTGAGTATCCTTCTGGTAATACGTTGGTTGTCACTCTTTAAGAGGTCACATTAGTTTTGCATCATGGAAGCAGGACTGTATCAGAGGCACCCTCTGCAGGAAATCTGGAAGCCTGGGAAACTCTACCCCCATGGAGCAGTGGGTGAGAACAGGGTTCTTATAGGACAAGGTCTGTAACTCAGTTTTCCTTTAAGGAATCCCCTGTTCTTTATATGGAGAACTAAATTGAAGTGCATAGAACCTTTGTTTTTACACTGCGGCAGCTGAGGCTTTCTACATAAATCTGTGCTTCTCAGTTCAATCCTGGAGATTGTCTGATTGAATCATTCCTCACATGGTTTACTCCAAAAATATGTCCCTATATTTATTAATCTTAAGATCTAGAATTTCAGTGATTTTGTTAAAAAAAAAATGCAGTTACTGAATTGTTTTGGTATATTTTGCATAAATTAATGCTACTCAATTTAACTATAGTCAGTTGTTTACAATATGTAAGCATTTAGAACGATAATAGAATTGGAAAATGTCTTTCAAAATTTCGTAGATGAGATATTGCTTTTTCTTTCCGCCTCAGCACATCAGGAAGACATGCCATAGTCCCATTAGAAGCAACGACTCCCAGTATGTAGAACCTGCCTCCATACCTATATTGGTGAGTATATTCTCTTCTCAGTTGACTTTGATCCATGCTGTCTTTCAGACAATTTGAACACTGCTGTCAAAGTTAATCTATTCAATTTATTAAAGTCTTCCCTCCTTAAATTTGTATTGGGAGTTGACAGATGAAATAATGATAACTAATGGGAATTATTGAAATGAAAATGTTTCTTTACTTTCATTTATAGAAGTTGCTAATGAAGTTCAAAGTCCATTTTTGTTTTATTAGAGGAAAAATCATCTTAAGTTTATTTTCACAGATTGGGAAAGATCAGAAATATTTCAGTTGCATTTTACCTGAATTAATTGCTTATTCAGAGAACTTGCATTTCCCCCTATGACAAAGTAATTCTTGTGTTTATGTTTTATATCCCAAATCCCAACATCGGATTTAAAAGATGGATTTCTTAGCTGATATCTTTTGCGGTTTATCCTCAAGAAAACATTATTTGTCATGAGTGATTCTGCATAGTCTCTTTCATTTGTCTTGAAAACATATCCTCTAATCCTTTTTATTTGCTTGAAGATAGACAATGAGGACAAGACCACTATGATGCTATCAGACAGTAACTTTTACAAGCATATAGATTAAAATAGGTATTGAACTTTGGTTTTAAAGACATAAGAGTTTTTAATACAGTCTGCTTTGCATTCACCCAGCAAAACTCCTACCTTATGTACAACTCAGTATTTTGAGTGCCATTTTGTATTTCCAGAGCTTCTGAATATTACCTTTGAATCTTATGTTGTAAATCAAATTGAAAGTCACACAATTGGCTGTATAACTTATAATCATAACCCTGAAGTATGTGAAATAAATGCAACTTTATTTTTTAATTCTGAACTCAGAATAGAATGGTTTCTGTTTCTTATTCTGCCTAATAGAAAAATTTTATCTAGTTACTTCTTTTTTTTTAATTTTTTAAAAGATTTTTTTGATGTGGACCATTTTTAAAGTCTTTATTGAATTTGTTACAATACTGCTTCTGTTTTATGTTTCACCTTTTTGGCCGCGAGGCATGTGGGATCTTAGCTCCCTGACCAGGGATGGAACCCGCACCCGCTGCATTGGAAGGTGAAGTCTTAACCACCGGACGGCCAGGGAAGTCCCTATCTAGTTACTGCTAAGTAATCTGGGTTACTTGCAGATTCTTTCTCAGTCTCTTGGGTAAATATTCAGTCAGGTCCAGGGTTTCTAACCCCTCTTTCTTCTCCCTCTTCCCCCAGGGTCGAGCAGTGCTCAGTGGTGGGGTTGAGAGGGGCAAGTATTTTCACTCCCAATGGGAAAGGCACTTGAGCGTCTCACTAATATGAGTGTGTGTCCCTGTGTCTGTGTCTGTGTGTCCTTGTGTGTGCCCTCAAGGAGCAAGGTATCCCTGCTTAGTGTATGACTTTGTTGTTAGCAGTACCACTTTGGATTGGGTTGTAAAGGATGATTTCATGAAATGTGATATTTTGGAATACAAATTGTGAATCTAATTTAAAAATCCCAGAGTATGGAAGGTGGTTGAGGAGATTTCAAGTTCCTGGTTGCCCTTTAATCCGGAAGTTCTAGGTTCGTTGTGGAGGAAAAGGGAGGCTGGATGGCCCCGCCAATTTTAAAATAAGATGATTTGACTAATCAAGATATATATTGATGCATATCTATACATAAATATACATATATATGATTACATATTGTATTCACACTATACTTCTATTTGAACTGATGGTATTTTTATTCATACCCCTGTATATGGTTGTGGGTTTTTTTTTGGCTTGGCCTCTTTTTTTTAATTTTTAAAAAATACTTATTGGAGTATAGTTGATTTACAACGTCCCTGTATATGTTTGAAATTCTTAAGACTTTGTGTGTGTTTATCATACACTCACGTGAAGCAAGTAATGCTCTCCATTCTAACATTTGCACCACTATTCAAGATATTTAGGTGAAATACATTCTTGGAATACAACTAGTCTAAAGAAAACTTCTGTGAGACTCCTGTGAATAAACTTTTCACTTTCCCATTGCAGTGCTGTGAAATCCATAAATGAAGTGTTATATGATTCCCACTTCTCATCACACCTGAACAAATGCACACACTCACCCAGAAGTGTTTCAGATGGGAGCTGTGATGGATGTGACACTCCCTCCCCGGCCTCCGCTGCCCCCTTCAGCACCACCTCTCCTTAGGCCCTCTGAGTCCTCTGAGGATCTACGACCTGGCTCAAACACGAGTGCATCTTGTGGGTTTCTGTACTTTCATGTGTGTGCCAGTGGACATGTAGAAAAGAGAATGAGACCCTGAATGACACAACCACATGGCAAGTGTGCAGCCAATCAGCTGCAGTAGAAGGTTCTCTGAGGAGGTGTAGCCTCATCTTCTAAAGTAAACTCAGAATGCCAGTGTCAAGAAGTGACGTGCTCTGTCCAACACCGCAGCACCTCAGGCCTTGAGGGTTCCTCAGCAGATTTTCCCCAAGGGAGGAGAAACGGAACATTATTAACACTACCCTGCCTTGATGGACCTTTTAAAGATGAAAATCACGGAGAGAGCTGGGACTTCATGGCCTTGGGGTGACAGAGAATTTCCCTTTGCCATCCTGGTGGAATATAAGTCCTTCAGATATAACATAATCTTTTTCAAAATGTCAATTTTGCCTTCCTGGCCTGAAAATATGAATCATTAGCATGCTATATAAAAGGGACCTGTTCTATTCCCTATAATCGGAAGTCTAAAGGTTTATTTGGTAATTACTGAATGCGTGTGGATTAGAGTTTAATGGTATAGTGAGTCATGTCAACCTGGTTAGTACACTTAGAGTGGTAGCACCAACTAGCTGGCAGGGCTTGTGTAAGAATTACTTGATATAATATCTGTGAAGGAGTCTGTGTCCCTTGACTCCAGGAAGATGTGAGCTAAGCCTGAATGAAGGATGCTCCTGTCCTGCTGTTACCCACATCCCAGGGACCTTGAAGGGGTCTGGGAGCCACAGCCAATTGTCAGCTCTGGTCTCTGGCCCTATCACCAGGCCTACAGCCCTCCCACATTCTGGTAAGAGATCTAGAAACGACAGCCACACTGTTAGGGTATGTGCTCTTTTTTCTTTTAGGTTTCCATGAGCCTGTTTGTTGATGTCCCATGCACCCACGGACAGTAAACAAGCCTGAATGGATCCAAGTATCTTAAGAATTAGGCAGAAAACAGTGTTTCCTAGCAGATTTCACCATTACATTTCCATTCAGAAGGGTCAAATTGTCTTCTTTGCTCTGCAAGTCATTTTGCCTCCTTACGTGGAGAGAGAGAGAGACTTATATGCTCTCCCAATTTTAGTTCCTTCAACTATAAAGTGATTATTAAAATAATTGCCTTTTAAATGAATCTGTGAGAATAAGTGAGACATTGTAAGCAATAAATGGTGAATTCCAACAGAAACAGTTTCTCTAATCACAAAAGTCAGTGGATATAATTAAAAATGTGAGCAGCCAACCCCTTTAAATATTTGGATACATACTTAGGAAAAGCAGTTATAGCAATGATGTTTCTTTTTCTATAGACATTTCTAAATTCTTCCTGAAAACTTAGATGTTTATGTCATGAACAAAAAAAAACAAAGAAAACAAACAGGAATTCTTATTACTTGCATCTGGGGAAAAACTACATACATTTATAACTTAGAATTCAGTTACAGGTCTTTCCTCATTACTAACCATAGGTTTATCTAACGCAAAAATATTCTGTCTTCGTTAAAATTTTGGGTGCTCATAGTAGTTTAATAGCAGTGACTCAAGTTCAATTAATATTCTCAAATATTTATATCTGTAGTAAAGGCAAATGGTTTTGTTTAACCTGAAAATTGTTTGCCCTTTTATTCACAGAAATATACATTGAACCCTGACTCACGAATTTTCTAACTCCTTTCTTCTACATGGTAATTGTCCACTGTTTTGTCTTTAGCTGCAGCACATATTTAAGCAATATTTGCTTATGCCTTTATTAGAGACCACATGCAGAAACATATTATCCAAGCCTGGCTGAAACATGAGCTACTTGAAAGGAAAATATATTTTCCTTTCTCATTGCAATTAATGACCTAATTAAGGTGGAACCACTTACGCAAGAAAAAAATTGTTTACTTTAAGTTTTGGTATTAGAAGTATAAGTGGTAAATCAAATATACTTCAATTAAAAAAAAAGTATAAGTGAAATTGAAATTCATGAATTGACTAATTATGCTCATAAGCTCATGTATAGCTCAAGCATATGGCCAATATGATGAAGTTTGGATAGTTACAGTATTATTTAAGTAAATTCCATATATATTAAAGCATAGGTCCCCACACTTTTTGGCGCTAGGGACTGGTTTCATGGAAGACAATTTTTCTGTGGACCGGTGGTGGGCTGGGGCCGGGGCGGGGTGCTGGGCAGATATGGTTCAGACCGAAAGGCGAGCGATGGGGAGGGGCAGAGGAAGCTTTGCTCGCTTGCGGCTCACCTCCTGCTGGGAGGCCCGCGTTCCTAACAGTCCGCGGACCGCTGCTGGTCCGCGGCCCGGGGATTGGGGACCCCTGCATGCAAGATTTCCTATTATTTATAATTATTATAAGAGGCTCTTTACAATCATAAAATTTTTGCCACGTGTACTATTTGCCATGAATAATTTTATTTACATTGTGTATATAGTCATTCCTATCAAGATTGTGTATTAAGGTATTTCCCTGGGCTGGGCTATTTAGATTAGCTTTGGTGACAAGTGAGGTGCCTATCTCCTTATATATGAGAGCCCTGAGAAAGCTCTCAGGCTAAAAAGTCTCTCACTCTTTGGCCTGCAATTCCAGCTCTGATATAGATTCATTCCTGCCATTCTAATTCTCTTCAACATAATCTTGATTACAGTACAGTATTCCAGAAAAAGTGCTATGTGAAGACATTAATATCTATTAACATCATTTTACTTATCACAGCTCCTTCCAAAATGACAGCTGGTTGAGAGCAGAGTCCTGACAAAGAGGCTACAAGTTGGTCAGTTTTGAGGTGGAGAAATATATAAGGGTCTTCTGGAAGTCAGCGTGTGAACTGACTGACAATACAAAGGGTCAGCCCTGAAGACAGTGTCTAGGGACAACTCTGGGACACAAAAGAAACTAAACTCAGTGCCTGCACTACCCTAAATTTAATCCAAGACATAATATTTGTATAAAGATAGACATAATAAGCATTTAACAGCTCCATTGATTGAATAACTATTCATATTCTATCATTAAAGGGGTGACATAATCTACTTACTCTAGCAGACATTTACTTACTCTAGTGGAAAAATTAGAATCATGGGAATACATATTTAGAGCAGGCTGATTTAGGAAGAGAGCCTCACATTTTTTCAGAGGACGCAGGCAAGGCTTCAGTGTATGTTTGCTGTTGGAGGAGCTGTTTGTTGGAAGAGAGGAGGCAGAAGTGCTTGGCTTAGGGAAGGTGAAAGAACTCTCGTTACGTGATGGTCGAAATGAGCTTATATAGTGCCAGACAAAAAGCTGCAGATACAAAACTGATTACTCCTGAATGACATCAAACATACCAAATTTATTTTTCACTTCAATTCAATTTCTAGGCTAGAGGAGTGTTCCAGGACCAAGCTTTTTGATTGGCTTTTTATGAGTCATATCTTGCCTTTCCTATAGCACACTTCCGCATGCTTTAGTTAATCACCAATGCATAGGGAGGAAAAAACCTTATGCAATTTTTACAAACTTAACAAAAGTTTCAAAGTTCTTTCCTCAGTTTTTGGTATTGTGGACTGGCATAATCATCCATGAGTTTCTGGCAAAATGGGTCTAGCAGATGAACTGCCTCTTAGGATGTAAATTAGGCACAAGGATAATATACGGCGTGGGAGGACCATAAATACTGGGACAGAAGATCTAATGTACATGGAGGGTGCTTGGGGTTTTCTTTCACCTGAAATGACCTAAGCCTTGTTCTGATAAATGTTGAGGAGAGCTACATGATATCCAAAATTTATTCCAACTTGGTAATTCTAAGATTTTTCCTACTGGAATGAAAGTAGTCTAGAACTTCCCTGGTGGCACAGTGGTTAAGAATCTGCCTGCCAATGCAGGAGACATGGCTTTGAGCCCTGGTCCGGGAAGATCCCACATGCCACGGAGCAACTAAGCCCGTGCATCACAACTACTGAGCCAGCACTCTAGAGCCTGAGAGCCACAACTACTGAGCCCGAGAGCCACAACTACTGAAGCCCATGCACCCAGAGCCCATGCTCTGCAATAAGAGAAGCCACCGCAATGAGAAGTCCATGCACCACAATGAAAAGTAGCCCCTGCTCGCCGCAACTAGAGAAAAGCCCGTGCACAGCAATGAACACACAACACAGCCAAAAATAAAATAAATTTAAAAAAAAGAAAGTAGTCTAGAGTGCTTTCACGTGGCCCAAGTTTTAGAGGCTCTGAGACTTGTAGATAGGCACTCATTTGTATTAATAATTTCTAGTTGCAGTAGTGTGATTTTTAAAAAAAGTTTATAGTTCTGAAAGTAAAATGATTTGGTCTTATGCTTTGCATTAGCTCTCCTAGAGATCTTATTATTCATTTGGAAAGAATGTGTTTGTGGTGATCAGGACAGTAACAAGTAGAAACTTTCTGAATGGGCACTGAGCCCATTTCTCCCCTGGGCACCAGATAAACTCACACCACAAGTTATCAGCAGAGTTCTATGTGGTTAAAAATATCCAATTGAAACCCAGAAACCCCATGAAACTCTGAAGCAATCTCTTCATCTCAAGGTTTTTTCCTAGGCTCAGAAGGAAATAACCTTATTTGAATTACTCTGAAAATTCTCTTCAATCCTAAGGCTAGCATCAGAACACATAAACAAGCTTGAAATTTCTTTTTTTCTATTTATATTTGTTTTCTCTCCATCTGCCCTGCAGAATGATAATGGGATAAAGCCATTGCTTCCATTAACCATCATGGCTCATATCTCATCTTTTCAGTTCTGATGCTAATCACGGCAAAGCCGCAGCAGCCCCTTGAAGCACTGCTGAGTAATCCAGGTTCAACTGTGACCTGAATTCTAAAAGTGAAAAATAAAGCCAATGTTTCCTAATAGCTTATCAAGAAATGTTTTCACAGATAGCACAGTCCAATTGCAGGCACTCTTAAGATATGACATTTCAGTTATTTATTTCCATGTTCTTCTTTCTGTTCTCTTTTCTCATACTGATTTGAACGTTCCTGTGATCCTTAGCATTTATATTCATTGCTGATGATCTTACTATCATTCACTCAGATGAGAAAAATATGGTTGTTGCTCTCAAAGGCTTTATATAGATGAATTAAAACAGGGGTAGGGGACCTATGGCCTGTGAGTCATACTTGGCCCAACACCTGTTTTTGCATGGCCTAAGAGCTGTGAATGGTTTTATATTTTTAAATAGTTGGGGAAAAATCAAACAAAAAAGTATTTGGGGACACATGAAAATTATATGAAATTCAAATTGCGGTGTCCATAAATAAAGTTTTATTGGAACACAGACGTGCTCATTTGTTTATGCATTATTTATGGCTACTTTCATGCTACAACAGAGTTGAGTAGCAAATACCAAGACTGCCTGGCCTGCAAAACTGAAAATATTTTCAATCCAGCCTTTTACAGAAAGTTTGCTGACCCCAGAATTAGAATATAAAGTAAGAAATTCTAAAATGCAGACATGAAGAAAGTGCTGCCCTGAGGGGGAAATGAGTAACTGCCTGGGACAGTTACATTTTCCACAATCAATTTTTCCTGTTTAATATTGAAGATATCTCATACTTGCAGAGGTTTTTTTTCCATCAATAGTATTTAATCATCACAGCTAATACAAGCTAAGGTGACTCCACAATTACAGTGAGTCAGAAGGAAATGGCTCTTCCCACCGTGAATGAGGCTTAATGAGAAAACTGAATCCATAGGAAAGGAAAAAATTGCTTTATATGTAACATTCTCCTAAATATTAATGAATAAATGTGCATTGCTAAGGGAATTGGAGAAGAATTTTCTACTCTCCCTAATATTGCCTTGGCTATTCTATGGCTGAAGAAGAGTCTAGGCCTAGGGTTTCACGTATGAAAGAATGATGAGCAGAGAGGCAATGCTTTCCCAAGATTCTTCCACATAGCTGATTTCTAAATTCTCAGTCTCTTCTCCTCTGCCTATTTAACCATTTTGGGGTCAATCAGCCCTTATCTTTGAGATTAAGGAGACTTACAATGCTTAATCCCATTGCATGCTGCTTTCATTTGTCAGGTCCTGATCATTATTTAGCTGGGTACATGCTTTTTGATGAGCATTTTTAGTACTCCACTCCTCTGTAAAGTTTCTGAGCATCCTGTCTACTGATTAATGTCTTAAAGAGAGGAACAGTGGGAGAAAGAGGGAAGAAAGAACTAGCTTCCAAGAATATGATCCTTACAAAGCTACAGTAATCAAAACAGGATGGTATTGGCACAAAAAAACACATAGATCAATGAAATAGTATAGAGAGTGCAGAAATAAACTCACCCACCTGTGGCCAATTAATTTGCAACAAAGGAGGCAAGAACATACAATGGAGATAAGACAGTCTCTTCAATAAGTGGTGCTGGGAAAACTGGACAGCTACCTGTATAAGAAAGAAATTAGAACATTCTCTAACATCATACACACACACACACACACAAACACAACTCAAAAATGGATTAAAGGCCTAAATGTAAGACCTGAAACCACAAAACTCCTAGAAGAGAACACAGGCAGAGCACTCTTGGACATAAATTGTAGCAATATGTTTTTTGGATCTGTCCCCTAAGGCAAAAGAAATAAAAGCAAAAATAAACAAAATGGGACATAATTAAACATAAAAGCTTTTGCTCAGCAAAGGAAACCATCAACAAAACAAAAAGAAACCTACAGAATAGGAGAAAATATTTGCAAATGATATGAACTTATAAGGGGTTGTTATTCAAATTATATAAATAGCTCATACAACTTAATATCATAAAAACCCCAAACAACCCAATGAAAAAATTGAGCAGAAAACCTAAATAGACATTTTTCCAAAGAAGACATACAGATGGCCAATAGACACATGAACATCATTAATTATTAGAGAAATGCAAATCAAAACCACAGTGAGATATCAACTCATACCTGTCAGAATGGCCATCATCAAAAAGTCCACAAATAACAAGTGTTGGAGAGGGTGTGGAGAAAAGGTAACTCTTGTGCACTGTTGGTGGGAATGCAAATTGGTACAGCCACTATGGGTAACAGTATGGAAGTTCTTAAAAAAACAAAAAATAGAACTATCACATGATCCAGCAATTCCTCTCCTGGGTAAATATTCGGAAAAAATGAAAATACTAATTCTAAAAGATACATGAACCCCAATGTTCAAGGCAGCACTATTTACAACAGCCAAGATAAGAAAGCAACCCAAATGTCCTTCAACAGATGAATGGATAAAGAAAGAGTGAGATATATATATATATATATATATATATATATATATATATATATAATGGAATAAAAAGAATGAAATTCCATGAAAAGAATGAAATTCTGCCATTTGCAGCAACATGGATGTTAGGCCTAGAGAATATTATGCTTAGTTAAATAAATCAGACAGAGAAAAACAAATACTGTTTGATATCACTTATATGTGGAATCTGAAAAAGAAAATGAATGTATACAGTAAAAGAAAAAGTTTATAGACTCACAGATATAGAAAATAAGCTAGTGGTTACCAGTAGGGAGAGGGAAGTAGGGAGGGGCAGAAAAGGGGTTATGGGATGAAGAGATACAAACTACTATGTTTAAAATAGATAAGCAGCAAGGATATCTTGAATGGCACAAGAAATTATAGCCATTATTTTGTAATAACTTTTAATGAAGCATAATCTATAAAAATACTGAATCACTATGCTATACACCTGAAACTAATATAATACTGTAAATCAACCATACTTCAATAAAAACCAAAAACCAAACAAACCAAACAAAAAAGAATGATGATCCTGATTCTTTATTATCTCCTTACACAGTATGCCTTTTAAAAGGCACACTTAGCTGTGAAAGTGCTCCCTGGAATTAAAGAGCAAAAACTTACTCATGAATAGCAAATGGGGAGGGTTAGCACACCTATCTTAATTTGACATCTGAGAAAACTGAGGCTTGAAAAGGTTAACGAATTACCCAGGTTTATAGAGTTTGGGAAGTGGCAGAATTGGAATGTATACCATTGGGTAGAAATCTTGAGCTCCTTCTACTTTATCACAGCTACCTCCCTGTTATAGAATATAATGAAAGCTACATGTCTAGACGTAGCTGTCTCTGTTGGACATAGTTTAAATATGTTAACTTAGCATATTGTATCTCTGCAAGAAAATCACCCTGAAACCCATCATATGATCTGTATCACCCAACACAGGGCCCCTTGGAAGGTCTTGAAGCCCTATACCTGACAATATCAGCTCTTAAGCTAACATTGTCTCGAGACCTCCATATTTATATCAAGGCCTGAATGATAACTTTCTTTTAAAAGCAAGATAGATGCAGATGGCTCACAGAAGAATGAAGACAAAGTCTTGCCAGGTGGGGCCCCCCAGATAACTCAGTGCAGACTCGACCAGATGTGTGGCACAGGGAAGGAGTACTGGCAGGGTAAACCAGTCCTAAGTCAGAAGTGGAAAAAATCCCCTCATTCATGTGGAATTCTGTAATGCTTACCATCAGGTGGGAAGGTATCACAGAAGTCCTATTTATGCAGGGCTGTCTTAATCTATACTGGAATTTCTGGAGGATATAAAGCTCCTCAGAGAGGTTAAAGTATAAGGGAGATAGGACATATATTATGTGACAGTGTTCTCATTAAATAAAATTGTGCCCCTTGTAAAGAATCTGAACTTGGGCAGCTCTTCTGAGTTATAGATGGTAATAGCTATATACTGACTTGCCTGTTATTGCACAATAGTAGCTATTAGCTCAGGAAGTACAATGAGGAATTTTCCATCCACATAAAGAAACAGTGTACAGGTTAAAAAGTGGTCTCTTGAGGCCAGCTGCTTCCATTTGGATTTCTCATTTACCACTTTCTACCTCTGTGATATTGGGCAAGACATACAAACGGTTTGTGTCTCAGCTGCAAAACTAGGACAACAATACCTAATCTGTGAGGATTAAATAAACTATCACATGTAAAGCACATTTAAGTTGTTTGACACATAGTGAAAATTCAATAAAAATAACTATAACATATACATTAATGATCCAGTATACAGTTCAATATTTCTTTAGGGTTCCAATTCCAATTGGAGCATAAGCAGTAGCTTTTAAAATTATACTTGCATTTGAATTTGCTGGATATATGCTGAAATGAAAAATTATAATGCACTTTATCATGGGAAGATGTGCCATTATCATTGGTACAATCAGAGAGAAAAGATGAAAGTAAAATTTATGATTATATAATAGCTTGTACTTATATAATAGCATATATTTCTATGTCCCAGAAACTATTCTAAGCTCTTTTATATAAATTTAATTCACTTAATCCTTACAACCATGCTAGGAGATAGGTAAGTACTATTATTATCCCCATTTTACATACACGGGAATATAGGCACAGAGAAACTGAGAGAGAAGAACAATGCCATTATTTGAATTGTTTTTTGTCTTATGTTGATGGTAACTATGAACTCTTGGTCTTTCATTAGATCTCATTTGTTTACATGTTTAAAATTAATTTAATTTTTAAAGTGAATTTCATCTATGAATTATTTATATTAGGATTTTGTTGATTGTTTATTCCGTGGAGGGTCATTTGAGGACAGGGCCAAGCTGACTGAGGAATGGATTGCAGTGGCTGGGTGGTTTCTGGGGATGATTAACAGATGGGTCAGAGAACTAGAGAAGCCAACACAAATGACAACTGCTAACAATAGAGTAATTTTGAAATTACTTTCTGGTTTAATATAACCAGATTCCAAAATGTTAAACATGTTTCATAGGTACTTAGTCAATCATTTTATGAGTAGCTCATAATGGCAAAAGCTCATCTAGCAAAGCATCCCAAGAAGCTTTCCATCAGAAGTACCAATAAAAGGGTCATGATTTCTAGCTATTCTCTGAAACGACTCTTTATTTAGGTCTTCTTAGAATATGTTTCTGCTTGAAATCCATGAATTTACTTTCTTATTATAAACAGTGACCTTTGAAAGGAACATAGTCAGTGCTATTACCACCCACTCAGTTTGAATTGAACCAATTACTCAAATCATGATGGATTTGAATTAGTTTTCTTTGTGTTTATGAAAATGTGCTTGTGGAACTGAATTTTTCTTTTCCATCATTTATCAGTAAGAGGAAAGTGCAAGTATTTCAGAATAAGAGCATAATTCCCTATGATTGGTTTACAAGCGATGTTGAACTATTTTGATACTCAAATGGATTGTGGAAAATACTTTTAGATAGCTGATATTTTCAATTTTAAAGGTAGGCTTGTATATTGAAGTTGCTACTGTGCTTCAACTATAACAGACCTACTTCTCTCTTCTGCCCCCAGAGAATGGCCAGCGTACATGTTAGAACTGGATGGAAGTTCCTGCAAAAGAAAGAGATACTTCCTGCCTCTCATCACACTTCAGAGCCTTCACTCCTCAACTTCCAACGTCTGACTTTTGACTCCGCAGGTGAAGACTCAAGGCAAATAGTAACGTAGAGTTACCCTATTCCGTCTGTCTTTGAGTGAAGCAGTCTATAAGGCAACACTGCAAAATATTTTTCTGAAAAACATGCGAGAAAACTCAAGAAATCTCTCTCATCCTCCAGATGGAAATTTCCTTCTAATTTTCCTCCTGAAGTGTTGGTGGAACCATTCTACCTTGCAGAGGTGGAGTTCCCGAAGGGCTTGTACTCCCTCCAGTTATCCTGATGGAGGTGGTAAGTGTTCTGGTAAGCTCTTGCAAGTGTGGGAAGACAGTGGTGATTTTTTCTTGTGAGCACATGATAGATGGAGAATCATAGAATTTTAGGTCTAGTTATACCCTTCTTGATTTAACAGCTGGGGAGCATGGGACACCAGAGCTTAGGATGACTTGGTTTCACAGCCAGTGTAAGAATGCAGATCTCCTTGTGCTACTTTGCCTCCTCCAGGTCACAACTCAAAGGGCCCAGGAGTCTTAGGTAACTCTTAATTCCTCTTTTCTCAGTAGTAGATTATACTGTTCTGAGTGTAATGAGTAGTAGATTATACTGTTCGTGAGTTATCATATCCAAAACTGTATAAGAGTCCCTCCAAACTACAGCTAGTTTGCATTCTGGTTAGAATATATAGCCTGAGACTCAAAACCATTCTCCTTGAAATAAAGGAACTCAATATTCTTCGAGTAGCAAAACACTGATTGCCTTATTTATTGATACTTCCTACAGTAAAACATCATAGACATGGAGCATGGAGCTCTCGTTTGGTTCCAAGCTAATTAGAGTACAGTTTTGAGAAATGATTTTATAATATAAAACATTAACATAAAAAATATTGATGAAAATGTCTTCTTTAAATCAAGTTATAATAATTTACATGGAATTGTAAGTTAGACAATCTATTCCCCCAACCAACCCCAGACCCAGTTCTATGCTCAGTTTGGAGCCACCTATAATGTAATATTTTAACTCAAGAGCAAATTTAACTGTCTAAATGTAAGAGGTGGAGGTAGGTAGCAAAGGACCAAGAGAACTCAGCTGCCCACTAGTTGGGTTAGTCATCTGCTACATACATGGTGGTCACTTCAAGACCCGTATTAACCTAAAAACTCAAAATCCATGCAAGAAGGTGAATGGGTCAGTCCCCATTAAGAACATGGACTTCAGGTATGAGAGTGGGTTTTCTTTTCCCTTCCTTCCTCCCTCCCTCGTTCCCTCTCTTCCCCTTCTTTCTTTTCTTTTCTTTTTTTTGTTGTTCTGAAGAGATTTTTTGCCTCTGCACTCAGGAAGGCCTCAGGCTTATGTTCTCTTCAGAGGACAGCAAAGTAGCAAAATCCATTACACGATGTTTATGCCTTGAGGAGTCTAGTCTAAAGGATCACTTCTACCTTATTAGAAATGGTGCTGATTTAAAATTCTGATTCTATATGGATCTAGGAGAGGGGTTGGCCAAGGTCATGGTGGTTACAAGAAGGATTTCAGAGGTTCTGTCCAACTGGAAAAAAAGCAGTAGAACAATAAAAGATGGTACAGGAGAACAAGGAAGACAAATACGAATAATCTCTGATTAACAAAAAATTATTTTTGAAACATTGCAAGTAGGTCAGAATGATGAAAAAGAGGCACCTAAATAACTTTCTCCTTAGGATCTCAAACCCAAGAAATCGTTGGCTGCCTTATTGCAGAGATCCAGCTCGCTGTCTCCCTCCCAACCATCCACCCCTCAGACTCACCAAGGCCACGCTCTGTCTTTCCATTTGCAGGAACTAGACGTTCCTGCAGACCAGGGGGGCAATGCTCAAAATTCAGGTTGGATGCAGTCTCTTGCAGTGTCCACATCCACCTTTCCTGCCCACTAAGAAATGAATGTCACTGTTTCTCCAAAAGCCTCTATCAAACTCTGAGTTATTTTAAGACACTGCCATGTCTATTTATCTTAGGCCCTGCATAAAAATGAGAGGTGGGCAAAAATATTTTAAATGTGATCTTCGTGTTCCTGAGCAAATCACTTCACCTCCCCAAACTCTGTCTATGTAGATATAAAATTGGAGTAATAATGATATTTTGTATCCTGGGTTGGTATGGTCCCTGTGAGGTACCAGGTATGATACCTCACCCATTAGGCTGGAGCCACAGTGTGGGAGTGGGTCTGGAAATGTCAGACTGTGACAGCCCATTATGAAAGAGCCGAAGGTTCTGGGATTGCATCAGAAAGGCAACATGCTCAATAGACTGCCTTATTGTGCCGAGCTAGAAAGGAAATGATACATTTGACTCCAACTTATTTGATGATAACATTGATATCTTTGCTGACCTAACTGTAAAACCGAAAGAAAAGTCCAAAAAGAAAGTGGAAGTTAAGTCTGTATTTGATGATGATATGGATGATATCTTCTCCTCTGGTATCCAGGCTAACAACCAAACCAAAAAGTCAATCTTCACAGAAGGTGCCTGAATCAAGATTTGAATAGAAGGTGTCCAACATATTTGATGATCCCTTGAACGCCTTTGGAGGCCAGTAGAGTGTACAGGGTATCCTTCAGCTACATCCTTGAGTTAATGATGCTGTCTTCTGCATCCAGAAGAGGACCCAACAGATCAGAGGCTAAAGAAGCCAAATGAACCCAGGCATCAAAATCCAAACGGAGACTAGAAGCAAAGGGGAGGCAAGGAGGTTTAAGCAGGAGATTTGACCTAGATGAGGTGGAGCTGGAGCTGGATGGGAGACAATTCGGTGCAGGTTGAAGCTCAAGGATGCTGAGATGCCAAAGAAAGGTTATTGTGGGGGCATAATCTATGAGGGGTAACTTTGTAAAGGGCAGAATTCTAGTTAACGAGTTAACAGTCTACATAGTCTAGTAATGGTGGACTATGCCACTGTTTGACAGTGTTCTGTGCTCCTACCTAGGGAAGGATTATACTATTCAGCCTATTAAATTCAGATGTGGCCATGAGATTTGCTTTGTCCAATGCAATTTAAGCCACTTGGCAGAACAGTGTCCCCAGATGACCCTTAATGAACATGTAGCAAGAAATAAAATTTTTGTTATTTGTTGCCACTGAAAAAAAATTTTTTTTAAATCACAGCATTATCTAACTGCTCTTGACTGATACAAATGAAGATTACCGGTTGGAAGCCAGTAATTAATGGTCATGCCTGGTTAGACTTATTTTAATATGACAGGCAAAGTAGGACAATGATGTTGCAAGAGAAAACAACTAGGAACAAATACGATTACAATGTTTACTTAGGACGATTTGTAACAAATAGTGAAGTCTGTGGATAAATTATTACTTCTGCTAATAGTATAGCCAGTCAAGTGAAAAATACATTAATAGGAGATCCAGCCTTCTTTATTCTCAAGTATCTAAGTATTCAGCCTAATCAGAAAGCCTGAACAATTTCACACACACACACACACACACACACACACACACACACTACTTTCACTGGATAAAAACATGTAAAAGGGTTCAAGTCCTGCCACTGTAAGAGTCCAAAGTCAAAGAAGACCAAAGGTACAAGTTTGCCGAGTTATATTATTGTGATTGTACTGTTATTCTAATTATCATCATCATCATCATTATTTTACTGTTACTGTTGTGATGTTAGATATTAAGAAGATATAAAAAGAGTAGTTGTTGACAGGAGTTGAAAAAATAAGTTCCATTATTCTTCTTTGCCATATTTAGTTCTCTGAGCCAGGTAGCCTTTGAATGGACAATACTTGAAGGAAGAAATGTAATTTATTATTTTAGATAAATAGAGGGCCTAGGAATAGGGAAGTGGTTTTGTAGTGATGGGAACTACAGAATGAGAGAGGTTTAAAAAAAAGATGCAAGGAACTGTAATCAGGGAGCCAGACAAGGCATGGACTCCAACCTAGAGGGAAATCAAGACAGAGCCCCAGGAGCCAGGGAGAGCTCGTCTCAGATCATAGAAGCTAATCCTTAAGGTACGACTAGGGAAGGGGTCTCTGTTAATGATGAATGTCCCATCCTGCCATCCTGACTAGGCCTATGAACGTGGGCATGTGCAGGGAATGGTGGAGAGATTTTTCTTCATCCTTTTCGCATTTGCCAACACAGCTTTTCTTGGCTTACACATTAGTAATCCATAGTCCACTGAATACTGCATTGGTATTTGACCCAAGCCCCTAACCATATTCGTGATATGCAACACCAATTATGGGGTTACTGGGAACACTAAATGTTCATTTTTCTCAATTGACGCCACATCTACTTTTGAAGTAAGAAAAATGTTGAGAACAAAAACAAGGGCCCTTTCTGAAACTAACAATGAAGGGCATTCTCATGAGGACAAAAGCAGATGGAAGTGAGACTTGGCCGGTAATGTGCTCTGTCTCAGCTTATTTTAAGGTGCTATCCTTGAGCATTTCAAATGAAGAGTTGACTTTTTCACAGCTCTTTGAAAATTGTTACTGAACTCTATTCAGTCCCTAGTAATTCGCCATGTAGCATTTTCACCTCTGCGGTAGTCATCTACACTGAACGTATTGAAGTATCAATATACGCTATGCATTTGTTTATGTACAATTGCTACAAAATAAAGTTTATAAAAACCTAGTTTTTTTCTTTTAGATTAAACATGCTATCTAGTGCTTCAGCCACACAACCCTTCTAAAATGACTTTATCCTTCAAAACTTGAAAACAAGCCTTTCCTAGCAATGAGAAAATTCATTGAATACATAAAAAAAATTTTAAAAGAAGTCTGCTACCACTAATGACATATAATCTACTTCATAGCTTTCTTCAAACAGTTCTGAAATTTAATGGGATATAAATACATATACATAAATAAATGAACAAATAAATAATTAAATAGAAGTTAGCCATATAAATGAATAAACAGATAACGCATAAAATAGACACTGCATGTTATGGGAAAACCAGGGCGATAGCTTAGATCCTATGGCACTGCGTGTGATTACAAGAACTCAGATTTTGGGCTTCCCTGGTGGCGCAGTGGTTGGGAGTCCGCCTGCCACTGCAGGGGACACGGATTCGTGCCCCGGTCCGGGAGGATCCCACATGCCGCTGAGCGGCTGCGCCCGTGAGCCGTGGCCGCTGAGTCTGCGCTCCGCGACGGGAGAGGCCACAGCGGTGAGAGGCCCGCGTACCGCAAAAAAAAAAATAAAACAAAAAACTCAGATTTTGAGTGCACACAAGATGCTTGAGGAGGGTGGAGAAGGATCAGCTTTACTTATATGCAGAATGGACCACAGCCCTTGAGGGGAGATTCTGGGTGTGTGAGGAAGCCTTTGTTCTCAAAGAATTATCCATCCATTTGCTGCTGGTACTTAGGATAACACTGTAAAGAGACTCATTGGGTTTCAGGCAAGATTTTTATTTATTTTTTTAATGTTTTGCTCATACTACACTGACCATCTTTGCAAAGAGAAATTGCACATAGTTAACATGCACATGGTTAGACAGTCAAATTGCTTAGAAAGACTTATGCTGAAAAGTAGCTACTCTGTGCACTGCTCATCTCTTAGATCTAACCCCAGGGAGAACGAAATTTTAACAGTTGCCCTTTTTAGTTCTCTTGATTTTTTTAATTAAATAATCGACCTCACTCTTGCCTATTTGGTCAATGTTGACAACCTCTATTCTGTTCCTGCCGTCATAAGTGATGATTTCGCTCAGTCCCCACCACCACCCATCTTGATAGCTACATCAGGATTCCTGGCCCACTAGTTAGTTACAACCCGGGAGGGCAGAGCGGTCACTCATTTTTCCCCAGGCCTTCCACTTCTTCTTATTTTTAGCCCCACTTCTCTTCCTGACCTTAGTCTTCCCTGCTGCACGGTCATCTCCTACGCAGCTGCAGCCTCCTGTGCATGTTTTCTAAGCTTGGCGTCACCAGCCAGCACTCCTCCATCCACTCTCCTCTCCCAGAAATAGACCAGGCTTTTCTCTGCCTCTTGTTCTACCCTGTTGTCTTTACCACTATGGGCTTTTATTATGGTCGTGTTTACTACCACTTTAACAGGAGGTAAGAAGGGGAGGAAGGAGGGAAGGAAGAAAGAGGAGATGCATGTATTTTGAATGGGCATTTCAGCCAGGGGTTCTCATAGCAGGATATATGCATTTTTCTAACGATGGGTCCATGCATTCAATCCATTTTTTTCAAAGAGGTCTGTGATACCCCAAATTTTAAGCTTAAGGTTCTTTCCTCACAGAGTTAAAATGCCTAACATGACCAAATATTCAAGGAGAGGAAAAAAAACATTTAACTATGTTACTTTCAAAGCGTAGACTTCATACTCACTACATCATTAATCATATTGGTTTCTTATTCAACATACAGATTCTTGGCCTTACTGAATTGAATAATCTGGACACGGGCCCCTCAAATCTGCATGCTTAACAAGCTTGTGATGTAATTTAATATTAATTTATTTTATTTATAAATGAGTTGATGTAATTAAATATTAATAACAGAAACACATGATTTATAACATTTATATACTTGCTATACATAAACATTTAATATGTATTATTTTAAGGCAAAATTATAGATGGTAGGTCTCTTATCAAGGTTTGGAATGTAGAACTGAAAGAGAAACGTGTACCTTCATTATGTGCCTTTTAACATAATATGCTATATGACTGGAACTTTTGATTGATCTCATTGAAATATTTGTAAACTTAAATATTTTTTCAAGCAGCAACTGATTACATACATAATCTATCAAATGTTGAGGCAGCTGAAATTTGCATTCAGTAATCACACACCATAACTTCTGCTAATTACCACGTTCTCAGCCTCCTTTCATAATTTCTACAAGTTTATAAATATCAGAAATTGAGCTTGGTTTTTCATAATTTTTCAACAAGAATTTTTAAACTACTTCATATGATTTTTTTCTCCTCTGTTTTCAAATTAACTTTACAGTGGCAAGATTTTTAGTTCCAGAATTTTGTCAGGTATAAAAGTCAGGCTAAAAGGTCAGTAATTCTCAGGTACATTCTATTTCATTTTCTAAATCATCTTGATGTTCTAAGCTGCTTAATCCTCAAACTGTCCATGCAGCTTCCCTTCTAAAATGCAGCTGTTGAACAGAAGGAAAGAGCAATGCCAAAATGACAGCATAAAGATTCAGAGGGATGGTTTGCATAAAACTCTAATTGGCACTTTATATGACATTTTAAAGGCATTAAGTATTTCAAAGTCATTAAGAAAATTGTTATTATTGCACAAGTCATTTTAAAAGAATAAATTTACCCACCAGGCTATTAACTCCTCAGTATGAATTTCCTTTGAACAGTGAATAATCCATAGTGATGTTCTTACACTTTCATACTGTAATTAGAATTAATAACTTAAATTTTATAAATATTGTCTCTAAATAAAATTAATACAATGTATCTTGTGAAGTTGTTCCTTTTTAGGGTTGGACATCAGCATTTTCATGAGCATGATGTATTTCCTTCCCATATGCTTTATTATTTTTGAGTTAGAAAGGAATAAATAAACAAATGATAATTTTTAGGGCAAGCTGTAATCCTGACAAGTATAAATTTCTCAGTGTTTTCCTTCTTTCAAAGGTAATCCCACAGAGTTGCTCATTGTTTGTCTCCCATTTTCATTTAGAATACTTCTCTGTTCCAGCTTCATCGGCTAATTGAGTATTCACCATACCACAGATGCGATGTGTACAGAAACGCATTCAAGAAAAGATTAAACCAGGAGGTTGCCAATTTGCAGTTGGACTTTAACCTGCTTGCTTTTAATAATGCTTGAATATAGATCCTAATTTATAGGCTTGGTGTGAATAGTATTAAACCTTCCTGACTATTCCCTTGCACTTTGAATGTTCACTGACCTGTGAAGATAGCCAAGTGGATAAACTTATACTTAGACCCAGCAAATCAGAGGGCTATTAGAAATTGAGCTAATCTCAATTTTTTCTTTTAACTTCATGTTACATATGTATTGATTTTTTTTTAAACTAAGAAGACCTGAAAATAAAAATGACACACTTAAACTGACTTTCAATTCTTTCTTAATGAATTGACAGTGATGGAGTCATTAATGTATATCCTAGTCTGCCTGTTTTTACATCCTCAATTTCACATTTTCTGGTAGTCACATGAGTTATACTTGGCTTGAGCCTCAGAAGGCAAAAGAGAGCCTCTGAAGGCAGAAGGCACCAAAGAAGAGGGGCTCTAAGGGCTGAGATGTCAGTTCCTGCCACTCCATCCATCTTGCTCTGTGTATTCTTTCATCTGGACCTTCCTTGAAGAGTGTGGTCAGCCATGTCCAATGTTGCCACAAAGAACAAGGAAGATTAATGCTAAGGGTTTTTTTGGTTTTGGTTTTTTTTTTTTGCTTGAGGCAATTAGAAGCCACAGATAACCTTGTGAAATCAAGTCCTGTAGAGAGGTAAGGACATAATTCAGATGCCTGCTGGGTGAATAGTGAAGGGGAGGTGAGGAAGTGGGAAATAGTGGTGGAGGTGGGCTCATCTGTCAGGAAGCTTAGCAACCATTGCTAGAAAGTGAGCTCCTGGGGCCCCTTACCAGGGAGCCTCCTAGAGTTGTGCAGTGCACAATCTGAACCAAGTCAAGCAGGGACCTAGTACCCATAGCTTTTATTCTTTGCAACACTGAACACAGAACATAACTGACCCTTAATGAATGAACTTAATGAATGTTCCTTGAATGACATCAAAGAAAAATGTACCCAAAAGAAGGAAGAAAAGATTCTTTACCAAGCATCTAGTGATGAAAATGAAAAGAAAATCATGTTTCTGTTTTGAAGATTATACCAAGAATCAATTCAATTTTATTTTGAGAATTAGGCAGAGTCAGAAGGAAACATAATGATAGTAATAACAGCACAGCCTTGTGTTGGCATAAAGCTTGACTGCTCATGAACTTTTTTTTTCATATTCGCTGTTTATTTCTTTATGGAAAAGTGCAGCATAGGAAATTTAGGAAAGAACTGTAACCTAAAGAACATTAAAAGTGAAACAAAAGGTAGGAAAAGAGAAGGTAGGGAAAGTTCTTAAAACAGATTTCCAACAATATTAACTCATGGTGTTGTGTAGTTAAAAAGAAAGATTGAATTGACACCCAGGAATAACCCTGGGGTCAGAATGGATCAGAGAAGCATAGCATATATAACCTATGAAATCGTCCTACGTCATCACAATTTCATGTTAGTCTAAAACATGAAACAGCTCTGTGTACCCTCCTATGCTCCCCGTTTAAAGCTGGACAAGAAAGCAGAAATTTGGGGAGGAATTCAGAGAAGAGCTATAAAGATTACTAATGACTAAACGACTAGGACCTACTGTGAAATTTTCAAAGAAATAAACTTTTTGTAAATCCTTATTCATTGTTTCAGAATTCATGATGATTGAAGTAATGTAACTGCATGGGAGAGGGGCTGGTACCAATCATTCCAATGATGATTATTCTAGAAAAGAAATATCCAAACTTGGCTGGAAGATCTTTGTAGCAGCAGATCTTCATCAAATGTTCTTTGGTTTACCTAGTTCAGCTTCCTTGGGGAAGCGCATTCCAACAGAATCTTGTGGTGGTTAATGACTGCAGCGGGGATAGAATAAAAAGAAATGGGCCGACTCATTTAGACTAAGTAAGCAACGGAGGAGTTAGTTTAAACAGAGGTTGTCAGAGGGGGATTTGGAATCTACTTCTCTGGAGAGTTTTAAAAATAGGCCAGGCACTCATCTCCCTGGGATGGCCTCCGCCTGCAGAGTAGCTAGAGGACAGCTACAGCCCTCTTGTGTTCCCTGCCACCTCTACCCATAGCAAGGCGACAATATCTGAGGGGGCCTCCGGGCAGGGAAGCCTGCAGTAATCCAGGCTCGTTTCTAACTAGAGTCCTTTCCTACCACATGGCCACATGGAACGACAAGTATATAAGTGAGGGTGAGGTCGGAATGTTCCCTGAACCACACTCTGTTAGCATTACTGAGACAGGGAGTTCTGTCCGCCAGCACCGTCGGCTGAAAAGCATGGACACCAGTTTGTATTGAATGGCAGTGCTCTGTTGGATTTCATTTGTTCCACTGTTGTGTGTGTGTGTGTGTGTGTGTGTGTGTGTGTGTGTGTGTGAAGATACAGTAAGTTACACTAATTGGAAAGGAATTTCTGTTAAAAATCTGGAAAACATCTGGGGAAAGAACCTTCATGTTTCTCGTGAGGTTAGGTTCTAATGTCAAGCATTTGATTCTGACATTAGATCGTAACATTTAGCATTTGAATTTCCTTGGGTCTGAGACTTATCCGGGATTGTTGTCTCTTGCTAGCAGATGGGGGTTTTCCTCTTAGAAAATGAGCTCCCTTCCAGTCCCCTAGAGCTACTGGGTCACGGCCAGCTTCTCACAAGAGCTGAAGAGACAGCAGAGCTGACAGGCACAGGCAGAGTTAGCTTTAAACACCATGCACCCCATCATTTGGTGGGTGGGTATTGTTGCTGTGTTTCCCCTTAAACAAAGAAAGTGGTGAGTTGCCAAAAAAACAAGGATGTTGCATCTTAAGGATTAGGCTGAATTCTTTCCAGAGAAGCACCTTTTTTTTTTTTTTAAGATGAATTTTATCCTAAAATATTTTCCAAATTTATTCAGGCATTCTATCCAAGGAAAATAAGTATTGTGCCGTGTAACTATAATCTTTAGAATTAGTACAACTTTCTCTTAACAAAGGTCTACCTTTATTCATCAAGTGGTCTCTGATGGCCTGTGTGGGGTGAGGTGACTGCCAAGGTCACAGTTATGCAGGCTGCCCAAAGGAGACACTGGATCTGGCGACCTACCACCTAGTCAATTTACAAACAGGTGGTAAAAATAGGATTTTGTTCTCCTTTAATTGTTCTTTCCTCAATGCCCCTCATAACTGCTGCTTTTCTGAAAGGGCAATTTTGTCTTCTTTAGGAAAAGGAGTCTTCCCTTTACCTCCCAAATGCTAAGTTGATGCCCTTCCCCAGAAGTCTTCCCATTAATTAAGTTGGCCTGAAGGTCATAAACCATGATCAGTTTGGAGGCTGGTCACTGCAAGGTGCTAATTAACACCCCCAAAGAGGAACAATGTCAACAATCAATAGAGAAGAACAGAGCACTGGTAGATTTATGGCTTTGATTTTGAAAAGGTATGGGAATGCCCTGTGATGTTTTCCCCCATACTCCTTTTGAATGTTAATGCTTTCTTGAAGATGATTTCAGACACACTGCTAGGATACTGCCTCTACTCGCTGAAGCAGAATCCTCTGAAGAGTTGCTGAGGCAGAACCGAAATCATGGCTCGCCTCAGTGAAGCAGCTGTATTGGCCGCTAATGATGCCTCACACAGAAAGAGGATGCTCCTTTAACTCGGGGTGTTAATGGGAAGTTTCTAAGCCTGAAACAACAGCTTTAGCTCTGGGGTATGTCATCAGCTGCTTGCAGCTTACCACTGTCTACTGCTTTAACACAGCTTGGTTGGGAAGAATGGAAACTAAAGATGCTTGTAGCTACCTGTAACTGTTCCACCAGGAAATGGATCAAGTGTTTGTTCAGCCAGATCCAGGTATTTGACCAAAATCTGTATCTCTGATGGGCTAATTAAACGCTTTTCTCTAACTTTAAATATATGCATGAGCCATGATCGCATGGATGCCTTCTGGATCCAAGTTCTGAATTTAGATCTAGCTGTCAGATAAAGTCTAATTAAATAGTTGCTAGGTAAAGTTAATGCGAGCGGGTGAAATGTAATGATGCCTTTATTTTTAAAGCATGCTTACGTTTATAATGCTACAGATACTGGATAAAGAGTAGTAAAACGCTTTTTTCTTTGCTAAGCTGCAGTAAATTATTCTTGAAAGCTCTTTGCCCATTACAATATATTTTTTTCTGTTCACCTAAAACATCCAGCCTTCCAAAATGTAACAGGGATGTTCTAATTTGTTTACAAAGGATCACAACCCAACAACTCATAATGATGGTGCTGACCGCCCCTGCTGTCCCTGGGTGATGAGCAGTGTGCAGCCCTAGCCTTTTGAGGTATCAGCAAGCACTCTCTTTCACTAGGAAACACACAAGGGAAAGAAAACTGAGTAGAACAGTAAGGTTTATCGTTTGAAGTTAAAAGTTCAGGTTTGCTAGTGGTGCCTTTTGATATCCCCATTTACTGACTGGGCTCTTGCACGGTATTTTTCTGTTGTTCTCAGCAAGGCTGCAACCTTGCCCTGCAGTGCCTTTAAAACTCTTTAAGCAGATGTTAGGAGGAAGATGAAGATAGGGAAGAAGTAAAACTGAGGTTAGGGCTCAGGCTGAAGACAAAGGTCTCCTGCTGACCAGCATGGTGAACCAGGTACAACAGGGTTTACTCGCAAACCCAAGCAAACGTGTCTGCAGGCTGACTTTGCAGGGATGGGCAGAGGAAACAGACTTTCTGGTGCAGTAGTGGGGGCTGGCAGCAGTTCTGAAACTGCCTGTTGACATTTGTAGCTGACCACATTTGCTTGTCTTTAAAATCATTATTTATGGACTTTCTACTAGCCTTGGTCTATTTTTTGAGTGTTCAAAATAATTTTACTCTTAACCATCCTGTGAATTCAGAAGCATCAGGGCTGTTGTATTGGAACAGGAGTTCTGTATTTGGAAAAGAGGAATATGGAAGTAGCCATGTATTTATGTGAGCTGAGAAAATGGTGTGGGGGGAGTCATGGTTAAAACGCAGGAAGTACTTAGAAAGAGCCAGGAAGTCTTTACCTGAAGGTCTTGGCTGGCCACCAAGAGGGCCATGAATTCTTTGAATTTATAGGAAATATTTTGCATCTTTGCATATATATCCTGGAATGCAAGTTGCTGTTCACTGGATTCAGCCACAGAATTTCCAAAAGAGATGAGGTGGCTTTGAGGGAGGGCTCCCAATTGTGGGAGGAGATGTATAATAGGGTTGATGGGATGCTTAGACGTCTGGGGTGACTGGGTGGGATGGAGGGTGGGGAGTGCCTCCAGACACTCCAGCTATACAAACAGCCATGCAGCTGAGGCTTCCTTTAGCTCAGAAAGTCGACAGTGATTCTCTTCTGCGTCAGTCTCAGGATATGTATTACTTCAATCATTAAAAGCCAGGTTAACATTTCAACAGCCAGTTTCAGAACGGTTGCAGGATAGTGCAGCACTTTGAGGAAGTTCGTCCCTGCCAGTCGTTGCAAATTCAGTCCCGCTTACGTAGCCAATTCCCTTCCTGTTACAGTCTACTGACTGGTCTCACCACGCTGCCAGATAAATATAAACAAGGTACACAGGATGTCTTTGCGGGACAAAGTATCCTGTCCGTCATGTGTGAGTGTATAGTGGACAAGCCTGTGAGTGTTCTTGTTCAATGGATGAACTACTTTTTACATCTCCTTTTGAAATTATGTCAAGTCATATAACTAGGTTTGTGGCCTAGAAGTTTCAAAAATTAGGTACAGCAATTATGTGGTTTCGGAGTACTTAAAATACAGACTGCATTGTTTCACTGTACCCTGCATGCCATTAACAGCTGAGGGATGACGACTTCCTACTGATTCCGACATTCTTTTGGGGGATGCTACTCTTTTGAATTTTATGATTTGGGGTGGTTTACTTACAATCTCCATTCCTGCCTGGAAAATTAGAAATAAATCTCATTTTGCACAAAAATCAGTTAAAGAGAAAACAGTCGCTCATCATCACCTATTTCTTGAACACACACTGTGTGCCCAGCAGGACTACACACGTACTGCATATACTGCAGCTGTTATTGCAATTCACTGCGGGAGGGAGGGTGCCTGAGTTGAGGACCACAGAAGTGAGATGGTGAAATCAAATGCCTGTGTGTGGTTTCCCAGGACAAGGGGGCAAATGCACTGAACTGATTCTGTTGCTGCCACTTGAAAACTAAGAAAAGAAACACGTCATTGTTTTAAGATAGATTTTCTCCAGGTAAAATATTTTTTCTTACCGTGAAATTGTAAAATAAGATGCTAATGAGATGAAAAGTCTGAAGGACCCAAGCTTGAGATGGGTACGTGTTGGCATTGATAGTTTCCATGTAAGACAATGGGATTTAGGATATTTTAAATGACTACCCTTCCCCACCAAAAAAGCAAGATAGGTAAGAAAGGATTGACCCCTTAAACATAGGGAGAGTGCTTAATTCTAGCTGATTTCTCTATTTTGGACCCATCAGCACTGAGGCCAAAGAAAATTTAAAAAACCAAACAACTGCTTCTTAAATCATGAGCTTTATGACTATTAAAGTGTCATTGTGACCCAGACTATTTGTGATTCTTTGAAACAGGATCTATTTCAAACACAATGGTCTGACATCCCAGTTAGGCTGGATGACATGTGCTTTTTTTCCCCCTTCTCTGTATCAGCCGGCACCTCCAAGTTTGAATTCAGTTCCCTGGACTCTAAGGGGCCAGAGATTTGCTTCAACCTCTATTTAGAGAAACAGTGACCCCAGAGCAGCAAGGAATTCCTCAAGGACCTTGTTGTTTAGTAAGGGGAAGTTGACGAACACCGTGGAGACATGTCCTGTAATAGATGCTGCCACAGGATGCAGGTGAAATGCTGCTGGGGACAGAGCAGGAAGCCCTGGTGCCTTGGGTGAAGGGAGAGACTGAGGCTCCACCAAGGAGGTGGGATTTGGTGGGGACCCCGAGGGAGGGAGAGAAAGCCGAAGGTGGGAATAGGGCGAGGAGGAGAGGATCAGGCAGAGAGCATCACGACTCAAAGCTCAGAGGTGGGAAACCTGGAGGTGTTCAAAGAATAGCAGGTGTCAGGTAGAGCTGCAGAGCAGACAGAGTCAGGATGCTCTCCTTGGGTGTCTGCAGATCAATTACGTGTAAGTTTGTTTTTGTCCACTGGTCATTTTACTCAAAACCAAATGTGATTTGATCTTTGTTGTTTTTTGAACTTATTTTGAAAATATAGTAATACCTTAGAAAAATTCCACTGTCAGAGTATATGATCTAATTTGTGGTCCAGAAAACAAGGGTATTGGGTCCATAAGGGGGTTAATGGGTGGGTTAGGATCTTGGACATGGGAGCATGTGGGTTTTCTGAGGGGAGGAGTGGTAAGACTTGAGCTTAGAATGATGAATCATGACGCAGTATAGAGGAAGTATGGGGAAAGAAAGAGAGGGCTTCTTTGCAAATTAACCAAAGTGAGCGGCCTATAGTGAGAAGGACCATGGCTGGGATGGACTGCTCACACAGGGCTTCGTGACTAATTCAGGGTGTATACACTGTGAACATCAGAGTCCAGGGAGCTTGGTTTGAGAAAAGGGACGTATTATATGACTTTTGAAAATGGCATCTTTTAACTAAGGTTTCCTTAGTCCATATTAAAATTAGACTTTATTTCCTAAGCACACACAAATGGACCCAGCAAAGGGAAGACAGGTATGCTGCATGATGGGGGAAGCCAGTCAGGATTAAAATACTGCCACGAGTAACTCTGGTCCTTCTTGTACTTAAAATAACTGCCTTTTATTTTTATTAACACTGATGACGGTTGTGTCAAAATCTTTCGAAATAATTTACTCGCCCAAATTCCACTGTTCATCTAAAAGAAACATTGCATTTTTTAGGTAAAAGCAATCGTGAACATTTCCTAAGAATCATTTCTACCCAAAAGGGACATTTTACTCTAAGACAGACATTTACAAAATTTAGAGGTCTTTGAATATTTTTGTACTGTGGTGGCCAAGTGATTACATTTATTTCTATTTCTGCATCTTATTATACTGATGCTTCCTTTAACTTAAACATGCTGTTGAGCTTTCCAAATCTGTAAATTATTGATTAGCTGATTGCAGGTTTAAAATCAAGCAGGCTTTTCTAGGGATTTCCATCAGTCCCAGGCAAAATTGTGAAACAGTTGCCATTTCTTTCTGGACCTCTGGATCTCCATCTCCCTTTATAACCATCTCCTGCTCTTCTCATCTCTACCCAGTCTCCTTCATCCTTCCCCAGGACTCTCCTGCTGGACGATCTGCTCACAGTACCCATGTCTGCTTCCCACAAGTCCTTTCTAGCAGCCCCTCGTTCCCGGCAAGATATTCCTTCAATTTCCTTTCTATCTACCACATTTCTCCCTCCTTCAAATAGGAACAGTATTCAAAGACAAATCCCTACTAATGTGTTAATGTGTCACTTTCCTTGATAAAATACTGCAATTTAATAGAGACCTTTGGTGATTTGACCAAATGAAATTATTTTAATAGGAACTTGGGCACCACACAATATGCTGGGAAGGGAGAGGCTTACAGTTTATAAAGATTTGTAGAGTTCTCAAAATGCTTTCATCTCTAATGTCTCCTCAATTTGGTATATCTAAAAGGGGTTGGTGGTGAAAGGGTCAGAGAATAAGAGTATATATTTATATTTTAGCAGGCCTCTCAAAACACGTGATTAGGCTGCAAAGAGGGTTAACCATATCCTTGCACCTGCCTTTTAATCAGCATAGGGTGGTAAAATTGCAAATTAAAACTGAGTTTTAAATCATTCTAGTCGTGGCTTCCCTGTGAAGAAGTGAGACCCCAGACTTATTTATAGGGAGATGTGGCTCATAATTTGAATTAAGATGACTAGGTTATTTACTGGATCTTCTTGGAATGGTTGCCCATCAGTGCAGCCCCCAAATGAATTGTGTACCCCTTCTAAAACCTGAGTTATGGGATAAGCCTAGAAATTATAAGATGTTGAGCTAGGAGAAGAAGACTTGATACTTTGCCTCGTACAAAGGCCGAGGCTGGAGAAGACTGGTCCAGGGAGTCACGGCGGCGCTCACTGAGTGGAGACCAGTGGTGGGAAGGGAGGGACTGAACGGGTATTGCTATACTAGTCAGCCAGCTTACGGCTAGGGAGTCATTAACACAGGCTCACAAGGTTCTGTACCCAGTTCTCCACTGTTTCCATTGAACTTCACAGACCTAGTAATCTTTATGTTGTAAATGTACACAGTTAATGGTCCTCATTTTTCTTCTATTTCCCATTTGGATTAGGTAGTGTTTTCATAAAGAACTTCCTGAAAATGCATACCTGCCCCAACTGTGTTGAGAACAGACAAAGACAAGGGCTCTGGCTTCATTTGGGCTGGAGGGAAAATGGACATAGAATGGGATTTTAGTAAGCCAGTGGGGATGGCAGGGGCCAAAGGGAGGGGTCCTGAATAGGATATGAAAAGACAAGAGGGAACATGGTAGGCGCTGCCTAGGCATCTATTCTTCTATCACTACATGGCTTTCTTTTGGCCCAGCCCTTGGAGAAAGTGTAGAGATTCCTTCTTTTCTCTGAAAAATATGATGGTGAGCCCAGAAATAAAGTTGCCCGTTGGCGTTGACTCTTTCTCCTTCCCTTTCTTTATTCTGCAGCTTCTTCAAGGTGCAGCCACCATGATCTCAGCAGGCTGATGATGGAAGAGAAGGAACCTGGGAGACCCTGTGCTCCAGCTTCCCTGGACGATGGATGGAGGACAGCCTGTCCCTTCACCCCTAGTGCCCCTTGGGAACGTGTCATCAGATTCTAGCATGTCTCTGGAGCAGAAAACCACATTTGTTTTTGTGATTTTGTTGTTTATTTTCTTGGGCATCCTCATAGTCAGGTGCTTCCGGATTCTTCTGGACCCGTATCGGAGCATGCCAACCTCGACCTGGGCTGACGGACTTGAAGGCCTGGAGAAAGGGCAGTTTGACCATGCCCTTGCTTAACAGGACAGGAGCAGGAACCCATCCTGAGGAGGAGAAATGCTTCATGTCTTGGCGCAGGATTCTCTTTAGTCAACGTTCTCAGCAACTCAAATTTTATCCGTATCTGGTTCTAGAACCACAATTCATTTATTTGGTGAACTTTTGAGGATATTGGAAATGGAAGTTTATATTCCTAACCCAAAATAGGAAGGTTTAAATTTCAATATTTACTCAATGAATGATGTTGAATGTGTGTGATGGTGCAACTGAGAACATCTATAGTGACTTTGCCTAAAATGAAGCCCTACCGGACCTGACCAGAGAAAAAGACTAGAAATGATCTGATCTGAATCTGATGGCAGGGCCAAAAGAGACTTCCTTGTTCTAATCATGTCGCCCAGTTTGTTTTATTTTCATGGGAAGCTGGGTCCTGGGCAAAGAATGAAGAAGAAGTTGCTGAGTGGACCCAAAGCAGGTACTTGTTTTCTCCTAAAGCAAAGAGCACTGAAAGGCAATAGGAATGCTTAGAAGAGGTGGTTGATTCCTGGAAAATATGGGTGAGGATGATATCATTTTACTTTTCAAATAAAACTGAATTCAAAGGCTTATGGAGGTTTAAAAACTATTTACCAGGCCAAGTACATTCTGGGTATTCATATTAATAACATGCGTAGAGGTAACTATACATAACCTGAATTTACTTTCTTTGCACAACTGGTTGAAATAATAGGTTGCAAGTACTGCTTCAACGTTTTTTTTAAATAAAAAGTTAATTGTTTAGAGGAGAAGACTTTTACAGTCTTAAGAGGAATGTGTGTTTATGACTGAATAGAAACCAAATAAAACTTTTCAAGAAACAGAAGCGTCTCCTCTCTTATTTCAGCGCTCGGGAGGCAGAGAGTGGCATCGAATACTGAGGGCTAACTGTTCTGAGAAAGAGAGCAAAGACCACAAAATGTCATGTAATTCATCCCTCTCCCATTTCAGGAAGGGCTCCCACAAATTTTTCTGACATGTAAGACCTATTCTAAGCACTGTTTAAGTCCCCCCAAAAGAGAGATATGAAAACCTCTTATTCCAACTTCTGTACTGATAGGAAAAGCTTGCATCTAAACTCCTTAGGTTGTATTTATAGTCTATGTCTTCTAATTTTCTCCTCAGCTAGCCATCATTTTTTACATTAAAAAAAGTTAAAAAAAACCAACTGTGCCTAAAAAGACAGCCCTTAGTAAACCAGCTCCCTTGTATCTCTCTCTCTCTCTCTCTCTTTTTTTTTTTTAATATTTTGATGGTCTTTCTGCCCAGATTTCCCCCCTCCCCATGTTCCCTCTTGATTTTTTTCATTAAAAAAAATAACAGCTTTATTAAAATATAATTCACATACCATAAGATTTAGCCTTTTAAAGTATACAATTCACTGGCTTTTAGTATATTTACAGAATTTTGTGTGACCATCAACACAATATAATTCCAGAATTCTATACTCACCAGCAGTCACTTCCCATCCCTCTTTCTCTCAGACACAATAATTTCTAATCCAGTAATTTCTAATCTATGGATTTGCCAATTCTGGACGTTTCATACTATTGGAATCAAAGAGTACATGGCCTTTTGTGTCTGGCTTCTTTCACTTAGCATGTTTTTAAAGCAGGTTCATCCATGTTGTAAAATGATCAGTACTTCATTTCTCTGTATGGCCAAATAATGTCCCGTTGTTTGGTTATACTACATTTTGTTTATTCATCATCGATCATGGTAATCCGTTGGCCAGTCTGAAGAATGCTGCTATGAACATATCTGTACACAATTTTGTGTGGATATGTGCTTCCAATTCTCTTGAGTAAATTCCTATGAGTGGATTTGCTAGGCCATATGTTAATTCTATGTTTAACTTTTTGGAGAACTGTGAGATTGTTTCCCAAAGCAGCTGCATTATTTTACATTCCCACTGGCAATGTATATACGTTTGGCTTCTTTTCTTGACTCTTCCCAACTACTCAGATTTCTTCTTTAGCTATAGAATTTATAACTGAACACATCACTTCAAGAATGAGCCAGGTTAAAAAGAGAACCACCTCATAGTTTCTTCATGCTACAAGTTAATTGATGCCTTCAAAGATCCTTTGCTTCTAGATCTAAAACAAAACACTGATGCTGATCTCTGATCATCCTGTGCTCTATTAAGTCACCTGAGTATTTTTTCTGTCTTACTATTACATCTTTCTTTAACCCACTAATTATAAAGTTTTCTTTTTTCTTCAAATGTACCATGTCGTGTAATAATTTTTTTCCTATTTTTATGGGGAGTCTATTCAAACCCATTCAGGTATTTATTGAGCACCTGCTTTGAGCCTGGCATTTCTAGCACTGGAGAGATAGGAAAAGTGCAGGGCTAGTTCTTGCTCTTGAGTAACTTTCTACCTCATTGAAGAGCTGAGAAATGCAAGAAGACATGTGTCTGAATCATTGTTCAAATGACTGTGGCAACCTATGGCTCCTACACCATCAGCATCATCTGGGAGCTTAACAAAGATATATGCCTCCACACACACTAATTTTAGTATAAAAGGTGTATATGATCACAGTAAAAATGTAGAAACAATATGGAAAAATATAAAGGAAATAGCAAGAGTCAACATTCTGCCTCCTTAGTTCATTAGAATAGATCGCCTCAGTTTCTCTTCCTGTAAACTCTTCCTGTAATCAATCTAGAGATTGATTCTGTAGAGGTGGATCAGTGAACAAGTACTTCAGGAGATAGAATATGGGAGAGACGGATGTGGGCCAAGATAGTCAAGGAAATATCCCAGGAAATAATGGCTCAGGTGAGGATGGTACATGTTTAAGTGCTTGGTATAAAGCTTTATGCAATGTAAGTTATTATTCTGAAATAAATTCTATCTTGACCTAAGAGGATGGACGTGTTTTAGATACGTGCAACGGAAGAGAGGAGGGAAAGCCACAGAAGAGGAGAAGGAGGTGTGGCTGTGGGGCTTTTCGACAGGAGGGCAGCCTGGCTGAGAAGACAGCAGAGGGGTAGCTGGAACTCACATAGGCAGGATGAGGGTGGAGCTGAACATCCAAAGGTCCTGAGTCAAAATGAAAGTGATTTCTTTCTCAAGAATCCCTGTAGATTCTTGAGAAAGAAAATGACACGAGGAGTGGTGGTCAAGGCCGGTTTCAGTACCCTCCCTCGGGGCCACGCTAGGATCTGCTTCTATAACGGGAACAGACTGAAATAGCCCTCCACGAGGCTTTTGAGAATATGACTGCCAGTAAGTGCCACAGGGCCTCCCAAAGCCTGCTCTTCTTTCTTTCCTCCCTTTATCCTCCTCTCTATTTTTGTTTTCCCTTCTCAGATTACTGCTCCTTCTTCAGCCACCCCCTCACTGGGTCCCCCGTTCTCCACCCTCCATCGTCCAGAGCAAGAGACCAGAACAGGTGATAAAATGCTTTGGGCTGTTCAGGGTAAATTGATCCCTCCTGTGAGAAGTGCTAACTCCCTGTTTTAATTACTCAGGGCTCCCTGGGGTGAACAGCATATTCTCAAAAGGTCACAGAAGCCCTCTCTTTCCTGGCTACAGGAATTACAGTGCAGCATTTTGCCTACCTTACAGGATATTTATAATGAGTGCAGCTGCCCTCTATCATGTATATCTGCATCCCAGGATGACAAAAATTACTTTCCCAAGGTCACTGTAGAATAAAGCTGACTTCTGATTCAGAAAAATGTGGCAAACTCATTCTCAGTCTGGGCTCTGACTGGTTTGTTCTCCCAAGAGACCCCAAGTTCTAGATCAACATTTCTCCCTCCAAGAGACATCTTTATTAAAGCATCTTAAATACTGGAAAGTAAGTCGAATATGGGGTTTGAAGGAGATTAACTTGACTCCTGCTGTTAAATTAATGAACATTCCAAGTGAGATCATTCTTTTACTATATTTAAGGGTTAAAGCTGAAACAAAATAAGCAACAGCTTTTAGAGGCAGAAATTAGAGCAGATACTTATGTATGCAGGAAAAAAATATGTATTCAAGTTTGTTTTTTATTGAATTCATTTCATAGTGTTTTTTAAAAATTGTTTAATTTTACTTATTTTTTATATGGCAAATTCTTAATAGTTATCAATTTTATACATATTAATGTATATATGTCAATCCCAATCTCCCAATTTATCACACCACCACCACCCTCCATCACTTTCCCCCCTTGGTGTCCATACGTTTGTTCTCTATATCTGTGTCTCTATTTCTACCCTGCAAACCAGTTTGTCTGTACCATTTTTCTAGGTTCCACATATATGTGTTAATATACAATATTTGTTTTTCTCTTTCTGACTTACTTCACTCTGTATGACAGTCTCTAGATCCATCCATGTCTCTACAAATGACCCAATTTCATTCATTTTTATGTCTGAGTAATATTCCATTGTATATATGTACCACATCTTCTTTATCCATTCATCTGTCAATGGGTATTTGGGTTGCTTCCGTGACCTGGCTATTTAAATAGTGATGCAATGAACAGTAGGGTGCATGTGTCTTTTTGAATTATGGTTTTCTCAGGGTATATGCCCGGTAGTGGGATTGCTGGGTCATATGGTAGTTCTATTTTTAGTTTTTAAAGGAACCTCCATACTGTTCTCCATAGTGACTGTATTGATTTACATTCCCACCAACAGTACAAGAGGGTTCCCTTTTCTCCACACCCTCTCCAGCATTGTTGTTTGTAGATTTTCTGATGATGATTATTCTAAGTGGTGTGGGTGACACCTCATTGTAGTTTTGATTTGCATTTCTCTAATAATTAGTGATGTTGAGCAGCTTTTCACGTGCTTCTTGGCCATCTGTATGTCTTCTTAGGAGAAATGTCTATTTAGATCTTCTGCCCATTTTTTGATTGGGCTGTTTGATTTTTAATATTGAGCTGCATGAGCTGTTTTGCATAATCTCCATAATCTGCATAATCTCCAATATTTTGGAGATTAATCTTTTGCCCGTTGATTCATTTGCAAATATTTTCTCCTGTTCTGAGGGTTGTCTTTTTGTCTAGTTTGTTGTTTCCTTTGCTTTGCAAAAGCTTTTAAGTTTCATTAGGTCCCATTTGTTTATTTTTGTTTTTATTTCCATTACACTAGGAGGTGGATCAAAAAAGATCTTGCTGTGATTTATGTCAGAGTATTCTTCCTATGTTTTCCTCTCAGAGTTTTATAGTGTCCGGTCTTACATTTAGGTCTCTAATCCATTTTGAGTTTATTTTTATGTATGGTGTTAATTTCATTCTTTTACATGTAGCTGTCCAGTTTTCCCAGCACCACTTATTGAAGAGACTGTATTTTCTCCATTGTTTATCCTTGTCTCCTTTGTCATAGATTAGTTGACCATAGGTATGTGGGTTTATCTCTGAGCTTTCTATCCTGTTCCATTGATCTATATTTCTGTTTTTGTGCCAGTACCATATTGTCTTGATTACTGTAGCTTTGTAGTATAGTCTGAAGTAAGGGAGTCTGATTCCTCCAGCTCTGTTCTTTTCCCTCAAGACTGCTTTGGCTATTCAGGGTCTTTTGTGTCTCTATACAACTTTTAATAATTTTTGTTCTGGTTCTGTAAAAAATGCCATTGGTAATTTGATAGGGATTGCATTGAATCTGTAGATTGCTTTGGGTAGTAGAGTCATTTTCACAATGTTGATTCTTCCAATCCAAGAACATGGTATATCTCTCCATCTGTTGGTATCATCTTTAATTTCTTTCATCACTGTCTTATAGTTTTCTGCATACAGGTCTTTTGTCTCCCTAGGTAGGTTTATTCCTAGGTATTTTATTCTTTTTGCTGCAGTGGTAAATGGGAGTGCTTCCTTAATTTCTCTTTCAGATTTTTCATCATTAGTGTATAGGAATGTAAGAGATTTCTGTGCATTAATTTTGTATATTGCAACTTTACCAAATGCATTGTTAGCACCAGTAGCTTTCTGGTGGCATCTTTAGGATTCTTTATGTACAATATCATGTCATCTGCAAACAGTGACAGTTTTACTTCTTCTTTTCCAATTTGCATTACTTTTATTTCTTTTTCTTCTCTGATTGCTGTGGCTAGGACTTCCAAAGCTATGTTGAATAATAATGGTGAGAGTGGATATCCTTGTCTTGTTCCTGATCTTAGAGGAAATGCTTTCAGTTTTTCACCATTGAGAATGATGTTTGCTGGGGGTTTGCTGTATATGGCCCTTATTATGTTGAGGTAGGTTCCCTTTATGCCCACTTTCTGGAGGGTTTTTATCATAAATGGGTGTTGAATTCTGTCAAAAGCCTTTTCTGCATCTATTGAGATGATCATATGGTTTTTCTTCTTCAATTTTTTAATATGGTGTATCACATTGATTTGCGTATACTGAAGAATTTTTGCATCCCTGGGAAAAATCCCACTTGCTCATTGTGTGTGATCCTTTCAATGTGTTGTTGGATTCTGTTTGCTAGTATTTTGTTGAGGATTTTTCCATCTATATTCATCAATGATATTGATCTGTAATTTTCTTTTTTTGTAGTATCTTTGTCTGGTTTGGGGATCAGGGTGATGGTGGCCTCATAGGATGAGCTTGGGAGTGTTTCTTCCTCTGCAATTTTTTGAAGGGTTTGAGAAGGATGGGTGTTAGCTCTTCTCTAAATGTTTGATAGAATTCACCTGTGAAGCCATCTGGCCCTGGACTTTTGTTTGTTGAAAGATTTTTAATCACAGTTTCAATTTCATTAGTTGTGATTGGTCTGTTAATATTTTCTATTTCTTCCTGGTTCAGTCTTGGAAGATTATATCTTTCTAAGAATTTGTCCATTTCTTCCAGGTTGTCCATTTTATTGGCATAGAGTTGCTTGTAGTAGTCTCTTAGGATGCTTTGTATTTCTGCAGTGTCAGTTGTTACTTCTCCTTTCTCAATTCTAATTCTGTTGATTTGAGTCTTCTCCCTTTTTTTCTTGATGAGTCTGGCTAATGGTTTATCAATTTTGTTTATCTTCTCAAAGAACCAGCTTTTAGTTTTATTGATCTTTGCTATTGTTTTCTTTGTTTCTATTTCATTTATTTCTGCTCTGACATTTATGATTTTTTTCCTTCTACTAACTTTGGGTTTTGTTTGTTCTTCTTTCTGTAGTTCCTTTAGGTGTCAGGTTAGATTGTTTATTTGTGATTTTTCTTGTTTCTTGAGGTAGGCTTGTACTGCTATAAACTTCCCTCTTAGAACTGCTTTTGCTGCATCCCATAGGTTTTGGATCATTGTAAGTCGTCTCTAGGTACTTTTTGATTTCCTCTTTGATTTCTTCAGTGATATCTGGGATATTTAGTAATGTATTGTTTAGCCTCCATGTGTTTGTGTTTTAACGTTTTTTCTCATAGCATTGTGGTCAGAAAAGATGCATGATATGATCTCAATTTTCTTAAGTTTACTGAGGCTTGATTTGTGACCCAAGATGTGATCTATTCTGGAGAATGTTCTGTGTGCACTTGAGAAGAAAGTGTAATCTGCTGTTTTTGGATAGAATGTGCTATAAATATCAATTATATCTATCTGGTCTGTTGTGTCATTTAAAGCTTGTGTTTCCTAATTAATTTTCTGTTTGGATGATTTCTCCATTGGTGTAAGTGAGGTGTTAAAGACCCCACTATGATTGTGTTACTGTTGATTTCCTCTTTTATAGCTGTTAGCACTTGCCTTATGTATTGAGGTGCTCCTAAGTTGGGTGCATATATATTTATAATTGTTATATCTTCTTATTGGATTGATCGCTTGATCACTATGTAGGGTCCTTCCTTGTCTCTTGTAACATTCTTTATTTTAAAGTCTATTTTATCTGATATGAGTATTGCTACTCCAGGTTTCTTTTGATTTCCATTTGCATGTAATATCTTTTTCCATCCCCTCACCTTCAGTCTGTATATGTCCCTAGGTCTGAAGTAGGTCTCTTGTAGACAGCATATAGATGGGTCTTGTTTTTGTATCCATTCAGCAAGCCTGTTTCTTTTAGTTGGAGCATTTAAGCCATTCATGTTTAAGGTAATTATCGATATGTATGCTCCTATGACCATTTTCTTAATTGTTTTGGGTTTGTTTTTGTAGGTCCTTTTCTTCTCTTGTGTTTCCCACTTAGAGAAGTTACTTTAGCATTTGTTGTAGAGCTGGTTTGGTGGTGCTGAATTCTCTTAGCTTTTGCTTGTCAGTGAAGCTTTTGATTTCTCTGTTGAATCTGAATGAGATCCTTGCTGGATAGAGTAATCTTGGTGGTAGGTTCTTCCCTTTCATGACTTTAAATATACCATGGTACTCCCTTCTGACTTGTAGAGTTTCTGCTGAGAAATCAGCTGTTAATCTTATGGGAGTTCCCTTGTATGTTATTTGTCATTTTTCCCTTGTTGCTTTCAATAATTTTTCTTTGTCTTTAATTTTTGTCAGTTTGATTACTATGTGTCTCAGTGTGTTTCTTCTTGGATTCATCCTGTATGGGACTCTCTGTGCTTCCTGGACTTGGGTGGTTATTTCCTTTCCCATGTTAGCGAAGTTTTCGACTATAATCTCTTCAAATATTTTCTCGGGTCGTTTCTCTCTCTCTTCTCCTTCTGGGACTCCTATAATGTGAATGTTGTTGCATTTAATCTTGTCCCAGAGGTTTCTTAGGCTGTCTTCATTTCTTTTCATTCTTTTTTCTTTATTCTGTTCCGTGGCAGTGAATTCCACCATTCTGTCTTCCAGGTCACTTATCTGTTCTTCTGCCTCAGTTATTCTGCTATTGATTCCTTCTAGTGTATTTTTTATTTCAGTTATTGTATTGTTCATCTCTGTTTATTTGTTCTTTAATTCTTCTAGGTCTTTGTTCTTTAATTCTTCTAGGTCTTTGTTAAACTTTTTTTTTTTTTTTTTTTTTTTGCGGTACATGGGCCTCTCACTGTTGTGGCCTCTCCCGCTGTGGAGCACAGGCTCCGGATGTGCAGGCTAAGCGGCCACGGCTCACAGACCCAGCCACTCTGTGGCATGTGGGATCTTCCCGGACCAGGGCACGAACCCGTGTCTCCTGCATTTGCAGGTGGACTCTCAACCACTGTGCCACCAGGGAAGCCCTGTTAAACATTTCTTTCATCTTCTCAATCTTTGCCTCCATTTTTTTTCTGAGGTCCTGAATCATCTTCACTGTCATTATTCTGAATTCTTTTTCTGGAAGCTTGCCTATCTCCACTTCATTTGGTTGCTTTTCTGGGGTTTTATCTTGTTCCTTCATCTGGTACATAGCCCTATGCCTTTTCATCTTGTCTATCATTCTGTGAATGTGGTTTTCGTTCCACAGGCTGTACAATTATAGTTTTTCTTGCTTCTGCTTTCTGCCCTCTGGTGGATAACGCTATCTAAGAGGCTTGTCTCATCTCACAGTGTTTTACTGAAACAGTGAAACTTTTATATTATATTGATAAATTTGGTTTGATGAGAAATTTTACTTGTCCACCATAAATCACCTAAAAAAAACTTGTAGTTTGAAGAGGTCAGCTTTCAGAATTGACATGTAAACATATTGAAACACAATTCTTTTCAAAAAATATTTTAAGCTCCAAAGCATTGAATAAATTCTACCTGATTTTTGAGATCAGAGATGTATGTCTTCTGAGACAAATTATGCAAAGGGGGATGTCTCAATTATTGATTCATCACAAAGTGCAGAGCTGTGATCTCCAGAAAATATACTCAAATCCCTATATGTGCATATGTAATGTGGATCAAACTGGCCCACGCCAGAAGAGGTTAGTTATTTGCTTGTTTTGAGATGCAAAAGAAGGACCATCTAAACTTTGTGTCTCCTGTTACTTAAAAGAATAAATTAATTCTTTCCAGATAGGTGTCTACCTCTTCAGGAGCAAGTCCTCCCCATCCTTACAGCTTGCTTTGGCCTGATGAGTCAGCATCCAACCCTTCAGCCAGTCTGGGGCCCTTACCAAAGTCACTTTTTAGAATAGGATTCCCTGATGAATTTATAATAGAATGGAACTTTTGCTTCCAGTTTCCTGCCATAAACTACACTTATGTCTTGTCACAACAAACACCACAAGATATTCTTATATAATTCCATCCCATAGACTTTTCCAGTATCCTGATTGATGTGTCTATGCTTTAGCCTCAGAGAGATTCCCTTAAACCATCTTTCAAAGGGAATTTCCACTTCTTTTCTTCTAAGATTCCCATTATTTTCTTCTACGCCCTATTACATTCTTAGAGCTCTGAATTTTAGCCAGCTTTTAAGAAAGCAGTTCTTCCTGGATTCTTTGGAGTTTTCAAAGCTGGAAAGAAATGCTGCTGTCATCTATTTCACCCCCTGTTACTTTTCATGTAAAGAAATAGAGAGGCAAAGAGGTCAAAAGGCATACCCACAGTCACATCTCCACCCATAGTTGTGTCATCTTACATATGTGGTGTGTGTGCACATGAATTCAAACAGGATGAGCAGTTAATAAATCTATGAAGTGAAAAATGTCCTTTTGCTAATTGACATGAGGGTTATTCTTAAATAATCTCTTTTTTCTTGGAGGGGGGAAGACACTTGTGTGTTTCTTAAAAACAACCCTATGGACAACATATTTTCCTTTGGGATATTCCCAAGCTCCAGTTTAGGCATCTGGACAACCAGAAGTATTTCCAGGTAGATTATAAAGGATTCCTTAGCAAAGATTCTCTTTCTCTAGACAAAGGATAATCAATCTAGGATAAGCCTTCAAAGTTTCTTTATTTCCAAATAGATCTTTGAGCTGTTTTTCTTAGCTGAAGAGACCCACCAAGGGAGATTACAACATAAAGTTCATAAATGCTTTGGATTTAGCCCTGTCTCTGGTTTATCAAAGAGATGTCTGGGTCCTCTTAGGACATAGATAGAACTTCAGAAGTTATACAATGAAGTATTTCAAGTTTGAAATATCCTTTTCTGTCATGCATTTTTTCCTAGTTTCCTCACTTCTTTCCTTCCCTCTGTTTTCTGATAAGTGGAGTTCTGGAAGGAGCTTAATACAACATTAAATTCAGTACTTCTCTGGTATGTGAATATTTCTTCAATAGTCACAACAAACGGCTGCCTGACTTCTGCCTCAACATGCCTAACTTCTTAAGGAGTCCATTTTGAGCTTGTTCTGTTTTATATAAAATATTTTTTAACCTACTATAAACTTGTATTTTGGCAATTTTCACTAATTGGACACTGTTTTTTTCTTCTGAAGTGACAGATTTCTAATATTCTTTAACAGGACAACCCTCGAGATATAGCTATTGTTGAATGAAAATTCTCCATGGATCCCTCTTCTTTTTGCATGTCTTTCCAGCCAAGTCACTGACAGCATTTTGTTCTTTTCCAAGATGTTTGTTTAGAGATCATATCTCCTTTTCCCTAATAAGATGGTTAGGCAGATTTGCTTGTAGCCTATTATAAAATATTGGGATTTCCTAACTCGGGGTTCCTCTCCTATAAGGCAGCCCACTGTGTGTGCAAGCATTAACTGGTCTGATTTGCATTGCCCTGTGGGAACTGGGCTAAGAAACTGACACCGGGAAGTGTTGATACACTGGGTACTATGATTGCTGTGAGTAATGAACTTCTACCAGCATCCATGAAACTATGTCAGGCTAACATGTCAGCTTGAAAGTATGGTCAAATTTCATCTCCTTCAGCGTTTTTGACAGTTACCATTATTCCCCAAGGATAAAAAACTCCACTTCCTTTAACCACCCTTCATCTTGTCATATGTTTTGAATCATCTCTTGTTCTTATCAAACATTCTGGATGCTCTTCAGTTTAACTATGTCCCTGCTGCATAGAAAGGAAAATAATAGCCCATATGTGGCTGACTAAAATGAGTAAAACCAAATTATGATTTATTTCATTCTGAGAAGCACATGTTATAAGGCAGCCCAAGATGAAACGATCCTTTTTGCCACCACATAACTGTTGACTCATACCAAATTCACAGTCAGCTGAAACTCTCAGGCATTTTTATCTATACCAAGGTAGAAATTTACCTATGCCATGTTATGTCAAATGTTATGTCAAACGTAAATTCCCATTCTGCTCTTGTACAGTTTTAAAATTTTGCACCCTAGTCTAAGAATTTAGCATTTCTCTTTCTTGATTTCATTGTATTCCATTTGGTCCATCATTCTAGGCTTTTTATAATCTGATTCCGTCATTATCATATTCATTGTGCTCACCATCTTTGTGTCATCCATATGTTGGTTCAGCAAGCCTTCTATATTTTTATCCACATTAATGCTAAAACTTTGAATATATCAGAGCCAAGTAGAGAGCCCTGGGCCATGCCACAGAGATCTCAATGCATTTTAGGAGTTCAGTTGGCAGGAGTAATCATAAGCAATTGCCCCCTATGGTAATCTCCACGGAGATGTTTAACTGAGGGGAAATCTGTGAAGCATGATGACTCATTCAAGTCTGCAGCAAAGCTTCAGAAGACAGTGAAGCCATCAAAATGATAGTTGCATAACTTTCAGAGTGCAGCTGACGTGCTGTGGATCCAAATTGGCAAATGGGAGTCACACAAATGGCAACAAGAGACTCTACATTTACTAGAGCTTAAAACTCATAGGCAGTGAAAAGACTTTTAGCTACACCCACCTCTCTGCCCAGCACTGTAACTCTGGTTACACATAAAAATAATCATGCAATATCCACCGGAGAAAATTCCTCCTGGTGGCAGAGATCATCAATCATATATTAATCCACTTGAGATAGCACAGAATAGTGAAAGAGCACACATCTGGCAGCTTGGGTTCTTTACTGTCCTGCAAGGAGCTGGCTGAGAGGCTTTTTAAAGTCCATTCATTCCTCTAGGCCTCACTTTCTTTACTTGTAAATTGAGAAGTTTAGACTAGTTAATCTCCAAATACCCTTTTAGTGCTAAAAAAAAGCATTTATAGCTAGAAATTTGGGAACCATTTACTGAACACAAATATGAAAGAGATTTGAAGAACTTAGATAATATATCTCAGGTCCCATGGCCAGTGTGAGGCAAAGTGAGAATGTGAATTCAGTTTGCCATGGAACGCTTGCCTATCTACAGAATAGCCCCAGGAATCAAACCAATAGCAAAAACTATAAGTAAGATAAACTCTAGAAATAGAAATAGGGTTTTCTAGAAATACTAAATTGAATCAACATTCTCCTGACACTTCTGTTGTTGTTATTATTATTTTTAAGAAACCACCTGGAAAAAAGATTTTATGGAGCCTTTCACAGGACTGTGAGGTTGACTTAACATACTAAGTTTTGCTTTGTTTTGGATACTCAGCCTGTTTACATTTGGCCTCCAACCCTCATTCATTTTGTGGCCTTGGGAAAGTGACTTAACTTTTTTTGTGTGTGGTATGAGGGCCTCTCACTGTTGTGGCCTCTCCCATTGCGAAGGTTCCGGACATGCAGGCTCACTGGCCATGGCTCACGGGCCCAGCCGCTCTGCGGCATGTGGGATCTTCCAGGACTGGGGCACGAACTCATGTCCCCAGAATCGGCAGGCAGACTCTCAACCATTGCGCCACCAGGGAAGCCCAGGAAAGTGACTTAACTTTTGTATACCTCATTTCTCATCTGTAAAATGGGCGTGCTATTAATAACATCTTCCCCACAGGGGTTTTTACAAGAACTAAATGAGAAGATGAGACTAGTACCTAACTAACGAGCTTTTGACAAATATTGACTTAATAACGATTTCAATGCAGGAGGGATATTTTACATGTGTACCTCACTGAGACACTAAGTTGTGTAAATAGGCACACCAAACACAAAACTCTGCCATTAAAAATTAGGCTATTAAGGGCAAATTTTATAAAACTGTGCTTTTGTGATTCCAAGTTCTGGATAAAATGAAGAAATATCCAGTTAAAGTAATGATTAATTTGAGCTCAGTACCTAAAATAAAAGCTTTATCTTTGGAACTAGTTTAGACCTCTAGGCATTGAGAGACAAAGGTTTCTCTTTTTCATTCCCAGAAGTGCTCTTTGATCATACAAATGTTTTGCTTTACATGAGCCAACTTTGAAAATATTTGGAAGCAGAAAGGATTCACTCTCAGGTTTCTTATCATTGCTTAGCTGGTGATCTTGGTAAAGTCAATTGAGTTCCTTCATGTTCCCCATAAAATGGAAGTAATAAATGGGACTATTTGGCAAATAAATCAATGATCTTTTAAGTGTGCAAAATCTTGCCAAAACATTAAATATCAAAATGTGTATATTTGAAAATAATTTCTTTTATGGCCCCAAAAGAAATAGATTAAGCACACATTTTATTGATAAAACAACACACATGGCACGTGAAATGCTACTTCATAGTCCCCGAGTAATGTATTTAATCCTGAAATATTGGAGAATTTTTTGTGGATGTTCTCTAGCAGTATAATCCCTGCCCCTTGCCAGCCTGCCACCCCCTTCTAAGATAAGTAGAGCCTTTTGCAGCTATTTTTAGTTTTAAATTAGTTTTAAATAGGGAAAACACTAATCTTGTGATTACCCTCCTCACAGAATTCCAAGACTGAGTTTTCATGGAGGTGACTCTGTTCCTCTGAGTGGTCTGTAAGTGAAGTTTCAAAGAATACCCAGCTAGTGAGTCCAGGAATGAAACTATGTGTTTATTTAAATATCTCACCAAGGAGGGCAAAATATGAGAAGGATATGTCCTCTAAGTTTTGCAAAGGAATTCTTGGCAATAAATCTCGTTGACTCTTCAGAATTGGATAGGTCTGCTTAGTACGTTGGACAGTTTTCCAGGATATCAGGTTATTGGCCACAGCTTTTGGTGGTGAGGTTTCTATGGGGTAAACATCTCTGGGGAGAAATCTATGACTGGTGCATCCTATAGGATGTCATTGTGAGACTGCATAGACTAGCCCCTGTGGCCAGCTACTATCCTCCCCTAGAAACTTTTCTCAGAATGTAACTTCTCCCTTATGCCCTGGGAAACAGCTGCCTGTGTTCTTGGATTGTTCTATATTACTGAGTCATTCTCTACCTTTGCTTACCTTTCTGGGTAATTTAAATTTAAGAAGTGAAAGTGTCCAAATGCTGCAAGATCACATTTTGCATTAATCAATTAATTCATTCGTCAACATACATTACTGAGTGCCTAATGGCTATCGGGCATTGTACTAGGGCCTCATTGAGTTTACAGAGATATATAAAAGTACCTACTCTTGAGGAGGAGACATTCTAGTTGGGAAGCAGAAAATGGTTCAACTTCTATTTATTACTTTTTGAAGAAGCTAACATTCTGATAAAATTTTGCCCAAGATGCTCCTTAAGTTTGATTTGTTTCAATTTACTTTCTAGAAACAATATTACTCTCCATTAGTTTTTAAATGAGTATAATTTAAAAACATTTCATAAAATTCAGTAAAATGTAACATATGAGTAAATGTTATTGAAATATATAAATGTCTTAAATGATGTCTTCAGATCTCAGAACTACCCAATGTTGTATTTCTGGAAGTGTCTTTAAGATAGATTTAGAGAAAACACTTGGATTTAGGCCAAATGATGAACCATAAGTTCTAGGAAGCCAAATTAAATCAGTTAAATGATGAATAGAAAAAGTTATCCAGGTAATTCAGACCTCTTCTCCCCCTAAGGAAACAGTGCTAAAGTCTATAAATGGAGAGAGGGTTGACACTCAGATCAGCTGATAGATAAATAGTATCCACAGTACCTGAAATCTCTGCTTAATCTGATGATAGGAATTATTTGTAATCATCTTTATTGACCACATATTTCCTAGTCAGCACACTGATTTAGATATAACAAATACTTAGTAATTATTTGTTGCACAGAAGTGAATTTAATTGAGGTAAGTGCCCGAATATCTACTTATCCCTGTGGCCACTAAATACTGCCTGTGATAAACTTCCAGACTTTTGACTCTTAAGGTCAAAAACATGAAAGACCTGTTAATGTCTTTTTCTTTTTTTGCTTTCTTTCTATCCAACCCCTCCCATTTAAAAAATTATTAGTAAGTCCTCTATGAGGGAATTTTGTGTGTGTGTATGCAGCAATTTTCCTCAGGGCTAACTCTCATTTGGGGAATAAGTTTTACTTTCTAACCATCCTTTGAGCCCCATGTAAAGAACATATTTAAAAATAGAAATATATTGGTGATTTTGTCTCTTTTAAGCTTAACTCATCTTATACGAAATTTCTGCTTTTGAAAAGTTACCCTACAACCCTAGTTTGAAATGGAGTTTAGTATAATAAACATTTACTTAATAAACTATACCAGGACAGAAGAATTGGATGATGGATTATCAAACATTTAAACATCCACTGGCAAAAACTAACCAACTCTTTTTCAGTTTAACTTGACTGGATCTTTTTGGCTGGCTGCCCTTCTGCACTCAGCTGAACTGGCACTCCTCATATTTTAAAGAGACACACGGATTTCCAAACTTAATCTTTAAATCCCTAATAGCTTGGTCTCTGCTAAAATTCACTAATTCCCTTCTGCTTGTTCTAATGAAAAGAAAGGCTTAGGAAGGAGGGATGAAATTATTGTTTTTGTTAAAAAAAATCACTAACAAACCTTGAAAGGAATGTGGAGTCTTTTATTCAAGGAGACCAAAATGCATTGGATTATGGCTTATATTTTTTGCCCATTCATGCATCCATTTTTCTCATATTATAGATTCAAAAGCCAAGGTTTCAATTTGCTATGTCATATTCCTTTGTTCAATCATTTTTTTGACAGAAATGCTTGGAGAGTTTCCTGCGTGGATGGCATTTTACTGGATGTACATTGAGTCAGATAGCATCATTGGCTTCAAAATGTTTAAAATCCAATAAGGGAGCTAAGGATCACAAACATACAGCAGGTTACAGACTGAGTGTGGGCAAAGAAGGATGGACTTCTGCTGGTTGGTCATAATGAAAGAGGTGACATTTATCTTAGGTCTTGAAGAATAGATGGAATTTCAATAAGCAAAATCAGAAGAAAGAGGAAGGGTGAATGATGTGGTATAAAAGGAACAAGACTGGAAAGTGACAGATCTGAGTTCTGGAAACTGCCAGAAATTCACTTCATGGGCTGTAGGACATCAGGGTCTTCATTCATAAAGTGAAGAATTGGGTTAGGTGATCTCTGCCTTCCCTTACAGTCCTATCATCCTATGGCCATGGAAAGACATAGAATCTGTATGGATGGTCTGGAATGAGCAGTAATCAAGATGAGCTGGTGTGTAGGGGTTCATGTTGGAAGAAACGGTAGTAGGATTTGGTCTTGAATATCAAACTGAGGAGACTACCTTCAACAATATTAACAATAATGACAAGGTCTACTATTAAACAGTATTAGATTTTCGTGTGGAAAAACAAAAACTTCTGAGTCTTCTCCACCCATCGGTTGTCATTCAGGAAAACATCCTGAATGACCTGATATTTACATTAGGTTTTGTTACTCATCCGTTTGTTCTTCCAGTTATGTATAATTGCTTCAGAAAGGTTTGGTTGCTTTTTGCTCTTTTCAGAGAGGAACCGGTCGCACTGGTGGGTAAAATTTAGGTATTTGGGATCTTTAAGACACAATGTTGGCATCTCAAAGGAGGAGCAAACCCTCTTCAGTGGCATCAGGAACCCCTCCTTCTATCCTGTATTTACACAAATTACTGGGTTTTGTCAACAGATTGGTGGCTTTGGGGATTCATAAAGGATGTATTATTTCAGCTTATAAAATATTTGCAAAGGATAAATTTTTCTGAGTCAGGCTTATTCAAGTTAAAGTAATTGAACAGCCCCTATGGAGATGCCACATGACCCCTCCCCCAGCTCCTCCTCAAAAAACGAATAAGATTTTTCCAGCTAAGCAGAGCTTCATCTTGCTATGCAATACCCTGTTATCCCAAGGCATCACAGCTAATATGTGAAGGAGGAAAAAGCTGGGGGGCATAAGGTTAACAGCTGATCTTTCAGCAGAAACTCTGCAAGTCAGAAGGGAGTGTCAGGACATATTTAAAGTGATGAAGGAGAAAAACCTACAACCAAGATTACTCTACCCAGCAAGGATCTCATTCAGATTTGACAGAGAAATGAAAACCTTTACAAACAAGCAAAAGCTAAGAGAATTCAGCACCACCAAACCAGCTTTACAACAAATGCTAAAGGAACTTCTCTAGGCAGGAAACACAAGAGAAGGAAAAGACCTACAATAACAAACCCAAAAGAATTAAGAAAATGGTAATAGGAACATAAATATCGATAATTACTTTAAATGTAAATGGATTAAATGCTCCAACCAAAAGACATAGACTGGCTGAATGGATATAAAAACAAGACCCATATATATGCTGTCTACAGGAGACCCACCTCAGACCTAGGACACATACAGACTGAAAGTGAGGGGATGGAAAAAGATATTCCACACAAATGGAAATCAAAAGAAAGCTGGAGTAGCAATTCTCACATCAGACAAAATAGACTTTAAAATAAAGACTATTACAAGAGACAAAGAGGACACTACATAATGATCAAGGGATCAATCCAAGAAGAAGATATAACAGTTGTAAATATTTATGCACTGAACATAGGTGCACCTCAATACATAGGGCAAATACTAACAGCCATAAAAGGAGAAATCGACAGTAACACAATCATAGTAGGGAACTTTAACACCCCACTTTCACCAATGGACAGATCAACCAAAATGAGAATAAATAAGGAAACACAGCTTTAAATGATACCTTAAACAAGATGGACTTAATTTATATTTGTAGGAAATTCCATCCAAAAACAACAGAATACACATTCTTCTCAAGTGCTCATGGAACATTCTCCAGGATAGATCATATCTTGGGTTAAAAATCAAGCCTTAGTAAATTTAAGAAAATTGAAATTGTATCAAGTATCTATTCTGACCACAACGCTATGAGACTAGATAACAATTACAGGAAAAAAACTTGTAGAAAATACAAACACATGGAGGTTAAACAATATGCTACTAAATAACCAAGAGATCACTAAAGAAGTCAAAGAGGAAATCAAAAAATACCTAGACAAAATGATAATGAAAACATGATGACCCAAAACCTATGGGATGCAGCAAAACCAGTTCTAAGAGGGAAGTTTATAGCAATACAATCCTACCTTAAGAAACAAGAAACATCTCAAATAAACAACCTAAACTTACGCCTAAAGCAATTAAAGAAAGAAGAAAAAAAAACACCCAAAGTTAGCAGAAGGAAAGAAATCATAAAGGTCAGATCAGAAATAAATGAAAAAGAAATGAAGGAAACGATAGCAAAGATCAATAAAACTAAAAGCTGGTTCTGTGAGAAGATAAACAAAATTGATAAACCATTAGCCAGACTCATCAAGAAAAGGAGGGAGAGGACTCAAATCAATAAAATTAGAAATGAAAAAGGAGATGTTGCAACAGACACTGCAGAAATACAAAGCATCATAAGAGACTACTACAAACAACTCTATGCCAATAAAATGGACAACCTGGAAGAAATGGACAAATACTTTGAAAGGTATAAACTACCAAGACTGAACCAGGGAAAATGCAAAATATGAACAGACTAATCACAAGCAATGAAATTGAAACTGTGATTAAAAATCTTTCAACAAACAAAAGTCCAGGACCAGATGGCTTCACCGGTGAATTCTATCAAACATTCAGAGAAGAGCTAAGACCCATCCTTCTCAAACTCTTCCAAAAAATTGCAGAGGAAGGAACACTCCCAAACTCATTCTATGAGGCCACCATCACACTGATACCAACACCAAACAAAGATACTACAAAAAAAGAAAACTACAGACCAATATCACTGATAAGTATAGATGCAAAAATCCTCAACAAATACTAACAGACAGAATCCAACAAGACAAATAAAGGATCATACACCATGATCAAGTGGGGTTTATCCCAGGATAAGGATTCTTCAATATGTGCAAGTCAATCAATGTGATACACCATATTAACAAATTGAAGGAGAAAAACCATACGATCATCTCAATAGATGCAGAGAAAGCTTTCAACAAAATTCAACACCCATTTATGATAAAAACCCTGCAGAAAGTAGGCATAGAGGGAACTTTCCTCAACATAATAAAGGCCATATATGACAAACCCACAGCCAACATCATCCTCAATGGTGAAAAACTGAAACCATTTCCACTAACATCAGGTAGAAGACAAGTTTGCCCACTCTCACCAATATTATTCAACATAGTTTTGGAAGTTTTAGCCACAGCAATCAGAGAAGAAAAAGAAGCCAAATCGGAAAAGAAGAAGTAAAGCTGTCACCATTTGCAGATGACATGATACTGTACTTAGAGAATCCTAAAGATGCTACCAGAAAACTACTCTAGCTAATCAATGAATCTGGTAAAGTAGCAGGATACAAAATTAATGTATAGAAGTCTCTTGCATTCCTATACATTAATGATGAAAAATCTGAGAGTGAAATTAAGAAAACACTCCCATTTACCATTGCAACAAAAAGAATAAAATATCTAGGAATAAACCTACCTAGGGAGACAAAAGACCTGTATGCCGAAAACTATAAGACACTGATGAAAGAAATTAAAGATGATACAAACAGATGGAGATATATACCATGTTCTTGGATTGGAAGAATCAACATTGTGAAAATGACTCTACTACCCAAAGCAATCTACAGATTCAATGCAATCCCTATCAAACTACCACTGGCATTTTTCACAGAACTAGAAGAAAAAATTTCACAATTTGTATGGAAACACAAAAGACCCCGAATAGCCAAAGTAATCTTGAGAAAGAAAAACAGAGTTGGAGGAATCAGGCTCCCTGACTTCAGACTATACTACAAAGCTACAGTAAAGAAGACAGTACGGTACTGGCACAAAAACAGAAATATAGATCAATGGAACAGGATAGAAAGCCCAGTGATAAACCTATGCACATATGGTCACCTTATCTTCAATAAAGGAGGCAAGAATATACAGTGGAGAAAAGGGAGCCTCTTCAATAAGTGGTACTGGGAAAACTGGACAGCTACATGTAAAAGAATGAAATTAGGACACTGCCTAACACCATACACAAAAATAAACTCAAAATGGATTAAAGATCTAAATGTAAGGCCAGACACTATGAAATTCTTAGAGGAAAACATAGGCAGAACACTCTATGACATAAATCACAGCAAGATCCTTTTTGACCCACCTCCTAGAGAAATGGAAATAAAAACAAAAATAAAGAAATGGGACCTTATGAAACTTAAAAGCTTTTGCATAGCAAAGGAAACCATTAACAAGACAAGAAGACAACCCTCAGAATGGGAGAAAGTATTTGCAAATGAAGCAACTGACAAAGGATTAATCTCCAAAATTTATAAGCGGCTCATGCAGCTCAATATCAAAAAAACAAAAACTCTATCCAAAAATGGGTAGAAGACCTAAATAGACATTTCTCCAAAGAAGATATACAGATTTCCAACAAACACATGAAAGAATGTTCAACATCATTAATCATTACAGAAATGCAAACTAAAACTACAATGTGATATCATCTCACACCAGTCAGAATGGCCATCATCAAAAAATCTACAAACAATATATGTTGGAAAGGGTGTGGAGAAAAGGGAACCCTCTTGCACTGTTAGTGGGAATGTAAATTGATACAGCCACTATGGAGAACGGTATGGAGGTTCCTTAAAAAACTAAATAGAACTGCCATACGACCCAGCAATCCCACTACTGGGCATATACCCTGAGAAAACCATAATTCAGAAAGATTCACATACCACAATGTTCATTGAAGCTCTATTTACCATAGCCAGGACATGGAAGCAACCTAAGTGTCCATCAACCAATAAACAGATATAGAAGATGTGGCACATATATACAATGGAATATTACTCAGCCATAAAAAGAAACAAAATTGAGTTATTGTGTTGAGGTGGATGGACCTAGAGTCTGTCATACAGAGTGAAGTAAGTCAGAAAGAGAAAAACAAATACCGTATGCTAACACATATATATGGAATCTAAAAAAAAAAAAAAAAGGTCATAAGAACCTAGGGGCAAGATGGGAATAAAGACACAGACCTACTAGAGAATGGACTTCAGGATACGGGGAGGGGGAAGGGTAAGCTGGGACAAAGTGAGAGAATGGCATGGACATATATACACTACCAAACATAAAATAGATAGCTAGTGGGAAGCAGCTGCATAGCACCGGGAGCTCAGTGCTTTATGACCACCTAGAGGGGTGGGATAGGGAGGGTGGGAGGGAGGGAGACGTAAGAGGGAAGAGATATGGGGAGGTATGTTTATGTATAACTGATTCACTTTATTATAAAGCAGAAACTAACACACCACTGTAAAACAATTATACTCCAATAAAGATGTTTAAGAAAAAAAAATGCTGGGGGCTATAACAGTTTAGACTTTATCTGATGAACAGAGAGAAGTAATTTTTTAAAATTTTTGAGTAGGGAATAGTTTGATTTGAACCATTTTCTAGGAACAATGATTTGGAGAAAGAATGCAACATGGATGAGGGACATTGGAGGAGGGAGATTGTAGACAGGGAAACCTGCTAGGATACACTGTAAGAAGCTTGAACTAGAGGATAATAATAAGACTGAAATAGAAGATATTCAAGAAATATTGAGGAGGAAGACTAGAATAATCTAGAACAACACAGTTCAATAGAAATATAAAGTAATCCACAGATGTAATTTAAATTTTCATGTAGCCACATTAAAATAAAACAAAAAGAAATAGGAGACATTAATTTTAATAATATATTTTACTTTGCACAATATATCCAAAATATTGTCATTTCAACATGAAATCAATGTAAAAAAGTATTAAAGAAATATTTTATGCTCTTGTATACTGTACTAAGTGTTCAAAATGTAGTGTACACTTTGCACTTACATCTCATCTCAATTCAACCTAGTCACATTTCAAGTGTTCAATAGCTCCCTGTGGTTAATGGCTACCATATTGTTCAGTGCAGCTCTAGAATGACAACAAATCATACATGAACTGGAACATGGAAGAAGAGAGGAGAGAGAATCTGAGGACATGAGTCTAAAGGAAGAAGGAGAGAGGCTCCTTTATTAAAACTGGAAATGTTAGAAGATGTTTGTGGTTGGGGAAAAAGAGTGGATCTAGAGGACGAACAAGTAATGAGTCCATCATTTTGACTTGAGGGTTCCAGTAAACAACTATAGGGAAATATGGAGCAGGCAGTTGGAAAGTCAGGGTTAAAATTCAGCATTGGAAGACAGAACTCAGAATGGAGATACAGACTTGGGAACTGGTTCTAAGGGAGTGACAAATGGAATGGTGATATTCAATGTGTTACCTAGCACAGGGAGAGGAAAGAGCCTTGAGAAATGCTGCAATTGCAGGGTACAAGAAGGAATGCAATTTGGTAAATGAAAAAGGGTCATAGCAGAAGCCTGGAAGGAGATCCAGGTCTGGCAGAGCCAGAGTGAGGGGCCAGTGCACTGGAGCCTACCCAGGATTCAGAAGGCACACTGGACTGGAGGGAAATGGAAGCACAATAAGAAAGTTTTAGTAAGAAAGGCATGTCTTAAGTTTGAGTTTCATTCTGCTATTCACTGACTTTAGAGAAACGACTGTCTGAATTTCCACTTTCTAATTGTAATAATAAAATAATAGAAGGTAAGACATATTATTTGCTTCCTCTCCTGCACCAAATACTGTGCTAAAAGCTTTACAAACATTATCTTATTTAGTTTTCACAAAAGCCCTTTGAAATAAATTTTAGGGATTATGCTGTGATAGAGTATTATTAGACGATGATATGGCCAAGGGATCCATTTACAAATTATTCTAGACATCTTTCTTCTTAATGAAGCTCTCAAGAGGTAGACAGATGTGTATGGGGCATGGAAAATAGCAGATTGATAAATTTATTTCATGTACTTACATGTATTTTTTTATCCCCCCCAAAAAACACTGCTTATATCAGCTTAACAACATACTTTCTTAGGATACTGGGCACATTGATGCCAAAACACCAAGTTATTATATGAGGGTTGATTCTGAAAACAACTTTGCTGTACTAATTTGGTCTAAACTCTCTTTGGTCAGAGATCTAAAAAATGTCCAAGACAGGGGAAAGACATTACATTTTAGACTTTAGTTAAACTCCGTTAAACTTGATAATTCTTACCTTGTGTTTGGCATAAACCCCCTGTGATTTAATTCAAGATCCCACCTCCCCATATCTTCTTAAATAGATTATTGATCTTCAAAAAACTGAGCCTAAAATAACATTGGTTTTTTCAAACCAATAATAGCCAACTTTTTGTGCAAGTTGCCAATTTGGAAATATGAGCTATGATTTTCATTCAACCATAGCAAAGTAGTCAGCATGTGTACTATGTACCAGGTATTCTATAAGATGATCGTGAATTAATTACTGTAATTATCCCAAGATTCTGTGAATTAGATGCTATTATTATCCTTATTTTATAGAGTAAGTCTAGGCAGAGGACATTTATGCTATCTGCTCAAAATCACACAATAAGTAAATTGGAGAGTGGGATTCAAAAAGAGTGTGGCTTTAACCCATAAGTTATATTACATTTCAAATAGAGGAAATGGATGTCTGAAATGCACAGAAACATTCTAAAAAGTTTAGGCTGCAATTTAAGAACCAGTTATAATTTCTTAATCAAAATCACAAGCTAATTGGAAATTCTGTCCTTTCATTATATCAATGCTCATTTACTTAGCATCCATGATACAGCATAGCAATGGAAGACGTGGTCATGCATAATGATAACACAGAGTTCTTGCCCTTGAGTTGTCTATAATCTAGTTGTGAAGACAAAACTGATGCACAGATCATTCAGAGAGCAATAAAAGCATGTAGTTAAATGCTAAGTCAAGTGGTGCGTAAAATCGTATACTAGACAGGCAAGAAGAGGGAGAAGGCAGAGGGCCAGTGGGCTGGGAAAGACTCTCAAAGGATTTTAAATGATAGGAAGAAGCTGTATGAGGAGACAGGATAGAAGTATATACTTGTCAAGAAGATCAAGATGAAGATAAACGGAAGCTCTTTAGCACTGAATAATATTCCATTGTCGGGATGTACCACAGTTTATTTATCTGTTTACCAACCAAAGGACATCTTAGTTGTTTCCAAGTTTTGACATCTGCTCAGCTTTTCTGCATACCTAAAACAGCTCTAAAAAATAAAATCTATGAAACATACCAAAAAAAAAAAAAAAAAAGATAAATGGGAGCTCAGGGAGGGGAATGAGCATGGTGTGACAGTTTTTATTCTTCATTCCTCTCTCATCTTCTTCATCTTCTCCCTCTTTCTCCCTCTCTCTGTACACACACACATTCATACATAGATACATGCTTATGGCCCTATGAGTGTGTATGTAGGTAAATATACATAGGTTTACTTCCAAATAATACTTGTCTCCCACCAGTATTAAAATGTTTCTGATAAACTCAGAAACGTGATATGCTGCTGGATGATGACAATCTATAATTTTTAAATCTGCATTTTATGGCTAACCCATAAAATGAGAGAGCATGAGGAAGAAATGAGGTATTGGCTGCCCCTGACTAAATCCAACAAAACCATCCTCCTTTCAGAAATCAGGGACAGGTCAACACCTACAACAGGAAGATGTTTATATTAAAAAAGGACTATTTATATGGCAAAATTGATTGTTTTTAGATTGACACCATACTTTAGTCTTACTTATACGCATTTTTGGTTTATCATTGCTATGGGCAATAGAGAGAAAATTGCTCTGTAATATTATCCCTCTGTGTTTGACAATAAAATCTAAGAAAAATAAAATATTCTTCCAGTACAATGAGTTAGGTGACTGAGATGAAAATTCAGTTTTATAGGTTGAAGTAAAGTTGTGAATCATGGGTGCTATTACCAAAAAGCTAGGTTTCTAAGACCAGGGTAAGGAATTCTTATATAAAATTCACAATGTCTTCTGCTACCTTGATTGTGTAAAACAAAGGGACCGACATTTCTGTTTTGTTTGTTTTTAATTTTGAGACATAGTAAATTGGATTGGATTTGCCACAGGATTTTTACAACTGGTAAAAATATATTACTTCATCTTTACCTCAAAACTGCTGTAGTTCACAGATTTGGACTTAAAAACTATCTTTTCCAACATCAGTTGAGTATGATATTCTTGTTGTTTTATTGTATCTTTAACAACCTCCATAAGCAGTTTGTGGACGAGTAGCCATAGCTGTATTCTGCAGTTGTACTCAACTGGGCCAATGAAATCTGTGAGTTCACTGACATGGTATAACCAGGGGACAAAATTGATTCTCTCCTCCTTTCTTTTACAAAACCCATCATGAATTTATAGATGTGATAAAAGGCATCAGCAGTAGCATTATTTCTGGTTCCATCCATAGGAAGTCTATCTGTATGTGAGACTTCGTGTCCAGGTGTGTAACCAAGACAGTAGCTTCTTGGAGTAAGTACACATATTCTAGAATTCGAGTCACCTTTCCTTTAATGTTTAAGTAAAAAATTCATTGACTCCTCTTTTCACATATTGCTGCAAATGTGAACAATATGTGAAATCTCTTCTCAGCCTTTCACTTGCTGTCGGGCCCCTTTCTTCACTATTTCACTCTGCTTTACACCATCTGAATCTCTCTACTAGCAAAATACCTTTGAGTCTAGGCTATGTGCCTAGCAGATTTTCTGGAAGGACTTCAGGTGTTAAAGGAGAGTTATATAAAATATGCAGCATATTTGACCAACTTTAACCTTCAATGTTAGACAGGTTTGTTCTTAAACTTGATCATTCCTACTGAGTTAATTTTTACTGGTTAAATACTTGCTTTGTCTGCAGTCTACTGTCATGTTGCTGGGTTCCCCTCTCTTCATTCAACTCTTTGTCTCTCTTCATCTTGCTAATCCTTAACACCCAAATTCCTGTTCACTTCTTCTCTAGAATAGTTTATGTATATCTTCAAGTAGAAGAATATTACCAAGGATGGTTACACTAGGCTCTGCTCTGAAGACCTAATCTTCATCATCAAAACACTCCTTGATACTATTTATGTGGTTAACTCATACGTTTAAAATGTTTTTATAAAGAGTAATATATGCTGAAAATATTACAGAAGAAATGATATGTCTGGAGCTTGTTTCAAAATAATCTGAGAGAGAGTAGGTAGAGGTAGACATGAAACAACAGTGACTATAGGTTATTGTGTCAGTATTGTTGTGTTGTGTCAATATTGATCATGACTGTTGAAGTTGGGTGATGGATACAAGGGGTCCATTATATTTTTCACTCTACTTTTGTATATGTTTAAAATACTCTATAATAACAAGCTAAATTTTTTCTACCTGATATATATAAATATATATAATATATAATTTATATATCATCAGTTAAGATATACTATAATATATAAAATATAATATATACTATATAATTAATAATTCTACTATATATAATTATAATACATATAATTAGTATAAACCAGTCTAAGAGATTAATAGACAAAAATTGGAGGATGTAAGCAAATACTGGTTGAAAGACAAACTTAAAGGCACACTACAAGTGTTTTAAGAAGAGTTGCAATGATAACAAACATATTAGTTTGTGCTACTAAACAACCAATGGATCACTGAAGAAATCAAAGAGGAAATCAAAAAATACTTAGAGAGAAACGAAAATGAAAACACAATGATCCAAAATCTATGGGAGACAGCAAAAGCAGTTCTAATAGGGAAGTTTACAGCAATACAACCTTACCTTAGGGAACAAGAAAAATCTCAAATAAACAACCTAACCTTACACCTAAAGCAACTAGAGAAAGAAGAACAAACAAAACCCAAAGTTAGTAGAAGGAAAGAAATCAAAAAGATCAGAACAGAAATAAATGAAATAGAGATGAAGAAAACAATAGAAAAGATCAATGAAACTAAGAGCTGACTCTTTGAAAAGATGAAGAAAATTGATAAACCTTTAGCCAGACTCATCAAGAAAAAAGGGAGAGGGCTCAAATCAATAAAATTAGAAATGAAAAAGACATTACAACTGACACCACAGAAATACAAAGGATCATAGAGACTACTACAAGCAACTCTATGCCAATAAAATGGAAAACCTGGAGGAAATGGACAAATTCTTAGAAAGGTACAATCTCCTGAGGCTGAACCAGGAAGAAATAGAAAATATGAACAGACCAATCACAAGGACTGAAATTGAAACTTCCAATGAACAAAAGGCCAGGACTAGATGGCTTCCCAGGAAAATTCTATTAAACATTTAGAGAAGAGCTAACACCTATCATTCTGAAACTATTTCAAAAAATTACAGAGGAAGGAACATTCCCAAATTCATTCTATGAGGCCACCATCACTCTGATACCAAAATTAGACAAAGATACCACAAAAAAGAAAATTATAGGCCAATATCACTGATGAACATAGATGTAAAACTCCTCAATAAAATACTAGCAAACAGAATCCAACAACACATTAAAAGGATCATACACCATGATCAAATGGGATTTATCCCAGGGATGCAAGGATTCTTTAATATTCACAAATTAATCAGGGTGATACACCACATTAACAAATTAAAGAATAAAAACCAAATGATCATCTCAATAGATGCAGGAAAAGCTTTCAACAGAGTTCAACACCAATTTATGATAAAAACTCTCCAGAAAGTGGGCATAGAGAGAAAAATACCTCAACATAATAAAAGCCATATATGGCAAACCAACAGCTAACATCATTCTCAATGGTGAAAAGCTGAAAGTATTTCCTCTAAGATCAGGAATGAGACAAGGATGTTCACTCTCGCCACTTTTATTCAATATAGCTTTGGAAGTCTTAGTGACAGCAATCAGAAGAAAAAGAAATAAAAGGAATCCAAATTGGAAAAGAAGAAGTAAAATTGTCACTGTTTGCAGATGACATGATATTATACAAAGAAAATCATAAAGGTGCTACTAGAAAACTACTAGAGCTCGTCAATGAATTCAGTAAAGTTGCAGGATATAAAATTAATACATAGAAATCTGTTGTATTTCTGCACACTAACAACAAAAGATCAGAAAGAGAAATTAAGGAAACAATCCCATTTACCGTCATATCAAAAAGAGTAAAATACCTAGGAATAAACCTTCCTAAGGAGGCAAAAGACCTGTACTCAAAAAAACTATAAGATACTGATGAAAGAAATCAAAGATGGCACAAACAGATGGAGAGATATACCATATTCTTGGATTGGAAGAGTCAATATTGTCAAAATGACTATACTACCCAAGGCAATCTACAGATTCAATGCAGTCCCTATCAAATTACCAATGGCATGTTTCACAGAATGAGAACAAAAAAAAACCTTAAAATTTATATGGAAACACAAAAGACCTGGAATAGCCAAAGCAACCTTGAGAAAGAACAACAGAGCTGGAATAATCAGGCTCCCTGACTTCAGAATATACTATAAAGCTACAGTAATCAAAACTGTATGGCACTGGCACAAAAACAGAAATACTGATCAATGGAATGGGATAGAAAGCCCAGAAATAAACCCACACACCAATGGTCAATTAATCTATGACAAAGGAGGCAAGAATATACAATGGAGAAGAGACAGTCTCTTCAATAAGTGGTGCTGGGAAAATTGGACAATTACACGTAAAAGAATGAAATTAGAACATTCTCTAACACCATACACAAAAATAAACTCAGAATGGATTAAAGACCTAAATGTAAGACCAGATACTATGAAAACATAGGCAGAACACTCTTTGACATATAGTGCAGCATATCTTTCTGCCTCTGCCTCCTAGAGTAAGGAAAATAAAAACAAAGAAATGGGACCTAATTAAACTTAGAAGCTTTTCCACAGCAAAGGAAATCAGAAGCAAAATGAAAAGACAAGCCACAGAATGGAAGAAAATATTTGCAAATGATGTGACCTACAAGGGATTAATCTCCAAAATATACAAGCAGCTCATACTGTTGAATACCAAAAAAACAAAAAACCCATAAACCCAATCAGAAAATGGGCAGAAGATCTAAATAGACCTTTCTCCAAAGAAGACATATAGATGGGCAAAAAGCAAATGAAAAGATGCTCAACGTTGCTAATTATTAGAGAAATGCAAATCAAAACTACAATGAGGCATTGCCTCACACTGGTCAGAATGACCATCATCAAAAAGTCTACAAACAATAAATGCTGGAGAAGGTGTGGAGAAAAGGGAACCCTCCTACACTGTTGGTGGGAATGTAAATTGGTACACCACTATGGAGAACAGTATGGAGGGTTCTTATAAAATGAAAAATGGAACTACCATATGATCCAGCAATCCCACTCCTGGGCATATACCTGGAGAAAGCCATAATTTGAAAAGATACATGCACCCCAATGTTCATAGCAGCATTATTTACAATAGTCAAGACATGGAATCAACATAAATGTCCATCGACAGAGGACTGGATACAGAAGATGTGATACATATGTACTATAAAATATTACTAAGCCATAAAGATGAAATAATGCTATTTGCAGCAACATGGATGGACCTAGAGATTATCATATTAAGTAAAGTAAGTCAGACAGAGAAAGACAAATATCATATGATAACACTTATATGTGGAATCTGAAAAAATGATACAAATGAAATTATTTACAAAGCAGAAAGAGACACACAGACGTAGAAAACAAATGTATGGTTACCTAAGGGAAAGGTGGGGGGAGGGATAAATTAGGAGTTTGGGATTAACATACACACACTTCTATATATAAAATAGAAAATCAACAAGGACTTACTGTATAACACAGGGAACTCTACTCAATACTCTGTGATAACCTATATGGGAAAAGAATCTGAAAAAGAATAGATATATGTATATGTATGACTGAAACACTTTGCTGTACACCTGAAACTAACACAACCTTGTAAATCAACTGTACTCCAATATAAAAAAAAAATTTTGGAAAAGGCACACTAGAAATATTTTAAGAAGAGATGCAGTGATAAAAAATGTATTATCTTCCAGTGCACAAGAAATTATAACAAAATTTAGTGGCTAAAAACAACAAATACTTATTATCCCAAAGTCCTGTGGGTCAGGAATCTGACCATGGATGGATCACGGTCTCTCACAGGGCTGCAAACAAGTTGTTGATTAGCACTTAAGTCATTTCAAGGTTTGACTAGGTAAGTATGTGCTTCCAAACTCATTTATGTAGCTCTTGGCAGGTCTCAGATCCTGACTGATTGTTGGCCAGAGACATTAGTTCCTTGCCCATGTGTGTCTCTCCACTGGGTAGCTCCACAACATGGCAGTGGTTTTCTTTAGAGAGTGATTAAGAGAGCAAATTTAAGGTAGAAGCCACAGTCTTTTTGTCACGTAATTTCAGATGACATGCCATTGCTTCTGTTATATTGTGTTTGTTAGAAGCATGTCAATAATCCAGCCCAGAAGGGAGAGGATTACATAAAGTTAGAATACAAGGAGGTGGAGATCATTGCGGGCCGTAAAGGAGGCTGTCTACTACATTCTGCACTTTAGGCCCCAATAATTCACATTCTTCTCACATTCAACATGCATACACTCCCTCCAAGGTCCCCAGAGTCCCATTCCTTAACATCATCAGCTCAAAGTCCAGAATCTCATCATCTAAATCAGGTCCAGGTATGGATGAGGCTTCTCAGGTGTAGTTTCTTTTCTTTTTTTTTTTTTTTTTTTTGCGGTACACGGGCCTCTCACTGTTGTGGCCTCTCCCGTTGCGGAGCACAGGCTCCGGACGCACAGGGTCAGCGGCCATGGCTCACGGGCCCAGCCGCTCCGCGGCATGTGGGATCTTCCCGGACTGGGGCACAAACCCGTGTCCCCTGCATCGGCAGGCAGATTCTCAACCACTGCACCACCAGGGAAGCCCTCAGGTGTAGTTTCTTAAATATAGTTTTTTGTGTGAAATTTTTCTCAACATACGGACCTGGGAAACTAAAGATCTAGGTTACCTGCTCCTCACACACTCAACATACAATGGTGAAACAGACCTATAGGATAACCATTATAAACATTCCTAGTCAGAAAAAGTGAAAAATGGGAGGCCACAAAGGAGAATTTGATGCAGTGTAATTCTGAAATCTCACTGGGAAAATGTTGGAAATTCCTTGATTAGGCCCAGCATCGTCTGTGGCTTTTGACGATGCCCTCTGGACTTGTATTGGCTGGCTTGGTCTACCATAACAATACCACAGGCTTGGTTGCTTAAACAACAGAAATTTATTTTCTCACAATTCTGGAGTCCAGAAGTCCAACATCAAGGGGCCAGTAGTGTTGATGTCTGGTGAGGCCTCTCTTCCTGGTCTGCAGACAGTTACCTTCTTGCCATGTCCTCACATGGTCTTTCCTCTCTGCATGTGCAGTGAGAGAGAGAGATCTGGGGTCTCTTCTTCTCAGAAAGATGCTGTTCCTGCCCAACTAGGACTCTACTTTCATGACCTCATTTAACCCTCATGGCCTCCTTAAAGGCCATATATCCAAATATAGTCATACTGAGGGTTATGGCTTCAACATATGAATTTTGGGAGATATAATGCAGTTCAGAACAGGGCTCTCAATTCAGCCTGCTGAGTCATCGTTCCTTTTTCATGAAAGATGTCACATTTGCTGATGAGTAGTTTTCCCAGCCTACTTTCTGATATCTTGGGGGACCTGTTTGCCTCTTTGTACTTTTAGATTGTCTGTGTCCTTTTCAACCCAAGGTGGCATGGTACATCTTTAATCTCAAAGGGACTTTTGTGTGACTGAATAATTCTCTGAGGCCCTACCTTTTATCTTACTAAGGTCCTAATAAAAGATTTTGCTGTCATATCCTCAGCTTCATCTCTAGACCAAGGGCATAATATTATGTCTTTGGTATTTTTGTCAAAAATGCACAACTGAATTTAATCATGAGGAAACATTAGACAAACCCAAACTGAGAGACATTCTACAAAATAACCACCCGATATTCTTCAAAAGAGTGAAGATAATGAAAGATGAAGAGAGCCTGAAGAGCCATCCCAGATTAAAGGAGACAAAAATGATGTGACAACTAAATACAGCATGGGGTCCTTTACTGGATTCTACTCCAAAAAATGGACATTAGGGGAAACCTGGCAAAATCTGAACAAAATATGTAGATTACTTAATAGTATAGTCATTTAAGGAAGCTGGATGAAAGTTATACAGGCATAGTACAATACTATTTTAGAAACTTTTTTATAAGTGTGATATTCAAGATAACAGGTTTTTTTTAAAAAAACTTTAAATAATTTACCAAGGAGTAGTTATACAAAGAAGATGTAAATTTTAAGAGTGTAGACTAGGAAGTAGTTAGTAGTAGAGGAACTGTCAGAAGAACAAGCTAACAGGTAAAACATATTACTTAGCCATTCCCAACTATTCCAAATTTTGAGACCTCCAAATTGAACTAATTGTGGTCACGAAAATTTGGTCTATGTTGAGCATTGAATATCTCTGTTGATTTTGTTCATTTTATTTATGTTTTATAGATAGAAATGTAAAGATACAAAGATAGAAATCTCCCATCCCATCATTTAGATGTCAATTCAATATGTATAAAATTTGGGACAGATTACTCATTTGTAGACCATTTATCTTCATAGCTATTAAATAACAAGCCAATAAATATATAATACTACATATCCAAATAAGCAGTGACGGCATAGCAGAAAAATGTCTTATCTCTGTAGGTTTGAATGCTGGAATGCTGTTATGTTAGTGGAATGTTAATATGACAGTCTTATATGAAACGAGACAAAGTGAAACCAAGAATCGCCACATCTGGAACCAGGGCCACAAATCTAGCCTTAGGACTGGTTATTCCAGGGGCACTGAAGATGGAAACTTGTGTAGCATGTGGGTGGAGGCAGAGGAAGAAAATGAAGCTCTCCAAATTAAATTGTCAAAGGAATGTGTACACTGAGGCATAGTTTAAGTTTGTGCTGACATTCATCTCCAATCTGGTGAGTCTGCAAAACCAAAGGCAGCTCTAGACAGTCCTGATTCAAAATTGAAGCCATATCATATGGGTTAGAGCAATACAGACTATCCAGTTTAGCCAAGTGGGAAAGCATGGTATATGAATATGTTAACTCCCAGAGAATAATAGTCAATAAAAAAAAAAGGGTACACAGGGATAGTGGAGTATAGAATAGTCATTAGCACAGTTTTTATCATCATATAGTTTCTGGTGCTGCCCAGTGATGTGAGGTTTGGAATGATAATTAATTCTGATCCTTGGTTTCAGCATACTACACCCTACCCCATAGAGTTACTATGCACATTAAATGAGGAAATGTATATGTCAAGAACATGGCACAGAGAAAGCATTTGATAAATGGCAGCCTTTATTTATGTCATGATAATGATGATGATGATGATGATGATGATGATGATGATGATGATGTTAAGCCGCATCTAAGCAGACTGGTGTTTTGTGCAGAGGTGTCCCGCAAAGACACTGGATAACAAAGCAGCTAAAAGTTGAAAGAACTTTCATGACAATTTGTTAATATTCCATGAGTAAGGGCAAAAGTTATAGCTAAATAAGCCTTGGAAGTTTCAGGGTTCCACTCAGACACTACAGATCCGTGGCTGAATCCAGAAAGACTATTTCTGGTCTCTCCACCCATAGGTAGAAGTGGAACTAATATGTTCATTTTATTGCTCAGTAAATGAAGATAATTCAGCTACAACTGTCTTTCTCAACAGCACCACTACAGTTATTTTGGGTCAGAGAATTCCGAACCCTGGTTCCCTGAAGAATGGGTAGGTGGGAAGAATGAAGTAACTGGCAACTAAGGGACCCCAAATATGAATTTATTAGGCTTGTGTTTCAAAGGCATGGAATGAAGTTCAAAAATATAATACTATTTTCTACAATTAAAATATATCTTCTGACTTTGAGTCTTCATGCACACAAACAGAATCATAATTTATTTTAGGTAAACTCAGTGAAAATATGGTAATTTCTCAGACAATCCTAGTTTATAATGCAGGCACACTCTGGATAGAACTTCCTTTTTGGCTTTTCTCCCTTCTCTTCTCCCTGGATTTGAGCCTAAGTTGGAGGAATGGGGTGGGTTAATAAAGAAATTTGCTCCAAAGCCATGCAGTATATTGTTGGGAAGGAAGCCATTTGCTTCTTAGTTCTGATGTGTTTTTATCCTATGCAGATGTCCTTTGAGCTGTTACTAATCTGCTTCAATTTTCAGGCATATCTCATGTTTTACCACCTGCCAAAATGCACAATTTTACAGTCAGAGTTTGATCATTAGACTCTGCCCAGGGTTTATTTATTTAGAAGTTTGTGGCGTTGCCATGGTCTCTGGTTGTCACACTACATTTTCCTTAGCCCAACCTCTAGGCTTCTTTTGGTCTTCCTTTCCATGTCCTAGTTTTTCTCCCCCCATCTTGAGATTCAGGGTTCAGGGATACTCAGAGACTCTCACTGCATCCCTAACACTGCCTCTGACCCATCTCTGCTCTATTATCTACAAACTCTGCTCTCATTAGGACACTGGCTTGGTGGCTACTCCTAGAGTTCAGACTGGACCTGTGAGGTATTCGCTTCTATCATGATGGTGTCAGGAACTTCTCTATGCAGTAAGCCTCACCCAGGATGCAAGAGATGTGTCCCTTTTGTTATCAGAAATCAAAATTTAAATGACAATTTCACTGTATTTTTCTCCATCTTCAGGTGTGGGGTGAGAGATGGGGAAGGGGAGGGGCAGGGCACAGAAACAGACAAAAGTCTGTAGGTTCTTGCTTCTCTTCCAGATTTTCTCTCTTTTCCTGCACAGCTCAGATGGTTTTCTGCTCTGAGGGCAAGGGTAGAAGCATGCATGAGCTTTACCAGATTGCTTTTCCTTTCAAGACTTTTTGGTCATACATTACACCTGTATCAATGCTTTTGAACCTAGGAGCCAAGAATTTGGAGTCTTTGCTCTCCGGCCCTATCAGAGAATAGATCCTATGTGAATGACAGCCCTATATCTCAAGACCCATCATGGAATGGGCACAGGAGGAAAAGATGAACTGGTATCAAATGATTCCCCTGACAAGTGAATATTGTTCAGGTCTAATGTGTCTTCTAATAGAATTCCTTCCATTCATAACTCTGCTAACAATAGCTTGCAGGGTACCCTGAAAAGCATTCTAGCATCTCATACACTCCTCTGATAGAGCACCACCAGCTCTCCTTGGAGGAGTATTCTGATTTCATTCATTCCACATGCATTCCCCTCTCCGTCATCTGGTTCCTGTTGTTTCACAGACTGGAGACGTCCAATCTTCCCTTCATTTTCCTGGTTCTTATCCACAAGACATAAGGTCAATTTCAGCTGTCTCATGACATTTTTCCTAAGCATCTCTCTTCTTTAACTAGCTAAAAGTTAATTCCTTCTGTTTTCAGTTGTTTAGGATTTGTTTCATGATTGTTACATATTTTCCCCTACAAGAATATGTCACTTGAATGTAGTGATCATGCCACATACTCTATTTATATGCTGTGAATTGTTTATTATGATGCTGGTACATAGTAGATGCTAAACACTGATTCATCGTTCTACACTGGTTTAAAAAGAAATATGGAAGTCTAAGCAGTGTTGTCAATTGTTTTCTAAGTTTCAATAACAGTTTGATTTCTGTTTCCTGGAGACATAAAAGGCTCTGAGAAACCAAAATTGAATAAAGCCAATTTCCTAAATTTTTACCTAATGATTTACAATGAAATAATGATCATAGATATGACAAGCATTTAAAATTTCCAAGGAAACAGTCTAGTTTGCTTCTGTGTATTTGCCATTACTGATTTTCATCATGTTATGCTGTTTTCTAAGTCAGTTATACTTGCCATTTTAAAGTTCTCTTTACAAGGCATGGGTACAAAAATATGTTTAATAAAGCAAAGAAAGGCCAGTATAGCATGAGTATAGAGATTGGAGGAACAATTATATATGTTATTAATACCAACCATAATAATAATTTCTCAGAATGTCTTTCTTGTAGATAAAAATAACTAAACATTCCAATGAATAGATGAAAATTATGTTCAATTATAAAAAGAACTATATAATTGTATTATTATTCTATTATTTTTGTCTTACTAATAAGACGTGATTTTGTCAGTATTACATCCGTCTATTCATTCATTCATTCATTCAACAAATGATTATTAAATACTTACTACTTCCTAGGTATTGAGGTTACAATGGTCTCTGCCATCACAGAACTTAAAAACTGTAGTTTCTAATTCTGTTGACCAATTTTCTATGTCAGAAAGGACTATAATTGGATGGATTTAGAGACTGTCATACAGAGTGAAGTAAGTCAGAAAGAGAAAAACAAATATCGTATATTAACGCATGTATGTGGAACCTAGAAAAATGGTACAGATGAACTGGTTTGCAGGGCAGAAGTTGAGACACAGAGGTAGAGAACAAATGTATGGACACCAAGGGGGGAAAACCACAGTGGGGTGGGGATGGTGGTGTGATGAATTGGGCAATTGGGATTGACATGTATACACTGATGTGTATAAAACTGATAACTAATAAGTATCTGCAGTATAAAAAAACAAACAAAAAAAAGAAAATACGTTTTTTCATGCTTTGTTCCTTTTTCTCTTGGTGCTTGACATATCAATATTGTATGTAGGTGTGTTTATATCTTGGTTAATTTTAATAAACAATATTGTATGGCACTGATAGGACTCTTCCAAATTATTGTTTGTCCTTTTTAGCTCAAGCAAGTGTTGTAAACTTTGACTACTCCTTTTGTTCTTTTTTCCCCCAGATGTTATCTGTTAAAAGAAATGGCAATAAGACTCTAAAAAGCTTTGAGAAAACAACAACAAAAAAGAAAGGACTATAATCAAAATAAGAATTTTTTCAGGTATCTTGTAAACTCCCTAAATAGCTCTATATTTGTAAACATTTTTAGAAACTTTAAAAATATTTCATGAATATGCTTAAAAGTTAAAAGAGCAATAGAATTTCCTAAATATATGACTATTCTAAATTTTGGCTTAAAATATGTATTTGCTTTTTAACTTCTGGCCAAGCAGACACTTGTGATTTGTGTTGAAAGAGGCAGCACAGTGACTTATACTTTTCAAAGATAATTGCCCCTATGGAAGACTCTAGAAGAGAAGAAATGATGCTCAGAAACTCAGGCTCACAGTCACCTGAATCAAGAACTTTATTTTAATATTAGCACTTAGAAGATAAACACTAGCAGCCTCCAAAGAGGTGATGTTCACTGGATATCATATGACTTCAAGTGGGAAGACAGAGAAACTACTCAACTGTTGAGAAGCAGAGGCAAGTAAACATTTATGCCAGAAATGTACACATTTACCATCATAACATTACTCCTACTCAAGTGCCTTGGTAGATAAATAGACATTCTAGAGACATTCTAGAGTCTAGAATATGGCATTTGTAGGATATTATTTTACTTTAAATACTTTTCGGTAGGATGTGAAAGAAAGTCTCTATACAGACAAATACACCAGATATCTAATAGCTCTTTGGATAATTTAACAGAGCCCTACCCAACATTCTTCATGGCCAGAGACTGTCATTTGACAAGGCTAGAATATTACCAGCATCTCTGCTTTTGTTGGTATGCTGTACTCTGCGAATGTCTGTGATGCTTTGTTGACCTGGGAGAATATTAGTAAATATTAGGAATGCATCGATACCCCATATTCATTTTGACAAATGAAATACAGTCCTGGAGGGAAAAATGGGCCTTTGCAGTTCCATCTTCCAGGCCACTACTGAAGGCATGGTGAACAGAATCCCATTACCTCTCTTTTTTCCTTTGCTAGAAATGGCACATAAATTGCCAATCACCCTTCTAAAATTCAAAAGTAATCCAACAATTAAAATGTACCTCTGTTTAGAAAATAATTTAGAGTCCAGTTGCTCAGCTTTTTTTCTACTTCAAAGCTGAACAATGTATTTTCAAACAGCATTCTCATTAGAGGAGATTTTTGTAAGCTTGCTTTGATTCTTTGCCTTTGATTCTTTGAATACTCAGTTGGTTCCTGCTCAGGTTATTTTAGTTTGTTTAGTAAAGCTCACATTATGATTTTCTCAGTGTAGGCAAAAACTTCTAGTTAATTAAATCACATCAATCAATTGCATCCATCTCAATTACTTCTGAGACGTGATATACTAATAACTGTTCCTTTTAATAACTAAATTAAATGGGTCATGAGTGAAGGCTAAACCACTTGAAACATGACTGAGTGAGGAAAATTTACCACTGGAAGGGGGCTAAAAAGTAGAGGGATTTCTCTTGAATTTATAAGTACTGGTTAGGTTCTCTGGTGGGAAGTATTAAAATATCAAGTTACAGGGGCCTCAACATGGCCAAGAATATTTCCTTCACTGCAGCCCCAGAAAAACAAAGGAGAGATTCCTAATTCACATGGGGTGGGGGTTATTCTGCATTTCTCATCTGATTTGAATGGAAACACAGGTAGATTTTTTCACCCAGGTCTTCACTTTTGCCAAAAACCTTAGATTGGAAGAAAAGCACACTGTAAGTCAGGGAAAAGGAAAAATATTTGAATAATCATTTTCCATTGTGTAAGTTGTTATGAGATTCTCTGTTTTTATAATAGACACCACATAACATAAAGTGAATAGAAGAGAAATTGCCAAGGGTCTCAGAAGCCCACCTCAGAAAATGTAAAATGAGAAAAAACCCTTGAAAATTCTCCTAATGTATCTCTCAGGATGGAAAGAACTATAACTATTTTAGGTCTGCACTTCTGATCCCACTTTCCTTCTAGCCAGTCAACAGAATTCAATAATCAAATTCTCCGAAGGATGCCAAAGGGTCTGACATAATTCACAGGGACAGTTATTGGAGTTACTGCTGGGGAAAGGCAGAAACTATAGGTGCATCTTTGTTGAGTCTAGGTCTGATTCAAGACCAGAGGAAAGCCATAAATGCATCAGGCCAAGAAGACACTTGTATGTTTGCCCTTCCTGTAGAGACAACTGTAGGTCTATTAGACTTCCACAATGTCTCAAAGCAAATTTCTGGATTTTATCTACCATAAATTCCCTTCCTGAGACTCGTAGAGCAGCCCACATTCAAGAACAAGGTGCTGTATAAACACAAGATTTAATTAGGGAGCCAGGAGGTGGCAAAGATTTAGCATTATGCAATCAAATTAAATATTCTTCTGAAGGTTTTTGTTTTCTTAACAGCTTAGCAAAGTTACTCGGAATATAATAAATCCAATGGAGAATAAAACCAAGTGATTAATCAGTAGTGGCAAACTCTATGACCTTTTCAGAGGGTACTTGGTTGTCCATTTTTGTCTGAATCCATTCCAAGAAGAACTAACATCAGCAATAATGTGGAAAATCATTTGATCCAGTGTGAAAAATTCTGGGTTTTGTTAGAAAGAATCAAATTGTGCCTTTATGTCTGAGAATCTAGGGAGTACTATTTCAGTGAGTTCTTTACCTTTAAAAGTTTTAAGTGTCCACTGTGGACTAACTGGGAAAGCACTGGGGTCTAGTTCTAGCTTCATTCATTAATTTCTTTATTCATTCATTCATTTACTCACTCACATTACTCATTCTTTCTACAAATACTTGTTGGGAATTACTATATGCTAGGCACTAGTGATACCATATTGATAAAAACCAGCCTTTGTCCTTCAGAGCAAGAAGGAAACATGACACAAAATGCTGACTATACTCTAAAATTCTTTAAAGGGACATGATGTTATGACAGGACACCTCAACTAGTCTGGGCACCAATGGAAAGTCTCCTTGAGGAAGCAAGGTTTAAGTTCTTACTTATCTGAAGGATAAGTAAGAAGAGTTCACTATGTGAAGAGGAGAGAAGAGCATTCCAGGTAGAGGGAATAACATATACAAAAGCCTTAGGCAGGAGAGAGCATGATGTTTTGGAAAAGGTAAAGAAAGCCTAATGTGAATTGAAAGAGCAACAACCCTCAGAGTTTGATTCTTGGTTTCTAAATATCATGTATCAGCAACCAAAACCAGGACTCCCTGGAAAAATGGCCAATTCCAGGGCTAGGGATGGGAAAGTACAAGATGAGGCAAAGAAATCTTGCTGTCAGAAAGTAAGGAAGTGCTCAGAGTATAGAGGGGGTCTTGTCAAAATAACACTGCAGCAAAGCCAGCTTTAAGAAGCCAGGATGCAAGAGGGAGGAGATATGGGGATATATGTATAGCTGATTCACTTTGTTATAAAGCAAAAACTAACATACCACTGTAAAGCAATTATACTCCAATAAAGATGTTAAAAAAAGAAAAAAGAAGCCAGGTCATGAAGCAACCTAAATGCCCACCAACAGATGAATGGATAAAGAAGATGTAGTACATATATACAACGGAATATTACTCAGCCATAAAAAGGCATGAAATTCGGTCATTTGTAGAGACATGGGTGGACCTAGAGACTGTCATACAGAGTGAAGTAAGTCAGAAAAAGAAAACAAATATCCTATATTAATGCATATATGTGGAATCTAGAAAAATGGTATACATGAACTAGTTTGCAAGGCAGAAATAGAGACACAGATGTAAAGAACAAATATATGGACACCAAGGGGGGAAAGCTGGGGGGGGGTGCATGATGGTGGGATGAATTGAGAGACTGGGATTGACATATATACACTAATATGTATAAAACAGATAACTAATAAGAACCTGCTGTATAAAAATATAAAATTAAAAAAAGGAAGTTCCATTTGACCAATTTCTGGCAATTTGAGTATTAAAGTAAGGAATAATAGTAGCATATTATAAAACAATGAATAAAATAGAAAATCATGAGTCCATACTGATACAATTATTATACACAAATAAATTTAAAGTTTGGTAATGAATGAGATATTTACATAGTCTCAAATTACCTTCCTACAAAATATTTCTTAATTACAAAGGGAAGAAGAATACTTTACAATGGAGGATCTTGGCAGACACCACCTTGTTATCAAAATTAACAACACTAGTAATCATAAAAGTAGAAATTGTATGCTATTTTAAAGTAATCAATGAGAAGAAAACAGTTTCTTTTCTCCAATATGCACAATCGTCATGAAGAAAAACTGGACCAATCCAAACGAAGGGATATTCTCCGACATAACTGGCCTGTGATCTTCAAGTTTCAAGGTGATAAAAGCCAAGGAAAGCATGAGAAAATGTCCCAAGTTGAATGAGTCTAAAGAGAGGTGACAGCTAAACAATATTTAACTCCAAATTGGATCTCTGACTCTAAAGGATATTATTTGGATACTATGTAAAAACTGAATGGGATGCAAGAGATGAATGTGATATGAAGATTTTGATGGTTGTGTAGTAAGTATGCAGGTGAATTCTCTGTTCTGAAAGAGTTCATGTGATTAGGTTAAGCCATTCAGATAATTTCTCTACCTTAAGGTCAATTGATTAGTAACCTTAACTATATCTGCAAAATCCCTTTCGTTGTAAAACAACACAATCATAGGAGTAACAACAGGGGGCAAAGATTGTGGGGGTCGTTTTAGAATTTTGCCCATCACAAGATGGAAGAGAGAAATGTATTCGAGTCTTCTATCAAACAATATATGTAAAGAAGGGAAGGTGAAAATCTGCTTCTCAGATTCATGAAATGGGCATTGGGAAATTCTGGACTATGACCTTTGAGACATCTTCAGCAGTGAAATTCTTTGATTTGTCTTTATTAGGCTGTAAGAGCAGGTGCAATATGTTTCTGATTTACTGTTGCATTCCCAGCACTTAGCTTAAGGACTGGCACATAGTAGATGATCAAAAATGTTGAGGGTATGAAGAATAAACTATGAGTGAAGAATTAGCTATGGCAACCAAAGATTTATTTCCTTATTTGACTAACCAAAATCTACAGTGCTGGAGGGAGGAACACTCCCAAACTCATGCTACGAGGCCACCATCACCCTGATACCAAAACCAGAAAAAGATGTCACAAAGAAAGAAAACTACAGGCCAATATCACTGATGAACATAGATGCAAAAATCCTCAACAAAATACTAGCAAACAGAATCCAACAGCACATTAAAAGGATCATACACCATGATCAAGTAGGGTTTATCCCAGGAATGCAAGGATTCTTCCATATACACAAATCAATCAATGTGATAAACCATATTAACAAACTGAAGGAGAAAAACCATATGATCATCCCAATAGATGTAGAAAAAGCTTTCAACAAAATTGAACACCGATTTATGATAAAAGCCCTCTAGAAAGTAGGCATAGAGGGAATTTACCTCAACATAATAAAGGCCATATATGACAAACCCACAGCCAACATCGTCCTCAATGGTGAAAAACCAAAACCATTTCCACTAAGATCAGGAAGAAGACAAGGTTGTCCACATTCACCACTATTATTCAACATAGTTTTGGAAGTTTTAACCACAGCAATCAGAGGAGAAAAAGAAATAAAAGGAATCCAAATCAGAAAAGAAGTAAAGCTGTCACTGTTTGCAGATGACATGATACTATACATAGAGAATCCTAAATATGCTACCAGAAATCTACTAGAGCTAATCAATGAATTGGGTAAAGTAGCAGGATACAAAATTAATGCACAGAAATCTCTTGCATTCCTATACACTAATGATGAAAAATCTGAAAGAGAAATTAAGGAAACACTCCCATTCATCATTGCAACAAAAAGAATAAAATACCTAGGAATAAACCTACCTAAGGAGACAAAAGATCCATATGCAGAAAACTAAAAGACATTGATGAAAGAAATTAAAGATGATACCAACAGATGGAGAGATATACCACGTTCTTGGATTGGAAGAATCAATACTGTGAAAATTACTATACTACCCAAAGCAATTTACAGATTCAATGCAATCCCTATCAAACTACCAATGGCATTTTTCACAGAACTAGAACAAAAAAATTCAAAATTTGTATGGAAACACAAAAGACCCCAAATAGCCAAAGGAATCTTGAGAAAGAAAAACGGAGCTGGAGGAATCAGTCTCCTTGACTTCAGATTATACTACAAAACTACAGTAATCAAGACAGTATGGTACTGGCACAAAAACAGAAATATAGATCAATGGAACAGGATAGAAAGCCCAGAGATAAACCCACACATGTATGGTCATCTTATTTTTGATAATGGAGGCAAGAATATATTATGGAGAAAAGACAGCCTCTTCAATAAGTGGTGCTGGGAAAACTGGACAGCTACATGTAAAAGAATGAAATTAGAACATTCCCTAACACCATACACAAAAATAAACTCAAAATGGATTAAAGACCTAAATGTAAGGCCAGACACTATGAAACTCTTAGAGGAAAACATAGGCAGAACACTCTATGACATAAATCACAGCAAGATCCTTTTTGACCCACCTCCTAGGAAATGGAAATAAAACCAAAAATAAACAAACAGGACCTTATGAAACTTAAAAGCTTTTGCACAGCAAAGGAAACCATAAATAAGACAAAAAGACAACCCTCAGAATGGGAGAAAATGTTTGCAAATGAAGCAACTGACAAAGGATTAATCTCTAAAATATACAAGCAGCTCAGTATCAAAAAAACAAAAAACCCAATCCAAAAACGGGCAGAAGACCTAAATAGACATTTCTCCAAAGAAGATATACACATTGTCAACAAACACATGAAAGAATGCTCAACATCATTAATCATTAGAGAAATGCAAATCAAAACTACAATGAGATATCATCTCACACTGGTCTGAATGGCCATCATCAAAAAATCTAGAAACAATAAATGCTGGAGAGGGTGTGGAGAAAAGGGAACCCTCTTGCACTGTTGGTGGGAATGTAAATTGATACAGCCACTATGGAGAACAGTATGGAGGTTCCTAAAAAAACTAAAAATAGAACTACCATATGACACAGCAATCCCACTACTGGGCATATACCCTAAGAAAACCATAATTCAAAAAGAGTCATGTATCACAATGTTCATTGCAGCTCTATTTACAATAGCCAGGACAAGGAAGCAAGCTAGGTGTCCAGATGAATGGATAAAGAAGATGTGGCACATATATACAATGGAATATTACTCTGTCACAAAAAGAAACGAAATTGAGTTATTTGTAGTGAGGTGGATGGACCTAGAGTCTGTCATACAGAGAGAAATAAGTCAGAAAGAGAAAAAAAAAATACCGTATGCTAGCACATATATATGGAATCTAAAAAAAAAAAAAAAAAGGTCATGAAGAACCTAGCGGCAGGACAGGAATAAAGATGCAGATGTAGAGAATGGACTTGAGGACATGGGGAGGAGGAAGGGTAAGCTGGGACGAAGTTAGAGAGTGGCATGGACTTATATACACTACCAAATGTAAAACAGATAGCTAGTGGGAAGCAGCTTCATAGCACAGGGAGATCAGCTCGGTGCTTTGTGACCACCTAGAGGGGTGGGATAGGGAGGGTGGGAGGGAGACGCAAGAGGGAAGAGATATGGGAACATATATATATGTATAGCTGATTCACTTTGTTATAAAGCAGAAACTAACACACCACTGTAAAGAAATTATACTCCAATAAAGATGTGAAAAAAAAAAAGAAAGTGAATGCAAAAAAAAAAAAAAAAGTGAAGCTTGAGGTTATACTAGCTAGTATTTGTTCTTGAAAAGATCTGAGGCACTGATATGTAGAGAAGGGGAATCGTACCTACTTCTCCAGTTTTCCAGAAGTAAATGTGATTGCCAGGACTCTAAATATTCAGTGGGTGAATTAGAGTACTCTACTTCACAACCTAAAAATATCCATGATAACATTTTGAGTGGTGGTGGGCTATAGGAAATATATTATAGCACAGTGGCAAAGAGTATAGATTTTAGTAACAAAAAGACATATATTTGAATTTCAGGCCCTCTAGTTACTAGCTGTGAGATCTTTGGTAAATTATTTAACTCCTCCAAGTCTTGGTTTCTTCATATGGGAAACAGCAATAATCATAATGGCTGTCACCACACTATTAAAATGAAATAATGTAAATAGAACTAAGTCTGGCACAGTCTAAGGTCTCAATAAATGATAGCTCTGTTTATATTGTTATCATTTATGCATTCTTAAGTTATGTATAAAAATGAAGATGTTGTGATATATTTTAATGATATTCCTAAGGTTCTGAGTCCATTCATCCTCATAATCAATACACATATAAATTTGTCATTTTATAGCAGCAGTTTTCTCTTATGTGGGTATATTTTCTTTGGCAAAACAAACTAAATCAATATTTTGTAAATCAAATTACATTTGATAATGAGGGATGGGCATTACACTAAAGAAACATAATTTTTAAACTTTGTTGAAACATATAGTCTTTCAGAAATCTGAGGACAGCTCTGTGTCCTTTTTTTGGCCAAACGCACAAATCCTTACATACATAAAACTTTGTGTACAGTTAAGGGGGCAAAAGGACCTCCTCTAAAAAAAAACTGAGGTTTTTAATGAGGTGAATAAATAATTAGTATTTCAAATAAACCAATCCTTAATCTATCTGTTGTAGAAATTCAAATTTTCACATAGTGACATTTAATGAAGTACCTCACATAGACTATTGATGTTTAATGTGGTCTGAAACATAGTCATGTGCCATAACGTTTGCCCAAAAAAACCCATTTTTATCCCAGGCTTATTAACTATGTTGTACCTAGCAGTTTTGTATCCAGTGAACAGTCACTGGTGTACCATTAATATTAGTGTTGGGGGTAATACGAAATTATACAATCTGATTAATACTTTTCTTTTATGCTTTTTCTGTACCAAAGAGCCAGCAGCAAACACAATGGCCTTTTTTTTTTTTCCAGAACAGTTTTTTTAAACTTTATATTTTCGATAAGTCTCTCTTAGAAATTTCTGTACTTATTTTTCTAGTATATCTTATCTAATAAATATTAAAAATATATCTAATGGGAGTAATTGAACATTTGAATCTTAAAATGAATCAGTAAGGTGACAAGTTTTCCACTAAATAACTTGACTTTGCTCCTATAGCCAATACGACATTAAAGTTAATGTAATAATGCAGTGTTTCAATGTTTGAAAATAACAAACATCAACAGACTTTAAAGACTCCCTTGCCAGCAAAATCTGTCATTTCTGCTAATAAAAACAAATCACAACAACTTCTGAATATACGTTTAAAGGTAAGTTTTGAAAGATACAAAAAATCTTGAGGAAATAGAGTTTAGTTACTAGTTAACTTTTACATTCTCATTTCTGAAGTTGCAAAATAACCACAGAAATATTTTACTTTAAGGAGAGGTTTTCAACCTAGGATAAGCTACAGTATCATCTCATTTGTGGGTTTGATCTCCTTTATATTTCCAGCTTCAACTAAGGGAGTCTGATGGTTTGCTTCATTTTTTTCTTCATAAGCAAATTCATGAAACCTCAGTGTGAGATTTATGGGTTTTAAAAACATTGTCATTAGGTAAATTAATAGACAAATGAAAGTAGTTCCCATAGTGATAACCGAGCAACCACCTCCACTGGCAGGAGTTTTGTTTGGTTGCTGATCTGTTGCATCTGCCATGTGTGAAATGATAGGAAGATCATTCAGGAAATTCAATATACCCACAGGAAGAAGCCAAATGTGTCAGCTTATTTTGGGAACCATTCTATCATGAGGATACATTTGTTCTCAGAGCAGCCTCAGAACGCCTCCCTTTTATCAGACTGTGTCTTGATTAAAAGGACAGCTGATGTCTACTACATAGGGAATGGTTTTCTCTTGACAAATTCGTCTTATTGTCAATAAATATTTCATTGTTAAATATTTGTTTTTTGTCTGTTTTCAGGAGCACAGGTTGAAAGATGGCTCCTGGAAGGCTCGGCACAGTCATCTCATAAATTACCACTAGTAAATCCTTATAATAATGCATATGGCATTTTAATCTTATAAACAATATACTGCTGAAGAAGCAGACATGGGAATGTAACTGCTATTTCTTTACCTTTTTTATTTTTAAGTGTTAGACTTGCAGTATAGTTCACCAAAATTCATTTAGTAACTAAAATTTAGAAACCAATTTAGAAGCTATTGTGTTTTTATAAGAGCCTCTAGATGAAAGCAAATAATTGTATATTAATTGTAGTTAAAATTAAGAATGACAATTATTAAGGCACTTTGTTATGTTTTTTATTCTCTTGAATTATTTTCTTTCCTTTACCTATAATTTCTACCCAATTTTGGGATTTACAGTTCATGTAACTTCTTTCACTAATGAAAATCAGAATGGCCAAAATAATCCTTTGCAAATGGTGAGTAACAAGTGTGATATATTGAAAGTGGTAAGGTAGCTCCATCTTACCAGTTTCTGGGACTTCACACTCTTGCTGAATTGCTTTTAGATTCAGCAAGAATCTCACAAACTTTCTCATAGAATAATAAAATAATAATCAAAGTCTTACAAGGACAAGCAATAATTCACTTGTTGAAGTGGGTCTGGTAGATTGTGAGCATTTTTCTCCCTGTGTGGTATAGGCTGGGTGTTCCTAATTAACACTAAGAACACTGACAAAATTGCTTGCCTTTTTGAGTTGCTCTATTTAAACTTTTTCCCTTATTTTTTACCGGCCATACATTAACCTGACCAAGGTCAAATTTATTCCTTAAAATTAAAATAATAAATAAAACATTCTCAATACTTTTTAGTTGTTCAAGCTTAACTGATTTTTGAATAATTTTCTTCTGTTGTCTAGGAAACACACAAATACTGTCCTGCGCTGAAATGGGCAGATTCTAAGAGGAATCGTTTCTCCACTGTGCTGATACTTCATGATGACGAATACTTCTAGAATGGCGAAACATTCCCTGCATTGAATAAGTACAGGTGGTGCTGATTGTCTTTCCTACTTGTCATTTACTTTCAACTCACATTCATGTCAAGTTCCAAAGTGTTGTCTTCTTGGTGAAGGATAATGAAGATGTGACTTACAGTCATATTTAGACTCTGGTAATTGGAGTTGAGAACTCTTTCCTGCTACTCAGTGGCCTGATATAAGCCCTTTTGTAAGGAAAATGCGTGTACTTTTCTCATATCTCCATTCTCTCCTGTCCTTATCCCAATTCTGAATCTTCTGACCTCTCTTTCAGTGTTCTATGTACTTTGGGAAGGGTATAGAAACCTCTCAAAATCCTTGTGCATTGTACAAGTAACACACACACACACACACACACACACACACACTTTCAGTGCTCAGTAGTGCCTGGCACAGACTAAGTGTTCAATCAATAAATGGTAGAAAGAATAAAGGAATAATAATGAACTACATTAAATAAAGGAATAATAATGAACTACGTTAAATAATAATGAACTGCATTAAAGGAATAATAATGAACTACATTAAATAAAGGAATAATAATGAACTACATTAAATAATAATGAACTACATTAAATAAAGGAATAATAATGAACTACATTAAAATAATAATGAACTATACTGAAGGAAGATTTCAGTGAATTTTTGAGCTGATCAAGATGTTTTGTTTTGTTGCTGGTTCTATGACAGTAAAGATAAAGTTTCATCATTCTCAGGATAGAGAGATTAAAATGGATGTCTTTTCCAAAGTAAATAAACACATCATTAGACATAAAAATTTTAAAATAATTTCTAGTTTATAGCTACAAGATGATTGGTAATTTCACGAATGTAATAGGGTTAGTGAGTACAATGTATTTTAAGTAGAAATATTATATTCTGAAAATAAATGATATATAAACTACTACATGGTTACTGTTTATTTACTACATAGTATTATCTAAAATAGTGCTTCTCAGATTATATTTCAGATAAAAATATTAAGTGTTCTTACCCTTTAACTTTTTGTTTCTCCTGCTGGTATATACCTCAATGAGAAAGAATAAAAACACAAAAATAGAGATATAATGACCTTAAGGATTGTAATAGTAAATTAATCTTACTGAATATTTTTCTAGTCTAGATAACATGAAAAAATATGTAAAGCACTTATATGGCAACATCCTGTATTTGTAAGATATAATCATTCTTATTTCTAATAAAATAATCAAATAAGAAATGCATATGTGAATTATATACAAATTACATGCAAACGTATGCCTGCATTGGCTAGTGTTAAAGCCTCCCAAATATATTTCATCCTTCCTCACTATGTAGTGGCCATGTGATCTGAATGACATTGATCCCATCCCCAGTCCTAAGGGTGGGTTCTCATGGATCCTTTTCTGTTGCCATAGTAGTTGGTTTGAGGGTGGGTATATATTTAAGATTTGAGTCAATCAACATTTCCCCAGCCAAAGTGATTCAATTATTTAGGATCACCCAATTAAAACAAAACTTATGACTTTTGTTTTAAAGTTTTGGAAGGCAACTCTCTTTCTCTATCTCTAGCCATGAACAAAATCACCTGTAGTCACATTTACTACTGGCAGCCATTCTATGCCCACGAGGAAAGCAAGCCTTCAGAAGAAGCCAACACTGTTGATAGAAGAATGGTGAGATAGAAATATACTATGTGCTGATACCATCACTTGTTAACCTTGAAGAACCTTTAATCTCTGGACCTCCTACTCACATGAGCCAGCAAATTCCCTTATGAGGTAACTACTGTGCGTTGCCTTTCCTATTACTTGTAACTGAAAGTGTCCTTCACAATTAAATGTTCATCAAAACATGTTCATTCATTTGGCTGTGAGCCATGAAAAAATCCTAGTGGGGAAGATGATTTTTCTGAGAAATGGCTTCTTAGGATTCTCTACTGTCACCTTGTTTGGTTTTACTTGTTTGAGTCTAGATTCTTTATTGGAAGTATAAAAAATCACTAAAGAGCTAAAAATATAATATTTAAATAAATTATATTTAATCTTACAGCTAACAAATCTATAAGAAATTTTAACAGAGACACAATTAGAGTTATAAAGGACATAGTCTACAGAGCCTAGTGTAGCAAAGCATTAAGAGAAACATGAAGAATATTTAAAAATACTTTAAACTAAAAGAGAAATTTTTTGGTGAGTGTACCAATCTAACAAATATGTCTTGGAACCATTACTGTTTTTAACTATGTCTATCTCCAATATCTTACACTGTGATAGGAACATACATAATAATAAATGTTTTTAAATGAATGAATGATTTACTCTCAAGAAGTGAATAACTATAAATGAACAGTAGGTCAATCATAGAAGGAACGCGAGTATGTCCTCAACAAGAGCACTGAATGTAAGCGGAAGAATGAATGAGGACTGTACTGTAGGTTGAACAGTTGGGTTTCCTGGATAAAAATCAACAGTAATATGAAAAATATAAGTGAATGAATTAGACTTTGGTTCAAAGCAACAGAAACCAATGCTGGCAAAGAAAAGAAAAATGGAATTAATTGGCAGTATATTAGGGCTCATGAAATCAGCAGAGGTTGCAGTTAGGGTTGGTTAGGAATGGGCAGAAACCAAGGCCATTCCAGAGACTAAGGAGCAGGACTCATAATAGGGAAAATTCAGGTCAGGATGCAGCTATTGAAGGGAGGTGACAAGGTGGAAGTTGGTGGTGGCCTGAATGAAAGCCATTCCAGAGGATACTATGAATGGCTGGAGAAGACTGAAGAGAGGTGGAAAAATAAGCAAGTTTTTGGATGCATTTTTCTGTGAAGGGGAGCACACGAAGACATGAGGTCAGAGAGGTTTTCATGCTGCTACTCAGAATGTTTCTATGACAATGGGACTGAACCACTGGCTAGAGCACTCTTCCCTGCAAGGGTCCCTAGACTGGTTTCTTCCCATCCTTCATGTTTCAGTTCTATGCTATCACCTGCTCCTAGTTGTACATCTTTGTTTTATTCTCTTTACAGCACTCGTTTCTGTCTGAAATTACCTTCTGAATTTTTTTATTGCCTCCACCAACTCAAGTATGAAGTTGCTAAGGGCAGCAACTTTGTCTTTCTTATTACCACTATATCACCAGCACCTAGAAAAATACCTGTCATGTAGCAGAACCTCAATAAATATTTGTGGAAAAATTAATGAGCAAATGGATAACTAGAACTTCAACTGCTTCTTTTATTCTTATATCACTTGTTTGAGATTCAAAGTCCCAGGATCCAGTTGGTGAATAGCCAAGTTCAGATGCTATGCAGTCCTTTGTCTGGTCAGGGTTTGTCCCTCCTTGGGTTCTATGGTGGGTGCTGAGTACATGAATTTACTGTCCCTCTAAAACCAAGTACAAGGGGACAGAGACAATTCCCACAGAGACATTAGGGCTATTTGGGATCTCCAAATGATAAATGCTCATGTAATACAGAATTGTAAGGAGGGAAAAGGAATATTTACTTCCTGCCATAAAAAAGCCGTAAATGAAAAGTTTATATTCCTGCTCATCAGCTAATTGCTTTCAATTTATTCCTGTTTCCTGACAAAAGACTTTAGGACCAAGGGGTGTAAGCAAGTCTCTCTGCTCACACAGATAAACATCCCTCTCCATTAAAACAGGCTGGAAGCCTGGAGATAATGAGACCCACTGTGCCAAGCAATCAGCAACACAGGGAAGAGGTCACAAAAATGACAAGAGAGCTGGCTAATTCTTGAGAGAAACAGAAGGAAAATCGTTGCAATCAGTTGAAAAATGTTTGGGTTGTTAAGGTTCATGGAATGAGCAATTCATGTACTTGTTTGTAAGATGTTACTGTGGTTTTTTTCTCACCTTCATGACCTCCTCTTGTCCTCCCATATAGCTCAGACACACCCTGACTCCCAGCCACAGGCACTGTCACCTTGTGTCCATTACAATGAAAACATAGCCAACTTCCCTAGGTCAACTCTGTGAAACGTGGTCATTTGTCTCCACAGGACGGTACCTCCACAGGAGGAATACCTATGAGGTATTTCTGTTTGCTTTCATTAATTTATTCTTTTTGGTGCTAGGGATCTCTTAAGTTAGAATACCCTTTGGGACATCCAAGACTTTCTTCATTTGCTCTTTTTGCAATAGAACATTCATGGCTACTAGAATGACAACCTTGATGGAATGATGAACAGATCAGCTGAATTGATACTGAGAACAGGGACCGTATCAATTTTATTTATGCTTAGCACCATGCTTGGTACACAACGGGTCTTCAATATTTATTGAAGAAGTGAATGTACAATTGAAAGTGAGTGGACGGATAAAAGCCAAAGGTCTATTTCCCAAGCACAAACTCTAAAAACCTCCACTGCAGCTTTGTCTTCTCTTCTCAGCCGTTCTACTTCATTGTAAATCTACTATCTGTTCTGTCTTGCTCTCTCCTCATTATATGTTTCTTTTTCTACCTTCCTTTCTGGTCTTAACTTATTTCAGCTCTGACCTAAGTTTGATAAGGCATCCTGATAAGTATTAGGATGAGAGCACATAAAGTATGTATAATCCTTGAGTCCTCCTTATATGCATATATATGATTTCTGGTTCTAAGAAAAGATGCACTTCTGACAGACCACAGGTAAGTTTTCAAATTGTCCATAGTAGTCTTTAAGAGCCCTGATGAGCTGATGAGCTCACAGTATTTTTTGGTTTTTTTTGAGTTTAAAATACTTTTAATGGTGGAAATGCCAATGATTTATATATATTTCTAGAAGTTTTGTTTTAACACCCCCTCTTTTCCTCTAGACTAGGGGAATTGGTAGTTTTTCTAAAAATTCAGCCCAACTTTTTTTTTTTTTTTTAGCTGAGAGAACATTTAATATTATACCAACCATAATTATTAAATGCTAAACAAGTTCAGATTTAAGAAATATAGTCAACAAACTGATAATACTTGCGTAACTAAGCAATGGGCTATTCTTCAACTGGTTTCTTTATTCTACCAATAGTAGGATTTTTCCTTTCAGGAAGAACAGATCACTAAAATTCCTGATGACTTTCAAATATTTGAATGTTTGGAACAATTGACTTTCAAATATTCCAAGACTGCACCGTCCCAGGCTGGTATTTCCAAACTCGATGGCTTGGACTTTTGAGCCTCATTCCCAGCATTAACTGCAATCTTACCATTCTCCTCCAATAAGATTACAATCTTACCACTGAAATAAATTTTTAATATCTTTTCACTTTTAGTCAATGACTCACATTTTTCTAAAATATTCAGCATTACTGTTTTTCCCACTATTTCTAAAAGTACATCTGATTCTAAACAAATTAAAGTATTTTGGATTAAAAAGAAGATGAATACTTTCAGCAAAAAATAACTAAATTTTAGCATCCCTTTGGAAGCAAAATGACAGTCGACCTAATATCCAATATTTAACTTTATCTCAGGATTCTCAGTTCCTTAAAACACCTTGGAAAATGCTTTTAAAACAGAAGTCTTGCACTTATAACCAGATGCCAGCTACGGTCTCTTTGTCCCTTAATATTTAAGATGTCTCTTTGCATCCCTACAGAACAATGTCCTCTCAAAGATTGTGCTTCACATTCCCTGACTCTAGCATTTTCATGGTTTCTGCTGGCTCTGAGCTCCTGCTTTGCTAAATTAATTAAATTTAGGAATCATATTGTATTTCACTTGTGTTGTCCTGCTTATACGTTAGTGAAAGTCAGGACTTTTATTTAATTTCTTCCCTAACAGACAACTCACATAGTATTAGTTTGCATTAAATATTTTAGGGAAAAAAAATGGAAATTAGAGTTAAATATTCTTTTTATTTTTTAATTTTTTTTCAACTTTTAAAAAACTTTATTAACCATATAAATGAGATTAACTGCAGGTTCCTTTAGACCCAATATCTAAAACCTTAGACAAAAACTCACTAATCCATATTATAACTGCTAACGTCCCTCTTCCAATCAAGTGTGGTCATGGGAGTTGAGAGACATAAAACAATACAACTCCAAAATGAACTTAATGATTAGACATAAAATAAGCCAGTAATTAGAATAAGAATGGCTACCATGCAGAAAATCCAGAATATGTCCACTCTAACCTAATATTAATTGTAGTTAACTATCTGATTCATCCTTTTTTTTTTTTTTTTTTTTTTTTTTTGCGGTACGCGGGCCTCTCACTGCTGTGGCCTCTCCCGTTGCGGAGCACAGGCTCCGGACGCGCAGGCTCAGCGGCCATGGCTCACGGGCCCAGCAGCTCCGCGGCATGTGGGATCTTCCCGGACCAGGGCACGAACCCGCGTCCCCTGCATCGGCAGGCGGACTCAACCACTGCGCCACCAGGGAAGCCCTGATTCATCCATTTTTAAAGAAAAATTCTATTTGTATTCCCACCAGTATTACCCACATCCTATATTTACTTTCCACTGTGGACTGACATACTAACATTAAATTACATTTAGACTCAGAAATGTTTATCACCTATCAATTTTTTCTTTTTTTTTTCACACACACACTGTATTTTATTTTTACAAGAGATAAATAGACTGACACCAAGCATTGTAAATGGATGACCACAATGAAAGCAACAATGATTGCAATTACCAAACACGAAACACACTCATACTATGTCATAATATTGACATTCAGTCCAGTAATCCTCCACTATAACAGCGCCTTTACTTTGCAGTGAAAATTGATTTGTGTATTTTTGGCCTCTGAGTCCTTGTGGGTTTTTTTTTTTATTCAAACAGAAAGTCACAAAAATTATAATCACCCTCATCAGTTCACTCAGTCCCATGTAATTAATTTTTTTTATCTTGATCTTTTGTTAGCACTTTTATGAATTCATCAGTTTTCCATTAGAGTTCTGAAAATGCTTATTCATTCGGTTCAGCAGTATAGTCAGTTACCAGAAACCTGTACTCGTCAGAGTCTTTTCCATGAATTCCTTGAAGATGAAACCCTTTTATAGGAACAACCAACTTTTAAAAATAAGATCATTTCAACGACTTTCATTAATAAGCACTTTCCTTTAACTTAATCACACAAGGATAGTATCATTTATTTCATTACTTAGCCTGTTCAGTCAAAAATTCTATAGACCAATATGTCTAAAAATAAATCTGCTAATTTCTTCACCATCTTCTTCTGAAATCCTTCCCTATAGTATTCATTTAAAGAGGAGTAATAGTGGAAAAGTCACTTTGTTTTCAAGGACTTTTTGAAAGCCTGTTTTTGTGCCAGCCATATCTCCCCACCTCTTTTTGATCAGTGAGATGTAAGATAAGATTAATAAGCATTATAAATAATTAGTGCTTACACTGCCTTTCACCAGCCATTACTGAGATGACCTTCCTTTCATAAATTGTTATGAACCAACTGCATAGTGAACACCTGCACATTCCTCTAAAATGCACTAAAATATAATCCACAGTGTGGGTTATTTTAGAAGATGGGCTAAGGAAATGGAACAGAATATTAAAGCTGGAAGGGCTGACAGAAACAACTCAAGTGAGTCTTTTATAAATTAAAAGAAAAATGAAGTCATAGAGAGGTAAGACGATTTTCTGAATTCCACACAGGCTGCCACCTAGATGCAAGGCTAATACCCCAATCTTTATCTTTCCACACCTACCTAGTTAGTGCTGATTTTTCCACCCAGAACACCAGCTGCTCAGTAGTTCATAACTTTACTCATAGGGTTGTTTTACCAAGGATCTGGGTGACTTAAAGTTCTATTGAAGAAGTAACTGCTAATTACACTCTTTAAATGATGTTTCAACTATTCCCACTCTTATTACTGCTATTTGGTCTATACGCTCCATCCCTAGAAACAAACTCTGTGATTAGAAAAATTTCTGTCCGACCAACCTAATTTGTTTTGCGATGGGCTGTGTGATTAGGCTTGGGTAAGCCCAGGACATAAGGGATCAAAACCCAGGAGTGATTCTGATCTGTACACTGCAAAGGTCCTATATGTACTTCCTGCCAGAGCAGGAAGTGGAATGAACACAAGCTGACCTGGGTCTACAAATGCTTCCAGGGAGAGATGTAGCAACTGTCTGGGAGAAAGTGGCTGGGGACTTTCGAACAAACAATAAAGAAGAAGGAGCAGTGGCTGCAGATGAGCTGTGACAGTGAGCAGACCGCCAGCTAATCAGCACAATTTATCACTTCTGCAATCTTGGCTCAAGAAGGAAGCCTTCATTAGGATGTGGCCAGGTAAGATCTTCTGTCTGGGGTCTGTGGGTCCCAGAAAAGGAAGATTATCACAAGGAGAGGTGGTCTGCTGCGAAAACCACTGCTAGCCTGTAAACCAATCCATTTCTGTGAATGCACCCCTCTCAGACAGTGTGATTGTTTCCTTAGCACTGGCTCTGTATGTAAACATGTCATGGTTTGAGCAAAAAACCACTGCTTCTGGCCCACTTTGAAAGTATTTTCCAGAAATGATGAATATGTAGTGAATTTTTATCTATACTCCTGCCTGGATCTGATTTGTGAGATGTTTTTAGAGGTTACTGTGGCTTTGTAATTGAAATTTTTTTCTCTGGGAAGTTAACTGTCCTTTCCACAGTCATTGTGGTTGCCTAGCAACAGGGGACAGCAGAGCAGTAACAGGGATTCTAAACCTCTAAGGAATGGGGATAGTCAATGTCTGTCCCATGGACAGGGTACCTCAGTGGGCCTGATTTGAGATGGGAGAATGTTATAGCAGGACATCTGTGGCCCCAGGGTATGAAACCCCAAAGAGAAGCAGGTGAGTTCCTAGCTCCTCCTGTTCCAAAAGAATTCATGGGAATTTATAGATAAAGTAGCCTTCACTCTGTGCTTCAAAGAAAACCTTTCCTTCATGTCTGAGGAAAACATCAGACAGACTTTCTCTCTTTTCCTGGAGAATGATCCCTTTCTTTGAACACTGATGTCTTCCCAGATTGTAGGGCAGGGTCTGACATGCAGTAGGTGTTCAATAAATATTTGTTGAATGAATAAAATGTGCCTCACTTGCTCGTCTCAAAATCACATACTCACCCCAACCATTATACTGGTGTGGAAAGGGGGAGCTGAGCCAGCCCTTTTTCAGAACCACTGGAATGAAATGTCAAGAAGAAACTAGGTCATTCCAACCATCCCCAAACAAAAACCCAAACCAACTCTGGCCACAAATATGGAAGTACAGTTCACCTTTATAATCAATCTATAGTTAATCACTAGGAAATTTGCATGTTGACAAAATATTCCTTTACGCTTAAAATGTGGAAATACCTTCCATTTAGAATTTTCTTTTAAGCCTTGAATGAGAGATGGCCTTGCCTTTTCTATAGAAAGAGCTGTATCCGAGAAAATGGTGTCCTTGTGATATGTACACATGTAACCGTAGTTCTGCTTTGTTAAGATCTAAAATGTAATTTCATTACATGAAATGTGTGGGCCTTGTTTTTATTTATTTTTAACCTTGTGGTTAAACCTATGGTCCATAGATGATGTGGGAAATTCACAAATTCCTCCAAATTTTATGAGAAATGTTTCTGTGTGCAAAGAAGCCTGTGACCCTCAAAAGAGTAACAATCTTTCCGAAGGAGGAAGTTTTGGTGAACATAATGTTACCAAATAGAGGAAAAATGGCCTGTGATTAACAACTTTGAAACGAATAGCATAGTGTACCACCAGCAGGGAAGCCAAGTGGAAAGCATGACTTTGCTCTCACTGTAAATTATCATTGGTGTTTCTGTTCTCCTGGCATATGGAGCTGAGTGTTCTGTGCAAGCATAGAGCAGGGCTTTGATGAAGGAGACAGTGGAGGACCATGATACCTTGGTTCACCTTTAGGAAGGTTCGATTCAGCTCCTTCAGTTCTAAGCAGCAACAAACTGGTCCCAAGTGTCTGTTTGCCTACCCTACTTTCTCTCCCCACTCCTCTTCTCATGCCCTTGAGACAGACCTTCTCCATAGTTTATATAAACCAGATGGGAACTTGAGCCTATGTTGTCTAAGCCAGGGAGGGTTAGACCTTGGATGCAGTCAACATAGGGAACAAATAAAGCACTTTCCCAGGAAATCCTCTCCTAGAAAAACTAGATTCTCAATAGAACCAAACCAATTTTATTAAAATATTTATTAACATGGACTGATGACTGATTACTACTCCATCATAAAAAAACAGGGTAAAAAGTTGGGAGAACAGATATAAAGATATTTCACTTAAAGGAAGGAAATATTTATGTTCTCGTTGAATACTGAAAAAAAAAAGCAACTATAAGGCTTATATGTCATATGATTACCCTCTGCCAAAAGAAATTTAAAGTTTTGTTTCAGCTTTTCTATGAACCCTGAAGAAAACATTGCAATAAAAACGTTTCATAAACACATTTGTTAATTCTAATTTGTTTTCTCTCAAGGCTAATAGGCTTTCTAAAGCTTTTGTTCCCTTAATTATGGTACAACATGACTTATACTGTGTATGCTGAGTTACTATGGTTACTCTGAGGCCATGACTTATGACCTTTAAATATTATTGTCAGGCAGCCAAAGCTCCTTCACTCTTAAACCAGTAGTTTTGTTTCAGGCATTATTAAAAGAAGGTAGCTACAAACAGTACTTTTTTCTTGCCTATTTGTGGCACATCTGAATATGCACATGTACTCAATTTTTTTGGCTTGCCTTCATTCAGTGACCAAATATTAATTTCTTGACAAGGTATAGTCCTTGTTTTCTGGGAGTTGTCACTGAGAAACGCAAAAACATAGGGAGACAAATAATTGTACACGTCATGAAATGTAATAAGAACTATAAAAGACAGACATCCAAAAACTGCTTGTGGACACAGAGGCAAGAAATAGTTCTGACTAATAGGACCAAAGAGGCTTCAGGGGAGGCAGCCTTTGAGTCCTGGTGTGAAGAATAGGCAAGATTTTAACAAACAGAGATGACAGCATGAACATTCTGGTCAGAGGAAACACCTAAGAAAAGGATAAACACATTCCCTGGAACTAGGGATAGTACATTTAGTGAAAATACCAGTTTTGTGAGTTACATTGATAGAAGACAAAATCAGTTAGAAGGTAAAAGGGCCCACTTATTAAGGTTGTTGTCTTGTTCAAAGCATTTGTTGTTTTGCCCAGCAACTGTAATGATCAAAAGTGTGTTTTCCATTTCATGATAAAGAGGTACTGTCAAGTAGAAAGCACCAAAGTACCAGGTTTTGCTAATCTAGGTATGGTGCAAGAAAAGCAATTACATCTCTCAAAACCCCAGTGTGTCCTTCCACTAAGTGGGAATTTAATTAATTTTGTTCAAGAGTCACTGATTACTTTGTGAACATTTTAAATGGTTTCAATTTTTTTAAAGTAAGAGACTTGTACAGAAATGAGAATAAAATAATACACTCCTCAGGGAGAGAGTAGGATAGAAAATAATAAAAGTACCCCAGTGTTGTAAAGTAAGACTTATTGGTTGGTAACAGCAGAATGAGACTTACTAAGCTTGGAGGCTTATTCATTCAACAAATATTTATTGACCATTCTAGCCCTCTTCAAGATGCTAAGGATAGGGTAACAAAAAAACAGCAGAAAAAAATTCCCTATCTTCAAGGAATTTATATTTTCTGTTAGGAGGCAACACAATAAATATAATAAACAAGCAAATTATATAATATGTTAGAAGGTGGTAAGTACTGCAGAGAAAAATCAAGCAAGGTGATTTGAAAGTATATAGGAGTGAGGAGTTCAATTTTAAATGAAGCGCATGTGGTGGGCATGCTTGAGAAAGGGATATTTGAGCAAAGAAAAGAAGGAAGTGGGAAAGAGCCAGGTGGACAAGTGTGGATGAAGTGTTCCAGGCAGAGGTGATGGAAGCACAGTGAGGACGCCAGTGTGACTCCAGTGTTTGGGAAGGGAAGGAGGGTATGGAATGGAGTCCTACGGTTGGTGGGAAGGCTGAATGGCAGAGAAATCTGTAGGACCTTGTAGGTCCTTATATGGGCTTTGGCCTTTATTCTGAGTGAAATGGAATCCTTTATTGGATTTTTTAGCAGAGGAGTGAAATAATTTTTCTATTTATTTATATTAATTAATTAATTAAGTTTTGGCTGTGTTGGGTCCTTGTTGCTGCACGCGGGCTTTCTCTAGTTGCAGCGAGTGGGGGCTACTCTTCATTGTGGCACACGGTCTTCTCATTGCGGTGGCTTCTCTTATTGCAGGGCATGGGCTCTAGGCACAGGCTTCAGCAGTTGTGACTTGCAGGCTCTAGATCGCAGGCTCAGTAGCTGTGGCGCATAGTTGCTCCGCGGCATGTGGGAATCTTCCTGGACCAGGGCCTGAACCTGTGTCCCCTGCATTGGCAGGAGGATTCTTAACCACTGCGCCACCAGGGAAGTCCCATCATTTTTCTTATGGATGATGTATATTGAAAATAGAAGGTAGGGGGCAAAGATGCAACCAGAGAGAGCCATTTAGGAGGTTAATGCAACAGTCCAGGTAAGAGCTGGATGGTAGCTTGAGGCTTGAACCATTTCGTTAACAACGAAGGTGGTGAAAATCGGCTGGGTACTGGATATATTATGACGGCAGAGCCCAGAATTTCCTGTTGGATTGGATTTGGGTTCTGAGACAAAACGGAAGGTCAAGGTTTTAGCCTAAGCAACAGGAAGGATGATGTCATCATCAACCGCGATGGGGAAGACTGCAAGTAGAGCAGATTTGGAGTAGGAATCAGAAGTTAGGTTTTAGAAATGTTGAAAGTGAGATGTCCATTAGACATCCTGGTGGAGATGTCAGGAAGGCAACTGAAAGAATGCATCTGGAATTCAAGGCAGAAGTCTGCCCTGGAAATCTGTATTGGGGAGCGATCAGCATATTGATACTATTTAAATCCCTGAAGTTGGAGGAGTTTACCAAGGGAGTGAATGTGAGTAGAGAAGAGAGGAAGCCCTGGAGCATGCCAATGTTGAGGGTTCAGGAAGAGGAGAAAGAACCATCAAAGGAAACTGAGAATGAGCAGCAAGTGGATGGGAAGGAAGCCTGGGGCCTTAGGATGTCCTGGGAGCCAAGTGAAGAAAGCATTTCAAGGAGGGGCTGTTGAACCATGTCAAGAGTTTTAAGATGAGTTGTGATACATGACCACTGGATACAGTAATGTGGAGCTCACTAGTGAATTCAATAAGTGCAGTTTCTGTGGAATGGTACTTGTGAGAGTCTGAATGGAGTGGTTTTAACAAAAAATAGGAAGAAGAATTAGAGACGGTGAGAATATAGTTTTGCTTTAATGGGGGTCAGAGTAATCAAGCAGAAACTAAAGGGTTAAGAGGGCTCAAGATGCAATAAATAACAGCATGTTGGTAAACCATTGGAAATGATCCAGGAGAGAGAGAAAGAGAAATTGATTGAGAAAAAGTGTAGAAGATAAAGAATTCCCTAAGTCTGCTGTTTCATAGGATATTCTTTCCTCTCTCTCCTTTTTTTTTTTTTTTTTTTTAGTTGAAATAAGATATTTTGCAGGTTTTCAGAACAGATTGTACTGTTTGGACTGCTTACTCTCAAGAGGACCTTTAAAGGCTATTTTATCTTCTTCAAGTAAAGTTTACATTCCCTAGTTCTGATTTCCTTTAGGAATGTTTAGAAAATGACATTGGGAGGAAACGCTTTAGAAAATATATCTTCAATGTTACAGCATAAAGATCTATTTGATGTGGGGTGTGTATGTGTGTGTATGAGTGTGTGCATGTCTGAAATAAAATTTTGGAATTCTGAACCCTTACTTTATTTCAGCACCACATCTGGAAGTTCAGAGTCAAATACACAACAAAGGAACAAAATATCGGTAAGAAACAAAGTTTGCATGAATTCCTTTTTTTAAAAAAGCATTAGTTAGTGAAACTAACTTCTTTAATTAATGTTGATATTTTCCTAATATAGTTTCACTTTCACATTTTACTAGTAAACATTTTAAAAATAAAACATAGAATGTTCTTTTTCAAGTAGAAGGAGGTAAAGTGGCCAGAGTGCCAACGAAGGGATGCTGCTGTGCAGGAGGGAAGTTGGTGTGGGGTGCCTGTCCCCATTTGTACTTGTGATCCCACACTGCTCTCTGTGGCCCTACACTATTGCAGACATCCTGGGTTACGTCAAAGTATTTGCCTGTATGTGAGGAAATTCTGGAATCAGACATGATATAGATTGGGTAACTCATCTTATTTGGTTTGTTTAGGCTTGGGTTTAAATCACAGTCTATTCCCGATATTCTCAGCTCATTCTCTTTCAAGTCATCCTGGGACAGCTGGGTCCTTTCTACAAAAGCCTCGAGTCCCTCTCGAGGCCTCAAATGACAACAGGGTAGGTTGGTGAGAAGTGTTGAAGCTGGGTGATAGGTTCATGGAGGCTCATTATACTAGTTCTCTACTTTTATGTAAGTTTGAGAATTTCCCTTTAAAAAGAAAAAAGTAAGCTCTCTATATGCCCTCGATTCAGTTTTAGTAAGTATCCCCTAGTCTCCACCCACAGACATTTCTGGAATAACTTTTTCAGCTTTAATGCAGAGGCAGTGTGGTATAGAAGAAAGACTGTAGGACTAGGAATTAGGCCCAAGTTTGCCACCTGCAAGCTGTGTGATGATACCCAAGTCATTTAAACTCTCTGAGCCTTGTTTTTCATTCATAGAGTGAGGATGAGACTTTAATAGTCTCTTCAGATAAGATGTTTGGGATGTGAAAATGGTTGTGAACATATCTACAAGTGTATAGGTATATAGCTGCTCAGAATCGATTCAATTCAACCAGGCTCCCCTGTGGACCACGGGACCTCACCTTTTGATTTCTCTGTTACTTTCTAGATTCAGCATTCTGCTTTTCTACTCTCATCCCACCCCCGCATCACCAGCTAAGAACATTTGATCTAGTGAGGTGCATATTCAGAATCTCACTTCCACACAATTATTTTTGTTCAAGGTTAACATCTCTTTTCTAAGAGTTCATTTAATCTGGCCCCAGACAGACTGGACATATATCTCAAACCTACAATAATTTTCAGGAAGAGGGTTTTTGGTGAAGAAGTATAAATCAAAGGGAAACAACTTAGATTAGTAGAATATAATTTTAATTAAAATTTTGTGTTCTAACTCTAGTGATAGTTTAGTATTATATTACTTTTTTGTCAGTGAGCTTTTGTTTTATATAGTGGATCTACTTACAATTCTGTTGGCCAAAGAAAGAGTGTCCCTCACTGGCACTATATGAAAACATGTTTTCTCTGGTTAGTTGGAACCCTTGAGCTAGTAGTTAAATTGGAGTTTTGGAAGAGGGAGACTTCAGCTCACCAATCTCGGTTTACTGCCTTTCCTCTAACAATGCTAATCAATTAGTGCCCTAGAGGTAACCCTCTCCCTGGCTGCCTAAGACACTGAAAAGGACAAGGTGTTAATTACTTCATTTAGGATTTCTGCCTAGGGCTCCCAATTAGCTTCCTGGAGCCCAGAATCTATCTCCTTTCAATTTACATTTCACATAGGTGGGAGCCCTGGGGCTTCAAGTAACTTGTTCTGCTCTAGTTACTGAATTCTTACATTTCTAAAAGAATGCATTTAGCTCGAGGTAGAGGTTAGGATTAGGGCCCTGAAGGCCATAGGACAGTCATGATTAGTGCTGCCTCCTTACCCCACGACCCCTTTTAAGTCTTGGAACTGAAAGACTGGTCACTCAGCAGAACAGATTCTGCTCCGTACCATGAGGAACCCAATTGCCGGTGGATCTCAGATGCCTCTTTTAAATAGCTGTGGTGAGTCTGGCAGAGAAGATTGGGATGAAGGATAAAAATCTCTTCAATTCTGTGAGGATATCGACCACCCAAGCAGAATGAAATACGCTCCACCTTTGTGGCATCCAGTCTCTGAATAATACCTTAACGTTTCGACTCTCCCAGTAAACTGTGCATTCTTCGAGCCTTTATTCATCTCTATGTCCCTGAGACAAAGTCCCTGATATCAAAACGGCATTTGAAATAGAACAAATGGACTAGGTGACTGGGAGATGCTGTCCCTCTGAATCCTTACAGCAGCAGACGGCGGTGGTTTCTAAGAATCATCACCGTTGTGTGGATACTTTTTTCTCCTCCTCTCCCTCCTTCCCTCTCTTCTGCTTCCTCCTCCATAAATATTATTATTACTATTATTGCTACTTTAGAAATTAAGAAATTTAGAGTAAGGGAGATTGAGGGAGAGTCCAGCTGTTGAGTGATGAATGAGTCATGTGCTGACTACAGAGTAAGAACCTTAAGAGATATAATCCAGTGAGAATTTACTTAGATCCACTTTTCAGGTGCCAGGTTGTCCCTGTTTATCTGGACCTTATACCTTTGGAGGATTAGAATATTATTTGAACCGTTGCCTTTGCTCCATTTTAACATCCTCAGACAGTGAACAGCTAGTGCTTATAAATCATCTCATTTGAAACTGTTTAGGAAATAAAAGTTCTATCGCAAGGAGGCGTGACCTGAACTGGATACCTGGCTCAGGGTTTCTCCCCTTGAACTATTCCTGAGAACTGTGACAAATAGAAATGAATGATGTAAAAACACCAGATGATCTTTGGTTATGTGGAGTGGCACATCCAAAAATGAGAGTGTGGGTATGAATTCATTAATGCTAGAATATGTATGAAGTATTTCACTCATTGTGCAAAAACTAGGCTTGTTATAAAACCTTATAAGCCATTTAGTGTTCAAGTTGTAATTCAGTGACGGCTTCATTAAAGAATTATTATTTTAAGTGCCAAAAATATTAAAGCACTTTAAAATTTTAATTTGTAAGGTCAAACTCATAGCACACTATATAGGAAGTCAGCTTTATAAAACAACCTTAGATTAGCTAAAAAATATTACATTTGATAAACTGGGAAATGCAAACAATGCCTTAAATTGTGTCAAATTATATAACTTACGTTCTTCTAGTACTTGGTATAATATAGCATTATTTTTTCAGGAAGTGTATATTTGGTCACATTTCTGATATTTCTAAACTTTAGCATTCTGAAATGGCTTTCAAAAGATTCTTCCCTTTGATGAGCAAACTTTCAAATCATTAGTGAATTACAGTTGTTAATATATCACTTGTGCTTTAAATGAACATTTTAAATCATTTAAAGGAGACGTTCCTATTTATCTTAAAATGAGATCAATATAGAATTACATTTCTGTGTATATTTAAATATAAAGATTTGTTGCCATTGAAAGAAATAGGTTATTTATTTTGCCACTCTAATAGGTAAGAAATATCTCAGAACTTTTTGTTTTGGGTTTTGTTTCTTTTCTTTCTTTTCCTTTCTTCTTTCCTCCCTCTCTCCCTCTCTCCCTCCCTTCCATCCTTCCTTTTTCACTCTCCTCTCCTCTCCTCTCCTCTCCTTCCTTAAGCATACGTGACAAATTTAAGGTGTACAACTTGATGGGTTTTGACATATGTGTACACACGTGAAACTGACATCACAGTCAAGATAATGAAACTTTCCATCACTCCCAGAAATTTCTCACGCTCCTTTGTAATCCCTCTCACCCACTTCTTCCCACCTCATTTCCAAGGAAGCACAATCTGTTTCACGTCATTATATATATTATTTTGCATTTCCTTGAGCTTCATATAAACAAAGTCATACAGTATGTACCCCTTTTACTGACGTCTGTCACTCTGTAAAATTATCTTGACATTCACCCATGTTTTAGTGTGTATAAATAATTCATTTTTATTGCTGAACAGTATCCTGCTGAACTGAATGTACCAGTTTGTTTATGCCTCTACGCGCTGACTGACATTTAGGTTATTTCCAGTTTTTGACTCTTTACAAATAAAGCTGCTATAAATATTCATGTACAAATCTTTGTATGGACATATGCTTTTTTTTCTCTTGGGTAAATACCTAAGAATGAAACGGCTGAATCACATGGTAGGTGTATTTTTAACTTTCTTAAAAACTGTCAAACTATTTTCCAAAGTCATAGTATCATTTTACATTCCCACCAGCAGTGTATGAAAGTTTTAGTTCATCCACATTCTCTCCAAGGTCAGCCTTTTAAAATTAGGCATTCTAATAGGTGTGGTGGTATCTCATGGTGGTTTCAATTTGCATTTTCTTAATAATTAATGGTGTTTGAGCATCTTTTCATCTGTTTATTTGCCATCCTTATATCTCATTTGGAGAAGTATCTATTGAAAGGTTTTGTCCATTGTTAAGTTGTACTGTTTGTTTCTTATCATTGGGTTTTGAGAGTTCACGTGTGTTTTGCAGGTATTTTCTCCAGTCTATGGTTAGTCTTTTCACTTGCTCAATAGTGTCTTTAGAAGAGCAAAAATTATTAACTCTGATGAAGTCTAATTTATCAATTTGTACTGTCATGGATCATGCTTTTGCTATATGATCTAAGAAATCTTTGCCCAAGATCACAAATATTTTCTTTTTTCCTCCAGAAGTTTTACAGTTTTAGGTTTTACATTTAGATCTATGATTTACTTTCAGTAATTTTGCTTGATGATGACTAACAGCTGAGTCTATCACCAGACATTTCCCTCCGATGAAGGCACTCCATTGCCCCAAAGTCATCCCCCTCCATGGAATCAACCTGCATCCAATAACTGGTTGATGCAGGGCTGCAGAACCTGGCCGCCTTCCTTTGAGGACAATTCTGAAGAGCCAGCCCAGCTCCAGGACTCCCCTGTGGAACCGGCTGAGGCTGCTGTTGCATTCCTGCTTCTTTCCTTCCTTTATAGGTGTTGCCTCCAAGAACCATTTCCAGTAAGCCCTCTGTAGCCAGATCTCTCAGTCTGTGTCCCAGGGACTCTAACCCCATAGAATAACAAAATCAGAACAGGTCTACCTGAATGAATGAGGTTTTGGGAATGGAAATTCATAGGAAATGCAAAGCAGCCATTGTGCTGTCACTGAGGGCAAGACAAAAGACTCCCTTGGTGGCAGAGTGGTTAGGAGTCCACCTGCCAGTGCAGGGAACATCGGTTCCAGCCCTGGTCCGGGAGGATCCCACATGCTGCGGAGCAGCTAGGCCCGTGTGCCACAGCTACTGAGACTGCGCTCTGGAGCCCGTGAGCCGCAGCTGCTGGGCCTGCGTGCCACAACTACTGAAGCCCGTGTGCCTAGGGCCCGTGCTCGGCAACAAGAGAAGACACTGCAGTGAGCGGCCTGCACACCGTGGTGAAGAGTGGCCCCCGCTTGCCACAGCTGGAGGGGGCCCATGAGTAGCAACGAGGACCCAATGCAACCAAAAAAAAAAAAGTTGTAACGTTCATTTAATCTAAAATTTTTTCCACAAAAGAACATGAATAGTATAGAAATCGAAACTTTACTTCTAGAGACATCTGCTAGTTATCTAGATAATATCTAACATTACAAACATTACTGTATCTGGGCAGGTAATGTTATCTCCCCAGATGTTAGGACTTGAGATGTTAGCTGGAGTTTCTACACACTGTTCAACCTCTCATATAACTACTTTCATATTGAGATCTTGCCATAAATGAGGGGCTGATCCAACATAATGCTTTCCTGCTCCCATCCCACTGTTGTCCCTATACAATCATCTCAAAGTTCACCTAGTTTAATAGTGTAAATTCTATAAGCAACAACTTCAACAGAGAGTTCAGGTCAAGCTGTACATAGAAAGGTAGTAGCAATGGAATCATTGGTGAGAAATATATTTTTTCCTTTGGCTACTATCAAGAAAGATCAAAACTTCATTAACATTTTGGAAGGTTATCCATTGTAATTGGCTAATGACTTATCTTAATATTTTATTTTTCTGAGTAATTTATTTCTTCTTCACAATACCCATCCAAGATGGGAGGCAGAGGGACTCTATTCATCATAGTTACTAATGATGTTAGTAATCAGTTACTTAGTCATAGTTACTAATAAACTATTTACTATGGTAAATAGTTACCAATGAGTTATTCTGGATGGAAGCTTCACCTGGGAGTGCACTTCTGCAATCCGGGCAGGCAGCAGTGAGAGGAGGGGCCAATTGCACAGAGAGTGCTCAGCCCAGAAGTTACACACACCACTTTTCCTTCTTTTCCATTGGTCAAAGAAGTTGCGTGGCCAAAAAGAACTTCAAAGGACTGGGCAAGTGAAATCGTACCATGTACCTAGGAGAATTTTCAGAAATGTATTGATGGACAAAGGTTACAGCAATATAAAATTAGGTATAAAGAAAGAAAATAATTAAACCAAAGAAAGCAAAAGGTATAGATAGATACAAAATAAAAAGATTACCTCCAGAATTTCTCATTTTAATAATAAGTTCTATTTAACTTGAGAACAGAGGCCATAAAAAAGATCTTAGCTGTTTAAAATAAGATTGGCCAAAGAACTAGAAAGTGTCTTTTAGAAGATGATCCTTCATAAGCGATTAGACAAGATGACCCATTTTGTTTTCAATTCTTCTGATAGAGTAAATGTGTAAGAAACAAAAGGTCCTGTTTTCACATGCAAATGTATCCCTTTATTTCTTTTTTAAAATGTCAACAGGCAAAGGAATTTAGAAAACATGTGGCACCGAATCAGATTGTTTACAGATAGATTGTTTTTCAGAATTTCCCCAAGAGGCATCAGTGGTGCAAAGGACCTCTATAAACTGAAGCATTTGAGTGTCTGCAAATTTGTTTCGTCAGATGCCCATTATGTTTTTTCTCTATTTGGCTTCTTCAAATGGCAAAAATTTCCAAACAATAGGCATTATTTGGGGAAAGCATGGTAATTTGTTCTGTGTAGTGCTGACACTTTTTTTCTGTGAGGTTGGAAACATTGAGAAGTTTGTGTATATACACAAAAGGAAGGAAGTTTTGAAATGTAAAACGGAGACAGAATTTAAATGCATATATAACTATATAAAAGTTAAATATATTATATTAGTCGAATGCAAGGGTTACTCTGAATTAATATTGTGGATAAACTCAAATTTCATGTATAATTTGCTCATTTTCTGAAACCTGAATGTTTAGATCAGAGGAAGACAGGGCAACGGAAGAATGTGTTTTGGGGACCATGTAGTCAATCAGTCTGAGTATGAGAGCACACTTCAATTGCTGTGGTCTGAAGAAAAATATTTCCCCTAACTTCCACATTTCCTTGAGAGAGAATATCCTCCCAAGCGGCTAGGACAGTTATTCAATCTAGCCTTTCCCAAAGGAGTAAGTCTACCTTTGGGAGGCTCTCTTTGGATGCTTGGAGAGAAATTGGAAGAGAGTGGGGTGACTTGGGAGTGAGAAGCACAAGGATGCGGGCTCTCAGGCATAAAGCGTGGCTTCTGGCTTCCCTCAGTCTCATCAGGCAGATTGGATAACATCAGCTTAATTTGTTTAGATAGATTTGTTAAACTGAAATTTGCTGCTGGGAATAATAGCCCCACGTCCTCATGTCAATAGCTGAACTGTTTATGTTAGGTTAGGTAACAGAGTGAATCAGTTGTTTCAAAGTATGTCTAACAATTTGAATCAATGTGTGATGTGTTATCTGTACTTAATGAGGTTCAGAGAAATGGAGCTTTCTCCAAGTTTTGATTAGAGTTTACTTCTTCAAAAATTTCACTCTCTTCTTGAACAAAGTTATGCATTAATGCACAAAGATGAAAAGATAATTGAGTCTCTGGAAATTCTATATCTCATAAGAATATGTACCACTATTCCAACCCATATAGGAAGAATTTATAAATATTCAAAGTAAGTATTAGAACATATTTATAGCGTCTATTACAACATAATGTCCTTCATATATTAAGGTCTCATATAAATCAATGAGGAAAAGATTAGCCCTTAAATTGGAAATGGACAAAGGACACAAATTACAATTTATAAGAAGACATGCAAATATCCAATAAGATGTCCAAGCTTGCAAGTATCCAATAAGATGTCCAAATAGAAAGCAAAGAAATAAAAAATTTTAAAACTTAGATATCATGTTTACCTGCAATTTTGACAGATATAAAAAGTACTGAAAATATCATTATTGGCAAGGGTGTAAGAAAAGTCTGACTCTCATGTACTGTGGTGGGAGGATGAATTTGGGGGATGTAATCTTAAATATGTATCAAGTATATATTCTTTAAAATCCAGTAACCACTTTTTCCATTTATATTAATAAAAAACAAGTTCACAAAGATGCATAAATAATGCTTATTACAGGGTTGTCCAATAGTATGGAAAATTGCATATACACATAATAAAATTTATTGTGACCATTGAAAGTTATGGTAATTTTTAAAATTACAATTTGTGGAAAATGACATTCATTATTATTCAAATATAGTTACCTATGATATACTGTTAACTGAAAATGATCATAATTTAACCATATATAACCATGTAGAGTATGAATCAATGTTTTATATGTTATGCATCTTCAGGTACACACACACAAGTCTAGAAGATTATACACCAAATATGGTGTCCTAGTCTGTTCAGGCTGCCATAACAAAATACCACAGACTGGGTGGCTTAGAAAACAAACATTGTTTTCTCACAGTTCTGGAGATGGGAAAGTCAGAGATCAGGTGCTAGCATGACTGGGTCCTGGCTTGCAGATGGTTGCCTTGCTGCTATATCCTCACATGGGTGAAAGGGTGAAGGAAGGAAGGGAGGGAGGAAGGGAGGGGGAGGGAGAGAAGGTGACACAAGGAGAGAGCTCTCTGGTTTCTTCTTATAAGGTCATTAATTTCATCATAAGGATACCACCCTGCTGACTTCATCTAAACCTAATGACCTTCCAGAGGCTCCATCTCCTAATACTATCACATTGGGAGTTAGAGCTTCAACGTATGAATTTGAGGGCACCTGGAACACACACATTCAGTCCATAGTAACATGTGGTGATCTCCGCATGTAGGAGATAACATGTAGGATTCTGGATGATTTTCGCTTCCATTTTTATACCTTTTATATTGTCTGAATTTGAGGGACATAATATATTGAAAAGTCACGGCCCAGTGATGGTGCTCAATACATGTCTTTTTTCCCCTTCTCCTCTCTCATCCTTATAATATTGAAGTCCACTTATCTGAACATCTCTCCTCCCTTTCTCAACCTTTTTCACATTATGAGTTCCTGGAGGGTTGGGAATTTGATGAATTCACCTTTATCTCCAGGATTTAGCTCTGGACCTTACATATGAAAGGCACTCAGTCAATATGTGAGAGATTCTCATGTGTTTGTTATTGAAGAGCTGGACACATTTGTCAGTTAGGGAAGAAAATGCTCTTAAATCATACATTTAGTGTAAACGAAGATTAAATTGTAAAATATTTTAAAATTAAATGTAGTTCAGAAACATTCTTTGGCAAGGAGTAAGCCCTGTTTTGCCTGCCTCAAATGCCTAAGAAAAATGCTATAAATTCTAGAATAGTCTGCTTTCCCTAGGGGCTATTTCTACTTGGAATCTTTCTTAAAAAAGAAATATCTGTGTCCATGGTGGTGACTATATTCTGAATCCTATTAATTTTTCTCCTTTTGAATAAAGCAGCATTTGGCCTTGTGCCTTCAAATGTGTTCATACATTCTTTTCTGATAATCACATTACTGAAAATATACAAAAAGTCTCCCATAATACCTTTCTTTGTGACTGCTTAACATGTAATGCCGAGATCTAAATGTTCTGATCTCAGAACTGCTTTGTGGTAAAAACAAACACAAACAAGCAATCTAGTACCCATAAGGTAACTTTCAAATTACTCAAGTTCTTAACTCTTAGTATACTAGGAAAATAGTCATCATCACTGACTAGTTGAATTAAATAAACCCCCCTAAATTTTTTATTTTTAAAATCATTTTCAAATAATTTACAGAAGAATAAAGATGTAGGTTTAAAAAAAAACCTCGTTAGAATTTTGATCAGAATTTAAACACAGCAAATCTATTTGTTACCAAGTAAAACTTTTGGCACATAAATGTTATAAAATATGGCAGAATGCTGTCACACATCCCCTTAACAAAAGAGAAAAGTCCAAGTTCTTGTCACAAAATTCTGTGTGATATAGCCTGTCTTGTATGAGAATACCCTATTTCCTTTTTTGTCCTTAGAGGTATGTTTTTCACTTACTGATTCATGACTTTGAGGACATTCATCTAAGTCTCTCGGTAGTCATGACCTGAAGATGCATAGTCTATTTCACTTACATGATTAATTCCACCACTTAGAGCTGCACTGTTGAATAGAAATATGTAGTTTAAAAGCCATATATATAATTTAAAATTATCTAGTAGCCACATTAAAAATTTAAATAAACAGATAAAAGTAAATTGTAATAATATATCTTATCTATCCTAATATATTCAAAATACTGTCACTAATATGTAATCAGTACAAAAATATATTGAGATCTCTCATATTCTCATATATTGTTATACTAAGCCTTCAAAATCTCGTATCTATTTTATACTTACAACACATCTCAATTCAAACCAACCACTTTTCAAATACTCAAGGCCACATGTGGCTGGTGGCTACTGCATTGGACCATGCTGGTCAAGAATGCTACTGTTCACATTCACCTTCTGATTTGTGTAAGAATTGTGAAATGTATGTCTCTGCCAATTTTCTTGTCTTTGGGCATTATGGATGAGAAAAGAGAATTCAGCATGCTCAACTACATTAATGAAAGAAAAAATGTGCTATAAAAATGATGTTTCACCAAAAAAAAAAAAAAAAATGATGTTTCGCTAGTGGAGCCCGTGTTTTGAGGGGGAAGGGAAAGAGATGGGGTGGGGTGACAACCGGGTGAATTTTCTGACTGAAGGCCATGCTGTGATGGTGTAGCAAAGAGTCCCTCTGTATAGGAAATAGACACTGAGAGGTTCAGGGTGATGGGGCATAAGGGCACAACATAACTCACAGGGAAAAAGAAAAAGTTCTCTGTATTCCAACTGCTCTCTAAGTGTGTTATTTGTTTCAAAATTTAAAATAAAGCAAATTTAAAAAATGGTGTCTCCCCTTTTGTACCTTGAAAGGTGACATCATGCTTTTGACAACACAATAAGAAATTGAAGGATGATTATTAATTTTACTAAGTCATAGTTAGAAATACTCAATGAATAATGATAAAAAATAACTCCTAGGATGATTAAGTAGCAATATATTTCAAATATAGGGAAAACAAGATCACTGAGATCCCAGAATATATCTTGGATTATATAAAAGGCTCCAATGGATCTGTATGATAATTATAAGATAGAATGAGTTTTATTCTATATAAAAGAAAAAATATGTATATATGTGTGTGTGTGTATATATATATATATATATACATAGTTTGTAAGACCTCTAAGAAAGAATAAAAGACATGAAATATAGATTTTTATGAAGAGAATGGCTCAAAAAAAGAAACTCAAAACTAATTTGGGTCCAATAAACTCTGATGGTATACTGAGGGTTAAATTTCACTAATTAAACAGTATGTGAGGAAAAATTTCAGAGATCCATTTTTTAAAAGTCCTTCTTTCCTTTTCCATAAGCATCTATTTCACATGACAGCTTTTCTGAACTTTTCTCCTCAAAAGTTCTTTAGAAAACTTTTTCCTTTAGCCCTAGTCCACACCCCTCTTGCTCTTCTTTAATCTCCCCCCTTTCATCTCAGAAGCCCCCAAAACCACATCTACCAAGAAAGTCAAGAAAAAGAAGAAATGGAGCAGACCAAGTATAAACCCTATTCAGCAGGCAGAAGAGGGTACAGGTTGTGCCCTCTCCTACTACATTTTTGAATTTTTGCTCTTATACTTAATTATTTACTTTTCCAACAAGGAGTAACCAGGCTAGGTGTGGCTGCATGATGCCAAGGCCACCAGAGATTCTAAGAGTTTTTGTTCCTTATGATCAAGAGCTCAGGCTCTTTCCAAAGCTGTGAGCTCCCAGAAGCTACACCACAGACTCATAAAGTCTAGAGCTTAAAAAGAAGATTAAAAACAAACAAACAAACTTTCTTCTGTGGGTCAGGCATTATGCTCAGCATTTTTCTGCATGACCACATTTAATCAACACAGCAGCCCTCAATGAGTTAGTCTTTCTTCCATTTGTAGAGGGGAGGAAGTGGAGGCTCAGGATAATTAAACTACTTGCTTAAAATCACGTGAACAACAAGTAATAATCAGTCAGATTTGCATGTGAAACCAAAAGAACCCATTCCAGTTAGTATTAAGGAGAAAATGGATTTCAGAGGATCCCTAGGAGAGTCAGAGCATCAGTCTTGGAGACTATACTCAGCTTCCCTTCCCTAGTGGAGGACCTATTACTGCCACCACAGGACAAAGGCATCACAGCCCTACTACTACCCCTGAGTATGAGAGGTTACTTCTAAGTCTTCTGTCACTGCATCCTCTGAAAACAGAATGACCCTGTCGACCTGGCCAGATTCCATTCTATTTGGCACCTTTTTCATATCACTCTAATTTATACTGAATTCTTAGGCTGGTGTGTCTGATTGGGGGAGGCTGAGTCACATGCCTATGACGTGATGCAAAGGAGGCTGGAAAAGGAGTTCCTGGTTTATACTTCAGAGAGATGGGATTCATGAGATGGGAAATACTGCAAACAGGGAAAGACATAGCATGACAAATGGCCACCGCCGAGTGCAAGATGAATTAGAAGTAATGATCTTCTCATTTCACAGGCGAGAAAACTGAGTCCCACTGAGTAAGCTCTGCCATCTTCTCTGATACTTTGGCCATGCCTCTTAGTAATATTTTGACTGGGAGACCTTAAAAGAAGTGGAAACTTACAGCAAAAAAGAGCTCTCTCATCTGTCCTGCTCTTACCTTATCACATTGGAATGTACTATGGAAATTGTGGCTGAACTTTTATCTGATCCAGAAAGATGCATAACACATTTCTCTTTCAGATCTTGGTAAAGAGGGCAGTCTGAGCAAATGTCAGGCTGGGTTGGGGGAAGGGGAGATTGATCATGGAAAATGTTTCTCATGGAACATCAAGTTCAACTAAGGACTTCCCTGCTAGGTTTTGGGAACCGCATCATTAGAGTCTTTAAGTTTTTATCATTACAGTTAAATTTTTGGACTTTTTTTAGAAGTTTACTTATTTGGAGCCTAAAATTCACCGGCAGACAAAACATTACTTTCACTTTGAATAATGTCAATCATAAATCATTTGTTCTTTATGACACACAGAATAGCAAAAATTTATTCACAAAACTAAGTTTGAAAAACTTCAGTTTGGGCAATAAAATTCCATCACCTTACTCATAAGCTGACCTGAAAATCCTTCTTCCTACAGGCATGTGCATTAACTAAAATACTGGGATACAATGGGAGAATGAAAACATTGTTGGTCAACATGTCAAAGTATTCAAAATCTAAACTTATAAATGATGTGGAGAAAATAAGCAATCCTGTCACAAAAAACTCAGTTATACAAAGCATTAACTTTATAAACAGGGAAAGTCTTTGCATTATTATATGTCCCACTAAATCAAAATTTAATTTAAAACAACTAGTATTTTTTGAATTTTTTTTAAATTAAAGGAATCAAAATCTTTCTCTTCAGTAAGAGTGCCTTACTATGTTTTTTCCTTTTCTTAAATTTCATAGTTTTTATTATGAGCAGTCTTTTTTTTTTTAATTCTTTCTCACAGCAGTCCTGTGACGCATAGGTAGAGTAGTTGAATTAATTTTAGTATTGACTAATTCCTCCACTCCATAATTTATCTGCTCTATACATTTGTTTTATAAGTTATTTAAAAATTCTTAATTGTGGTAAAATATGTGTAACATAAAATTGACCATTTTAACCATTTTTAATTTGTAGTTCAGTAGTGTAAGGCATGTTCACATTTTTGTGCAACTTATCTCCAGAAGGTTTTCATTTTGCAAAGCTGAAACTCAACACCTATCTATTAAATAATAAGTCTCCATTTCATCTTCTCCTTTATTTTTGTAAAAAATAAAAATCATTTTTCTGGGACCTAATTAAACTTAAAAGCTTCTGCACAGCAAAGGAAACCATAAACAAAATGAAAAGACAACCCACAGAATGGGAGAAAACATTTGCAAAAGAAGCGACTGACAAGGGATTAATCTCCAAAATACACAAAGAGCTCATACAGCTCAATATCAAAGAAACAAACAACCCAATCAAAAAACGGGCAGAAGATCTAAATAGACACCTCTCCAAAGAAGACATACAGATGGCCAAAAAGCACATGAAAAGATGCTCAATATCATTAATTATTAGAGAAATGCAAATCAAAACTATAATGAAGTATAACCTCACACTAGTCAGAATGGCCATTATCAAAAAATCTACAAACAATAAATGTTGGAGAGGGTGTGGAGAAAAGGGAACCCTCCTACACCATTGGTGGGAATGTAAATTGGTACAACCATTATGGAGAACTGTATGGAGCTTCCTTAAAAAACGAAAAGTAGAACTACTATATGATCCTGCAATCCCACTCCTGGGCACATATCCACAGAAAACCATCATTCGAAAAGATACATGCACGTAAATATTCATTGCAGCACTATTTACAATAGCCAGGACATGGAAGCAACCTAAATGTCCATTGGCAGAGGAATGGATAAAGAAGATGTGGTACATATATACAATGGAATATTATTCAGCCATAAAAAGAACAAAATAATGTCATTTGCAGCAACATGGATGGACCTAGAGATTGTCATATTGAGTGAAGTAAATCAGACAGAGAAAGACAAATATCATATGATATCGCTTGTATGTGGAATCTAAAAATGGTACAAATGAACTTATTTACAAAACAGAAATAGAGTCAAAGATGTAGAAAACAAACTTATGGTTACTGGTGTTGGGGGGAAGGAGGAGAGGAGGGATAAATTGGGAGACTGGGATTGACATATACATAGTACTGTATATAGAATATATAACTAATAAAGACCCTCCTGTATAGCACAGGGAACTCTTCTCTCAATACTCTGTATGACCTATATGGGAAAAGAACCTAAAAAAGAGTGGATATATGTATATGTATAACTGATTCACTTTTCTGTATACCTGAAACTAACACAACATCGTAAATCAACTATACTCCAATTAAAAAAAAATTAATTAATTAATAAAAAAAAAGAAAGCAGCAAATGTTACAAACATTGAAGCAATTAGAACAATGGGTCAGGGTATTCACAGAGGGGAAAATTCTGTTTTAATGTCTCTGGAAACATACTACCAATGTTTTGATAGATGCCTATAGCACGGATAAAACGTAAGACAAATTGTTCATAAAATCACATAATATATAACATTTTAATACCTGCAAACATCTGAAATACATTCAATAATTCTAATGTAAGTGCTAATCAAAGAGGAATAATCAAAGGCCAGTCACAGTTCTCAAGATATTTGGCATACAACTTGATGATTAACCAAGAACCACAGGAAGTACCAAGTGCTATTTGTTTTTGTTTTAGAAACATCCAACACTGTCTAATTCAAAGTTACTCTCCCTGCTCCCAGTGATTTTAGAACAAACCCAGTCTAAATTGATTTACTGGGGAAGATCAATCCGCAGATATTCAGCAAGCAGAAAACACAATATTCATGGGCCCATACTGCCGGTACAGAAAAAATGACAACATAAGACAATGTACACAAAGTTGCTGACTTTAGCCCTAGAGTTTCAAAGAGATCATCTGAAGAAATGAAGTCGTTACTAATGCTTAATTGCTAGTGTCATCTCTGATGTCAAAAAAATGCTTTTTTCCTCTGACAATAAAAAACGGGAAAGAAAAACATTATAAGTACAGGATAAATCACGTGAAAGCTCTGTGAAAAGCTTACTTACCCCCGGTGTAAAGAGCTTCACATCAAAGGCAAATAAATTGAAAAAGGTTATCAGCTATTTATGCTGTTTGTGGCAGACCCTGTTAGCTGCCTACCCAACCTCTCTTGTCATCTCTTCCTTGCTAATAAAATCTTTATTTGGATGTTTATAATGAACTCAGGTACAAGAAGTAAATCATGATTTATACATAAAAAATAAAAAAATAAAAATTATTTTTAATAGCAAATTACCTTGCTATGTCCTTTCTCTTTTTTTATTATGAAAGAAATATATTCTCATTATTAAAATCTTTACTTCACCGTCAGCAGGATGGGTTAGCACTAGTTGCTGTGTAGTTCAGTTACAAGAAGCAGGCTTCCCTGGGAAGGTAGGCCACTTGCTCTGCTCTCCAGAAGGAAGAGCCATTTTGTTTCTTTTGAGTTTGGAGTATGTCTCTAGGAAGAGAAGATTATTCGTTTGTTCATCTGCATGATTTACAGTAGAGGCACCAAGAACATATTAATACTCTCATTCATTAATATTTGGTCTTTTATTTTAGAATAAAAACTAAAGGTGCTGGAATACACTATTCCCTCTAAATAAGGAATTCATAATTTGGGCTACATGAATAGCACTGAGAAAAACACTTAAGCACCCAGAAAGTATAGGCAAAATAGTGTGCATGTGTGCTTATTGTGTGTGTGTGTGTGTACACAAGCATGTACATAGGCATTTTTTTTCCTAGTAAGAGAATTGACATATATCATCAGGTAGTCCAAGAGATTTGTGATGCCCAAAGTTTTAAGAAATCCACCCATAAAATCAAAACGCTGGAGGGCTATTTTAAGTCACAGAACAAATTCTGTAATATAACATGACCCCAAATTCAGGTGTCCTGTAACCCAGTCCTTGTTTTACTGTTAACTTTAACTGAAATGATGGAAGATACGAACTATTTACTAGGTCCTTTTCTCCTCTTATACTATTGGTTCACAGTCTGTAAGGAGTTATAAATCAATATTGTTTGAGATAGATCTGGAATATTTGAAAACAGGTTAGGACTGCCTCTTACCTCTTTCTAACATCTACCAGAATCCTCATCAAAGAGAAAAGAACAAGGCCCCAAAGCACAGAGCAATATTTTATGAGTGAGAATAAAAATAAAAAGATTAAATTAATCACCAAACTCTTGACATTCTTTTGATTTTTACATAAAACTAAATCCTAGGATTTTTGTATTGGAGAGAAATTCTAAACTGAGAATCTGGTGAGGGTATTAATCCTGTATGTCTGGTTACTATTTATTTCTCCATTGCTTAGCACAGTACCTGGCGAATAGTGAGCCCTTAATATTTTTTGAACTTAAATGAATTGAATTGCTTTGAATTGAACTAAAATGACTTGGCCTGTTAAGAGTTTCAGGTAAGTCATTATTTAAAGTTATTTTTGAAACTATCATATGTCACAGGGCCATTTCTCTTTCTTTAACTTCCTCACCAACAATCTTTTTATAAATTAAAATCTGAGTTAACAATTCCTTTCAAATACCTTTTTCATTTGTTCTATCGGTGATGCTATAGAAATGGAAAAGGAGTTAAATCTTTCACAGGGTAAAAGGTTGACCTTTACAAGTGTGGGTTTTTTCCTAGAATAACTATCTTGGAACTGTGCTAAAACAACTTGATACTGAATTCAGGTCCATCTTGGACTTAGTCCAATGGAATTCAGGGAATGTAGCTCTGGAATAGCCACCTGACAAAACAGTTAATGTATAATTTAACAGAGATCACTTAGATAGAGGGTCTCTACACTTTTAGATTTCATAAACTAGTAAAAATTTCCATCAAAAAATAATTAGGTTTAGTTTTTGTAAGACTGCCAATTTTTCTCAAGAAAAAACAGTAAAACACAAAAATTCCCATGTACTATCACCATCATTTGTTAAATACACATCCTCTTAACACCAAAATATATAGAATGAACATAAGCTCAGAATAAAGGACAGTCATCTAAATAGAATAAATTTGGCTTCATGAAAAATTCACAATGTCCTTTTCAAAAGTTAGCATTTATCATTTTCCTGCTGACTGGTGAAAATGTTATCACAAACCAACACTGATCTATGGGCTGGCATTTGGGAACCACTAATAGCATTAAACCCCTCTGGCCTGAGATATCTTTGTTGCCCCCTCCATTACCCACCCTCCACCCTTCCCCCACTCTGCTCTTTTCCAGGGAGCTGGTCTCTCTGCACTTCTTGTTGAAGCTCTCTTGCTCTCTGATTTCTCATTGGGTTCAGCCTGAGGAAGATAAAGACAGAAGTACAGCGGGTGAAAGGAGAGGAGGGTCAGGCTATTTATTCCACTGGTCCATCAACCACTACTGCCTGGGCACAGGTTGGCAGTGGCTGTATTTCTCTGCCCAAGGTCTCGGTTTATAACATGGCCCTCTCCCAAGCTCTCTTTCTAGATCCTGTGATAATGCTCTCCTATTACCTCTCCCCCTACTTCTTCAGGTCAAGGTAAGGCAAAAAGTATCTTTGCATGCAGGGTGTGTCTCACCATCCTTTGTTGACTTCCATAACCGTACCCATGCTCTTCCCTTCATCACACTGCCCTCAATCACTCCTTTGGAATGACCATCTGTTTTCTTCTGCAACCTGACCAGTGTATTCTTCATTTAAAGATGAAAAAACTGAGCCCCGAGAAGTGAAGTCCCAAAGTCACATAGCCCAAGACACACAGTCAGTGAGACTCAGGTGAGGTAAGGAACGTGTCCTTCCAGAATCCAATCAGAGTTCCCCTTAGTCAGTGCTCATCTGTCATCCTCCCATGACCCTCCCTTTCGGGGTCATATTGATGGGCACTTTCTACTTAGAAACCCTTTCCACTGGGCTTTGACAATAGTTGTAATTTGTTCAAGTTTTGAATTTAAATATCTTATTTAGTGATTAATGACACAACCCCAAACACAGAGGAATACTGTTTTCACTTGAATGGACTGGAATCAAGAGAACTGAGTTGTTAGATTGTTGCCTAAATAGAAATTGGCAATTTAACCTAAGAAACTATTGCAAATGCTAAGCACAGAAGGACATGAGAGTGATGAACTTTCCACTGTAAAATGAATTCTGATCACCAGAGACTGAGGGAGGAATGGAAAAAGTCTGCCCGGAGGTAAGGGGCTAGCGTGGGCAATATGAGTAGGTCATAGAGGGAAGTTTAGGGCCTTCGGCGCTTGTCAAGCACTGGGAAAGATGAATGGACCACGGTAATAAATAGGGGAGACATCAAGCAGGAAGTTTGTTGCAAAATGTGTTGAAAGCGTGTTTTACCTGGCGGGAAGTTACCGCACTACGGGGCAGGGGCTGCTGCTGGAACCCTGCACGATAGATGCTCCAGATTGCTAGAAACATTTAATTGTCTTCAACTGACTCATGTCAAGTTGCTCTTGTGTAAAGGTGGAATTTGCCATAACCACACCATTATTTAGCAATCTTGCTTTTAAAGAAATGCACCCACATATTTAACATATTAACTTTGTTCTAATTGCATACTTGACTGAATTTCTCACTGCTGTGGTTTGATCGTTTGCTGTTACAAAAGGGCCTCTATGGGAACTTTCTTTTACTAGGGTTTAAAAACAAGTTAGAAAGTTTTAATATCAAATGATTCCCTTAAAAGAATTAGGAGAATAGAATTATTCAAAATAATATTAATCGAGCACTTCATCTGTCCAAGCATTTACCCGATTTACGTCACTTAATCCTCACATCAGCCCTGCCGTCATCACCCAACGCCACGGCCATCTCCTTGCCCTCTGCTACGCTGTCTGGCACTGGCCTTGGCAAGTGGACTTTCTCTGGGGCTCTGATCCTTGTCAGTGTTCTAAGCCAGATGCAGGGGAAGTATTGCTCAAAGGAGTCACTGTTACAGCCTCTCAGCGTGAAGGACCGCTCTATCTGGTGCAGTCCCCTTCTCTGACTGCTGAGCCTTCAATCAATCAACAACTCTTTATTGAGCTCCTACTAAATGCTCAGTGCAGCGACCAGTCTAACCTCTGCATTCAGGCACCTTTCTAAGTGCCGCACGTGGATTCAGAGGGATGTGGATGATCTGGACGAATCAGAGACCTTGAACCAGTCCTGAAGGGCGGAAGGGATTTGTTTGGCTGAGAAAGAGCAAGATCATTGTAAGACAAAGAAATAATGACTTAAAAATAAGAAAGGGGACAATGAAAAGGTACTGAGATGGGTTAGAGAAATAAGAAAAATTAACTTAGAACAAAGAGTAGATTTTCCTCCAGATTCTCAAATGAGGAAACATTGCAGCTAAAAGAAAATCTACTCTTACAATTTTCCATAAGGTTTGTCAATTAGTAGACTGTCAACTTTAACACACATGCATAGTAATCTAGTGTCTTTACTGTAACCAAAAAGTTTATAGAATTATTAATATTTTGTAATATTCTTTTACTTTGATCATCTTGGTTATCTTAGATACATGCACTTAGATTACTGATGGATATTTAGGTAGAACATTTTAGGACAAAGAGTAGAAGTTAAAAACTGGAATACCCACTTGAAGTGCTGCAATTTACCATTTGGAAATCCACAGACACAGGTTCAATCCCCAAACACCTATATATATCATATGTTTTCAGTTTTGATTAATATAATTCACTCTTCCATTACTTTAACCACCAAGACAGTTTCATGTTCATAAGAAACATAAATCAATTTATGTACTGTGTGTCCACATGTGCCTGAGGGAGAATGAACTTCAGGGTATAAATCCTAACTTTCTGCTCTCGTACCACTGCATCCTGCAAAACTGGGGCAAGGACTGACTACACCTAACTGTTTAGAGTCCCTGAAAACACACACCTACCTCCAAAACTTCCAACGCCAGGTATTTACTTATTTGCGAGATTATTCTTGATTTAATCTGTATTCCTTTGGTTAATGGAGGTTGTCTCCTATTAAAAAGTGCTTGACTTTGTTTAGGCCATTTTTTCTCCAGTGTAGATACATTCATGGCTCTTCCCCTTAAAGGAGAGGGGGACAGAAAGGCAAGCCAGGGAGTGGAGAGTGACAGCTGGGGTAAAGGTGGAGACAGGCTTTGCATTCCTCACAGTTTGCTCAGGACTCTCCTTGTTCTATAACACATGATGATTTCTTAAATCTACCTGTACAAAAAGTCCTATGTTATTTAATAACAGTCTCCAGTCAAGCCTGTTTCATTTGGCTTTGACTTGCAATGCTTTTGTCTTACTGGAAATGGTTGTCCTTCTTGTCAGGGAAAATTAGGGATGTTTGGAGAAAAAGACCTAGAGAAATAGATTAGATGATCTTGTTGGGTCTACTTTTAAAAACTTCCTCGAGGTCAAACACTGGACAAGAAGATTCCCCCTGGAAATAGCAATCTAGGTCAGGGATCCTTAACCTTTTTGGAAAAGTTTGGACTTTTGACAATTTCTCCTTTATGCATAAAATGTTTTGTAGCATAAACTACCTGTAAGTATAAATACACAAGAATTTTGTTTTGAGGCTTTTGTTTTGAGATATTTTGGACTGACTGTTGAAATTATTGGAATCATATATGGGAGGCTGAGGGTCATTTGTTCATCCCAAATATCACTGTTCTAACCCAAGATGTTCACCCCCCAAAGGCTGACCTCAGGGAGATTATGCAGCCATGTGTGATTTAGGAGCCATGCTGTTTTTGAACAGAGCAACATTTATTTCTATCAGAGGTCCTTGTCAGGGTCCTAAGGTTCAAAGGATGGCATGAACAATTATAGGAACTGAATAAATGCTTTGTTTTTATGGCTGGTTCATTTACCACCAGATGGCTCTATTGTATCGTCAGGAAATGCACATATGTATAAAATTGGTGGGCTCCTAAACCAAAGGGGAAATAAAGCAGCAGGGGTTTTTTTTTTTTTTGTTCTTTTTTTTTTAATATGTAGGAACTCAGTTCTTTTTTTCCTGTGGGGTTAATTGGAAGCAGCTGCAGCAGCCTGAACTTTCACAAGAAGACAGGACATATCCCAGGAAGCTATAGGAACCTCATAATCCTAGCACATATGAGGTTTTCCTTTGAAGTTTTCATATTGCTGTGTCTTTATTAATTAATTGTCTCAATGGCCAAAGAGTAGTCAGGAAGTGCTCTAGTCTCAGTAGTGCTGGTAACTGATATTCTCATACCAACTTTGCACATTTTTCTGCTTGTACGTGATAAAGAGCAACTTAATTTTGAGAGGGAAAGTCTACACATCTGCTGATTTGAGTCATATTAGCCACGTTCTGGGGAAGAATGATCTGATTCTAAACCATGTAGTATCTTTGCTTTAATTAAACTTGTGATAAGAAGGTGACAATCAAAGGAACCAAGAGCTTCTCTGAATTCAAATGACTATGACCCTCAAGCTAGGTGAATGTTAAAAATGTAGGCATTCTAGATGACATCTCTTATTGGGAATGTGAAATTCTGGTTCTAACCTCTTGAAGAAAAGCTCTGTATCAGGAATAAAAGTTGCAGACTAACCAAATTTCAACATGGATATTTTATTCTACCTTTCTAAAGTTGTTCATTGCTCATTAATATGCATTTTTTTACTCTGCCTTTAGACTCTAAACTGTTAAATAACACTATTGTTTTTGTAACATTTCATTGTTTTATTGCTATGTTGAAGAAGAAAAGGAGATGATTTGTGTGAGTTTATTAAGACTGTCCTTAGTCCCCAGAGTTGTTTGAGATGCACTCAGGAAACTACCCATGTCAAAAAGTAATACTTGATTATTGTTTTAAAGAAAGAGTCCCTGGAAACCAGACAGATGGCGTTTACCTTGGCACGGCTCGAGGCCTTGGAGATTTGCCTGATGGAAGCAGAAGCAAAGGCTAAAGTCTTATCCGAACAGGTAATACCTGTCACTGGGATTGGAAATATATGTTCCTCAGTGTGCAGTAGAGCAAGGAAAATCTAAATATGTGTTTTAACCTCTGTACCTAATGACACACACACACACACACACACACACACACCCCATTTCATTCATTTTAGTTATAACAATAATTACTTTAATCTGTATGGAGCTTTTCAGCCTTTAAAACTCCTCTTAGATTTATATTTTGATTTTCATTCGCCACAGCCCATGAGTTAGGAAAGCCATCTTTAAGCAAGTAGATTTCTGAATAAGTGAAACATATTTGCATTATAAACAGATAAGCCCCAAAGTAAGATAAAACCTATAGGAACTACACAGGAGCAACTTTCTCCAATTATGTGAAGAAAGAGAATTTTTCAAATCCTGGCATCCCTCTTGGGCTGTGACACTCACAGAAGCAAAGCAAGTCATAGGTGGAGTGTAGCCTCTACCGGCCGTCGGGTTGCCTTATATGTCATCTGCCTACACTCCAAGTGCAGAGACACGGAGTATGGCTCTCAGTAAAGCTCAGACCATTTCCCAACACAATTACACTTTGCAAACAGTATAGTGTACGTGGTACAAATCCTGCTGTTACCGTTGCCCTTGCCCCTGGGCAGGGGGGCTTGGCAGAGAGCAAAGCTGCCAGGAGTGTGGGTCCTCCCACAGCACAGGGCACCAGTGCTCACTGTTGGTGGCAGTCAGTGGAGGAAAAGGACACAGACCCTGAGATTTTATAAACATTGATTGATTTGTCATGGATTGAGACATTCTGCAAATAAATTTTTAGAAACTTTTGAAAAACAATTTTGAGTTTTTAATAAAAAAGGTCTGTATAGCAAAAGTTGAGTGCATCAGAATTTTATAAGAATTTTTGCAGAGACGAGGGGGAAAGTGTGCTTGTGCTATGACAAAAAGAAGTACATTTAACATGTATTGTAGGGATACATGTACAAATGGCCTCCATTTTTTTTTTCGGCTTACCCAAAAAGTACATCTCTTCCTTTGGGATGTGTTTATTGCTGACTACCTAAATGTGATAGACGAAAGGGGTCACAGGGGCCTTCTGTCAATTAACAAAAGCGTGGTGCCCTAGGCCCAGACCCACTGGGGAAAGATTCCATCTCACCCATGTGCCATAACGCTGGCTTGCCAACTCATCTTTTCTTTAAAACAACAGAAAAAGCAAGCTTCAAACTGTGGCAAAATTTGAATTACAAAGAATATAATGATAAACATGAGGTACCATTTCAAAGCATAAAAACTAAGGATTTCAGAGCTCGCAAACTTGGAAGAAATTTTGAATGGCTAACTAAAAAGGGCACCCTTGCTGGTATTAGGTTACACTAAGAAGATGTATGCTTATTTTGTAACTGAACGTCTTTTAATGATTTAAATCAGTAAAATTCAGTTCACCCATAAAAGTCCTCATCCCTTTTGTTCTTTATAAAATGTTTTTCTCCAGCGCAAATAGCCCCTAATATTTAAGATTCTTAACTGGATGATCCCTTTATGTAACATCAAACAATTAGATACTTCTTTTCAGTGTTTAGCAGATTAATTACATAAAATGGAAACTGGATTTCACTCAACTTCTTTGTAACTACCGTGAGTAAGATGTTAGTTAGCAGTTTGAGGGAAGAAAGATAGATAAGCAAAGCTTTTCTACCCAAGTAGCTCACAACCAAAAGAATCACTGTAGGGGCTGGAGAGTGAAAATAGTAGGTATTTGTATGGTTCCCAGATAGACTGCAGCATAGTATCAAGTTGCAGGATCTGTGTATGTTATTTTCCTGAAGTATTGCCCCTGGAGTTGCCAAATTTGCATATAACCAAGGCAATTTAATTGGAAGTTGGCAATGGTGTGAGGAAAAGGAGAATATTATGTGCGAAGAAAAGCACATTACAGGCATTTTCAACGTTACATTTTTAATTAAGCTGAATATTTTATTAGATTTGGCTGTCTCCGCTGTTACTGTTGAAATAGGTTAATCAAATATAGACACTGTTCTCAGAGGATTTAATCCTGAAATTTTTGCTTTCTCCAGTGTTTCAGTTTAGTCTTATTCTTGAAGAGATAAAAACTGTAACGACACTCCCCTCCCCCCTATTTTTAAATTCAGTAGATGTTTTAAAAATGTGATGGCAGAAGGATAGGGAAAGGTAAGGGGAGCAAATAGCCTTTCTTCAAGCTAAGAAAGGAGAATATTTCTGAATGGGACACCTGTCTCAAACAATCAAACATTTGTCCACTGGGTGCCACTGTCTTCCTTACCAGGCTAGGCCACTTTGTGGTTGCAAAAAGAGAAACTGTCTTTAGTGGTCCAGACAATGATGTGTATGTGTGTGTGTGTGTGTGTGTGTGTGTGTGTGTGTGTGTGTCTGTGTGTGTGTGTGTGTGTATGTGAAGGAGTATTTTTTCCTGTTTATGTGTATACATGTTAAGGCTTCTTTTTTAACTTCTTTATTGGAGTATAATTGCTTTACAATGGTGTATTAATTTCTGCTTTATAACAAAGTGAATCAGCTATACATATACACATATCCCCATATCTCTTCCCTCTTGCATCTCCCTCCCTCCCACCATCCCTATCCCACTCCTCTACGTGGTCACAAAGCACCGAGCTGATCTCCCTGTGCTATGCAGCTGCTTCCCACTAGCTATCTAGTTTACATTTGGTAGTGTATATATGTCCATGCCACTCTCTCACTTCGTCCCAGCTTACCCTTCCCCCTCCCCGTGTCCTCAAGTCCATTCTCCAGTAGGTCCGCGTCTTTATTCCCCTCCTGCCCCTAGGTTCTTCACGACCTTTTTTTTTTTTTTTTAAGATTCCATATATATATGTGTTAGCATACGGTATTTGTTTTTCTCTTTCTGACTTACTTCACTCTGTATGACAGACTCTAGGTCCATCCACCTCACTACAAATAACTTAATTTCATTTCTTTTTATGGCTGAGTTAAGGCTTCTTTTAAATACCATTAATTTAGGATTTGTCACAAAGACAGTGGGAATGCTAGCTGGCTTTCACTGGTAATCCAAATCATTTTGTCAGATGGGCTGGCCTGGTGGGCTAGAAACAAGTGGGAAGAGGAGAGGAAATGTCGAGGACAAAGATTTGTGCTGGAACTAAGGAGTGGAAGCTCATGGTATTGTCAACCAGTGGGTCCTGCCTTTGCGAAATGGCTAAATTTTGACATTAGCTGAATTCTTACCTCCTGGCTCTGCCTCTTAGTGATGCACATAGAACTAACCCAGATAGATGCCTCGGGGTTCGTCTACACTAAACACCTGTTGGTCCTGGGCCTCAGGTTACTTAAATTGAACCTTTCTAGGGTCCCTTCCAGCAAGGTCTCTGTTGGCTTACTATGCAAAAGAAGGAACTTAGTGAGGAAATAAGGAGAGTGTGGCGCTTCCTCTGTGAGGTCACAGACTTCTTTGTTGGATTCCCTTAGCTAACAATTATTCTTTATTTCTCTGCAGTCATGCCACTAGTGTCAAAATAAAAGAAATATGACAGCAGGAAAATTTGCAGTTAATACTTTTAATCTGGGCTGTTCACAGCTCTAAGAAGTAAATTTGCAGCAAGTCAGCTGGCCAGAGTGAGAAAGGGACATAAGAATCCATCTCTTTTCCTGGGTAATAACTGTAGATAATTCAAAACATTGCCAAGTTTTGCTAAAGAAAATACTTGATTATATTTCCTGCAGGTTAAGACCCGCGGGGGGAAATGCCTGGAAATTAGGTAGTAGAGAAAGGACTAGAAGGAGGCACAGGAAAGGAGGAAAAGAGTCAAGAGGAGAAAAAAGAAGCGTGAAGAGGTTTCAGGGGAAACTCAAAAAAAGGCAGTTTTTGCCTGTGTGCTGGCTTCTATCCCCAGTGCACATGGGAGGGACAAAGAAAGGGGCTCCGGGGGTTGTAGTTGATGACTGTACGCAAGCTAAGAGATCGCACAGCTTTTGTGCTAAGAGAGTGCCAGGAGAAGCCACAGTGTCACAGTGGAGCACAGATCCAGAGAGCCACCAGCGCAGAGGGACGAGGGAGGCCAGTTCCTGAGACATTTCCTCTGGGAGCAGCATTGGCCCAGTGTGTCTCAGTCATCACCAGCCTCTGGTTCCCGGCTCCCAGCAGCAGACCCAGGAGAGCTCCGGCTTTGTTTCTGCTCCAGGACTTGCTAGCTTTATGACCTTGGGCAGTTCACTTAGTCTCTCTGAGTCACAGTGGTCTTATGCAGAAGAGGGTGAACACATTGGTTTCATAGGGCTGTAGTGAGGATTGAACGAGATGAGTGTAACCTGGTTCTTAGTAGGTTCTCGATTAATGTTAATTTATCTCTACCGCTGCTAGTGGTCATAACAGAACTGTATATTCTGAGTCATATGTCATGGGCTTGTGTGTGTGTGTGTGTGTGTGTGTGTGTGTGTGTGTGTGTATGTAAGTTTCCTTTTTTACTGATGTCTCTCAAAGTGTTTGAAAGACACCCAGATCGCAACACAGTGGTTCTTCTCCAGTGCTCACAATCTCAGAGTCTTTCAACCAGAAAAGGTCTCCTTCCCACCCCAGCTCCCTTGCCCTAGCTGGCTTTTTTTTTACCACCCAGCTTTCTCTTATCTTCTTCCTCAGCTCCTCATTTGGTAAAGGGACTTTAGTACTTTAACCTTCTTTCTGCTTCATCTCTTAAGTCTTCTATCTGTTTCTGCCCATTCTCTGATTTTGCCAGGATTGGGAGCTGAATTGCCCATTCAGCTCCAGTGTCTGGTCTTTTCAGAATTTGGAGGGGGGCAGGCAGAAACTGGGGAGTGAGGGGAATCTGTGGTCATTTTCTCACCAAGGAGGTGAATCCAGTAACAATTACGTAGTCAGAATTAGCTTCAGGCGTCTTTCGGATACCATACCTAGCAAAACATTAGTTATATATTAAGTGTGGCATATACGCTAGCTGCGAAAGAGATGTCATTATTTGAAGCAGGAGCTAGGAGGTGGGAAGCTCGGTGGGGAACTTGATCTTTTTTTCTACCAACTGTGTTTCCCGGGTAGGAATAAGACATAGACAAGACACAGCAAGGGGCCCATGATGGTCTTTGGAGCATAAAAATAATTGTGCCCTTTTTGTTTTCATAAAGAGAGATTTATTGGTGACACTCAAAGTGCAGAGAAATTTCAATGGAGAAGAACATGCTAGTTTTATTTCTCAACTTTTGAAAAAAGCACATGGGAGTCTTTTTCTTACTTCTTAGTCATAGCTCATATGCCAGTTAGGCATAGTTTCCCCCTCACCTGATGAGAGAGACATTTCCGAAAGCCCCAAATAAAACTAGTAACAGCAGCTTCCTGTATCCTCACTCTTTACTGAACTGGATCAATTACGTTATATTCCAAGACGATTCCTTTCCCTTTCTTTTTTCCCCTGGGATCTCCCTAAGGTTCTCTTCCATCTTAAAGAATAGCAGAAGCAATAATGGAGACAAAGCATGAAAGGGGGTGTAGTGGGGTGGTGGCTAAGTTCACATCCTACAGGGATTCAGGCCTGGCACCAGACCCCTGCAGTGTATTGCCAATGGCAGGCAGAGTAGAGAAAGTGACATTCATTAAGCATCTATAGTGTTCCAGGTACTGTGCTTCGATTGACAGACATTTCATCTGATCCACACAAGAACCTTATTAGGGGCACTATTATTATAATCTCCATGAGGAAAATGAGACTCAAAAATGTTAAGCCATTTTCCCAAGGTCATACAGTTAATAAACAGTGAGGCTGATATTCGAACATAAGTATTTTTAAAATTCAAAGACGCTGTTCTTAAGAACGTGTGGTCATAGGTCAAAGCCATTTAAAGAAGTTTCCTACTCAAGCAGCACTGAACAAAAAGAACTCACCCTGGTTCCCAAACTGGAACCTAGAGGCTTGTTAGACAGATTGCTGGGTCCCACCCCTAGAGTGTAGGATTCAGTCCATCTGGGGTGGAGGTCAAGAATGTGCATTTCTAACAAGTTCTCACTCTACACTGAAGTGAATTTCCAGCCCTAACCCAAACCAAATGGTGAAGAGGAACCATCACTCTTGCTTCGTGCCCCCCAGCTCCACAGTAACTAAGTGAATCAGTGAGGATTAATCTTGGGTACATAAAACAACAACCCAAATAAGAGTGGCCTAAACAAGTAATTGAGTAAGTCTGGACACAGGGAGCCCAGAATAGGCTCAGGAGCTCTGCAGCTCTCAGAGGCCTGGGCTTGGTCTCCGTGCATTCACAAACATAGCTCCCATCCTCAGGGTCCAAGAGGTACCTGCAGCTGCAGCCATTCATGAAGTCAAGTAGCATGAAGATGAAAAAGGCAAGTGCAAAATAGGGATGGACAACTGCCAGCTGAGCAGCCTCTTTGAAGAGCTTTTCTCCAAAACTCACCTAATGAATTCTTACATATGCCTGACCACGGTTAATATCATGGGGCCTAGGAAATATGGATTTTTAACTGGGCACATTGTCACCCCAAGAGTATAGAGGTTTTTTTTTTTTTTTTTTTTTTTTTTACTAAGAAGGGGAGAATGGATATTAGGTTAGCAAATACCTGCTTTGCTCATCCAACCCCTTCACCACACTGTTGCATGTAGTGCTTTGTCTCGTCAAGGTTCTTTTGCATGTAAATATCCAGTTTTCCTAGCACCATTTGTTGAAGAGACGGTTTTTCCCCTTTGAATGGTCTTGAAAGCCTTGTCAAAACTCAGTTACTCATAGATGCATGACTCTATGGACTCTCAATTCAATGCCAATGCTCTATAATGGAATGACTTTCAGCAGTTATTTCTCGTTGTAAATCTCAGGTGAATTTTTGAGCTGGAATTTAGAGTCAGTCTTCTGGGTCCTTTACCAATACTTCCTCTCAGTGTGAGAACTATCATGAACCCCTCTGACATATGCAAAAGTTTCTGGCGATTGAACGAAGCTTCTAACTGATCTTTTAACTTTAAGACTGAGAAAAGTAAGCAGAAAACCAGAAAGACAAAAGGCTAGTATGTTTGACTCTAATAACCAACATTTATTCATCATTTTGTACCTAAGGCTCTAAAATAAACTCCCATTATTTGCGTCTTAGTGTTCAATCTACGTTTTCTTTAAGTTTAGGAAAAGAAAGAATATAGATCTCCAGCAAATTTTTAGTTGCTGAATATGTGTGTAAGTAGCTAAAAGTGATTTGATACATATTGAGATTGCCACCAAAAATGTTCTGGTTCTTTTTCCATTGTTTAAATGCAACAGTGGATCCCTTGATGTCAAGTTTATTTGAAATAAGTAATGTGCCCTTGGTAGGAGTATTCATTTCTGCAAACGCTCAGAAATTATGCTTGATATGCCAATCTGAAATCATGAGTTTCTGTGAATGAGTTTTTGTTTTCCAATCCGTTTGGAAGTCTACTTTAATGCCACAAAATCACAAGCAGCTTGTTTGACTTGGAATGCGTTTCCTAATCACCATGAAACCAAGCAATTGAGAATTTTGTTAAACAATTTGGTTCTAGTTTATTTTATTGCAGAAGAGTTCCCTCTTAACACACACACACACACACACACACACACACACACACACACACACACACACACCCCCTCCTGTCTAAGCAGTTGTCAATTTTAACCCTCTTACTGGATTGTTGCACACCAATTGGGAACCTCAGAGAATGTAAGGAAAGAATACAAGCTGGTGAAGAGATGTGTTGTTTTGAGTAGAGTTGAGCACAATGACAAATGGGCTTCTGTTGTCAGGGATGCGTGGACTTCTGGCCTGTTACATAACTAAAGACTTCCTTTTGCTTGTAAATGTCAAGATCAAACAGAGGTCAGTTTTAAATAGCTGACCCAGTGCTAATAAATGTGACTTTCTTGTCTAAGAAAAAGCAAATGCCTTGCCCCTTATAAGTCTTGGCTCTGGTGATGAGAGCAAGTATCTTTTTGCATGGGCATAACCTACATTTTCTTCATAAAATTTTCTCAGAGATGGCCAACTAACTTTCCCTTTGCTTAACCTCTACAAGGAAATTAGTAAATTAGGTGTACGCTTTTGTTGAATTATTCATTTATTCATTCAATAAAATATTTATTGAGCCCTTACTGTGAGCCAAGTGTTCTGCAAGGTACTCCTACGTATGTTAGCTTGTGTATTTTTCCCACTGGTCCTGGAAATTTGCATTCCCATTTTGCAAATGATGAAAGCTCTTTTGTGGGATTGCAGCCTGTTTGTCTGCTCTTTCTATACATTCTCCCTTAGTGACTTGCCTTTAGAGCACAAGCCACAGAGAAGAACCAAGTTTTCATCATTAGTCCTGATCTTCCTCCTGACCCCTGACCTGGATATCCAACTGCCTACTGAATAGGCCCACCAAGGTTCTCAGAGGCAACTCAAACTCTACCTGTCCATTAGCTTCCTGCCCCAAATCTGTTCCTGCTCTCAAATCCCCTAGGCCAGGGAGAGGTGCTACCTGCACCCCCTGTGGCTTATATGAGAAATCTGTGCTGCTTTGATTCTTTCTTCTTCCTCACCCCACACATCCAATTGCTAAGTACTATGAATAATTTCTCTCAAACGGTTCTTCAGTCCATCTTCTTTTCTCTATCTCTACCACCATTAACCTTGTCCAGGCCACCAACTGCAGAAACTTCTCCCTACTTTACTTTCATTATGGTCCTTGTTTGATGACTCCTCAACACTATAGCCAGAGTGAATATTCTACAACGCAGACCTCCTATTTCTCCTCGCTTAAATCCCAAATTAGCCCCCTAAATTAGCCCCGTCAGGATCAAATATATACTTCTTAACAGATTTTATAATCCTCTGTGGTCTAACCCCCTACTTATTTCTCCAGTTTTATCTTATACCACAGCCAGCGTATTACTATGACACCACTTTCAATTTCTTGAAAGGAATGTATTCTCTCTTACTTTCTTATCTATAAAAAAACCAAAAGGCCTTGTTCCTTACAGTCAAGTTTTAATTAATGCATCCCTTTCCCTCTACTTCTGCAGAGAATTGCTCTGCTCTGTTTCCACCACCTCCTCTCATCCCCTTTTCCATTAACCAACAAAACACAACAAACTTCTCCCTTCAGATCTTCAGTTAGATGAACTTACTCCAAAATGCTTTTCTTCCTCTTTCAAGTTTGAATTAGATGTCCTCACCAGGTGCTCTCGTAATCCTTCTCCCATTTTACCACCTTCCCCACCCTACCCCCAGTAACTGGAATGGTCTATATCTCCCATTACACCATATGTTCCATGGAATAGAAGTACAGACAATGATTTCCCTGAGGTCTCAAATCAACTTAGGAATCATCCAGTCATCTCTCTGATGTCAAAGCTATGCTCTTTCCATTATAAAAACTGGTGTTGATCCTATAGGCAATGGGGAGCCATTAAAGGGTTTGAAGTGTATTCAGATTTGCCCTCAGACAGAAAACTCTGTGTCTACTGAGAACAGATTCATTAGGAGACCAGTGTCAGGCATATCATGTGTCAGGGCTTGCAAAAATCCAGTTTAGAAATGATAAGTGCCTATTAGTAGTGAAGAGAAGAAAGAGACAAGAAATATTTACAAGATGGTTTGGTAATTAATTAAATGGAAAAGTAGTATTCAAGACTGATCCCAACCATTGCATCAAAAAGAATAAAATATCTAAGAATAAACCTACCAAAGGAGGCAAAAGACCTGTACTCTGAAAACTATAATGAAGAAAATCAAGACAACAAAAACACATGGAAAGATATACCGTGTTCATGGATTAGAAGAATCAATATTGTTAAAATGACCATACTATCCAAGGCAATCTACAGATTCAATGTAATCCCTATCAAATTACCAATGGCATTTTTCTCAGAACTAGGACAAAAAATTTTAAATTTGTATGGAAACACAGAAAGTCCCAAATAGGCAAAACAATCTTGAGAAAGAAGAACAGAGCTGGAGGAATCATGCTCCCTCACTTCAGACTGTACTAGAAAGCTACAGCAATCAAAACAGTATGGCTTGAAAGCCCAGAAATAAACCTATGCACTTATGGTCAGTTAACCTATGACAAAGGAGGCAAGAATATACAACGGAAAAAAGACAGTCTCTTCAATTATTGGTGCTGGGAAAACTGGACAACTCATGTGTAAGAGAACAAAATTAAAACATTCTCTAAAACCATATACAAAATTAAACACAAAGTGGATTAAAGACCTAAATGTAAGACCAGATTAATTTCCAAAATATACAAACAGCTCATACAGGTCAATATCAAAAAAAACCCAACCCAATCAAAAAATGAACAGAAGACCTAAATAGACATTCCTCCAAAGAAGACATACATATGGACAACAGTCACATTAAGAGATGCTCAACACTGTTAATTATTAGAGAAATGCAAATTCTGATCTCACACCAATCAGAACAGCCATCATCAGAAAGTCTACAAATAATAAATGCTGGAGGGAACGTGGAGAAAAGGGAACCCTCCTACACTGTTGGTGGGAATGTAAATTGGTGCAACCATTTTGGAGAAAAGAATGGAGGTTCCTTAAAAAACTAATAGAGTTGCCATATGATCCAGCAATTTCACTCCAGGGCATATATCCAGAAAAGATGAAAACTCTAGTTCAAAAAGATAAATGCACCCCCATGTCCATAGCAGCACTATTTCCAATAGCCAAGACATGGAAGCAACTTAAATGTCCATCGACAGATGAATAAGAAATAAAGAAGATGTGATATATATACACACACACATATATGATACATATGATATATAAGATGTGATATATATATATATATGAATATTACTCAGCCATAAAATTGAATGAAATAATGACATTTGCAGCAACACAGATGCACCTAGACATTATCAAACTAAATGAAGTAAGTCAGTTAGAGAAATACAAATATCATATGATATCACTTATACATGGAATCTTAAAAAAATGATGCAAATTAACTTATTTATGAAACAGAAATAGACTCAGAGACATTGCAAAAAAACCTATTGTTAACAAAGGGGAAAGGGGGGGAGGGATAAATATATATATATATGTACTTCAATTTAAAATAAAAGACTGATCCCAAGTTTCAGGTGACCGGATGATCTGTGGTCACCCCAGTTATCTTATATTTGAATCATTAGATGTTAAAGGTGACATTTCCTATGGAAGGCTCCATGTAGGCTCAACGTACCCCATGTATGCCCTGGACTCTTCTCGACGCTTTGTAATTTGGATTTCTTCATTTAAGTCTTCTGAATATTTCAGTCCTTTGATACATCAGACCCTTAACCTATTTCTTAGAAATAGTTTTTCTTTTTCCCATTTTTCAGGGTCTGGGGCTTCAAGAAGAAAATTTTAGATGACCATGTGTTTTGTATGAAGATCTCATTTATTAGCTTCAGGAACAGTTTAGTGCTTAAATTTAGAGTTGTATAAATATGAGTCTCTTGCAGTTACTGAATGGATGTATAGTGACAGGCTGTCCCTGATACCCTTTAGGGGCTATCCAAGTCAAAACTATTTACATAATAATACTAATAGTTTATTGACCTTTTCTACTATCATTCTTCCACATGTAGAAAGAGAAGTTTTCTAGATGTTACATGAAAGACAACACAGATCAGTTATGAGAATCCAGCTGTTCTCTATTAAGTGGGACACTAAGGAGATTTGAGGAGAAAGAAAGACCCGTGAAAGAAACTCAAGGATAGCAGAATGCATATACCACAAGCCAGAGAGTGGAGAGTCGTTTCTGTGAGTCCTACCAGCAGGGAAAGCCTTTGCCCTGTTCCACAAAAGTGCTCTGAGAATGTAACAGGGAAGAGCCAAATCTGACTACATGTTGGATATGTTTATTTTACTTTAACCTTTACTTACTGTTGCTCTTGTTCACTAAACGGATACGGTCTCTACATAATGGCCTGCCTCAGAGAACCCTGCTCCTCTGCCTGAATGTTAAACCAAAGTGTCTTTGTTCAGGGAAACATCCGGACCTTGTCCACCTGTAGATGGATGCAAGAAAAGAAAATAACACATCCCCTCCTGGAGGCTGGCCATTCCAGGGGATATTTGCAAAACTCATGGCCTTTTTACTTTACTTCCTCATCTCTTCCCCCTCTCTGTGCTATAAAAGAAACCGGCATCCAAACTCTGATAAGATGGTTATTCTGAGACTTTAGTCTGCTGTCTTCTCAGTCTGCCAGCTTTCCGAATAAAGTCGTATCCCTTGCCTCAACACCTCGTCTCTGATTTACTGGCCTGTCGTGCGGTGAGCAGAGCAAGCTTGGATTCGGTAGCAAGAATGGACCAGAACTTAAAGGGACTAGCTGTACCTGAGGAATGGGTCCTAGGCCTCTTCAGTTGTTGGCTTTAATTTCTTAGAACCTGATACTATTGCTTTTTGACTTTTATAACCAAACACTTTATCTTTACATGCAAGTCAGCGATTAATTGCCTCACCTTTTTCCGTGTCCCACTTCTCTCTGGTATATTTATCTATTCATACAGCCCAGAGGACTTATTTGAAGATTAAAAGCATCTTAGAAATCTCTATGTCTGGATCCCTAACTTTATATTTCAACTATCGATTGACTTTTTGGTGAATATTTCTATTTTCAGTCAGAGCTTAAATGTTTCTTCATTACTCAGAGTTCCCTGCTTCCTCCCACTCCAATTTGGGGGTGTTATGGTTAAATTTGGTCCCTTCCAAATTCAAATGTTCAAGTTCTAACTCCTAGGACCTCAGAACATGACTTTATTTTTTGCAGATGTAATTAGTTAAAATGAGGACACGTTGGAATAAGATGGGCTCCTAATCCAATATGGCTGCATCCATATAAAAGTGGAAATTTGGACACAGATATACAGGGAGAAAATCATGTGAGGATGAAGTCAGAGACAACGGCCGTACTTCTAGAAGCCAAGGAATGCCAAATATTGCCAGCAAATTGCCCAAAGCCAGAGAAGAGGCATAAAACAGATTCCTCATCACAGCCCTCAGAAGGAACCAACCCTACCGACACTCGATCTTGAACTTCTAGTCTCCAGAACAGTGAGACAATAAATTTATTTTTAAGCCACTCAGTTTGTGGTACTCTTTAAGAGCAGCTCTAGCAAACTAAAACAGGGGGTAACCATGCTTCTAAATTAAGGGTCTTTGGGAGTCTATTTTAGGATGTGCATAAACCTAGGAATGGCTGGAAATAACTTGTTAAAGTAGAAATATTAATAAATGTAAAAGTCTGTTTTGTCTAGGATGGGGGTAGCATGAGGAATGGGGGTAGCATGAGGAATTTGTTGTTTGTTTTTAGCTGTAAAATTGAAATGAGACCAAATCAGTTCTGTGATCTAAAAGTATCTTCAGACATAGGGGTTCCTGCCCATTCCACAGGTAGGATAGGTAATTTTTCCAGTGCTTGCCTCGGTTATTTATTGCCAAGGAATTTCATAGCTTGTGGTCCAACATAGCTTGCAAAACTTTTAGCACAAAGGAAGCCTTTGTTTTTCAACAAAGTCACTACTCTCTGTAGCGTGAGCTCTACAAGGGTTGCCAAGACTCAATTTGTTTTTGAGTGGTTTTTGAGTGACATTGGAAACCTCGTCTACAATATTAATTGCTGTGTTTGTGGGCATGGGTTGTGGGGGAGATGATCTAAGAGAACCATCAATAAGAGGAGATAAACGTAACAATTCACATTACTTAATGGGGTGGTTTTAATAATTGTCCTCTGTGATGGATTAGGTGGACTGTGAGAGAAAGAGAAGATTTAAATACATTTGTGGCTTAAACATATGGATGGGTGGTTCCATAAGAGAGGGAAGTCTGGGGAAGGTATAGAATATAAGGAATTCATTCTGAATACATTAATTCTTTTTTTAAATTTATTTTATTGAAATATAGTTGATTTACAGTGTTGTGTTAATTTCTGCTGTACAGCACAATGATTCAGTTATACATATATATACAGTCTTTTCCATATTCTTTTCCATTATGGCTTATCCCAGAACATTGAATATAGTTCCCTGTGCTATACAGTAGGACTCTGTTGTTTATCCATTCTATATATAATAGTTTGCATCTGCTAATCCCAAACTCCCAATCCATCCCTCCCTCACCCCCTCTCCCCCTTGGCAACCACAAGTCTGTTCTCTATATCTGTGAATCTGTTTCTGCCTTGTAGATAAGTTCACTTGTGTCATATTTTAGATTCCACATATAAGTGATATCATATGGTATTTGTCTTTCTCTTTCTGACCTATTCACTTAGTATGATAATCTCTAGGTCCATCTATGTTGCTGCAAATGGCATTGTTTCATTTTTTTATGAATATATTAATTCTTAGTTGCCTAGTAAATATTCAAGTGACAATATTAAGTAGGTTGTTGGATATATGTATCCAACAAGCCAAGTGGTTGTATGTAAAAAAATTGGGAGTCATAAACATGTGTATAACTAGTGTTTCAACCATGGCACCTAATGAGATCAGCTAGGACTTTCAGATTTTGATATTTAGAGGAGTGGAAGAGGAGGAAAATCTAGCCAAGGAAACAAAGAATCAGGAAGAAATCCAGAGACTCGTGTCCTCTAAGCAGTAAAAAGAGTGTTTCACAAGGCATGGCATGCTCAAATGTGTAATATTTTACCGGGAGATTGAATAATATGACCAGAAATGTGTCCACTGCATTTGGAAAAATGAGAATCATAGGCAACCTAGGGAAGATCAGTTTCAGGGGAGTAGTGGAGGGCAGAAGGCAATCGAAGAGAGATTAAGAGAGGAAAATAATCCAGAGTAGCCCTCGTCACAGCCACTGGGAAAATTTTCTTTTTTTTTCTGTAGCATAAAAAGGAGTTAGGTTAGGAGAGAGGGAGAGAGAGAATTCTGAGAATCTAATTTAAGACTCAGAATTTAGGGGTGCCTCTACTTCTCAGTTAAATGAACCAATTAATTATCTTTTTTAATCTAAAGCAATTGGCATTAGCTTTCTATAACACAACTGAAATAGTCTTGATAAATAGAGAAATAAGTGGCATGCCCAAAACTAAAACTTAGTACAACCCTTACCAAAGGAATACCCTCTGGCCTTTTTCTTGATTGTGACCATGGAAGAAAAGGACAAAGAAGGCTCCCAGAGGTCAGAAACAGAATCAATCAGATCAGAAACCAGGACAGGCCTTAACATTGCTGACTAATATTGATAGAATGTGACATTGGCAATGGCCTATGACAACTGTAAGTTGTTTCCCTTTTTCCTTTTTTTAAAAAGGTAGTAACACTGTGATTGTCCTGTTTTCCCTGTATTTTAGACATATGTGGGTGGGGGGGACATTTAAATTTTGTCTTTAGGTGCCTATCATGGTGAGTCTCATCTGGATTTGATTTAGAGAGATACACACAAAATGTGAAGCCAGATGTAGGAACTCGAGATGACACTGGGTTATCTCCTTTTGAGAGGGGAAGTGCATTTTCGGATTAATGTAGAATAGATGAATCATATTATGCAGGAACATTTGAGGAAAAGCACATCCTCATGAGCATGAGGATATAATTGTGCTGAACACCCAGAGGGTGAATTTTAATTGGCCTCTATTTTCATGTTTACCTTTTCTGGAGAATAGCTCCTTTAGGCTCCAATCTTTTAATAATCCTGGGGCTGTCAACCACAGTATTCCTGACTAGAGGGAATGGTCTTTAAGCATATGACTGAGGTCCAGTCAATTATGATATCCCATTTTCCTGACAATATAAAGAACAATCCAGGAGTGGCCATACGAACATAGATGGGGCCAAAAATAAGTCCTTTTTCAACTTGTTACTGGAGGTCAAATTGTCTTACTATTGAGGACCTGAACCTGGAAGGCAATAGGTAACATCTTCCCCAATGTGTGAAGAAATCTTGTCTGCACTGGGAAATCATGAAGCCAACACATAGGACCAAGATATAGAGGTTAAAAAGAGACAGAATACTATGATTTTTTTGGATTCTGTGGAATCTAGTTGTGAGTGAAACAAAAATCTACTTCTGACTCCCCACTTATATAAGCCAATAATTTTTTTCTTAAAAAAAAGTGAGAAGATTGTAAGAAAGTGACAACAGTGTGGGTAGGCAATCATTTTAAGAAGTTTGAGTGGGAAAAGAAGCATAGAAATGAGATGATGACTGGAGGAGGAAGTGGGGGAATGTTCAATAGACAGCTTTTGTTTATGGGAATTACTATAACATGTTTATATGCTGAGCAGAATCATCCAGAAAGGGTGAGAATGAAGAAATGGATGGGGGCGTGGGCTGTAGAAATTACAGGAGCAAAGGCTTTTGACAGATAGAGGAGATAAGATTCAAAGCCAAGCAAAAGGTTTGGCTTTTGATAGAGGAATATCTTCTCCATTTGTTCAGTAAGAATGCTTTTTCCTTCAACTACCAAAAACCCAATTAAAGTAACATGTTAAGGCCTGCTATCATCGCACGTAAGATTAAGTCCAGAGATGGAGCAGTTCCAGGGCTGGTTAATTCTACAGCTCAAGAATGTCAGCAAGAACACAGGTGTCATCCATCCTTTGCTCTACCATCCTCAGTGTTGACTGTCTTACCACAATGTCTGCAACAATTCCAAGCATTACATGCAGTCAGAACATCCTTTGAAAAAGAGTTGTTCTTCCTCATGTATGTCTTTTTAAAAAATCTGGTAAATTCCTTCTCCCCAGGCTCCAAGGGCCGCTACTGGATTGCAGGCTCATGCCTAAAGTCATTTTTTATGCATGGGCATGAGACCAACAAGCCTGGCTGAGCAATTGTGATTCATTCCCTGGAGCTGGACAAGACCAAGTTTCCCTAAACACATGGCTGCTGGCTAATCCAAATTGGGTGTCTGGCAGTAAGGGATAAATGGGGAAACAACCAATGGGAAACAGATTAGCAGGGCCTGCTGCAGTAAGGTTTAAATATTGGCTGATGAGAAGGTGAGGGAGTAGCCATCTGGCCCCTATTTTTCCAGTGAAATATTGATGAGGTGATCATTTGGGGAGAGAGGGTTGAGGGTGGAATTTTGAAGGGAAAGAAAGCATGAAATGATACTTGAGGAAAGAGTAGAGAATAATAAATAGTTATCTCAGAGAAGAGGAAAGCCAATTTACTAGTAGTAAAATATGGTATTTTGATGTCAGGGGAATGTAGAGTACCTGTCTGAGATTTGAGTTCATTAATTTAAAATTAAACCAATCAAATTTTGTTATTTTTTTCAAATAACATTCAGTGAATGGATTTAATGATGACAATTTTCTTACCCACTGAGAGCTAACAAGAAAGTCATTTTATTTTAAAGGAGGTGAAATTCACATAAATACAATTAACCATTTTAATGGATGCAATTCAGTAGCATTTAGTGTGTTCACAATGTTGTGTAACCGCCACCTCTCTCGAGTTTCAACGTTTTTTCTTCATCCCAGAAGAATACTTTGTACCCATTAAGTAATGATTCCCCATAATCCCTACCACCCATCCCCTGACAACTGTTAATCTGCTTTCTGTCTCTATGGGTTTACCTATTCTGGATATTTCATACAAAAGGAATCATACAATATGTGACCTTTTGTGTCTGGCTTCTTTCACTTAGCACGATGTCTTCAATGTTCATCCAAGTTATAGCAAGTATCAGTACTTCATTCCTTTTTATGGCTGAATAAAATTTCATTGCATGTATACAACACAATTTGTTTATCTGTTCTTCTGTTAATGGACATTTGGTTTCCACCTTTTAGCTATTAAGAATAATGCTGCTATGAGGGTAACCAGCTCACAGAGGCTGTGATGTCTTCAGATACTTTATTTTACAATTTGATAAGTAATAAATATTGGGGTAGAACCCATATGAATGCTTACAGAAGTCTAGAGGAGGTGGAAGAAACGATAATAATAGCTACTAAGTCTTTGATTTATTCCAGACATTGTTCTAAGTGTTTCTCTTGTATAAACTCATATAAACCTCAAAACACATGCATGAGGTAAGTACTATTCTTTTTATCCCCATTCCCATCTACAGATAGGAAAATCAAACTCAGAGCGTCTGAGCAACTTGTCCAAATCACAGAGATAGCAAATAGAAAACTGGGACTTTTACCCAAAGGCTCTGACTCCACAGTCTGTGTCTTTAGCCATTACACTAAACTGTGTGATAAAATGGAAGGGTGCTCAGAGAAACCAGACTACATTTCCAAAGCATCATGTACCTGAGAGTTAGACGTGTTAGTGCCCATGTGGAGCACTGCAGGCCTCCCAGGTCACTGAGAGCTGAAAAGCAAAGCCAACAGTTCACCGCATATGTGTTCCCTTTGACCCTCCTGCTGCATTTTCATAATCGCCTGCACATAACACAATGGTTGCATAGAGCGCCAACCAGACAAATATTTGTTGAGTGACTGATGGTGTGGGTGGGTGGATGGATGGGTGGATGGATGGATGGATGGATACCAGTATATATGATGTGCCCAACTTATTTCCATGGCAGACCAATCTCATAATGCTTCTCCATCCGGTAAACTGTTTAAATATTTGTTGCCCTTTTCAAGATGAGACGGTATGCTTTGCAATAATACTTGGAGTAATACGAAAGACATACTTAGAGATAAGCCGCGCCTAAGAGCATGAGAATTGGAATGAAAACAAGGTTGTGTGTCCCTTTCCAGGAACTCTTTCAGAATTGTTGCTGAGTTATAGAGAAAAAGCACAATAAGCTTCCTGAATGAAAGAAGAAGCTAGTCCAGGGGCTCTCCAAGGGAGTTAAGGGAATAGGGACTATCAAACTACCACTCTCCTCAAGAGGAAACAGTAAAACAGTCACTTCTAGACGTTTTTTGGTTATGGTTTAGCATAGATCTGCCATTGATCAGACTTCAACTAGAAATTCCTGCATTTCCCTTCAGCTCCTTCTACCTCACTGCTTAATGGTAAAGATTCAAGGGAGTCAGAACTCCTGCTCTTTCTAGACAGCTGTAGTCCCCAAGAGTTAAGTTTCAAGAACCCTATGTAAACCACAATACAGATTTCAGGTTCAGCTGTACAAGTAAAGTGCAATGTTTAAACATAATAAAGATGACTGTTGAGATTGTTGCACCACAAATCTCTCTGCCTGCTGAACTATGTGGTCTCATCTCTTGCTCAGAAAGATCTTTATTATTAAAAATAAATAAAATCAACATTATTTCCTTAACTCTCTATACTAGTCATTTGTCATCTATGAGGAATGTTTCAAAAGCCATTTTCATATTTAATAGATATTGGTGGAAGGCAATTCATTTATAAGTCGGACTTTTAAAAGGAGCTTTAAAAAAAATCATTGTACTTCCATACACTTACAAGCAAATGTCTTTAGCTTTCAGCCTCTGAAGGAACAAAATCAAAGCTGCTTGAACAAGTTTCCTGGCTGGAGAAAAAACTAGAGGCTCTGGACCGAAAGGAAGACGGGGGGAACCATATGAAAAACTGGTCCTTGCAAAAGACCAGGTATGTTGTAGAAGAGAAATAATCTTTATTTCTAAAGATTACCTAAACTTATATGAACTGACAATTCTATAGTAATTTCTGGCTGGGTTGGAAGTCCATATTTAAGTTTAAGATGGTAAATAACAGTATTTGTATTTGCTCAATGTAACTGTATTCCCTGATGAATATTCACACACAAAAATTAACTTTCTTGGTGATATTTTTAAAGTTTGCTTGACATGTATTCTTTTGAACCATATTAGCTGAATATTCTATTTATTTTGTACATGATATTGACTACATAAATGGTTTTTGGGTTTCAAGGTTGAACTTAATCAAGGAATAGCTTCTTTCTCTGTAGTGAAACAAGTGGATCAGAAAATTTTTCATTGACTTTTAATAACTCAGTTTATAAGAAATTACCAATCTCTGAATTTCTAGATATTTATATATGTCATTACATAAATTTATCTCTTGTTTGTTTATCATATTGGTTTGTATCTGCCTTTGGGATAGATAATCTGTATCTATATGTAAATATGTATATTCACACAGAATATATCCATATATTCCAAAGGCAGATACAAATCCATTGGCTCCCACATGTATGTATATATGATAAAAGGTGGGTTAACATTACCTACAGTACATCAAGCAAACATTATTTTTCCCAATCATCTAATTATTAATAATTCATGTACTCTGTTGCTGGATTCTTCCATAGAGTGGAAGAGAAAGAGGGATGGGAGTGATGATTTCTTTCTTTCTTTTTGTGGGGGGAGGGAATGATGATTTCTTTAATGATGATTTTAAAAACATCTAGCTGAGATAATGCTGCCATTCATAAGATATGAGAACTGGTACATGTTTATATCTGGAACACTTTGAACGAGTAAAAGGAAGAGTTATGTACTTTGTTTCTAAACTTTGCTCCTTTTCAGTGTATTGAAAAATTACAAGCTGAAGTGAAAGCTTCCCAGGAGCAACTTGTAGCCTATGTAAGTGTTTTTCTCCTTTATTTATCCCTTAATTTATATCATTGTTATTCTGGAAACGAACACAAACTTTTCAGAAGTTATAACTACGGTTTCTCCACTGCAAACCAAATCACAAAGCTAAGAATCAGTATTTTTATTACCTCTACAAAGCTGCTTTCTATAAATTCAATTCTGGTTTGTGTTGATGATAAAAATTACAAAACTGAGTTCTTATATATAATCAGATGGTCTAATCAGGTACTATCAGGATAAGAGAACTGGAAACTAACGGTAGAAAGACAAGCAAGTCAGCCTAGTTTAGTGAGTGAACGGAAGTGGAAATTATAGATACCTCACATATAGGCCTAGGGAAGTGCTTCTTAAACTTTAGTATATCAAGAAGTGTCTGGAAAACTTTTAAGAACAAATTGCTTGGAGTTTTCTATATGCCTAGGATAGGACCTGAGAATATGTACTTCTAGGGGATGCTAGATTCGGATGCTGTGCTGTTGCCCATCTTTACACCATATTTTGAGAAGCATTGTTTTATATATATTTATTTTGCCCCAGTCTTGTGATTTTTAGGCAAGTGCTCATATAAACAAATCAGATATGGAACTGTCCATTTTGTGCTACAAGTCCTCCCCTGAGAGGGAGACCCTCTGAAGTTCCAGGAAAAGTTTCATTTTTACTTTAGCCTGTCTTCACTCAGAGAACAACTAATGAGCATCTCTTGTCACAATAGCCTTGTGTATCCACGTGCATAAACCAGTGGTCGTCACCCTGCCACTGTCCCTTCCCAAGGATCTGAACAACCCTGATGCCTTAAGTGTTTCCTCAAAGAGTTGATCGCCATCTTTTTAGTTATCTCCTCCATCCTTATCCTGGGTGTTATGGGATGACTTCTTGATTAAGAACAGTGGCCAGTCATGTTCAATGGCCAATCTGAACAACAACAAACTCAGACCCATCTGAGACCTGAGAGGCTGCAGCCCCAAAGTCCAACAGAAAAGACTGCAAAATAATAAATTCTGGTCACCATCCATTTGGGATTTGCAATGAGCTAATCTGGATAAAATCATGGTGTGGGATACGGAGGGTGGGAGGGAGATGTAAGAGTGAGAGGCTATGGGGATATATGAATATGTAGAGCAGATTCACTTTGTTATAAAGCAGAAACTAACACACCATTGTAAAGCAATTATACTCCAATAAAGATGTTAAAAATAAAAAAAAAGAATTCTCCTGTGAAGCCATCTGGTCCTGGGCTTTTGTTTGTTGGAAGATTTGTAATGACAGTTTCAATTGCAGTGCTTGTGATTGGTCTGTTTATATTTTGTATTTCTTCCTGGTTCAGTCTCAGAACATTGTGGTTTTCTAAGTATTTATCCATTTCTTCCAGGTTGTCCATTTTATTGGCATATAGTTGCTTGTAGTAACCCCTCATGATTCTTTGTATTTCTGCAGGGTCAGTTGTTACTTCTCCTTTTGCATTTCTAAATCTGTTGATTTGACTCTTCTCCCTTATTTTCTTGATGAGTCTGGCTAGTGGTTTATTAATTTTGTTTATCTTCTCAAAGAATCAACTTTTAGTTTTACTGATCTTTGCTATCATTTACTTCATTTCTTTTTCATTTCTTTTTGATCTAATCTTTACGATTTCTTTCCTTCTGCTAACTTTGGGGTATTTTTCTTCTTCTTTAATTGCTTAGGGTGTAAGGTTAAGTTGTTTATCTGAGATTTTTCTTGTTTCTTGAGGTAGGATTGTATTGCTATAAACTTCCATCTTAGAGCTGCTTTTGTTGCATCCCATAGGTTTTGGGTCATTGTGTTTTCATTGTCATATGTTTCTAGGTATTTTTTGATTTCCTCTTTGATTTCTTCAGTGATCTCTTGGTTATTTAGTAGCGTATTGTTTAGCCTCCATGTGTTTGTATTTTTTTACAGTTTTTTTCCCTGTAATTGATATCTAGTCTCATAGCGTTGTGGTCGGAAAAGATACTTGATACGATTTCAATTTTCTTAAATTTACCAAGGCTTGATTTGTGACCCACGATATGATCTATCCTGGAGAATGTTCCATGAGCACTTGAGAAGAAAGTGTATTCTGTTGTTTTTGGATGGAATATCCTATAAATATCAATTAAGTCATCTTGTTTAATGTGTCATGTAAAGCTTGTGTTTCCTTATTTATTTTCATTTTGGATGATCTGTCCATTGGTGAAAGTTGGGTGTTAAAGTCCCCCACTATGACTGTGTTACTGTTGATTTCCACTTTTATGGCTGTTAGCATTTGCCTAATGTAGTGAGGTGCTCTCATGTTGGGTGCATAAATATTTACAATTGTTATATCTCTTGGACTGATTCCTTGATCATTATGTAGTGTCCTTCTTTGTCACTTGTTAACAGTCTTTATTTTAAAGTCTATTTTGTCTGATATGAGAATTGCTACTCCAGCTTTCTTTTGATTTCCTTTTGCATGGAATAGCTTTTTCCTTTTCCTCACTTTCAGTCTGTATGTGTCCCTAGGTCTGAAGTGGGTCTCTTGTAGACAGCATATATACAGGTCTTGTTTTCGCATCCATGCAGCCAGTCTATGTCTTTTGGTTGGAGCATTTAATCCATTTATATTTAAGGTAATTATCAATATGTATGATCCTATTACCATTTTCTTAATTGTTTTGTGTTTGTCATTGTAGGTCTTTTCCTTCTGTTGTGTTTCCTGCCTAGAGAAGTTCCTTTAGCATTTGTTGTAAAGCTTGTTTGGTGGTACTGAATTCTCTTAGCTTTTGCTTGTCTGTAAAGGTTTTAATTTCTATGTCGAATCTGAATGAGATCCTTGCTGGGTAGAGTAATCTTGGTTGTAATTTTTCCCTTTCATCTCTTTAAATATGTCCTGTCACTCCCTTTTGGCTTGCAGAGTTTCTTCTGAAAGATCAGCTGTTAACCTTATGGGGTTTCCCTTGTATGTTATTTGTTGCTTTTCCCTTGCTGCTTTTAATATATTTTTTTTGTATTTAGTTTTTGATAGTTTGATTAATATGTGTCTTGGCATGTTCTCCTTGGATTTATCCTGTATGGGACTCTCTGCTCTTCCTGGACTTGACTGACTATTTCCTTTCCCATATTAGGGAAATTTTCAAGTATAATTTCTTCAAATATTTTCTCAGACCCTTTCTTTTTGTCTTCTTCTGGGACCCCTATAATTTGAATGTTGGTGCATTTAATGTTGTCTCTGAGACTGTCCTCAATTCTTTTCATTCTTTTTTTCTTTATTCTGCTCTGCAGTAGTTATTTCCACTATTTTATCTTCCAGGTCACTTATCTGTTCTTCTGCCTCAGTTATTCTGCTATTAATTCCTTCTAGAGAATTTTTAATTCATTTATTGTGTTGTTCATCATTGTTTGTTTGCTCTTTAGGTCTTCTAGGTCCTTTTTAAACGTTTCTTGTATTTTCTCCATTCTAGTTCCCAAATTTGGGATCATCTTTACTATCATTACTCTGCATTCTTTTTCAGGTAGACTGCCTATTTCCTCTTCATTTGTTTGGTCTGGTGGGTTTTTACCTTGCTCCTTCATCTGCTGTGTGTTTCTCTGGCTTCTCATTTTGCTTAACTTACTGTGTTTGGGGTCTCCCTTTTGCAGGCTGCATGTTCATAGTTCCCGTTGTTTTTCGTGTCTGCCCCCAGTGGGTAAGTTTGATTCAGTAACTTGTATAGGCTTCCTGGTGGAGAGGACTGGTGCCTGTGTTCTGGTGGGGGGTCTAGATATTGTATTTCTGGTGGGCAGGGCTGCATCCGGTGGTGTTTTGTAGGGTGTCTTTGAACTTAGTATGACTTTAGGCAGCCTCTGTGCTAATGGGTAGGGTTGTGTTCCTGTGTTGCTAGTTGTTCGGCATGGGGCGTCCAGCACTGGAGCTTGCTCGCTGTTGGGTGGAGCTGGGTCTTAGTGTTGAGACCGAGATCTCTGGGAGAGCTCTCGCCAATTGATATTACATGGGGCCGGGAGGTCTCTGGTGGTCCAATGCCCTGAACTTGGCTCTCCCACCTCAGAGGCAAAGTGAATCAACTATACATATACATATATCCCCATATCTCCCCCCTCTTGCGTCTCCCTCCCACCCTCCCTATCCCACCCCTCTAGGTGGTCACAAAGCACCAAGCTGACCTCCCTGTGCGATGCAGCTGCTTCCTACTAGCTATCTGTTTTACATTTGGTATTGTATATATGTCCATGCCACTCTCTTACTTCATCCCAGCTTACACTTCTCCCTCCCCATATCCTCAAGTCCATTCTCTACATCTCTGTCATTATTCCTGTCCTGCCCCTAGGTTCTTCATAACCAATTTTTTTTTTTTTTAGATTCCATATATATGTGTTAGCATATGGTATTTGTTTTTCTCTTTCTGACTTACTTCACTCTGTATGACAGATTCTAGGTCCATCCACCTCACTACAAATAACTCAATTTCGTTTCTTTTTATGGCTGAGTAATATTCCATTGTATATATGTGCCACATCTTCTTTATCCATTCATCTGTCAATGGACACTTAGATTGCTTCCATGTCCTGGCTATTGTAAATAGAACTGCAATATACATAGTTCTTGACACAAATAGGGTTACCTGTGGAATGAATGGACAAGCAACTGAGAGAACATATCTATCTGTATATGCTGGCTGCTTTTTAATGTTAATTTTTAAAAATAAAACAACAACAAACAAGAATGTCCCTCTAGTTTACAGCAAATCATCCAGAAATACCAAGAAATTATTTATTTATAACTTTATACTATTTTCAAAAGGGAAGAAACAAAATTAAAAAAAATGTATATCTTAAATGAACATAGCCTGGCATTTTATGAATATTAAACTTTATCTGTTCCCTTGATATAATTTTACTCTGTCATTAAACATTAAATATAATATTTAATTTAACCATATCTATTTATATTCTAACTTCACAAAGAGTTTGAGGTTGCCCATAAGAAATACAAGTATAAAATAGCTGAATTTTTAAAAGCATATAAGTAAACATAATTAAAAACATATATATTGAAATAAAATAGCAATAAAAGGAGAAAAAAATAGAATATTCATGTTTAAGTCATAAATTTCCATACAGTATAGTTGAAACAGAAATATAGCTTTGATCTTCCTAAAAGCCAAAAGTAAAGCAAGGAAAATGATCAGATAAACAGTTCTTATCTTATTAGGGGTAGGAGATATTACTACTTATTTTCTAATGAGTTAACTCTGAAATGAGAGTTTATATTGGATTTCATATAGGGAATATTGAAATATATAGTGAAGGGGAAAAACCCATCAAAAATATCAGATCTGCAAATGCAGTAATGGGTTTGTTTTTCTGTTGCTGTTTTTGTTTTTTGTCTTGTCTTTTTATTTTTTATAATAGATCTTTAGTAATGAGGTTTATATAGCTGCTTCTGTAAGTTCCATCAAAAGAAGCCCCGGGCATAACATGCAGATAAAGTAATCTTTATTCATTGCAATTGTAGTCTGATTGGACTGCATAGTTTTTTAATCCCCAACTATTTATAATAATCCAGCAGGCAAATTCAACTGCATTCAAAGGCCAAGTAATTAATTCAGGGAGGGTGGGATGGCCAGAACAAGTTGTGTTAATCTAGAGAGTGCATGACTTACACAAAAGGGAAAATGAAGCCCCAGTTGACCAAATTATCCAGTTTTTCAGATGAAAGTCCAAGTTTTTTGTGAAATTTCCTCATTTATAAATGTTGGCAATTAATTCAAACAAAGTAGAGGGCTTTGTGTGGCAAACAAACACATTTATAGGTGGCCTAAATATGGACTTAATACTGGATTTTAATTTAGATGGCTGTTTTGTTACATCTATTCTATAATTTTAAAGATGTTCATTACAAAGGACATGAGTGTGTGATTACACATGGGGGGAGTTTGTTTTTATAGTTGTTGATTTTTTTAGTTAGGATACAGCTTGCTGTTGTAACAAAGGGACTCTAGAATTTCAGTGACAACACAACAGAAGTTTATTTCCTGCTCATTCCAGTAAGAGTCTATTGTGAATGTTCTTGTTGATGGGCAGGTTTTGCTCATTCATCATAACTCAGTGTCATTCAAGACTGAAGGACCCTTTGCCATCTTTGATGTGTAGATTCCCAGGTTACTTTGGGATCCTCTCTATTCCCATTGGCCAGAGGAGAAGAGATCATGGAGGTATTCACTTGGGAGGTTTATAATGGGCTGTATCTAGAAGTGGAGCGCCTCACCTCTGCTCATGTTCCATTGGCTAGAACTCAGTCATGAGGCCACATTAATTAGGCTGGGAGAGGCAGTTTAGCCATGCACCCAGGAAGAAGAGGGAAGCATGAATTTTGATGAGTGGATGTCAGATTCTGCTACACCAGTGTTTAAGTCATTCATCTTATCTTGGATCTATAGGTATCCACAACATGACCTCAGAGTGAGCAACGTTAGAAATAGTTTTATTTTAAGAATTATTATTATTATTAAACCAGGTAAAACTTGAGATTAAAAGTTATGCAATAAATTCCAGAGAATGAAAAGGGATGAAATAGAATGTACAATATCCCTCCACATCTTGCTGCATGATAGTCAATGGACAAAAATATCAAATTGCTTTTAAAAATAAAAAATACACATCTGACAAGGCCCCCTTTTGTCATTGTTAGCAAGAAATTTGGTTTCAGGCATTTGGTAGGTAGAGTGGTCTTCCCTCCTTCTTGGGATCTGCCTAGGATTCCCAGGGATTTTACTATCCCAAAGTTGGGGGGCACTATTTTCTAGTGAAGTATGGCTGCCATTCCCTCTGCCTATTGGCCCTTCAAAGACCAGTGGCCTTTTAGTTCAGTGCTAAGCCTTACCAGAGGATTTGTGGGAGCTTCTGGTCTATGTACAGCAGTCAGGATTCATCCTTCCTTAACATTCCTGCCTATTTGAGGTCATATTAACCAAAGGACTTGGGTAGAAGTGGAGTCTGGTCTCTGCCATCTGAAGCACCCCCAGTACCTCATCCTCTCTATTTTGAATGAACCAACTTCCTCCCCTTGAGTTGGTTTATTTTCATTTCCTTCTCAAAGCAATGAACTCCAGCCCCCACTACTTGAGATATTTGTAGGTTCTTATATTAATGAGGTCAGGCCTCTCAACCACAGGCTTTCCAGATGCTCAACCCTCCATCAGCGAGTGTTAATTTCCTCTCCTTGCAGGACAGTGCTACGTGGGTGGTGTCAGTCTTGGAGCAGGGGCAACTCCCCTTCAGGATGGTGAAGTCTCCAGTTTGGACTTATTTGAAATTTAACGGATTGTCTAAAGAGTTGGGTATAAATGTATGCTTTGATAGTTGAGGGAAAATATAGCCTATTTTGTAGTTTATTTTGTTGTTAAATGTGAAGTACTGAAATTATTAAGTAAAATAAACTCTGAGCTGTTAACTTTAGCTGTTAGCATTGAAACTGATTTTGACCAGTCACATGTTAGAGAACTTCTAATCCCCAATGATCGGTCTATCATCACTACTAGGTTTACTAGGCAGTGACATTCATAAGAGGAAATGTGAGCTCTCACACCAATCATCATGAGGTATAAGAGTCACTGTCAAGGTCTGAAAAGAAGAAAAGAGATGGGAAAAAGGCCTGTACCTCCCCTTGTCAACCTCTCCTTCACAATACCCATACACCCCCCACACCCATCCCTGCCCCAGCAAATTCAGAAAATTGGTTAAATATTTAAGAAACGCTTGCGCATCAACTGCTTGTATAAGGCATTTTTCCCTCGGAACATTCCAGACAGACTGTGGGGTGAGAGCCCTGTTCCCCTGGCTCACGAGCTGGGTGACCTCGAGTAGGTTGCTTGATTCCTGAGGCTCAAGTTCCACAACTTCAAATTGATGATAATATGTGTATCTAGCTCACAGCGTTGTTGTGAAGATTAAATGAGTTAACGCTTACCAAGTTCTTAGCACCGTACCTGCCACACAGTAAATCTTGTATAAGTGTTGGCTAACTAATGCAACAAAACAAAATCAATAACAACAAAACCCAGCAAACATCCCTATGGCTTTGTTCATTGCTGACCTTAACAGCATCAGTGGTGAGAGAATGCTCTGAGAATTCTGCATCATGATTATCTGTGAAACGGGATAATCATAGAACCTGCCTCAGTAAGGTTATCGTGAGGACCAGATGAGATGATACAGGTAAAGGATACAGTGCCTGGAACACAGCCAACCCTCATTAATCTTGACATTAATTTTTTTTAACTTATTTATTTATTTTTTGGCTGCGTTGGGTCTTCCTTGCTGCGCACAGGCTGTCTCTAGCTACGGTGAGCGGGAGCTACTCTTCCTTGAGGTGCACAGGCTTCTCATTGCGGTGGCTTCTCTTTGTTGTGGAGCATGGGCTCTAGGAGCCCGGGCTTCAGTAGGTGTGGCACGCAGGCTCAGCAGTTGTGGTTCGCGGGCTCTAGAGTGCAGGTTCAGTAGTTGCAGCGCACGGGCTTAGTTGCTCCGCGGCATGTGGGATCTTCCCGGACCAGGGCTTGAACCCATGTCTCCTGCATTGGCAGGCGGATTCTTAACCACTGTGCCACCAGGGAAGTCCCTTGATATTAATTTTACTTCTGCTACTTTATCCTGATCATCATTTGCAATAAGTGTTTTGACATTTTTCTAACAGTGTGAAAGCATATATTTTTCAGCACCAGATTCCCTTTTATTGAGTTTGACTCATAAGTACTTCACTGTCTTCACAATAAATACATGTCCCTGTTGAACCTGGAAAAGTACATATTCCTTTTGCACACTGGGAGAACTGAAGGACACTCTCTGCACCTGCCAGAGGAGGCGCAGAGGAACATGGGCATTTTTGCTCCCTGTCACCTGAGTAAAAACACAGTGATTGCATTAGGCAGCTGTCAGTGCCATGGGGAATGGAAAACTACTGCTGAGGAGCTGCAACTGGAAAAGATCATCTTTGATGCTAAGAGGCAATTCTGACCACACTCCTGTCCCTCTAAGTTCGCCTTCCTAACCTTTACTTACTCGGCCCCCTGGAGAATGTCATCTCACCTGATTCTATCCGATTCTTGCTTGACCCCATAAACAAACATCCCACCTGGGAGTTTTGATGACGCATATTCCCCGTGTGTAGTACTAAATGAAATGCAGCTGACTTAGCCAAAGTTTTTTTGCCGTTCGTTTTTGGATGCACATCTCTGAAAACATCAGTGTGCTTGTGGTAGGGGAGCCAGCGGAGGGCAGAGGAGGGTCAGCTGGCACACAATTTTCCACGTCCCTATTTTGTTCTTCTGTCCTTTTCCTGCTTTAGCCTTCGCATTCTCAAATACTGTCAGGAATTCCTCTAGAATAGAAGCACCCTCAATTGAATTGAATAAGGGACCTCAGAATGGTCAAGAATTTATTTTTTAAGCAAGTACATTTTAATATCATTTCCTAGAAATCATTGGAGATGTCAGCCTCCTCTTTTGCAAAATGGAAAAGGGAAATTGTTTCTCATTTTAAATGTTAATAACTGCTTATGTGCAGATGTTTATCACTTGTAGTGTTTGAAATATAAATAATCCTGCTTTTTTGCCCAATCTCTTTCTCTTGTTTTAAGTCCCTTTATTGAGAACTGACATAAACCCCACTGGGAGACTGCAGGGAGAGAGAAGGGCTCAGGCGAGTTCTCTTGAGCCTCTATAAGTGAAAAGGTATTGTCATAGCCTTGGAACCTGTAACAATAATCAGCAACCACATAACGTAAATGATTTGGACAGACTTGTTTAGACGGGTGTGGTTTCTCAAAGGAGGATAACCAGTCAGAGAGTTGACAAATGGTTTAGGTATGAGTCATCTTAAAAATGAAGAAAACCTAAAATAATAGCTCTACACCTTTTGAACTTTGTTTCATGAAAAATTTATGGCAATTGTGTGGCAGGAACTAAGGAGAACTTGAGCTTCTCACAGAAAGAAGTCAGTCAGAAGATTCCAGGAAGAGGCTAAGGAAGGCAAAACCAAAAGATATCGTTATTAATTGTTCCTCCTTCAACTATTTGTGCTGATCCTAACAAGCCAGCCTCTCATCCTTCAGGCTTATTGGGTGCGGGGAGACTTGATTGTTCCTGCTAATGAATTGTCCTTCTTGATTGAATTGTTATTGTCTGTTTTTACGGAAGAACCAGTTAAGAGGAAGTGTTAGGAGGAGGAAGAACCCTGGAGATCAAACAGGGAGGCTGCTGTCCGGGGAGGGGAGAAAGCAGGGCGCACCAGGCTGTGGGTGGGAGTGGGAACAATGCAAACAGTCAGACTGGAAGTTCAGAAGAGGGACTGGGCAGAAATGAGAATAAGAGGCATTATTCTGCTTTGTGGAATTGCTAATGAGAATACTGCCAGATGTTGGCATTAAGCATTAAGAACAAGTTATGTCCAGTTTGAGCTCACAGGAATGTTTCCTCCTGAACACTCTTCCACACCTGAAACATACCCATCCCTGGAGATAGAAAAGTAATTAAAGAGCTTTATCACAGTAACCCTTAAAACCCTTAGCTAGTCATTGCTGTAGACAAAAGTTACACTGGATGGAAACCTAGGACTGAGGTGGATTTCAGCCTGAAAAACTAGCATGTTAAATGCTCATAAATGTGTATGTTTTTTTTTAGCATATTGGAATAGTTCAAAGTTTAGTTGGAGAGACTCAGGAACATTTTGAAGATAGTTCCATAACTTCCCCAAAAGTATGTTGCCTGGGGTGTTTACTTTGCCTTTCCGGCGGTGGATCTCAGGATAAGACTTTAGACTTCAGGATGACTTCCTAGCAAATGGATCTTTTTCTGGTCAGTTTCAAGTGTGACCCTTTGGGCATTCACACCAGTACAATTATATGCCACTTGGACCCCACTGCTCCCCCACTCAGGTCTTATGTATCTGCATTGTTGAGGATAAACAATTGTATTCAAAATAAGTATGCCAAATTTGTTTTCTTAGGATACTTTGTGATTAGTTTTCATGGATGAATTTTTATTTGTTTTATTTTCAAGAGCATATGTTCTGGGAAAATTTTCTAGCCTAAAAATATAATTCTCTACAGCCCTCATGAATAAACATTATGACAGCAGTGTCTCTCTCTGTTTGCAATGACTATGTGTTGCCTTAAAAATGCACAGTAGCAAGGGTCCAGGCTGGTGTTTCTCAGTCTGAAACTGTAGGTTCGCAGATGTATTCTTAGGTCTATATGGTGTGTACATATACTGTGTGCCTTGGGAGTTATTATAGACATCAGCTTCACTATATTTTAGAAAGTAACAATTGATATTTGTGACATTTCCTGTGGACTCCCACATGCCAGAGCAAACCAAACCCAAAGTAGATAAAGATGAAATGTCAAAACATCAACCGAAGTACTACTTCTCTTCTGGATTTCATTTTGGAGTGATTTAAGAAACCCAAAACCTGGTCTCTTCGTTATGGGCAGTAGTCTGTTTGAGGATGGAGGGTGTTGGGGAAAGAATCAGGTTTGACATAAACAGTACATTTCAGTACATTCACAGGTTCTTGCATGGGATTTTCTTTGACATCACAGAAACCATCTTCTTATGGATGTTCCAGATTGCTCACTAGAGTCTAAGGAGTTTCTTTATATCAGAAAGTATAGGAAGGAATTTGTTGAAAGCAATGGCTGGATATATTCTTGATTAGGTGTTATTAAATATACAACATGTATATACAAAGTTCAAAACTCACAGATTCATATTTTTCCTTAAAACTTTCCATTTATCCTTGATGCTTAGATAAAGCTATCAGACATTGTATTCTAAAGCTGTTGTTGTACATACATATGTGTTAAAGAAAGGTAGTGGGACAGGGAGGTTGATTAAGAAATAAGACCACCTAAACTTATTAGACTGATGGACTTGGCAAAGAGATCATGATTCAGAATTAGTGTTTTGCAGAGAGTACCTTAGAAATCAGCCTACTGTTGTGTAGGCAAATATTTTATAATTAGTGTCAAATATCACAAAGTGTTCAGATTGCATCAGTGAAACTTCTTATACTCTGAGTGGTAGAGAGAATTTGTCAAACTGAACCCAAAAAGGAGGGCTTTTCTGTCAAAGAGATTTGCCAGGGCCCTAAAGCTAACCAGTGTATTTGGAGCAAGCTTCTAGACAGTTCAGCATCAGTGGTGCCTCTAAGGTAGAGTCCTGTGATACCAACTGTATTCTTGTTTAACAGAAATACCAATTTAAACAGAATAGGAACTAAATGAAGATCACGAGTGACTTCCAAACCCTCTAGGAGGGCCAGAGGGCCAGACTTGGAAACTGAAGCTGGGAATGAGGCTTAAATTACATAGAACTGCCCTGGTGGAACCATCCACCCCCATGTTGCCCCCAATAGTACCTCTGATGCCAGCCCTGGACGCTTCCTCTAGAACCTCTGCTTGTGTACAGGGTGCTTCTGCTGCGAGTGGAGTGCACCCAAAAGTGTTCTGATCTGGATTCTGGCATGGATGCTTTTGACTGGTGGAGAGCAGGGCTCCAGCATGCACTGAGGATGCAAGGGAGGTGGCAAGTGAATTTTAGGCTTCTACCTTGAGAAGGTGAGGACTCATAGGTAGGGAAACCTCCAAGTTTAGGAAACATGCTCAAAATGCTTGGAAGGCAAAAAAAATGTCATTTTTCCACCATACCTACCAAACCCAGAATCTGGTTCCTGGGGTGCCTGACCAGGTAAGCTCTTGGTTCTCAGACAAAAATAAATCAAGGCAAATTTAACTGTAGCCTAGGAGGATACTAGAGTTCTTAATGATTGACTTACTACTAGTTATTTGTTTCTTTAAATCTTGTCTGTTACATCAGGATTTAAATTTGTCAAACAAAGACAGCAGTGTGATACTATTAGCTATTTATACTAGCTTAGCAGTTATCTTTTTATTTATGAATCATCATTTATTGGATGCTATGATAGCCCTTCTTTTCCACCTGTTAGCAGATACAATTTCACACCGGCTAGCAGTTGTTAAGATTGCAGGTGCAGTGCCTTGGAGGAAATAGAGACACTAGGAAAGTGGTTCTCAATCTCAGTGAGTCTTAGGATCACCTGAAAAGGTTGTTTAAAATACAGGTAGAAGAGTTACCATATGACCCAGCAATTCTACTCCTAGGTATACGTCTGAGAGAATTGAAAACTTGTTCACACAAAAACTTGTAAACAAATATTCATAGCAGCATCACTGACAATAGACAAAAGTGAAACAGTTCAAATATCCATCAACTGATGACTATCCCATAAAAAATGTGGTATGCCTAAACAATGAAATTTTATTCAGCCATAAAAAGGAATGAAGTACTGATTCATGCTACAAGATGAATGAATCCTGAAAATACAATGCTAAGTGAAAGAAACCAGAAACAAAAATCCACATATTGTATGATTCCACTGATATGACATGTACAGAGTAGGCAAATCCATTGATATAGCAAATAGATTACTAGTTGCTATTGGCCTGAGGGAGGGGTAGGTGGTAGATGGGGAATGGGGGCTAATGGGAAGAAGTTTCTTTTTGTGTTGATTAAAAGTTTCTGTAATTAGATAGTAGTGAGAGTTGCACAACTTTGTGAATATATAAAAACCACTGCATTGTACACTTTAGAAGCATTAATATTATAGTATATGAATTATATTTCAATAAAAAAGAGAAAAGATGCAAGTAGATTTCTCATTTTTTGCCAAAGAATCTAAATCCAGGTCTGGTATGGAGTCTGGAATCATATTTTAATGTGGATGCAGCTGGCCCTATGCAGAACACTGAGAAACAGTGAACCTGGGCCTTACACATATAATCTAAACTATAACACTGTAGAAGTACTAATACAAATTCGCAATTCTTCAAATTCATTATTTTACCTTAGAAAATGTACATAAAAATAATATAGAATACTATCAGAAGAGTCTTCAGAATATATGAAAAAAACACAATAGCTTTCTCCTAAATAATTGATGTAAAGCCAATGGACCTAATGATTTTTAGTAAATATGATATTTGTAATTTTTACTTTTAACCCACTTGTATTCCAGAAAAAATAATCTGATACCTCTTAATATCACTTGGTAAAAGTCTAAAATATTCTCACTTGTATTAACTTAACAAAATTTTGTCATCATATAGGCTTGTGCGCTGGGTTGAAGCACAAAAGAGCCAGCCCACCCTCTAGGACTTTGCCATCTAATGCAGTGGTTCTCAACCTTGGCTACACATTGAAATCGACTTGAGAGCTTTAAAAAACTCTGAATCTTGGGTTCCATCCCCAGAGACCCTGATTTCGTTGGTCTGGAGTGCAGACAGGGCATTAAGGCTTTACAAATCTCCTTGGATCATTGTAATGTGCAACCAAAATTTAGAACCACTACTATAAGGCAGAGAAGGACAAATATGATATTGCTTACATGTGGAATCTAAAAAAGGCGTTCAAATGAACTTATCTACAAAATGGAAATAGAGTTACAGATGTAGAAAACAAACTTATGGTTACCAGGGGGTAAGGAGGGGAGGGATAAATTGGGATATTGGGATTGACATATACACACTACTATATATAAAATAGATAATAAGGACCTATTGTATGGCACAGGGAACTCTACTCAATATTCTGTAATGACCTATATGGGAAAAGAATCTAAAAAAGAGTGAATATATGTATATGTATAACTGATTCACTTTGCTGTACACCCGAAACTAATACAATGTAAATCAACTATAATCCAATAAAAAATTTTTTTAAAAGACCACTGCTATAAGAAAGAGATTGACCAAACACGGGTCATATCACACGTTATCACAGTAATCAAAAATTACGATGGGGGAGCTCACAGGAAGCATCCCTAACCCAGACTAGAGATGGGGATTGCTCAGTAAAGCCTTCATGTATGGGGTTGATACCTGAGCTGAGTATTAAATTATGAGGAGGAATTGGCCAAGTGAAAATGGGGGTGAGCATGAAAGAGATCCAGGCAGGGGAAGCAGACTGTGCAGAGGCAAGAAGAGGTGAAAGCCTAGTTGTTATCTTGAGGAGAAGACTGAAGTAAAAGGCAACAGACGTGTCATAATTTTATAGCTGGCTATGCTATTAGATGTTTCCTCAGAAACTGACTGGGGTGGGCAATGCTGGGACTTTCAGGTCATGGCATCTTCTATTGCATTTGAGGAAAGCCAGCAGTTTCTTAGTACACTGTATCAGGGATTCACAGTAAAGAATTTAGTAGTGCTGGGCTTTCCTGGTGAAGTTACTAGCTGTTGAAGTGAATCCTGGAATTATGTGTTTTGTAAAGTGTTTATTACAGGTCTACTCATATCAGTTGCAGAGCCACTTTTTCAGAAGTGCTTAAGCCCATGTCCCAGGTAAAGATCCTCTGTCATCCCTAAATTAACTAACCACTGAACAGCAGAGAGGACACAAATTAGGCAAATATTACTAGGAATCAAACTAAAAAGAAATGTCCTTATAGAGCAAGAGGTGCCTGTTTCTCTCTTATTCCTAAACGAACTTTGGGAGTTGGAGAGTTACCACCTAATTATGTCAACAGACCCAGCTTTAGGCTCCTGGCCCTGTACTCTCATTATCTTTAAAGTCTGATAGACAGACAAATACAGGTGGCTCTCTGGTAGAGTAAACAATCTATGTTATTTCCAGAGGAATAGTTGAGACTGTAGGGAGATTGCTTTTATCTGATGTGGTGGAGTCAGTGATACAATTATATATGTTCTCTTTTATAGAGTCTGTGTGGTCACTTCTATAATATGCTTTAAAGATCTGAAATGAAAGCTTACATCTCAGCAAACATTTAACACCACAGTGAATATGAGCATAGGAGCCAGGCCTCCTGATGGTTTTTGTTTGTTTGTTTACATACCTCTACGGCTAAATTGTATGTACTGCATCATGGCTTCTGAGATCCTTTCATAAAGAAGCTTACTCTCTCCTTGGATCCCCACAATTTACAGGGAGATTCAAGAGCTGGTCCAAGGTTAGAGAGTCATTGTGTCTTACTTGGGACAGGCAGAAAGACACTTAGGCTCCAGTTCCTCAGCACAAATTAATTGTCCATTGTCTGCATGGTGCCTGTATGTGTTTAAGCAGCCTTGGTCTCCATTTTCCGGGATAGCTTTATCCTTTTTTGTTTTCACAAAGGATTTTTTTTTTTTTTCCTGCGGTACGTGGGCCTCTCACCTCTGCGGCCTCTCCCGCTGCGGAGCACAGGCTCCGGACGCGCAGACCCAGCGGCCATGGCCCACGGGCCCAGCCGCCCCGCGGCACGCGGGATCCTCCCGGACTGGGGCACGAACCCATGTCCCCTGCATCGGCAGGCAGACCCCCAACCACTGCGCCACCAGGGAAGCCCCTTCACAAAGGATTTTAAAGCACTTACAAACATACACACACCCTCTAATATTTTTCATTTAACCTTAGCATTTCATGTACAATCATCTTCATACACTTACTGATTTGTATTATTTTAAATTTTTCCTATTTTGAGTAGCTAATACTGCGAATGTTGTATGTAAAACTGAATGAAGATAATTTCTCTCAAAAATTTTCATCTACATTTATGACATTTCATTCATATTATTGACATTTCTAAGTAAGTCACTCTTTAAAAGTCATTTTGCTAGGCCCTTGCTCTGCAACTCCAAAATGTAACCAATGAATACCTGGCTAAAAGGTCAATAAGATAAAGGTATATGAATTTTAAAATTTCCTTCTTTTTCTTCCTACCTTCTCACTACTTATGTCAATAGCATGTAATTTCTATACTCCGTAACATAGAAAAACACATATGCACATGTAAATTTTTTAAAGTTGGTATGATTTTGTTTGTTTTTATAAAAATATGATCTTCCACATGTATCAGTTTCTAACCATATGTACCACCTTGGCTCCTTATCAATAAGTCATAGGCATCTTTATAATAATTCTTTTTAATGACCTACTCTTAAACTAGTGAAATTTATAACAAGAATTAGTCTAAATATATTCTAACATAAAAATGTCTCATTAGCTTTTAGATCATACTTCCCAGGCCCCCTGTTCACCATACGGCTAATATTTTTTCAAACATCCTTTTATCCTCCTATCCCCATAGTATACGCATATTACATGTGTCTCCACACATACACACACACACCAAGTCCAAGGAGGCAAACTGTCACAGTAATGTTAAGTGATGACGAAGGGCTAGTGCTGTGCTGGTGAATGTTAAACTAACTACCAGCTCTTGGGAGAGGGGGAGGAGCCCCAATTTATAGTGTTTGCCTATTTCAGTGGTTTACATTCATACTCCCACCCACTCTGGCCCTTTTTAAGATACCAATGTTAGATCATGCAGCTCCTAACTTTCCTGAAAGTTAACAACTTGCTCTCGTGAGCCTGTACGAGCTGGCTCCAGAATGCCACTGACTGAGGCCGCAGTGCTAACAGCAGAAGGTGCTGTGACTTGTGTAGGGCATCCTGAGGCTAGAGGAGTCATCTAAGGACCAGCCTCTTTTTTCAGAAATCCAGAAATCTTCTCAGCCCCTTTTCTTGATCCAGTTCTACAGGAGGTTAGAGAACTGATCTTTCTAAGGATCCCGTGAATCTCTTCTAAACTCCCTAGGCATCTTTAATGTGGGATTGGGCAACCAGGTTTTCCTGGACTCTATGGGTTTATCTCCATTTTACCAACATCGAAGCTATGAGTTTATCCTGCAGGAAGTCATAAAGTCCACCTCAGAACTACTGTCCCTGGCATGTGGAATTTAGAGTGACAGAGAAGAAGGAAGCTTGGAAGATCAGGTACCTCCTAGGTGGTCCTTAAGCCCTCTGATGTTTAAAGAACCTTTCCTAATGGCTGACTACTTCCTCCATGGCAGCATGACCATAACTGCCATGAGAAATTTCACATAAAAGAGGGTATCCAGAAACCAGGGAACAGATGGGCTAACAAAAAATCCAGTCAATTATGAATCATACTATAAAACTTAATTTTGATATAACTATACATATTTCCCAAGCTCTAGCGGCTACCTTGGTTTCCAAAATGTAAATCAAGGGACAGTAAAGGGAAGATTTAAATAAATTAAAATCTAGAGACAAGTCAATAACTATTGGACTCTGGCATTTTTTAAGGCCACATTTGAATCAACTATCCTGATTCTTTTCCCCTAAGGACAAGAAACTTACCATTGCCACTCCACCAAGGACAATATTCTGAGCTTGGTAGGACCCTGCCTTATCACCTAATATCACCTAATCAAGAAACACTGAAAACTGCTTGCCCTTCTCAAAATGAAGAGGTTTTCACTTTGTCCCGTGGGTACATTGTTTAACCTTGGGACCCTGGCCCCATTCAGATTACATCCTTTGCAAAAAAAAAAAAAAAGTCCTTTCCATCTGTCATTCCCTTGATGCCCAAACTGAGAGAGATCAGAGTTAAAAGCTTTGCTTAAGACCTCACTCATTTATTTCCCAAATATTTAAAGGATGCCTATGGTTAGGAAATAGTAAACAAAATAGGCTAAATCCCTGCCTTCATGGAACTTATATTCTAGTGGGGTGAGAAAGGTAATAAGCAAACAAACCAGTAAATGTATAAAATGTCAGATGGTACAAAAAGGCTTAACAGGAAAATACAGTATGGGAATTGGGTAGATCCTAGGAGAGGGGGTTATTTTATATAGAGCGACAGGGAAAGGTCTCACTGGTAAGATAATACCAAAGCAGAAAAGGGAAGGAGTGAGCTCTGGGAATGTCTGGGGAAGGACATTACACCAGAGGCTCCAGAAAAAGCAAAGCCCACATGCTTGGTTTTAGAGCACAGATCTCTGCAGATGAAGAGTTCTGAAGCATGACAGATAAGATGGCCCTCAAGCAGAGGTGCTGCTACTGCAGGGCCAGACATTGCGACACGTCCTCAGGCCCCTGAGGCACAGTGAGTGATATCTAGCTTCAGGGTTAGTCTATGTCTGTGTTGCAGGCTGGATACCATCCTCAGAGTCAGGCCTCAAGGCAAGATTTCCAGGGAGAAAAGGAAACAGTATCCCTTAATGCTTCTCAAGAAGTGCCCCAACCCAATGAAATACCTTGCCTGTCGGCTCTGCATTGCCAGAGAGAAATGCAGGCAAACCTGCCCCTCCCCTAATAGTGTCTACAAAGGCATTTGGTTGTTTTGTACTTGTTCTCTGAGTAGTTACTGAAAGCGCTGGTGCACTTGGTCATCTGACCATACAGGTGTTTCTCCCACACTTTGTAGGGGGAAAGTCCATCTTTTCACATCTGTGGGTACAGTTGATATTGACAAAGCCTGGGACTATTTGCAACCACACCTCTTTCCTCTACCATCTGCCCAGGTCTTAGGTCACAAAAAGGCCCTCTGCATTTTTGCTCTTTTTTTTTTGGAAATAGAACTTTTATTAAATATAGGCAAGTACACATTTACAGCAAGGAATTAAGAAATTAAAAGAAATCTCTTTTATTCCTTTTTCTTCTGTGATTGCTGAGGCTAAAACTTCCAAAACTGTATTCAATAATAGTGGCGAGAGTGGACAACCTTGTCTTGTTCCTGATCTTAGAGGAAATGGTTTCAGTTTTTCACCATTGAGAATGAGGCTGGCTGTGGGTTTGTCATATATGGCCTTTATTATGTTGAGGTAAGTTCCCTTTATGTCTACTTTTGGGAGGGTTTTTATCATAAATGGGTGTTGAATTTTGTCGAAAGTTTTTCTGCATCTGTTGAGATGATCATATGGTTTTTCTCCTTCAATTTGTTAATACGGTTTATCAAATTGCTTGATTTGCGTATACTGAAGAATACTTGCATTCCTGGGATAAACCCTACTTGATCATGGTGTATGATCCTTTTAATGTGCTGCTGGATTCTGTTTGCTAGTATTTTGTTGAGGATTTTTGCATCTATGTTCATCAGTGATATTGCCCTGTATTTTCTTTCTTTGTGACATCTTTGTCTGGCTTTGGTATCAGGGTGATGGTGGCCTCATAGAATGAGTTGGGGAGTGTTCCTCCCTCTGCTATATTTTGGAAGAGTTTAAGAAGGATAGATGTTAGCTCTTCTCTAAATATTTGATAGAATTCACCTGTGAAGCCATCTGGTCCTGGGCTTTTGTCTGTTGGAAGATTTTTGATCACAGTTTCAATTTCAGTGCTTGTGATTGGTCTGTTTATATTTTCTATTTCTTCCTGGTTCAGTCTGGGAAGGTTGTGCTTTTCTAATAATTTGCCCATTTTTTCCAGGTTGCCCATTTTATTGGCATATAGTTGCTTGTAGTATTCTCTCATGATCCTTTGTATTTCAGTTGTTACTTCTCCTTTTTCATTTCTAATTCTATTGATTTGAGTCTCAGAAAAGAAGTAAAGCTGTCACTGTTTGCAGATGACATGATACTATACATACAGAATCCTAAAGATGCTACCAGAAAACTACTAGAGCTAATCAATGAACTTGGTAAAATAGCAGGATACAAAATTGATGCACAGAAATCTCTTGCATTCCTATATACTAATGATGAAAAATCTGAAAGAGAAATTAAGGAAACACTCCCATTTACCACTGCAATAAAGAGAATAAATACCTAGGAATAAACCTACCTAAGGAGACGAAAGACCTGTATGCAGGAAACTATAAGACACTGATGAAAGAAATTAAAGATGATACAAACAGATGGAGAGATATATCATGCTCTTGGGTTGGAAGAATCAACATTGTGAAAATGACTATACTACCCAAAGCAATCTACAGATTCAATTCAGTCCCTATAAAACTACCAATGGCATTTTTCACAGAACTAAAATAAAATTTTTCACAATTTGTATGGAAACACAAAAGACCCCGAATAGCCATGCAATCTTGAGAACAAAAAATGGAGCTGGAGGAATCAGGCTCCCTGACTTCAGACTATACTACAAAGCTACAGTAAACAAGACAGTATGGTACTGGCACAAAAACAGAAATATAGCTCAATGGAACAGGATAGAAAGCCCAGAGATAAACCCATGCACATATGGTCACCTTAGTTTTGATAAAGGAGGCAAGAATATACAATGGAGAAAAGACAGCCTCTTCAATAAGTGGTGCTGGGAAAACTGGACAGCTAAATGTAAAAGAATGAAATTAAAACACTCCTTCACACCATACACAAAAATAAACCCAAAATGGATTAAAGACCTAAATGTAAGGCCAGCCACTATAAAACTCTTAGAGGAAAACATAGGCAGAACACTCTATGACATAAATCACAGCAAGATCCTTTTTGACCCACCTCCTAGAGAAATGGAAATAAAACCAAAAATAAACAAATGGGACCTTATGAAACTTCAAAGCTTTTGCACAGCAAAGGAAACCATAAACAAGACGATAAAACAACGCTCAGATGGGAGAAAATATTTGCAAATGAAGCAACTGACAAAGAATTAATCTCCAAAATTTACAAGCAGCTCATGTAGCTCAATATCAAAAAAACAAACAACCCAATCCAAAAATGGGCAGAAGACTTAAATAGACATGTCTCCAAAGAAGACATACAGATTACCAACAAACACATGAAAGGATGCTCAACATCACTAATTAGTAGAGAAATGAAAATCAAAACTACAATGAGGTATCACCTCACACCAGTCAGAATGGCCATCATCAAAAAATCTACAAACAATAAATGCTGGAGAGGGCGTGGAGAAAAGGGAACCTTCTTGCACTGTTGGTGGGAATATAAATTGATACAGCCACTATGGAGAACAGTATGGAAGTTCTTTTAAAAACTAAAAATAGAAGTACCATACGACCCAGCAATCCCACTACTGGGCATATACCCCAAGAAAACCATACTTCAGAAAGAGTCATGTACCACAATGTTCATTGCAGCACTATTTACAATAGCCAGGACATGGAAGCAACCTAAGTATCCATCGACAGATAAACAGATAAAGAAGATGTGGCACATATATACCATGGGATATTACTCAGCCATTAAAAGAAATGAAATCAAGTTATTTGTAGTGAGGTGGATGGACCTAGAGTCCGTCATACAGAGTGAAGTAAGTCAGAAAGAGAAAAACAAATACTGTATGCTAACACATATATATGGAATCTAAAAAAAAAAAAAAATGATTCTGAAGAACCTAGGGGCAAGACAGGAATTAAGACACAGACGTAGAGAATGGACTTGAGGACACGGGGAGGGGGAAGGGTAAGCTGGGACGAAGTGAGAGAGTGGCATGGACTTATATATATACTACCAAATGTAAAATAGATAGCTAGTGGGAAGCAGTTTCATAGTACAGGGAGATCATCTCGGTGCTTTGTGACCACCTAGAGGGGTGGGATAGGGAAGGTGGGAGGGAGACGCAAGAGGGAGGAGATATGGGAATATATGTATATGTATAGCTGATTCACTTTGTTATAAAGTAGAAACTAACACACCATTGTAAATCAAGTATACTCCAATAAAGCTGTTAAAAAGAAGAGAAATCTCTGACTATAAGCCTCTGCTTCAATGGTTGTTTCTTGTATAAGTAAAAATCACAATATCCTAAAAGTGGGGCCTCTGCTTTTTATTACTGAGTGTGAGGTTGACCCGTACACCCTTGGTATAGTCCAGAAGTCTCCATATGCCACCTTGTTAGAATTCACATTTTAATATGTCCTTAAATGTTAAATATATTCTGCTCCTCTCTACTTATTTTCTGTTCAATTCCCCACACTGAAGATTATTTTACTAGTGAACTAGCCTCTCTCCACGTATGGGTTAAAGTCTACAAAGCTGTACTGAGCCAACTTTCCCCCATGTTAATCAATAACTTCTATTCTCAAGCCTTGTTGAGGTCTCTGCCTTACTTCTAAAACAGCCAGTGAGAACATGATGCTGTCTTTGGAAGGAGCCATCCCTAAATCTCCATTCGCCTCTGACCTCTAGGGTCACCCTGAGTGTCCTTCTTGTATGTTCCAAGGAGATCACAGGATTTTCCCCAATGCTCCTTTACAATCACGTTTCAGAGTTTTTTATTAAAATTGGTGAAAGGCTTTCTGTTCCAACCGTGCCCACACAAAAGAATCATTATTGATTTGACATTTAATCGCCAGCTAGCCAATTTTTTCTTTGCTGATGGAAATCATGGGCATTTCCAAAATGCTCAGTCCTCATGCCACCCAGCGTACCAGGCCAGTGAGGTTTTCGTATCAGCATGTACCTCCAACCCAACAGCAGGATTCCTAACCATGAACATACTCAGGAAGGAAATGAGAGCCAATAAATGGAAGCCTTAAGACTTCTATTACCACCCCTCGCTCTTTGAGAAATGGTAGTAACACCTAAAAGAGCCTATCTTCAGGGACATGACCAAGGCTGAAAGCTGGGCTTCACTTAAGAAAACACTTAGCAGCTGTAGTTTTCTTTGAAACATTATCAACAACATCAACAAGTGCTTTCCTAGCCACTCAAAGGGAGGGATAGAGCAAATAATATAACCTTTAGTTTTGACTGAGAAAGGGACTGGAATTGCTCAATGTCCCATGAAATTTATTTGAATGGATCCTGTTTAAATGTGCCAGCTGGGGAAAATATTATTTATAAAAGCAAACAAGCAATATTCAAAAAGGAAGCAGGACCTGTGAAATACTGTGGAAAAATTTTCTTTCAAAACTCCTGTTCTTAACGTTTTCCTCATTGGGGGCTCATATAAATTAAACAGGTTTTGTTTGAGCGTTTCCAAAACTCCCCAAATCTCTCACTGAATGAAGTTCTTTCTGAGCACTTTTCTCATGGAATTTCACAGACCTAAGGACAAAGATACAGTTGCCCAGATTTTAGAGAGCATTAATTTCAACATTGTCTTAGATAGAACAAGATGAAATCAGAGTCTGTGTTAAAAAACCAGTTGTGATTCATGGAGATGGGAGCCTTGTGTGTTCTATAGAATGCGGGGTCACCGCATAACTCACCCACCTTCTCTCCTCCTGCCCCATGGGAGATGCTGTCCTCCAGTCAGAGTCACTCCCTCTTGGAAAAGAAAATGTTCAGGAAGTCACACAGCTCCTTACAAAGTAGCTTATTTTTTCACCACCTGCATTAAAATAAACGAGGTTGTATTGGTGCCATATCTTTGAATTCAAACATATTTGTTTCAAGAGAAACAATGAAAGTTTTTATTAAATGGCTTTAATATGGGAGAGGACAAATTTGGTAGTTTTCAAGCACATGAGCTGACCTTTAAGATAATATGGATATTTTGACAGGAATACCACGATAGAACTGTCCAGCTCTTTGACCAGTTTTTGGTACTCTTATAAAACTAAAAATTAAAGCATCTTCAGTAAGTATTGGTCTGAAGAGCCACGTGAAGGACTAAGAATGGATAGTCACTTGGAAAGGGATTGCTAATAGAACTACTTCTGTTTTATCTATTAAAACTCATTCCCAATTTACAATGAATATAAAAACAAGTTACCCACACTGGCATCAGAGTAACAGTTCAGAGACACAGCCCAGAAGCCAGCAGGTCATATTTGTGGTATCCGTCTCCAAAACAGTTGGAAATAAACTGTATAGCTCATAAAACTCTGAGCAGAAACATGTGCAGTCATCTCCTCGTCGGTCATAAATGGTGACTCCTAGGGACAGCAGGAGCCTTGGAGGCCATCTGGTTGAAAGCCCATAAGCAGCTGAAATGTCTCAGCAGCAGCCCAGTGCTTGAGGGATGACCAGATATGCCCCATTAGGCATGCTTCTGGCTCCCAGAAGTTCACCAGCCCTTCAACTCACAGCCCAGGAGGCTACAGCTGTCCTCAGTTTGTTACACCTAGGTTTCTGACAGAATGGCCCACAGCCCCAGGTTCTTTTGGCAGGGCCTTCAACTAATCCAAAACTAGGAATCCTTTCTTCCATTTATTGCCAAAGATGTACAATTCCATACACATTCACTTTAATAAAGAATTGAAGATTTTTTTACTTGTTAAACAGAAGACGAGTTAGTATGCATTACTAATATTTGATGTTCATAAACTAAACTTAGCACATTGTTAGAATTTCAGGAAGAAGGTATTTTATAAGTAGTCAGTCTGAGGCAACTCTTGCAATACTGGAAAGCTATTGGTATGCATGTCAACAACTAGTATGCTTTGTTCTCAGGACTTCATCAACCTTGTGGTTGATTTTTGCTTTGTAATTATAAATTAATGTCAAGTTTGCTTTATAATTTTCAATTTAATTTACTGAGGATTTTTTGGTTACTGAGGATCATTTGGTTAAAGCTTATTTGGTTATGATCTGTTAATGAATATTTGCATTAATGATGTTTTTAGCTATATCTTTCAAATAACTAGTTATTAGAATATGTGCATATTGAGGTTTAAATAGGAATCATCCACGTCGCTAATGCTAGAGAAGATGTGTACAACCCACATACCACCACCTCAGCCCACCTCCATCAAATGGCTAAGTACATGCACCTTGTTGGTAGGTGTACTAATTGAATTTGTGCAGATTAAGTGAGTTGCAACACACTATCAAGGTAAGTGTGATAAAATAAATGTATCATTTTTTGGTGTAGAGGGCACTGTTTTATAGCACATGTGTATAAGCTCAAACTACAAATTGTTTACCTTTTTCTTCTATCGTCATCACTGAGTTCTTATCAATGGAAAAGGAGGAATGAACCAAGTAGATGGACTAGAACTTTTGGCTTCCCTCCATCCCCCTTCACTGAAGCAGGCCCTGATTTTTTCTTTGAAAGTGAAAGAACCACTGCTTTAAATCACAATAAACTCTGAAATGTATTAAAGTCAGAGAGGTACAAACATAAGCCTTTTATTTTTTACTGGGGACACAGTTGGATTGCCAAAGAAACCATTTTAGCATAGATGAAAATAAACAAGTGACAAAATTCTTATCTCCTTTTGGCTGTCCTGTGCCCAGTCTGTGTGTTTTCTGAACCACAGATAAAATGGGCTGTCCATTTATCTTTTAAAAGTACTTCAAGACTTTAGTGAAAATTTCGCTTCAAGAAAATCTGGAATTTATGTCTTCGAGAAACAACTGTCTCCAATTCCTCTATGGTTTCAACCTGGTCATTCTTCTTCTTGCTGAGTTTTGACCCATAGTGATCTTGAACTGAATTCTGTAATGAACTTAGAAATAAGTCCCTTTTACTAGAGAACAAGAATAAAAACCACATCTCAAGTTCTACCTCCAATGTTCTGATGACATGGTGATAATTTTAATAAAGTAATTTTTTAAAAGAACCATGTTTTGATCAGTATACCTTTCTATGAATAATTTGAAATCAACTATTAAAACATTTATACTTGTTTTTAAAATATGATCAATCAAGATGAAACAGAATGCTGAATAAAACATTAGTGAAGTGGAGGAAATAAGCCACTTATGTTCCCTCCAAGGCCTGTGGTCCAAGATGTTGGCAGTGGAAGAAGCAAGATATGTGGAGGACTGGGCAGGCTTCACAAAGTCAGCCATGAAAATTCCCAAAGTGCAGAGCCTTTTTCAGAAGAGTTGAGTTGTGCCTTCATTTCTTCTAGGAAGAGTAAAAGGAATACAGGTTTTTTGCAGGCACCAAATACACATTTGGTCTGTCAAGACCTTGGATCTTGGTAGTAAACTTCAAAGGCAGTTTCTAATGCTTTATTCTAGCATCTGCTTTTTGGGGGCCCCATATAACATTCACTGTGTCCTTTGGGAATAAAGCCTGAAAGAAGAGAATGTTGCCCTGGAGTCTTTCCCACTTCAGATATTCTTGATAGCAGCACAGAAAAAATTCAGTTTAGAAAATTAGTTTATTTTTATCATTCTAATGGTGAATGATTAGCCCAAAGTCTTAGAGATGTCTGACATTTTAAAACTTTTTGATTTAGACTGGCATGTTTTATTGTCTTTAAATAAGGAACCTTTCTGTTCTTAAATATTTAATCAGTGTAAAAGCACTAGGCATGGTCAGCAGAAGAACTCTTTGTGCTGTTGACTGTCATTAATGCTGGCAAGTCTCCCCTGCACCAGACACAGCTGTGCAATCAATGTACAAGGACTGTATTGAAACACTAGACCAACATATAAACGTCAAAACAATAAAGGAACTCTTGCCTCCAACTTGATCTTTCTGTCAGATAGTAACTTCCTACTCGTTTGGGGCAGTCCTACTAACAGTTCCCAGACAGAAAAATAAGAGGCATACATATACCTGGACTCTCCCTGTGTAAAATCTTTGATCAAGGTCAGAAACTTCCCACACATTTATTTACTAACAATTTGCAGCTCTGATTCATCAATTCATTTGTAAAATCTCCATCCAATCTTTTAAAGAAATTTATCCTTCACTTTCTATGCATGTACTCTGGAAAAAAGGCTAGACTTCTCTTGAATAATTAGGAACCATTGGGAAGAATACATTACACTTGAGAAGAGCAGTGAGTCATGGCACTTATTTATTGGCTCTATTATTAAATAACAGGAATGGACTAAAGAGTCGATGTTTTGATCCATTTGGAATCAGAACCATCTAACTTTCCTTCCCTGTCATCACACTGTCCTTGAGAGTTGTATGAGGAATAAGATAAAGGTTCACTTAAGGTAACCTCTGGATTTTTCAAGCACATTTGAGTAAACTGTTACACTTCTAAAATATTCAAACAAAAAGACAGAATAAGGGGTCCATCAGAAATAGTGTGATTTTTGTTTTCTAATTACTTTTTATCTGTTCATTTAATAAATACTTATTCATCGTCTATTATGTGCCAGGCTCTGTGCACCCAGAACAGTGAACAACATAAAGATTGCCTCTGCCTTCTGGCACTTTCAGGCTGGTGGATGACATAATCAAGTTCAAAGGCACTTGCAATGCAGTATGAAAAGTGCTAAGACAGGGTAAATACACGTCTTTGTGACAACACCTGAGAAGGGTCCTTAACTGAGGCTGAGAGCAGGTGAGGGGGTTTCCCAGAAGAAATGACATATAAATTGAGACACAAAGTGTGCATAAGAGTACAGGTGAGAGAGACTATCAAGCAAAGGAGTATAATGTTCATTTCTTCAAAAATGAGCATGGGCAGGGGACTTCCCTTGTGGCGCAGTGGTTAAGGGTCCGCCTGCCAATGCAGGGGACTGCGGTTCAAGCCCTGGTCCAGGAAGATCCCACACGCCGTGGAGCATGTAAGTCCCTGCGCCACAACTACTGAGCCTATGCTCTAGAGCCCGGGAGCCACAACTACTGAGCCCATGTGCCGCAGCTACTGAAGCCTGTGCGCCTAGAGCCCGTGCTCCGCAACAAGACAAGCCACCACAATGAGAAGCCCGCACACCGCAACGGAGAGTAGCCCCCCGCTCGCCGCAACTAGAGAAAGCCCGCGCGCAGCAACGAAGACCCAACGCAACCAAAAATAAATAAATGAATAAATAAATTTTAAAAAATGAGCATGGGCATATTTTGGAACAGAAAGGTGTCCAGAAATAAGTTTAAAGAGGTAGGTATTGCTAAGAGCAGATGGTAGCCACTGAACAGTTGTAGATATAATCAGATTGGTATTTTAGAAATATCAAACTGAGGGCAATGTAGAAAGTGAACTGGAGAGGATAAGCCCAGGAGACCTACTGCAGGAACCTGGGTGGGAGGTACCTCCCGTGGACAGACAACAGGGAAGGAAAAAGGAAAGTAGACAGTGAGAACTGGAGATGTGCAGAGGGAACAGGGGAGAGCGCTGTCAGATGCAAAAGCTTGGGGAGGGAGTGGAATGTGGTGCCGCTCACGAAGGGGGAAAGCTGTTGAAGAGCAGGCGGGGGAAAGAGAATTAATTTGATCTTGAACGCACCGCCTTTGATTTGCCTATGGGACATGAAAAGTACACTTGGTGAGAAGTAAGTTGAAACTGCAGATCTGAAGTGAAAAGCGAGAGCAGGGTTGGAAACAGTTTCAAGTACAAGTCAAGTAAACAAAATGGGCAATTTAGATCCTCCTTGACATGATTTTCTCAGAATTGTCTTATGGTAATTAACTTTATAAACATTTTCTGGAATCTGCAAAGAAGAAAACACAAACTACCTCCCATCTTTGTCCTTCAAATATCTGGGACAGCACTATAATTTCGAATGAATTTATTTTTAACATCATTGCTGGTAACCAAAGAGAAAAGATAGCAAGGAACAAAAGAAATTGCTATAGGAGGAGCTGGGTGAAGGACAGCTAACACCACAAAATGTATTTTTAAAATCCCCACAGTGAAAATTTTCCGATTTCATAAAATATTTGCAATAAAAATTAGATTCATGAAGAAATAGAATATTTTACTGGGTTTTTATCTTTTTTTTTTTTTAAGGTTACTTTACTTCTCAGGTAAATAATTTCCAGAATCAGGGCTTCATGTCTTTGTTGATTTCTATAGAGGCATTAAATACACTGAAATGTAGCTGCAGTATCATTTTCCCAACTGTAACCCCCATAACTGTATACTGATGGCAATATAGACACAGACAAGGATCAGTGACAAGTGAGAATAACATAGTGGTGGTTTAACCAGAGTCATGAAGAAAACAATGTACATTTTTTGCAACACATTATCCATTTTCCTGGAAAAAATTGAAGCGGAATGAAAAATAAAATGTGAACACCTATTTCTTACCTACCTTTTAGTCATTCCAAATTTACCTCTCAAAGTCAGTTTTTAAAGCAATATGCATGGTTAGATCATGATACATTCTGTATAGCAAAGAAACAAAAATAGCCAAGTGCTCACATGCACGAGTTATACAGCTGCCTTTGCAGTCTCTAGAAAACAGAGATTTCCTCTAGTGTGCTTGTGTGTTTTGTCCTGTTAATTTTTTGTCAATGGATACATTCTTGTCCTTACCAGGCCTCTAAGACTAGTAAAGAAAGTGATCTCTGGCAGGGATTTCCATTAATTACTGTGGAAGACTGAAAAAAAGGAGCGATTATATATTACTTTGCTAAGGCTGCCATAACAAAATACTACTGATTGGGTGATTTAGAACACAAAAATGTATTTTCTTATAGTTCTGGAGGCTAAAAGTCCAAGATCAAGGTGTTGTCAGGGTTGGTCTCTCCTGAAATCTTTCTTCCTGACTTGAAGACAGCTACCTTCTTGCTGTGTCCTCACATGGCCCTTCTTTGTTATGGGTGTCTGTTGTTCTTCTTCTAAGGACACCACTCAGAGTGGGTTAGGGGCCACTCTGAAGGTCTCATTTTAGCTTAAGCACTTCTTTAAAGACCTCACCTCCAAATGTAACACAGTTACATACTGAGGGTTAAGACTTCAACATATGATCTTCTTGGGGGGGAAGGGCGGGGGACACAGTTCAGCCCATAACACCATGCTTGCCTCAAATTCACAGTCAGAGAGGGCTTGGGAGGCAAAAAGAAATGGGCACTGTTTCCTCCTACTCCTATGACTTTGTAATCCACAAATGAACTAAAAAAATTCTTCTTTATGGAAAAGTAAAAATTTAAAGTTATCTAAATACAGAATGTTAAATGATAGTTTAAGAACATAGTTTGGCAATCCATGGAAATCATAACTGAGTATCTGTTAATCCACTGTTTTCAGTAAACTCACCTAGCAAGCTTGGCACAGAGGCAAAACCTGAGGTCTGGTGAGTCGTTTACAGTTAATTCTGAGGGATGCCACTTCTAAATCTGTACAAGCTGTAGCTCATGGTATTTTTGCTGTTTGTTTTTAAGGGCTAGCGTCTTTCTAAATATAATGGACAGTTCGAAAGATAAATCTGAAGAGCAAAATAAATTTTCTCCCCTAAAATTTCAATTATTTCTTCTGTCTCAACGTTTTTGAATTACTTATGCTGTCAAGAATTAAGAAATACTGTATTTTTTAAAGTTCATAAGCATTTAGGACTAACTATAGTAAAAAAAAAAAAGAAATGAATTTAAAATCAAATATGTAGTTATATAAAAATAAATTATGCTGTAGAATATTTAAAATGCTGTGTGTGTATATATTCACACATATATGTATATGTATACATATACATCTCCAATTATAGAATTAGCAAACAACCTTTCATGTGAGATAGTTTTGTAGTCTGAACTTTCTCACATAACTTTATTCCCCTCAAAATCAACATGCATATTGTGTGCATGGGTTTTTTTAGATAGTTGTTATTAGAAATCAGATAATGCCAAAAAGGAAATGATTTTCTGAGGTATTAATCACTGAATATAACATATTGATTTTTAAGAGTCTTGGAAATAAAATAATAACCACATAAAAGTGATTCCTAATGGTAGAATTTCAAATATTATGACATAGTGGTGAAAAATATATCCTTGATATTCTTCCTTAGGCAGTGACACTGTCAAACTTCAAGTTTTTTAAATATTTCTGAAGATTTATCTTCATTAAAAAAGGATACTGAATTAGTAAAAATAGGTATTATCAAATAACTAGAAACTTACTCCTCCCATATTAGAATTAACTCCCTTAGCAGACTTTTGGGCAAAGAAGTAACCTGCCAATGACAATGACCCAGGACTTTGAGCCTTTAAAGAAGACATATCAGATGCAGGAAATCTCCCAAGCTGCTGTGAAGATGTTGAAATGTTGGGTTATAACAATCCACCCACCCCATTAAAAAAAACCTTGAATACATAGTCCAGATTGAAACTAAAAAAAAAAAAAGAGGAAATTCTCAGATGCCAGACATCCAGTGTAACTCAAAGTGAAAATGCTGAGTTGAAGCTGATGTCAAGAGGCTCAACAGAAATTAGGAACAAGTCATTGATTAATGGCTGGGGACTTGGATTACTGTCAGAAGGGAAACTAGACCATGGGACCCTGGGAGCAGAGAGCTGGAACTGACCTTCATGCATAAATCTAGGGGCTAGGAAAAACTATTCCACAAATGAAATGGAAACAAGAAATTTCTGGAATAACTAGGAGGAAGTTTGTTATCTACTTACAGCTGTATGTTGAAATATAATCAACCACAACAAACTGAAAACCTAAGCCTGCTCCGTTGAAGAATAGAGGTCTGACTTCATGTGATACACAAGGCCCTATGTCCCCAAGCTGAGAAATTAACATTAAAAATCTACCAAAGACTAGGGCAAATATGACTGCCACAGAGATGAACCCCAAGAAAGAAGAGATTATAATAAAAAAAATGATGACCTCTCTGAATAAAGTAACCACCATAAGAGTGAGTTGGCAAACAGAGGATTTGTGTAGCACACTGGGAATGGAGATAATGAAGCAATTTTAAAAGGATTTCAAATCATTTACAATGTTCAAAATAGAAAGGAAGAAAACCATAAAACAAAGGTGAGGTGGTATGAAAAAGAACAGGAAGATTAGAAAAATTACCTAACAGAAATTCTAGAAATGAAAAATGTAGTAACTATAAGTTTTAAAAGCTCAAAAGAACAAATTTAACATTAAACTAACATAGAGAGACTAAATGAATTAGAAGAGAGAAGATTCTCTTGGATCACACAGAATCCTGCACAGAAGGACAAATAAATGAAAAACATGAAAGAGAATTTAAGACATATGGAAAAAAGAATGAAAAAAGCTAAGAATTCCTAGAGAGAGTAGAGAAGAAATATTCAAAGTAATAATGAATATGAATATTTAGCATACAAGAAACATACACATCTCCAAGTTGAAGAATTTAAAGTTTCCAGGAGAAAAATGAAAGTAAGTTCACATATAGATACATTGTAGTAAAATGTCAAAAAGTAATAATGTGACCTTTTGACAAATCAATGTCAAAAAAGAGAAAATCTTAAAAGCCACCAGAGAGAAAAGATATATGCCTGTAAAGAAAAAAACTGATAGCAGACTTCTCATCAACAATGATGACTGGCAGAAAACAATGGAAAAAAAAATCTTTATAGAGCTGAGAGAAAATAATATTTACCTCCAAATTCCATACACAACTAAATTATCACTCAAATAAAAGTGAACTAAAATAATTAGATAAACGGAGTCAAAAGATTATACTATTTTCCCATGGAAAGAACTTCTAATATTCTTCATCAAGCAGGAAATTGAACCAAGAAGCACAGTAGCTGGATGCAAAAATAAATGGTGAACAAAAAAATAGGTAACAGATTTTGGCAAATATAATTTACTGTTGACCACTTTAAAATGTTTTTGAATAGATTAATTTAGAGAGCCTAAAAAGTGAGGTAGGACCCACTGTAGACTCCCCAGAGGCCTAAAATGGAAGAAATTAATAATATTAAGTGTTGGCAAGAATAAGGAGCAACTGGAACACGTAAACACTTATGTGGGCAGGTAAATGAACACAATGACTCTAAAAACTGAATTTGGGCATACTTTGTGACCCAGCTACTCTGTTCTGTTGGAACATTCCCAACATAAATGAAAATTTAACCAGAAGAAATGTACTAGAATGTTCACAGAATCTCTATTTATAATATCTCCACTATAAACTACCCAAAACCTATAATAGGAGAATGGATAAATCATTTATATGTTCACACAGTAGAATATTAAACAGCAAGAAGAATGAACAAAATTAAGCCACCATACAACAATACACATGAGCCTCACAAAAATAATCCTGAGTGAAATAAGCCAGGCACAATAAGGTATATCCTGTGTGATTATGTTTAGTCACAGTATAAAATCAGACAAAATCAATCATGATGTTAGAAGTTCAAATAGTAGTTACCTAGGAAGTACCTGAAAAAGGGTATAAGGGGAGTTTCTAGAGTGCTGGTGATATACTGTATCTCAGGCTGGAGGCTGATTAGTTACATGGATGCATTCAATTTGTGAAACTTCATTGAGCAACATACTAATGATATGTATACTTTTCTGCAGGTAGTATGCTGCAAAAAAACAAAAAATTAAAACAAACAAAAAAACTAAAGGACAGGCACCGCTACAGATTACTTATTAATGAGAAATGGGGAAAAGTGACATATACAATGGTGCTATCTGGAAAACACCACCCTGGCCAAGTGATCCAGCCTAGCATCATGAGTACTATGACAACATGTTATTATGTACCTCCTGATAAGAGCTATAAAACATAATCTATATAGTCTTCTGGTCCAAAACTTTAACCTAATCATAAGAAAAAAATAGTCAAGTGAATCCAGACTGTCAGACGTTCTACAAGACAACTATGCTGAACTCTTCAAAAATGAGAAGATTATGAAAGAAAATAAAAGGCAGGGAGTGCTCCAGATTAAAGTAAACTAAAGAAACATGACAACAAAAGGCATTGAGCATATGATCCTTGGAATGATGTTGAATTTAAAAAGAAAAATGTACAAGGGCTATTTTTCAGAGCCATTGGAGAAATTGGAAAGTGGACTGGATATTGTATCAATATGAATTTTGGTGGTGTAATGATGGCATTGTGGTCCTATAGAAGAATGTTGTTTTCTTAGGAGGTGCTTGCTGAAATACAGGCATACCTCAGAAATATTGTGGGTTTCCTTCCAGACCACAGCAATAAAGCAAATATCAAAATAAAGCAAGTCACATGTATTTTTTCATTTCTCAGTGCAGACAAAAGTTATATACTGTAGTCTATTAAAAAACAATGTATAGGGACTTCCCTGGTGGTTGAGGGGTTACGACTCCATGCTTCCAGTGCAGGTGGTGCCGGTTCGATCCCTGGTCGGGAACTAAGACCCCACAGATCGCGCGGCACGGTCCCCCCCGGAAAAAAAATGTATATACCTTAATTTAAAAGTACTTTAGTGCTAAAAATGCTAACCATCATCTGAACATAATCAGTGAGTCATAATCTTTTTACTGGTAGAGGGTCTTGCCTCCATGTCGATGGCTGCTGCCTGATCAGGGTGGTTGCTGTTGAAGGTTGGGGTGGATGTGACAATTTCTTAAAGTAAGACAACAGTGAAGCTTGCCACATCAAGTGACTCCTCTTTTTACAAACGATTTCTCCATAGTATCCAGTGCTGCTTGGTAGCATTTTACCCGCTGTAGAACTTCTCTCAAAATTGGAGTCAATCTTCTCAAAACTTGCTGCTGCTTTATCGACTAAGTTTAGGTAATATTCTAAATCCTTTGCTGTCATTTCAATAGTGTTCACGGCATCTTCACCAGCAGTAGTTTCCATCTCAAGAAACCACTTTCTTTGCTCATCCATAAGAAGCAACTCCTCATCTGTTAAAATTTTATCTTGAGATTGCAGCAATTCAGTCACATCTTCAGGCTCTACTTCAAATGCTAGTTCTCTTGCTATATTCACTACATCTGCAGTTACTTCCTCCACTGAAGTCTTGAACCCCTCAAAGTTATTGATGAGGGTTGGAATTAACTTCTTCCAAACTCCTGTTAGTGTTGATACTTGTGCCTCTTTCCATGCATCATGAATGTTCTTAATGGCATCTAGAGTGGTGGATCCTTTCCAGAAGGTTTTCAATTGACTTTGCTCAGATCCATCAGAGGAATTGCTATATATGGCACCTACAGATTTATGAAATCTATTTCTTAAATAATAAGACTTGAAAGTCAAAATGACTCCTTGACCCATGGGCTGCAGAATGGATGTTGTGTTACCAGGCATGAAAACAACATGAATCTCATGTTCATCTCCATCAGAGCTCTTAGGTGACCAGGTACATTGTCAAGGAGCAGTAATATTTTGAAAGAAATCTTTTTTTCTGAGCAGTAGGTCTCAACAGTGGGCTTAAAATATTCAGTAAACAATGATGTAAACAGATGTGCAGTCATCCAGGCTTTGTGGTTCCATTTCTAGAGTACAGGTAGCATAGATTTAGCATAATTCTTAAGGGTCTAAGATTTTCAGAATGGTAAATGAGCACTGGCTTCAATTTCAAGTCACCAGCTGCATTAGCCTCTAACAAGAGTGTCGGCCTGTCCTTTGAAGCTCTGAAGTCAGGAATTAACTTCTCCTCTCTAGCTGTGAAAGTCCTAGATGACATCTACTTCCAATAGAAAGCTGTTTTGTTTACACTGAAAATCTGTTGTGTAATGTAACCACCTTCATTCATTATCTTAGCTAGATCTTCTGGATAACTTGCTGCAGCTTCTGCATCGGCACTTGCTGCTTCACCATGCATTCTGATGTTATGGAGACGGCTTCTTTCCTTTTCCTTAAACCTCATGAACCAAACTCTGCTAGCCTCAACGTTTTCTTCTGCATCTTCCTCACCTCTCTGAGCCTTTATAGAATTGAAGAGAGTTAGGGTCTTGCTCTGGATTAGGCTTTAGCTTAAAGGAATGTTACGGCTGGTTTGATCTTCTATGCAGATCGCTAAAACTTTCACCCTATCAGTAACAAAGCTGTTTCACTTTCTTATCATTAGTGTGTTCACTGGAGTCACACTTTTAATTTACATCAAGAACTTTTCCTTTGCATTCACAACTTGGCTATTATTTGGCACAAGAGCCCTACCTTTCTGCCTACATTAGCTTTCCACGTGGCTTCCTTACTAAGCTTAATCATTTCTAGCTTTTGATTTAAAGTGAGAGATATGTGACTCTTACTTTCACTTGAGCACTTACAGGCCGTTGTAGGGTTATTCACTGACCTAATTTCAATATTGTTGTGTCTCATGGAATAGGGACACCCAAGGACAGGGAGAGAGATGGGGGAATGGCCAGTAAATGGAGCAGTCAGAACACACACAACATTTATCAAGTTTGCTGAAGTGCAGTAAAGTAAAGCACAATAAAACGAGGCCTGTATGTAGGAGTAATATGCCATGATGTCGGCAACATACTTGAGAGAGAGAGAGAGATAAAGCAAAAGTTGCAAAATGTTAACAATTTCTGAATCTAAGTGAAGGGTACATGGTGCTTATTGTATTGTGTTGGTCTTTCAACTTTTCTGTAGGTTTGATATTTGTCAAAATAAAAAGTTGGTGATGGAGTAAACTTAGATGCAATTACCATTTTACACAACTTGAACATGAAATGTTGTAGGCACTGGAAGGAGATCTGAGTTTAAAAATTTTAATGTCCAATCTTTGACAAAGAAGGCAAGAATATACAATAGGAAAAAGACAGTCTCTTCAGCAAATGGTGTTGGGAAAGTTGGACAGCCTCAAGTAAATCAATGAAGTTAGAACACACCCACTCACCATACACAAAAATAAACTCAAAATGGCTTAAAGACTTAAACATAAGACATGCCACCATAAATCTCCTAGAAGAGATCATAGGCAAAACATTCTCTGACATAAATCATACCAATGTTTTCTTAGGTCAGTCTCCCAAGGCAATAGAAACAAAAAGAAAAATAAACAAATGGGACATAATCAACCTTACAAGATTTTTGCACAGCAAAGGAAACTACAAACAAAATGAAAAGACAACCTACAAAATGGGAGAAAATATTTGCAAATGATGCGACCAACAAGGGCTTAATCTCCAAAATATACAAACAGCTCATACAACTCAACAACAAAAAAACAAACAACCCAATCGAAAAATGGACAGAAGACCTAAATAGACATTTCTCCAAAGAAGAAATACAGATGGGCAATAGGCACATGAAAAGATGCTCAACATCACTAATGATTAGAGAAATGCAAATCAAAACTACAATGAGGTATCACCTCACACCAGTTAGAATGGCCATCATTAAAAAGTGTGGAGAAAAGGGAACCCTCCTACACTGCTGGTGGGAATGTAAATTGGTGCAGCCACTATGGAAAACAGTATGGAGCTTCCTCAGAAAACTAAAAATAGAATTACCATACGATCTAGCAATCCAACTCCTGGGCATATATCCAGATATATAAAAGATACATGCACCCCTATGTTCATAGCAGCACTATTCACAACAGCCAAGACATGGAAACAACCTAAACGTCCATCAATAGATGAATGGATAAAGAAGATGTGTTACATATATATGGTGGAATACTACTCAGTCATAAAACTGAACAAAATAATGCCATTTGCAGCAACATGGATGCAACTAGAGATTATCATACTAAGTGAAGTAAGTCAGAAAGAGAAAGACAAATATCATATGATATCACTTGTAAATGGAATCTAAAATATGACACAAATGAATCTATCTATGAAACAGAAACAGATTCACAGACATAGAGAACAAACTGATGGTTGCCAAGGGGGAGGAAGTTGGGGGGAGGGATGGAGTTGGAGGTTGGGATTAGCAGATGTAAGTTTTTATATATAGAATGGATAAACAACAAGGTCCCACTGCTTAACACAGAGAACTATATTCAATATCCATAAGCTGGAAAGAAGTGAGACAGTGGCATGGACATACATACACTATCAAATGTAAAACAGATAGCTTGTGGGAAGCAGCCACATGGCACAGGGAGACCAGCTCAGGGCTTTGTGACCACCTAGAGGGGTGGGATAGGGAGGGTGGGAGGGAGATGCAAGAGGGAGGAGATATGGGGATATATGTATATATATAGCTGATTCACTTTGTTATAAAGCAGAAACTAACACACCACTGTAAAGCAATTTTACTCCAATAAAGATGTTAAAAAAAATCCTATGATAAACCATAATAGAAAAGAATATTTTAAAAAAGAATATGTATATGTATAACTGAATCACTTTGCTGTGCAGCAGAAATTAACACAACATTGTAAATCAACTATTCTTCAATTAAAAAATTGATAAAAGAAACTTTTAATGTTCTTGTAACATTTGGAATAGGATGTAAAGGTACCGATTAATTTTAGACCTTGTTAGTTCAGGTAAATGTGTTTTAAAAAATAATAAGGGTTAACATGAAAATGTAGGAAATAGAGTATATAACTGCCAAACTACTAATGAGAATAAATGAGAGAATTCTGAGAGAAAAAAATGAGAAAGAAAAAAGGAATAAATAAGCTTGATCAATCCAGCATAAGACCTGAAAGGGAACAAGAAAAAAGAGAAAATAAACAAAGTATTAAAAAATGTAAAATAAAGTGACAGAAATAAGTCCAAATATGAATGACAATAAAGGTATACATATTAACTTCGGCACTAAAAATCAGAGATGAACAGACTGGATTAAAAATATAAAAATCCAGCTCTGTGGAATTCACCTGATGTACACTTAAAGCAAAATAGCATGGAATGAAATAAAATAAAGATTTATTTATTTACTTATTTATACTAAACAAAGATAAAACTACAACCACAACTAGCATAATAATATGAAACAAAATAGAACTAAAGGCAAGAGTTTTAATAGTGATATAAAGAGCCTCTGCATAATGATAAAAAATTCCTACCAAGAAGACATTAACACTCAATGAACATGAATACTCTTTCGATGTGATCAAGAAGTATTTGTGTGTGCTGACAGAATTACAAGAAGAAAGAGAGAAATGCACTATTACAGCTGGATATTTCAATACACTTCTTTCAGCAACAATGGATAAATCAGAAAAATTAGAAGAAAGAGTATAGAACATTTTTTTTAAAATGCAACTGACAAATTTTTCCTAACATGTAGAATCCTGCATCCATTAATTAGCAAAAATATATTATTTTCAGGGATACATAACACATTTTCCAAAACTAGTTATTTCCTCAAAAGATTCAGTTATCACATAGACCATGATCTCTTATTGAAACAGAATTAAATTTGAATTCATTAATAAAGAGATATTTAAAAATGCATTTGAAAACTGAACATACACACACAGACATGCACACACACACTCACTCACTCCTGATTAACCTATGAGTTTAGAAAAATCACAGCAGATATCATGAAATACTTAGAAAAATATTACACTGAGAATGTTATCAATACTTTTAAAAATCTTGTGAATAAAACTTAGAGTGATACTTAGCAGGAAAATCATAACCTTACTGTATTTATTTCTCAAAAACTGAAAATAAGTTTATTTAACTGCTAATTTTAAAATGCTAAATAAAGAATAAAAGAGTCAATTCAAATAAATGGAAGGAGTGAAATAAATAGAAAAAAAATACGAACTCCTACGTGTCATTTTTTAAAAACGAAAGAGACCAAATCAGCAAGGTATGAAAAACAAAACTGTGAAAACGTAGAACTTACAAGTGAAACTGAACGGCCAATAAATATGTGAAAATATCTTTAATCTCACCAGTAATCAGGAAAAGAGAAATTAATACAAGGATACAATTTCACACTCATCTGATTGGATAAAATCAAAGAAGTATCAAATATTGGAGAGGACGTGCGAAATAGAAAGTCTCACAGAATGCTGGCAGGAGTTTTCAGTAGTGCATTCACTCTGGAGCCATCAGGCAATACCTAATATAGCTGAAAATGCACATGTCCTGTATCCCTATAATGCCACTTCTGGGTAAATTCCCTGAAGAAATTATGGCACCAGGATAATCACTGAAAACTATTATATAGACATAGATATGCTATGATAGATAGTAGAATAGCATTAATGTGAAATTTAAAAAAATATGAAACAATAAAGACATAAAAACATGTCTATAGTAAAACTGCTTTTAAGAGAATCAATGGAACAAAGTAGAATAATAAAAAAAATTTAATCTGAAAGAATCACCAAAGAAATCAAAGTAGTAGCTGCTTGTAGGGGGAAAAGAAATTTGGGAAATAGAACTGGGGATTGGAACAAAGTGGATTTCAAATTTATTAGTAATGTATATAAATGATGCATTCAACAAGATGGTAACTATTACTGCCTCTGAACTAAATCACCAAAAACCAAAGTACATATTTATGTTCTGTTCTTTTCTAGATAAAACCAACCAGACAAAACGAGAGTACCTCCGAGCCTGGGAATCCTTGAATTATCTTAGGGAGCACATGTATCATCTTAGTTGTGCTAGCAGGTCCTGTCCAAGCCCCAAGCTACTGTGGGCTCTCAAGAGGCTTGAGCCTCCTGATAGTTGAAATGGTAGCCAAAATAGCCCATCTTTTAAAGCAAAGAAAGGGATGATTCTTCAGGCTGATAGAAATTGAAGGAAAAATTTAATTATGGCCACATTAAAAAGGGTTGGCCCTATTTTTAAGAGATAATCTTATTCTTTGGCTGCCCCCATGTAGTTCTCACTCAAAATACAGCTTGGAGTAAAATTCCAGTGTTAACATCCTCTTATGCCCCTTCTTTCTCTCTCATTTCACAGTCCCACCTTGTTCACTTTCACTGATGGTTGATAGCAGATAATCAGCTAATTACTTCTCTCATGACACACAATTTATACCTCTATTCTAGTAGTTTAATTATTTGAATTATTATACCAAAATTGTATTTTGTTAAAATTATTTTAAGCGGTCATCTCTTTCAAAATTATTTAAGCTTCTAATTCACTGTCCTAGTATCCAGTTTTGGGCACACTCAGTGCTCAATAAATACATAATGATTTGAACTTCGATTTGTTTCTTCTGGTCTCTGTTTATTCTACATTATAAAGACAAAATAATAAACTTCTTGAGAGCAGGAACATTATCTTCTGTGTACTCTGCTTATACGTTTTACTATTCCTTATTTATATACCCATAGCAATTGGTTCATATTGCTTGAATGATTGTTTAGGTAGAAGGATACTTTAAATTTATTTTTCCTTACCAAAGCAAAACTCTCTACTTACGGACCTCCAGAGACTTCCAATGCTTGAAATTAGTACTTTTTTGCAGATGACTTATTATTTGTGCTCTTAGAATAAACCTATTAATAAAAAAGCTAATTTTCGAGCTATGTAAGATCAAATCACTGCCGTTGGGCAGAATAGTGTTAGAATGAACTGTATAAAAACAATTAAGTTGAATTCTTTGTCTCTCAGGAACGTTCTTCGTTTCCAACCAAGACAGAGAACTTGAAAATTTCTCTTTGATCACACATCAAAAAACTTACACATATTTTACCATCCATCCAAAAGAAGTAATTTGAGATCGAGTGAAGAAATGAAAATCACAATACCAAAAAGTGAAACTTTAATATCACTTTATTATAGTGCTTAAATGAACTTTATAAATCATACAATTTTGTTTTATACTATAACATGTCGTAATCATAGCATCTTTGCAGGCAAAGATTTCAAATTGAAAAACAATCCAAAATCATCACGAGGAGAATGTTTTAAGGGGAGCAACTGTTTTGTGCAAACAACTAGCTCTCCTGAGTGGAGTCAAGCAATCCCTTCTCTGAGGGATTGCCTGCTAATGGCTTAAGCCTCCAGTTAAGGTAATGCAGCTGTGAGTGTCTTGAACCGATAAAAACATTATCACTTAATGAGTGAAGAAAATATGACAGCACAATCATGAAATGCAGGTAAATGTGTTGTTCAGTGCTCCAGTAGCCTACAGGGGCCACTGTGTATTTTTCTTTCACAAAGTAGAGAAAAGCAGAGTTTAAATTATTGGAAAACTTGATATAAAATTTAAAAATGACATAGTTCCAACATTTTTTCTATCTTGTCAGCCAAAGTCTGCCAACTGTCTCAAAAGCATATGCAACTTGACAGGAGAGATAAAAATAATGATCATTCTAACAGGCATGCTTTTAAAAATATGTTTAGTTCTTTCTATTTGGTCCTATGGTATGTATTAGGTATGCATACATCCCATCTCATTTAATAAGAAATTCAGAGAGATTCTCAATTAGGTGGTACATTTGCTTAAACTGAAATAGTAAAGAGAAAATTGGTCTCACATACCAGGAAATATTTCATATTTTTCAGCAGTCAACCTAGAATCTGCAAATTTTCCCAAATTCACGCTAATATTTTCCCCTTTGGAATCTCTTCTCATAAAGTTCCTTTTGCCCAATGTCTATGGCTAAATTCCTAATCAGCTTTTAGTCAAGTCCCCGATGAGCCCTTCACCAAACAGTTTTCCTTTCCTTTGAATGATGGTTCTCTCTTATGACCCTCCTCAGATAATGCCCTGAGTTATAGTGATTCTAGAGAAATCTCTCTCCCCTTAGAAGGTAAATGCTTCGTGCACAGGGATTATGCTTTAGCTATGTTTTAAGAGCCACCCTGAAAAATGGCACCATTACTATCAAAACAAATACTCATTGTTTAATACTGAATAATAAGAATGAGGCCAGAATCCATACTGAATTTCTGAAATGTGAATTCTAGAAGCATTAGTTATACACATATATTTTATCTACCTGACTCACCCCCATGTAGGTAAGAAACCCCATTCACTCTTCTGTTTCATTTCCCTGATACCCAATAGACTTTCAAACTTTGCAGCAGTTGATAGCCGCAGGGAAAACAGTATTTGCACTTGGTTGTCCCTAGAGCACCTAGCACAGGGTCACACATATAGGTGACAGGTAGCAGATACTGATGAGTGCAGAACAGTTACAGATAGTAGGGTGCTTTAGTTTCACTTAGAAAAAGTTATGATTACTTAGAGAGCTCTAGGTTGCTTAATTGAAAATTAAAAGATGTTACTGAAGACTTTTAATTGGGGATACTGAGAAAGTATCCCTCAGTCATCAAAAGACATTAATTTTCAAGACACATTCTAATCACCATAGTAAACATGAATGTACCCAGGAAATAAAATCCAGAGTTGACAGTAGTTATTTTCTGAAGGTGGGAATATGTGCAAAATTTCTTTCTGGGGATTAATGGATGAGCTGTCAGGAATGTGAAGTCTTCCCAAGGGCTCTCTTAAAACTCCCTTTATATGGTCCACTGTGACTTTTTTAAGGCTAAGCTCTGCTATAATGATTACTTGCTGATTTTCCCTCTCTCTTGTCAGTAGTGAGAAGAGGTAAAAAGAAAATGAGACTAAGAAAATGAGCCCTAGAAGTGCTTAGATCAAATTTCCTAGTTTCCAATTCCTGTATCCACTGTTTCTTCGTGCCCCAAACTCTAGAACCTAACATTGTGAAAGCAGTGTTCACTTTGTAGCCTCCACCACAATGTCGTGACCAGAACTTGTATGGCACAAAGGTCTGTTGCTATGGTAACTCAACCTCAAACACATTGACGCCTGGGCCTTTTCTAGTGAGGATAAAATCCTCTTCCAGAGAGGCTGAATAATGCCAAGTAGCAGCTCCACAGGGAGCCACTGGTGTGCTCTTTGGGAAATGTTTCCCACCTGAGCTCTGGATTTTTCAGATACTTCATGCTCACAGGTCTTCTTCTGTGTGGGAGGCGCATACTCTTTTAATTCTACTGATAAGCTGAGGAGGCCATGATAACTTAAAAAGAAGTATAAACAGTTCTTGGAATCCTAAGACAGTAATAAGGCTGCCCATCACATGTACTTACAGTGAACACTTGGCAAAAACCTAAGTGTTCAATTATAGTACAACCCTACAATGGTAAGTTAGAAGGCTATTCAAAGTGTTGCATTTATACAACACGTAAAAACATGGGGAAATGCTCGCCATACAGTGTTAAAACAGAGCGATACAAAACTGCATCACTGATAAGTTACCAATGCTATACATACACAGACACTTGAACAACATGGGTTTGAACTGTGCCAGACCACTTCTACACAGATATTTTTCAACAGTAAATACTACAGTGCTACATGACCCATGGTTGGTTGAACCCAGATGAGGAACTGCAGATACAGAGAACTGTGGATACGGAGGGCCAACTATAAGTTTTATGCAGATTTGGTGTGTGTGTGTGTGTGTGTGTGTGGTATGCGGGCCTCTCACTGTTGTGGCCTCTCCCGTTGCGGAGCACAGGCTCCGGACGGGCAGGCTCAGCGGCCGTGGCTCACGGGCCTAGCTGCTCCGCGGCATGTGGGATCCTCCCAGACCGGGGCACGAACCCGTGTCCCCTGCATCGGCAGGTGGACTCTCAACCACTGCGCCACCAGGAAGCCCTTATGCAGAGTTTTGACTGCATGGAGGGTCAGCACCACTAACCCCTGGATTGTTCAAAGGTCAACTGTATGTGAATGTACATAAGGGGGAAAAAAGCCAGGAAGAAATATACCAACATTTTGACAATATTACTATCTTATAGTATTCGAAATGATTTCTATTTCATCAAATTTTTTGCTCTTTAAATTTTACAATTAATATGTGTTAACTTTTAAATCACAAAAGGAAAATAATCATTGGTTTTTAAAATGATACACTTAAATCTGATTATGAAAAGGAAATTATGGAGAAAAGAAAAGTATCAAGGATCACTGCCCTGAGTTGCAGAGTAGTGGTTAAGAGATTGGGCTTTGGAATAAGACTGTATGGCCTCATGGCCTTAAATTAACTTCTCTGAGCTTGTGTTCCTTGTCAGTTGGATGGGGGTACTATATTTCTTCAAATCGAAGATTCCATGGATTGTAAAATACATACACCAGCATTTTATGTGCCAATAAGATTCTTCAAACGCTACCAATACTCCATTTTAAGACACATTCTTATTTTGGAATGTGAGATAAACATGTCAGAGAACTGATGAATTATAGTAATAATTGCACCTACTTTCATAAGCTTTTGTGAGGACTGAATAATATAATCCATGTAAAGTTCTTGGGAAAGTCCATTACACTTAATAAATGCTTAACAAATGTGAGGTATATGGCAGACTCACTTGAGATGACTAAGACAAACCCTGAGGGTGAAGGTAGAGCTCTCAGCTTGAGAGGCCTGAGAAGGGCATGTAGATGGACATTTAAAACAAGAGCAAATGTGGCTGAGCAGTAAGGAAGAGTGACTCTCGTCATGGAGACCTGAGGCCAGAGCATCTTGCCCTTGCTCAACTAAGTTTGAGAGCCACAGGTAGAAAAAGCCTACAAAAAACATGTTAGTGAGGATGTATAGCAAAGGAACCCTCATACACTGTTGGTAGGTTATAAATTGGTGCAGCCACTATGACAAAGGGTATGGAGTTTCCTTCAAAAATTAAAAATAGAATTACCATGTGATCCAGCAATATCACTCCTGGGAAAAAAATCCAGAAAAAATGAAAACACTAATTTGGAAAGATATATGCACTCTAATGTTCATAGTAGCACTATTTCTATCAATAGACAATTGGATTAGGGAAACGTGAGATACACGCACACACACAAAAACATACAATATGGAATATTACTCAGCCATACAAAAGAATGAAATACTGTCATTTGAAGCAATGTGGATGGACCTAGATAATATTATGTTTAATGAAATAAGTCAGACAAAGACAAATACTATATGATATCACTTATGTGTGGAATCTAAAAAATAATACAAATTAATGTATATGCAAAACAGACTCACAGATATAGAAAACAAACTTGTAGTTACCAAAGGAAAGATGGAAGGAAGGGGACAAATAAGGGGTATGGAATTAACAGTCAAACTACTACATATAAAATAGACAAGCAACAAGGATATATATTGTAATAGCACAGGAAATTATACCCTTTATCTTGTAATAACCTATAATGGAGTAGAATCTGAAAAAATACTGAATCACTGTGCTATACACCTAAACTAACACAATATTATAAATCAACTATACTTCAAAAAATAAATGAATCAATAAATGAGAAAACGGAGCCATTGTTTTAGAAAGCAATATTACATTAGGGTCTCAAAACTTGAAATTCTCAAATAACTGGGTAAGAAGTTAAATGTTGAGGGTTGAGGAGAGAAAAAGAGGAAGAGGAAGAAAGTTTGAGGTTGAGTGGCTTAAGTATTACAATCATCAAATTATCTCATTTATCTCTGTCTCTTGAGTAACCACAGGACACAAAGAGCCCTACGGTTACATGGGCGTAGTGGAGATGGAACCACAAGGAAAAACCACATTTGCAATCTCTTTTCGTAAGGACTTTCTAAACAAGTGAACAAAAGAAAGGCATACATGCAGCATTATTTGCAATTCACATGCCTATAACAGTATACATTATAGTAGAACTGAATAAAGATGAATGCAAAAATGGGACATGCTAAAACAAAATTTTATTAAATTATTTCACATTTCCTGAACTGCAACAAGCCTCGAGGAAATTAATGCTTTTCTTCAAGTGTTTTTTTTTAAAAAGACCTATTGTGACTGAACATACAGTATGCATACTTATCTTTGCTTAAGAGCAGCAATAATGAAAGAGTTATTAAAAGCATTAAAAAGCAATATGTTTTATATTGGTCACTTAAAGAATAAATCTATTATGTCTTTATTTATTCATATATAAAGTACTCATCAAATATTTACTTACGTCGGTACTTAAGTTAGATGAATGCAAAAGTGCTGGCAAAAGCTACAGCTAGGAAATGAGGTAAAGAACGTTGACCAAGTGGGGGAAATCTGGTGGAATGAGTCAACCAGAACCCTGACCAATGAACCTTTTCAGGTTTGGTATAGAACAAATCTCGTATAGAAACAGACTTGGCCTGGAAAGGGCCCAGAAAATTGAAATACTCTATGATGCCAGGAATCGCAGGGAGGTCAAAGGGAAAAAGGAACTGTTGACAGAAAGATTTTTCCTTTAGTTTTTATGTGTCCTTAGCAGGCAAATCTGTTTTAGAGTACAGACAGTGGTGCTGTGAGGTCTGTAATAGACTTCAAGCTTATGAATTTTGAAGCTCAAGAGAACAAAGCCCATCATTATGGGACATATTATCATTTAGGAAGAGCTAAGTCCTTTGGATTTATCCTCCAAGTTCCCAAAGAGCATGATTTATTCTTTTCAGAAGAAAGATTCATCAAAGTACATCAGGTGGGGTCGAAGGGAATGACCGATAGTTAACACTCTATATGGGTGTTAATTTTAAAAGGGTGATTTTTTAGAGAAGCATTTGTGCTTGCCATTTTTTTTGTTTTAGTTTTTAGAACAAAATCTTTTCGGTTTTCATAAAATGAAAGACTTTCCTGAAACCTAGAGTAGAAGGGGTTTCATCCATCTTCCAGTCTTGCATTGGTCCATGTAATCCTTCTAGAGGAAGAGAGGCATGTTGAGGTCATGCCAAGCTACCTCTTGACATATGTTCACCATCCTCCCTTAACTGCACTGTCTTAGAACAAAAAGTGTTGTCCAACCTGTGTGTGGGTGACTCCTACTTTCAATTAGCAATAAAAGCCTCATAGTGGGTCACTGCCCCCAATGGGGAACAGTAAGCATGTCTTTGTATGGGCAGTTATAACCTTGGGACCAGAGGGCACAAACGTATTTCTGCAGTGGACAGGCAGGTTGTATAAGTGGCGCAGTGAAGTCAGGGTGAAAAAAATCAACTGAGCAAGTGCAATGATGAATGTTGACTGACACTTGGCCTCAAAGTAGGAGATAAAGGGAGTGAAGGAGGCTGTGATGACTGTAGGCAGGCAGGCTCCATTCTAAAGGGGTAGCTGCCATTCAGCTCCCACTGATTGCTGTCTGAGGAATATGGGCCTGAGTGCCAGCTCCTCTGAATTTTCACGCGATGCTGGCTTCTTGGGCATGCCACCTGTGGAGGCACGCCAGCCCGGCACTTAGACGGGCCCACACTTGCTCTCACGCTCTGCTGTCACTGTCATAAAATTCTTAATTATTTTTGAACAAGGGCGGCTGCATTTTCATTTTGTCCTAGACTCCCCAAATGATGTGGCCAGTCCTGTTTTCAAAAGAAACTGGGCATCCATACTTTTCTGTGGTATATTCCAATTTTTAAATATTGTCAATTAATTCAAATTTTAAAAGGTAGTGAATGGTACACATTTGCAAGCTAACTTGTCTAGCAGCAGGCAACAGATTTTAACCCTGTGGATCGTCTCAGTGATTATCCTGGGATCTTAGAACTTGGAGCTGTGAGCTTTTTGATGCAACCTGGCCAACCCCCTTATCCTCCGGATGAGGCAAGAGTCACAAGAAATAAAAACAGGCTGTCATATATAACATCCGCTATCCTGGGCCTGTTAGGAGCAGCTGTTCCTGGACATGCTTCCCAAGCACAAGGCCTCTGAGTTTTATGGCATCTGTGACAGTGTGTGCTTTCTGCTTCAACATTTTAATTTTGTGGATGGTGGATCTGCTAAGAAAGTTTCTTTCAACTTTATGTGTTTTCTCCAGTGATTGGGAGCCACTGTTGATTTTATTATGATTTACCCAGTGATTATCCAAGTACCATCTCTTGACCTAGGCAGGGGTCTATACATTTCTAGGGCCTAGTCAGCTGCAGGAACTATACTATCAGATCACATCCAAGGGCTGCAGTCTTTTTTTTTTTTGCGGTACGCAGGCCTCTCACTGCCGTGGCCTCTCCCGTTGCGGAGCACAGGCTCCGGACGCACAGGCTCCACGGCATGTGGGATCCTCCCGGACCGGGGCACGAACCCGTGTCCCCTGCACCAGCAGGCAGGCTCTCAACCACTGCGCCACCAGGGAAGCCCGAAGGGCTGCAGTCTTTTACGTGGACACTTTCTTTCTTTTCTCCTTTTTTCAAGCCACCACCTGTGGTAACACGTTATGGGATGTAAGAGGGGGGAAAATAGCATGTACAAATGTATAATCATATTCTAGTATGAGTGTTTTAATTTCCTTAATCATTAGTACATTAGAAAGGTATGCATTCTTGGGTTACTGGACATTGTAAGGACTGGCTATTTTTATGAATTTTAATTTTGTGTTGAACCCAGCCCTATTTTTTAAGAATGTGAAATAAAAACCACAATCTCCCTTCAAGAGTCCCCCAGTTTAAATGTCTTTTTTTTTCTGGCCCCAGTTCTGTGTCTTTCTCTCTGCCCTGTTCTTTGGCATCCTGTGACCTCAGAGAACTCTGGTAGGCTATTAGCAATTGAATATGCGCTTTGACGGATCCTGGAGCAGGCAATGATTACATTTCTAATAGTGAAATTTTATACCTGAAGCTGCTACTGTAATCATTTCATTCCTGTGTGCCTCAAAGTTTCATTTTCAAAGTCAATTAAACTTTCTAATGGAGTAGTAGGATTTAGACACAACTTAATTGAAAAATACTGTGTTGGATAAGACAGGTGTTAACAGGAGTGGATTTGACAGACTATAAAGGGAAATGTCAAAGCCAAAGAGACGACCTGTGCCTTGTATATAACGGAGCCCTAGTCCCAGCCAGATGAAGGGTTTGATTTAATTGAAGCAGGTTTTCTTTGGAATGCTCACCCTGCCCTGCGAGGGTGTCTGTTCTTCCCCAGGTCACCCCAAGTGGTTAGCTGCACTTTTACGCCCAGGGCTAGACTGGACTGGATTTCCCTCTTGCAGAGACAAAGGCTGGATTGGAAAGATCTGTGGCAGACAAGTGTGATGCTTTGGGGACGCAGCAGGATGTGGATGGCGTGGCTGCTCTTTGTGGATTCATGGTGGCAACCAGCTGGGCCACCGGGCCAGCACTGCCCTGTGTTTGCTCCTTTGTTGTTTTGTACCATGTGGTGCCAGCAGTGCTCTGGCAGCTGATACCGTCAGCAGGTGCCCCTAAGATACCCAGTAGCCCTGGGAAGGCAGGAGGAAATAATGTTTGTGGTCACATAGGGCCTCGTGCCACCATTTCACAGGGCATTTGGCTTTTGTTACTTGTTTATTATTTTTAAGCCAAAAGGCGCCACCCTTCTCTCTGTGGTACGTTGAAGACAGCAAGTTTCCATTGCTTTTCTCTGTTCTTAAGAAGGGTCATGTGTGAAAGATAAATAACCCCATCATAATAAGAGGGAGCTGGATTGACTTGAAACAGACACACTTGTAATAAAACACGTGAATACCACCGTCCAAGCAAAGCAGGAAAAGGTGGAGTTTTCATTTTAAGAAATAGCTGCTATCATCCAAAACACTATGTGACGGGTATAGGATGTCTCGGTGTATCCAGTGTGGTGTTCCTCAAGGACGCATGATGTTCACAGGCAGAATGTGAGATAGACTGACTGCCTTTGGGATCTGGCCCCCATAAGCAGACTTAAGTCACTGTATACATGACCAGCAAACTCTTCCTATTTATCTGCAGGTTTCAGCCTTGTTCTATTAGTGAAAAACACTATAGCCCAAAATAAGAGTACCCTGCAGGCACATCTGTGACGGGCATTGACTTCTTCTGGGGAGGTAATAGCTTGAGGTTGAGAGCAGTTTCCATCACCCACAGTTCAACTCCATCTCCATATTTACTTCAAAATATTGGATCTATGGAACAGAGTCATTTTTCAGTCAAAACCTCGTCTATCAAAGGAGGGTAGTTTTGCCTCTAGATTTCAGGAAAATGATCAGTTCTGAGAGAGGAAATGCTTTAGATCAAAAGAATATAATCAAGTATTTAGAATGACTTACCCAATGTAAACTATCCCGAAGAAAGAGTGATGTTATATACTTCACATAGAAAACCTTCTTAATGTACATTCTTATAAATTATTTAAAATCTGAAAGTGGTCTGGGATATTTAATTTCATTCAATCAGTCTAACATATTTTCATTTACTCCACACCTTTGGATCAGATGTGGAGACGGGCCATTCTGGAGAGAGCTGAGGAGTGAGTGGGAGATGACAGTGGAAAATAGTGAGAGGGTGGGCAACTCTTGCAAGAAGTCTGGTTGTGATACAAAGAGCTCAGACAGCTCAATACCAAAAAAATAATAATAACCCAATCAAAAAATAGCCAGAAGTCCTAAATAGACATTTCTCCAAGGAAGACATACAGATGGCTAACAGGCACATGAAAAGATGCTTAGCATCACTAATTATTAGAGAAATGCAAGTCAAAACGGCAGTGAGGTACCACCTCACACCGGTCAGAATGGTCATCACCAAAAAGTCTACAAACAGGGCTTCCCTGGTGGCGCAGTGGTTGAGAGTCCGCCTGCTGATGCAGGGGACACGGGTTCGTGCCCCAGTCCGGGAAGATCCCACATGCCGCGGAGCGGCTGGGCCCACAAGCCATGGCCGCTGAGCCTGCGCGTCCGGAGCCTGTGCTCCGCAACGGGAGAGGCCACAACAGTGAGAGGCCCGTGTATCACATAAAAAAAAAAAAAAAAAAAAAGTCAATAAATGCTGGAAAGGGTGTAGAGAAAAAGGAACCCTCCTGCACTGTTGGTGGGAATGTAAATAGGTGCAGCCACTATGGAGAACAGTCTGGAGGTTCCTTAAAAAAGCTAAAAATAGAGCCACCATATCATCCAGTGATCCCACTCCTGGGCATATATTCAGAAAAGCCAAAAACTCTAATTCAAAAAGATACGTGCACCGCAATGTTTGGAGCGGCACTATTTACAATAGGCAAGACATAGAAGCAACCTAAATGCTTGGCGATACATGAATGGATAAAGAAGATGTGGTACATATATACAATGGAATATTACTCAGCCATAAAAAAGGATGAAATAATGCCATTTGCAGCAACATGGATGAACCTAGAGATTACCATACCAAGTGAAGTAAGTGAGAAAGAGAAAGACAAATATCACATGATATCACTTATATGTGCAATCTAAAAAAATGATACAAATGAACTTATTTACAAAACAGAGATAGACTCAGACATGGAGAGCAGACTTGCCGTTGCCAGGGGGTAGGGAAGCAGGGAAGGGATAGATGGGGAGCTTGGGATTGACTGATACACACTACTATATATAAAATGGATGGACAATAGGGACCTGCTGTATAGTATATAGCACAGGGAACTGTATTCAGTGTCTTGTAATAACCTATAATGGAAAAGAATCTGAAAAAGAGCCTATCTATCTATGTATCTAATCTGAGTCACTTTGCTGTACACCTGGAACTGGCACAACATAGTGGATCAACTATACTTCAATTAAAGAAAAAGAAAAAAAAAGGTCTGATTGTGAAAGTAAAGAGAGGGTGATAGCTGGAGGGGGATGTGAGATGAATAAGGTGGTTGATTTGTCAATTTGTTTTGAATAAGCCTGTTAAGAATAAGCCTGAGGGGGGCAGTATGAAGATGTGGGAGAAGGGATGATATGATCAGAGAGAAAAGTCCCTGAGAAAGTAAGAGGCAAAGAAAGCCGGATCATATATGGGCAAAGGGGGAGGAATGAGCCACATGCAGAAGGAGGGCACCTCTTTCACTGCGACTGCGAGGGAAGGAGGATAGGGTGGAGTCCAAAGCAATAACTCTATGGCCTTCGGGGCCTGAATTTGAAGAGCTCCTGTCTCAGTTGTTTACCTGAGTGAGTTTCGTTATTTTTCCCTGTGCAGTAGGTGAGCAAGGTCAACTGTTGAGAGTGAGAGGAGGTTAAGTAGTTTAGGAGATTTGTCAGCGTGAATGAAGACCTGACCAGGCCACTGTTGGGAATGAGAGGAAGCTGCAAGAGAGACTCAGAAGAATAGCTGGGCCCTTTTGAGGACTCAGGTGAGACTAGAAACCAAGATGATAAAGTGTCATTAAAAGCAAGATTGTGAGGATTTCCTCCCACGGAACTCAGCAGCACCAATGTTGGTTCCAGAGGGACAAGAATCAAGGGCAGCCTGTGAGGAAGGTGGCAAGAGAAGGATGATAGAGGAAAATTGTGCCAGATACTGAGAAGAGAGATGAAGTGACAGGACAAAAAAGTCACAGTGGTTAGACTTGACTGATCTCAGGGAGGTCGTAACTGAGATCATTTCTACAAGCCCCCTTAGTGAACAAATAAGGAAATTGAGGCTCAGGGAGGTTATGCTTAATCACTGATTTTTCTGAAGACTAATGTCATCAAACAAATCATTATAATGTACTTCCCGGTTTCCCATATGAACTTTGTAATAAATGAGGATTTCATTGTGGGGCCAAACCTTGGCTTCAAATGGATAAACAGAAACAACAGTATGTAATAAAAGAAAATAAAACTATAAATCTTGGTAATATTTTAATATACAAAAATTAAGCTGACTCAACAGGAACATATATGCGTTATGCATATTAACATATGTACGAACGGCTTCCATATAGCTCAATGTACCCAGGGAATAAAATTTAATTCTTATGCATCATAAACTTGTCCTGAAATTAATGTTCTAGTTACTTTCCCTAGAATATAACCTCTGTAGAAGCCAGGACTTTGTCTTTCCTACAATGGTATCCCCAGAACCTAGAATAGGACCTGGATGAGTAGGTATTCAATAACATTTGTTGAAGAAATGAATACATGAAACCGGGCTGACTCTTCCCCTTGAACTCTTTTTTTTTTTTTTTTTTTTTACATTTTACTGCCAGGTTTTTATTTAGATCAAGTATCGCTGCAGCATTCTGACCAGCCCAGATTTAGCAGCAAATGGCAGGAATCATATAAAATGCAATTTTTTTTTAACAAAGTGCTTTTCTAAGATATACATACATATATAAATAGGTACAAAATAAAGTGTCAACATTAAAAAGCTCAACTATTTAAAAGCTTTCACCTATTTAACTTAAGTAGTACATATAAAACACTGAAATGCAAGGATATGGAATCTACTAAACAGATTCAAAGTCTTTTTTTGAAATGCAAGACCAAAAAATCAAATTCTGGTTTGCAGACAAGAAAAAGGTATAAAAAACCAGAATTCCTAACAGAGCAGCTAGAAAGGGGCAATTTTATAAACCTCATCAGCTGAATCTCTATCATGAAGTGATTTTCACCTGATTGCAAAACTGCCATATTTTGGAACATGTTTCAATTTCCCAGACACATTCTGTCAAAACTTCATATACCTCCAAGTTACAAACCTGTGCTTTGCCTTCTCCCACCTAAAAATGAAAAACTTTAAAACAATAAACTTACATTCTATTAAACCATTAGATCTAAGCTTATCTGTTTAGTGTGAATGCACTAACCAGGTACATTTCCACCAAGCACACAGGGTAATCTTGTGCATCACAGTTCAGCTAAGGTGTTAAGACAATCCTTCTTGGAGTTTCTTTTTCATAATGTCAAAGAAGCATGAAAGCAACATTGCTCACTTGTTACTGTGTGTTTTAGAATCAAGCAAACCTTTATAAGCTATAGCTTCATGTGCTATCACTTACAAATGGGAAACCGTGGTGGGGAGGGAGAAAATAACAGAAAAGGAAACACACTGTATAGACAAAATATAATTAAAAATAAATTCTCCAAGGGGTAATGGAGAAATAGTTGGAGAAATAGATACTTTCCCGGCAGCTAGGTCGGAAATTTTTGGTATTTTTTTTTTCTGGCTAAATAGGATTTTTTTTTAAGGTATAATTTTTAAGCTACCAGTTTTCAGAGTTCAAAACACAAGATTTGAAAATAAAACAGTAAGAGAGACAGGACGGAAAGATCTGTAGGGAAGGTTTACAACGTTGCCTTGACATAAGAAATTTCTCATCAAGAGGTAAAGCTTTAACATAGTTAAAACACTGACTAATGAAGCTGTTTTATGTGAACAAAAAAGAGCACCTAAAAACTAAATGTGTTAATATTTCTCAGTTCTAGAAACTATAGAAGAAGAATAAGTCACATGTTAAGTTTGAAGAAGCTAGTTTGAAAATACCTGTACAAAAATATAAAAATCTATAAATCTTTTTGTTTTTGTTTTAAGCTTGTGTTGATCTTTGAAAATATTACATGCACAATAATACATCAATTGGAAAAGTGGCAACTAAAGAATTAGATATTTTTAGCTTTTTTCTGTCTTTACATATATATATACATAATACAATAAAAATAATCTGTATTTTGGTTGTTTGGTGGAAGTATACTACAATAAGCTAAATAAACTTTTTAATTTTCAAGGTCAAAAACTATTTTACCAATAGCTTACTAAAATGAAATATATTAAAATTTCCTACAATAAGTGCAGAAATAAAAAGACTTATAGACACCTAAATGGCCACCAACTTATCTACTATGGAAGCGAACTAGAGGAACAGCAAAATAATATCTGTATGTGTGGATGCTCCTTCTGTAGATAATTGGACCCAAACAGAAATAAAATTCACAGTTCAGTAAGATCCCTAACCCTGACCTTTTCGTTTTTCTTTTTTTTCTCCTTTTTTTTCATACATTCATACAGTATCATGTAAGCTGTGCAAAACTTTACTTAGACTGGCAGTATGCCATATCAGTTGCATTTGTCTTTGGTACAAAAAATAAAACAATCGCAATAATGTGCAAGTATTTGTCTTCTTCCGGTCAAGTACCGAAATATGAGTTTTCTAGAGCCATCTTTTTTTTGTTTGTTTTTTTGTTTTGTTTTTTATACAATACACAGACTCTGTGGCATATATCTACATTTCAACATAGTCCTATATACATTCAAAAAATTTGAAAAAGAGTTGGAACAAAAAAACATTTAAACCCCATAATTTTTCCATCTATATATCTTGTTTTTCCTCATTAGGGTTTTCATCATACAAAATATTACCAGTTTTATAGTTTCCCCAAAATACAAGGCACAAAGAATATGCTTTTTTTTTCTTACTTGCACAGACATTATATATATATTTATATATATATTTATATATACCATATTGAGCTCGGAAAATGAACATCTAATATGGCACATGGGCATGAGTGCTGGGTTGTGCCATGTACAAGTGAGATTAATGGTTGTGGAAAATTAGAATAAAAAGCAATAATTCTAAAAACAACCTAAACTGACTGTTTAAAAAAATGCTTCCTCAATTTTTTTGTGGTTCAGAGCATAAACCTGCCACAATATTTGGCATTTACTATTATCTTCACTCTTCCAAAATGTTTTGCTTTAACAGATTTTGTAATCTGTATCTAAACATCTACTTAAATGTATGAGTTTCAATTCTGATGCCAGTAGCAGTTTTAACCAACGGTTTATGCTCTGAAAATGTAATAATCAAGTATTTTGGATCATGCTTCACTTATGCTACTTAGTTCTTAAAACAATGTAACCTAATTGTAAATGTTTACATAATGCTAAACTGACATGCAAAACAGAATGAAAATTTACAATGAATAACGTGACAAACACAGACATTTCTGACCAGTGGTCCAATGAGGCTGATTACACTTTTGATGTTGGTATCCTTAGTCCTACAAGGCCTCCGGTGGGATTGCCTTCCGCAGTCTTCTCTAACACTTGGTTAACAAATTCTGAGGTTTGCCCAGCAACTGGGAGACCAAGAGTATCTTTAATGAGGATTTCAAGCTTCTGTCCCATGTTGGGTCCTCTCTCCTCTCTTGGATTCTGTACTCGGTTTACAATCTCTTGCTTGATGAAGTTGATTACAAACAATAAATTATCATATTCTGTGTTGAGGCCCCATAATTTCACTTTATTAGCTTCATACTGCGCTTTTTTCTTTAACCGACAAGCCCTGGAAGCCAGCTTATTTTTTTCCTTCCTTGACCTTGGCCGGGCTGTTAAGGGAAGCTCACTGACTGGAGTCAGATCACTAATCACCTTATTCAGTTTCCGTAGTTCATTGCCTATCTGGAGTAGTTTTTTAGGATTTGGAGTCAGGTCTTCCACATCCGTTCTCCGTGACTTCTTTACTGCATATTTTCCATGATGTAAGCCATTTTTCTGATACATGTTACTTGGCAAGGTATCTCTGTTCCATTCAGATGGCCTTAGCATCCTCTCTTGCTGTGATGGTGTGAGTTGTTCACTATACTCCCAGAAGTACCTTCTTTTACCTCTCTTCCGAGAGGTAATTGAAGTCATCTCCTTCAAATCTTCCACAGAATCATTTTCATAGCCTGGTTCAGAGAAAGTGTCACTGATGTCATCATCCTTGTCATCTTCATAATCCTCTTCCTCTTCTTCCTCTTCCTCGTTTTCAGAAAGTTCGTGCTCGCTGACAAATCCTTCATCATGGTCCTCATCGTCAACATCTTCCTCGTCCTCCTCCTCTTCTTCAGGACTGCATTTGGTTGGCTGTTCACCCAAGTTGTCAGAGACAAAAAGGGAATAATTGTGCTCTTCTTTTTTCTGGGATGAATCTGAGACCGATGTGCTGGCAGAAAGGCTGCTACTCTCTCCTGCTGCAATAGACACAGGCCCCTCCTGGGGCAGGGGACTGAGTAATAGTTCCTGGGTTTCTTTAAAAGGCAAAGCTGGAGTGGCATGGCCCTGCAGAGGCTCCGTCCCTTTTTTCTCTGGTCTTTTGGCTACGGCACCACAGTAGCAGGTGTTCTCCTTTGCTGCATCTGCATGAACCTGGCTCAGTAGAGGCCGGCTCTGCTGCACTGGGTTGATCTTTACCTTTGCCTTTTTCACATAGTCTTTACATTCAACATGAAAGTTCACTTTTTCATTATGATACATGTTGGTCTTCACCATGATTTGTGTGCTTGAAGTGGGTTTACTTGCTTTTTGGACACAGTCTGACAAAGGGACCTCAGCCTGAAGAGTCTTAGAAGAACACACAGGAGCAGCTGCTCTACTTGCGATCTTTTTACCAGGGAATGATGAGGGCAAGGGATTTTGTTTGACACTGAAAAGTGAATCAGGGTAATAAAGGGAATCAGAAACAGACTGAGAGTCCTCGCTATTAAGCTGGGCCAAAGTTGGAGTTTTACTTATGACCTCTTCATCTTGGTAAGGGCTAGAAAAGTCATCGAGACCCAAGTAATCCACTTCTTTTGTTCCCCAGATGTCACAGCTGGTTAGTTTGGTGTACTTCGTTAAGTCTTCACAGTATGTATCCCACTGTTCCCAGTTTGAGGTTAAAGTACCCTCGTTATCCAGGACATCTGTGAAAGACTCCAGATTTTCAATGTCTTTGCAGTCCTCCAAAGAAAGGAAGTTGTCTCTAGGATTTTGCTGGTAGTTCATCTCTCTATCCAGTTCATACATGAAATCTGGATCTGAACTGTTTGCTAAGAGATCTGTGCTCGTCAGAGTCTGTTCTGAAAAGGTGTGGCTTCGAAAGGCATCCCCAAAAGGCGGATCCATTCCGCTTACACTAGGCTGAGGCATTTCCAAGCCCAGATCCTGTGAGTCCGATCCCAAACTTCTTTTTTTTCTCGTTTGTAAATTCCTTTCCAGCTTTACTTTTAATTTCAAGATCAAAGATGATTTTCACAATAAACAGTAGGTTTCCCAGAATGCCTTCAATTCAACTGCTTGTATCACTGTTGTTTTTTTAATAATTCTGTGTGAATCTGTGGGAGTGGGGGCGGCTCAGGGGCTGGGTCCGGTTCCGCTGCAGGGGCCGCGGCCCCTCTCCATGCTTCCTCGGGTTTGTTTTGTTTATCTCTTCCCCTTGAACTCTTAACAGCACCTTAAAGTCAAAACTGGATTCATTTTGTGCCCATTCTCACCCCACACACTCCCACCCCCACGAAAGAATCTGATCTTTCTTTGTATTACCTAATTCAGTTAAAGGTGTTTCCATCCACCTAGTCAATAAAATGAAAAAACAGGGAACCATCCATGATTCCTCCCTCATTCCCATTTCTAGGACTAGTTGGTTCTCATATCCTGTCAATTTTGTCTTGCAAAAGTTTGATCAATACTTTCCCCTCTCAGCGTTCCCGCAGTCCTGCTCTGTGCAGGTCTTTGTCATTTCTCAACTAGATTATTGTGTTGGTTCTCTATTTAGGTTCGCTGACCCAAATTTTTCCCCCATTGGTCCAGTGTTATTTCTAAATGCCCATCCACTGGCTAAAAATATGACCCATTATTTTCTTCAGAATAAATTTCCTTAGCATGGCCTTTAAGAGTTTCACAGTCTAAACCCTTGCTATGCTGGGGGTTTTGTCTCTTTCCACTTTGCACATTTGCCATTCAGGACGGATCCATACTTTTTTTTTTTTTTTAACATATTCTTTCCTCATATAGATGTCCAAAAATTCCGCTACCACAGAGCATATGGGCTGCACTAACTTTCTCCTTTCAAACTCAGCTAGAGCAGACCCTATTGCCTCTCCTTGGACTAAAGCTTGGGCTCAACTCTCCAACCCATACTTTCTAATTTTATGCCTTTTCTCAGGCTTCCTCTGCTTAGAAACTCCTGCCTCCTAGCCCATCTCATAAAATTATAATTATCCTTCACACTTTTCCTCTATTATTAATTCATCTTCCAATAAGCTTCTTCACTTGAAGTTAAAATGGTGACTTCTTAGTTACACCTTTGCTGCTAATAGTACTTCTCCAAAAAACCCTCCAATTTAAAAAAGATATGGAACAATATTAGTGTAGGATTTTAATAGAAAATAGCAAAATTAAATTAATATTTAAACGTTATATAATGACATAAAATGTAGGCAGATAAAACCTTTTACTTCCCTTGTAATTAGATTAAGTCAAAATAACTATAAAAAACTGTAAGATGTAATTTTTCACCTTTCTGGTTGGCAAAATATAAAAGTTTGATTTAAAAAACAGGATATGCTAGGAGATATGCACTCTTAAATACCTTGTAAGAATGTGAGTTGGTAGGCCTTTTCTTTACATCTTTATTGGAGTATAATTGCTTTACAATGGTGTGTTAGTTTCTGCTTTATAACAAAGTGAATCAGTTATACATATACATATGTTCCCATATCTCTTCCCTCTTGCGTCTCCCTCCCTCCCACCCTCCCTATCCCACCCCTCCACGCGGGCACAAAGCACCCTTTTGTGATAACATCTTTCAAATTTGTAAATGCAGGTATCAATTGGCATTGATAAGATTGTTTCTTTTGTGGGCCTGTTTGTTTCTAACTCCTCAGTTGCCCCCATTTTCATTTTCTCGTGAGAAATTCAGATTCAAACAGGAGTGGGATCCTAACAGGAATGGGTAGATTTTTTAGTAAATAAATCTTGTTCCCTTTGGTTGTATGCCATGAATTTGTTTCTTCTGGACAATGTGGCTTGTTTTTCTGGAAAAGAAAACCTTTGAAGGGTTCAAGTGGACAAGCTGTCTACAGCCAGAGGATTTGGAATGTCTGGTTAGGAAGTGTGAAGCAGTATGTGTCTTCAGGCAACATGCATTCGTACATATGTGCTGACCTTAGCGGAGAAGATTTGAAGGAAGTGGCTGTAAGGCTAGAGACATTTCTGCTGCAGTATGCCTATCAGTGACAGCAGCACAGGGTAGCTTGGAGAGCAAAGTGCCCTCATCCCCCAAGCCACCCTGGATAAAACCATGAGCTAACTTAACACTACTTTCTATGAAAGCACAGGCCTAGACCGGTGCCCTGGTCACACCCAGCCATCTGGATTGGCCCCAAAGCCTCTTGTCCAGAAATTCTGGACCCACTACTGAGGCTCATTAAGACCTGAGTTTTACATCTCTACCAACATCATGGGAGGATCAAGCCATAGGAAGTAATGAGAAGTGAGGGAGGGAGGTCTGGCCTTTTTGGCTGTGTTTTATTTTTAACCTGACTTGAAAAGGACAAAGGTATTTTCACTCAGGAGGACAACATATACCTGTAATTGGTCTTCCTTTAATAACCCCACTAAATAACAAATTTCTTTCATTCTTTTTCCTCTTAAGTTGATTTTCCTTTTCTATATATTAGATGGCCAAACTGTTGAGTGACAGCTGTTTTCTTGTCTTTGCTACTCCTAAGCATGGGCCTGGTTCTTCCTCATGGTTGCAGTCTAGGAAGCATTTCTGCGTCCTCCTTGAACTGTCCTGTAGTAAACCCTCAACATAGTCACAGACTCCCAAGTTCTTTTATTCTGAGGGTCATGAAACAACTTCACAACAGATGGACTACAGAGGAGGTCAGCATTTGTCCAACTTGAGAGTGAAATCTGAATTCCCTAGTCCCCTGAGTCTGTTTCCATATCCGTACTTTCCCTTTCTCAATCCACATTTTCCTCCCATCCTTTGGCTATTCATACCTGACTCTACTTCCTCTAGCGTTCATCCTTTCTTCCTGGAAAGCCTGGGGTGCTTTCCTTTCCAGAGTCATTGTGGCATAAGAACCCAGACCTGGAGCCAACTTTTGGGGTTCAAAATCCACCTCTGCCACTTAGTAGCTATGTCCTCTTACCTAAGCTCTGCCACTCGCCTTGGCCAATCTTCTGTGCCTCGGTTTCCTCAACTGCAAAATAAGGATGCTAATAAGAGTCTCTACCATGTAGAATTCTTATGAGATTCTCATGAGTTAATATAAGTAAAGTGCTTAGAATAGTGCCTGACATAGAGAAAACACTGAATAAGTGTCAACTCTCATTATTACTGCAGAGACACTTAGTTCATTTTGGGAAGAAAGGTGGTGTCCATTGTAGAAACTGGAAAAACTTTAGTTATGTAAATTTCACGTGGAAGCTAGAACATACAATAGAGCACTTCACCACCTACCCTGAGATAAAGGCTTCTGTGTAAACATTAGAAATACTTATTTCCTACCTTGAATTTATTTGAAATTAGTAAGTACAGATTGCCTTATTGTGCCTTAATACTTGAGCTGGAATTTCTACCTACTATTTCACCTTCATGGCACTCCCAGCCCAGCCACAGCCCACGGCACAGCCACAGGGGCTGGACGCTGGCTGCATCTGGCTTATTGCTAGGGGCCCACTCTGATCTAGGGCAGTCATAGCCCTGGCTCACCTCTGTTTTGGAGAATTTCTGGAAGATAGTCAGCCTCATGAATACAAGAATACAGAAAGAGCTGGTTTTCCTGGGATGCTGTGATTTCAGCACCCCTCAGAGAACATTTCTCTACTGCCTAGTATACCTAATTTCCATCATTAGAGATTCATTCTCTTGGCCTTAAGTTTCTTCAGCTTGTAAAAATCAAAATGACACCAAATGATTAATTTACACCTGACTTGGGTTAGAGACACACAAGACCCATGACAGGTGGGAGAGATACAAGGTGCAGGGAGAGGAAACGAATCTTCAACTTCTCAGTGATACATTTTCCTAAAGCCAGTCCTGCTTCCTAGCCTGAATCAAGACCGACAGCTCAGGATGTTCTAAGCTAAGAAAACTTTCTTGTGAAGAAGAATCTCTCAAGACAGGACTCAGAAAAGCCAAGGAAGACCCTTCGAATCCTGAGTCCCAATAAGGTCACTTGAATTTATCATACTTGGCCAGACATCTGCACTCAGAAAATAGCAACAAGAGTAAAAAAGGGAATTTATCTGCCTTTTCTGATAACATTTTGCTGATTGACTGTGAAGCAATAGTTGATGGCTTTAAGGATTATACAGTGTGGGATCAGTGCTGCCGCCTATGTCTGCCAATTCTGTGATGTGGTCTCATGATCACGTTTAATCCCCTTACCTTTGGCAGGTGTAGCACCATCAGGAACATTGAGTATAGCTGGGTAGCTTATTCTGTGAACAAGGCCACCCAGCTGACTGGTAAGTGTGGACTAGTATCCAGCTACATCCTGCTCGCCTAGCTGAGCACCTTGACTCGGTAAAGGATTCCCTAGAGGAACGGGTACTTTAAAAATGCTCTCAAAAGGTACTCTCATGGCTAACACAAAGATGCACCTATCTCCCTGGGGCACCTTTTACTAATTCCCACAAAGGTGCTCCGTGGGATGCAGCAACAATCTCAGAGGACATTTTGAGCTGCCTAGAATTCTAATCCCCTTACCTAAGAGGGGGAATTCTCCATTATATAGGTCTTCAAAAAAAGCAGAGCCACTGGGCCAAGCAGGCCAGATTACCTTCCAGGTTCCCTTGCAGCCAGAGTGAAAGAATGCGAGCAACCAATGCACATTCCCTGCACTGTGAATTGGGAGTTGAAGATGCACAGAAAAAGTCAGGGAGGATTCCTAGGGGCAGGAGCCAATTTCAGTTTCCAAAGCAGCAGAGGCAGGGGTAGCAGGAGCTGTAGCGAGCATCCCTCATTCAGGGCCGTAATGAAGGACTTGCAGGCTGCGCTGCCTGCAACTCTAAACTAGTTCTGTCGAGTGTTTGCTGTTCCAGCTGCTGCAAAGTCTCCCTTGTGACCAATATGTTTCCCAGTTTGATTCTCCAAGTTTCTGGGCAGTAAATTTGTTTTGTATTTAAATTGGTCTCAGTGGTTTACAAATAAGAACCATATGCAGCAGGGATCAGCACAGAGAGTGCTTTGGTTCTCGTACCTCTCTATCTTTTAGAGCTAAAAGTTATCCTAGAAAGGTTATCAGACAGGACTCTTCTCCTTCCTACCACCACACATATAGGTATACCTACTTCTTCGGGGTTTTCACCCATCTGGTTTTAGATCCCATTCTCGCACCATCTCAGGAATCTTAGAATATCAACTGTTCATTTCTTTCTTGTATATTTAAACTCACCCTCTCACTAGATCCTTCCTGTTAACATTTGGATATGACCACATATCTCCCGGTTATGTAAAATGATTTGCCCTGAGCCCACATGCCTGTCTAGCTATTGGTGTATCTCACACGATTTATTTACCAACAGGGGTGCCAGAGAACTCTGTGTAACAATAACAGATTCTAGGTCTGCCATGAGATGCTGAAGGTTGTAAATATTTATAGTGATAAGTATTTGGTGAATTAGGATCTCTAGAAGTAGGACCCATGATGCCTATTTTAAACTTTTCCTGCTAGAATGTAATTTTGAAGCCTAAGGAATTATATTTTAATTTCTAGAAAAATTTTCCACCATTTTTACCTCAGATACTGCCTCTCCTTCATTCTCTCTTCTTTCTTTCTGGAAAACGTGTTAGACTTACCTTGGAGATTCTCCTCCCTACCCTATGTTTCTTAAACGCTCTTCCATATTTCCCATCTCTTCATTTCTGTAGGTTCTCATGAATCCCCAGATTGTCTACCAATGTCCTAATTCTCTTGTCTTTTAACACATACATTTTTCAATGATCATAGCTTTTATTTTCAAATTTTTGCTTGGTTCTTTTGCATACTTTTCCTTTTTCTCTATAATCCCTTATTTTTGTCATAAGAGTCTCAAAATTATTTTTGAACATTAAAACCCCTTTAATTCCTCTATTGTCAATAGTTCCTGGGTGTGAGTTCTTCTATTTGTTGTGTATACTGACATCCTCTCACTCATTGCAGTAAGTCGACTTTTGTGCCTTGTGATTTTGGTCTGTGAGCTTATCTTCAGTGGGAATAGCTTCCATGGGAGCTCCAAACATTCAGTTCCAAGTTGGCCTCTCCTAGAACCCTTCATGCTTCATTATTGCTGAACCGTTTTAAAAAGCATTTTTGGCTAACAGTTTCTGTGTGACAAGTATGAATCAGAATCACACGCCATACATGACATGGATTTGAGATTCATATTTCTCCAGGATGATTCTTTGCCACACACTTCCTCCATTCGTGCATTGTCCCTGAATTGGTAGCTGGTATCTTTGTAGCCATTTTTCCCAACTGAAAAGCCTCTTCCTAGCTCGAGGGAATATGCAGGGGAAGGACAGCCCTGTTCCAGTTGCTAACTGTGTACACAAGGCCTACAAAGCTTGACTCCCATTCCTAACTGACCATGACAACTCCCACCCCTAAAGGTTTATGTCTGCTCACAATATCCCTGCAGGCTGCTTCATTTCCACTCCTGTTCATGATTACTTGCTTTGAGTTTCCTTTGCATTTTTGAGACCCAGATATTTTACTTTCCAGATTTGGAGCCATATATATATATATATATATATATATATATATGTTTTTAGACCTGTAATGTATTTTTCTGTGTTACCATATGACTTGAGTGGAAAGGATGAGTCCCCAAATCAATCCTATCTGTCATATTGATCCATAGTCTGGATTGCCATTTTAACAAACTCACTAGGTACTTCTTTTTTTTTTTTTTTTTTTTTTTCTTTGCGGTGTGCGGGCCTCTCACTGTTGTGGCCTCTCCCGTTGCAGAGCACAGGCTCCGGACGCGCAGGCTCAGTGGCCATGGCTCACGGGCCTAGCCGCTCCGCGGCATGTGGGATCTTCCCAGACCGGGGCACGAACCCGTGTCCCCTGCATCGGCAGGCAGACTCTCAACCACTGCGCCACCAGGGAAGCCCACTAGGTACTTCTTATAGACACTAAAGTTTGGAAATCATACATCAAGTTTGGAAGTCACTGCATGATGGAATTCAATACTTTCTCTTTCACCACTACCCCCTCCCCAAACCACCCACAAACACAGAGCCAATCACTCAATCAAATATTACTTCCTAAATATTTTTGTCTTCCTATTACTCCTCAGTTCATTTGGACTATTGAAATGCTTTTATAACTGAAATCCCTGTATCTAGACTTTCTCCCTTAAAATTCTACTCACCTCAGGCCATGAGGGTGATCTATGTATAGCATGCATTTGTCCAAGTCTAAAATAATTCCATTCTCTGGAAAATAAAGCCCAAAATTCCCAGAACTGTATAACAGATCATGCATAATCTAGCCTTTATCACTCTTGCTTTTTATCTTGATATCATGAGCTTGACCTCATGAGGGTTCCTACACAGACAATGTTTATGAACCTCAGTCTTGAGCATACTCGAATGACCTTGTCTACATACCCCTTTCTTCACTTATCTCACTCCTATTTATGTTTCAAGATTCAGCTGAGGCAATATCTCCTGTAGGGAACCTTATCTGACCCTCCAGGCAGGGCTAAGTGTCCCTCCTCTGTGCTCCCAAAGGACCCTATACATATTCTGCCATAAAACATTATATTGAAACTTTGTTATATATTTGTTTATTTCACAAGACAACAGCTTCCAAAGAGAAGGGATTATGCTTTATCTTTGTATTTCTAGCATCTAGTTTAGAGGCTGGCACATAGTAGATATGTTTGTTGAACTAAATTATTATTGAGGATCTCACAAAGCCAGCTCTTTCTAATGAGCTTGATTCTTCCTTAAAATTTTATCTACTTTGGAAAATTTTAAACTGGTCAGAAAAACATATCCTCAAAAGTCATAGACTAAAAAGTTTTCTAGTAGCTTATGCACTTGGAAAATTGGGATTAGTCCAGTAGAAACATTCGACCCTTGATGATATGCTCACTTGGCTCCCCCAGGTTGATAGAAATGTCACCTCTAGTATAATTTCTTATCTAATTTACAGATTTTCCCTAATTTACTCTATCATAGAAGAGAGTAGTAACAATCCCATTGGAAAATAAGAGAGAAATAATTAGACACCATCTTTTCTCTCTTTAAAATTATGCACAGTGTGACTCCAGTTTCAGATAGAAAAAAAAATAAACAGAAATAAATGATCAAAGACTGTCTAGGAACTATACTCCACATTAAGCCTCTCAGTCAACTTAAGATTCCCCCTTTTCATATATTGGAATAGCTTGGTGCTACCTTGGAGTACTTTGAGGTCCCATAAAGTATTTTTCCCCCGATAATGCACCAAAATTAAGCTAGCCAGCAAAGATCTTTGAGGTGTTTTGTGCCACAAAAATGACATTTCTTTTTCTTTTCTAGTGTGTGTGTGTGTGTGTGTGTGTGTGTGTGTGTGTGTGTGTGTGAATGTGTGTTAAGTGCACACAGGGATTATCAAGGGATTTAGAACATTTAAGAAGCACAGGTTCCTTTTTTAAAAAATCTTGAATTACTTTTAAAAAAGAAAATATAATTTTAAAGCTAAAAAAAAGGAGATTTTCCTGAAGTGTCCTTTTCATTGTGTCTGTTCCCCACCTCACCCTGAATATTCGAGGCTCAAATCATTTAAACGGAATGAGTTAATTCATCCATATGTAAACCCTGAGGTGGTTTAAAAAATTCCATTTGTCATTAGAGAGTGAATATCAAGGCACTCGCCTCAGATTTCTGTGTTGTTGACAGACTCGGGAACAGAACTTAAAATTTTCCTGCTAGATTTCTTTGAAGCTTATGAAAGTTGATGAAATAACTTTGAACAATGCAATGAGTGTGAAAGCAGGTGTGGGAATTTTCCTCAGCTGCTATGACCTGCAAAGAGTTTCAAGGGAGTTCAGAAATCAGAGGGACTGAGGTGTTTTGCACCAAGTCTGGGAGGGAGGGAGTGCTGGAGCTCTGAATGGCTTGGTGCCCTTTGGTACTTTGATTACTATCTCTTCATATTTACCCTAAGAACGGAAGCTGATGTACTTCACAAATTCCTTAAGTGCACTGCCATAGGATAGTGTGATTTCCAGAACCAGAGATTCTTTTGCTCCAACTAGTTCCTTTCTTTCTACAGCTGAAACTGGTAAACTAAAGAAAAAATAGACGTTTTGTGGACCAAGCCCCCATGGAAACCTCCCCATCTGCAGCTTACTGTGATTGCTGCTCTCCCAGTTCCCCAACTCACATTCCTGCCTGCCCTCGGATATACGAGCACACAAATGTCCACAGGAAACTCACACTGCCTTTGTGGCCAGCACTTGGCTCTTGTCTATAGGTACTCCTCCAGTCAACCTATACAGATATGCATATCAGAACCAACCAGAAAGCTTAAAAACCAGATTATCAACCCCATACCCAAACTCTTTCCAATTCTGATTGAGTAGAAGTAGAGAGAAGCTTGAGCCGATGTATTTCTTTTCAAAACTCCTCAGATGGCTCTGATACGCAGATGTCGGTTGACATATAGAGCAGGAGGGGAAGCCTTAACAGCCCCTTTTTGAAAGGGCAGTTGAAAAAGAAAGGTTCATCATTGAATTAGCTTGTCTGATAATCATCTGCTCCTCTGTGCTGCTTTTCTAACAACCACTAAATATCTATCAAAATTTACCTATTTCTTAGGCTACTGCATTCTTGAGTTATATCTGCCTGATGATCCCAGGCCTGTTTGTCAGTGGGGTTTTACATTTCCTAACAAAAGAGTTGTAAGTCATATTGACAGTATCATTGGACTTTCCTTTATTAAAAAGGAGGAAGGCCCTATGTCAGACATAAAATAAATGCCTGATTTAGAAATCTTTGATAGAAATCTTACCAAAATCATTTAATAATATCTGAGATGGCTTCTAAATGACTTCCCAATTTGGGACCAATGTTCCTGGTTGACAACAAAAACAAAAAGTAAACACTTTTAGTAAATGAAAATGCAATTTGTAATTAAAAGTTTCAGTTCATCTAGGAAAGACAAGTGATTACCATACTACTATGATCACTACTGCAAGAAATGTCTTCAACACAAAGACAAGAGGTACAAGCAACATGTGTCCTTCAGTGGTTGAATGGACAAACAAAATCTGATACATACATTCAATGGAATATTATTCAGCCTTTAACAGGAAGGAAATTCTGACACATGCTACAACATGGATGAAACTTGAGGACACTATGCTAAGTGAAACAAGCCAATAAGAAAAAGACAAATACTGTATAATTCCACTTATGTGAGGTATGAGAGTAGTCAAATTCATAGAAACAGAAAGTAGGAGGGGGAAATGGTGAGTTGTTATATAATGGGTATAAGAGTCTCAGTTCTGCAAAATAAAACAGTTCTGGAGATTAGTTGCACAACAATGTGCCTATATTTAGCACTACTGAACTGTATACTTAGAAATGGTTGCGATAATAAATGTTATGCCACGTGCTTTTTATGACAATTAAAAAGAAAAAAGTTGTCTTCAGTTGAAAAGCCAAGTGCATTTGTGACTCAGTAACTGATATTGTCAGTTTAGATAAGGCACTATAGAATTGAAATTAGAGAAAGTAGCTGTCAGCTTTAACTTCAACACATGATATTTCAGCAAAATTAGGGAGCATATTATTCATCTATCCATTCTTTTAGATAGTTAAAAAGTATTTACTTGTTGTGCATCTCCTAAACTTTAGTTTCATAAAGGCTTGGCTGGCATTGAGTCAGCCTCATTCTTATCTAGAGGGGATTAGATTCAGTCCAGGGTGTCCCAAGTATGTATTTCTGGGGAGATGACATGTCCAGATCTGGGTGGTCTCCTGTCAAGTCAGTGTTGTTCCCCCTATTACTAAGGATGACCTGGAAGTTCAAATCTAAAGAAGCATTGATCAAATATTTCTCCTGTGGGTTTTCTAGGTCAGGACCAGAACAGAAAACTCACCATTTGTCTAACTTGAGAAATCTTCAACTTGTTCCTGATGAACAAAACATCTGATTATCCCTAAATCTTACAATCAGTCTCAGACTCTGGAGAGTGTGACACCAGAAGTCAATAGGGAGAGATGAGGCAAGTAGCTTTAAGCCCAGTACACATGTTCCCCTCCCTATGAATTATCCTCGCCCATCTCAGAAACAAAGGTGTGTTGATGGGAACAGGCTTAGAGGTCTACCAGATAGCACTTTGAGATCTACTTAAAGACTCCTGTTTGGAAGTTTAGATTCATATGCTATCTTTTCACTGCTAGCTTTCTTAATGGAATTAGAGAAAACACCTTGCAAGAGAGGGAAATAAGAGAGACAGACTCTTGAGTCCAAAAAACCAAGGAACAATCCATATCTGGTGACTTGTCTTAAAACAAAGCCATTTGTCTAGACTTGTTGAAATATGCAATCTGAAACTTGCAAATATCTACATAGCAAAAGTTCCAATGATTGTCACACCTTCCCTCCCCCACAACCCTTGACTCTTTGCATACTATTCACAATGCCTCTTTCAGTGGGGTTATACCTTTGCAACATCATCTTGAATGCACAAAAGTCGATTCATATACAGCAACAGATTCTGAAATTAAACTTTTGTTCTGAGGACTACTGAAAGTAACTACACATAATCCAAATATCCTTATCTCACCACCTGTGAAATGTGGCTTCATGACATAAACAAGACAGCTTCTCTAAATAGTGGAGGACAAGACCAAATAAACTGGGGGGGGTACCTTCAAGATGGTGGTGGCGTAAGACATGGATATCACCTTCCTCCCCACAAACACATCAAAAATACATCTACATGTGGAACAACTCCTACAGAACACCTCCTGAACGCTGGCAGAAGACCTCAGACCTCCCAAAAGGCAAGAAACTCCCCACATTCCTGGGTAGGGCAAAAGAAAAAAGAAAAAGCAGAGACAAAAGAGTACAGACGGGACCTGCACCTCTGGGAGTGAGCTGTGAAGGAGGAAAAGTTTCCACACACTAGGAAGCCCCTTCACTGGCACACATGGGGGCTGGGTGGGACAGGGAAGCTTCGGAGCCACAGAGGAGAGCGCAGCAACAGGGGTGCGGAGGGCAAAGCGGAGAGATTCCCGCACAGAGGATCGGTGCCGACCAGCACTCACCAGCCTGAGAGGCTTGCCTGCTCACCCGCCGGGGTGGGTGGTGGGTGGGAGCTAAGGCTTGGGCTTTGGAGGTCGGATCCCAGGGAGAGGAGTGGGGTTGGCGGCGTGAACACTGCCTGAAGGGGGCTAGTGTGCCACAGCTAGCTGGGAGGGGGTCCGGGAAAAACCTGGAACTGCCTAAGAGGCAAGAGACCATTGTTTTGGGGTGCGCGAGGAGAGGGGATTCAGAGCACCGCCTAAACGAGCTCCAGAGACGGTCGCGAGCTGTGGCTATTAGCGCAGACACAAGAGACAGGCATGAAAATGCTAAGGCTGCTGCTGCAGCCACCAAGATGCCTGTGTGCAAGCACAGGTCACTATCCACACCTCTCCTCCCAGGAGCCTGTGCAGCCCATGACTGCCAGGGTCCCGTGATCCAGGGACAACTTCCCCGGAAGAACACACAGCATGCCTCAGGCTGCTGCAATGTCACACTGGCCTCTGCTGCCTCAGGCTCACCTCGCATTCCATACCCCACCCTCCCCCGCCTCGCGCCCCTGGTCTGAGTGAGCCAGAGCCCCCAGATCAGCTGCTACTTTAATCCCATCCTGTCCAGGCAGGAACAGATGCCCTCAGGCGACCTACATGCAGAGGCGGGGCCAAATCCAAAGCTGGACCCCAGGAGCTGTGCAAACAAAGAGGAGAAAGCGAAATCTCTCCCAGCAGCGTTAGGAGCTGTGGATTAAATCTCCACAATCAACTTGATGTACCCTGCATCTGTGGAATACCTGAATAGACAACGAATCATCCCAAAATTGAGGTGTTGGACTTTGGGAGCAACTGTAGAATTGGGGTTTGTTTTCTGCATCTAATTTCTTTCTGGTTTTATGTTTATCGTAGTTTAGTATTTAGAGCTTATTATCATTGGTAGATTTGATTAGTGATTTGGTTACTCTCTTCCTTTGTTTTATATATAAATATATTTTCCCCCTTTTTCTCTTTTAGGGAGTGTGTATGTGTATGCTTCTTTGTGTGCTTTTGTCTCTATAGCTGTGCTTTTACCATTTGTCCTAGGGTTCTGTCTGTTGGGTTTTGTTTTTGTTTTTCATAATTTTTAGCACTTGTTATCATGGGTGGATTTGTTTATTGGTTTGGTTGCACTCTTCTTTCTTTCTTTCAATTACTTTTTTAGTTTTAATAATATATTTTTTAATTTTAATAACTTTATTTTATTTTATTCTTTACCTTCTTTCTTTTTTGTTCTCCCTTTTATTCTGAGCCATGTGGCTGACAGGGTCTTGGTGCTCTGGCCAGGCTCTGGCTGGAGCCTCTTAGTTGGTAGAGCTGAGTTCAGGACATTTGTCCACCAGAGACCTCCCAGCCCCACATAATATCAAACAACGAAAGCTCTCCCAGAGATCTCCATCTCAATGCTAAGACGCAGCTCAACTCAATGACCAGCAAGCTCCAGTGCTGGATACCCTAAGCCAAACAACTAGCAAGAGAGGAACACAGCCCCACCCATTAGCAGAGAAGCTAAAATCATAAGTTCACAGACACCCCAAAACACGCCACCAGACAAGGTCCTGGCCACCAGAAAGACAAGATCCAGCCTCATCCACCAAAACACAGGCACAAGTCCCCTCCACCAAGAAGCCTACACACCCACTGAAAAAACCTTAGCCACTGGGGGCAGACACCAAAAACAACGGGAACTATGAACATGCAGCCTGTGAAAAGGAGAACCCAAACACAGTAAGTTAAGCAAAATGAGAAGACAAAGAAATATTTAGCAGATGAAGGAGCAAGGTAAAAACCCACCAGACCAAACAAGTGAAGAGGAAATAGGCAGTCTACCTGAAAAAGAATTCAGAGTAATGACAGTAAAGATTACCCAAAATCTTGGAAATAGAAAGGAGAAATTACAAGAAACGTTTAACAAGGACCTAGAGAACTAAAGAGCAAACAAACAGTGATGAACAGCACATAAATGAAACTTAAAATTCTCTAGAAGGAATCAATAGCAGAAAAACTGAGGCAGAAGAATGGGTAAGTGATCTGGAAGATAAAATAGTGGAAACAACTAACACAGAGCAGAATAAAGAAAAGAGAATGAAAAGAATTGAGGACAGTCTCAGAGATTTCTGGGACAACATTAAATGCACCAACACTCGAATTGTAGGGGTCCCAGAAGAAGAAGAGAAAAAGAAAGGGACTGAGAAAATATATGAAGAGGTTATAGTTGAAAACTTCCATAATATGGGAAAGGATATAGTCAATCAAGTCCAGAAAGTGCAGAGAGTCCCATACAGGATAAATCCAAGGAGAAACACGCCAAGACACACATTAATCAAACTATCAAAAATTAAATACAAAGAAAAAATATTAAAAGCAGCAAGGGAAAAGCAACAAATAACAAACAAGGGAATCCCCATAAGGTTAACAGCTGATTTCAAAGCAGAAACTCTGCAAGTTAGAAGGGACTGGCAGGACTATTTAAAGTGATGAAAGGAAAAGCCTACAACCAAGATTACTCTACCAGCAAGGATCTCATTCAGATGCAGTGGAGAAATTGAAACCTTTACAGACAAGCAAAAGCTAAGAAAAGTCATCACCACCAAACCAGCTTTATAGCAAATAATAAAGGAAATTCTCTAGCCAGGAAACACAAGAGAAGGAAAAGATATACAAAAACAAACCCAAAACAATTAAGAAAATGGTAATAGGAACATACATATCAATAATTACCTAAAACATAAATGGATTAAATGCTCCAACAAAAAGACACAGACTGGCTGAATGGATATAAAAATAAGACAGTATATATGCTGTATACAAGAGACCCACTTCAGACCTAGGGACACATACAGACTGCTGGGATGGAAAAAGCTATTCCATGCAAAAGGAAATCAAAAGAAAACTGTAGTAGCAATTCTCATATCAGACAAAATAGACTTTAAAATAAAGACTATTATAAATGACAAATAAGGACACTGCCTAATGATCAAGGGATCACTCCAAGAAGAAGATATAACAATTGTAAATATTTATGCACCCAACATAGAAGCACCTCACTACATTAGGCAAATGCTAACAGCCATAAAAGGGGGAATCAACAGTAACACAATCATAGTAGGGGACTTTAACACCCCACTTTCACCAATGGACAGATCATCCAACATGAAAATAAGTAAGGAAACGCAAGCTTTAAATGACACATTAAACAAGATGGATTTAATTGATGTTTATAGGATATTCCATCCAAAAACAACAGAATACACTTTCTCCACAAGTGCTCAGGGAACAGTCTCCAGAATAGATCCTATCTTGGGTCACAAACCAAGCCTTGGTAAATTTAAGAAAATTGAAATCATATCAAGTAATTACAGGAAAAAACCTGTAAAATATACAAATACATGGAGGCTAAACAATACACTACTAAATAACCAAGCGATCACTGAAGAAATCAGAAAGGAAGGAAATCAGAAAAAATACCTAGAAATAAATGACAATGAAAACATGATGACCCAAAACCTATGGGATGCAACAAAAGCAGCTCTAAGAGGGAAGTTTATAGCAATACAACCCTACCCCGAGAAACAAGAAAATCTCAAATAAATAACCTAAATTTACACCTAAAGCAATTAGAGAAGAAAGAACTAATAAAACCCAAAGTTAGCAGCAGGAAAGAAATCATAAAGATCAGATCAGAAATAAATGAAAAAGAAAGGAAGGAAACAATAGCAAAGATCGATAAAACTACAAGCTGGTTCTTTGAGAAGATAAACAAAATTGTTAAACCATTAGCCAGACTCATCAAGAAAAAAAGGGAGAAGACTCAAATCAATAGATTTAGAAATGAAAAAGGAAAGTAACAACTGATACTGCAAAAATACAAAGGATCATGAGAGATTACTACAAGCAACTAAATGCCAATAAAATGAACAACCTAGAAGAAATGGACAAATTCTTAGAAAAGCACAACCTTCCGAGACTGAACTAGGAAGAAACAGAAAATATAAACAGACCAATCACCAACACTGAAATTGAAACTGTGATTAAAAATCTTCCAACAAGGTCTTCCCTGGTGGCGCAGTGGTTGAGAGTCCGCCTGCCGATGCAGGGGACATGAGTTTGTGCCCCGGTCTGGGAAGATCGCACATGCCGCAGAATGGCTAGGCCTGTGAGCCATGGCCACTGAGCCTGCATGTCCGGAGCCTGTGCTCCTCAACAGGAGAGGCCACAGCAGTGAGAGGCCCGCGTACCGCAATAAAAAAAAAAAAACAAAACTTCCAACAAACAAAAGCCAGGACCAGATGCCTTCACAGGTGAATTCTATCAAACATTTAGAGAAGAGCTAACACCTATCCTTCTCAAACTCTTCCAAAATATAGAAGAGGAGGAACACTCCAAAACTCATTCTATGAGGCCACCATCACCCTGATACCAAAAACAGAAAAAGATGTCACAAAGAAAGAAAACTACAGGCCATTGTCAATGATGAACATAGATGCAAAAATCCTCAACAAAATACTAGCAAACAGAATCCAACAGCACATTAAAAGGATCATACACCATGATCAAGTGGGGTTTATCCCAGGAACACAAGGATTCTTCCATATACACAAATCAATCAATGTGATAAACCATATTAACAAACTGAAGGAAAAAAACCATATGATCATCTCAATAGATGCAGAAAAAGCTTTTGACAACATTCAACACCCATTTATGATAAAAACCCTCCAGAAAGTGGGCATAGAGGGAACTTACCTCAACATAATAAAGGCCATACATGACAAACCCACAGCCATCATAGGTCTCAATGGTGAAAAACTGCAACCTCTTCCACTAAGATGAGGAACAGGACAAGGTTGTGCACTGCCATCACTATTATTTAACATAGTTTTGGAAGTTTTAGCCACAGCAATCAGAGAAGAAAAAGAAATAAAAGAATCCAAATCACAAAAGAAGGAAAAGTGTGACTGCTCGCAGATGACATGATACTATACATACAGAATCCTAAAGATGCCACCAGAAAACTACTAGAGCTAATCAATGCATTTGGTAAAGTAGCAGGATACAAAATTAATGCACAGAAATCTCTTGCATTCCTATACACTAATGATGAAAAATCTGAAAGAGAAATTAAGGAAACACTTCCATTTACCCTTGCAACAAAAAGAATAAAATATCTAGGAATAAACCTACCTAAGGAGACAGAAGACCTGTATGCAGAAAACTATAAAACACTGATGAAAGAAATTAAAGACAAGACAAACAGATGGAGAGATATACCATGTTCTTGGATTGGAAGAATGAACATTGTGAAAATGACTAGAGTACCAAAGCAATCTACAGATTCAATGCAATCCCTATCAAACTACCAATGGCATTCTTCACAGAACTAAAACAAAAAATTTCACAATTTGTATGGAAACACAAAGACCCCTGCAAGACCCCATGCAGTCTTGAGAAAGAAAAACGGAGCTGGTGGAATCAGGCTCCCTGACTTTAGACCATACTACAAAGTTACACTAATCAAGACAGTATGGTACTGGCACAAAAACAGAAATATAGATCAATGGAACAGGATAGAAAGTCCAGAGATAAACCCATGTAACTATGGTCACCTTAGCTTTGAATAAGGAGGGAAGAATATTCAATGGAGAAAAGACAGCCTCTTCAATAAGTGGTGCTGGGAAAACTGGACAGCTACATGTAAAAGAATGAAATTAGAACATTCCCTAACACCATACACAAAAATAAACTCAAAATGGATTAAAGACCTAAATGTAAGGCCAGACACTATAAAACTCTTAGAGGAAAACAGGCAGAACACTCTATGACATAAATCACAGCAAGATCCTTTTTGATCCACCTCCTAGAGAAATGGAAATAAAAACAAATATTAACAAATGTCACCTAATGAAACTTAAAAGCTTTTGCACAGCAAAGGAAACCATCAACAAGACCAAAAGACAACCCTCAGAATGGGAGAAAATATTTGCAAATGAAGCAACTGACAAAGGATTAATCTCCAAAATATACAAGCAGCTCATGCAGTTCAATATTTAAAAAAAACAGCCCAATCCAAAAATGGGCATGAGACCTAAATAGACATTTCTCCAAAGAAGATATACTGATTGCCAACAAACACATGAAAGGATGCTCAACGTCACCAATCAGTAGAGAAATACAAATCAAAACTGCAATGAGTTATCACCTCACACCAGTCAGAATTGGCCATCATCAAAAAATCTGCAAACAGTAAATGCTGGAGAGGGTGTGGAGAAAAGGGAACCCGCTTGCACTGCTGGTGGGTATGTAAATTGATACAGCCACTATGGAGAACAGTATAGAGGTTCCTGAAAAAACTAAAAATAGAACTACCATACGACCCAGTGATCCCACTACTGGGCATATACTGTGAGATACCATAATTCAAAAAGAGTCATGTACCACAATGTTCACTGCAACTCTATTAACAATAGCTAGGACATGGCAGCAACCTAAGTGTCCATCGACAGATGAATGGATAAAGAAGATGTGGTACATATATACAATGGAATATTACTCAGCCATAAAAAGAAACGAAATTGAGTTATTTGTAGTGAGGTGGATGGACCTAGAGACCGTCTTACCGAGTGAAGCAAGTCAGAAAGAGAAAAACAAATACCGTATGCTAACACATATATATGGAATCTAAAAAAGAAAAAAAAATGGTCCTGAGGAACCTAGGGGCAGGACAGGAATAAAGATGCAGACGTAGAGAATGGACTTGAGGACACAGAGAGGGGAAAATGTAAGCTGGGATGGAGTGAGAGAGTGGCATGGACATATATACACTACCAAATATAAAATAGATAGCTAGTGGGAATCAGCTGCATAGTACAGGGAGATCAGCTCAGTGCTTTGTGGCCAACAGTGCTTTGTGGCCAGCTATCCCTCCTGCGATAAGGAGGGTGGAAGGGAGACACAAGAGGGAGGAGCTATGAGGATATATGTATAAGTATAGCTGATTCACTTTGTTTTACAGCAGAAACTAACACACGATTGTAAAGCAATTATACTCCAATAAAGATGTTAAAAAAAAAAAAAGGTTTCTGGGTTAAATCCCACAGACACACACACAGACACACAGACACAAAAGACCCAAAAATTTTAACTAAAATCATAGCTGGATTATGAGGAGTGAAACTGAATTTAGGTTGTAAATGTTGCTTAATGTTTCCCCCAATGTTCAGCCACCTGCACAGAGCAGGACTGACACCTTTTAGTATGGAAGTTTTCAGGTGTGGCAAACCATTGCTATTTCTTGGGTCATCTTTAAAGGTTTATGGTACAGGTTGCCCCAGTGGTCAAGAACAGAAACTGCAAGAAAGCCCTATGGGAGAGACTAAGAGAATGATCACCAGATTGAAAGGTTTTAGAAAAGCAAAGAAAATTTTTGTTGCAGTATTGGAAACATGGTTTTCTTGTTATCAAATGGACACAGACTACAGTGTCACCAATACTAGATAAAATGTCATCTGTCACACATGCATCATCAGTACACATTCATAAGGTATCAGGAATGTGAACAGAATTGGGGAGGGCACTACAAAACGTCTTTGCAGTGAGACCCCCAAAGTGACCTTGCCTTGCAGCACTTGGACAAATGAACCCTAAAGCAGTTCAGTTTTGATCATTGGGTTATATCTACAGTCATCAAGACTGTATATTTGTAATTTATTTGAATATCAACTGTTTGCTTTGTTCCTGTAGCATCTTTGAAGAATTCGATTTTTCTAACTGAAGGCCAGGACACAGTTTTAGTGGCACTTGATATCCCCTCTGAGTCTTTTTTTTACAATATGACTTCCTATTTATTACAGTGGATAGCTGAGAAGAAACTGAGAGGAGGAAAATCAAGAAAAGAGAGTGTTTAGGGAGCAATAATAACTGAACTGTTAAACACTGTCTGAGGTTTTAGATAAAAGTAGTTGGTCTCAGCGTATGTGAACTATGTATCGTTGATTCTGTTGTCACTTCCCAACATCTGCTTCAGCAATTTATTCTCCTCACTTGAATTTATATTGTCAGATTAGTTTAATATTCAAGTGAATCCTCCCTTTCAAGTAAAAGAGTTAGACAAATCTTGAGCTAGGAGTCAAGCTGGATGCTTTAATTCCTGGTGATTTCTCCATATGCATTTAAATGTCTTTAGTCAAATTAACTGTCAAACATGGCTTGCAATGAACCTGACTGGAAACTTTAAATTTTTTTAGGGAGAAACTTGAGATTCTTGCCTCTTATGAAATTATTTTTATTTCCAGACATATACCAGATTAAAGGAATTGAAAAATTAAAGAATGGACAAACTGCTCATTTAATTGCACCTAGAGAATATTTGACTAATAGATATCACTGTAAAGCCCTTTGCTCAATAATTCATTGCCAAGAACCAACATCTCAGAAGTCCTACTTATAAAGAATAAATATCTTAAAATAATAATATCACTATCAGTATTAACTAATACAGTGCCACTAAGCAATTTACAAAACATTCACCCATACACTCAGTCTCTTAACATCATAAACATTTTTATATGAGATCAGATCCATTTCACCTTAAACTTAAAAATTTCTGCTGTAAAATTGTTTCAATTTTGCATTAAGAAAGCAGCAGTTTTTTAAAAACATTGTCTTTCATGGGAAAGTAATACACATCACAGAGAACTTCCTACTTTGCTGCTTTCTCTAGTTTCTCTTAAACACTGTACAAAGCTATTTCATGCTCTATGAGAATCATTTCTCCTATGATAATTTTCATCTCTTCTACTTAGATTTCCTTATGATTTGTTAAGCTGTTTTGAGACCAGCTCCTGTCCTCACTAAGCCTATATCCCCTATAATTTCACTGCTCTTAGGGAAGAGCAGTGTTTCTGAAGGAGAGGGCTATTTCTTGGGAAGGTTAACTTAATTAGGTTCTTTATCACACAGAAAAACCCTTCAAGGTGAGTTAAGCAACTTGGTGCTTCAGGATCTTAATTTTTCAGTCCTCGAACACATGCTTGTGCTTTATGATTCAAGATAAGCCACCGATGGCCAATAGCCACAAATTTTTTCCCAGAAGGCAGCCTTAGTCAAGTTCCAAAGGAGTGCTGAGCACAGAAAAACAAAACAAGTATCTGCCCAGTAATAAAGTCATTGCAGAGAAAAAGCTCTTCATTATTTTCATAATCATGTTGGAGGAGATGGGTAGCACTGTCATAAGGCAGATATAGGAATTCTTTTTCACCACCTGTATATTCTATCCTCGGATTTCTGTGCTCTTCCATTATAGATGTTTGCCTATGTTACCAACACCTGTAGAGGTGGGGCTGAGAAGCTGAAATTGCTTCACATACATCTTTGGCCCTTTGGGCTTTCTCTTTCAACCCGCCAGAGAGGGTTGGACTGAAAAACAGGCTTCCTAGCAGGCTCTGTTCGGTGTGTGACTTAGGTGCACTTCTCCCGCCATTCTCAGGGTGTGATTTGAGATGGTAAGCCCAAAAAGTAGATTTGGCTTTAGCAAACACTGGCTATGTTTTCTTTTCACAAGACCTATTGAACACTCTATTTTGTTCTGTGCTGTGCTCAGCTAATAATATAAAAACCTATTTATTGCACTGTAGGTTCTTTCTCAAAAATCTCGGCTGCAACCATTGTAAAGCAATTATACTCCAATAAAGAAGTTAAAAAAAAAATCTCGGTTGTCAGCCCGATTAATGTTTACTGGGTAAGAATATTGAGGCAGGGTTACACTCACATAAAGAAAGAACGTACAAGCGGTACCCGTTATCTCAGAAATGGATTTGTTTCAGTACAGATATTCTGATGCTATATGAAAGCAAGTTGGCCGGTAGATATTGGTGCAGCTTATTTTTTTGAAGTTAGCAGGATCTCAATTACCTAAAAATTATTCTTCCTATCAAGTGTAACCCTCATATGTATCATATAGAATGACCTGAGTCCAGTAATTCCTGTTAAAAGTGGGCTATAAGGGAAGGCTGCCTGCCTATCACAACCCATGCTATAAAGGCCTTGCCATCACACTTCAATACTACTCTTTTACAATCAACTCTGTTATATTGACTTTCTACTTGTACTCACTCTGTAACTATCCAAGGTTACCTTTACGAACCTAACAAAGTAATGGTGCTATTGATTAATGAAGCCTCATGTTACCATTGAAAATAAAAATCAGCATCTGGAATCGAAAGACCTTGATTCAAGTCAATTTAGCTACTTCCTTTCTAGACGCCATGATTAGATCTACTCAAGCTCTCTGGGACCTCAGCTCTCTCCTCTGCAAAATAGAGACGCTAACGTAGATGACAATTAGGTTTCATCAATGAGCAGCGGCTATTGGGAGTGCAGGTTAAGGATGATGAAGCCACAGGTGCAAACTGTGAAGGGATCCCCACATCAAAGGCTTGCCATAGAGCACTAAGAAACATCCATGGAACATATTCATCATCCCTGGGCTTTTAAAATATTCACCTGAGGCAGTATAAACATAAAACAAAACAACAGATGGGAAACTGATTGTTTAAGCCAAGTTTTATCCAAATGCTGCTCTCACTTTTAATAGTTTCATTATTAATGATGGGTTGTTAGAAGAGAAGTGAAAGGAGAAAACTAGCTATACCTTCTGTATTCAGACCATTCTCTTATATGTCCTTGGTAGTGAGCATTTTATCAGCAGTCCTCTGGAGACAAAACCTACCTGTTATGTATGCTCTCTAAGGGAATGACGGTGGGCTGGATGGGGTAGATTTCAGACAAAATGGGAAGAAGCTGTGCTCTGGCAGGCCCAAGACAGAGATTCCACAGGAAGCAAGAGGCAGGGCCTTAGAGCACTCCTCATATCATTCCAGGAAGGCAGCCACCTACTTTGCCTAGGCGTCGGGCCAGCTCTGGCAGGAGATTGGATCGAGGCTATTTGCATGTCTGTTTCAGGACATTAAGTTTTGTCTACCCATACAAAGTAAGGAGGAGATCAATGCAATCAGGCAGAAAACGTAATTTAGAAGAAGAAAAAGGAGGAGGAAAAGAAGAAAGAAAAGACAAAATTTTGCTTTCAATGAAGTATAAATTTTATTTTTTGTAAAGTGTGACAGAGTCATCTGTAGAGAAGATACTTTAGTGTTTTAGTGGCCAGTTTAGAGTTTCCCTGACGTGTTTCAAGGAATAATGACAAAAACCAGAAAGACATACCCACTACATTGCAAACATAGCATTGGGTACTGTCATTTATGTGTTATGTCACTTAATCCCCACCGACTCTTTGAAATGGGATCTAGAGCCTGAAGATGTCATGCGTCTGGCCTAATTTCTCATGGCCAATAATTGACAAAGCCCAGCTTTAGAATCCGAGGCCATGATTCAAAGTGTGTAGAAAGACCAAGAAATTTTAAACAGTGCTGGCAACTCTGTGTTGAAACTCTTCTATAAATAGTTGCCTGATTATTCCTAATTCCCACTGACTTGGTATAATGCAAGCTATTCAGCAATGTGATACGGATAAATATTTCCTTTTCAAAACACTGCACAAATACATGATTTCCTCCCTCTGTCCACCCTGTAGGAGAAGTAGGAAAAGAGCAAGGTAATAGGAATTTACCTCTAAGCTATAAAGCCTTCCTATCCTTTCAGTAATCACTGAGGGGAGCTCCTGCTTACTGGGGAGACCATAACAGACTCCATTAGATTCAAGTACAACACTTGGGTTGCCTGGCTAGAGAATGCCAAAAAAGCAAAGGAAAATATTATTGTTACTGAAATCATTTGATGTCTATGACTAATAAAACACATGTTGGCAAACGGAATTTTTAGAAATGCCCAAAGGACTTGGTTAAAGCTATGAATTAATAGCATACAGTAGTTCTGTCTGGAGAAAATTAAAAAAAGAAAAAAAGACAATGCTGTTAAACTGTTTTAAACTTTATCTGAATAACCAAAAAGTCCAAACAGAAATCTTAAGCAACCAATCTAGGTCCTTTATTCAACTTTAAATTTAAATTTCCCCTCCCCTTTCTCTTACAGCTGAATAAGAAAGTTTATACATTTTGAGTCACATTATTCTTGAATTCTGAGGGACCCACAGGCCTTCTTGGCCAACATCTCACAAATACCAGAATTATCTCTAAAGTATCTCTGACAGCTGTATCCACCTTAGAGACTATGAGGGTTGAGGTGTCCATTCACGCAAGTGCTGTGTCCCTGGAGGGCTAGGGGTGAAAGGAGGTGGGGGTAAGCCAGACCTCCAGTTACTTCTTGACCCAGGTCCCAGAGGTTACTCTGGGCCTGCCTGAAGATGTCCACCCAGGCAGGCTGGGCCCGAGTCTGCCCAGAGCAGGAGGTCTTTGCCTCATCCTATCTTGTTACGGATTCAAGCTCTAACTGCTGGAGGGTGCTTTCTCATGCTGTGCCACAATCTGCCTCCTTGTGTTTCCTCCACATTGTTTCTCGTGCTATCTCTGGAACAATACTGTTTGACTCAACTTCCTCTCCTCTTGAGTACCCCTTAGATAACTGAAGTCAATTGTCATAACTCCCATATATACTGTCTCCTCCAAACTAAATATCCTCAGCTTCTTTCTCAGATCATAAGGCAAATAGACAAATATTATAACAATAGTAAGAGACAAAAAACAATAAGAGAAAGACAAAAAGGTGGTCTGGAGACGGGAATTTTTTAAAAGAGTTGTCGTCTTTTTCACAAGAGGGAAGAGATATGGGAACATATGTATATGTATAACTGATTCACTTTGTTATAAAGCAGAAACTAACACACCATTGTAAAGGAATTATACTCCAATAAAGATGTAAAAAAAAAAAAAAGAGTTGTCTTTTTAACTGAAAAGCTGAAAATTTTAAGTGATACCGAGGAGCGCTATATCTTTCCACTGAGTTCCTGTGCACTATCCCTTAAGTCATCCCATCAGGATGGAAATGTAGCTCATTAAGAGTTTTACTTAATGACACCATGTCAGCTCCTAGGGATCAGCCAGCAATTCTCACCAACTTGCATTTATTTTTGCTTTAGTTAGTATCAATGTCTACTCTGAGAAAAGTTTCTGGAAGAATATTTACCTGCATACGAATAGATGTGACACGTTTTCAGAATTTGAATACCATCTATTAAGAATTAAGGGAGGGGCAATGTAAGGAAACTAAATCCTTAGTTCTTTCTCCTCCCAAAATTTTATCATGTAAAATTCCACATACAGAAAAGTTGACATAATTTTATAGTAAACACCTATATCCTTCATAGCTAGACACTACAATTGACACTTTGCTATCTTCACTTTATCACGTATCTATCAGTTTCTCTATCCATCCATCAACCCGTCTTACTTTCCTACACGTTTCAGTGTAAATCGTGTTCATCAGTACACCAAATCCCTGACACTTCAGCTGGTATATCATTATCAGTTCTTTTTTGAGACTTTTCATTAGCACTCTGTTCTGAATCCCTCTTGCCATCCTTTCCCTCGTTCCCTCCACTTTCTCAATTTTCGTTTCTACATCCTTCCTCCCACTTTCCATCCCCAATGTCCTAAGTGGTAAAAGCAAAGTGTGAAAAATCTGAGCATGGAGCCGTCTTGAAGCAGCATCAGGAAAGGCCCCTCACAGGTGTGATCACCATAGACCTGGGATAGATGAGGTCTGCATGAACAAGCTAATGCAAACCAATTTACAAGAGAGAGAAGTACAGATTAGCAAGACAATTTAATTTACTGTCAGAAACACAGCTACCAAATACTTAGGCACCTGCATCTCTTCATCAGCTCAGTCTCTCCCTGAACGAAGCTACATGACAGGCCAAATTGTGAAGGGTTTAGGTGAACAGAGACACAGAGAAAGACAGTGAGTAAGAAGGTCTTAGTGACATGGAGCAGAGATCTTATCAGCACTGTTTTAACAGCTGGCCAGCACGGTGTCTAACACCAAAGGGGTGCTTCATAATTAGTACAATGATAAAATGAGCACATGAATGTTAACTGCCCCTCTAGCGGAACGTCTGTGGCTCAGGGCGCCTCTCACCTGGACGGGCTGAGTAAATTCTGCCCACTTCCACCCCTCTGACGCTCTTTAATGAAGTTCCATGACCACCATTCTCCTTTGAATAATGCATTTCTTTTATCCGGGCATATGCCATTAATTAAGCTTTCATGAAGTCCTGTCTTGCTGTCTTTAAAATGAGAGGTCTGTGACTATCTAATCCCATCTTTGATAAACTGATTTTATTGGCTTTACTCTCAAAACAGGGAGTGATTCCCTGCTACCTGAGTGTACTCTTTTTAAAGATCAGGGAACATCATCTTCCCTGGTGAGCAAAAACTATTCCTTTCCTTATCTCAAGATTTATGTCTGATAAGAAATGTTAGTCGTTTATTTTCTGGGCTTCCTAATTACCAGCCCACAAAGACTTGGCAAGGTGAGCTCTTCAGTGGAAAGGCAGCAACACAAAAATGCAAACGCAGCACTTTTCACAACAGACAGCTTCTCTGTAGTTGCAGAGAAATCCAAGTTTGATAAATCAAATCCATCGTGAGAATCATAATTGGAGCCTTCTAGTCATATAGTTTCAATGGGAATCCTTTGGTTATGTAACAACTTCTTAATGTAGTTCCTTCAAAGGTCTCGATGTCATAAATCAGATTATTTTATAGCAAGGAATTCCTGTCCTTGCTATTTCAATTGCTTGAAAACCCTCTTACCACTGACCACTTTCTTGAATTCTCTAAATAGATACCATAGTAAATATTTATAAACATCAGCATTTCATGGTAGCATCACATGTTTTAGAGTTTATTTGAATGCACACCATTATGGTGTTAGGGCAGAAGTGACAGAATCAAGACGGTGATTATTTCATGTGAGTCTACGTACAGACTGGAAAAAAAATCAGATGTTTTCAGGTTTGGGCACTTCAATGGTAAAATGCAGACTGCCAGCTAGAGTTCTTTTCTAATTGCCTCTCTATATAAGCAGCCAAAACACAAGGCTCAGATCCAGATAAAAACCATTCAATAGGGTGAACGATACTATGATGCAGAGAGTAGGCTTTTATTGTTGGTGATTCCAGGTCTCTGACAGGAGCACATGTACCTCAGACAGGACTCAGTCTAGATGAACAGGGAGCATTTCATCTAAGCCGGCTTTCAAAGGCCCTGTTTGTTCAGACATCATTAGTTCTTTTTATTCCTTTGATGCATGTGTCTCTAGTGACGGAAACTCTTATTTTTTTAAGAAACTAAAGCACAAAAGGAAACTGGAAAAGCTACAAACTGATTTGGCAACAGCTAAGCAAGAGGCTGCCATCACAGTCCTGGAACTCAATGAGAAGATAAAGACTCTACGTGAAGGAAAGCCAGCCCCTAGAGGTCAGTATTACCATGTGACAGTCACACACTGGCCCTTGGTCCTAGGTGATGCATATAGCTTTTCTGGCAACAAAGCAGAAAGCAAGGCCACAGTGCCAGGCAGTGTGCTGGTCTGGCCCAATCTCCATTCTGCATGATTAGAGACAGCACGCAAACTCCTAACTCCAAGCTGGGTGTGATTTCACCGTGTGAGAGGCAGGGGATGAATAAGCGGTTCCTTAAAGAAGAGTCTCTGAGACTGAAGAGGGGACTGAAACAGGTCTGATAAGTGTCTTGCTGGGTGACCGTGAGGGAAGAGCAGGGCCCAAGGAGGAGAACTCAGGCCCCCAGGGATGGGGCTCTGAGGTGGGGCAAGGAGAGGGGCTTGTCTAAAAGTGTAGACGGGCCAATAGACTGACTAAGACGGGCATGGGGAAGGAAAGAAATTTGTGTTTTAACGATAGGCTAACGAGCTAGAAACAAACAGGGGAGCCTGGTTGGGAATGAAATCTGGGTGGTTCAGAAAAATTTAATAGCCACTCTGGTTTGGATTTTTTAAAAAGTTTTCTCTCAGAGATGATTACAAACCTGGGGGAGAAAACCCCTCGGACTGTCATCATCAGCAATAATATGAGTTCACATTTAATACTACATGGCAGGCATTTTACTCAGTATTTCATGTGCGTTTAATTCTCAGAATAACCTCCGAAGCAAGTCCATTTACGGATTCCACAAGAATAAGCACAGGCTTAGAGATGTGGATTATTACTTTGCCCCAGGACAGACATGTGTGGCAACCTGGGCAATCACCCCAGGGCGCCTGCACAGCTCTGGTGCAGTGAGGCTATTTCTCTGCTCTGCGGCAGCGACAGCAAACCTCATTCTGCCGGGTGAAACTCTTGCAAAACTATGATTCCTTGGGATGAATGTTTTCCTTTGATGTGCAGCACTCTTGTAAAGCCAGGAACATGCAATTGTTCTTACTCCTGCTTCCTTTATTACTCATAAGTAATTATGAAAAAAGAGGAGGAATGTGGAAATAGTGGAGGAGGAGAAAGTAGGTGACGTGGTGGCTGCAGAAAGTGAGACACTCCCAGCATCCTGCCCACATGGGAAACTGTTTAATATGAGTTTGGTTTTAATTTTCAATTTTGAATAGCACTTCCCCGAGATTGAAATGGCATGTAACACCATCACTTTGAAACGCAGCCTTTTCTCTTTCCACAGAACAACATAAAGACAGTTTAATTTGCTTTCACCACCTTGAAACCTAAAAATAAAATCCAATAGAGAATATTATGCATTTAAAGGTCTTTATTCTAAGGTATCATGGCCATATTTCAAATTGGTTGCATAAGAAGAAGCTGATGATGATTGTACAGCACATTGGAGAAAGTTCTCCAGCTCACCTGAGAGAAGCTTTCAACTTCTCAACTGTATTTTGAATCTAGTGGAAAAAAAGATTTTATTGCAAGGTATCTACTTCTCATTACTCTCTCTTTTTTTTTTTTTTTTTGCGGTACGCAGGCCTCTCACTGCTGTGGTCTCTCCCGTTGCGGAGCACAGGCTCCAGACGCGCAGGCCCAGCGGCCATGGCCCACGGGCCCAGCGGCCATGGCCCACGGGCCCAGCCGCTCCACAGCATGCGGGATCCTCCCAGACCGGGGCACAAACCCGTGTCCCCTGCATCAGCAGGCGGATCCTCAACCACTGCACCACCAGGGAAGCCCTCATTACTCTCATTTTTGACAAAAATAATATCATTTGCTATCTAATGATGATTTTGTCCCTTTGAGAGTTTGATGGGTCAAAATTAAAATAGTACTGAGGCACGAGGACTCTAATGGTTGTGGAGGGAGGTTAGAAAACATTAAATCCCACCTTTGCTTCTTTGTCCATTTTTTTCTCTATATTTCTGTTTAAAAGGGAAAAAAACTACCTGTACAGGAAAAAACAAAACAAAACAAAAACCCTAATGTATTATGAACAGATATAAATTTAAATAAAGTCAAGTACTCCAAGGTCAATTATGGATGAAAGCAGGGACTCCCTTTTCAACCCATGTGTTGCTTCTTTTATTTGGTGGAGGACCTGAGTCAGTGAACTGACATACAGCAGGAAGGTCTTAAACCAAATATTTGCACAGTCTTACTCTCCCATGGGTCTCACGCAGCCTCACCCTGCATTCAATAACCCAGGAGATTGTCAAGGCCGTTGTGGCCCCAGAGTAATATGAGCTCTCATTCTCAGACTTTGGTCACCTTGCCCTACCTCTCAATTGATTTGAAAGTAAAGTCTGAAAAGATGTAGGTAACTTTAACACACAATGAATCCCATTTAACCGCTGGACAATTAGGGTTGACCCAGCTCCCACACATAGTCCTTGACCAGAACACCACTCCTTCCCCAGTTAGTCCTGTGTCCTTTTATAAAATGCTTGTTTTTGGTTTTTAGACATCTGTTTGTGAATGGCAGATGCCCCCAGTTATAATAGCTTAAGGAGAAAGGGTGATGTATTGGCACAAGTGTAAACAAACTAAGAAAGTGCATGCCATCAGCCTTAGAGTCCCATAGATTCAGGGTCTCAGATCCCATCAGGGCACCTGTGTCTCTCCACTCTGCTTCTCTCTGCATTGAGACTTTCATTCCCTCAAGTGGGATGTCAGGAGAGTCTGGACACATGGCCACAATTAATTAAGGGCTGCCCTCCTTATCTCTCCTCCAGAGAGGAAAAAAAGCATTTTTCCACCAGCTCCAGTTAGAAAAAGTACAAGAAAATACTCTGTCCTGGTTTGGGTTGGGTACTCATCCAGGGCCATGAATCAATCTTTGTAGCCAGGGGTGGGGAAGTATGGTTGGACAAGCCTGGTCTGCACCAGCCGCCGGGCGGAGGGGCACAGGGAAATAAGAGGGGGAAAGGAGGATGTTGTGAATAGCGGCTCCCAGAAGCACAGAGCTGGACTGGGAGAAGAATACTTCCTTAAAGGAAGGGATAGCCCATTGCAGGAAAGAAAGAGCGAGGCACAAAATCAATATGTCCGATCCACTTTCAGCTGGTAATCAAGTTAAAATATAATAAAATGCTTAATGAGTCACCCATCCATGTGTATTTGCACTTTTTAAGTAGATTCTTCTTGATGAACAAAAGATCTTCATGATCCAACAAATAAATGTCCAGCAGTATAACTTCTGAACCCACAGTAGATGGAGAGTGAACCACTTTGGGAAAGGAGACCCCTTCCAGCCTCCATCAAGGGACATCGTGGTCGTCTACTCTGAAAGCTGATCTTATTGTAACAATTGAAAATGCAGGAGGGGAAAAAGTGTTGATTCTAATTGACATGCTATCTGGATTAACATGAAGCTACTTCTCTGCTATAGTTACAAACCAGTGCCTATAGTTATAACAAGCAGATTAAAGAGATGGATGCAAATAAATTAGAATTTCTTTTTATGCAAAGGTGCACAATTTTTCCCTGTTTGGTTCATTTTCTAAGTAAGACTATTTATAAGGTTGCCATTCAACCTCTGATCAGAGGAATGTCCTGGAATACTAGGAATACTTTTAAGCATGTTCAAATTGATGAAACAGTGAGCTACCAAATTTTTTTAACACGTAAACACAGAAAAACTATTTCGTTGGCTATGTACTTAAATTACCTCCAAGGAAATAAATGATTTTAGTCAATGGCAAGTTCAAACAAAAAGCAAAACACCTTTATTATAAAACTGGCACTGCAGGAAACTTACTTACAGCCTATCCTTGTTTGTTGATTTTACTTTGTACAGATAATCACAGCCCAGGGCATATTCCTTGCCTCATCTCCACAACCTGCATCTGAAGTGCTCACAGTTTAATTCACTCACAGAATTCAGTGAAACGCCTATTATACCCGTTCAAAGCTTGAGTCCACCTTTTGGTAAACATTAGTAGGCAGGAACCTACGGTTAGATTTCAAAACCATCTCTGCTCCCTTTGGTTTTGGAGCACAAAGTTACTTTGTAAAGGACCTTGGTGACTAAGTCCTGTTGTTGGCACATAAGCATCAAGTCACCTGCTAAGATGAAAGCTTGTATCTTTGACCAGAACGTCCGGGACCTGGTTTATAGACTTCAAGCTAGCATACTAAAAGGAATGCACTCTTCTGGATTTTATTTTCCTTTTAGTTCTTTTCTCTTAATATGCACAGCTGGTATATCAAATAACATATATCTAATTCCCACAGGCAAGTTCCCATTGTCCCACTGAAAGCCGTATCAACTTTAAGTCATCTCTTGGTTTTACTCTCATTAAGAAGACTCTCCCAGGTAGTACAGGTACATCCCTGGGCATTACCCAGGGCTCATGGTCTGAATAGAGCCAAACACACTTTCGAGGGAGGCTTGTAATAGGATTGACTTTTCAGTGACACAAAATTATTTTTAAACACTATCCCATTAATTTTAAGCATCATACTTGCTGTCCTACACAATTATGAAAGTCAGGAGATATATCTCTTTGCCAAAACCCCAGAGCCAACTCTAACTAGCATTCTAAAGAGTATCTTTTTATCATGATGTCCATCCCCAGGCACTCAGCCCAAACCTTCTCTCCCTCTTTTTATTCTCCTCCTGCAAACCTCCTTGGGATCAAAACTACTACTGCAACTAGATGTTAAGAAAACAGGGATTTGAGGGGGATAAAAATGTTCTGGAATAAGATAGTGGCAACACTTGCACAGACATTGTCAATACAGTAAGACCACTGAATTGCACACTTTAAAATGGTTAACATGGTGAATTTTATGTTATGTGAATTTTATCTCAGTTAAAAAAAAAAACAGTGATTAAAATAATCCTCACAAAGATGTAACACCCTGTCAAGTGTATTTTAATGAGAATGCTTTGGGCCTAAATAAAATCTTCCCTTGGTAGAATTCCAAGCTTTTAGAGAGCGGTCATGTTAATATTTATTGGAGTAAGGCTAGTCTTGAATAGTTGTCCATGTGTGTCTAGTCTTTTAAACAATGCCATCCTCTCCTACTGTCTCTCAGCACAGCTCTTGGAAAGGCTGCTATTCCTCAAAGTAGGAACCAATTTCTTGACCAATAGTTCTGCGTACAACCTTCTTTTGCCATTGAACACAGATTTTTTTTTTTTTAACCTGTCTACCTAGAGTTTTCTAAGAAAGTAACAAGGAGGGCCCTGGGATCTCACTGTTTCAACTGCTGGGACTTTGTCAAAAGCACTGCTCACCACCCATGGCATCAGATTGCGTGAAGCTCAGTGTGACATTTGATCAAAGCACAAACAGGCAGCCTGCACTTTCCTATTGCTGCCAACTGTGTTACTGCCTTGATGGAAAGTGACAAGAACTCAGGGAAACAAAAGGTGGAGATTTTCCCACCCACATAATTATCCTTACATTTGCAGAAAAGAGTTTTCTTTTAGGCACTCCTACTGAATCCTTAGATACAGAAACTGTTCCACAGTGGGATATTTTATATTTAGGCCAATAAACACCAGAAATTAAAATTAGGAAAAATGAGAGAATGTAGGAATAATAACTTCAAGGTGTGCTTTTTAAGTATAACAAGTTCCTAAGGAGTTTTAGTATTTACCTCATAGAAATAGTTTATATTTATCTTTATAATCCCGAGTCTTATTCAGAGATTACACGTCAGGTTGCCTCTTCCTTTGTCCACTGAAGTCTTCCTGAAATAGAGCTGTTTCCTGGAATAGAACCCCAAAGGCAAAGTCTTCTCACTGATTTCAGAAGTTCCCTCAAGGATAAACAACTCCTCCAGGAGTCCCTGAAAAACTTAGGGACTTATTGCAAGGAGATCCCAAGAAATGTTACTTATTCAATTATGTACAAATTGAGGGTGGTTCTTAATTTCAAAAGGACATTCCAGAGGCCTCTAGGCCTAAAAATAACTCACATAAAAACTAGTCGTCACTCAGGACTTTGTTGGTTGTAAGTGACAGAAACCAAAATGAAACTGGTTTAAACAGAAATGTATGAGCTGCTAAGGCTGGCAGTGAGGCCGAGCAGGGTTTCTGGACTGTTCATTTGGCTCTTCTTTGCCTATTGGCCCCATTTGAGCTATTGCAGGCACAGATCAGGAAAGGTCCCCTGGCTGCCCTGGCTTATCAATCTTTGGTGAACATCAGTTTCTGCCTGCTCAGAACTACTTCCCCCTTCTTTTAGTAACAGAAACATGGTTTTCCTTTGGGGAACTATGTCTCTCCTGCTCTCTGCAGTCCAGGGGGACTGTCAATCAGTGTCCCTTTCCTACTTAACCTAGGAAAAGGCTAGTGACTAGCTGAGCCAATCACACTTGCTTTTTTTCTGGAACTTGAATCTTGAGCTGAGTTGAATGAGGGAGGGCAGAAAAAAGCTAGAGCTAATTCATTCCAAAGGTTGGGCCCTGCCGCCTGAAGAAATTGTCTATTTTGATACCCGTATTCTAGAGGCTGACTCCACGAGGTCAGGCTGTTAAGCTTTCCTTCATCACTGAGAGCTTTCTCATATCCTTACAATAAACTCTCTTTTTGCTTAAAGTAGTCTGCATTGGCTTATAATACTTGCAACCAAAGAATCTTAATTTGTACCCAACTAAAGGGAACAGAACTTCTTACAGAATCTATACAGAAATCTCAAAGAAGCCGTTTGACTGACTCTACTTGCATCGCCCTTGGATCAACTGCTATGGCCAGGGCAATGGGATTTTATCACACCTGGGTCATGTGCCAGAGGTCAAGGGCTAGGGGGCACTATCAGATAAAAGAAGATGGGAGAAGTTTCTGGACAGAAGCCAAAAAAAACCGAAATACTTTTCACTGTCCCCTTTAATCTATTTTAGTTAAAGCTCATAAACTTGGAGAATACGGCCATGCGATGAAGATCAGTTTTATCTTGTGAGGAAAGTAAAAAATTTCTCTTCTTTCTCTCCCTATCATTTTCAAAGTGCATATTTAAGCCCTTTCTTTGCAAAAAGTCTGGAAATCTATTTATTTTATAATTAGCAAAGGGTAAGAAGATCCATTCTGAAATTTTTGGTTGAGGTCCAGTATTTGCTAGCTATATCAGCTGTGGGAATTCAATGATGTCAGGGTCCCCTCCCTCCTTTGTTTGTAAGACTAATTTTGGAATTATACTGTTATCAGGAAATGGTGCTCCCTTCCTTCTGTCCATCCCTTAGGAATAGTTTTTTTTATTTTTTTAAAGTCTCCTGGCTTCTGTATCCAGAGAGTTTGGATGAAAGGGCAAGCACCAGCTAAATGTCAGACAAGGCACATGGGAATTGGAGCTTGATCAATTTCAAAGGTTTCTTACTTAACCGTGGCAAGTGCTATGATCACCAGAAGAGCATGTGCTATTTGGAAATACTGCTAAAAAACCCAGACCAGAGGCGAGAAGGAAGATGTTTCCTTCTAAGAAATGTGTAGAGAAATAGCACTCCTTTGTCACACACAGCAGATGGAGATTTGTCAACAGAACATAAACTGGAGAGTTTGAGGTTGCAAACAACTGTCAGTCAGCTGTAGATACTGGTGCAGCCATTCCTGATACCAACCTCTTGGTGCCAAAGTACAAAAAGGGAACGATGTTCTCTCCTGTATTCCCCAGAAACCACAATGTTATTTTATTTAATGACTCAGTGTTTCCTGATAGGAGGTTGAAGTTAGAAGCTAGATACACTGGTCATATGCATAAATTTGGAGGAATGAGTGGATACTTGTGGGGGGCTTGAGCTCATCAAATCAAATTTAGAAAGGATGCCTAGGACCAGATTGTCCTGGAGAGTGGAAAACTTCTCTCTGAAGACACAGGATTTCTTTCTGGCCAGTGGGATTGGGTTCAATTTATACTCTTATGTATATATTAGATACATATGTGCAGTGTAGTAGTCTGGAAGAATATTTGTTTTTAAAGATATACTGCCTTGGACTAGATTACCCTACCATGCCTTTAATTTTTTTTCAATTAAATAAAGCCACAATTTAATACTGGACAAAGAACATAGAACTAAGAAGAAATAAAGAGCTAATGTAAGAGGCACAGCATTATTCCTGATTTGCTTAATATGCATTGGATCCAGGAGGTGTGTTAATCATGCTGGCATAATAATCAGTGCCTGCAAGATCTGAAAACATTATTGCTCTTCTGCACATGCTTTCCTTAATCCCAGAAATTATCATTGAGAATGTTGCTGTGATTTTCCAGTAAGACCTGAAGTCCTGCCATGACATGCTGTCATTTCAACCTGGGCACACTGTTAGAACATCTGTTCTGCAAAGATAGACAGTCTAGACATCGTCCAAAGGCCCCTTTTTTCCTGGGTCATTTCTAGTGAATAAAGAAGGAACCCTGCTCCTATTCCAGGGAATTTTGTATAGAACTTGTCAAACAAAGAAGAGAGGAGCCCTCGGCCACAAACAGAAATTGTATTCTCATAAAGTGATCATTTATGACTCCAAAAAGTGAATCTCTGAGGTCAAAGAAATAAAAGGATGCAAAAGAGATGGTGCAGAGATACCCATATGCTTCATGCATAGATGAAAACAAGAATTCTTATGAGTCCTCAAAGGCAGAACAAGCATTAAAAGACTCAGGTCAGTAGGATAAAACTTACTTAGTTCTATAGAATCATAATATTACCTTAAATCTTAAAAGCTCCTAAATTTAAAAAATAATTGAAAGGCAAAATTTTTATCACACTGAACTGTCTATGACAGGATTCTGACCTCAACTGTTTAACAAATCATCCCTTCCAGGCCCTTATCCCAGTTGACCAGAGTAACAATTTTGATAGCTCTTCAGGGTAAATAGGTTTTTCTAATTCAAGATGAGTGCCAAGAGCTCTCATCTTATGCCATGTTGCTAAGTAAATTTCTGACAAAAGGTAATTTCAATATGTTTTTACTTTTTGTAATGTATGCCACCACCAGACACTATTCACTTTCATTTATAGTAATATATAATGTTAATTAATTCATATATAACTGTTTTTAAAAGATTACCTGCAGTTTTAAAATGAGAACTCTTCTTTTCTTTTCTTTTTTTTTGCAGTACGCGGGCCTCTCACTGTTGTGGCCTCTCCCGTTGTGGAGCACAGGCTCCAGATGCGCAGGCCCAGCGGCCATGGCTCACGGGCCCAGCCGCTCTGCGGCATGTGGGATCTTCCGGGATGGGGGCACGAACCCGTGTCCCCTGCATCCACAGGCGGACCCTCAACCACTGCGCCACCAGGGAAGCCCGAGAACTCTTTTAAAATGCATTTTTCATTTCAAAGTTTTAATGTCTCATATATTTATAGTGATTATATTATTAGAACTAAAAATCAAAACGCTGCCTGAGTTCTAACATATAAATTTACATCCATACTCAAAAATATTTGAAACCAGGACCATGCTACAGAATCCTAGATGTATTATCATGATACTGATAGTTAAACAGGATTGCATGAGAGAGTGGAAAGGCCACATTTACCTAATTGATGTTATTTGTGGATCTGAGCAGATAAGAGCCTTGGGATCTTAGAAGTGAAGGTTAGTGGAATATAATTAACACCCCAAATCCAAGAGGACGTCAGGGGACAATGAGGAAAATACAGAGCTGACTACTCTGAAAGTAAGAATCAGTGCTTATCTTTTTAAATTGTATCATCAGAAGAGAAACTATTAGAAGCAGACCTTGTATAATCCATCTATCTTAATGCTATAAACATCTTCAGATGCAAGTGGCTGATCTTTCCTTTTTTATAACCATAACTTTTCCATGGAAGTCCCAAGAGTCAGTAATTGAATTTGAGAAAAGATGTCCTTTTGAGGTTGCTTTGATCTAAAGCCAAAGGGAATTAATTTATTTAGCAGAAACTGTGGGTTCTAAACAAAGATGTATATGTGGGAATATTGGCAAACAAAATAAAGTACCTTAATTTCTTTGCCAATAAAGCAGTATCAAGATGCTAAAAATTCACTTCAGAATAAATTCTTAAGAAAACAAAAACTGGTTGAAGGTTTTCTTTTTTCCTTCCCCATCAGCACATGCTAATGAACACTCTAATTTATATTATATAAAAAGGCTTTGGTCCTTCTTGAAAAACATTCCCAAAGAAAAATAAAAGACTACCTAGTTTTTTATTGCCTCAATTACATCATTTCCTTTTGCTTAATTTAAGGCAATAAATTAATATTCTTATCCTTTTTAAATGACTGATTTCACACGTCTTTCTACATTAGTGAAAGTTTATGTATATTATTCCTTGATTTATTACATGCATCTACTGTTAAGCACATTGCTTATGAAAGTTAAGCAAGAATAAAAATCGATTGAATTTCAAATCGAGGGAGGGTAAAAAACATAATACATGAAGATTACACTAGAGAAATAAAATCCACATGAAACAGATGAAGTCCAAACCTAACTGAAAATTTATTTTAGCATCTTTATTGGAGTATAACTGCTTTACAATTTTGTTAGTTTCTGCTGTATAACAAAGTGAATCAGCTATATGTATACATATATCCCCACATCCCCTCCCTCTTGCGTCTCCCTCCCACCCTCCCTATCCCACCCCTCTAGGTGGTCACAAAGCACCAAGCTGATCTCCCTGTGCTATGCGGCTGCTTCCCACAATCTATTTTACATTTGGTAGTGTATATAAGTCCATGCCACTCTCTCACTTCGTCCCAGGTTACCCTTCCCCCTCCCCCTCCCCATCTCCTCAAGGCCATTCTCTATGTCTGTGTCTTTACTCCTCTCCTGCCCCTAGGTTCATCAGAACCATCTTCTTTTTTTAGATTCCATATATATGTGTTAGTATACGGTATTTGTTTTTCTCTTTCTGACTTATTCCACTCGATGACAGACTCTAGGTCCATCTACCTCACTACAAATAAGTCAATTTTGTTTCTTTTTATGGCTGAGTAATATTCCATTGTACATATGTGTCACATCTGCTTTACACATTCATCCATTGATGGACATTTAGGTTGCTTCCATGTCCAGGCTATTGTAAATAGTGCTGCAATGAACATTGTGATACATGTCTCTTTTTGAATTATGGTTTTCTCAGGACATATGCACAGTAGTGGGATTGCTGGGTCATATGGTAGTTCTAATTTTAGTTTTTTAAGGAACCTCCATACTGTTCTGCATAGTGGCTGTAACAATTTATATTCCTACCAACAGTGCAAGAGGGTTCCCTTTTCTCCACAACTTCTGCAGCAATTATTGTTTGTAGATTTTTTGATGATGGTCATTCTGACCAGTATGAGGTAATACCTCATTGTAGTTTTGATTTGAATTTCTCTAATGATTAGTGATGTTGAGCATCCTTTCATGTGTTTGCTGGCAATCTGTGTATCTTCTTTGAGAAATGTCTATTTAGGTCTTCTGCCCATTTTTGGATTGGGTTGTTTCTTTTTTTGATACTGAACTGCATGAGCTGCTTGTAAATTTTGGAGATTAATCCTTTGCCAGTTGCTTCATTTGCAAATATTTTCTCCCATTCTGGGGGGGCCTTTTCATCTTATTTATGGTTTCCTTTGCTGTGCAAAAGCTTTTAAGTTTCATTAGGTCCCATTTGTTAATTGTTTTTTAATTTCCATTTCTCTAGGAGGTGGGTCAAAAAGGATCTTGCTGTAATTTATGTCAAAGAGTGTTCTGCCTATGGTTTCCTCTAAGAGTTTTATAATATCCAGCCTAACATTTAGGGCTTTAATCCATTTTGAGTTTATTTTTGTGTATGGTGCTATGGAGTGTTCTAATTTCATTTTTTTACATGTAACTGTCCAGTTTTCCCTGCACCACTTAATGAAGAGGCTGTCTTCTCTCCATTGTATATTTTTGCTTCCTTTATCAAAGCTAAGGTGACCATATGTGCGTGGGTTTATCTCTGGGCTTTCTATCCTGTTCCATTGATCTATATTTCTGTTTTTGTGCCAGTACCATACTGTCTTGATTACTGTAGCTTTGTAGTATAGTCTGAAGTCAGGGATCCTGATTCCTCCAGCTCCATTTTTCTTTCTCAAGATTGCTTTGGCTATCCAGGGTCTTTTGTATTTCCATACAAATTGTGAATTTTTTTGTTTTAGTTCTGTGAAGAATGCCTTTGGTAGTTTGATAGGGATTGCATTGAATCTGTAGACTGCTTTGGATAGTATAGTTATTTTCACAATGTTGATTCTTCCAATCCAAGAACATGGTATATCTCTCCATCTGTTTGTCCTGTCTTTAATTTCTTTCATCAGTGTTTTATAGTTTTCTGCATACAGGTCTTCTGTCTCCTTAGGTAGGTTTATTCCTAGATATTTTATTCTTTTTGTTGCAATGGTAAATGGGAGAGTTTCCTTAATTTCTCTTTCAGATTTTTCATCATTAGTATATAGGAATGCAAGAGATTTCTGTGCATTAATTTTGTATCCTGCTACTTTACCAAATTCATTGATTAGCTTTATTAGTTTTCTGGTGGCATCTTTAGGATTCTCAATGTATAGTATTATGTCATCTGCAGACAGTGAAAGTTTTACGTCTTCTTTTCCGATTTGGACTCCTTTAATTTCTTTTTCTTCTCTGATTGCCATGACTAAAACTTCCAAAGCTATGTTGAATAATAGTGGTGAGAGTGGGCAACCCTGTGTTGTTCCTGATCTTAGTGGAAATGGTTTCAGTTTTTCACCACTGAGAATGATGTTGGCTGTGGGTCTGACATATATGGCCTTTATTATGTTGAGGTAAATTCCTTGTATGCCTACTTTCTGGAGGGTTTTTTCATAAATCGGTGTTGAATTTTGTCGAAAGCTTTTTCTGCATCGATTGAGATGATCATATGGTTTTTCTCCTTCAGTTTGTTAATATGGTTTATCAAATAGATTGATTTGCATATATTGAAGAATACTTGCATTCCTGGGATAAACACTACTTGATAATGGTGTATGATCCTTTCAATGTGCTGTTGGATTCTGTTTGCTAGTATTTTGTTGAGGATTTTCTCATCTATGTTCATCATTGACACTGGCCTGTAGTTTTCTCTTTTTGTAACATCTTCATCAGGTTTTGGTATCGGGGTGATGGTGGCCTCATAGAATGAGCTTGGGAGTGTTCCTCCCTCTGCTATATTTTGGAAGAGTTTGATAAGGATAGGTGTTATCTCTTCTCTAAATGTTTGATAGAATTCACCTATGAAGCCATCTGGCCCTGGGCTTTTGTTTGTTGGAAGATTTTTAATCACAGTTTCAATTTCAGTGCTTGTGATTGGTCTGTTCATAGTTTCTATTTCTTCCTGGTTCAGTCTTGGAATCTTGTATTTTTCTAAGAATTTTTCCATTTCTTCCAGATTGTCCATTTTATTGGCATATAGTTGCTTGTAGTAATCTCTCATGATCATTTGTATTTCTGCAGTTTCAGTTGTTATTTCTCCTTTTTCATTTCTAAGTCTGCTGATCTGAGTCTTCTCCCTTTTTTTTTGATGAGTCTGGCTAATGGTTTATGATTTCGCTTATCTTCTCAAAGAACCAGCTTTTAATTTTATTGATCTTTGCTATTGTTTCCTTAATTTCTTTTTCATTTATTTCTGATCTGATCTTTATGATTTCCTTCCTTCTGCTAACTTTGTTTGTTTGTTTTGGGTTTTTTTGGTGATTCTTCTTTCTCTAATTGCTTTAGGTGTAAGGTTAGGTTGTTTATTTGAGACTTTTCTTGTTTCTTGAGGTTTCTAAAAATCTTGAGGATTTTATTACTATAAACATCCCTCTTAGAGATGTTTTGCTGCCTCCATAGGTTTTGGGTCATCATGTTTTCATTGTCATTTGTTTCTAGGTATTTTTTGATTTCCTCTTTGATTTCTTCAGTGATCTCTTGGTTACTTAGTATCATATTGTTTAGCCTCCATGTGTTTGTATTTTTTACAGGTTTTTTTTCCTGTAATTGATATCTAGTCTCATATCATTGTGGTTGGAAAAGATACTTGATACAATTTCAATTTTCTTAAATTTACCAAGGCTTGATTTGTAACCCAAGGTATGATCTATCCTGGAGAATGTTCCATGATCACTTGAGAAGAAAGTGTATTCTGTTGTTTTTTATGGAATGTCCTATAAATATCAATTAATTCCTTCTGGTCTAATGTGTCATTTAAAGTTTCTGTTTCCCTATTTATTTTCATTGTGGATGATCTGTCCCTTGGTGAAAGTGGGGTTTTAAACTCTCCTACTATTATTGTACTACTGTCAATTTCCCCTTTTATGGCTGTTAACATTTGCATTATGTAGTGAGGTGCTCCTATGTTGGGTGCACAAATATTTACAATTGTTACATCTTCTTCTTGGATTGATCCCTTGATCGTTATATAGTGTCCTTCTTTGTCTCTCATAATAATTTTTATTTTAAAGTCTATTTTGTCTGATATGAGAATTGCTACTCCAGCTTTCTTTTGATTTCCATTTGCATGGAATATCTTTTTCCATCCCTTCACTTTCAGTCTATATCTGTCCCTAGGTGTGAAGTGGGTCTCTTGTAGGCAGCATATATATGGGTCTTGTTTTTGTACTCATTCAGCCAGTCTGTGTCTTTTGGTTAGAGTATTTAATCCATTTACATTTAACATAATTATCGATATGTATGTTCCTATTACCATTTTCTTAATTGTTTTGTGTTTGTTTTTGTAAGTCTTTTCCTTCTTTTGTCTCCTGTCTAGAGAACTTCCTTTTAACATTTGTTGTAAAAATGGTTTGGTGGTGTTGAATTCTTTAACTTTTGCTTCTCTGGAAAGGTTTTAATTTCTCCATCGCATCTGAATGAGATCCTTGCTGGGTAGAGTAATCTTGGTTGTCGTTTTTTCCCTTTCATCTCTTTAAATATGTTATGCCACTCCCTTCTGGCTTGCAGAGTTTCTGCTGAAAGATCAGCCGTTAACCTTATGGGGATTCCCTTGTATGTTATTTGTTGCTTTTCCCTTGCTGCTTTTAATATTTTTTCTTTGTATTTAATTTTTGATAGTTTGATTAATATGTGTCTTGGCATGTTTCTCCTTGGATTTATCCTGCATGGGACTCTCTGCATTTCCTGGACTTGATTGACTGTTTCCTTTCCCATGTTAGGGAAATTTTCAACTATAATCTCTTCAAATATTTTCTCAACCGTTTCTTTTTTTCTTCTTCTGGGACCCTATAATTCGAATGTTGGTGCATTTAATGTTTCCCAGAGATCTCTGAGACTGCCTCAATTCTTTTTTTTTTTTTTTTTGCATTTTATTTCAGTCTACACATTTAATCATCATTACAATCAATAAACTCTTCTTAAGAGATGAGCACACCTCCAGGAAATGGTTTTGAAGAAATTAATTTTTCAAAAGACGAACTTAAAAACATGGAAATACCATAAAATAATATGGCCTATATTGTTTTGTAAAGTTGCATCGAGTTCCTGTATGAGTAAAAGGAAATAAACGAACACACCACTTCTCTGCTTGCTTTGGCACTTACCTTTAAGTCTTTGGAGGCTGGAGTATTACAGCAACAATTCCATTGAAAAAACAAAGCACACCCACCCCATGCATAATTCATACCAAATGTCTTCCCTAATTGTTCTGAGAACTCTCACTGCTTGAAGAATGGATGTATTTCCAGATCATTCACCAGAGAGATGGATAAAAATACCCAGACTGAAACTTCAGATTTTTTCTACAATACACGGTAAACCCAAAATAACACCTGGAAACCTGTGGGTTGTTTTGGAGCAAGGGTGGCAGCCTGTTTCTCTGTAACATACTAACGTGGGTATGAAGAGAAAGTTACATAAAGGTGTCCATGTGTATGTTTCTCTGCCTCCCAGTATTTTGTTTGTCTGTTTGTTTTGTTTCTTTTGCAGTACGCGGGCCTCTCACTGTTGTGGCATCTCCCGTTGCGGAGCACAGGCTCTAGACACACAGGCTCAGCAGCCATAGCTCACGGGCCTAGCCGCTCCATGGCATGTGGGATCTTCCCGGACCGGGGCACGAACCCGTGTCCCCTGCATCAGCAGGTGGACTCTCAACCACTGCGCCACCAGGGAAGCCTGACTCCCAATGTTTTTATCCTTCCCTCAGTCTGCCTTTTCATCCTTTAATCTTTGCCTATCTCTTCCTCCTCACGAATCATGGTATAGAGACTTTTTTATCATATGTCTTAGACTCTGAATTGTTTTGTCATATCTTTTGGGCTTTAAGAAAAGGTCCCCCTTTTGTCCTGCCCACTGCATCCCAGATCAAGCTCGGATCTCCCCAGCCACACTTCAGGAAAGGGCTCAAGCTACATTTGCAGTGAAAAAGAACCAGAAACAGCAGAAGAAACTCTCATTCCTTCACAGACCTTCCCCCTTCCCTCTTCGGTACTGTGTGGCCAAGAGGTACACCTCTGATGATTCTTTCCTGCTGGCTTCAGGTTTTACAGTCCTTGTTTTCTGGAATTCCTCTCTCAGTCTCTTCTGTAACCGATGGCTTTGACTTCCAGCCCAGGTTTTTCACAGGAATGTTCCCCCTGGGTGCAGGACTTCTGGACCCATGTCCAGAAGGGACAAGCAAAAGCTGATGAGCCTGTCATGGTCGAGGCCCCGGATCCCTGTGGCGTTGGGTGCCATGTCACTCAGAATCACATCTGCTCTCCCAGCAGGTAGCACTTCTCAGATTCTCTGGAAGGTTCTTGGGTCAGTCACATCAGCAGGGCACAGAAAAGTTGCTCCTTCCGGGGGAATATGTGAAGGAGATCTACCCCAAGCACAAAGCCAACAGGAGCACTGGGATCTGTGCCTGCAGCGTTGACACTGTGCACAGCCACCTGGCTCCACGCGCCAGGAGCGACACCACAGTCTAACACCCAGAGGCCAGGCCACAGAATCCGGTGCCTCTCGTTCACCTCCAGGAGTTTGAAGGCACTTCGACACCTGTAACTCTCCACCTTCGCAGCCTTCACAAACGGGTCCCTCAAATGCCGCATCAGCCACAGGTGCTCAGCGCTGGTCCGGCCCTTGAAGCAACTCCCATCAGTGTGGAACCTTTGACGCTGAAAGGAAGACCACACCAGCTTCAAGGACCTGGCCATGAATGCTGACCTGCTCCAGCTGCCACCACCACCTACCTCAATTCTTTTCATTCTTTTTTCTTTATTCTTCTCTGAGGTAGTTATTTCCACTATTTTATCTTCCAGGTCACTTATCCGTTCTTCTGCCTCAGTTATTGTGCTATTGATTCCTTCTAGAGTATTTTTAATTTCATTTATTGTGTTGTTCATCATTGTTTGTTTGCTCTTTAGTTCTTCTAGGTCCTTGTTAAATGTTTCTTGTATTTTCTCCATTCTATTTCCAAGATTTTGGATCACCTTTACTATCATTATTCTGAATTCTTTTTCAGGTAGACTGCCTATTTCCTCTTCATTTCTTTGGTCTGGTGGGTTTTTACCTTGCTCCTTCATCTGCTGCGCATTTCTCTGTCTTCTCATTTTGCTTAACTTACTGTGTTTGGGGTCTCCTTCTCACAGGCTGCAGGTTCGTAGTTCCCATTGTTTTTTGTGCCTGCCCCTAGTGAGTGAGGTTGGTTCAGTGGCTTGTGTAGGCTTCCTGGTGGAGGGGACTAGTGCCTGTGTTCTGGTGGGTGGGCCTGGATCTTATCCTTCTGGTGGGCAGGGCCACGTATGGTGGTGTGTTTTGGGGCATCTGTGAACTTACTGTGATTTTAGGCAGCCTCTCTGCTAATGGGTGGGGTTGTGTTCCTGTCTTGCTAGTTGTTTGGTATGGGGCGTCCAGCACTGGAGCTTGGTTGCCTTTGGGTGGAGCTGGGTCTTAGTGTTGACACGGTGATCTCTGGGAGAGCTCTTGCCGGTTGATATTACATGGAGCTGGTAGGTCTCTGGTGGTCCAGTGTCCTGAACTCAGCTCTCCCACCTCGGAGGCTCAGGCCTGACACCTGGCCTGAGCACAAAGACCCTGTCAGTCACGTGGCTCAGAAGAAAAGGAAGAAAAAAAAGGAAAAATAAAAAACAAACAGATAGAATCCTAAACCAAATGGTAAAAGCAAAACTTTCTACCTGTCAGACTGGCTTCTGTTCAAGATTTCCAAGCTGTTGTAATTCTGAAAGTCATTCTCATCTCTGCTCTTCTCCAGTCCTTCTGAAAATTATGAACCAGGAACTAATCTAGATCTGTGGATTTCAGTAGTAAAAAGCAGTCCAAAATGTCTGGCTTCATGGAGTTTATACAGGAACTGAATTAGCTGGCACTTTTCATCTTGGACTCCCCAGCCTCCAGAACTGGTCTTCCTAAAGCCAGGCCACCTGCAGCAGCAACTTCTTCTCGCCATGGCTCTTTTAAATTAGATTTTCAATGCCGCTTCCATGAAACTCTTGGCTTAGCTGGGCAGTGTGGCTGGGGGTCCGACTCTGGCCACCACCATCCACTCAGGGCTAATTGAAGTGTTACAGCCATGTGCATCTACTAGAAATTTTCCCCAAAGTGCCACTCTGCTCGGTTCGTGAAGGCTTTGCACCAGCTATTTCCTCTTTGTAAGATGCCTTAACCCTTTACCTCTCTCCCAGCCCTGTCCCCTTCGTGTCTTCTGATCCTTCTTCAGAAAGTCTTTTGCAACCACTTCCATGACCACTACCATCTCCCCAACCACTCACTAGCCTTTCCATGAATCTTATGCATACCACAGTCATAACATCTATTATATAAATATCTCTTTATCTTTCTTTACTAACAGATCTAGAGTTTCCTTGAAGAGAAACAGAGATGGCATCTTACTTTTTCTTTGTATCCACAGCCTAGCACAGTGCCTGATACTTAATGGTCATGAAATGTTGGATGGATGGACATTAAATAAAATTTAATGGAATTCTGTCCTAGTGTTCTGTTGCCTAATATGGTTATGAACTCCTACACATTGGAGAAAGTTTGCTTATAAAATTAAAAATTTAAAGCCACCCTGGCAGATTTACCAGGGAAGAGATTGCCAGTAATATCTGTAGGACCACTAGCACAGATGCTGGCTCCCTGGTAGAAGGAGATTATCAAATCCTAGGATTGATTTAAAGCATTACTAATTCTTCTACACTGTATTGTAACAAGCTGATATTTATTTATCTCCAACTATATTATTTTATGACTTTTCACTTCACCATTTCAACTCATACTATGGTAAATACATATATTTAGATGGCATAAAATCTAGGACTCAGGGTTCAGATCCAAGCATTATCATTAAGCTGGCCAATCCTGAAAAACTAAACTGAACATTAGATCCAAAGTCCTTTCTATTCTACTCTCTAAACTGGCTGGCCTCCCTGCCCTACTTAGCACTTTGGGCCAGCACCCGGCATCCTTGTGTTGGCTGTAGTCTATGCCTTCTGACTCCACGCATCATGCATACCACTTCCTGAACTCTTCCTGACCTCCACTGGCCCTATCAATGACCAACAGTTTAATGATTATTTATTTGGTTCCAATACTCAAGGTGACTCTTAAGTTCTCACCCATTCTGTGATTAATCAGTATGTCTCTTGATGTACAGCTGTTGCCATCTGCTTTAAGTAATATCCTGCCTAATCCCTGTCCAGCTTGTAGGATTCTCTCCCCTGTAACCTGATAATCCCATCAAGTTGGTTTAGTTCCAAAAGATACCAAGATCTCTTAGGAATTCAACTTTCAGTGGTCTGGTTCAAGTCAACTGTTGCTTACTTTCATTTAGGTCTTGATTATCTAACCTCTGGTCCTTCACAAATATTCTTGTTGGTTTTATTCTGTAACCATCTCACTGCCTTACATTAAAGGCAGGTTAATTATGCAAGAATATAGTTTTGGTAATGTCACTTTCATAGTGAAAAATACTTTAATGGCTTCTCATTGTCTGCGAAATAAAGGTCATATATTTTAGCCTGACATTCAGAGTTCTCCATGAACTGGCTTCAACATACCTTTGTAGATTTATTTCTTAAAACCTCCTTTTACCTACTCACATTCCCTCTCTCCATCACTTGCCTGACAAAATATCTGATAGAAACCCTCTATGTCTGTTCTTCACATCTGCTGACAAAATAACAAAACCTGCCTGATTGGTTTGTATGACTACAGACCTCAGATGAGCATGAAACTTTTCCCAGCAGAACAGCTGTGATTTTTTTTCTGGTAAGTTGCTTTCTCCCTCTCCTAGACAACTATTTTGTACCCTCCTGTCTCTTCTCAAATTTCCCTCTCCTCTTCCACACTTACACCCAGCTGATGACCTCACCTGTAACTCACTGAGAATACGTGGGTCATCAAATGGAGACTCTCGCCTTTCCACTACTGACGGAATTTAATTCTTGCTTCATGTGGTCACCTGTGCTCTTCTGATTGCCTTCTGTTACCAGTGGAGAGAGTGTCCCTCCTCTCATTCAAGGTTCTATCCTCCTACTAGTGCTCCAGATTGCGCGATTCTCACCTTCTTAGGTACGTCACTTATTTATCCAACCTCACACTTGCATCATATACTCTTTCCTAGCTCATTCCTATCTGCATGGGAACATGCTGGTATCTCACATCCCTGCAAAAACTTCTTTGATTCCTCATCACTCAGTACCATTTTCCCACTCTTATTCTAAAGTAAACAGCTCCAGACTGTCTTGACTTCCTCACCTCCCTCCCATTTGCTGTTTAATCCACCTCAATCTTGTTTTTCCCACCCCATTTAGATGATGGTATTCCACTGAAAGTACTCTAACCAAGGTCCCCAACTATCTTCATGATGTCAGACCCAATGTAAACTTCCTTGTGTTCATCTTACTTCAATTCATAGCATCACACCACACAGATGATCACTGCTTTGTTCCTGACACATTTCCACTCTTGGCTATGTCAAACCACAGAGTCCTAGTTTTCCTTCTTCCTTATTGGTTACTTCTCTAATGTGTTGAATTCTACTTTATAGAACCTCTGAAGACTTTCTAGACCTAGTCCAGAGCCCCCTCTTTCTCTCAATTTTCAGTTTTTCCCTGGATTGTCTCATTCATTCTCATGGCCTTAAATATCACCTATCGTCTAATAATTCCTAAATTTGTATCTCCAGTCCAACTCTCTCCCTTTAACTCCAGATTCATCTGTTTGCAGGTCAACTTTACATTTTCTCTTCCAACCTAATCATGCTTCAAAGATGGTCTTACACTATCTTCTCCCATCTTAGGCTGTGGCACCACCATTTACCCCGTTACTCAAGATAAATAAATTGGTAAAAAGAAAAGTTACAAATTGGGTAAGTGCAGTGAAGAAACTACATGGAATTTTATGATATAAAATAGAAGTTGGAGTAGGGTAGAGAACACTTTGATGAGGTAGATCAGCAAAAGCCTCTTTAAGAAGGAGATGACAGGGCTTCCCTGGTGGCGCAGTGGTTGAGAGTCCGCCTGCCGATGCAGGGGACATGGGTTTGTGCCCCGGTCCGGGAAGGTCCCACATGTCGCGGAGCGGCTGGGCCCGTGAGCCATGGCCGCTGAGCCTGCGCGTCCGGAGCCTGTGCTCCGCAACGGGAGAGGCCACAACGGTGAGAGGCCCACGTACCACAAAAACAAACAAACAAACAAAAAAATGAAGGAGATGACATTTCAACTGAAACATGAATTATGAGTAATAGTCAAGCATATAGAGAGGAAGAGGACAAGCACACTCCAAAAGGAAAGTGCAAGTATAAAGCTATTTCAGGGAAACAGTTTGATGTATGTTCACAATAGTAACAAATCTAATATCCCTGAAGTGGAGTAAGTAAATGAAGGGGAAAGTGCAGGGGATGAGTGTGTAAAGAGGGGCAGGGACTAGACCAAATGTAGTATTTCAATAGTCCAGGTGAGAGGAAGTGGTGGTATGGACCACAGAAGTAGAATTGGAGAAAATGGATTTAATTTAAAAGTGTTAACTGTAGTATAATACACATAACAGAATATTTATCATTTTAACCATTTGTAGCTATACAGTCAGTGGTATTTAACATATTCACAATGTTGTATAACCATCACCATTATTGATATCCAAAATTTTTTCATCATCTCCAACAAAAATTCTGTACCCATTGAACAATAACCCCCCTTCCTTCCAGCCGCTGGTAATCTCTATTCTACTTTCTGTCTTTATGAATTTGTCCATTATATGTACTTCATATAAGTGGAATCATATTTATCCCTCTGTTTCTGGCTTATTTCACTAAACACAATGTTTTTAAAGTCCACCCATGCTGCAGCATATATTAAAATTTCATTTCTTTTTATAGCTGAACACTATTCCATTGTATTGTATGCCATATGTATATGCATATGCCTTTTCTTAATCTAAAATAGATTTAATCTTTATTTTAGAAAAAGAATTAGTGAGACATGGTGATAAACTGGATGTGGGGGTGAAGGAAGGAGATGAAGGTAACAAAGATGAGTCCTTGGGTTCGTGAAAAGAAGTGGCAGGAGATTAATTTAATAAAATGGAGAAAACTTGAGAAGGATATTCATTTATCCCAATCAAACTGAATTAGAATTCATAACCTTCTGGATGGAGGAGGATTCTTGACGGATGAGACTCCCATTGGGTCTTAAATGATAAGTACGAGTGTTAACCATGTTGAGAGATATGCATGAGACGGGGTGGCCGCAAAAGAAAATTCAAAAAGAATGGACCAAATGATAAAAGTCATGAAGATCTTTGTTTTGTTTCTGTTTCTAGAACATCCTCCCCTAAATGTCTAAATGTTTCCTGATCTTCAAGTCCAAGGTGAAATGCCCAGCTCTTCAGAACCCCTTAAGCACTTATCTGTGCTCTTTTAATGGTGTTTATCAGCTTTTAGCTTATCTAACAATTTTTGTCCATCTCTTCCCTATTATACCATAAGCTCTTTAAGGGCATGCATTACATCTTTAGCATATTTGTGTCTTCCAACAATATCCAGTATTGTTGCCTTGCATAAAGAAAACTGTCAATAAATGTTGGTTTTCAGCAGAGAATCATCATCAGGAATGATGATGACTTATAGCCAAGAGGCTATAAAGAATGTTGGTTACAATAGTTATTATCTGAAGATTTTTACTTTGCATTCTTTTTTTCAGAATTAAGTTGTACAATTATCTGATGCCATTACATTTTTGGAGCAATGGAGGAAACCCCTAAGTTAAAGAATAAATATCATAGAACCTCACTATCTCAAAAGAAAAGCTAGGGCTTCCCTGGTGGCGCAGTGGTTGAGAGTCCGCCTGCTGATGCAGGGGACACGGGTTCGTGCCCCGGTCCGGGAAGATCCCACATGTCGCGGAGCGGCTAGGCCCGTGAGCCATGGTCACTGAGCCTGTGCGTCCGGAGCCTGTGCTCCACAACGAGAGAGGCCAAAACAGTGAGAGGCCCACGTACCGTAAATAAATAAATAAATAAATAAATAAATAAAGAGAAAAAAAGAAAAGCTAGACAATCCTGAGATAATTAAGGGGCTGTTTTTTGTTGTTGTCATTGTTCTGTTTTGTTACTATGCAAATCTAATCATTAGAAAGATTAATTCCTGGATAGAACTAGCAGTAGAGAAAGGTAATGTAGTCATTTCCAACTTGTATAAAAATTGGTTTAGTATCTAAGATGCTGACATTAGTTGAGATGCAGCTTAGATTTCCAAATACCTTAATCTACGTGAATTTAAAATGTACTTCCTTAATAAACAGAAGTACTTGCAAGTGTGTATATAGATTTCAAATACATAGGTAATATGGAGAGAATTGAAATTTTATCTTCACTAACTCTAATAGTTCACTTGGCAACTAGCAACGTGATCGTCTGACATCATCTTATTATTATTGTCCAGTTTTATGTGGTATTGTTTTATATGATATTCTAAAGAGAACGTAGATTACTGTGGATTTTTAAAAAAGACTTAGAAATCTTTATTATAGTTGTACAAATGTGCAAATAAAGATTTAAAAAGTCAAGAGTCTGGTTAAATATAAGCCCATAGCTCAGGGTAAGGAAGAAAAAGAGTCTAGAGTAGGTTTATGTGAAAATAGAACGGAAAATAATGCTCTCCATTGTTTTGAGTGACAAAGAATTGGCAGGAATCCCAATACCACAAGAGACAAGATTAATATTAAGTATATCTGTCAACATCCTGTTTGAAAATCTCAGCCAGGATCTGAGGTATCTGAAAACATTCAAAGTGGGTTTTGCCTAGGAATGAGTCATAGTCTCTGTAACAGAAAGCCCTAAAATATCAGTATAGGATGTTAAAAGTAAAACAGACTTCAGTGATCATACTGTCCAACTCCCATGTTTTACAGATGAGAAAACTGGGGCCCAGAAAACCCTCTCTCCACTCTGCAATACTGGGAGGCACCAGGAAGTAATGGACAAAATATGGACCTTGGAACCATGCAGAATTAGGTTCGGATCCCAGTTTGGTCATGCAGACAAGTCCCTTACTATCTCTGAGCCTCAATTTCCTCAGCTGTAATATGGGAATAGCTACTTTACAAGGTGGTTGTAAGATTATGAATAATGTACATAAAGTATCTGGCACAGAGAGAATCAACAAATGCCAGGTCTTATTACCCAAAATCCTGGGTTCATGGCAGAACAAGGATGCCCATCTCAATCCAAGTGTGTCTTCAATATACCTTTAGAGATTCCCCAGTCAGTAAATCTCTTCTCAAAAACAGAGTGAACAGAGAGGGTGGTAACCCTTCTATAAATGCTCAGGCCTTTAGTAATCTGGAAATATCAAGTGAGTCCGTCAGTACTGTATAAAATACTGAATGGAACTTCTAAAATTTTCCAGGACTTCAATATAGCAAAGGATAGTTCAACACAAGGGGTAGAAATCTAATAACTTTGGGATAACACCTCTAAATACAACTGAAGGAATCTTTCTGAACTTAAGCTTTTATACTTAAATATGTGTGAGGACGGGGTGTCAATGTTGCAGATATGTATGCGAAAGTAGGTTTTGGCAATTATACAATGGTCTATTTTTTAAAATTTAACTATAGTTGATTTACAATATTGTGTTAGTGTCAGGTGTACAGCTTCAGATCCTTTTCCATTATAGATTATTACAAGATATTGAATATAGTGCCCTGTGCTATAGAATAAACCCTTGTTGTTTATATATTTTATATATTGTGGTATGCATCTGTTAATTCCATACTCCTAATTTATCCCTCCCTCTTCTCTTTTCCCTTTGGTAATCATAAGTTTGTTTTCTATGTCTGTGAGTCTGTTTCTGTTTTGTAAGTAAGTTGATTTGTATTGTGTTTTTAGTTTCCACATATAAGTGATATCACATGATATTTGTCTTTCTTTGCCTGACTTACTTCACTTAGTATGATAATATCTAAGTCGTCCATGTAGCTGCAAATGGCATTATTTCTTTTTTATGGCTAAGTTATATTCCATTGTATATATATACCGCATCTTCTTTATCCACTCATATGATAATGTACATTTAGGTTGCTTCCCTGTCTTGGCTATTGTGAATAGTGCTGCTGTGAACATTGGGGTGAATATATCTTTTTGAACTAGAGTTTTCATCTTTTCCAGTTATATGCTCAGGAGTGAGATTTCAGGATCACATGGTAACTTTATTTTTATTTTTTTAAGGAATCTCCATACCGTTCTCCATAGTGGCTGCACCAGTTTACATTCCCACCAACAATGTAGGAGGCTTCCCTTTTCTCCACACCCTCTCCAGCATTTATTATTTGTAGACTTTTTGATGATGGCCATTCTGACCAGTATAAGGTGATACCTCATTGTAGTTTTGATTTAATGGTCTATTTTTTTTAATTCAACAAAATTGCATTAGATTTATCTAACATTTAAGTTGGAAAAAATCCAAACCTTCAAAGATCGAATGAATTATACAGAGAGGTAAAGAAAGATTCCTAAAGGCTTTATGATTTGTAAAAGAGTGAGACAGCAGAAACATTTATTTGTCCTAATTAGCTATCTTTACTGTATATGTACATGACATGGAAACATAGGCCCTACAACTTACAGGACAGACTTAAAAACTACAGGCAATCTGATTGCTCAGATCCTTTAGTCCTGTCTAATCTTAACTCACTTATATGGACACAGTCATCAGCCATGACATGTTAAATGAGGATGGACAATTTAAGTTTCTACAACCAGGCACCTGCTCTGCTATATATCTTCTTAGTATTGTCCCTTTGAAACTAATATGAATGTCCTACACTGAAGCAGAATTAAGTCTATAAGGAAATACCCTGTAACTAGCTTCTCTTAGTTACTACTTATGTTGTCTCCAGGTGCCTAGAGTTGACAATATGGCAATATAGAACTGAAGAGCTGTGAAACGTAGAGGATATACAGGATTTGGGAACTAGAAAGGATCTTAACAAGGCCACAAATTAGCCTACAGGCTAAATCTAGCCAACCAAAGTGTTTTAATTGTTCTTTAAAGTATTGGCCCGTGCTATATGTTAGATATTTTGCATTAGCTGCAACCATTTAACAATCAGATTTCCTATTACAAGCAGGATTTCCAGCTTCTCTTGAAAAGTTGGACACTCAGGCAATCCTGAGTCTGAATTCTTTCCTGGCAACTTTTGGTTAGAGCTGAACAGTGCCAGCCCCCTCTCCAGTAGCCCCATCTCCCGTCTCTCCCAATAGGTTAGCCAGGTCAACTCTACCCATGGTCCTTAACTTCACAGCTCCTGATTTAGTCTAAACGATATTTGACAGAAGAGAAAAACCAAAGCCCAGAGAGATCAAAAGACTGAAGCTAGCTCCAGAACCCAGATGTCCCAGTCAACTATGGCTCTCCCATTTGAGAAGTCTTTAATGAGTATTAGTTTGTTGACTACTTCTTAAAAGATGAATAAACACAAAAATATAATCTAGAGCAAGATTTATAAGAAAGGAAACATTTAGGTAAAAAGCTGTGCCACCTCAGACAAAATATTACTGATTATCAGTGGCTACTTAGCTTGATATTAGGTTACAAATGTATTCTTAGAATAAGGCCTAATTATTATCAGGCAATTGGCTCTGTATGATTTTTTTTTAAATAAAAATCCCTAAATTGGCTTTATTTGGATTTCAAATGTTAATATACTAAAAAGTCACCTGGAGAATTAGTGGAATTTAAATTCCTAGGCCCTTTCTAAAGACATTCTGATTTAGTATGTCTGTGTGGAGATGCAGGAATTTGCATTTCTGATGATATCACAAGTGATTTATTACATTTACTCATTAGACTTTCACTTCTTCTGTTCTGATCTTAAGCTCTAGATCTTAAGCATGGTATTCTGTTCCCCTTTATTCACAGAAGTTTCCTGTGGTCCCTGATTCTTTTCGTTCTTTTTCTATGTTCTCTGCTTTGTGGTTTACGGGGGAAAATATAAAAACAAAGAGACATCATGACTGGTGCAGTATGAAAGCTCTAAATGTAACTACCTAAATGTAATTGCTCAATCTGAATGCTTTTACCACGGTGACTAGGTTACTAATATACAATATCGCCTACCCACTCTACTGCTCCTCTTTCCAAAGAATGGTTTCTCTGAATTGAAAAAAAAAAAGATTCAATTCAAATTGAAAAAAGTTTTCCTTTATGAACAAAGTCTACCAGAAGATTTTATAACTTTAGTTTGAAACTTCAAGTCAACTTCTTTTGTGTTTCTTCCCTAAAACTTGTGTTCTTTCAAGGTTTTATACTTTATCTTCTACACCTTTTAAGCAGATGTTTAATATAATCAAACAAACACTCTTACACAGTAGTTCCCTCACATATGACCATTATTTGTTTCCACCTAATTGAACTGTATCTCATGTGCTATATTATATCAGAAGCCATTTAAGCTTACCTTATTTAAACAAATTTTAAAGAGAAAAATTCTATATTAAGTCCAAAAAAAGTAAAAAAACAAAACACAAATGAAAAATTCATTTCTTAGAGGGAAGAGATTGCAGAAAAGGAATATGTCTGTCCACAATCAATCCATACGGAAACTGCAGAAATAACACCACATTACAGAAGACAAAGAAGAGGAAGAAGAAAAACTTCATCAAAGCATTGAGCTGAATTCCCAGTAGAATAGTTCTGAATGTGAAAGTTAAGGCTCTCAGGTTATGAGTGCTTACAATAGAGTAATTCTTGATGTAAAAGCAGGCATATATCATTAGGCCACTCTTATAGCAAGAGGTAAGGTCTTGAGGATTTTTAATATTATCTATGGAAACAAAACTTCTGTATATATAGAATAATACAGTTTTAGAAAAAAGGCATATATAGTGTTTTCTTTTTTCAGTTTTTCTCCTAGGACTTAGCCTTTGGAGAATTTTCTCTTTCCCTTTTTACCTTTCAAAATTTTACCTTAGAATCGGTGTTCTACTTTATGAAAGTACTTTTTTAAAACATCATTTGAGAATGTGAAAATATTTAATGTATTTTACTTCAAAAGTAAATTTTATTTCAATAGAGCACAAGTTAATGTGCTGCAGAAGTAATTAACTGATAGGATTCTACCTAGTAATTAAGACCCTCCCTATTCACAAAAGGGAAACAGACTCACAGACTTTGAAAACAAATTTATGGTTACCAAAGGGGAAATGTGGGAGGAGGGATAAATCAGGAGCTTGGGATGAACATACACACACTACTATATATAAGATAGATAACCAACAAGGACCTACCATATAGCATAGGGAACTCTACTCAATATTCTGTGATAACCTATATGAGAAAAGAATCTAAAAAAGAATGAATATATGTATATGTATAACTGAATCACTTTGCTGTACACCTGAAACTAAGACAACATTGTAAATCAACTATGTTCCAATAAAATAGAATAAAATAAAAAAATACCCTCCCTGATATCAAAGGAGAAGCTTAACGTACTGGGTAGTATAACAGTAATAAGTTACAAGAGTTAACTTCCAACTTTATCATTAACACAGGAATTTCGGAACTGGATAGCTTAAAAACATGTTAGAGAATATTTTAATGGCCTGAAAGAGTTCCTAATATGGTCCAAGTATCAGTTAGTAGAGGAGAGCTGACTTAAGTTACTTGATTCCGAGTTCCCTATGTAATAGTTTGTTTATACATGCAGTAATTTAAGGGGAAAAAAACCCCCTGAAATCATGCCCTACTTTAGGCAGCAATAAGTAGCCTGTTTTGCAGGAATGAGGAGGTAGAGGAACAAGGGGCAAGTAGGATAGAGAGACGGGAGATGGGCTTGAACACAGCCCAGCAAGCAAGAAGCTTGTTTGACCCTATGAAATACCCAGGATATGGAAGGACCGGTCTTCTAGGGGAGCCTATTCCCAACTCCGCACAGCACTCTCCATCCTGCTGACAGGGCCCGGGAGGGAAGGTAGAAAGATGGAGGTCACTCTGACTGAAATGGTTCCAGGGTAAATCTGTAGCAGTTCAGTACTTAGGACAGAATTATGGTTTTCTAATAATCCTGTGGCTCTAGGGCACATGGGTCACATCTAATGAGGAGAGATTGGCACTGTGAGCAGGGGTCCCTGGCCTCAGTTTTGCTTTCTTTGTGGTGCCTCCTCTGGATTCCAGGGCAGTGATAAAAGAGAGTAGTTTCCTTAGAGTCAACTAGCTTTCTAGGAAGAAAATACAAAGTTTATGAATGAGGAGTGAGTCACAGACATGTTTTGAAATTTGCTTCCCAAAGTTATAGAATGCTGATAATTTTAAGCTCCAGAGTAAAAGTTAGGAATTATGTCTTTATTTCTCTGTTCTGCATTTTGGGGACATAGAGGGACTTCTTTCCAATAAAACAAAAGAAATGTTTAATACATAGGTGAAGAGAGAACCACTCTAAACAGACCTTTGCCTGAGGGGAGGAAGGTGTGCAAAGAGAGTGGTGGAAAGGTTAAGGCACCTTCAGAAGCAGAAAAACAGGCCCTGCGCTGAGGCTGCTGACCGGGCCCCATCGGGACACACATGTTTGCAGGAGAGGAAATGTTCGGAGAGAGAGTTTCTGGGATGACAGGGATGCTGGCTTAGTCATAAAGCTGCAGTGTCAACAAGACGAGGGCCTGTTCCTGAACTTAAAGGACATAAACACAGCCTCTCAGCTGGCAGACATAAACGTAAAAGTTGTTCACACAAAACACACGTGCACGCTCACGCACACACACGCTCACACAGAATGAGAAAAAGGAAACTGCTGTCCCTTCAAACCCGATCACCCAGCAGGGCACCTGCTCTCTGCTCATTTGTGAGCTTGCAGGAACTCAGGTTAAAGATTCAGGCCTGATCTTGACCTTGCAGGGCCAGACTCCCTATTTGTAGTATCTTTTTAAATATAGAAAATTCTCAAAACAACCTGCATGTTTATCTGTGAATATTTACCCAAACACCCTGCATGTATGGATGTCCCATAGAATGGCATAAAAGGGGCAAGGGCTCTGAACTCCGTGCGGGATGGCAGATCTCCTTGACGGTTACCCTCAAGTTCATGTTTCCACTGACATTTACGTAATGGCTTCGGATCGCCAGCGAAAACTCCCCAGCAGGTCCAAAAGGCACCTGCACCCACAGATGTTTAGTATAACATGCAGGTATATCCATTATTTGTCAGAGACATTTTAACACTTGCCTTGAATATCTAGGTCTCAGGAGAAAGAGTGGAGGGTGCAGAGAAACAGAAGAACAGGGCTCCAAATCCCCCAGCTCTGCTAATCTAATATCTGGCTGTGCCTTGGTTTGTTCATTGCTGTAAAACTGGCATAGTGCTGCAAGATTTTGTTGAAAAAAATCATCTGAAAACTCCTGCATCATGAGTGCTCCTTTCCTTCTTTTTCTTGAAGGTGTCTCTTTTAGAAATGCGACATCCTAAACTCAGATGTATAAGCACAACGGAATTGTGTGTATTCTGTTAGTTGTAAGAGTCACTGAGGCCAGTTCAGATTCAAGGAGAGAGGAATTCGATTCCACCTCTTGAAGGGGTGTGGCCGGTTCACATTTCAGAGAGCATGTGGGACAGGACATATTGCTGTGGCCATCTCGGGAAAATACTGTCAGCCACAAGTGGCTTGCTTGCATGACCCAATTTTGAAGGTCAAACACTAATTATAGCCTGTTGCGAATTTTTTGTAACAAATTCCAGTTTCTTCTGAGTCAGACAAATGCTTACAGTAGACTAGATCAAAGGATTTTTGGACTCAGGAAAACAAAAGAAAAAAAACACATTAAATATTACAAAACATTCTCACAAATGCACCTATGACTCAGATAAATTGACAAGGTTCCTGAGCCATGACCTCATGGACAGAATTGCCTGGCTTCCTACAGGATTAACTAACAAGTAAGAGGGGCAGCCCAAACTCTTACATTCAATTAGGTTTCCTTTAAGATCATTTTTAAATTAAAGCAGTGCTATATAAAATTGATATTACTTTGTAGCTCAAGTCTTACTAAATAATAGTCTCTTCTGGAAAAGGACAGATTTGAGGAAAAAGACTTTAAATTCTGGGTTCAGAATAAATCTTGTTTTCCCCAGAGAAAACACAATTTGGTTTTTAAAAAGTTTAAGTATTTAGAAATTATTTTTTAAGCAGAAATGTAAAATAGTCTAAACAATGAGACATGGCTTAAATTATAATCAGTTGTATTCCCCACAATAAAATTGAGCATCTACTTGCAGTAAACAAAAAAAAACTGTGTTCCTTTCTTCCATGAAGCTTAGGTAAAGAAACTCATTCCATGTTATTTCATTGAAATATTCCTCAAGAAATTAAACTGTTTTGTTAAATCATAATATTGCTAGGTAATGACATGAAAAAGAATTCTGATTCACACGGCAAAAATCAGTCAATCCAAAAATCATGATGGCATGAATAGTCATCAGTGTTCTGCAGTTATTTTGGATAAACCTAGGCCAAAGAAGGAATGCTTAGGAGGTTATTATCAAGACTATCTCCCATTTGTATTTTTACTACTGATTAGTAAGAATTTTTGCTAATGACAAAAATATGTATGTGAGGTAATGGGCGTCTCGTAAATTATATTCCCTATGAACTTGACTGATTAGAAAAGTGAACAAATAGAAGTAGCCTGAAAATTAATAAAGAAAATTGAAGAGTTATTATTTAGATATGAAAAGCAAACACAATTAAAATTAAACCAAAAATAGTTAAATAATTACTGAAGGACTGAGAGAAGAGAAGAAGGTTGTTTTTCTGCTGCAGAGAAAGCTTAGGGGAAGAACATTACCTCCAAGAATCTTCCTCTATGCTTCAAATCAGTCAGGCCTTCTTTTCCTTTATCTGTCCCCATTCCATGCATTGCTACTGGTTCACCTCAAACCCCACCACCCTGCAGCTATTGCAACATCCCAATCCTATTTTAACTTAGTCCCTTACTGACCTACCTACCATAGCCCAGATCATGTGCTTCCTTCCTATTTTGGCCCTTGATTTTGTTCTAATTTTTATCATTTCCTTAATATCATATTTATAAGCTTCGTCAAACCGACTAAGTAGTCTACATTCAGGACCAGTTGGTCAACAACAGAGTGTCAAAGGAGACATAAGTATCCTTGTTTTCTCAACATGAAAGCATGTCAAGTGAAATGAGGTACAAATAAGAGTAGCAGGGTGGGCAGGATAAAATCTGTGAAATTCCCTCAAGGTATTCTTTTTATAAAGGTCCTTGGAGCACATTCCTGCTCTAAGGCCAAAGTCTCAAGTAAGCAGCATTAACCAGGCACCATCCCTAGTCTTAGTCCAGCAAAACCACAAAACCTTCCGTTTTCCCGACCTCTGTCTTCACACACATCTTGTCCAGGGATTCGGAGCCTCAGTGTTGCGCCACATATAGATAATGGTCTTAAATGGTTTAGATAAGGTGGTCAGGGACCTGGCAGATAATTTACTCCTCAGATAGGTGAATACTAGTATAGGGAAGCAAAAGCTTTTGCTCTATACTCTTATGTTCAGCTCCTAGAGCCTGCAAATTAAACCTTCAAAGGACAAATTAACAGGAAAAAAAGCATACACATGTATTTGATGTTAATATTTTTACATGACACAGGAGCTTTACAGGAAAGAGGTGAAAACCTCAAAGAACTGGCTAGGCCTGAGAGCTTATATACCATTTGAACAAAGGGGTTGGGCTTTTTAGAGTTGATAAATTGTTGGAAGGTAAATATATGGGGGAAATTAATGGAAGATAAGGGTCATTTAGTAAGGTTTGTTGGTACAGATTCATCTCAGCATCAACTCCCTGTCTCCAGTGATAAGAATGGTACAGGGAGGGCACCTTTCTCGTGGGAAATTTATGCTTTTTGCTTTTAGGCAGAAAGGGGAAGGGTAGAGAGCCCTTCCTGCATCTGTTTCTCAGTTCCCTTCAGCTCAAAATAATCAATAAGCCAAAGCACCATATTTTGGGGTGACATTTTCTGATCCCTTTCACCAGCTACCAGTTAAAGCCTGAAAAGTTCTGTCCGATCATTCATTCACTATCTTTTAAGAGTGTTTTTTTAAAGAATGATGCTGGGATCTTCTGTATCAAAATTACTTTGGATGAGAGACACAAATTCAGAATCCTGAGCCTACCCCAGATCAGATGAATTGGAATATCTGGGGTGGCCCTGGAATTCACAGGTTTAACAAGCTTCCAAGCAATTTTCAGATTTTTGGGTTTTTTGTGCACAGGGCTGGTTTCACGCACAGTGAGAAATGGCTCCAGCTGTGTGGCTACCTCCTTTCCACGGGGATTGGGTGTCGGAGTTCACTACAATCCTTGCTAGCCCCCTTCACTCACTCACATTCACCTGACTGGCCCATGTAGGAACTTGTATTTTCAACCCCTGATTGAGAGCCTTCTGGGTTTTGTGATGAGGGAGGACCAGCAGCCTCTGAAAAATCAGACTTGCTAACAAATGTTTCTGGAAAACTCTTCTGCTTAATTTTCTTCAGTTCAGAAAAAACTTCAAGTTAGAAATGGAGCAACTGTAATATGGCAGGTGGCTACTTTCAGTCTCTTGGAACTTGGGGGAAGCTTATGGCCTGTCTCTCTAAATGCACCAAAGAGCTGTCAGCAAGCAGTCCGAGAACTGATTCCCAAAGCTCTGTCCTTGTTTGATGGCTGAACAAAGGAATCAATACCATATATCTTTATGTCACCTCTTCTGAGGCTGCTAGAAGTCGTTAGGGAATTTAAGAGGCGAAACTAGGACAGTTTCCCAAGACTATGTTAATTCTGACCCTTGGGAAACAGAAGTCAGGGGAAAAATGCTTGAAAATTAACAGTAGTCTACTTTAAGTCAATGACCCACGATGAAACTGCTACATACATCCACATAATCAGATCATAGATTGACAAACATTCTTACACATAGCTGGTTATCTCTACCAAAAATATAGTACCTAACAAATATTTTATTAATAATATTAACCAAAATTTTAAGCAAGATTAAAAATTAACCATCCTATTGCCCCAAAATGTTTTTTCATATCAGCTCTCTTTCTACATAAATATATTTATACACATACATATTTTTATGATCAAAATATTATATTTTGTGTTCTGCTATTTTAATAAGATCTTTCAAATTTTATTACTAGGGGATCCCAAAATGATGAATAAATTGTATATATAAGAGAATAATTATAGAAGAATATAAATCTTTAACAATAATAACTAAATAATCTAAAGAGAACATAACAGCAGAAGCTATAAAACAGTTTTTTCCATTCTTGGATCTCGGTCCTGACAGTCACAGCATGCTTGTTAAAAAAATACTTCCTGTCCTCATTCAAACAGTTTACTAAATGCTCTTCAATTAACTTTCACAAATGTTCCTTACTATATCATCACCCCCAGTTTTCACATACCTCCTGTCTGTATGCATTCATGAAACATATATCATACTTGGCAGTGAAAGTCAAGTGATGTATCCATTGTTGGACTGGTTTTCAGCAGAGCATTCAACACCCTGCACAGATTGCTGCCTGCCATAGCTATAGACAATTCTCTGAGTTTATGTGACATCACAGAGGAAATAATCTACTGGGCAATCAGCAGCGGTATTTTTATAAATGATGACACCAGTTATTCTGGGCAGGTCAAGCCAATGAAGTAGCCTAGTGCTTCAGTGATTGATTTCAGTGTGTGGGTCAAAAATCTTACTTACCAGAGGTTGTTCTAGAGCATGTGAACTTATTACCACTATTTAACTTTATCGCCCCTATCAGTCGAGACTTATGTGATTGCAAATGTCAGGAACACAAATTAAACTTGCTTAAACAAAAAAGAGGATACATAGACTTCTGTAATAAACATCTGAGGCACGACTAGTTCTAGATGCTTGAATAATGTCAGTGGGAGCCAGGACTCTGTCTCTTGTCTTCCAGCCCTGCTTTCCTCCACAGTGAGTTCATTCTTAGGCATGTTCTTTCCCTTGCTAGATTGAGAAGGACACCAGTGGTTCCACACTTACACTGTACACTCTTTGCAACCCCAGTGGGATAAGAACTCTTAGAGCAATCTCACCTAAGTTCTGCAGTTCACTGTTTTGGAATTTTTTGAATGAATCATTGTGATTGGGTGATGTCAAGTTGTGGATGGGCATGCTTGGTTCATACGGGCAACAGTAGAGCCTTGAGTAAGGTCAGCTGCACCCAAGTCATATAGCCTGAGAGCCAAAATGGAAGATTACCCGAACAAAATTGGAATAGTATTGCTAAGAATAGGACTACCTGACAGAAACAGACAAAAAAATAGCTGTTCACTACAAACAGAAATGCTAAAAACTTGATCTCAAATTTGGTCTTATGTGACCAAATTATAAACCAATAGTTTTTAAAAGAAATAAAATCCAAAGAAACAGAAACTTCTATTGAAAACTGTTTTGTATGAGGATGTAATATACAGCATAGGAATATGGTCAATAATATTGTAATAACTTTGTATAGGGACACATAGTTACTAGACTTATCCTGGAGATCATTTCATAATACATGCAAGTGTCAAATCACTACGTAGTACATCTGAAACTAACACAATATTGTACATCAACTATATTTCAATTAAGAAATAGAGTAGCAGAATCCTCACAAAAAAAGGAGCAAAAAACATAAATAAACAATGCCAACAAAAAAGAAACCTGTTTTGTTCTAAGGAGACAGCTAGTTATTAATATCAAATGTAAATGAGTGAATTTCATCATGATAAACAGTAGCTATGATAGGTAGAATAATGACCCCCACCTAAATGCCCTCATCCTAAACCCTGGAACCTGTGAATATGTTACCTTACGTAGAAAAAGAGACTTTGCAGATGAATTTAATGTTAAGGACCCTGAGATGGGGAGAGCATCCCGGATTATTCAAGAGGACCTAATGTGATCGCAGGAGTCCTTAAAAGTGGAGAACCTTGCCTGGCTGTGGTCAGAAGCTGTGATCATGAGTGAAGGGAGAAATGCAACATTATTGCTTTGAAGGTAGAGACAGAGGAAGGAAACCAGGATCCAAGGAATGTGGGCAGACTGTGGAAAATGGAAAAAGCAAGAAATGGATCTAAAGCATCCAGAAGGAATGTAGCCCTGCCATCATCTTGATTTTAGCCTGGTGAGATTTATGGTGGACTTCTGACCTACAGAATTGTAAGAGAGTAAATGCATGTTGTTTAAGCTGCATTTGTGGTAATTCATTAGAGCAGCAATAGAAAACTAATGTAGCAGCTATTTTGGCACTATCTTACATCGTGTGGTCTCAATTCTCAGGACATGATCAGTTCAGACCATTTGGAACAGCTCAGACCAAAGAACCTCATTTTGGCAGAGACATTTAATGCTCACTGAATACAGATGTATCACTCCTGGCCTCTGTGCAGTTAGGTAGGGTCAATATCATTTTCTCTTGTCAATGGATTATGAGCTTAAGTAACATATGTAAAGTCCCAGACAGATACAACAAAATGCCCCTGCACACCTTCACCCCAGCTCTTTTGTTCTCTGCCTGGGAGAACTGCAAGGCTCGTGCTGCGATGGTGGTGTCACAAGACGCAAACATCCTGGATCCCTGAGACTCTGCTGGGGAGGAGCTGCCTGCAGAACCACTGGACTTAACAGATTTTGTATGAGTGAAAGATAAATTTTTATATTTCAGACTACTGAAATTTCCAGGTTTAATTGTTTCTGTAGCCTAACAAAGTCTATCCTGACTAGTGCACTTGCTTAGAATAAGACTATCCCAAGAGGCAAAGAATCCAAGCAATCAAGTTTAACAAAGAAACTACTTTCTAACCCTCTCTTATTAACCTATTAAATTATATCTTCTATGCCTCAATTTCCCTGTACATGCAATCGAGAGATATGTAATTTTATATAGCACTTGAGGAAAGATTCAATATTATATAAATGACTATTCCTTTCATTTCTGCTGTTTATATCATACAGTGATGAATTTTAATTTAGAAAATAAAAACAAGTTTTGCATTTTATTAATAAATAATTTTTCAGTTTTCTGCCATGAACAGGTGATAATGCAGATATTATGCTTTCATGTCAAGCTTATATGATAGAAATGTAGTTCTATGATGAAAATTGTACTTTTCTATCAATATTTCACATTTAAGACATTTGCCAAGATATTAATGAACCTTAGTAAAACAGTCTTCTTATGGCCATCAAAAGGTACAAGAGACAAGGAAAAGTAAACTCACAGTCTGTAAACCTTTCCTTAGAGAACTGGAATGCAAAAAAGTAAACCAAAAGCATAGTCTATTTTAAATAGAGTAATGACGTAATATTTTCCATCTAATCATCCAAGGTGATAATAACAGCTCGAGTAGAGCTACAGATTGCCCAATTTCTCTTCTCCATTTGATGGAAGAGAAAACTGAGGACCACAAAAATTAAATAATTTATTTCACTAGCCAATGGGAGAGAGAGAATATGTGAGAGCAAATATAAGTGTAGGTAGAAAGCAGCTATTTTGCTAGGGGCGAGCTAGATTTACATGATCAAAAATACCATCTATTTATTGTGGCAAAATATACAAAACACAAAATTCACCATTTTAACCATTTTCATATGTACAGTTTGGTGCATTACATACTTTCACACTGTTATACAACCATCATCACCACTGTCTATCTCCAGAACTTTCCCCTCATCCCAAACTGAAACTCTGTACCCACTAAACAATAACTCCTCTCCTCTAGCCCTCAGTAACAACTATTCTATTTTCTGTCCCTACAAATTTGACTAATTTAAGTACCTCCTACAATGCAATCACACAATATTTGTTCTTTTGTGCCTGGTTTATTTCACTAAGCATAATACTGTATCTTCAAGATTCATCCATATCATAGCATGTTATCAATTTCCTTCATTTTTAAAACTGAGTAATATTCCATTGTATGTATACACCACATTTTGTTTAGCCATTCATCTGTCCATAGACATTAGGGTTGTTTCCTCATTTTGGCTATTTGGTAATTTAATGTTTCACTTTTTGAGGAATTGCCATAGTGTTTTGCACAGAAACTGCACCATCTTCCATTCTCACTAGGCAATGTGCAAAGGTTCCAATTTCTCCCTCCATACCCTTGCCAACATTCGGTGTAATAGTTTCTCAGATTTTAGGGGTGTTTCTTCTTTGATTTCATAATAGCCATCCTAAGGGATGTAGTAGTTTTGGAAAAAATCACATCGTTTTACTACTGAGAAGCCCTACCACTGCCTTTTTATTTTAATGTGCCATCCCTTTTGAATTTGGAAATGTCTGAACTACGACTTACGAGAGGAATCATACCAAGAACAAAGTCCAACTAGCCCACAAGTTTGCAGTCATTTTAATCCTTTTAAAGCAACACAAAAAAATAAATAAAAATAATTCATTTAAGGGCAAATTTTTTTCAAATTTTCTCCTTTAGAACAAATTGAAGTATTTTACCTAACTTGAGACCTCAGATTTAGATTATTAATTTATCCCAAGAAATTTACATTGAAAAAAAATTTTGCATATTATAATTTTTTAGCCATTATAATTCAGTGTATCACAGTATTTTTAGGTATATGACAAAACCTTTTAACTATTTACTTTCTTAAGAGACTGATACAGATAGATGTTAAAGTCTGACAACTATTTCGCTTTTTTACCTTAAACTGACTTTATCTTGATCAGCTATTTCAAGTAATTAAAATTTTTACCTCAATTTTATTTCAAGAGGTTTTAAGTTTCCATTAAGTATACCGCCAGCAGCTGAAACTAGTAGACACAACATGAACAATGAAATCACCAAGAATCTTTGGTATGGTGGTGACATTTCTCTAAAAGGCACAACCAAGAAAATTTTTAAGAATTCTTAGCCCTTTCATAATCAGTTGAATTAATATAAAGTGACAAGCCTGATATTTGATTCAGTAACCCTCAGCATTCTGCCTTTCTAGACACAATAGGAACGGTGTAAAACTCTGCAGACAGGGTAATCGGGTTGTAATAAATAGGAAGTATAGTTGTGAAGGAGTGCAGATTATTGTCTACTCAAGGTTGGTGCTTTCTCAGAAGAGAATCACAACTCAGAGTGGTTTAATGCCATAATTTTGCTCTCCTTTAGAAGAGTCACACCACAGGATGCCTCATCTTATATAGACGCTGACTGTCCATATCTCACAGCTTATTCAGCTCTGGGACACACGACTTTATGGTTCTTTCCCAGGATGGATGATTATTTTGAGGAGGGAAATACTCAAAACATACTAACAGTCTAAGCCTAGTCATTTCCCCTGGTCATGTAACTTAACAGCGCTTTAACTTGGGCCAAACCAGTTTCTCCATTAAAAACTTAAGAGATGTTTTTACCATGAACTAAATGAAATAAAGTTTATAATGAAGAGTTTTCTTAATCTTAATATTTATAGAAGTATAATGGAATATTATTCTTAAAACTACATTACCAGTCATTCTTGTCCCATCTTTCACTTTCCCAAAACACAATACAAACTTCAACTAAATTAGGTCAGAAATAAATTTCAGCATCACTTCTTCCTGATAAAATATAGGTGCATTAGTGCTATCATATCACTTTCTCAATGAAAACTTAGAACTATCACATCAGTTTCTGATCTGAATTTTTGTAGTGGTAGAAAAATAATGTTTTGAAACACCCTCTGATATAATTTCTAACCTCAGCAATTTAGTTTTATTTTTATTTCTCCCATGAATTTCCTTTTGCCATTAAGTATAGGCTTTGAGACTGAGGGTTACTCCTCAGGATAGGGCAGAGTAGCAATTATATAGTACAAAGAATAATTGTTTAACTTTGGCATTCAAACTGAGATTTCTAAGTTCTATAGGGAGATAATAGTTCTGAAAATCAGGCTTTGATAAGGAAGAATAATAATTTTTTCAGACTCTCAAAATCATATTTTTTATAGGTTGAATCACATGAAATTTCTAATATTTAACCATTTTTTACCTACAAAAGTGGAAATTTATTATTATTCAACCTAGAGTATATATCAAAAACCCAACCTTGGAGAAGTGGCCCTAGATTGCGTTATAGAGAAGGAAGGGAGATCATGCAATTTGATGCAAAACAAAAACAAAAACAAAACCTAATTCCTTAATATTGCTGGGAGGAGGAGACAAAGAAGAAGAAGAGAGAAAAGGTCTGTCAAGACAGAGACAAGGTCAAACCTCTGGGAGGAAGCAATGGGCAGTGGTATAAACACCCAGTTAAATTGTGGGCTAATTCACCACTTTACCACATAGAGCCTGAGGAGTTTGCCCTTCAAAATAGCCCATGCTGGCTGGCCAGAAGTAGGAGCACTTCTGGTTCCCAGGTGTCACACATACGTACCATCAAGAAGATATGCAAGTCAGTGTGTGTCCTAGGGTAGAGGGTAGGGGCAAAAGCTGAGACCTGAAGAGGTCTAGGGTTGGGACAAGGAGATGGCATGAAAACCTAGAGAAGATGGGCTATGTCAGAAACCAGGGCCTTCCGTGTGCAGTTCCAGAGCAACATCTAAAAAGCAGGTGAAAACAGCCAGAGCTCAACAGACACCAATCAGCAAAGAACACAGGCAAACCTTGGGACAGTACTGACCACAGGGGACCACACAAGTACCAGGCATCTTTCTGCCAAACCCTAGCAGTATGGTGTATGAACTTCTTAATGAACTTATCATGGAAAATTATAGGAGAAGGTGGGTGAAAAGACCCCAGAGCTGACTAACCTAAATCCGGTTGGGATTGAGAAGTTACTGTTTTAAACTGCAAGGATGTAGTCACCCTATGTGGGCAAGTTCAAGTTCACCTTTCCCCCCAGCTACCAAGAGAAAAAAGGAGACCAATAAAAAGAAGTCAGTTAAATTTTGAGGTATGCCACACTAGATTTGGATAAACATGTTCTTTGAAATGGATTGCATTTAGGAAACATTTTTTTTCTATTTTTAACATTTGCAACTTTAAAATTTGCTACCTAATTTGCAGTCTTTTGTGCCCTTAGTATATGATGGTCCCAATCTCAACAGCTATAAAACTGTAATGTTAAACAATTTGTCCATTGTTGCTGGCTAGTTAATGAAAGAATTAGAAGCAGCACTCCTATTTTCTGACACCTGGTCTCTTTCTAATAAAGAGGTTTTTGTTTAAGTTTTAGTTGTAAAGTACCTAAGACAGTGATGCACTGAAATTTACTGAACTGGTAAATGACATCTTTTATTTTTTTAAGTTTTCTGGTCAAGATAGAGAAATAGAAAAGTTCAAAACCTGATAGAATGGTTTATATGTACTTTTTTACTTCTCAGAGAAGACCAGAATCGCAATTCAGCTCTAAGATGTTTTTTATTGCCTCTCCTATGAAAAAGCATCAATATTAGGATCCAACTGCAGTATTTTCAAAATGTGTTCATTTTAATTTGGCACAGTTTCCTCATTTCCTCTGTGTCTGCCAAGTCAAGCGCCTGCATGAAAGAGACATGTCAAACTTAGACAAACCAGAGGGAGTGCCTATAAGAAGATGAAAATAATCAGAATGTGTTACAAAGAAAAGTTGATCTTCCTGAGTCTCCAAAGCTTCAAAGTGATCTCAGGTCTGCATCTTCTGCCTGAGGTTACGGGCTAGATAGACCCTTCCTGTCTTGTTTGTACATCTGCAAAATGATATGTGCCTTTATGGCTTTCCAGGTGATGCATTACAAAATCCTCTAACTGCCTTTAAACTGGGTCACTGTGTAGTGGATCCCCAGAAACCCTTGGCATGCTCACTAAATAGAAAATGCAAAAGTTCAACAGGCAAGAATGGGTGGCAGCACTTTATACAGGCTTCCTAAATAATCACAAAGAACTCATGTTCAAATGAAACCAATGCTCTACACTTCTCAGGTTTGATGTTTAGTGTATCCATCTTTATTAGAGAGTGATCGATGTAGAATGAGGTAATATAAAAGGAAACTTCCAGCTGTGCTTCTGAATGGTTGGGTGTGTGATAGGGAAATCCAGACAATAATAAACCCCCAGGGTTGTGCTAGTCATTGTTCAGAACTGAATAAATATGCCGTTTAAATAGTTGTATGCAGGACCTCCAACCATTCCCATTGTTTTCCCATTTGCATTAAACCTGGGGGGTTCTTTCCCCATGCAGGAGCCATAAGAAAGGTGGTATCCAATAGTAAACGGTGGACCACTGACTGTCCAGATCAGAGTATTTCACATGACCCCATGCACAGGCTAATAGCAGTATTCTGCCAAAGTTTGACCCATAGGGAATAGACCTTTGAGGTTGTTTAAAAGTGGCAGGCTGTGAGAGAGAAGCCTATTTCTTTTCTCGGAGTCTAATTTAGCTGGAAAATGGAGACAGGCAGAATGTGAGTTTCCTGTAGCTTCCTGCATTATGTAATTTTATTAGACACAAACAAACTTGCTCTCAGTGACTTATTAGTCAACTGGAATATTTATTTTTATGTAAAATGTGACCTTTAAGCTGTATATGGCGCATCATCCACTAAGAACACAAAATAGCTCCCAGCAATGTCCCTCCACAGTCAGTCCAATCATCAGATCCAAGAGCAGAGATCACTTTCTTAAATTTCACAAGGCATACCCTGAGACCGACAGCACTGCCAAGAGTCCCAACATTGTGGAGCACCACTGTGGGCCACGTAATGGTGCAAACCCTGGAGATCAGAAACCAGGTGACACCCTGCCTCAGTCCCCAAGGAGTTCACAGGCCAGAGGAGGGGTCAGAGATTTAGACGGGCAAATACTAACAATAATCCACAGTGTGCTGATGGCTGTCGAAAACCTGCTGCTACTGTATAAATTTGGGAGGTCCTCGTGATTCTGGACGTGTTACTGCTTACTTATAGTCGAAATGGACCCTAAAACGATACCCTCTCCTATAACTTGATCACGGGGAACTAAAACAGAACATAATGTATTCCTCTCAGTCAGTTGGTGTGCTCCATAATTTATATGTATTTATTGATAGAAATAGAGATATAGAGGGAGCATTTTTTTCTTCACGGTCCACAGAAGGGATGTGACAACATACAGTAAAACTGAGAAAGAGGGAGGGAATGAATACCACAGTTCCCTATTTTTACCTTATTTCAAGCCCTTCACCCGTTAGTTTAAGACCTATACCCACTTAGTTACACACCCACCACCTCAACCTCTCACCAAAAAAAAGTTTTTGTCAGCAAACAATATCCAGCAGGAAATGTCACTGACCTGAGACGGTGTCTTCAGGCTGTTCTTCCAGGAGCCCCCTTTCAAAGCATAAATTGCACACCCTCATTAACAGCATACAACAATGGCTTATAAAGCTGTTTTCCTGTTATCTCCAGCGTGAACATGTTCCTGGGTCTAGGAAAAAGAGAAGTGATATTTTACTGTTTTCTTTTTCTTAATTGAAGTATAGTTGATTTACAATGTTGTGTTAATTTCTGCTGTATAGCAAAGTGATTCAGTTATACATATATATACATTCTTTTTAAAATTCTTTTCCATTATGGTTTATCACAGGATATTGAATACAGTTCCCTGTGCTGTACAGTAGGACCCTGTTGTTAACTTTTTAAGTGTGGTGGTTAAAGGTTATACCAAAGGGCTTTTGAAACTTAAGTATCCCAGGAAGCCAAGGGCTTCTGCCTTTACAGAAACCAGGGGAGAAAACTAGCTCCTAGGTAATGAAATCTTCTTGAAAGGGATACGGGCAGTCAGTCTCTTGTCTTAAATGGGTTCCTTTTGGTGATAAGGAAGTATTCCTTGGAGCCATCATATCTGAGACACCCAGGATTGCTCGGAGGAGGGACTCTCCACTCTCTGTTTAGATTTTTGTATGCAACTGAAATTTCTGCTATAGTTTTTCCTCTTCTGTTCAGCTCTCAATGAGCTCCAGATGCTTTCAGTGGGACTTCCTAAGGTTTGCTACGTGCTACCCTGTAACCAGGTTTACCTTCTACTACAGAAGAACCACAGCCAGCTGCAGATTGCCCCACCTGTTGACACCCTGTTACTTAGGTCAAGGTAGTCTTTTAGATATAACACTGATTTAACACTGTGTTCTGCTTGTAGCCCTGATCAATACCAGGTTCCATCATCAAAAGTTAAACAGTCCAAACGCTCTCTCACGCTGTATTGACAGCTAGCCATGGTTGTTTAGCAGCAGAGGGAGTGTTCTGTTTTACACATGAACTTTCTAAGGACTGCATGATGCAAGGACAAGATCAGTGTTTTTAGAGTCAAACAGATATAAACTTGAATCCCATTCAGTAATTTTCTTCTGTGACCTGGGGTAGTTCTGCAAAAGCAGATATTATGGTGCCTATGCTACTGATCAAGAAAATGAAGCCCAAAGAAGTTAAAGTAGGACACACAATGAGTAAATGGCCCAGGGAGAATTCAAATGCAGATGCCTCTTTACTATATTTCCTTCAAAATTGGGTCTCTGCCTCATTGGGGCATGAATGTTCCACTTGTTTGGATTAATATCTTTATAAACCTGCATTTGCCTCTTTACTGTTGGCCTCCTTAGTAACGAAGTAGTTCTACATCTTGAGGCCTCCTTGACCACAAAAGGGAAAGAAAACATCGTGAGTGCACTGGAAAAGAGGTTTTCAGGTTCACTTCTAGCTAGACTGCTGCTTTCTGTTAGTAATGTGAGGGGGGGGGGCAGATTTTTAAACCCAGCTGTAGTTATTGTGGTTAAATCTGATGTGGAGATTAAGTCTATTTTGGAGAATTTTAAAACACATGACTTCAGACTCCCTGGAGAAAGAGAGGAAGGAGCCTTAGAAGAATTTTCTCCTGGACAACTCTGGAGATCTTAAGAGCTGTTAACAAGGATAGGCCTTTTAGATTGAGATCTGCTCTTAACTTTCTGGGACAAAACCAGACAAAATTGCCTAAAGACTAGACAGTTCTTCCAACCAGTGGCTCACTCATAATAGTACATGTGCTGGAGGGCAAAATGGAGTTAAGAGGCTTGGCAGGACACATCCTTCATGACTGCTTGACTTGATCCCAGGTGGAGGAAAATGGAAAAGGCAACCAGGAAAGGGGCTGAGGGGACATATACCCACACCCAAAAATTTGAGTTTGTTTTGACCTCTATCTGATGGTGTGTATTTATGAATGTGGATAGAGAATGGGAAAGAGGGGTAAGAAATTAAAATAATTGGAGGAGGGATAGAATTACGTATCTTGATAAATGTTCCCAAACCAAAATAACTGCTCCTTGGAAATTATAGCAGATATAATAAGTAGGAGGGAAGATTGATCTGGTGATAATGAATATCATGGAGGAAACGAGTTTCACATTTTTTCAGATCTGGAGAGCTGATTGGTCCAAGATGTTTATAATTGGAGAAACTCACATCCTCACTTAATAAATCTTGCCTTACAGAGCCAGAGATGGAAATTTCTTCTACTCTCTCTGTCCTGACTAGTACAGCTCTATAATTTCTTATCTGAAACTTGGGGGCCAAATATGTTTCAGAATGCAGAATTTTTCAAATCTGAAAGGTAATTCCAACAGGGGTGGGGATAATATTCGTACTCAAATATATTAATATTTACACTGAATGGGATGTATAAATACTATAAATAGCTTCCTATCAGTTCAGATCAGATTTTGATGCCAGGTGAATTCAGATCAGGTCAGATGAGATTCTGCCACCAGGTGAGCTAGGAAAAACTTTCATTTTCCAGAGCTTTTAGGATTTTGGAAATAGAGCTATGGGATTGTGAAACTGTACAAATGAAAACTTCTACTTGACCATTCTGCTAAATAGAAACATCAAGTGATTTACAGGAAGATGGTGAACTTTGATTTGGGGAATGTGGTTAGAAACAGTAGGTAGACATTAATAATGATAGTTAACATTTCTTGCACGTGTGCCAGGCATTATTCTAAGATTTCAACATGAATTAACCCACATAAGTCTCTTATAATTCTATGAGATACTGTGTTGATGTACTGACAGGCCTAGTTACAAATGAAGAAATTGAAGCACAGAAAGTTTAAGTAACCCTGCACAGCACACAGAGCAAATGATCAGAGGCGCCCTAATTTGAACACAGCTTGCTCCCTTCCCTGAATATTTGTACTACAGTTTTATATTCTACACAAAGAAGACAGTTCTTATATATCATTCTATTCACATTCCTCTCACCTGTAGGAAACTAAGGGGTGTATTTTACATTTAAAGTTACTATAATATTTCTCAAGATGCTTGCTTTCATCCTGAAATGTCTTTTGTATTAGGGCATTTGTAATTCTTTATCTTGAACCTGAGTCAATTAACAGATTACTGACACAAACAAGTTTACTGTGAGTAATGTAAGAGGAATTGAGCAATTACATTTTTCCTTGAAGGTAGAGACGGATTTCTAGTCACTGTTTTATCCCTAAGGCCTATCTTAGAGGTTTGTGTCTAATAGGTACTTTGCTAGATGAATCAATGAGTTCAAATCTCCAAAGCCCCCCAAACCAGATGAATCCCACTCAAAAATGATAACTTGTGTTATTCCATTTATTTACATTTTCTCTTCATTGATGTTAATTCATTATAATTTTTAATGTGATCAAAACTTTATGTTGATTGGTTTTTATATAAAAGTATAGCATTAATGGATGGGAGGTAAACCACTTTGCATTTGGTCGAATGTAGATATTATTTTAGCTGGGCTCCACTGACTCCTGGCCACGCTGATACGTATACGTATTTACAGTGTACATATGCACATGGAATGTGTGACACATCCAGATAGCATCAGGCCTCACACAAGCAGCACTTGGGAAATGGTGCTGCCTATCCAGTTTCACTGCTCCAAATACTGGATTGCTACAGTCAGGTGCTTCCACCTGGTTTCCATGCCTGTCTCTGACAACATCTGAAGAGTTCCTTGACTCAGAACTTTGTAAAGATGAAAAGATTGGGAGTGCCAGAAACCATCCTATAAGCTATACTATATACAGTTTTCTAAATTTACCTTGAGCAAACTGTTCAGTTTCTCCTATTAATTTTCAATCCTATTCATTAAGGAATTTGTGGATGAAAAAGCAATTCCTTCCTGGTCCTGGCCATATTTTGCACCATTGCCATGGCTCCACAGGATTCTCCTATGTCTTGCACTGTTCTAGCTTCAGACTTAAATGGTAGAATCACTTTTTTCAGGGCTTCTGTACTCACACAGAGAATTCTCAGTCTGTCTATCTGCAGTTGTTCAAAGTTCTCTCTCAAAGCACAAGGTTTATTTCATTGAGGTTCTATAGCAGATTCTACTCTGCTACTGTATAGGACAGTGCTGGGACTTTAAAGAGTCACTTTTTTCCAAAGCATCCTCTGCAAAATTACCCATAACTCCTCATTCTTATAGCTTTTCCTCTGCTATGGTGCCATGCTAGATCTCCCTCTCTCCTTCCTTCTCTCCCTTTGTCCCTCTGTACTTCTATCTATTCTGTACTGCAGGGGCCAGATGGGCTATCTTGACAGAGAGTGCAGCTTTCAGGTGGGGTAAGTCCAGACAAAGGACTCCCCATTGAATAGTAGTCATTTACCCTATTTCTTTCTGTTTCACATTATCTACTTCTTCTCTGGATATTCTTGGACCACACAGACATGTGCGTACACATGCAGAGATACACACGCCTGCACTCCTATACCATCCCTGCCAGGAGATGATAATTTGAAGATTTAAACTGTCCTATTGGCTTTACAAACATTTATTAAACCAGCCATTAACACAGAATCATTTTTAAGAGCTTATTTTTCAATTTTAATTGAAATTCTTCCTTGGCAACTTTCTTATTTCCCCCATATGGGAGACTCATATTCATACGTAAATATGTAACTTTGTGGTTTATCATCAATAGGGTTCATAAATTCCAGGAAGCTGAAAAAAACTAAAGAAGTATTACCCAAGTTATTTCTGCTCACCCTTTGGCTGTTTCCCTATAAGAAAAGATTGACAAGTAGTTTGGGGGGCTACTAATGAAGGAGGGAGATACTAAATAAGCTATTCACTCCTACCATTCATCTGCCAAAGAAGATTGAGTCATAATCACCATCGTCGCCTCCAATTTCATGCAACAAGATCTGACACTTACCATGTACCCAGTACCGAGGAATATAGATGTAGAATGGGCTGTTATACCAGGTTTAAGAAACTTAAACACCAACTTGTAAACTAACAACACGTTAAGTCCCAAAATAGTTTAGAATATATGCCCAGAAGTCCAAAGTCCCTAATACAATCATAGAATCCTAGAGTCAGGAAAGTTTTTCATTGATTACATAGACTGACATTTTTGTTTTATAAATGAAGAGGCTGACACACAGAGAGGCTGATTTGTCCAAGATTTTAGGAAATTATTGCAGTGGCCACCCAAGTAGTGTAGGCCCTGAGCCCTCCCTCCCTCCCCGTGCATCTTTTGGGAGCTGCCCTCTCTTTCCATGCTGAATCATAAAATTCACTTTTTGGCTCTTACACACTATTAATTTATCCAAGGGTATATTTTAGAATGTACGAATATATATTTTTTCTAGTCTGTGATGTATATAGTAGACATTTCAGAAATGCTGACATTCCTGGCATTAAACATCACTGTGTGCTAAAAAGTACATGCCACTAAAAAGATTTCTTCTTATTTATTTAGATTTTAAAAGTCTCTTCAAATGATAAACAAATATCAAAGCCAAATATGGGTTTTTTTGGGGGGAGGGGTATTTTTATTTATTACTTGTTTGTTTATTTATTTATACTATTGGAGTACAGTTGCTTTACAATATCGTGTTAGTTTCTGCTGTACAGCAAAGTGAATCAGTTATACATATACACATATCCCCTCTTTTTTAGATTGCCTTCCCATTTAGGTCACCACAGAGCACTGAGTTCCCTGTGCTGTACAGCAGGCTCTCATTAGTTCTCTAGTTTATACATAGTAGAGTATACATGTCAACCCCAGTCTCCCGTTCCTCCCACTGCCCCCCCCCAACCTTGGTAACCATAAGTTTGTTCTCTACTTCTGTGACTATTTCTGTCCAAGCCAAATGCGAACCTAAACTAATTCTGCCTGAGTTCTTTAGCCAAAAAATAATTAACTCAATTTCCCCAATATCAAAATGTCACCATGCATAACTTCTTCATCTTTTTCAAAACCAATAAATTCCATCCAAAACAACCAGTTTCTTATTCTGCTAGAATTTTAATACCGGTGTGGCTATTACTAGATGTTTCCTATAAATCTGATTTTTATGATTTGCTTTATTTTAAGCTGTCTTCCAGACAATGATTATTTAATTTATTGGAACTCTTGCTAGGGAAATAGCTGCAATATGAAACTCATAATAATTGGGAAAGGTCTTTATTTCTTCATTATTCATTCATTCATTTGCTGGTCTGCCTCACTTCCTTTCACTTCTGTCAGAAAATCACTGTCATAAATTGTGTTGCTTTAAATGCATTACAATGTTATAAGCTTAAAAGTCAATTGTATAGCCCACCCACTGGTTCAGAGATGAGATTTTTGTAATTAAATATGAGCCAGTAAGGGATATTTGCTGAGGCTTATGGGAAAGAAAATCCTCCTACTTTTCTGTGTTGATACAGGTAGACGCTCTCTTTGACATTAGACAGAAGGAGGTTTATCCCTGGAAGACAGTGGCAATCATCTGGCTACCAGGATACTACCAGGCTTAGGAAGAAGCTGACATTATAAAGAAAAAGCAGAGAGGCCAAAAGATCTCCAGTTACATTCCTGGGACTACTAGTTTAAGTCTTGCCTGAAACTAGTCCTATCTCAATACATTCCTTCTATTACGTAAGCCAGTTAGAGTTGGGCTTTCAGGTTTTTTGCAACAAAAATAGTACTGAATGCCACACTACTATTGGCATTTTGTATAACAATTTTATTCACTATGGCAGACACTATTAGTCACCTACACACACCAAAACAAAACAAAACAAAACAAAAACGCTATTCTTCCTTCTTAATGGAATCCCAGTTTTATTAGTAATTAGGTAGATAATGTGTTTCAAAGGTCCTCCCCACCCACCCTAAAATGTTAAGGTTTATTAGTCTTAACCAATAATGGGGATTCTATTTCTGCATCAAGGGCTGCTTTAGGAATGTGATATGATCATAGACAAAGACACGTAAGGTAAATCTGCAGCGGGCATCATGGAAGATTTCCGAACTCTTAAAAAGACAAGACTTTCCTTTGTCTTCCAACTTTTAGACAATGCCCTGTAAAGAACAGCCACCTTGCAAATAGGAGGGAGAAACAAGAGAATCTAGGAGAAGCCAACCTGGCTTCTGTGAGCCACCGAATGAGCTAACTTTGGAATTCCCCAGATTTCACTGCAATAATAAACTCCCCATTGTCTAAGTTGCTGCGAGTCACATGTCCTGTTATTCCAAGCTGAAATCACCCTGACTGATATATTCACAGACGATATTGATTCTTTGAAGCTAATCTCAAGTAAAAATCACCTTACACGATTGACTAAACCCAATCTGAGTCTTTAGAAAAACAGAAACGTTTACAATTTTAGGCACACTTTCTCGTTTGAAGGTTCACTTTAAGTGGTTTAAAGAATAGAAGTTACCAAATAATACATAATATAGATTAAATTTAAATAATTTCTATATCTTAAACCAGAGACAAAATGAGAACTTGGCCTGCTGAAAATGAACGTGTCACTAAGCATTTGTTTATCCAGGTGGTTAGAACCTAGAGACACTGGGAGGGTCATCTTGGAAAGTGGCCAGAACAAATGCCCACGAGTCTTAATGGTAATCCTGCTGCCAATTCCTAGGATTCCTGTTATCTTAGCATTTTTCTGATCAGAAATTAATAATAGATGAAAACAAAAAAGAATGAGACACGTGGCTTGTTATTTTATTCTTGTAAAGCCAGGAATATTCCATAATCAATTGAGAAGTGCTCAGAAAATGACCCCTATGGATATGTTGTGACCCCAGACCAGGAGGATATGCTAATGGGCCAAGGCTTGCATGGATTTACATGAATACCTGACAGCAGAGGGGGAGTGGAGTGATGAAACTGGAAAGTGGCCTGCATATTTCAGATCTGGTCCTATATAAGGATTCTAGTGGCATCAGTCATAATAACAGAAACAAAACATAAAGATTTACTCTGCTTTGTTATGATTGCTAAACAAGTGCTTAGTAAAATGACATAAAGTAAGTGCTCTATAAATGTTCATTCTTTCCCCACTTCCCTTCCCCCCGCCCCTTTTCCTTCTCTTACAAGTATGGAGGAGGGGGCTATGGAAAAAAGAAAAAAGTGAAACCATAGTTATGGAAGTCCTTTGACATCTCTAAAAATTATAAATATTATTTTTCCAAAGTTTATGTACAATACATCCAAAATATATACAAAATTTCCTAGTATCAGGATGGAAGCATTTTGCTAAGTGTTTCACTAGTCTCCTAGACAATTTTTTGTGCTTCTCTAAAGTGTCTTGGACTTAAGCCCAACCTGAAAATAACTCCTTTACCATTAGCTTTGATCATGTTCTCAAGGCATATAATTTACATGACAGCATAGGTGACTAATGAGAAAACATCTATGAATTTGCACGAAATATCAGAAGATTTCCTAAATAAAGAACAGCCTGTTTGAGTTCCCTCTTGGGGAATTTCTCCAACGCTTTTGAATTATCTTTTGTAATTTCAAGATGAAATTACATCTTGAAATTTCAAAAAAATAAAATCAAGCTGATAAAATTGGAATGGCATTCCACTGGGAGGTGGAATTGAAAGAATCATGCTCCACAGGCTGTCCTCAGGAACAGGGCATTTTTATGCTGCCAGTTTAACTTAACAGAGGCACGTCTGGTCCCCACCCATCCCTGAGTCAGGTACCGTTAACTGTTAATAACTTACTATTGTCTAATTTCTGTGAAATTTAAACTAACACCAATTGCACAAAATAAAAGTGAAAGAAAAAGTTAATAAAAATAAAGGTAGGTACAATTACTTGTATAGGAGGTAAGACTGATAAGCAGTATTTGTTTCTGTTATTCCTCTCAAGTGTACAAGGGCCTCCCTCCTTTGATATTTTCTTACCCATTTCAATTCTACTATTGCTTCTCATACACTTAAACCACTTTTATGGTTCGTTCCCTAAAACGCACTTTTCACTTGGTCTCTTCTTAATTGGACCCCATAGATTCCAGCAATAAATGTCCAAGTGCTCAGGTGTACCACTCTAAAGCCCCTATGTATCACCTGATAAGCTGTCCCCAGCAGCTTGTTAGTTCCTTTTGGCCATAAAGGACTAAACCTGAGGGGCAAATAGTGGAGTTTGGAAAAGTCCTTGATAAAATAGTACCTCACAGAGATATAAAAAATAATTTTTGAATAAGAATTACAAGGCCACAGAGGTGAAAGATGTTGCAGGAGCATCTTGCCTGACCTCATGGGTATGGAGACAATTAGACAGAGTTAAGCAATCTTTAGAGGTTTGAATCTACAGGACTTTGTGACAAGATGGATGGAAGAGGATGGGAGTAAAGGAGAAATCTAAAGTAACTCTCAGGTTTCTGTCCTTAGCAAGTAGATGCATGGTGATGCCATTTTACTCAGCTAGGAAGGAGATCAGTTTTGTACGTTAGATACTGAGTTCAGCTGGGGACATATTTTATCTGAGATGTTTATGAGATATCTCAAGAGAGGAGTCTAAGGTCCAGAGCTCATGGGTGACCTAGCGTTGGTCATTTGGGCATCGTTCACACAAACAGATTACAACCATGGCCACAGGAGTAAATGAAATTATCTATAGAGAGAAAGAAGAAAGTTTAAGACCAGGAATGTAAGGATCTCCCTGCAGTAATTGGTCTGAGGAGAAGCCCACAAAATGAGACCAAAGGAGTATTCAGAAAGTTTGGAGGAAAACAGAGCATCATATTATAGAAGTCAAGTGAAGAGTGCTTTAAGGGGGGCTGTCAACAGTGGCAAGTGTTCAGAGGTCATTCAAGATGAACACTGAAGCAAGTCCACTGGATTCAGTGACATTAGTAACTTCAGCAAATCCTAGCTTAGTAATGTCATTAAAAGCAAAAGCTAGAGTGCTTTTAATGCGTTAATGTGAGGCAGGTATGCGGAAAGGGAGTCACAGTATAGACAACCTTTCCAAGAAATGTATCTGTGAAGGGGGTAATACAGTCGTAGAGCAACAGCTGAAGAGGCTTCAAGTAGTAAAAAGATTTTATTTCCTTTCTAAGATGGTAGCAACTGAGTTACATTTAAATGCTAATCGCTTGGAGCCAGTAAAAAGTTAACATTGACAAGGAAGGGGGACTAACAATGGCATACAATTCCATAGGATACGGGAGAATCCAGACCTCTATCCATTTGGGAACCTTGAGCTTCCCTTAGTTGAAATCCAAGTCCCCTGGCTAAGCAGCTTCTGGGCCTCCGATAATGCATAGATTTTTCTCATTACTCACCAGATATCACCTGGGGTGGAGGAGGATAAGGAATTGGATCAGAAATTGAGGGTGATCAGATACAAAGGATGGGAGATTCTTGCTAAAGTAACTTAGCAGGAGTCTTACTACAACTGGACTCTTGAGGACAAGGCTCAAGGATGACGTCTAGTCAAGAAAATGGCCCAGAGGAGCCTGACTAAAGTTTGGTCAAGGAGAGAGTCTTTGCCACTGTAGTATTTTTTTTGCAATTTGTTACACCTTATGCATAGATTCCTTAACTCCACTCAAGAAGTACTGAGTCCAGACCTAGCACTGTATCTAGGGGACTGGAAAAATTCAATGGTGGCATCACAGTCATCCCAGGGCTAATCAATCTAAAGGAAGAAAATGAGGGGCAAGGTGAGAGGGAAGAAAGAGAGCTGTGTGTTGTGAAGCAGAGCTGAACAAGTCGCTCAAAATTTTGCATAGGAAAATGATTGCACCCAAGGGTCCTGTCGTCACAGACATGTAATGGCAGTGTCAAGTCACTGACGCTAAAATGACTTCTGCCTCCTCTCCACAAACCCCGTTCCCCTACATAGTTTACACAAGCAAAGTCCTGGTCAACAAAAATGACGACTCCTTTAGCCCATCTTTCTCCACAGCTAATTTTCATTAGCAAAAAATAACCTTGCCAATACCATTATTACTACAGCATCATTTTATTTCTCAATGCCATACAACACCAGAAACTATATTATCTTTTGAAAATTAACACAAACAAAGTAAATTGGCATTCCTCATTTGATAAGGACTTAGGCTCATATAACCCCTGTGCACCCAAGAAGAAAAGCAGGAAAGTCTCACTGCTGGTCACTCTAGTGCAACACGTGGTTCAAATGATGGAAATCTTCCTTATTTTATTCCTCCAAGTGACTTTCAGTCCATATGGATTCACTTCAGAAGAATCCATATGGATTCCACTTCAGATAAGCATAGAAATTGTCCTTCATCTATTGTCTCTTCCTTTTCTTCCTTTCTCCCAAACTCCTGGGTCTCCCGTTCCCTTGAATTTTCTGTTTCCCTACCAGGAGCCATATTTACCTTTCAGCCTCTGGCCAGGCTGTCCGTCATTGTGTTCATCCATTATTATCTTCTGAGGAGCCAGATCTATGGGAGGGGACTTCAGGTCTGCTCATAGGAAGAGGTGAGAGAGATTCCAAAACACCTTTCTTCTGCTTAGGTTGATTTCCTCTTGGCATAACTCAGGTGCACTGTTATGCTGACAATGCTCATGTGTCTTATCAAAGAACCCCTCTGTAGAACAGTCTGCTGTGATCTGAGACCCTGAAGTGGGTGGGAAGGAACCATGCACCAAAAGGGAGTGATGGAGTAAGTTAACTTATGCTGTCCTACCCTCACCCTAGTAAAACCTTTGCCCTACTGGTGTAGGTAGGAGGTGGAACACAGCATTACATTCTGCCCACCCAGCAATTTCTGGCCACTGGGTGTTCCCCCTCCATCCTGTTCCAGCCTATATTCATTTTGTGGCACCATCTTTGAGACGTCCTCACTTGCTTTCCCATACAAGTAACTCTCCTTCACCTCCCAAGCTAGAGCCAAGGTATTCACATGTCTTTCTGCGACAATGTTCTTATCAGTTTTCTTGGACATGTCACGACTCCAGCAAGCTCCAAGAAGAAAACCCTGGATTCATATCTGCAGAGGGGATTCACTTGCTCCCTATATGGCCATGGTGGCTGTTAAACACTTATGGAAGCTGGGGGTCGCCATGCTTCCACTCCAAGGTTTGATCTCTCCCTTCCCTTCCCTTCCCTTCCCTTCCTCTGAGTCACTCCTCATGGGAAGGAAAAGAGAGACTCCTCTCCACATCAGCTTTTGAGGAAATGGATCCATCCACGCCCTGGGAAACAGAAGCAAAAACAAAAACTCCCAAACACTCACCATTTTCTCTGGGTATTCTGGAGATAATTTAGCCACGTTAGAACTGGCAAGATGAGATTTAAGACAATTAGAGGAGGAGCAGGGCTGTGAGGACCACGGATGCATTGGGTCAGCTAGTTACATTTGCAGGCAGAGCCCTTTCGGGTAAACAGGGAGCGACACAAAGAGCACATCAGATGTGACCTCTCTCCTCTAGCTGTGTGCACAGCAGCCTTGTCAAGAAGGGGCTTGCCTAGGGGACTCCTGGGCCTGCCTCTTAGGATTTCACCAAAAGCTTTGTTCGCCATGTCTACTGTAGGGCAGCAGAAATTCAAGTGCGAAAACCAGCTGATCATCAGAATTACCCAGGGAGCTTCATAAAAATATAGATTCCCAGACATCCTCCTAGATTCACCTGAGCAGAATTTCAGCAGTGAGGCCCTGGATTCTCCATATTGACAGGGCTTGCCAGGTGCCAACTTGGAAAACCATTTTTTTTTAAAACATTTTTATTGCCAAGGTAAACCCACATATACCAAAATCTGTTTTCAGAATTTACCTTTTCAAAAGGGAGAAGACTGAGAATGAGAATGGTTATCCCAGGTTTTAGATTAATATATAATGTATTTATAGTAAGAGGAGAAATCTTATGGACATATATATATACATATATCAAATATATACAAAAAACTAAAAATGTGGAAAGATTAGCGTCATTAGACTATGTTCAGTGATGATATGGTATTGCTATTATAATTTCCTTGTAATTTTTTGTATGTTTTAAATAGTCAAAGTAAAAATACACTTCCAAGTGAAGGTTACTCAGTATTATGGATTTGTCCTAATCCATTTAATCATTCCCGTAATGATGGATGCTGAGGTAGTATCTAGTTCGCAATTTAAACCCCCAGAGCTTTGGGGAAAAGCTCACTTTTATGAGCTCACATCATCAGGAAGTACAGCATCCCTTCATCTTCTACACAGTGAACTAATTTCAAGTTTGCCCTCTCATGATGCCAGGAGGGAAAGAAGTTCTAATATGTCCCTCAGAGATCTGTTATTGCCTGAGTTAGGTTACAGTTTGTGGATTTTCCAGACTGTGGAGGATGTGGTGACTACAGAGAGAAGGTCATATTCGTCAGTAAAATACTTTTTTTCTGTAAGAATTCAGCAGACATGTCCACCACCTAGTGCCCATGGTGCTTCCAGAGGCAGTGGGGAGCTTGGAAACAGTCCTTCACTTAGTGGAGTACGGAAGATAACCACTGCCCACAAGAAAAACAACCTCCATGTTGGTTTCCGAGTGGTTTTTCCTTTCCCCTGCTTTAGTTTTGCCCCTGACAGGATGATTTCCTAATTCATTGTTCTTTAAGTTGCTCTGATCTGCATCAAAAAAAAAAGGAGGCCTGGATCAGGTTCAGAATGCTATTTTCTTCCTTCTGAAGCCCAAGCCCTGGTGAGCTTTGCAGAGTGTTCAGAAGAGCCTGAAAATCCTGGAGGGTCCTCTTCCTGGGGATCAGGATTCAAAAAAGTTTGTACCTTTTACTGACAATCTGTGGATGGCAGGAGTTGACCTAAAGGCTTCTTGAGGTTTCTATATATTGCTGGTGCTGTTGGCTGAGGGCATGACTCTGTGTGCTGTGGCCACAGTCTGCCTCAGTGGGTCCCTTTTTGAGGATCCCACTCTGCAATCAGAGCCTGGCAGCACTCATCCCACCACTGCAGAAAGTAAGGTATGTCCACCTGGCCCAGATCCTGTGGTGGTTGTTTTTTGTGCTCAGCTTGAGGCTGAGAATAGTCTTCCAACTGCAGTAGTCAGTCTGTTCTTGGTGATCCTGGCGTTCTTCTTGGTATTGGGGCCAGAAAGGATACTGAGTATCTGGGCCTCCTCCTATAGTCAGCAGTACTGGCACATAATTCCCAAGTGTTAGAGTAGAGGAGAGTTCTCTCCTCCCTGCACAGCCTGCATGGGCCGCATCATGACACTTTGTCCTTGGATCACACAAGGGACAGAGGATACGTGGGACGGGAGAAAGGTAGAAATGGTTGGTTCCTGCTGAAAGAACTGGAGGAAGGAAAATGATGAGATCTGCCTGGGAGAGTGCACAGGTCAATTTCGTGCTGCAGAGCTGTCAGACCAGGTCTCCCATTTGGGCCATCCACCAAGGAATTCACAGGCTCACTTCTGCTCTGCCCAGGGTCCAGAGACCTTGGGTCCTGAAACCACATTTGAATTCTCGATTCTGGAATGCCTGTTTGGCTAGTGTTTTCCTGTTTGCAGTATCAAGGAATTGGCTCCTCTTGAAGGCTTGAACTAGAATGTTTGATTGAGATCTTGGGACGGATGTCTGGTCTCGTGTGGCTCCTTTTGGTAAGTATTCTTGAGTATAAGGCTGAGGCTGGTTTTGTCCATGGATTTGGTCTTCTCCTAGGGAGGAGCTGAACCCCAATCGTCTCTGTCTTGCTCTGTGGTTTTTAAACCAAATCTGAATTTTAAATTCTGGAATGCCAATTTCCTTGGCCATATGTTTCCTGTTTGCTTTTTCAGGGTAAGGGTCATGTTCAAGCCACGCTTACAGGATATTCTTTTGACCCTAGTTGTAAATAATCTTGCCTTGCCAGGTTTCTTTTTGTAATAGTATGTCACTTGCAGTGCTGGTCAAATCCATCTTGGGAAGAGGTATCCAGATTCTAAAAAGATGAGTGGACAACTCGGAAAACCATTTTTATAGCTTATAGAATCTAAGCCACAGATCTGGAAGAGATCTACTCTAACTTTTCCACTTTTCTATTTAAAAAAAATTAAACTCGGAAAAGTTAATTGCAACGTTGTACAATCATAACAGCTTATTTTCTTTAAAAATTGCATTAGTGAAAAATTTTGTTTGAAGAAAAAATGTGCCTGGTGAAAAAACCGAGGGACCAGCCTAGTGATATACAAATTGAAACCTCTGGACTGATCATGGCCATGGTGATTTTGTATCATTTACGCACTTAACGTTCATTCATTTATTCACTTAACAAATGAATATCTACTATGGGCCAAGGCTGTTTTAGGAAAAGAGGATGCAGTAGTGAAGCTACTCTGCCCTCACCGAGCTTTTATCCTAGTGGAGAAGAGAGACTAGCGACAAGATAAAAATAAAATATAGAGTAGTCAGATGTAGCCTGTCAGTAAAACCAAAGTGGGGAACAGGGATTTGAAGTGTTCAGCAATGGGGGTTGGGTTGACATTTCAGACACGATGGCCAGGGAAGGCTTCATTATATGAAGGTGACTTTGGAGAGAAAAGACCTGAAGGAATTGAGGGAATTGGCCATGTGTAGATCAGGGGTACAATTATCAGGCAGAGGAAAGAGCAAATGCAAAGGCCCTGGGGTGGGAATATGCTGGGTCTGGTAGGAATAGCGAAGATGTTGGTGGGAATGTAGCAGGGTGAATGAGGAGAGGAGGGTGCATAGGAGGTGTGTCAGCAAGGCACAGGGGGGCCAGATCACACGGGTCGGTGTAAGCACTTGGGTTTTTAGTCTACATGAAATGAAAAACTATTGAAGAATTTTGGACAAGAGAGTGTTTACACCCAACCTATGTTTTAATGAAACCTCTCCGGGCAGAGTTGAAGGCAGACTGAAAGGGCAGTAGCAGAAGCAGTGTGGCCAGATATGAAGCTACTGCAGTACTTCAACTACATGTTCTGGGTGAGAGAGCATTAACCATCTCCATAAATGCTAAGCATGGATATCACAGTGTGTTTATGCTTCAGAGTGACAAAGGAAGGACACTGGGAATCTGCAGTTCCCTCGGCCTGCTTGGCTCCCACACATGTCTCACGGTGAGAGCATCCTGCCAGCACAGGAGTGACACTAGTGGTTAATGAGTAGTGCTTTTCATTCCAGCTGGTACCCAAACACTAAACAAGTCCTCAAAGCATCCGTATCAGCAGACCCCACATGCTGGCTCTGGGGACTGGCGCAGGAACAGCGTCTGCTTGAGGCCAAGGAGCTTGAAGCAACAAGTACTTCCTACACAGTCTCTCTCACTCCTTGCTTTTCCTAAGTGTTTTTTTTTTTTCATCAAGTGTTCTATAGGCTCTCTGATCCCTTTGCTCTCCGGAGCACTTCCCCATGTCATCAGGGCTACAGCCTTTCCATCAAGGTTTCAACTAAGTATGTTGTCCTTCCAAAGCACTTATTAAAACAGACAGATATTTTTAAGCTCTTAGGTATGGGACTGTTGGGCTGTTGCTAGGTGAAAATGTCTATTTGCTCCAGTCTACAATTGCACCTCAAACTTTTCCTCTAAAACACAATCCTGTTATAAGACAGGTCATCATTATGATATGGGGAGTTTTGTGATACATATCAAAACTTCCTAGCAAATATCAGACTGTTTTTTAATTATTTTAACTGACTAAACTTATTTGCCAGGTCAATCTGTTCTTATAATGCTACTTGGTTTTTTCCCAAGTCAACAAATTTGCCAACTTCAAATGTATTCTAAGTGTTCAAATAAAAACATTGATGGAGGAGGATACACAAGTCTGCAGGATGTAAGACAAACCTGATTTTCAAGAGGTAAAACATTTGTGCTACAAGAATGCAAAATGTAAGTGAATCATTTTACTGCAGAGAATTACCATTCTCAAATGTTCATTACAACAGTCTAGAGAAGGAGAGAAAATTAGGAAGGTTTTTGTCATTTTGGATTTTATCCAAGTAACGAGAGGGATATATTTACAAGGAGGTGCCAATTTTCAAGTCCAAGTATGGCAACAGATGAAATTGTACTCCCTCGGTGGTTACTGTGAAATATACACAGCTTTCAAAACCAGCATGAAGGTGAGTCAGAGTGATGGGCATTTGAGCAGAGGAGGAAGCTGACATAGTCTTTTAGGCCAAACAGTAATCCTGGGTGCCTCTGAGGGGAGCGAGGTATTTAATCACCTCACCAGTGGGCGTCTTTCTTAAATACCTGGCAGCCTCAGCAGTCAGCTTGAAAGGCAGAGAGAAAAGTAAATGTCCACAGGTGAGTACCCAGTGGAGATGCTTGTTTAAGCTAAATCCTGTGTGTCCTCTAGGGCCTAACTCAGTGTTGCCTCTCCTACCCAACTGTGGAACTGTGACTGGAGCCAGCAGGCATCTGATTTATTCTCTATGTGCAGGGTCCCAGTTACCGAACTAATTATTGAATGAATGAATGAATGAATGAAAAAGATGACCATGAAGGATGCTTGAGATCTAACTGGGAAGAAGTGTGTTTCCCACTGTTAGAGGTATTGGAATCAGATGCTCGATCAGTGGTTCTTAGCGTTTCTCTGCTCAATGAACATTTTTGGGTGGTGATATCAGTAAAGGGATCAAAAGGGGAACACCCCTTTTTAGAAAGAAATATTTATAAAAATTTTAAAAAGCTTTCCAGCCATTTGTTGGCCACTTTTCACACTACACCTCTTTCCTCTGATTAGCTGTAAGTTGTACTCTGCTCTCCTCCAGTCTGTCCATGACAGCCTTCCACCTGTCAGATAGCTCTATAACAAAAGGCAGCTGCACTTGTGGCAAAATGCAAATTTCATTCTTTGATTACAATTGGCAGCTGACCCAGGAAGAGCTTGAGGGACACCAATGTCTGCAAGCCACTTAGAAAATCATCATTTAGGGATGCTGCAGAAATAATTCCTGTACAGGTGAGATCAGAGCACCCGCAAAGCACACATTCCAACTCTAAGTCCCTAAGCTTCTCAAAGTACAATTACCTCTGCTGTTGTCAATTTAGTCATTTTTGACATGACTCTCATGTGACCCTGTGCTAAGAGCATGAAGGTTTTGAGGGTATAAAGAATGGGAAGCTGCAAATGGCCAAAGGCATTTTGTCCTTCAAGGGTGACTTAGAAACCTGAACGTAGCCTGGCCCAGCTGGAAGAAGGCTCCTATTGTCTGTCCTCTTTCTAAACCTGCACAACTATCACCACCCCTTCTCCTGCCTCCTCTTTGCCGTGACCCTAAACCCGCAGTCTCATTCCTGCTTCTCACCTTTGTAAGGCAGAAAGAGGGGAAATCCTGAAAAATAATGTATGCTTGTAAAAACCTCTACAATAGTAGCAATTGTGATGACATCATACCCTGACTGTCGCTAGTCAGGTTTGTCCCCTCTGTCTGACAGAGAGAAGATTCTCTCTTGTCTCTGGGTCTCCTACTGCCTCTGGGTATAAGGTTAAACCTGAGATTATCTGGTCAGCAGACAGAATCCTCCACATCTCAGGCAGCCATGGCCTTGGCAAGACTATCTGAGCTTCTAGCAAAAGGCCATGGAAGACAAGAGGTGTTTGAGATCTGGGGGCATGTAGAGCTGTCAGGACCTTAGGGACACACATCCCTTCCTATTACAGATGAGGGAGTTTGGAGTAGGGAAGAGCAGTGCAGACAAGATTATGTGAAGTTTAGTGGTAGAGTCTGAAAAATTTATTGGAGTGGCCTTGGGCTGTTTCCAATACAAATAGGATGTGAATCCTGGAGTCCCTCACTTTATTGAAAAGTTTAAAACACTTTTATTATTCATACGTGTTTAGAAACGGAACAAAAATATTTTTCTTATATGTGTAAAGAGATCATTTAATGGTAAAATATACTTGTATGAGAAATCTCCTTTTTGGCACACCCATTCTTTAGCTTGTCTCCTTATCGGCATTTTCATGTAATACATGAAAACATTACAGTAGAATTAAAGGTCTCATGCCATCTCTCCTTTTTTCAGCCTCATGTTTCTTCTCTACACTTTTTCCAATTATCTTCTCCCTGTGCTAGGCAGAATTGTGTCCCCCACAAAAATCCATATGTTGAAGCCCTAACCCCCCAATGTACTAGTATTTAGAGATGGTGCCTTTGGGAGGTAATTAGGTTAGATGAGGTCATGAGGGCAGGGCCCTCTGAATGAGGTTAGTGCCCTCATAAGAAGAACCTGTGATCTCTTTCTCTACCATGTGCAGACACAGCAAGAAGGCAGCTGTCTGCAAATCAGGCTGAGAGTCCTCACCAGAACCCAACCACACTGGCACCCTGATCTAGGGCTCCCAAGCTCTAGATCTATGACAATAAATTTCTGTTCTTTAAGATACCCAGTCTACAGTATTTTGTTGTGGTAGCCTGAGCTAACCAAGACACCCTGACTCTCTTTCTCTCATTGTCATTCTACTTTCTCCCTCTACTACACTCTTCCGAGAGGGCAGAGACAGAGGGTATAGACCTGGTGACTGTGATTGCCTATGTAAGGCCACCCTGCTGCATTTTTACCCCTTTATCATTAGAATTCAGTGAAAGAAGTGTCTTACCTATATTGCGTTATTTTTTTAAAAAACAAATTAAAAAAAATATTTTTGACCAGTTTGCTTTTGGGAATGATGCTAAACTCCTTTCTTCCCTGTGCAATTGGTAGAAAATAACTTCTCCTAAAAAGAGAGGGAAAACTGGGGAAAGAAAGTATTGAAGGAGAGGTCAACGAGAAAGGAGAATCTGACAGACATAGACAAGGAGAGATGCTTCTGATGCCCCCTTTGTCCCCGAGCCTCACAGTGCCCAGCCCTCTCTATCCTGCCTGCCATTCCTTTCCTTAACATTTTCCCACTGCCTCTTGCTGCCATTTCCCTTCTATTCTTTCCTCTCCTGTTGAAACTCACTTCAACCCCTAAGAACCCATTCTCCCAAGCCCAGATTTCCATGCCTCTACCTTCTAGAGTAACAGAAGACATGATCTCTGTGCTAATAGTTGAGGACCAGCAATCCTCCCTCCCGAATAACAACTGTACATGTTAACAAGAGCCATCAGCAGGGAACACATCCACCTTTGTTTCAAAGACTGCTCATCCAAACCCAAGTGTCCATCGATAGATGAATGGATAAAGAAGACTGGCACACATATACAATGGAATATTACTCAGCCATAAAAAGAAACAAAATTGAGTTGTTTGTAGTGAGGTGGATGGACCTAGAGACTGTCATACAGAGTGAAGTATGTCAGAAAGAGAAAAATAAATACCATATGCTAAAACATATATATGGAATCTAAAAAAAAAAATTTGTTCTGACGAACTTGGGGCAGGACAGGAATAAAGACACAGACGTAGAGAATGGACTTGAGGACACAAGGAGGAGGAAGGGTAAGCTGGGACGAAGTGAGAGAGTGGCATGGACATATACACACTACCAAATGTAAAACAGATAGCTAGTGGGAAGCAGCTGCACAGCACAGGGAGATCATCTCGGTGCTTTGTGACCACCTAGAGGGGTGGGATAGGGAGGGTGGGAGGGAGACGCAAGAGGGAGGAGATATGGGGATATATGTATGCATATGGCTGATTCACTTTGTTATACAGCAGAAACTAACACACCATTGTAAAGCAACTATACTCCAATAAAGATGTTAAAAAAAAAAAAGAGTTCTCATCCAAAAGGAAACTCCAGTTCAGCACTATCCAATAGAACTATAATGAGAGCCACAAATGATACTTGAAATTTTCTAGTAGCCACATTTTTAAGAAGTAAAAACAAATGAGTAAAATTGATTTAAAAAATATATTTTAGTGCAATTTAATCTAAAATATATCATTTTAATACATAATCAATTTTTTAAGCCTAATGAGATATTTCACGTTATTTTCAAATCTGTCTTCCAAATCAAATGTATATTTTATACCTGCAGCACATCTCAATTCAAACCAGCCACATTCAGTTGGTTAATGGCAGCATGTGGTAAGTGGCTACCGTATTGGGCAGCACAGCTGTAGTCAGAAAAAAGGAAAGGTGAGGCCCAGCATATCAGCAAATGAGGAAGCCCCCCACCCCATCCTATGGACTCCTTCTTCTGGGCTTGAAAGCACAGGCCTCTTGAAGAGGGCACAAATCAAATGCTTCTTTGCGATTTGAGATTTTTTTCATTGTTTTTTAAGAAAGATACCCAAACTACCATCTCCTTAAATATTATCATTAGAATCTCATATGTTCAGAACAAAGATTTCTCCATAGATTCTTGAAACGTAGTACATTGCTGACAGTAATTTCTAAAAGCAGAGACCAGCCTGATCTCTCCTCTCATCACTTTTGTGAAGCCAAAGCATTGTGTCCAGTGTGCAATGCAGTGCTCAAGCTCTCACCCCGTGACTTCTCGAGAAAATTATGGCCACAAATTAGTTTTATTTGCTGAGAAATGGGTGATTCCCTGCCTGCACTGGCTATCACAACAAAGCTGCCCCAGCTTTAACAGGTGTATAGGTACACAATAGTAGCAGCCCTTTGTACCCTGGACTTACCGTTATGTTTCTTTCAGGTGCAGCTGTGGGTTTGCTTTCACTGCGGTTTGAGTAGAGGCTGGACCTTCAATTACAGCAATTAGCTGTAGACACCATGTGTCAAGTTCATTCATATACTATTAGCTCAATTAATCCTACCATGGTACCCAAGCCCTTGATGTCCCTTACTTTTTATAGCTGAAGTCTGCCTTTTATACAACGTAAAGAAATTATTTTAATGGTAGAAATTTCAGGATGAGTGATGTGGAGGGTGGTACTGCTAAAATCTAGTAGAATGAGGTTTCCTTTCAGTAGTTAAATTTTTTTGGCCATCTAGTGATATTTGTTTTCAAGGATTTCCTGCTTCCAGTCACTAATCTTTTATCTCTTTGACACAGCCTCTCTCTCCTTCCTTACTCAGACCTTTATCCTTATCTGAGGGGTTACCTTATAGAAATTGATAAAGATAAGTTTTTATATTCAGGAGGCATTTGTGATTTTATTGACATGCTGAAATGTATTCAGACCTAAAAGAAATTAATCTCTATACCCTGCTACAGAGTTTTCCTGATCACCTCAAATTACACCCCTGCCAACTCTAAAGCTGACTTGGGTTAAGAAACTAGTCCTTTCTCATTATCACTTCTCCCAAAAGGGACAATGGCAACTTTTTTTTTCCCAGTCAAATTAAATTCACATTGAAGTGTATTTCTACTTGATTGTAGCTCTTGTGAAGAATTATGAAGAAAAGATAACATGAAATCTGGGATGGCTACTGTTTGTAGATTGGATTTTCAAGGACAGCTCATTCCCATGGTTAATTGAAAGTTAAATGCGTATAAACAAGAGTTGGCAAAGACTGATTCTCCTCCCTCTCCAGAGGCTTCTAAGATTTCTTTTCACGAGCACCCAGGGTCCTTCCCCACACTGGTCCAGATTCCGTTCTCAGTATATCTGGCCAGATGACGCAACATCTGTGTTCTCTTTTAAGAACGTGAGAAATGAAACTTTTTCATCTTCCCTTTCTTTGAGTTCTGGGAAATCCAATTAAAACTGTTCAGATTTTCCTTTTCTTGTTTGTTTTAGAAGACAGCTCACTGGAAGAGGGCTGTGGTGGTCTCCTGCCTGTGGAAGAAGGTGACCGAAAAATCAACCTGATTGTGGAGTTGTCGACCCAGGTTTCCCATCAGACTGAGAAGATCACTCAGCTGGAAGAAATTTTAGAAGAAAAGGAAAGGAAGATTCAGCAGCTGGAAGCCGAGCGGGAGGCCCATCCTTTCCCAGAGGTCAAAGACTCTCCAGAATGTTTACAAGAGGCCAATTTTCTTTAATTTTCTTTAATAATAGCATCACTCCTGTGGTCTATGACGAGGATATTCAAAGATTCTCAGTAAAAAAAAAAATAAATAAAAGTTTATTAAGTGTCACCAAGGTAAAGTCCAGAGCCCAAGCAGACTCACTGGCAAACTCAAGTTCAAGTTCACGGGTTTGACCTATTCTATAAGGTTCATATCGGAAGGAAACAAAACAAAGGGAAGTCCTCAGACGCAAACACTGAATGTTTCCCCTTTAGACATTTGTCACATAATCCACACAGCTGTAGAATACTTTGTTTTCAGACATTCCTGATAACAGAGGGAGAGGAAAAAACACAAAGCTAGAGAGATGGTCAAAGAACTTAGCATTATCCTCTTACCAGAGGTTTGTCACACTGCAAGGGAAGAGTGGCATGAATCCCATTTTATTATGCAGCTCAACTGTGAATAGAAAGCAGTCATGGAGGGTGAGCTTCAAACTGGGGAATGTTGGGGTACTGCAAGCAGAATCATTGCCAACAGATTAAATAGCCATGAGGTCTGTCTTTTTGTATCCTCTAGAATATATTTCTCAATGGCATGTATTTTATTCGCATTTAGCAAGGGTAGAAATGAAGTAAAACAAAACCAATCAAAAGAAATAAAGAATGGATGAATCAGAGCCGCAGTCCTTTGGGAGAAGTGTCCTGGGACAACATCTCCTTGGGAAAACACATAACACTGATTTTTCCCTTACGAGCAACATTAAGACCAAAGCAAAATACACCATTACAATTGTACCGAGGAGCTGTGGATGGCACAAAATAACATCAGGAAAAATAGAGGATGGGCAAAGGAAAGCTGCCCTGTAATTAATGGAGTAGAAGACCTCATATCATATCCCACTCATCCCCTTCAAATGAACTATTTCTCATCCAAAAAGACAAGCTAGTTACTAACTTTAAGACCTTGGGGCTTAATTCTTACTCTCTCTGTACTGCAGGACTCAGGCAAACAGCTATAGCTATCCCATGAGTCTGACTGTATTGCTACTTCTCGATTTAATTCAATCAGTTCAACAACTACTCATCAGAACTCTTCTATCTACCAGGCACAATAGTAGATGTTAGCAATATCCTAGAAAACATGAAAATCACAACTTTTATCATTCAGGAATTCACAGGCACAGTTAAAGAGTCTCCTTAAAACAAAGTTTTTAAACCTGACTTTTTTTTTTTTTAAGGAAGTATTGAGTTTTGGACTCATAATAGCTTTGCAATATTGACTCTAGAGGTTCACTACAAAATAAAACCATGGTTTTACCAGTAGGTTCTATGTTCCTATAAAGCTAGAATCTTCCCATATCTGTACATAACCTCAGAATTTCACCTGAAATGTCTGCAAGTATGTACAGGTGCAGTCCATTATCAGAAATGAAACCAACTTACAACTCTATGATCATGAATACACACCTACCCCAGAAAGTGACTTGAAGCACTTTTCCACGGTTCCAAAAGAGGCTTTTCCATGGAGTCTACATCAGTCCCTCACTTCAGAAATCCCTTCTCTCCTGTCCCTCCTTCTCACCTCTTCAAACCTTATGATCCCCTTTGTCTTTCCTGTTTCTCTGGTATTGATGAGGGTACCCTGTTCCAGTCTTGAAGTTCTGCCCATTGTATCTGACACCATGGTAAGAATGAAAGTTGCCACGTTTTTACTGCATATTACTGTGAGAAAGCTTTAAATCTTTCAGTTTGGTAAGAGTGGACTATCTCCAAGACAAACTATTCCCTGCAATTTTCTTGTGTTATTTTGATCATCAAGTCTCCATTTCTTTATTTTACCAAAGATTATCTTAATCTCATGGGATACTGAGGCTGAGAAAGATGAAAAGCAGGGAGGGGGAGGGGGGAAAAAACACCTCATCACACCCCAAATAGGAGGGTGTTCACTTCTAGATCAATTTCCCCTGGCTAATGTCTTGGCCAACCCTCAGCATGAAAGTAGCCTTACAGCGGAGATAAAATGACAGAGCTGGAGCTGCTGTTAATAATTAATAGAGCCTGTCACCTCTACATATCTAAGGACCAGCCACTGAAGAAGAAAGCATCGAGAGTCATATTACCCTGCAAACCCATCTTTACAAGAAACTGATCTTGACTCAGGTCTAGGTTATCCTCAAATCAGAATCGGGGGGGATATTTGGTCCAAAGGTGAACAGACTAATCTCTGTTACTGACACCTAAGCAAGAAGAATTCTTTAGATATCCAGGTTTGATGAGGAGGTGGGAGGTGAGAAGAGTTGTTACTGGCCTCTGGCCTCTGAGACATTTATAAGTACAAAATTTCACATTCCCTGCTGAACATTTATGCCATTGTGTGCCCCCCAAATTTCATTTCCATTTTCTGCCATTCCTCCAGAGAACTGGGTAGTAAACTTCAGACTGTGCCAAATACCTGGTTCAGACAAACTACAAATCAGATTACAGCCCACACTGTAAAGCCAAAGTCTCATTTTTTAAGAGCCAGTTGGATTGCTGAAACAGTTTACTGATCTTTAAAATATCTGTTGTAAATATCACAAGACAGCATGCTGATGCCCTTATTCTTAAAGAAAATTTAGGCAATCATCAGGTAATATACCTGGTTCAAAACAATTGGAAATTAAAAATTTAAACTATTTAACAAGTAACAAAAGTCATTCTCTAATAGTCTAAAAACATTTACAGAAATATATGCAGTTTTAATTCTCCTTTTTCACCAGTCATTAACTTTTCTCAGGGAGGAAGTTAAGTTGAACGTGTGGTATGGCTAATCAATTTAAATAAATGTTGGATTTTTTAACAATTTAATTTCATTATTATGTGCATGACAAGCTGAAATCATAGTAATAGACCTGTTAAAGACTAGCAGAAAAGTAAGTCACTGGAGAAACTGACCCGGAAATGTGAAGGGGGTGCCTTAGGTTTCAATGAAGTTCAGCAAAACTATACTATTTTTGCCTAAATGCATTTCTGGGAAAGAATGAATTCAGTCAAGTTTTAGTTATCTCTTACACTCTCTGCTTATCCCCAAACCCAATCATTTGCTTCTACGTTACACTGAAGTAAAGAAGTATTACACTGAAGTATTTATTTGCTTTAATGCAATAAATAGAGAAGTGCTGATGAACATTGCCGGCCTAAGTCAAAATAATATATATTTGGAAATTATCAAGTATGGGGACTGCAGAGACAAAACTATTCCAAAAGACATAAGAAAAGAAACATATTTAAAGGACTTGGAAAATCAGCTTGAGATTCAAAAATTCGACTCTCGTAATTTGAAAAAATTAGACAAAAAAAAAGAAAAAAGTAATTTCTAAAGGCTAAATTATTACTATAATTTCTCCCCTGCTATTACAACAAAATCTTTTGTTAAGATTTCCCATACACGAGAGAACATTTTTTGCTAGTTCAAGTAGGAAATAACCTTTTTAAAATAAAGTACTAGTACACTGGGACAAAGTTCACAGCAAAAGATAGGGCTGGCCGTGAGATTTCCCATACCTAATGAAATTAGGTCTTTTACGGTAACACAAACAAACAAAAAAACCACTAAAAACAGTTATCAGGTTCCCAGAGCAATTGAGCATCTGAATTAGATACTCAGTACATTCCCAAAAACATGAACCTGTGGCAAGAGGACATTTAATGAATTGTCTGACCATTTCCATCCCAAAGGTTTAAGTTTGCTTTTTATTTAACAAGAATGACCCTTAGTGCTCAAATCCAATAATACCCAATCTCTTGTTCTTGGGTGAAAAAACTCACATGATGTATTGTCTAATAACTCTTGAATCCATTTTCTTAAAAGTCACAAATTAGCTTAAACAAAAGTTTACTGTCTGATGTCACATTTTTCAAAGAATGATGTTATCACAGGCAAAAGATGACAGCTGAAGGGGAGAGAAGGAGCTAGCCTAGCACCAGCTCTTTGTCATATGGGGTCCAAACAATAATAACAGTGAGTTCTAGTTAAAAGAAAAAAGCTGATAATATAATCTTTGGCCCTGTACTAAAAAGATGTGCCTTATTTTTTAATATAAATTTATTTTATTTTATTTTTGGCTGCATTGAGTCTTCGTTGCTGTGTGCAGGCTTTCTCTGGTTGTGGCGAGCAGGGGCTACTCTTCGTTGCGGTGCATAGGCTTCTCATGGCGTTGGCTTCTCTTGTTGCGGAGCATAGGCTTCTCATGGCGTTGGCTTCTCTTGTTGCGGAGCACAGGCTCTAGGCGTGCGACCTTTAGTAGTTGTGGCACACGGGCTCAGTAGTTGTGGCTTATGGGCTCTAGAGTGCAGGCTCAGTAGTTGTGGCACATAGGCTTAGTTGCTCTGCGGCATGTGGGATCCTCCCGGACCAAGACCCAAACTCGCGTCCCCTGCATTGGCCGGCAGATTCCCAACCACTGCGCTACCAGGGAAACCAAGGTGTGCCTTATCGCGTAGCTCCTATTTGAATGATGTTGGTATGGTAACAGTGAAAGAAACAATAAACAGCTATAGTGGATGCCCTATTATCTTGCTAGGGACCTGCATTTGCTAGCCAACAGTTATGTATATAGGAGTATAACTAATATTTACATAGCAATTTATAGTTATCTAAACATTTTCAAATAGATTATTTTATTTAATTTTCATGAGATAGGTTTTAGCTAGGTAATTAATCCCAAGCTTATAACTAGGAAATGCCAGAACAAGGGCCCGCGGGCCCCAGGCCAGTATAACTTTCACAACACTCACCACCCCTATGCAGTTATATAACAAAGACATCCATTGTCTACACATCTTTCTCAGGTCAGCCCGCATTGCCATTTAAAGGAAAAACAATTTTCCATGGGTACCTTCTTTCTCAAGTTTATTCCACAAGAGGAGTCAAAAAGCTGTCCAGATTCAACTGATCATATTAATTGGTTTGGTCAAAACTGTGTTTTGTCTTTGGTTTGCTCATTGTGTTTTATTTTAAAGTAATTGCTTTTAAGAAGAGTGGGGCCGCACTCTACAGTGTGCCCTGGGTCCCACCATTTCCTATTGTCTTATACCAGGCTGCTTAAGACATTTATCTTAACTGCCTTGCCCTATAGATAAATGGTTTGGAATCCCTGCCTGGAATACAATGCGTACGCCAGGTCCAGTTTGGTATGTTGTTACCATAAATTTAAATGTCTTGAGTTTTTGATTTACAGTCATATATATATATATATATATATATATATATATATATATATATATATATATTCAAAATAAGAAATTTTTCGATAAAAAATTTTAGACAAAATGAGTACATTACATCCTAGATTCAATTGTTAATTAAAACATTTTCAAATAGATTATTTTATTTCATTTTACATTCAGTGGTAATGCATATTCCCGTATGCATGACAGAGGCAGCACAAAGACCTAAAGAAAGTAACCAAGAGTTCACTGCAGCTTCCTCATCAGTTCAGGACAGTTTCTAAATCTCTGGGGGTTTTTTAATCAATTTTGTGGGAGTGTAGTTGCTTTACAATGCTGTGTTAGTTTCTGCTGTACAGCAGTGAATCAGCTATACATTATACTATATCCCTCTTTTGTGGATTTCCTTCCTATTTAGGTCACCACAGAGCATTGAGTAGAGTTCCCTGTGCTATGCAGTAGGTTCTCATTAGTTATCTATCTTATACATAGCAGTGTATACATGTCAACCCCAATCTCCCAATTCATCCCATCCCCCTCTTCCCCCCTTGCTATCCATACATTTGTTCTCTATTTCTTTTTTAATGTGTGTGCTGTGTAGAAGGGAATTCTGACAGAAAAATGTCATTTGACCCACACCACAAAGCTCAAGTAAGTAGGTAAATGATGACTAACAGAACTGGTATTTTCTAAAGGAAGAAATCCAACACACAGACGTTCTACTTATTTCATCTACAAAACTCCCCTTTGCATCCAGTGGCATCAGTTCTATTTCATGCAGATGGAGAAGCAAAGACAATTAAGGGACATCTGTAAAGATCGTTTGTTCTATTTCTAGTTACTTTTTTCTCCTATTTAGATGAAAACTTAGGCATTAGGTCTCCTTAGCACATTTAGCATAGTTAGTAGTAATGCCTTACATTTATAAAGTAGAATTAAAAATTATGCCTCTGGGGCTTCCCTGGTGGCACAGTGGTTGAGAGTCCGCCTGCCGATGCAGGGGACGCAGGTTTGTGCCCCGGTCCGGGAAGATCCCACATGCCACGGAGCGTCTGGGCCCATGAACCATGGCCGCTGAGCCTGCGCGTCCGGAGCCTGTGCTCTGCAACGGGAGAGGCCACAACAGTGAGAGGCCCGCGTACCGCAAAAATAAATAAATAAATAAATAAATAAAAATTATGTCTCTGCTTGACTGACAACCCTGTGTTTCCTATTTACAGATGGGAAAACTGAGCTCCAAACGTTGGAGCTAGACTTGTAGAGTCCAGAACAGGGGTCAGCAAACTACAATTACAGGCCAAATCAGGATTGCCACCTGTTTTTGTGTGGCTGGTGAGCTTAGGGTGGTTTTTACGTTTTTAAAAGGTTGAACAAAAAAAATCATATTCATAACACAAAAATTATATGAAATTCACATTTCACTGTCTATAAGGTAAGTTTTATCCGAATACAACCATGCTCATTGTGTAGGTATTGTCTCTGGGCTGTCTTCCTGCTATGGTGGCAAGGTTGAATAGTTGTAACAGAGACCTATAGCCAGCAAGCCGAAATATCGAGGCCTTCATGGAAAAAAATTGCTGACCCCTTGTCTAGAGCAAATTAAATGAATTGCCTGAAGTCATACAGCTAGTAAGTTTCAGAACTAGGCTTGAGTGTGATGTTCTTACTCCAGTTTGACTCCTTATGATACAGACACATTTACACAGATTCATTCTCAAATTGGCATCACAAGGAAAATATGTTACCCAGGGATCGCCAAATCTCACCAGGTTATGGTTAAAAAATAAGCTCATATGCCTTTTATTACTCTGTAACAGAATGCTTTTTCAGATTATTAACGCATTTTTCTCCCTGTATTTATCTCATTCTATTCCCACATTAAAAATGTAGCTTGCTCTCTGCTCTCTTGTCTAGAACCCAAGAGTTTTGTATAAAAGCAAACGGAGAAGCTAACCATGAGAGACTTTCTTTCTATGCTTTTGTTTCCAAAGCTTAAGTCCATTGCAGAAAGAAGGGTTGAGAAAGAGTCTCTGAGGGGAGTGTGAGGAGACAGGGAGGGATTCCCTCCACCCCTGAGGGGAGATCAAGAGAGGCATGTGTGCCCCATCAGCAGCAAGAACCTGTCCCTTCTCCCTGCCCTTGCTTTAGGGATGCAGCAGGATCTCAAAGGGATCAGCCACACGGAACACCAGGCAGGTTGGATTCTGAGGACCAGGATTTCAAGCCCTGCCACGAGTTTCATACCCATGTGTGTCTTCAATGTGAACAAGCAGCAGACTTGAGGGGACCAAGCTGACTGGGAAGACGGGGGACTCAGCATCAGCAAACGACAGAGAAGTGTCTCAGAACCAAGAATCCTGGCATGAAGCCAGGGGAAGGGAAGACTCAAAATGAGTCAAACTTCCTGCCTCCTTCGTGGGATAGGGACTCAGAGTCACTCTTCAAATAATTTATAGAAAATAAAGAAAGGAATTTGTGCAGACTTGAGTTTGCAGATTGAGATTCACATGAGCCCTACTGTTTAAAGTCTCCATTAAAAATGCAAATCACAAAGACTCCACACCTCCACCCAAAAATTCTTGCTGGGGCCAAACTTCCATTGGGTTCTGCTCCCCAAGAAACTTATGGAAATCCCACCTTGCTGGTGACTCAGCACCTCAATCTGCTGTTCTCACCCCTAACTGTAGGTACAATTAATTATAATCATTAAACACAGAACAGGGAACTTCCAATCTGAACTGCTCATCACTTTCCCAGATCAAGGAAATGAGAGAGTTAAATGTTTTGTTTATTGCCAGCTAGTACTAGTTATACTAAAAGGTTTGTTTTAAGATGAGTTTGGTGGAATTTTCCCCAAAATGAAGTTGATTAGAATTTGCCCTAAAGTTAGATAACTTGGTAAAGCACATGTCTTATATATATTAGATGCTCATGGATGATTCCTAATTCTTCCTGATGATCTAAGTAGTGTTGGAACAAAGGGAATATTATGGCAGCTTTATAAAATAAACAATTTAATTTTGCTCCCAGTTTGAGAGCTCATTATGAGACTCTTCATTCTGTTACTTTTTTTTAAAGAATTTTACAGAATTATAGTCAGTTGGATAATGAAATGGCACTGACATACTTTTCACCTTGAAAGCAATACACACATGATTGAAATAACTATCATTTCAAATGCATTTGAAAATGTGCAATTCTTTCCCATAGCCAATAAGATACTTTAATAAGTAATGTATATATAATGTAATATCTAGAGTAACCACTAAAAATGCTATACAAAGAGAGACAGATGAATCAAAATAGATTTTTTAAAAATGCCCAAATAACCCAAAAGAAAGCAGAAAAACAGAAAATAGAGAAATAAGTAAACAAACAGAAAATTTAAAAATAAAATAGTGTTAAACCCTAACATAGTAACAGTTCCATATAAATATAAATGATATAAATATACCATTAAAACACAGGAAATGGAAAAGCAGATTTAGAATATGACTGAACTATATGCTGCCTCTGAGAAAACCATTTCAAATATAATAATATAGGCAGGTTGAAAACTTAAAAATATAAAAAGATATATTATACAAACACTGCTCAAAGGAAAGAAGTAGTGGCTATATTAATATCAGATAAAGTAGACTTCGGAGCAAGGAAAATTACCAGAGATAGAGAGGGACATTATATTGTAATAAAAGAGTCCACCAAGAAGATATAGCAATGCTATATATATTGGCATATACAACAGAGCTGCAAAATATGTGAAATAAAACATGATAGAACTGAAAGGGAAACAGACAAATTCACAATTGTAGTTAAATAGTTTAAAACCCCTCTCTCCACAATTGATAGAACAACAAGAAAGAAAATCAGCAATGATATAGAAGAACTCAACAACACCATTAACCAACAGTATCTAGTCAACACTCACAGAACACTCCATTTAACAAGAGAAGAATAAAAATTCTAAAAAAATCAATAAAAGAAATGGTTTTTTGAATAGATCAATATAATTGACAACTTCCACAAGTCTGACAAAGAAAAAAGAAAGGAGACACAGCATGTTATATCAGGAACAAAACAGTTCCTGGGAAGTATAATAAGAGAATCTGCACACTGAAATTTGACGATTTAGAAGAAATGAACCAATTCCTTAAAAAAGCTCAGACCACTACAACTCAGTCTATATAAAATAGATAATTTGAATAGTGCTACAAATATTAAGGAAAGTGAATTAATAATTTTAAAACAAAAAATAAATCCCCAGGCCCAACAATTTTACCAGTGAATTCTAAATATTTAAAAGTATTAATACTAATTTTATGTAATCTCTTCCAGAATATAGAAGAGAAATGTATTAGACAGGGTTCTCCAGAGAAACAGAACCAGTAGTGTGTGTGTGTGTGTGTGTGTGTGTGTGTGTGTGTGTGTGTGTGTGTGTGTGGATAGATAGATAGATAGATAGATAGATGTGTGTGTGTGTGTGCATGTATTCATGGAGACAGAGAGAGCAAGCAAGGGAGAGAGATTTATTTTAAGGAATTGGCACATGTGAGTATAGGGACTGGTAAGTCCAAACTCTGCACAGTAGGCTGGAGACCCACAGAAGAATCAATGTTGTAGTTTAAGTTCAAAGGCAGTGTGTTGACAGAATTCCCCTTCCTTCAAGGGAAGTCAGTCTTTTTCTATTAAGGTCTTCAACTGCTTAGATGGGACCCACCCATACCATAGAGGGTAATCTGCTTTCAAAGTCAGCTGATTTAAATGTTAATTTCATTTAAAAAATATTTTCACAGAAATATCTAGAATAATGTTTAACCAAACATCTGGGTACCATGGCCTAGCCAAGTTGACACACAAAATTAATTATCACAAGAATACTTTCCAACTTATTTTATAAAGTTAGTATTACCTTGATGTCAAAACCAGATAAAGAAACTAAGACCAATATCCCTCATAAATATAGACTCAAAAAATTTTAACAAGATTTTAGCAATACAGTATTCAGCAATAATGAGAAATAATTATACATCATGACCTAGAGAGGTTTATTCCAGAGATACAAGACTAGTGCAATACTCAAAACTAAATCAATGTAATCTACCATATTAACAAGCTAAAGAAGAAAAATCACATAACACATCAACAGATATACAAAAAGCATTTGACAAAATTCAATACCCTTTCATAATTTTAAAATTCTCAGAGAAATAGCGATAGAGAAAAATTTGTTCAACTTATTCCCTCATGAACTTATTGTCTTGATAAAGAGCACCTATAAAAAACTTACAGGTAACATTACAGTTAATGAGAAAAGACTGAATATTTTCCCCTTAATATTGAGAACAAAGCAGGGATGTCCAGTCTCACCACTCTTACTCAGCACAGTGCTGGAAGTCATAGCCAGTGCAATAAGGCAAGAAAAGGAAATAAAAGGCATACAGATTGGAAAGGAAAAAATAAAACTGTCCCAAATTACAAATTTGTAGAAAATCCCAAGGATCTAGAAAAATACTTATAGGAATAATAAGTGAGTTCAGCAAGGTCTCAGGATACAAGATAAAAATACAAAAATTATTGTATTTCTATGTAGTAGCAATGAATATGTAATTAAAACACTGCAATAAAAAATGCATTACCATTTACAATCACCTTATTTCTTTAATTAAAAAAAATGTTAGTGTAAATCTAATAAAACATGTATAGGGCTTGTATACTGAATATTGTAAAATGATAATAAAAGAAATCAAAGATCTAAATAAATGGAGAGGCATATTGTGTTCACAGATTGGAAGACTCAACATAGTAAAGACATCAACTCTCCACAAAATAATATAAAGTTTTAACATAATTCCTATAAAATCTGAGAAATATTTTTGTATATATAGAAAAGATTATTCTAAAATTTGTACGTAAAAGCAAAGGAACAAGAATAGCTAAACAATTTGGAAATATTTGAGGTAATAATGACTGAGAACTTTCAAAGTTAATGATAGACAACAAATCACAGATCCAGGAAGCTCAGAATATACCAAGCAGGTTAAATGCAAAACACACACACTTATGCATATCATATTCGAACTTCAAAAAGCAGATACAGAGAAAATCTTTAATAAAGCCAGAGGGAAAAAATCACCTTACCTATAAAGAAATAAGGATAAGAATTATAGTGGACTTCTTGTCAGAAACCATGCAAGTACAAACAAAGTTAAATATTTAAAGTGTTGAAAGAAAAAAGCCATCAACCTAGAATTTTATATCAGTGACATAACTCTTCAAAGATTAAAGGAGAAATAAAGTCTTTCTCAGAACAGCAAAATTATAGAGATGGAGAACAGATTAGTGGTTGTCAGATGTTAAGGGTCAGGGAGGAAAGTGCATGTGGTTATGATAGGGCAACATGAAGATCCTTATGGTGATGGGAATGTTCTGTACCTTGACTGAATCAATGTCAATATCCTGGTCGTGATATTATACTTAAATTTTGAGAGGCATCACCATTGGGGAGATTGGGTAAAGAATGTACAGAATCTCTGTATTATTTCTTACAACAGTGTGTGAATCTATAATGATCTCGAATAAAAAATTTAATAGGAAACAAAACTGAGTTTGTTTAGGATTGTTTCTTCTTTATCCTTATCCTGGGGTTGATGCTAATAAGCTCTGAGAGGATGTAAGCAGATGGCACCCCTGCAGCAGCGGGCAGTAGGTGTCTATTTATGTGTCAGGCCCAGGCTGGCTTCCTGCTCCAGGTGTGACTCATCCTATCTTATTCCCATGGTGTTTGGAGGGGCTGCTACCTTGACCTGGCTCCCACATAGCATCTGTTGTCCATCTGCTAACATGTGGCCTCAGTCCCCTGGTCATGATGTAACCCCTCAGTCCTGCCACAGGACCTACCCAGTGGCTCTCCTCAGCTTACATCAGTGACCTGCTCTTTGGAGAGTTTTGAAATGCCTTTGCTCATAACTTCAAGTGCGCATAAACTGAGAAACTGTCTGTGGCCCCTCCTCCCTAAGTACATTGTGCCACCAGCTTTCATCAATACCTGCCACCTGCCACCTGCCACATCAGAATGGCATGGGAGGGAGGGGTCATTTCCCTGAGAACTGCTGACCCATGGTCCAAATCCTGGTCGTACGTTTCTATTTTCCAAACTGCATACTTAACAGGGGGTTTCCTCACGTCCACATTCTCACAGACTTGACCACAAGAGAAACTGGTTCTTCAAGGATGCTTGTAAATTTTTCTGTCTTCTATCTAAACCAGCGATTTTGAACCTAAGAACCAAGAATATGCCACCTTTGTTATTCAGGTTTCATAACGTCTTCCCTTCCCTAAAGCAATGTGCAACTTATGTCTAACTTATTTGGGCTGAAGGGAAAAATCTTTGGGCAACCAAGTGAAGGGAAGAGATTTAAACAGCCTGACAAAAAGGACAAAGCACATCAATTAATATATTGGGGAGTCCACCCCCCAAAAAAATACGTTGGGGTGAGGGGTTACATCACTACAGTAAAGTATCACTGTGTTGTGCGAAGGGTACGTCAGCAATGCTCCCAACGTACCATCCCTCCCACAGCATGCAGGGCCTCAGCTACAGGGCTGCTGCTGTGAACACTGCAGACAATTTGTTTCCAAAGATAATTCAAACCTGCCATGACCTTAAGACTCAGGAGCCTCTTTGGAAATACTTATTAATGTGAATGTTTTCATGTTTCTTAAAGAAAAAGGAAGAAATACATGACAGAAAAAAAAGAAAAGTTCAGGAAAACCTTGAACAGAAAACCTGAAGGAAATGGACCTTTTGCAAACCCTTGTCTTAATTTTATCTTGACAATGAAGCTTCCCTTTTCCTTTCCTCTGTGCTGCCTCCAACTTCCTGATACCTTTCACTGCACTGAAGCCCTGTTTCCACACAGACCCTTGTGATGTCTTCTTGCTGCACAATACAAAGGTCCTTTTTAAAAGCTCTGTGCTGGCAGTATACTTGTTTGGTACTTACCAACTGCTTGCTAAGTCTCTTCACATCCTGGTGCACAGAGCACTATAGATAATAAACGCTGTGAATTCCTTATAAATACCCAAGCCAACGTTCCCTTGGTCAAAGATTTTAAACACAAGAAAATCCTTTGTGTGAACAGGAAACTGATTTGCGTACTTACTGTTAACTAGACAAAAAACTTGCAAGTGAATTGCATTTGTTCTCTTGGCAGCTCTGTTTGCATAAAGAGGCTTAACTGGAAGATTAAAGCAAATTCTATCTTAAAATATTGAGCTATAAAATCATACACCTGCTCAAGAGTTCAAAGAACCATGGTCTTATTACATGTTGTATAAGCGTCTAGAAAATTTTACACAGAAAAGGGTTCATAGTAACAAACCTGGACATCTTAGGCAAATCCTGCCCAAGTCCAAGGTTTCCTGGGCTGGCAGATTGAAAAGAGAAGGCTAGATGTATCAGCTTCCTCAAGGAAAGCTAGCTAGACTGATGGCGTGGAGTGCTTTGGAAACTTGCACAGTATCGTTGACGCGAAGGACTGCTAAGTTCTAAACGGCAGGGAAAACATGAAGCCACTTTTGGATTCTATGACAGAAAGGTTTTGCTAATTCCAGAATAATTATGGTTATGAGGAAGAATGCTGCTTCCTGGCCTATATGGTGATTACCCTTTATTTTCCGTTAAAGATAAGTGTGGACCGAGAGAACAAAAGTAGATGGGAAACATATAAGAAATTTTAGAAAGGCTACGGGTTGTTCAAGCTTTCACCAAGACTGAAACTTCCTGGAAAACTACCCACACGCAAGCTAATATTAATATGACCCAGGGGTGCAGAGGGTGATGCAGGGAGAAGCCCATTCATCTAGGTGTTAAGAAAATGACTATTGTTTTTAGTATTACCTACAATTTTCAAATAAATGACCTAATGATGCACAGTATGAATAGACCACCTCTTAGAGGATAGCTGGTTTTTCTTTTTTAACCTGAAGAAGGAAATGATCCTCCTGGGCTCTGTCCGTGTCCTGAAGCTGCTCTGAGGCCCCTGCCGAGGATTGCTCGCCAGGCACCTATCGTGTTTTTGATCTCATCCAATCCTTCTGCCTTATGCTCTCACTTCTTTTCTCTTTAATGTTAGGTGATAGAAGTGACCTGCACTCCCTGGCTGCCTGCTTAGAGCAGGGAAGATCGCCTTGGGCCAATGTGAAAAATCAGTTATTGGCTTTGTCTTCAAGACACAGAGACATAAAAATCCACTAAAAGGAGACCTTCAAGATGGTGGAAGAGTAAGATGTGGTGATCATCTTTCTCCCCACAAATACAACAGAAATACATCTACACGTGGAACAACTCCTACAGAACACCTATTGAATGCTGGCAGAAGACCTCAGACCTCCCAAAAGGCAAGAAACTCCCCACGTAGCTGGGTAGGGCAAAAGAATAAACAGAGACAAAAGAATAGGGACGGGACCTGCACCAGCGGGAGGGAGCTGTGAAGGAGGAAAGGTTTCCACACACTAGGAAGCCCCTTCGCGGGCGGAGACTGCGGGTGGCAGAGGGAGAAAGCTTCAGAGCCATGGAGGAGAGCACAGCAACAGGGGTGCGGAGGGCAAAGCAGAGAGATTCCCGCACAGAGGATTAGCGCCGACCGGCACTCACCAGCCCGAGAGGCTTGTCTGCTCACCCGCTGGGGCAGGTGGGGACTGAGAGCTGAGGCTTAGGCTTTGGAGGTCAGATCCCAGGGAGAGGACTGGGGTTGGCTGCATGAACACAGCCTGAAGGGGGCTAGTGTGCCACAGCTAGCCGGGAGGGAGTCCGGGAAAAAGTCTGGACCTGCCTAAGAGGCAAGAGAACATTGTTTCAGGGTGCGCTAGGAAAAGGGATTCAGAGCACTGCCTAAATGACCTCCAGAGATGGGCACGAGCCACGGCTATCAGCATGGACAGCAGAGGGGCAGGAGATGTTAAGGCTGCTGCTGCAGCCACCGAGAAGCCTGTGTGCAAGCAGAGGTCACTATCCACACTTCCCCTCCCAGGAGCCTGTGCAGCCCGCCACTGCCAGGGTCCTGTGACCCACGGACAACTTCCCCAGGAGAACGCATAGTGCGCCTCAGTCTGGTGCAATGTCATGCCGGCCTCTGCCATGGCAGGCTTGCCTTGCATTCCGTACCCCTCCTTCCCCCGGGCCTGGATGAGCCAGAGCCCCCTAATCGGCTGCTACTTTAACCCCGTTCTGTCTGAGCGAAGAACAGATGCCCTCAGGTGACCTACACACAAAGGCAGGACCAAATCCAAAGCTGAACCCCAGGAGCTGTGTGAACAAAGAAGAGAAAGGTAAACCTCTCCCAGCAGTCTCAGGAGCAGCGGATTAAATCTCCACAACCAACGTGATGTACCCTGCATCTCCAGAATACCTGAATAGACAATGAATCATCCCAAAATTGAGGCGGTGGACTTTGGGAGCAATGATATATATATATTTTTTTTCCTATTTCTCTTTTTGTGAGTGTGTATGTGAATGCTTCTTTGTGTGATTTTGTCTGTATAGCTTTGCTTTTGCCATTTGTCCTGGGTTCTGTCTGTATTTTTTTTTTTTTTAGCATAGTTTTTAGCACTTGTTATCATTGGTGGATTTGTTTTTTGCTTTGGTTGTGCTCTTCTCTCTTTTTTTTTTCTTTTCTTTTCTTAATGACTTTTAAATTTTTTTACTTTTAATAATTATTTTTTAATTTAATAACTTTATTTTATTTTCTTTTGTTCTTCCTTTCTTTCTTTCTTTTCCCTTTTGTTCTGAGCCATGTGGCTGACAGGGTCTTGGGGCTCTGACCGGCTGTCATGCCTATGCCTCTAAGGTGGAAGAGCCAAGTTCAGGATATTGGTCTACCAGAGACCTCTCAGCTTCACATGATATAAAATGGTGAAAGCTCTCCCAGAGATTTCCATCTCAATGGCAAGACCCAGCTCCACTCAACGACCAGCGAGCTACAGTCCTGGACATCCTATGCCAAACAACTAGCAAGACAAGAACACAACCCCACCCATTAGCACACAGGCTGCTTAAAATCATAATAAGGTCACAGACATCCAAAAACACACCATCTGACGCAGACCTGCCCACCAGAAAGACAAGATCCAGCCTCATCCACCAGAACACAGACACTAGTTCCCTCCAGCAGGAAGCCTACATATCCCACTGAACCAACTTTAGCCACTGGGGGCACACACCAAAAACGATAGGAACTACGAACCTGCAGCCTGAGAAAAGGGGACACCAAACACAGTAAGTTAGGCAAAATGAGAAGACAGAGAAACACACAGCAGATGAAGGAGCAAGGTAAAAACCCACCAGACCAAACAAATGAAGAGGAAAAAGGCAGTCTCCCTGAAAAAGAATTCAGAGTAATGATAGTAAAGATGAAACAAAATCTTGGAAAAAGAATAGAGAAAATACAAGAAACGTTTAACAAGGACCTAGAAGAACTAAAGAGCAAACAAACAATGATGAACAACACAATAAATGAAATCAAAAGTTCTCTAGAAGGAATCAATAGCAGAATAACTGAGGCAGAAGAACGGATATGTGATCTGGAAGATAAAATAGTGGACATAACTACTGCAGAGCAGAATAAAGATAAAAGAATAAAAGAATTGAAAACAGTCTCAGAGACCTCTGGGACAACATTAAACGAAACAACATTCAAATTACAGGGGTCCCAGAGGAAGAAGACAAAAAGAAAAGGACTGAGAAAATATTTGAAGACATTATAGTTGAAAACTTCCCTAACATGGGAAAGGAAATAGTCAATCAAGTCCAGAAAGTGAAGAGAGTCCCATACACGATAAATCCAAGGAGAAACACGCCAAGACACATATTAATCAAACTATCAAAAATTAAATACAAAGAAAATATATTAAAAGCAGCAAGCGAAAAGCAACAAATAACATACAAGGGAATCCCCATAAGGTTAACAGCTGATCTTTCAGAAGAAACTCTGCAAGCAAAAGCGAAATGGCAGGACACAGTTAAAGTGATGAAAGGGAAAAACGTACAACCAAGATTACTCTACCAAGCAAGGATCTCATTCAGATTTGACAGAGAAATTAAAAACTTTACAGACAAGCAAAAGCTAAGAGAATTCAGCACCACCAAACAAGCTTTACAACAAATGATAAAGGAACTTCTTTAGGCAGGAAACACAAGAGAAGGAGAAGACCTACAATAACAAACCCAAAACAATTAAGAAAATGGTAATAGGAACATACATATTGATAATTACCTTAAATGTAAATGAATTAAATGCTCCAACCAAAAGACACAGATTGGCTGAATGGATACAAAAACAAGACCCGTATACATACTGTCTACAAGAGACCCACTTCAGACGTAGGGACACATACAGACTGAAAGTGAGGGGATGGAAAAAGATATTCTATGCAAATGGAAATCACAAGAAAGCTGGAGCAGCAATTCTCATATCAGACAAAATAGTCTTTAAAATAAAGACTATTACAAGAGACAAAGAAGGACACTACATAATGATCAAGGGATCAATCCAAGAGGAAGATATAACAATTGTAAATATTTGTGCACCGAACGTAGGAGCACCTCAATACATAAGGCAAATGCTAACAGTCATAAAAGGGGAAATTGACAGTAACACGATCAAACTAGGGAACTTTAACACCCCACTTTCACCAATGGACAGATCATCCAAAATGAAAATAAATAAGAAAACACAAACTTCAAATGATACATTAAACAAGAGGGATTTAATTGATATTTATAGGACATTCCATCCAAAAACAACAGAATACACTTTCTTCTTGAGTGCTCATGGAACACTCTCCAGGATAGATTATATCTTGGATCAAAAATCAAGCCTTGGTAAATTTAATAAAATTGAAATCATATCAAGTATCTTTTCCGACCACAACGCTATGAGACTACATATCAGTTACAGGATAAAATCTAAAAACTACAAACACATGGAGGCTAAATAATACACCACTTAATAACCAAGAGATCACAGAGGAAATCAAAAAATACCTAGAAACAAATGACAATGAAAACACCATGGCCCAAAACCTATGGGATGCAGCAAAAGCAGTTGTAAGAGGAAAGTTTATAGCAATACATTCCTACCTTAAGAAACAAGAAACATCTCAAATTAACAACATAACCTTACACCTAAAGCAATTAGAGAAAGAAGAAAAAAACCCCACAAAGTTAGCAGAAGGAAAGAAATCAAAGATCAGATCAGAAATAAATGAAAAAGAAATGAAGGAAGCAATAGCAAAGATCAATAAAACTAAAAGCTGGTTCTTTGAGAAGATAAAAAAGATTGATAAACTATTAGCAAGACTCATCAAGATGAAAAGGGAGAAGACTCAAATCAATAGAATTAGAAGTGAAAAAGGAGAAGTAACAACTGACACTGCAGAAATACAAAAGACCATGAGAGATTACTACAAGCAATCATATGCCAAAAAAATGAAAAACCTGGAAGAAATGGACAAATTCTTAGAGAAGCACAATGTTCTGAGACTGAACCAGGAAGAAATAGAAAATATAAACAGACCAATCACAAGCACTGAAATTGAGACTGTGATTAAAAATCTTCTAATAGAAAAAAGCCCTGGACCAGATGGTTCACAGGCAAATTCTACCAAATATTTAGAGAAGAGCTAACACCTATCCTTCTCAAACTCTTCCAAGATATAGCAGAGGGAGGAAAACTCCCAAACTCATTCCATGAGGCCACCATCTCCCTGATATCAAAACCAGACAAGGATGTCACAAAGAAAGAAAACTACAGGCCAATATCACTGATGAACATAGATGAAAAACTCCTCAACTAAATACTAGTAAACAGAATCCAAAAGCACATTAAAAGGATCATACACCATGATCAAGTGGGGTTTATCCCAGGAATGCAAGGATTCTTCAATATACAAAAATCAATCAATGTGGTATACCATATTAACAAATTGAAAGAGAAAAACCATATGATCATCTTAATAGAAGCAGAAAAAGCTTTTGACAAAATTCCACACCCATTTATGATAAAAACCCTCCAGAAAGTAGGCATAGAAGGAACTTACCTCAACATAATAAAGGGCATATATGACAAAGCCACAGCCAACACCATTCTCAGTGGTGAACTCAAACCATTTCCACTAAGATCAGGAACAACACAAGGTTGCCCACTCTCACCACTATAATGCAACAAAGTTTTGGAAGCTTTAGCCACAGCAATAAGAGAAGAAAAAGAAATAAAAGGAATCCAAATCAGAAAAGAAGTAAAGCTGTCATTGTTTGCAGATGACATGATACTATACATAGAGAATCCTAAAGATGCTACCAGAAAACTACTGGAGCTAATCAATGAATTTGGTAAAGTAGCAGGACACAAAATTAATGCACAGAAATCTCTTGTACTCCTATACACTAATGATGAAAAATCTGAAAGAGAAATTAAGGAAACACTCCCATTTACCATTGCAACAAAAGGAATAAAATACCTAGGAATAAACCTACCTAAGGAGACAAAAGACCTGCATGCAAAATTGTAAGACACTGGTGAAAGAAATTAAAGATGATACAAACAGATGGAGAGATATACCATGTTCTTGGATTGCAAGAATCAACACTGTGAAAATGACTGTACTACCCAAAGCAATCTACAGATTCAATGCAATCCCTACCAAACTACCAATGGTATTTTTCACAGAACTAGAACAAAAAATTTCACAATTGTATGGAAACACAAAAGACACCAAATAGCCATGCAATCTTGAGAAAGAAAAACAGAGCTGGAGGAATCAGGTTCCCAGACTTCAGAATATACTACAAAGCTACAGTAATCAAGACAGTATGGTACTGGCACAAAAATATAAATATAGGTCAATGGAACAGGATAGAAAGCCCAGAGATAAGCCCATGCACATATGGTCACCTTATTTTTGATAAAGAGGCAAGAATATACAATGGAGAAAAGACAGCCTCTTCAGTAAGTGTTGTTGGGAAAACTGGACAGCCTCATGTAAAAAAATGAAATTAGAACACTTGATAACACCATACACAAACATAAACTCAAAATGAATTAAAGACCTAAATGTAAGGCCAGACACTATCAAACTCTTAGAGGAAAACATAGGTAGAACATTCCATGACATAAATCACAGCAAGATCCTTTTTGACCCACCTCCTAGAGAAATAGAAATAAAAACAAAAATAAACAAATGGGACCTAATGAAACTTAAAAGCTTTTGCACAGCAAAGGAAACCATAAACAAGACGAAAAGACAACCCTCAGAATGGGAGAAAATATTTGCAAATGAAGCAACTGACAAAGGATTAATCTCCACAATTTACAAGCAGCTCAATATTAATAAAACAAACCAGTCCAAAAATGGGCAGAAGACCTAAATAGACATTTCTCCAAAGAAGATATACAGATTGCCAACAAACACATGAATGAATGCTCAACATCATTAATCATTAGAGGAATGCAAATCAAAACTGCAGTGAGGTATCATCTCACACTGGTCAGAATGGCCATCATCAAAAAATCTACAAACAATAAATGCTGGAGAGGGTGTGGATAAAGGGAACCCTCCTGCCCTGTTGGTGGGAATGTAAATTGATACAGCCACTATGGAGATCACTATGGAGATTCCTTAAAAAATTAAAAATAGAACTACCATACGACCCAGCAATCCCACTACTGGGCATATACCCTGAGAAAACCATAATTCAAAAAGGGTCATGTACCACAATGTTCACTGCGGCATTATTTACAATAGCCAGGACATGGAAGCAACCTAAGTGTCCATTGACAGATGAATGGATAAAGAAGATGTGGCACATATATACAATGGAATATTACCCAGCCATTAAAAGAAACAAAATTGAGTTATTTGTAGTGAGGTTGATAGACCTAGAGTCTGTCATACAGAATGAAGTAAGTCAGAAAGAGAAAAACAAATACTGCATGCTAACACATATATATGGAATCTAAAAAAAAAAAAATGGTTCTGAAGAACCTAGGGGCAGGACAGGAGTAAAGACGGAGAAGTAGAGAATGGACTTGAGGACACGGGGAGGGGGAAGGGTAAGCTGGGACGAAGTGAGAGAGTGGCATGGACATATATACACTACCAAATGTAAAATAGCTAGCTAGTGGGAAGCAGCCACATAGCACAGGGAGATCAGCTCAGTGCTCTCTGACCACCTAGAGGGGTGGGAGAGGGAGGGTGGGAGGGAGAGGCAAGAGGGAGGAGATGTGGGGATATATGTATATGTATAGCTGATTCACTCGGTTTTAAAGCAGAAACTAACATGCCATTGTAAAGCAATTATACTCCAATAAAGATGTTAAAAACAAAAAAAAAAATCCACTAAAAGTTGAGATGAGGCTGAGCATTCATGGAGCTCTGGGGTGATTTTGTTTCTCTAGATGAAACAAATGGTTTTTGGGAACTTGAATTATTCCTGTGGATCCTTCCTGTGGGGTATGCAAATAGGTGGGTCACTTGTGGGCTCAATGCCAATAAACGTCCCCCAAGCCAGGGGAATTCAAAGAGTGCCCATTGGCAGCTTTCAGTCTCTTACAGAATAAGGGACCCGATCTCCTGGTAAAATGGGCTCCCTTTCTTTCAGGGAAAGATTTATGTCTTATTCACTTTTTGGAGAAACTTTTTTTATAAAAGCTCCCAAGTTTAAGCCTCTTGGCAGTTTCTGGTCAGTTTTAGCAGAGGTTTCAAACCCAAACCGGCTAAACTCAAAACACATTCATTACTCCGTCTGTCTCTCAAGTTCCCCTTTTCTTCAAATGTCTGTCCTGCTTCTGGCTCATTAAATGTATTAATTTTATAAATTCAGCTAAAATCCCTAAAAATAAATTTGCAGGGGTTTAGCTCAGGTGAGTGGAATCATGGCAGCTCCATGGAATGCTACTTGTTGGAGTTTTCCTTGCTTTTACTGTAGGAGAAATCTGTACTGCATGAACTCCTCTCCAGGAAGCAGCCTCTACCCATCACCATATTGCTCACTCATTCATTTCCTGCTAGTTCAGCAAGCAGCACAACACTCACGTTCAAATTTGGATTGCACCAGTTCCTAGCTGTGTAACCTTGGGGATCGCTCTCTTTACTTCTCCAAGCCTTGGTTTCTGGCTTAGCACCATGCCAAACAGTCTTATCTGGTCTTCCTTTCTGGATTTTCCTTTGGAGTCAGAGGCCATTTCCCCCTAAACTGAAAAAGACAAAGCACTGCCATGCAACTAACAAAGAATTGAAGCCTGTTCCTTGACCCTCCCTTTATAAGATTTCCTATTTCCTCCTGCAGCTGCTGAAATTAGGGATTCGCTGACTTGAACAGTTGCTATTGACTCATGTCTCATCTTCCTATGACGTCCACAATACTTACTATATATGTATGGAGAGAGAGAGAGGGAGAAGTACCTTACATGTGGTGATGAAAACTTAATAAATGCTTGTTGTATGAATGAATTAACGCTCCTTAATGAAAACCTGAGAGGATACAACTTTTTAATAACTAAGACAGACATGTCTGGACCCACAGATGTATTATTTAACAAAACACTTTACAACACCCAATACCAAAATTGCTCACGGTGACCAACTGACTTCACTGAAAAGATTCCGTGTTTTGAACAGGAATGTTCCCATGTCCATTAGGTTTCCCTATCAACACTGTTCAATGATGAACCCAGACAGGCCTCATTTTCCTGGTTGAAGGAAGGTCAAGTTACCTTGTCTGTGACACTCATCATATGTTTCCTCATACCTTGTGTCAAAGGCTACTTTTATGCAGATGCAGACGTCTTTTGTTGCTACAGTAAAGAATAGTAGAACAAAATTCCAGATGTGAAATTAGTTAGAAAACACTAAAAGTATAAAAACTTATAATAATAGCTATTTCAAATGGTTATAGCGAGGATTAGATGAGATCACATAAGTTACATAAGTTACTGAGCACAGAGCTTAGTACATGGTAAGCACTCAGCAAACATAAGCCATTGTTATTTTTACCAAAGTATAAAATAGCATTTTGAAATTTCACAGAGACTGCAGCTAAGCTAAAAATACGAAACTGTGTTTATAAACATGTACTAATAACAAGTGTCTGCTGTCTTTTAATATCATGTCATCATAAAACATCCATCTTGGTAGGGATTCCTACATGTAGGGCCTAAGGGAGGGAAAAGGATGCCTGTGAATTATTGAGGAAGTTCTCTTCAGGAAAAACCTGTAAAGGTGATGAGGAAAGTAAGAGAGGGGAGGAGAAAAAGCAGAGCAAGGATGTGGTCTCAGATAAAGTCTAGGCTTGCGTTGAACTGCAGGGAGGCTCTGGAACTTAAACCACACCGCAGGGTTGTCGCCCTTCAAGGCAAGGAGGCTGGTCTGGAATTTACACATTCATCAGTAATTTGCTGTGGGCTGCACCTCCTTTCCTCTCACATGAAACCCGATAGGGCATAATCAATAGGACAAGGAGGCCCCCTTTAGCTGAGGGCAATTCTCCAGAAAGGAAAGCCTGTAGCAGCTACCAGTTACAGTAGCTGAGGCATGGGTACAAACACGTGTGGTCGATTGTTTGCAAAAATTTGGCCAATTTTTCTCCTTTCTGTGTCCATGTCCCTTCCAATGTGACTTTGTAGCCCCATAACTTTTGTATCTGGATTGGCTTTATGATTTATTTTAAAATAAATACCTTTTTATATAGTTGATTTACAATATTATATTAGTTTCAGATGTACAATATAGTGATTCAAAATTTTTACAGATTATATTCCATTTAAAGTTATTATAGGGCTTCCCTGGTGGCGCAGCGGTTGGGGGTCCGCCTGCCGATGCGGGGGACACGGGTTCGTGCCCCGGTCCGGGAGGATCCCACATGCCGCGGAACGGCTGGGCCCGTGGGCCATGGCCGCTGGGCCTGTGCGTCCGGAGCCTGTGCTCCGCAGCCGGAGAGGCCACAGCAGTGAGAGGCCCGCGTACCGCAAAAAAAAAAATTAAAGTTATTATAAAATATGGGCTATATTCCCTGTGCAGTACAATCTACCCTTGTAGTTTATGTATTTTATACATAATAGTTTGTACCTCTTAATCCCCTACCTCTATCTTCCCCCTCCTCCCCCCCTCCTCCCCACTGGTAACCACTAGTTTGTTCTCTATTTCTGTGAGTCTGTTTCAGTTTTGTTATATTTATCCATGTTTTATTTTTTAGATTTCATGCATAAGTGATAACATACAGTATTTGTCTTTCTCTGATTTATTTTATTAAGACCCTCTAGGTCTATCCATGCTGTTGCAAATGGCAAAATTTCATTCTTTTTTATGGCTGAGTAGTATTCCATTGTACATATGTACCACATCTTCTTTATCCATTCATCTGTTGATGGACACTTAGGTTGCTTCTATATCTTGGCTATTGTAAATAATGCTGCTGTGAACATTGGGGTGCATGTATCTTTTTGAATTCTTGTTTTTATTTTCTTTGGTGGTATATCCAGGAGTGGAATTGCCAGGTAGCTCTATTTTTAGTTTTTTGAGGAAACTCCAAACTGTTTTCTATAGTGGCTGTACCAATTTACATTCCTACCAACAGTGTACCAGGGTTCATTTTTCTCTTTATGACTTATCATGACTAACAAAGTATAGTCAAAGTGACATTATGCCAATTCTAATTGTAGGGCTCAAGAGACCTGGTGAGCTTTCACTTGCTTTCTTGGAACTGTGATGCCACCACACAAACAAGCCTGGGTCCGCCTATTGGATGATGAAAGACATTGCTCCAGCCAACAGCCAGCCAGCCAACCACGAGACACGTGAGTAGCCAGCTCCCAATCAACACTCAGGCTGAACAAAGACACTTGACTCAGCCCAGCTGAGATCAACTGAGCCTGGGCAGATCAGCAGAGCTACCCAGCCGACTGGTAGACTTGGGAGCAGTAATAAATGGTGGTTGTTTTAAGTCAATGAGCTTGGGGGGAGGGTCTTTTTAAAACAATAGTAGGGCTTCCCTGGTGGCGCAGTGGTTGAGAGTCCACCTGCCGATGCAGGGGACACGGGTTCGTGCCCCAGTCCAGGAAGATCCCACGTGCCGCGGAGCGGCTGGGCCCGTGAGCCATGGCCGCTGAGCCTGCGCGTCTGGAGCCTGTGCTCCACAACGGGAGAGGCCACAACAGTGAGAGGCCCGCGTACAGGGGAAAAAAAAAAAAAAAAAAAAAATAGTAGATAACTGATACGGCCGATAAAGGGAAACTGAGCAGAATTATGGAGTTAATGCAGGGGATCAAGCAACTTAAAGCAGTAATTTCCATAATTATGCTTGAAATTGTTTTTCTCAGGGGAGATTTTTAAAGGAGTAATTGGCTCTATGACTTAAAAATAATATAAAAACCTAATCTGTCATAATCAAGCACGTTTTTCTTAGTAAATATTGGGTCCAACCCCTACAGTCTAGTTTAATTCCTGTCTAGCCTCAAGGATACATACCTAGACTTAAAAATCAGTTTTGTCTAAGGATACTGATCTTACCTCGGTCATTAAAGAAATCCACATGAGGTGTACTCAAGAGAAGGAATTTCAGGGTTTGAGGACTGGGCTCCTGTCTAAATCAACCTCCTCATGTGGTAAATGAGGGTAATACTACGTATCCACTGAGAAAATTTGTCAGGAGGTTCAAATGAAATATCAACACGAAAGGCTAGGTAAAGTTAAAAGTGTTCTACAAACATAACTGAATTCAAAGTGGCCTAATCTGTATAACCTCCTTGAAAACTCCGGGGTGAAAAGATAAACAACCAGGAGTCCTTACTGTATAAAGTTCTTGAAACTTCCTGAGATAAATGTAAAGTAGATTTTGAGACACATGTACAAAGTTTGAGCCTTTGTGATTATATTCCCTGCAAGGTGAGAAAAGGTGGTCTTTAAATTCTCACTCTGAGGAAGACGACATCTGAAATATGTCTCAGCAAGGAATTCTGATTGACCGTGAGCAGGGCAGAGTCTTTGGGGGCATAACAGAATACTTCTGACCTGGCCTTGAGGCATTGGTTCTAAATTCTTCAATAGAGGGAACAATAAAATGGAAAAGTACTGGTTATATATAGAAGGCCTAAACAACAAGTTGGCTTCCAGTTCAAGTTGGCTAACTGCACACAAGATTTACTCTAAAAAAAAAAATCCCATTAAAGTGACAGAAAAGTCATTAATATACATATTAAAAAATAAATCTTAGCAGAGTAGTAAATTTGAAACAGATACACCAACTGGGTTTCTGGAGGAGATATAGCAGTTCAGACCAGATTCCAAGTAAAACCTGAAAGAACTAAGAAAGTCACAATCTCATACAGAAGAAATAGAAGGTCAGACAGAATGTGTTTTCCCAACTGTGCCCCAAAATAATCCAACGAGCAGGAACAGTGGGAACCAGGGGAAAGAGCAGGACAAAGACAGTTGGTGAGGTGATTAATTAAGGATGACAAAACATTTATCAGTATCCACCCACATCCCTCTCATCATGAAGGGAGTGGTTACTTACAGCTACAGACTCTTGATTGGTCGGCAGATTCAAGTCACAATGTGGCTCTCTAAAGTGGGGTTTGAGGCATAGGAAATTCCAGAAAGGTTGAGGCTGGAGAAGCAGTCCTATGGACAGCTGGAGGGACTGGACTCCTGGTGCTCTGGCCCCACACACACTTCCCCACCTCCCCACACAAACTACTGGAGTGGGGCTCCTGTAATCAGAACCTGTTTCAGTGTTATATGAACACTGTGATTTTTCAGTGATTTTCATTTCGGGTAAGACACATATCTACAGCTGGGAACAATCAGAATGTCTAAATGTTTGAGGAAAACTAGAGAAAAGACATCAAATACAACTTAAAAAAATAATAATAACAAGTTCTAAACTCAACAAGTAGAAGAATGAACCTCTGGGGAAGTTATGGAATCACAGCAAATAAAACTACAAAACAATATAAACATAGGAAATTAAATAAAACTGTAAAATAAACATAATTAATTTCCTCAAATTGGTTGGAAGGGATATTGTGTTCAAACAAAAGAATAGATTACAGTGAAAAAGTAGCAAGGGAGATCTCAGAAGTTAAAACTATGATCAAAATATGATGGTCCAAATAGCAAAATGCACCTAGCGAAACAGTCATATAATCAGCTGGAAGATGGAGACAAGTGATTCTCCTACCATGTAATGCATAAAGAGGTGAAAAACGTGGGAGAAAACATAAGGAACATGAGGAAGAGATCTGAGAGAATAATTATCCATTTAGTAGGAATTCAAAATTGCAGAAGAAAGATAAAGAGGAAGAAATAATAATAGATAATATTAGTAGATATTATAATATATATAATTAGTAGACATTAAATATAGATAATAATAGTAGAGTGTTCTTATCAGATCTTCAAATGCAAAACTCCAAATTAAAACAAAACAAAACACTAGGCTCACCCTGGTGAAATTTCAGAACCCAAACACTAAAGAAACTATCCTAAAACACGTCCCAGAGACAAAGAGTTTATCAGTAAGGAAACAGAATCAGATTAACATTCTGAACCTAGAATTCTAGGTTTGGATCATTTTTCAATTTTAATATTCTCTTATAAGTGTTTTTAAGGCTCTGAATTTTCTCCTGCATATTGCTTTGGCCTCATTCTATAGGTCATTTTCTCCTTGTGATTTTCTCCTTGTGATTCAGCTCTAACTTGCTTATACTTTTGGCTTTTTCTTTTGATTTTACTCAGGTTTTTTTTTTTTTTTTTTTTTTGCGGTACGCGGGCCTCTCACTGTTGTGGCATCTCCTGTTGCGGAGCACAGGCTCCGGACGCGCAGGCTCAACGGCCATGGCTCACGGGCCCAGCCGCTCAGCGCCATGTGGGATCTTCCCGGACTGGGGCACGAACCCGTGTCCCCTGCATCGGCAGGTGGATTCTCAACCACTGCGCCACCAAGGAAGCCCTTTACTCAGGTTTTATTATAGAAAGAAGCTTAACAATTTTCAAGTGAATGGGTTATTTTTGCTCTTCTTTTGTTGATAATTTATTATGTACTCAAGTTAGAAAAATGTGGCTGAAATAAATTCTCCATTTTGAAATTTATTGAGCATTTGTGTATATGTGTTTGTGTGTCAACTAATACATGGCCAATTTTTATAAGTATTCCATGGAGCTTGAAAAGAATGTATATTCTCTTACTGTTAAGTACACTGTTTTCTCCACGTTTATTAAGAGATACATATTCACTGTGATATTCAGAATTCTTTTCGAGTTTTTTCAATGGTAATTTTTTTGAGTAAAGATGTAAGTGCATGCTCCCCAAATATTTACCTTTTTCTTATCTTTCAGTGAAGAATGACTCAAGAGTGAATAAAGTACAGGCTTTGGTACTAACTGAATGGTAGGTGCAAAGAAGACACAGGAGAAACAGGTTTTGGGGTAAAAATGAGTACTTCATGTTTGGACGTGTTGAAATTGAAGTACCCTTAAGTTACTCAGGTAGAGATGGGCTGTCAGACCTTCAGCTATACAGGTTGGAAGAGGTCTGGCTTTGATATATAAATTTGGGTTTCTGGATCCAAGACTGATTAATTAATTGTGCATCCAAGAATAGATTTGGTGCCAAATCTGATCAGTCCATAGTTAGATTGAAGACATGTGTTTGGAAAGACTGTGAGGCCAAGTCAACGTTGAGCAGTAATGAGTACAAGAACAAGTCAGCGATGTGCGCCATGGCATACGTGCAGGCATGCAGTCCATTCACTCACCCTGTTATAAATAGTGACTGAAGTCATGGGTGAGGATGAGTTTGCCTCCCAATAGCACGTAGCATGAAAAGAAAATAGTGATTAAGATGAATCCAATGGATCACCAATATTTAAGAAGTGGATAAAAAAGAAGGTCTGTCTTCACACAGGTTCAGCATGTTTTATCAGCCTGGGTTTTTAAGCATTTCACCCTTATCACAAGGAGCCACAGAAAGTTGCAGGAGTTGTACCTATAAATTAGTGAGACAGTTTGAAAGCTACATGTATCAATTGACTTCACTGCTTTATGCATAGCTACATCCACAAGGAGTTGAGGTGGAAGAATTGTTACCAATAGTGCTTGGGTTAATTGTCCCAATTTTTATTAATATAGAACTCCTATCCATTGCCTTATACCTTTTATCTAAGCTTCATATAGTTTAGATCCTGTACTCTGGTCCTAAATAAATTTCCAAAACAAATGCTTTCTTTGGCTATCCTCAATACAGTTCATTGATTTTTTTTCTCAATCTGATAAAGACAGAAATAGCCCACTATCCTTATTAAATTTGAATTAGGTTAAAATTTGTGTACTAATGCTGAGTTCTCAGGGATAAGATGGCCTAAATCAGAAGTGGAAGAAAACGTCCGTAAACATTCTAGAACATAAAGTCAAACTGATCCTTACAGTACTGTAGAAACTTAATATGTTGTTCATGAACGGGGAAATATTTTTATTGCATTATGCTGGAAGTCAGCAAGCATGGGTTTTAGTTTATAATGTATCAGTAACTACTATGAAACTTTTAGTTAGTTAATTGGTTGTTTGGATGATCAACTTGGACTTTCTCAGTTTTAGCACTGAAAGCAAGGTAGCCCAGGAAACCTGCAGCCAGTTTGTTGGTCAGTTTGTTGGTCACCATACTGATTGCTATCTCTGAATCTTAATTTCCTCATTTGTAAAATGGGATGACTAGAATGCATGACCTGTTATATATCAGTTAGCTTTAAAATTCTAAAGACAGATAAATTCTATATGCAAAAAAGGTAGCAACTTGCATGATAAAATTTTCCCTGCACCAACAGGCCAATGTATTCAAATATACTGCTTATGCCATATAAAACAGTTATTTAAATCCCCCAAATTCAATTCAACAAGATTATATAGATGGGTCACAACCTAACAAACAGAGCAGGATTAACATTTTTCAAAGATCTGAAACTAGAAGAAATGAGGAGATGCAGAAGCAAGGGGAAATGCTTGGCCCAGGAGAGTGCCCCATTTTGAGACCAAGAAGCTTCCACTTCACAGTTCTATCCATCCTGGCCCAGCTAACATCAGATCCCCTTTCTTTTATTTGGTGGTCACCAACAACAAAGGTCCTGAATAGAGATCAGCCTCCAATGAGAATGAAAGCAAGGCTTTGTGAAGACGTGAATACAGGATACAGTGACCTGATTAGTAGAGGGCTGGTCAAAATAGAAGGGACGTTTTCTCTAGCTGAGACCAAGAGTTTGCTTATCTCCGTGACTCTCAGTACTGAGTCACTCAGAAGGACAGCAGGTCCAAAAGTGTATGCTGTTGTTTTCTTGCCCCCCTCCCCCCTGTCCCTTCCCATGAAAAACTACCTTCAGACAGTTTCATTCTTCTGAGACACAGGTTCTCAGTGGGGACATCTGAGTTTTACTAGTGTCACCTCTCTGGGAGGCATTTTAAAGCCCAAAAGAAAACTGACCTGTTCCTTTCCAACAAAGAGTTCAGCATCTAAAAACATTTTCAATAGGAGGGAAGAAAAGAAAAGGAAAACTAAATACTGAGCATTAGAATTCTATGGTTTATGCCTCATAGCCAGTGACTGGTTGAGTCAGCTTAATTGCTGACAGTTGAGTCAGATATTCTTAGCTGAACATCCCCAGCAGCAAAACAGACTACAGTGTCTTTTCAAGGCTCTGAAAGAATGGGAGATGGATTCAGAGATGCATCTAGTTCCAGGAAGAGCTGGACATAATTTAATAATTAGCATCTGATAAATTAAAATGTTAGTGCATGGAAGACAAAAGCTAACAGCAATCTTTTGTCTACTGAGAACCATAAAGAGAGTGGATCTAAATTTATCATGTTTCTCTCCAGCTTCAACATAGCTTCCTACATCCCACACAACAAACTCCAAATTCCCTGAACTGGTAACATTCAAGATCCACCACTGTTTATTCCAGCCTGGATTTCCAATCACATCTCCCCTTTCTGAGCTCAAACCTTGCTTTCTGTTGTGTTCCAATCATCATTTCCCAAGTTCTCATTTGCCTTTCCATCTCTGTGCCTCACCTGCAATGGCTTCCACCTGGATAACCCCACCCACTTCCATCTTCCTCTTGGCATCCTATTTATCCTTCAGTCTCCATCCCTTCATAAAATCTTTCCTGAATTCTCCAGCCCACAGTGATTTCTCCTGCTTCTGAATTCCTACAGCACATGTTCAACACCCTAAACTAGGCAGTTAATAACCTAGCTTGCAGCTTTCTTTTCACATGCATGTGTCTTGCCTCCCCAACTAGATGCTCACATCCTTGAGCGCACTGACTTTTATACCTTGCATTTCCCCTCGCTATTATTAAATTAAAACAGCACAATTTACTGAGTTCTGGATTAGGTCACAAGAACATGTCCTTCCCTGGAGATTAGGAGACTTGCCCATTGGTCTGAAACAATTTAAAGGAAGAATAATTGAAGCTGGAGGGACAATAATAGACTCCAGAAAGACAATAATAGATAACAGATAGATAATAAGACTAGATTTCAGAAGGATTCTAAAATTCTAAACTTCGATACAACTGACGAGCCATTTATCCTAGGCCAAACAGAAAATAGGATGGAAAATCTGGGTTTATATGACAATAACCATTGACTGAGGGCTGGAAATATTTAGCCAAGGAATATATTGGGTTGTAGTTATTATGTCAAACACTGATTCAGAGCTACTGTTAATTTTTTAATGAATTGGCATAGTCAACTATTATTAAAGGCAAATCAGATTGAAGGCTCTACTGTAACCCAAGCCAAAGCTAGAGTAAGTTCAGTTTCCTCCTTTCACTTTTCTTATTAAATGGATCTTCTCAGGAGACTGTGTTTTTGGCAGAATACTTCAGTGTATTTATTGCAAGATTGAGGGAAAATTAGAATCTGCAAGCAGATGATGAAATGTGCTCAATGACTATTAGCAAATTTTAGTTAAGACAGGAAGACATGAGGAATGTAAAAGAGACCAAAAAGCTTATAAATGAGCCTTCTCAACATTCTGGTAGGGGTTCATTATGAGATACGTTGTTTTATGTACAGCCCCATAAAGATTCCATGTGTCTTGCTTTTCTTCCCTCTTCTTCTCCCTCTATTTTTAGTATCTCATTTTCTACAAAACATATAGAGCTGTGCGGCAAAGCAAAAGTAAATTTAATATGCAAGCTCAGCAGCTCCAAATGTAAAACAGAATTACCGGTGAGAGAGAATTTTTCCAACAGAAAGGAACTAGGTGACCAGCAAAAAGGAATCACTTTCAAGAAGGCGCACTTGGTCAAAATTTTTTAAAGATTTGATATTTATAGAGCAGTTTTAGATTTACAACAAAATAATAGGGAGGTACAGAGATGTCCCATATAACCCCTGCCCCAACACATGCATAGCCTCTCCCATTATCAACATCATTCATCAAAATGGTACATTTTCTCTTCCTAAGGATTAACCTACATTGACATATGATAATCCCCCAGAGTCCATAGTTTACTTTAGGGTTCCCTCTCAGTGTTGCATATTCTATGGGTTCGGACATATGTATAATGACATGTATCCACCATTATAATATCATATAGAGTGTCTTTTTACTGCCCTAAAAATCTTCTGTGCTCCACCTGTTCATCTCTTCCTGCACCATCCTCCCACCAGCAACCAATGATCTTTTACTGTCGCCATAGTTTTGCTCTTTCCCGAATGTCATATAGTTGGAATCACACAGTACGTAGCCCTTTCAGATTGGCTTCTTCCACTTAGTAATAAGCACTTAAGCTTCCTCCACATCTTTTCATGGCTTGCTAGATCGTTTCCTTTTAGTGCTGAATAATATGCCATTGTCTGGATGTATCAGAGTTTATTTATCCCTTCACCTACTGATAAATATATCAACAAACTGATTCTAAAGCTTATAATGGAGAGGCAAAAGACCAGAATAGCCAACACAATATTGAAACTGGAGGACTGATGCTTACCTGACTTCAAGACTTACTACAAAGCTACAGTAATCAAGACAATGTGGTATTGGTGAAAGATTAGACAAATAGATCTGTGGAATAAAATGAAGAGGCCAGAAATAGACTGCTATAAATATAATCAACTGATCTTTGACAAAGGAACAAAGGCGATAGTCTTTTCAACAAATGATGCTGGAATAAATGGAAACCACATGCAAAGAAATGAATCTAGACATAGACCTTACACCTTTCCCCAAAATTAACTCAAAGTGGATCATAGACCTAAGTGTAAAACACAAAACTATAAAATTCCTGGGAGATAACATAGGAAAAAACTTAGATGACCTTGGGTATGGTGATACATTTTTAGATATAGTGCCAATGACAATATCCATGAAAGAAATAATTGATAAGCTGGACTTCATTAAAATTAAAAAGTTCTGCTTTGCAAAAGACAATATCAGAGAATTAGAAGGTAAGGCACAGACTGGGATAAAATATTTGTAAAAGATACATCTGGTAAATGACTATTCTCCAGAATATACAAAGAACAGTTAAAGCTCAACAAGAAGAAAACAAACAACCTGATTTAAAAATGAGCCAAAGACCTTAACAGATTCCTCAGCAAAAACAATATACAGATGGCAAATAAACATATGAAAATATTCTCCACATCACATGCCGTCAGGAAAATGCAAATCAAAACAATAAGGTACAACTACGTACCTATTAGAAGAGCCAAAATCCAGAACACTGACAACTCCAAATGCTGGTGAGGATGTGCAGCAACAGGAACTCTCAGACATTGCTGGTGGGAATGCAAAAATACAGCCACTTTAGAAGGCGGTTTGATGGTTTCTTAAAAAACTAAACCTACTCTTAACATACAATTCAGCAATCACACTCCTTGGTATTTACCCAAAAGAGCTGAAAACATATGCCCACACATAACCTGAACATGGATGTTTATAGCAGCTTTAGTCATAATTGCAAAAGCTTGGAAGCAATCAGACTAACTCTAACATCACAACACATTTGCTCTCAGGAGCTTCACATTCTTCTACGCCACCAGCCTTCCTCTGACCTTGAACTTCTCCCTCTTCATGATAGAGGCAGACTTTTGTCTACTGGTTCAGTAATGGACTTTTCAACATCTGATATTCTACACCACCTTGTCCTATTACTTTGTCTACCTTTTAAATGCCCAACTCTACACTAACCCCTTTTACTTCCTGCTCTGAAAGAAGGTGTTGCAGATGGCCTGGCCAGCGAACCAAGGGGTCACCTTATAAATCATGGCTTGTAATTTCTGAATGACAGTCCTTTCCTTCATCTCCTCCAGACTTCTCACTGCAACGCATGATCTTCAAGTCCCCAGCCCAACTTACGCCTTTCTCAGTCTCTGGAGTGACTTATCCTGTACTTTACTTAGATCAAAGCCATTTGACAGGACATTCTACAAATTCCCTTCTCTCTGCCAACATATTTCTGCATTTTCATCCCTCCCTTCCCCACCTCTGTCTCAGGCAAAGTGCTAGCTATCTTTCCAAGCTGAACCCCATCTCTTGTCTCCTTAATTTACCTCCTCCCATCTCTTCACCAGCCTGGCTCCATTAATCATTCCCCTTTCTTGCACCTGTCTTTTTTTTCTTTTTCTTTTTCTTTTTTCTTTGGCCATGCAGCTCAGCTTGTGGGATCTTAGTTCCCAGACCAGTTGTTGAACCCCTGGCCCTCAGCATGAAAGCACGGAGTCCTAACCACTGGACCTCCAGGGAATTTCCTAACATTCCCCTATCTTGCACCTGTCTCTTGAGGTCTTTCTCCTTGTTCTCTGCCTACAGTTGTGTGTATGTATTTCTATTCTCATTTTTAAAAAACTAGGGACTTCCCTGGCGGTCCAGTGGTTAAGACTCTGTGCTCCCAATGCAGGGGGCCCGGGTTCGAACTTTGGTCAGGGAACCAAGATCCCGCATGCTGCATGATGTGGCCTTAAAATTTTTTTCAAGCCTGGGTGATAGGAAAATATTTTTAGCTTTATCTTCTGACTTCTTTATACCCTCTGGTCTTTCTTGCATTTAATTAGCAAAGGCATTCTGTGTTTATTTCTTCAGGGAAGAGATGCTACAATAATTTTTTTCAAATTTGAATTCTTAGCTTTTCTATTTCAAAAGTCTAATTTAATTGGGGATGAAACACAGAAATAAATAGGATGTAGCAGTACATTTGGGAGAACACTAATGAGAAAAATCCATATACTGGGAAAAAATATTCATATAAATATTTCTAACTTAGGACTATATCTATAATATGTAAAGTAATCATAAAATCAACAGTAAAAGACTGGCATACAAATCACTGGTGAAAATGTGGAGCATTAAACTTCTCATATATCATTGATGGAAGTGTAAAATAGTACAACTATTTTGAAGAATTGTTTGGAAGTTTCTTATAAAGTTAAACATAAACTTATTTTATGACTCAGAAATCCCATTCTATGTCTTTACCCAAGAGAAATGGAAAAAAAAAAAGTCCACATAGAGACCTGTATAAGAAGCATAACTATAATAACTAAAAACAGCCCAAATGTCCATCAATAACTGAATGGATAAATTCTGATATATCTATGCAATGGAATGCTACTGAGAGTTAAAATGGAACCAATTATTGTTATACTCAGTAATATGGATGAAGCTGAAAAACATAATATGAAGGGAAAAAAAAACCCAGAAACCAAAAAATACATACTATCTGATTCCATTTATGTGAAGTCCAAGAACAGACAAACCTAATCTATGGTGAGAGAATTTGGAACAGTAGTGGACTCCGGGACTGGGGAAAGGTGAGAATTGACTGGATGGGGGAAAGAAACTTTCTGGGGTAATGGAAATGTTCTTTAACTATTAGAGATGTGTATTATATAACCATATGCATTTATCAAAATTAAACTGAAAACTTAAGATCTATCAATTTTATTTCATGTAAATTATACCTCTATAAAATAAACTTTAAAAATAAAGCTAACTCAAAAGTAGAAAATAGTGAAAAAAAAAAAAATGTATGTGTGTATATGCTATATATTCCTCAAAGATTGCATCTGGGTTCTATTTGTGGTATATCTTATCATATCCAATGACTCACACCCAGCGGGTACTTTACAGATAAATGATTGATTTCAAGGTATAGTCTTTTTTTTTTTAATTCTTTTTTTAATACAGCACGCTCTTATTAGTTATCTAGTTTATACATATTAGTGTATATATGTCAATCCCAATCTTCCAATTCATCACACCACCACTGCCACCCACTCCCCATCAAGGTATAGTTTTATGAGTCAAATTATTTCAGCCTTTAAGTAGGATACATTGTATTTGCTGTTTGAAAGTACTGATATCCAAAAGAAAGAATAAGCTTTTTTACTTATTTTTTTAAACAAAGCACTTAAAGAAACCAGTAGATGTTAAGCTCCAGGATGATCTAGCCATGTCTGTCCATTCACCACTGAGTTTCTAATGCCCAGCATGCATCATTATGTGCTTGTAGGAATTCACCAGCTATGGAATAAATGAACAAGCCAGGATGGACAGAAAAAATAAGTAAAGAGCATTACTGGGAAAGAAAGAAAGGTGTAATCCCCAAAGGAGTTATACAGCCAACAAAATAACTAGTATTAGACATATAGTTATATTATATAGAATATAGTATGGATTTTGAATCATCGTCACTTTCCTAAACATGTTACAGAAGGAGAAGAGTGCTAGATAAGAGGAGAATGCCAAATGCTTTGGTTTAGCGATGCATGAATAATGTAAAGTTGATTTTAGGCATTTAGGAGTGAGACACGGATAAGATCTTTAGCGTTCTTATCAAACTTGATAATCATATTATCAAGGTACAGTGTTGATAATTTAGTCAGTTATCATCCTCATAGAAAACATGTTAGCTCGCCTCTAAATTATATTTCAGTCTCCTCTGGGGCTATCATGTTACCGAAGACAAATTTATTTTACTTTGCTTGGGATCTACCATGATCTCCAGTGCTGGAATGCACGGCCCTTCTTCTGGTACACCCTAACCTGTATCAAATTATCTCAAAAGGTATTCCAAGTTATTAAAAAAGTTTTCAGAGAAATATTCTTTTAAATTAACTCTAAAAATAAAAATCTCTTGCATTTAACCCTTTAGGAGAGGTGAAAAGGGGCATCTCTAAACCTATCAAGTTCGGAAAGTCTTGTGTGAATGTACTAGAAAGGAAGAAGAGAGAGACTGGAAATTTAAATAGCTGGGAGGGAGGATTGCAGTGATAAATAAAGACAAGAATAAAAGAAGATGGCAGGCAAAAGGAAGGCATATGAAATAGTCATGGCAATGAGATATAAACAGCGACATCCCTCCTCACACTGCTACTTAAAGTAGCCGTGCAGGAGGCAGAAAGAGAAAAGACAAATGGGACTTCATATTTGCTTTATCTTTCCCGTTCCTAATTCTGGCTTTACTACCTATCATCTCAAGGGGAAAACATTCCACTAAAGACCTTTTTTCAGTTGTTCAAATCTCCAAGACAGTTTATAGAGATCAAGCAACAGTGCTAAGCCTCTGGGTAAATGTAAATCAGGAAACAAGAAAATAGGGGAGAGCTCATTTCCCTGTCTGGGGACTTTGCGTGGGTTCTGGCTGAGTGTCCTGTTTGGAATGAAGCATTTTCTTCTGAATTTAAACTGCAACACCCCGCAAGCTCAGAGCAGCACATGGGGAACATGCCAGCAGCTCTTGAGCAGGGGCTCCCAGGACTCCTGTCTATAGGAGGCCTCTACCACGAGGGCTTACCATCCTTCCTTTTCCTTTCCCTTTTCGAAATTAAAGCTCATTTCCAAAGCTAGCTCCTGCTGCAGGGCTCAGCTGAGATGAGCAGCAGACCCAGGGCCAGCAACACAGGTGACCCCACTCTTCAGTTCAGCTCCCCACTTCTCGGTTTTCCCCCAAGGCTCTCCCTCCCTCCTCAGTCCCACACAGGATCCCACGCTATATTCAAGGAAAAAGTTCAAAGGCATTTCAATCAAATTTAGGAAGCCACTCCTTTTTTTTTCTGTAAGGGATATTTTCAGATTTTTTAGCTCCATATGTACATTTTTTTAAATATGGGTTTTCTTAAATTTTTAATCCTTTGTAATGTTTAGTTATCATCCCTCCTTCTCTCAATAACAATCTTGAAAAGTTTTCCCTCCTTAACCTCCGAAAAGCTAGGGCTTTAGACATTTCCTACAGCATTTCATAACCTATTTAATTAGGCTCTGTTGCAGCATCCACAACCCCTCAGTCTGTTTGGCATTTTTTCCATGTCCACTAATGCCAGGATTATCTCAGAGTATTTTACACACGCACTGAAATATCTGCAGGGAAGCATTTTTACCTGCAGGTGAACAGTCAGTACAAATTGAGTACATTTGTGTCTTTCATACCCTAGGGGCAAATGTCCTTGTTCAGGCTTTCTCCCTACATATTTTTTTTATTAGTTTTTAAAAATTAATTAATTTATTTAGTTTTGGCTGTGTTGGGTCTTCGTTGCTGTGCACGGGCTTTGTCTGGTTGCAGTGAGTGGGGGCTACTCTTCATTGCCGTGCGCGGGCTTCTCATTGCGGCGGCTTCTCTTGTTGTGGAGCACGGGCTCTAGGCGCGCGGGCTTCAGTAGTTGTGATTTGCGGGCTCTAGAGCGCAGGCTCAGTAGTTGTGGCACATGGGCATAGTTGCTCCGCGGCATGTGGGCTCTTCCCGGACCAGGGCTCGAACCCGTGTCCCCTGCACTGGCAGGTGGATTCTTAACCACTGCACCACCAGGGAAGTCCTCCCCCTCCATCTTTTGCTCGAAAGGAAAAGAGCAGAGAATTTTGTTCCCTGTCCAAAAATGCATGACACAGCCTCAGATTCAACAGGAGAAAGACAAAGTAAACTAATAATGAATGCTTGCTCTGTGTGAGACGTTGGTGCTGGGTGTTTCATCTACATTGCTTCCATTTAACCCTCACAATACCTATATGAGGTAAGTATACTTATTCCTATTTTACAGAGGATGGGACTGGAACATTGAGAGGTTAAGTGTTCTTTCAGGTTCCACTACACCATGTTACTTCTTCAGTTCATCAGACTATTTGTAGCAAACCCAAACAACAGCAGCCGTAAGGACTTAAATCTGATCCTGCTTTGGCTGGTGATTTCATAAAGGCTATGACAATGAGAAGTTAGCCATATTTTCCTCTTCTGAGCTGAGCGAGATCACAGGGCGGTGACACTGCCTGAAAACATGCACTGAGGCTGCAAAGGGCACAGGCATTGGTCAGACAGCTGAGTCTGGGTCCCAGTTGACTATGTGACCTTGGGGGCTGTTTGTGTATTCATTCATTCATTCTGCAAGTATTTACTGAACATCTGCTATGTGCCAGGCATTCTTCTAGATGCTGAGAATACAGCAGCGAGCAAAACAAGTCAGGCTCTTAAAGAGCCTACATAGTCAGGGAATGTACATTATGCCTTTACTTTCTTCCTGTGTGAAGTGGGAATCATAATACCTCCCCCATGCAGTTGTGTTAAAGATTAAGTCAATATATACAGTGCTTTCTACAGGTACATAGTAAGCAACCAGTAAGTGTCAGTTGTTATTTTAAAATGGAAATTCTTATCTTTGGCACAAATTGATCTAAAATTAAGATAAGTGACAACAGTGAGACTTTGGGTATACAGAGGTGGCGTGGGGGGTGGAGAACAATTGTCCCCTGAAGTGTCAGGAGTAATTTCCTGTTACATTTAGTTGAAGACTGGAGGGCTCCAGTGGGAGCTGCGTGACCATCATTCATTTGAACACTAATGGAAATGTCAGACTGCATTGAGAGTCTTGTTCCTCTGCAAATTTCAGTGTACAAAGTGGTCCTGGGGTTTATTTTTACCTAGTACAAAAACTTGAGGTCTCCTCAGAGAAAGCAAAGTGCAGGTGTTACGGTAATTATTTTAAATAACGCAGGCATAAGAGGGAGAGCTTTCCTACAATACCTTTTGAAAATTAGGTTTTTGCCCTTTTTTTTTTTCTTCCAGAAAGATGGAACTGTACCTAATCTTCTATAAGCTTCAGGAGCTAATGGGAGTGCACAGAACAATGATTTGATTGGTTAACAGTTTCCCAGCCATTCCAAGGACTTCCTAGCCAACACAGCACCAAGAGAGTATAGGAATCAAGCCAAGTCTCAGATAATCAACTTCCTAAAGTCAAGGGGGACATCAACAAGAAATGACCAATGGTTACAAAAAGCTTATTAATCTTCCCAGCATCTCAGTAATAAGATGTACCTTCCTAATGACGCAAACAGTGATCTCAATCTCTCCCTTTGATTGCAGACCCTAGAATTAAAAATCCAGACATTTTGTTCAGTTCATTTTTGAGAATATTTTGATGTTCTTGATCAAAAGAAGGAAAAAATGTCTGTTTTATTTTAAACCTATTCACTGGAATTTTAAAATGAAAGAAAAAAATTAAAGCAAATCATTTTATTTACCCTTTGTCTTAAATAAATATTGACTGATTGATCTGTCTTTGATTCAGGGTTAGAAAGTCAGACTGGTGGTTATGGTTTTTGATACCAGTTTCAATTTGGTTTAAATTCCAGCCCCAAACGTCTAAAAAGATACTGAAATGAAGTGAGATCTGAATAAGGACAATGAGGAAGGACATAAAGGAATTATTCAGGAGACATTTTTTTCCAAACAATCCTAATGATAAAAGTCCTGGTTATAACATAATAGTTTTATGACATTTCCATTTACAGGAAGCCCCTCTCTCCTTACACAAAATAATGCAACTATGACTTTCCTATCTCCTCAGGAGTCTCAAGGTAGAGCCAAGAGCTTCATATATTTTTCTGAGGTCTGTAGTCCAGACCCTCCAAAAAAGTAGAAAATATTCGGCTGGGACTTGGAGAGGCCTGCACACCTCCCTCTTAAAAGGGACTCTGAAGGCTTATTTTAACTGACTATGCATCTCTTTTTACTACATCAGTTCAGGTATTAGTGGGTTTTTTTTTACTGGAAACCAATGCTATATTTATTTTCAACCTCTGAGTTTTCTGAGTTTCAGGGGCTGTTCATTGCAGGGAGCTGGATGGGCTATCTAAGCTGATTCCCATGAGCACTAACTGCATGTCACTTGCACCTGAATCTAGTTGCTGGCTGGTTTGCTTCTTTGACAGGGGATCAAAAATTCACCGGATTGTTCTCTACGTATGTGTGTGACTGCACTACTTAGCTTTTCTGCTAATACTCCCAAGAAATATCCCAGAACTTTAACAACATGTAAAAGGAAAGGGAAGGAATTAAATATGAAATGTTATAAGGTCGGCTTAATTTAAGCCATGACTCTTCCCATAAACGGAAACTGTGAATACACAATAGAAATTAAACACAAAGAATGAGTATTTACTCAAGAAAAGTACACTCCCATATTTGCCAAGGGTGAAAAATAAAGATGTGATTTTTTTTTCCTACTGAGTGAGAAAGCCTCACAGGCTTTTCAGGGTGACCTTTGTAAGTCAATATCATGGAAGGCAGCTACCAGGCTAAGCCACAAAATAGCCTTTGAGTCTACTGTTGCAGAGTGGATTCTTCCAAAGCCACCCAGGGGAAAGGGGCTGATCCTGTGGCATGTAGAAGAGGCTCTGTGGTGGCCCAAGACCTGAGTTTGAGTTCTGACTGTGTGATCTTGGATTGTCACTTAGCCATTCCTGGGCTAAATTTGATCGTGTCTGTGAGACTGTGTGTGCCAGATGTCCCAGTAAGCCCAAATTAGAACTCGGCATCTGCTGTGCCTAGAAACTGGGAGGTCTGGTGATTCCCAAGTCTATTTCATGAGTTGATTTGCATTCAAGTAAGAAGTAGTTCGGTTATAAACTTGAACAGGAAGGTAAGTCAGGAGGGAGAAGGAAAATAAGATTATCGAGAGGAATTTATGTCTAATCTCCACCCTGAAGTCTACAGGGTGAGGAGTTAGAGGCTGATGAACTGTTTTATTCTAAACTTTATGAGGGCTGAGACCCATGCATGAACATTTGTAGAAACACCTGGGAAGTTCCAGAAATACCTGGAGAAAATTGACAAAGAGGAAGGAAATTATTGGTACGTTCAGCAGTAACGTTTGCAGAAGATCTGATCCAGGGAAGTTGGGGTAAAAATGTCAACATGACTTTGTTTCCCCAAACATAAGAGGCCATTTAATCCTCATAATAGCATAAGGAGGTAAATAGTACTATCCCTGTTAACCCCATTTCTGAGTTTCAAAGCGTGTAGGCAGATAGCTGAAGTCAATGCTGTTAATACGTGTGTAATAAGATTTGAATCAAGGTCTTACTAAAAAGTAAAATTCCCTTCCAATAGATCAGGCTACCCTTAAGCCTTAAATCCTGTTCATTTGCCTATTCACAGCCGTAAAATTCTTAAAACAGACAATTTAAAGTGATGCTCAATTGTTTTAGATACAGCAGAATTAAGAGTCAAAAAGAGGGTGAGCAGCAACTGGGTTTGAGAACAACCCAGGCATAAAAATCAGGAAGTTCACATCTTTATACTTTCTGTATAAACACCTTCCTTTTTTAGATTCACAAGAAAACAGAGTGGAAACACTGAGAGTGAGATCCCTCTCTCGCTGCTCTTCTAAAGGACAAACACTTTTTTATCGAACTCTGATTTTCTTGGGTTGCATGGAAATTGGTGAGCTTGGTTTCATCATGAATGGTCTGGCACTTCATGCTGGAGATGTAAGCCATTGTGGCTGATGCCTCAGTTTGCCTTGGAGTAACAGAGTAAGCAGCTCTCCCAACTAGTGGTTTCGATTGTTTCTAATGTGGTGACCTTAGTTTGTAAAGAAAAACCTCAACAAAGATCAGACACTCTCTAGCAGTTTCACTTTTATCTCAGGTCACGTTTGAGATATCTGGATTTCTTCAATCCTGAATAGAACCGCACAAATCTTGCCTCTCCCAGAAGAAATTTCAGTCATTTATCGTTAAAGAGCAGAGAGTTCTTTTCATGTTTCACAGATTTAGCATGCAGTTCCATGGGACCAGGATCTCCTTTCCCAGGAGATGGTCCAGCCAGCTTTACCCAGGGAAATCATTAAGCCTGTTTGACGTTAGAAAGAAGTATCTGTATATTGACTCAAAACTTAATCATCATATTTATGCATCTCTTCATATTTATGGAGAGTTGTTTACACTTCCACATCAATTTTCACAAAGTGCTTTCACATAATTTTCTCACTTGATTCTCACCAATTCTCTGTGGTTTTGGAAAGGCAGATAACACTGTCCCCATTTTATAGATAAGGAAACTTGAGTCTAAGAAAGCTGAATTGATATGATGAAAGTCTCAAGACTAACAAATGGCAAAGTTATTATGACTTCGTATTCTATTCACTGATTCGTGAATCTTCCACTGCCTATTGCTATGTAACACTGTGAACTTAGATCTCATAGATTCAGAGCATGAGGCATTTGGTAGGGCACAGTGGGTATGGCCTGTCTCTGCTCCTCAATGTCTGGGACCTTAGCTAGGAAGAATGGCTAGGGGTGACTAAGATGACTGGGGTTGGAATCATGTGGAAATGTTTACACGGCTGGTGCCTGGGCAAGTATAATTAAAATGCTCATCTGAGGTTGTAAACCAGAATACTGGCACAACATGGCTTCTCCATGTGGCTTGGACTCCTCAAACCATGGCATCTGTGTACTCAGGAGCTTCCCAACAGGGAGCATCCAGAGGGAAGGGTTTCAAGAGAATAGGCAGAAACTGAATGGCTCAGATGTCACACAGCAACCCTTCTGCTGCATTCTATTTTTTCTAAGTAAGTCACTAAGCCCACATTCAGTGGATGGGGACTCTTGGTGGAGGAGTGACAATGTCATATTCAGAAGAGCACATGGGATAGGAGATGCTAGTGTAGCCCATCTTTAAAAAATACAATCTTCCACAGTAAGCATAAATATATTTCCTACACAAATAACATGAGATGAAAGGAAAAAAATCTGAAATAAGGCTCTAAATGGTTATGAAACAAATATTGAGTTATCCTACATACTAACAATAATAGGTAAGGAAATAAAGTGAAAAAACCCATATCTCCTTTACATCAGCTCAACAAAATATAAAAGAATTTCAAAAGCAGTTAACCAAAAATTATACAGGATTCATATGAAGAAAATATTAAATATTCTGAAATATATTTAAAAGCTGAAATAAATGGAGAGAGATATTATGTTTCTTAATAATGTCATTTCTGACCAAAGGCAATATATCAATTCCTCAACAATATTATTTCTGCTACAAATGTAACTTAATCCCAAGAAAAAGTCTAACATAGAGTTATGTGAATTTGATAGTATTAAATATTAGAATAGTCAATGACCTTATTAAGTAAAGGACAAAGGAATAAAAAGCATACCAAATATTAAAATAGTATCAAGTTTCAATAATTTAAATAAAAGACTTCTGATAGTTAATTGGATAATCATATGCCTGAGACAGTCCCAGTTTATACCTCTTGGCTCAGTGTAATTATAATTTCTTTTACTCTCAAAAGTGTCCTGGTTTGGATTATGAATTATATGGCCACCCTATAAATTAATCATATGTATTTATCTCTACTTCCTCCCCAAACACTTCAGAAATGGCAGTAAATACATTTTTTAAGTACTGGTCACAAGGTCAAAGAGAAGAGATGGATGAATGACTGGATAGGTACATTTATAGGTGAATAGATAGGTAAGTGGATGGATGGATAGGTAGTTGAGTGGTTATATAGGTAATAAGTAGACTGATCATTCAACAAACAATGAACGAATAAAAAGAGGATCAATAGTTATATGTGTGTTATGGTGAGAATTAAAGCTGGGTGTGATGATCAAAATTACAGTGACTATTTTTGGAGGGAAATATCCTCTGAAGATACTAAATGTAAATTGTGATTTGAATGTCAAGGAGCAAGTCATTCAAAGAGCTGGAAGGGGTGCTTTCTATTCAGGGACAATAACCACTGCAAATGCCATAAACGAAGACTAAACTTAGCTTTTTTGAGAGACTTAAATGTTTAGGTAGCTGAAGCATTGTAACCATAAGAGATGAAATCTGAGAGGTAGGCCAGATCATTTAGAACTTTGTAAGCCAGAGTAAGAAATTTGGATTTTATCCTAAATGTAATTTGAGGAAATTAAAGAATTGTAAGAAGACAAGTAATATCTGATAGACATTTTCAAGTGGAGAAGGTGTGGAAAATGAATTGTCGAGAACCAGGAGGGAGAAGACTATTGCAGTGGTCCTGGCAAGAGGAGGCAGTGTCTTAGACAAGAATATTAGAAAGAAAGGTGGAAAGAATTGTTTGGATTAGGGAGGAAGAGTTGACAGAACTTGCAAAAGATCAATGGAGATGGCTGTATGGAAATATAAATCCTGTATATCAAAAGGGCCATAAACATAATTAAAAATTAAACAACAAATTAAGAGAAAATTCAGTTTGTTACTCTGAAAACTATAAGATGCAAATGAAAGAAATTGAAGATGACACAAACAGATGGAAAGATAGTCCATATTCTTTGACTGGAAGAATCAATATCGTCAAAATGACTATACTACCAAAGGCAATCTACAGATGCAATGCAATCCCCATCAAACTACCAATGGCATTTTTCGCAGAACTAGAACAAAAATTTTTTAAATTTGTATAAAAATATAAAAGATCCCTAGTAGAAAAAGCAATCCTGAGAAAGAAAAACAGAGCTGGAGGAATCAGGCTCCCTGACTTCAGACTACACTACAAAGCTACAGTAATCAAGACAGTATGGTACTGGCATATAAACAGACATATAGATCAATGGAAGAGGATAAAAAGCTCAGAAATAAATCCGCACACCTATGATCAACTAATCTATGACAAAGGAGGCAAGAATATACAATGGAGAAAAGACAGTCTCTTTGATAAGTGGTGCTGGGAAAGCTGGACAGCTACATGTAAAAGAATTAAATTACCACATTCTCTAACACCATACACAAAAATAAACTCAAAATGGATTAAAGACGTAAATATAAGACTGGACACTATAAAAGTCTTAGAAGAAAACATAGGAAGGGCTTCCCTGTTGGCACAGTGTTTGAGGGTCTGCCTGCCAATGCAGGGGATGTGGGTTTGTGCCCCAGTCTGGGAAGATGCCACATGCCGCGGAGCGGCTGGGCCCGGGAGCGATGGCTGCTGAGCCTGCGTATCCGGAGCCTGTGCTCCACAACGGGAGAGGCCACAACAGTGAGAGGCCCGCGTACCACAAAAAAAAAAAAAAAAAACATAGAGAGAACACTCTTTGACATAAACCACATCAATGTCTTTTTGAATCTACCTCCTAGAGTAGTGAAAATAAAAACAAAAATGAACAAAAGGGACCTAAGTAAACTTAAAAGCTTTTGCATAGCAAAGGAAACCATAAACAAAAAGACAACCCACAGAATGGGAGAAAATATTAGTCTCCAAAATATACAAACAGCTCATGCCGCTCAATATCAAAAAAAACCCAAACAACCCAATCAAAAAATGGGCAGAAAATCTAAACAGACATTTCTCCAAAGAAGACATACAGATGGCCTAAAAGCACATGAAAAGATGTTCAACATTGCTAATGATTAGAGAAATGCAAATTAAAACTACAATGAGGTATCACCTCACACCAGTCAGAATGGCCATCATCAAAAAGTCTACAAACAACAAATGCTGGAGAGGGTGTGGAGAAAAAGGAACCCTCCTACACTGTTGGTGGGAATGTAAATTGGTACAGCCACTACGGAGAACAGTATGGAGGTTCTTTTAAAGCTAAAAACAGAGCTATCATATGATCCAGCAATCCCACTCCTGGGCATATATCCAGTGAAAACCATAATTCGAAAAGATACATACATCACAATGTTTATTGCCACATTATTTACAATAGCCAGGACATGCAAGCAACCTAAATTTCCATCATCAGAAGAATGGATAAAGAAGATGTGGTACATATATACAATGGAATATTACTCAGCCATAGAAAAGAACAAAATAATGCCATTTGCAGCAACATGGATGGACCTAGAGATTGTCATACTGAGTGAAGTAAGTCAGACAGAGAAAGATAAATATCATATGATATTGCTTATATGTGGAATCTAAAAAAAAGGGTACAAATGAACTTATCTATGAAACAGAAGTAGAGTTACAGATGTAGAAAACAAGCTCATGGTTACCAGGTAGTAAGCAGGGGGTGGGATAAATTGGGAGACTGGGATTGACATATACACACTACTATATATAAAATAGATAACTAATAAGGACCTATTATATAGCACAAGGAACTCTACTGAATACCCTGTAATGGCCTATATGGGAAAAGAATCTAAAAAAGAGTGGATATATGTATATGTATAACTGATTCACTTCACTGTACACCTGAAACTAACACAGCATTGTAAATCAACTCCAATAAAAATTTTTTAAAAACCAATCAAAAAATGGGCAGATCTAAATAGACATTTCTCTAAAGAAGACATACAGAGGGCCAAAAAGCACATGAAAAAATGCTCAACATCGCTAATTGTTAGAGAAATGCAAATCAAAACTACAATGAGGTATCACGTCACAATGGTCAGAATGGCCATCATCAAAAAATCTACAAACAATAAATACTGGAGAGGGTGTGGAGAAAAGGGAACCCTCCTACACTGTTGGTGGGAATGTAAATTGGTGCAGGCGCTATGGAGAACAGTATAGAGGTTCCTTAAAAAACTAAATATAGTATTACCATACGACACAGCAATCCCACTCCTGGGCATATATCTGGAGAAAACCATAATTCAAAAAGATGCATGCATCCCAATGTCCATTGCAGCACTATTTACAATAGCTAGGACATGGAAGCAACATAAATGTCCATCGACAGAGGAATGGATAAAGAAGATGAGGTACATATATACAATGGAATATAACTCAGCCTAAAAACAAATGAAATAATGCCATTTTCAGCAACATGGATGGACCTAGAGATTGTCATACTAAGTGAAGTAAAACAGAGAAAGACAAATATCATATGGCATCACTTACCTGTGGAATCTAAAAATAAATGATAGAAATGAACTTATTTACAAAACAGAAACAGACTTACAGATATTGAAAACAAACTATGGTTACCAAAGGGGAAAAGTAGTGGGGAGGGTTGAATTAGGAGCTTGGGATTAACGTATACACACTACTATATGTAAAATAGATACTCAAGAAGGACCTACTGTATAGAACAAGGAACTCTATTCAATATTCTGTAATAACGCATATGGAAAAGAATCTGAAAAAGAATGGATATATGTATAAGTGAATCACTTTGCTGTATACCTGAAACTAACACAACATTGTAAATCAACTATGCTCCAGTATAAAATAAAAATTGTTTTTAAAAAAGAGAAAATATTTGAACATACATAACAAAGGATTAAGATAAAATATATTTATCTTAGAATAAAAAAGGCATATATAAAAAAGGATTAATAGTCAAAATATACAAACAAAGCTAAAAATCAGTAAGAAAAAGACAAGCAACCCAGTGGAAACATATGCAATATTAAAAAAGATAACTTATAGAAAAACTACAAAGGGAAATAACATGTGCAAAAATATTCAACCCCACCAAAAAACAAAGACACATAAAATATCACTTTAGTCTGATTGGAAAAATTAATATATAAAATGGGAAATATAATAAAAGAGAAAAATATACCAGTTCAAATGTTATGTATTGATTGAGATGATGAGGAAATAAATACTCTCATACTCTACTAGTGAGAATACGAATGAATATAGAAATTTAGAGGGTCCTATGTTCTCCATTGATCAAGTTTTTCAACTGACTATGGAATTTTCCAGGTATTTCTTCTAGAGGTACACTTTCAAGTGTGTACATGAAGGCACATAAAAAAAAAAATTCATTGCGGGAATATCTGTAACAAAAAAAAAGGAAACCATCTCTTTGTTCATTTTTAGTGACACTCACATCATGAAATATAATGGAAGTACTCTGAAGGTATTTACAAGAGTGACATCAACACGTGTATTTACTTGGAAACATCTCTATGCTGCGTTAGGAGGAAAAAAATGAAGTCATGGAACAATATGAGTCTGGTTTTATTTATATGAAGAAAACTAAAACTACATGTGAATGTACGTAAATACATAGAATACTCTCTGGTAAGCTATAAGTTAATGTTTAACAGTGGTTCAACAGCAGGGTAGGGAATTAGTCTCGATTAGGGGAAAGCTGATGAGTGAAAGAGCACTTTTCCTTTTTACTCCCTACATTTCTACATTTTTTGAATGTTTAGTAGCCTATATTATGCGTTACTTGAGTAATTCTCTTCAAATATTTTTAAAGATTTGTTCACTTTTTGAAGTCTAAATATGTTGGGTAGTGAAACAATCTTGGCGATCATCAGTGTCTTGGAAAGGATTATGTCAACACTCATAGAAGGGGCTTTAATGCTAAACAGTTGTGACACTTTGGGAGGAATTTAAATTTAATAAATCTTTACTGCACAGTAAGTACTGTACACATCAGTACAGTCTAACATGGAGCCTGGTCAAATGGCATTAAAGAAGTCCAAAAGAAGTGCTCCAAGAGGAGCCCAAGAACTTGGTGGAATGGAAGGAGCAAGGTAGTGATCTGTAATCCCTATAAAGTGAAGCAGCTTTGAAAACCCTTTTTCTTGAACAGAACACTTTTGTATCTTTAAAATGAAGTCTTATGGGGGGTTTCCCTGGTGGAGCAGTGGTTGAGAGTCCGCCTGCCGATGCAGGGGACTGGGTTCGTGCCCCGGTCCGGGAAGATCCCACATGCCACGGAGCGGCTGGGCCCGTGAGCCATGGCCGCTGAGCCTGCGCGTCCGGAGCCTGTGCTCCGCAACGGGAGAGGCCACAACAGTGAGAGGCCCGCATACCGCAAAAAAAAAAAAAAAAAATCTATTTGGAGAGCTAAGACTACCCCTCATATGTGAAACAATTTCAGGAAAATACGAGGCAGCACGGTATTAGCTATTCAACTGCATGGTATATTCTAGAATTTGGGGAGCTTTGAGTTATTTTTCCAGGAATGATGATAAATTTATACCCCTCTCGTTTCACCCTCTCCAGAGCTGGCTGAGCTAGGGTTGCATCGTAAAATCAAGGCATCATGATGTGTATCCAGCACCAATGAGCACAATACCCTTACACACAGGCACGCTAAAATGATCCCATAAATCCACCAATCGACCTAAATGTCTCCCTTAATAGGTAGGGCTTTTCTGCATACTAGACAACCTGCCTCCTAGTTGTCCCTACTTGTGACTTACCACTGTAATTGTAATTTACATTATTTTCCAAGTAATCAATTCACAGAACAGCCAAACGAGAGCCAAGTTATCTTGGAAAGGAGCCCCAAAATCTCCCCCACGTAGCAAGCTTACAAAAAGATCATCCTTTGTGGAATGCAAACAAAATGGCCTCCACCATTTATTAATGTTCACAAGAGTTATTATTATAAATCCAGACATTTTTATACTCTGTTGAATCTACTTATGCCACTTGAACAGGGTATCTGCCCACAAGTTACTCAGAAGTAACCTGAGGTACAGCACTATCTTCCAGGGCCTATCAAATATAACAGGGAGCACTTTGTCTTCTGAGCTACAAGGTTAGGCAAGATTTACTCAGAATTCAGCCATGATAACCAATGACTGGTGCTTAGGCTAAGCCAGGATGCACATTTTTCTGAGTTATCACATTATCCAGTTTTAAAGAGAATGAAATATTGGCATATCCCCAATCCAAACCATTCTTCCAACTGCTATTTGTATAAAAGGACATTTTAAATAATAATGAAAAGGAATTCACCACGGTATCAAACATAATTTCAATTTTAATGTTATCATCTAATTTAAGGACCAAGTGTAATTTCACAGAAGGAACAGTAGATTTAGAAAGCTGGCTTTTTTCTTCAAAAAAGCAGACAGGAACTACATCTATTCATATTCATATATAAATATAGAAGACTTAGCTATGGGACTTTGTGAAATTAGTATAATATCCACTTTTGTCTGAAGACAAATTTTGACTTTTCTGTCAAGGTTTAAATGTTCGAACACTGTTGTCCATTGTGTTAGAATGCCCACCACAGACTAAATTTATGTTTCCTTTTCTTCTCTAGTGAAAGAAGTTTATAGTGGTCAAACATCCTAGTTTCCCTTGTTTATGACCAGAGTCTTGGTGTAATTAATAGTGACCTTTCAAAAATGTCCCAGTTTAGGAAACGAGTTAAACTATATAGTAATCTAGAAAAATGCCATAAAATCGCCTTTATATCACTGGAGATTGTGCCTTGCAGACAATGATCCTCTCCCCAACTAAAAGAGGAGTAGCTGTGAATGCCTTGAGATCACTCTGAAACCTTTAGGATAAAACACCTTTGAGTTTCCAAGGTATCCTCTGTCAGAACAGAGGTTGAGCAAATTTTCTTAGAATGAGGGAAATCAAACTCTTTGAGCCCAACTGAGAGAGAGGAGAGATAGTTTTGGGTCTATAAATGGACCAGACCAGACCAACTCGGCAAACCTGAGGCCTACTGATGTCCTGAGAGGTGCCTGTGTGTGAGCCAGGTTTAGTGTTAAAAGGGTGATACTGGACTCCCTCCAAGGACACCTGTGACCTAGAACCACAGAGTCATCACAGGTGTGACAAACACCACCTCTCTTGGGAGCCAACTCCAATAGTGATATCATGTGACAGCCAGAGGAAATGGGAGCCGATCAGACTCATTTCCTCTCCTTGCTTGGATAGGAGAGCCAGGCTCTTACCTCTCCCTGATCCCCAGTGTTCCTGGAGACCCAAAAGAGACATATAAAGCAGATGGGAGGACAAGAGATTGTTCAAAGGGAAAGAAAGAAAGGTGGCTTTAATTTAACACCAAGTTTGCAGGGGAACTCACCCAAGACAGACAAAAGGAATAAGGCCAAAAGGACAACAAGCAATTTTAGCTAACATTGAGAATGTCTTGAAGGTCCACAGAATGTTTGTACCTGGAGTTGTTCAAGACCCAGAGCGCCTTGCAGTCAAATGAGCTCATGATCTACTTGGGTCCCAAAGTCGGGCAAAGACTAGGATCTTCCAGTTCTAAACAGCTCACTATATGTCAACTCTGGGCTTGATAACAAGAACACAGCATGTTCTTCTCTTTGTCCAGAAAGAAACCCAAGCTGATGAAAAACTATTGAAGCTTTGCATTTTCAGGACATGGTTAATAGAGGTTAGAACTGTTTTCGGCACTGTCTGAAACTGAGAAGCTTTCTACACAGAGGTATTATCAGAATGGCTTCCAGAAAAACTAAGACTCTGAAAGCTGAAAGCCAAAACTAACAGTGCCATTGAGAAGAAGTACCTCTCTTTTTCACCAGTTTTCATTCCAACGAGACCTCTTTAGAGACACCATTAAAGTCAATGAAGCTGAGTACTGAGAATGGATAAAAACCAAGAGCACTGGAAAATCTATGGAAAAGACACCTGTAAAGAAGATTGATAAGGACCAAGAAAGAAATGCAAGATAAAATTACATAGAAGGACAAGGAACATGCGAAGAACCTAAAAGGTACCCCAAACATGGCACACGCTTTGAAAAGACTACTGATATTAAACTATGATTTAAGGGGAATACTACTCAAAACAAAAGGATGGCCAAGAAATGGAAATGTGTTTACACTAGAAGAAAATAACGAGTGAGACTCTAAGAATAAGACCCTAAATGTAGAGCTAATTTTCCTTTAAAGTACAAAGCCAGTGTTTATATAGCCCGATGTTTACATTTATAGATGTATGAAGTGTGAGGTAGCACATCTGATCACCCATATAAGCAGTCAGAGATCTGGTCAGTACATATAATGAATTCTCTGATCCCTAATTCAACAGCTCCACAAGATGGCACGTGGGAATTTTCCACTGCTTATAGACGGGGCCAGCCCTTTATTTCCATGAGAAGTAAATTCATTTCTTTACAAAGAGCTTGAGGCTTCAAAGGGAAAACTACAGACTGAATCTCATCTCTCATCTCAATGAAAGTTGAAAAGGGTTAGTTGCTGCCAATTATGAAACACTTCTATTGTTGGCTATTTGGTGGTTAGGTGTCATTTTTAAAAACTGGTTTCACTGATAATTATGGAGCCTAAGGTTTGTGTTCTAACTTCTCTGAGATTTGGTCAGCAGTTTCCCAGATTTGAAACAGAAGTAGGTTCTTTGCAAAGCCATATTCTCAAGTCCTTATTCACTGTATCAAGTTCTTATTTGGGAGATCAAAAACTCAGTGAGGACATCATGATTGATCTAGTGAGTGAAATGGATCCCTTTAAGAATTGTTTTGAGTAACATTTAATATAGAATGAATCATTTCATTAATAGCCAGGCAAAAGAGCTTGTAGAATTTCACTCTACTCATCACCAACCCCCAAGCCTATGAACTGATTGGGTTGTTAAATACAGTTGTGAAATGTATTTGCCAGAACTAAACAAAATTCAGCCCATAAGACATGCTAAGCATCTGGTCAGGTATGAAAAAGTAACCCTTGTTCCATAGAACAGAAGACGAAAAGAATAATTGTGAACTAATCCAAGTAAACAGGACGTACTGACATAATATATTTAAAATCAAACACAAGGATCTGGCAATCTGAATCAGGAAAGAAAACAAGGAAAACTTCCATCAGCCAGTACTCAAGAAGAGCTCCAGCCCTGATGGATGCATGCCAAAGAAAGCTGGGGGGGCCTCACTGGTGCACAAATCTTCATTTCTATCTCTCACCTTTTTAAGGCTTCACTCTGTGACATGGGCAAGACGTTCATTCACCATATATGTATTAATGCACACACTGTACCAGGTCCCTAGCACACTGTATTCAATGCCTTTTTTGCCTTTATATAAACTGAAGAGCAATAAATACCTTGATTTAGCAAAATGGGTAGAAAGAATGCTTAATGAGACAAAATGACCCAGTTCTAACTTATGTTTGATTACTTACTAAATACATGACTACAACAAGCTAGATTCCTGATTTTCTCATTTGTAAAAAATGGCTTTTAAACAACTGCTCCATGTGTGGCCAAATATAAGCACTTATAAAATTATAAAATGCTAAATATTAGGCAAGTTGCTATTTCCTTCATCCAGAGAGGAGTTTGGGGCTCTTAAATCCCAGAATAACAGATGTCAGAGAAAGTTTGTTATAGAAAGAGATGGTTGGTAAATCCATCCTCCCCTCTGCTCTACTGCCCAAAACAGGGACACTCGTAATACCTCCCCTGTCCCTGACAGTGATGGGCTCACAGTGCAAGCCAGGCCTGTTGTATCACATAAGATTCTGAGTCTGGAGCTGTGGTAGCCAGATCCCTATATGCGGGGAAAGCTGATCTGGGAGAATGAAGCCAACACTCTGCTTCTCTAGCAGAGATGAGAGACAGAGAATTCTGATGGAATGTGAAATAGTTCTGAAGACTTCTGAAGGCTTGTTTCTCATGTCTTCCTTCAGTATGAATACATACCATTTTTGTGTAAGCTAATTTGGATTGGTTTCTATCAACAATGCAATGGCAGAGACACTCACTCACATTTTCTTCACTCCTGTATCAATGCTAGCTATACAAACGCTTGGGGCTGGGAAAGTGGCCAGAACTCTATCCTAAAGGAGATTCAAAGCCACAGTCTCTGGCTTTGGTGGAGAAAGGATGAATGCTTATTTGTTCACTGGGTAGTGGTGGCAAGAGGGGAACGAGCCAGGGGTCCTCTGCCCTAGGTCTGAGCTCAGGCCCCCAAAGCTATGCCACCCTGACCTTTAAGCCACAGTTAAGGTATTAGAGGCATAAACAGGATATTAATCCTGGCACTGCAACCTACTAAATTTTTTACTTCGGGCTATTCAAACAGCCTTTCCAGGGCTGGTTTTCATTTATAAAATAAGGGTCTCACATTGCAAAGTGCTGTAATTATTGAAGGTCCACGAAAATTTACTTTATACTTAACAAAAATAAAAGTAACTATGAGAAATGACATGTGAAGGGTGGATGGGGGGAGATTTAGATGCAAATAACTGATTGAGACAATGTTTGTTTTCAGTAATAATATTTATGATAACAATAACTAAAACATGCAGCATTACTATATGACAAGCACTGTTCTAAAGGCATTACGCACATTAAATCATTTAATCCTCACATCAACTCTATGAGATAGATACTCTTCTTATCCGCATTTTGCAGCTGAAAAAGCCAAGGCACAAAGAAGTCAAGTAACTTGGCCAAAGCTACACAATTAGCAAGTCCGAAACAGGAACCTAACTCATGCAATTAGCGTTCAAAATCCAAGCTCTTACCAACTATGCTACACATCTGTTGTTCAGTGCACCTACTTCTCTACCTGGCACCAAGTAGAATTCAGTAAGTGCTTATTAAATGTTAGCAGATGAATAAAGTGACCTTTGTGAAGGCCCTGATAACAACCAAGTGATACATTTTTTCAAAGTCATGGAGGCGGTCTTGGGGGTACCTATCCAGGGGACAAGACAACATTTCTTGGGGACATTTTGCAGTCATACTCCTAAAAGCACACTCCTTTCCATCATGCTTTGCCTAGAATTCCTGGAGCATTATGTGCAAGGGCCAAGTAAGTTTTGTTAAAAGTAGGACAGGGCTTCCCTGGTGGTGCAGTGGTTGAGAGTCCGTCTGCCGATGCAGGGGACACAGGTTCGTGCCCCGATCTGGGAAGATCCCACATGCCGCGGAGCGGCTAGGCCCGTGAGCCACGGCCGCTGAGCCTGCGCGTCCGGAGCCTGTGCTCCGCAACGGAAGAGTGAGAGGCCCGCGTACACCCCGGCAAAAAAAAAAAAAAAAAAAAAAGTAGGACAATCTTTGCATAATTGCCTTAGAAACTGAATTCTACTCAGCAGACCGACTTTTGACAAGTAGTCCTATTCCTCATGCCAATGGGTAAAAATCATAGGAAATAAACTGCTGCAGACAAAGAAGAGCAGAGAAGAAGATAGTCACCCAAAATCTTCATTTGTTTTCTTTCCCATTTGTTAAATGAAGACACTATTTCCTCTCTCATCAGATACCTACCTAAAAACAGACCTTTAAATCATGGCTTTCTTAGCACCCAGAGAGTTGGCCGGAATGACATCTGTAACTAGAGTCTATAATTTGAACAATGTGTTTATAATAAGATTTATTAAAGAATGTGTATTAAGTAAATTGGAATTTAGATCAAAGTAAAATTTTGATGAATAACCTCACTATCTCTTTTGCCAAGAATCAGATTTTCCTCTATTAATATTTACTGTAAAGATTATGTTGCTAGAATCAACCTCAGTAGTTTAATATAACCACTCCCTCATTGAAATGTTGAAATCAAGTTTATTACTCCTGCCAGCAGAGCTTATCTAAGAAATGGAAAAGACCATTGTAATTATTATCTACTATGTGGTTTTACAAAACAGCCAGAGTCTAGCAGCTTGCGCTTTTATTGTCTAATGGCTTCAGGGATCTAAGGAATAAAATGGCTTAAAGGTTAATTCAAACTCAAATCATGACAACTGCTAAGGTTTGGAAAATTTGGATTATAAGGACTACCGATAGCTCTCATGTCTCAGAACAATAGCTATGGAAAAAACTATTAGATCACTGCGTCTACCGATCCCCCTGCCGGTTCTAAAATAGCAATTAGAGCCTCCCTTGCTCTGTGTTGCTTTGCTGGTGCAGAGGGACAGCTTTAACTCCTTGTGGTGTAGCCAGGTCAGCTGTGGATCTCAAACAGGACATTCTGGGACTCTTATTTTGCTGATCCTTCCCCCGTGTGGAAACATAGCCACAGAAGCAACCTCACCAAGCACTGAGAAGACAGGAACACTCTACACAGAGGACAGTTTGCAGAGCTCAGCCCGCAGAAAAGCCCTGTCTCCGTGAGCCCACATGTCTCTCTCTCCCATCGCACCAGGACACAGGTGCATGTCCTCACTTGTCAAACAACTTTTAAATTATTGCATAAGTTGTGAGACTGTTATGGATGTAACACTCTCTAGACGGAAATACAGCTTTTTTTAGAGGCTGGACTGGAGGTTTGAGGAAGCCCCTTATTGTGAAGATAATCCTTATGTCAAAAAGAGGTTGTGCAAGCCAGAAAATGGGGGTGTGGAGTGATTAAAAGGATTTCCCCTCACTCCTGCCCAGAGAACCAACTAATAGAAGCTGAATTGAAAAGGTGACTCCTTTCCGCCCCTTCTGACAGTTTGCACAGATAGGACTGATCCAGAGATGCTAGACTGGAATCAATTTCTGCTCTTGGGCCCCAAACTAGTTGGCTTTGGAAGCATTCCATTCCAAATACTATGGCAGAAACCTATGGAGGATCTTTGGATTTTACTTCGAACTTGTAGATAGCTTTCGTTTTTTTAAAAATTATTCAAGTATTTCTATAGTCCAGAATAGACTATAAACTCCTTGGGGCTTAGGCCACTCTTTCCCCTATGGAGCGACACACTTTATGGAACCATGCCCATAGCTAGTACTGTAGCCAGCCTCTCAGGTGGCCCCCAGGGATCCCCGCCTGCTGGTATTCATACACTGGAACTGTTCTCTCGCACACTTCTCAAGTTGGTTTGTGTGAACAACAGAATATGGCAGGAGTAATAGAATGTCACTTCTGAGATTAGGTTATAGAAGTTTGTCTCATTTCTTTTCCCCTCTCTCTCTGTCTCATCACTCATCCTGGGAGAAAACGGTATCCTGTGTTTGAGCAGCCTTAAAGAGACGTTCCCATGACCTTGTGGTCAATCTACCAACAGCCAGTGAGGACCTGAGGTCCACCAGCCACCACGTGAGTGGGCTTGGAAGCAGACTCACTAACCCAGTTGGGCCTTGACATGACTGTAGTATCAGCCAACGGCTTGGCAGCATCCTTATAAAAGCCTCTGAGTCAGAACCACCCATTTAAGCTGTGTCTGGATTCCAAAATAAATTGCTACATTTCACGGTAACTTTGTAACTCAGCAACAGATAACTACGACAACCATAGAGCCTATACCCCTTCTCATAATAGATGGTCTACAAAACTCTCTCAATACAGGCATGGGGGAGACAACAGGGGACATAAACAGCTGATGAAGAGTCCAATTAAGTTACAAATTTTTCTCAGTGGCCCTGATTTAAACATTTCTCTTCTGCTACCCATGGATCAAAATCATCTTCCTTGCCTCCTGGGGAAGACTACATGGCTCTTTTCTAGGCTGACAACTAATTTCAGTTGAAGCTGAGCTGTGCTCATCTAGTTTACTTTATACTGGTTCTCCTCCTGCCCAAGTTGCATGAGATGTCCTCACTGCACGTCTCTTTATTCATTCATTCAACGCATATTAATGAGCATCACCGTTCTAGGTGCTGGAGCTATAGCAGTGAACAAAACAAATAAGGTCCTGGCCTTAGACGTTTACATCAGCATATGCTCCTGACAGGCTCTATTTGCCAAACTACAGAACTGTCTTGACCTTTTCTACTAGCTTCCTGGGTTGTGAATCCCCACACTAAGCTCTTGTTTTTAAGGACCCGGCACTAGACAGCTTTTACAATGGAAGCCTAAAAGCCATACTTCTTCTATAAGAGGCAACACTTTTAACAGCTCTTAACAATTACTGGTAGTCATTTAGCCCATAATTAAGACAACAGCATAAAGCACAGTTATGGACACATTCAATGGAGATAGGAATTTGCCACACATAGCCTTCTTCCATCCCTCTAATGTGTATGTTCCATGGCGTTAAACAGTGTTCCCCGTACCACAGAGTTTTAGTAAATCATATTTTATCAACTGCTAGACATTCTGATATGACATTTCCTGCTTAACATCCAACTGGAACTGGGCCATGCACATTAGTAGGATACAACCAGTTCACATAAATAAAAACTGGATAGTAAATAGTATCTAAAATGCATAATCATATTTCCAAAACTCAGATGCTTTTTCCACCCACTTTGGCTCATCTTTATTCTAGCACAGACTCAGAGTTGGAGGAAAATTCATATCTCCTAGGTCACTGCAGCCAGAAAAATAAATATGTTGTCAAAACAATTATCACAAAACAGTATTTTCTGACTCTGCCCCCATCAGCCTCAGTTCCTCCCACAAAATATGAAAATTCTCAAGAAATGCTTCCTCGGGCTTCCCTGGTGGCGCAGTGGTTGAGAGTCCACCTGCCAATGCAGGGGGCCCCGGTTCGTGCCCTGGTCCGGGAGGATCCCATGTGCCGCGGAGCGGCTGGGCCCGTGGGTCATGGCCGCTGAGGCTATACTCCGCAACGGGAGAGGCCACAACAGTGAGAGGCCCACGTACCGCAGACAAAAAAAAAAAAAAGAAATGCTTCCTCTGTGTTGCACAAGCCAGTCTTCATGGTGGCCTCTGGCTGGTGCTCCACTTCTCCTGTACTAGATATAGGCTGACATTCACCCCCAAAAGCAGCAGCCATCACCAGTGCCCACTAAGGGTACAATTCTCCCTACTGAGCGTGCAAACTCTGAGGCAAGGCCTCCGTGTCCTGAAGCTGCTAGGGCCCCTTCTGGCAAAGTTGCTAAAACTGTTACATAGGAACCAGGGATTAATCTGGGTATTAGGGATTAATTTGAGTATTAGGGATTAATTTGAGAGGGCCGCCACAGTGTCACCCCTTTTCTCTACTAAATAGGTCACCCTTTCTTTCTGGCAATGAAACTGCTCAGGAGACTAGCTAACACAGCACATCTCTACCTCCTCTTTGCAAATTTTTCAGACACTTTCACACGTGCCTGAATGCTGGGTGAACTTGGCTTAAGGGCCCTGATTGAAGAGTGTCCTAGGAAAACTCGTTTGGCAGCCAAATTAATCTGTGTACTTCCAAAACAGCAGTTATTTGTGAAAGTCACCAGAAAGCCTGGGAAGCCAAAGTCGGAAAAATTATACAGACCAAAAATTGAATTCATTCATTCATCCCATTTGAATTTATCCACAAAAAGTTATTTCCTGTCTTCAGTGCTTTCATTTCAGTCAGTAAATTTCCAATCAGAACCAAAGAGGTTTGTCACTTTTTTCAGTAGTTTAATTTTTATTAAGCTTTTGATATACATGATGACAAGTTCAGCCCATTATAAAGAGGAAAGAGGAAAACTTTGGTTTAGAGAAACTAGACTTTTTTAGTTTCAAGGCATGAAACTAGTTGGTGTTATGTTTAGCTTGATTTTAAAACAACAAAAAACAGGCCCTTTTCTATAATTGAGAAAGAGGGTTTTTACCCAAGGAGTTAAGATTTAGACCTTAAGCTGCATTCATAGTTTTTTCTTTTATCCTGCTTATTCATTACTTTGGTGTGTTCTATTTATTTCCTTAAGGTTATATTTTATCAGAAAAATTTGTTTTTCATAAACAGTAACTTTTGAATTAGATATTCTTGAAGATAAGATGAGTTCATTAAGACAATTAGTTAAAGTGTATAACCCAGAGCTATGAAAAAGAAAATTCTGGGAATACATTCAAAATGAAGATGAACATGTACTTCAACTTGCCTAATAAAAAACAAACAAACAGAAAAATCGGAGATATAGAGTGGTACTATGACATACCACCAATGGAATAGACAGTTCTGCATTTTCCTTTCCAGTAGCTCATCAAAGGACCATCTGTAACCTGAATGCTATACTGACTTAAAATTTGGCTTCTTGAAAACTAGTCCTCCTTTTGGAGGAAAACAAACAAACAAACTAGTCCTTATAGACTTGGAACATTTTCTGAGTGATGAACACATATATTCATTATAGATAATGAAATAAATATATCCAGAAGTATCAAAAAATAGAAATAATAAATCTTGAAAAAGAATGGATAAAAAAATTGCAAAGTACTTACATCGATTATTTCTGCATGGGGAAAGGGTGATTTTTGTTTTCTTCTGTACATTTTTATCACTACATGATCTTCTATAATGAACAGAGTTTGCATTAGAGGGAAGTTTAAAAAGGAGGAGGAGGAAATGCTATGTTTGCCACTTGGCAATTCTACCTTTCCTTTGGTAGAATGCTGCAGTAACTGGCTTACTCCAAACTGGTTCACTTAAACACTACGTATTCAGGTGTTGATACTCTATGTGCCATGGGAGCATCTGGAATGGTACACACCTAGAGGCCAGGAATGACCATGCAGGCGGTTCTCTTGGTTTTGTAAACAAGTGCCACAAGCAATGGTTGGTTAGTGTCCTTTTTCATTAACGGAAGCTGATGGTCACCTTTAGAATGCACTGAGTAAGTGTGGCTTTAAGCCTGCCTCTCTTTAAGGAGAGAGGGCCACCATGCCAGGACGGGCCATGGTAAGAGGAGAGCAATATTCAAAGGCAGCAAATATCTTCTCCAGAACTTTGGACTTGATGGTGGGCTGTTTTGTAAATACAGATCCATATATTGCTTTTCAGAACACTTCCATTTTTATATTATAGTCCCTCTATGAGATATGGGTTCAGAATACAGCCACATGGTTCACTAGTCTTATTTCTCTGCCACCAAACAGAAAGGAAAAAATGGAGCCATCAAATGCTTGTGGGAAGAAAAGAAATCTTTATGTACAGGCATGCTCTATGTACGTAAGTAGCAGGATATCAGAGCAGAGAAAGTGTTATGTTATTTCAGTTGTATCCAGACATTAATGAAAGCCAATTTGCAATTAGGCAATTAACATAAGAACCAGTGGTAACAAGCAATAAGAACTACATGTTCTTATTCTAAACATTTTTGCTACAAATTGCTGTTAAAACCTTCTCCCTGCATTTTCTCTTTGTCTTTTGACTGCATGGTGATGATATAAGGTTAACTGTGAAGTATCTGCGGAATGCTGCATGTTGTTTCATGCAAGCCATTCAGTAACTATGTCAGGTAACCACACAGGAAACCCTTTTAATTACAAGATGCAACAGCTTGCACTGCCCAGCTGCAGTCTCTCTGGTTAACCTTGAACTAAAGGTTCATTCCTAAATCTACCTTTGTCCCAGGTTGTGCTCTGCCAGCTGCCAGGGCTGCACTGACCCTGGTCGGGTGGTCCTGCAGCTTAGGGTGCACAGGGATGCCCCTTCATCTCTCTGCGCTAGTACCAAGGGCTTGGCCGCTCCTTGGATCCACCAGGTTTTGGTTAGCGACACCCGGAAATTCCTATGAATCTCTATAAGGAAAGGAAAAATATAATTGTTGATGACTGACCCCCCACTGAGGAATAAACTACATAGAACTTCCTTAACATTTAACTTAAGCAAATAGAGGCATACATACATATATTCACTGTAAGTGATTTATAGCTTGGAATTACTCCCTTTTAGCATTTATTCTTATTTTTCCTCATCAGAGAATGGTGACTCATTTATTTATGTGTGGCTAAATATACCTGCTGCATTTAGCTGTGTGTAGCTAAGGATAATACAGCAGTTATGGTCTTCCTCGTGTCCCCTTTTGTTTCATCGTCTTGGTGACGTTATCTGCTGATATTTCCCTGTTTTTGTGCTGTTTCACTTCCTACCTTGGTATGTGTCAGAGTTGCTGTTTCCGTTAGCAAGGTTGACTTGCTAATTTGCAGTGGATATTCAGTATCTTTGATGGTAATTGCTCAAAATTCAATTTCCAAATACATGTAATGAATTGTATTTATAGCTCTAGCTATTGCTCTTCCTAATTTCTACGGATTAGATACTAGAACTCCTTTCCCAGGCGCTCTACAAGAGTACCTGCTTCCATGAATGACTCCGCTCTCAGGTGCTCTGGCTTTCGACAGTGTGAGAAGGACTGACTTTCAGCTGGATGCTACCGTGAGGGAGAAACCAGATTCTATTGTGCAGAAATGGATCCCCTTATTGAGTGCTTTCTCCAGCTACAGCTACTGGAGGCCTGGTGCATAACTATTTCCTGACCACATACATGTGGGCTATCACTATTACGCCTAAAAGAAACTTTAAAAATTTTTTTCCATGGGGCTTGGGGGTATGAGCAGTGACAAACTTTAAGTGGAACTTTTAGATCAACATTAGAAAAGTTTTATTTTATCTGAAAATGGCATTTGAAAAGTTTATCAGGTTAAAATATTTCACTTTGGATAGAGACAAATTCGGTTTTTCTGGACTCCCGAAGTTTCCTTTTTTTTTTTTTTTTTTTTTTGCGGTACGTGGGCCTCTCACTGTTGTGGCCTCTCCCGTTGCGGAGCACAGGTTCCGGACGCACAGGCTCAGCGGCCATGGCTCACAGGCCCAGCCGCTCCGCGGCACGTGGGATCTTCCCGGACCGGGGCATTAACCCATGTCCCCTGCATCGGCAGGCGGACTGTCAACCACTGCGCCACCAGGGAAGCCCTCAATATTTGTTTTTATAAGCACTGATTGGCAGTGATATCCTGCCTCAGGATCCTGAGTTAAAAAGACATCCCAACATGCCTGTCCTGATCCACATCAACTTAGCACCAGCTCCTCCAAATGGGGCCCTTCTCCAAACTTTCTGTCTTGATCGGTACTCTCCAGCTGCCTCCAAAACGCCAGACCTCAACCTAGAGAATGTTTCTTGACTCTTATTCATAGGCACCCACATACATTATCAGGCAGCAAAATCCTGTATTATTAGAAGCATAAAGAGAGGAAAGATATATTCAATTTTTCAAATGGCTAGTGTACATTACATATTTAGTCATAAAACCACATGGATTTCTTTGTTTTGGCTGGAATTATTTTACGTCAGTATGGTTAGTTATTATCTCAGGATTATGAAAACATTCCACTGGCTTTTGATGCCATCAGAAGAATTTCTGAAACATGAATGTAGATCAGACTTAAATTTTAAATGTTCGTTATGTGACTGACCTTGGATATGGGTACCATGACAAAGACCTGCAACTGAAAGCAGTAAAATATTTTTAAATGTCTGCTCACTCGTTCAGGCTTCGTGCTTATTCACAACTGGGACAGTGCTGGAATTTTGAGCCCTTGATGATTATGGACTGTCAGTTACAATCTGGATGTGTTACAGTGGGAAAAATAATGATCTCAGATAGAACACATTTCTCTTTGTTAAGTTTGCATCATAAACCGAATCTTTCAAATCATGGAATCACAGTTGGTAGAAGGACTGGGGATCACCAGTATAGCCAATCTGCAAAGGAGCTCTTATCCCCATCCCCCCACCTCATTCCAACTGCAATTGCCCTAGTTTACTTGGGCTTTTTTTTTTTTGCCATACCACACAGCTTGCGGGATCTTAGTTCCCGGACTAGGGATTGAACCCATGCCTTTGGCAGTGAAAGCGTGGAGTCCTAACCACTGGACCGCCAGGAAATTCCCTCCTTGGGCTATTATAAAAGCTTCTAACTAGGCTTCCATCCTTTTGCCTCTCTTGATTATATACATTACCGCTCAATTAATCCTGATCAAAAAATTTTAATACATCTCTATTAACATCCTAAGTGCCAGGGTAAGGAATTTTGTACTTAACCCCTCTGAAATATAACTGCTACCTGCATGCTAAGCCTTAACTCTCACTACTGCCTAAAAAAAAAAAAAAAAAAAGGCCTGTGTCAGTCAAGATGTACTGCTTTTAACTATTAATCACAGCAGTTAGACATAAAGTTCTGGGTTGCTGACTCCATGGGTTCAAATCCTGACTCGCTGCTTATTAGGTCTGTGACTTTAAGCAAGCTCTTTAACCTCTGTGAAACTTCATGTCCTCATTGGCAAAAATGAGATAACTTTAAAAAGCTAGGTATCAATCATCATTATTATTCAAAGTGCCCTTCAGTTTCTTGCCTCTCAAGTTTGCCAATTCTCTTTCTGTGGGTTAAACACCCTCTGTTCTTTTTCAGTCTCTCTAGAGCAATGGTTCTTCAAGTGCTATATCTGAATAAGCAGTATGGGAATCACTGGAGAACTTAGAAATACAAATTTTCACGCCCCACCCCCGACCTACTGAATCAAAAATGTTGAGTGTGGGCCCAGCAATTTGTGTTTAACAAGCCCTCCAGGTGATCCTGATGCACTTTCAACTCTAAGAATCAAGATCCATCTCAAATGCTACCACCTGTTTTTTCCTTATCTCTTCTCGGGTACCCGATCTCTTTCCCCATTCAAACCCTCAGAGCCAGAGGCCTTGGTACTATTCCTTAGCCTTCATTTTCTTTGCATTGTCTTAAACCATACATGTCTATTCACCTTTTTTCACACCCCTGTCCCGCATTTACCCTTGCCAAATTATGAACTTTGTGCAAGAAGGAACTTTGCTTACTAATCATCAAATAGGAAGCGGGGCTTAAAAACTTTTCTTTCAAATATTGGTTTGACTACATTAAATCAAATTATCTTAGTACTCAAAGTCTAAGAGATTGAATAAAGAACTAGAAATACAGGGAACACTTTCTTTTCAATATCTATTAAGAAGTTCCATGCTGGAAAATATAGCCACAACATGGATTGAATGTTTCAAGTTCTTAATTAGAAACAGAGTTTCAGGATAGAGGGGTTAAAGTTCCATCCTTACAATGATCTCTTCATTCCTTGCTTCTGTAGTGTGAGCCATTTTTTTTAAAACATAATTTTCTAAATGCATGATGATGGGTGGGGGAATATAATATCAGGGTTGAGGCAAAATGAATGTGCAAGGCTAATGTTTCTGTGCAAGTACTTTCTATTTTATCTGCCCATAAAATGTACATACAATGTTATTTATGTTTCCCATTTTCCTTAAGTAACTTTGAACTTGGAAATGAAACCAAGCTTAGCTTATTGAATTGCAAGTCCAGTAAAAACACATAATCTCTATTCTTTCTGAGCACATGGAGTTTGTCATATACAAAAGTCAAGAAAGAGTACTATTTATTAAAACATCATTCACTAATTAGTACCAATAAGCAGTTTTTTAAAGGAAGAAAGGAGGAACTAGTAGTTACCCAAGCTTTTCCAAATCATGTGTACAGTTGTATATAATATATATACATTATATATATAATGTATATATATTAATGAGATCACTATGAACAAAAATGAACAAAATCATTTTTGGATTGATTGCAGGCTTGATATCCACCGATAGCTGGGCCGTAGTTGAGCACAAGCCTAATGTTCAAGCAGTTTATAAGTTAATGTGACTTTCAAACGATGGAAAAGGAATCCATGTTATTGGTGGAAACAATTTCTTTTGATCTAGTACTTTGGCCGTACTATTTACTTTCCTTGAAGGCACCCTTACTTTCTCCACAACTTTAACAAAGTGATACACAACCTGAACTCATATGTAATCAAAAGCCAAGATATCACCCTGTGCCAACCATATCTATCAGATAATTGGGGTTTTCCCCGCTTTGGCAGTGACTCATGTGCTGCCGCTCTGTCAGATGTAAAGCACCAGCCTGTGCAACAAAATACAGGTAAATGTGATTAAAAGACTCTCCTGTCCTTTAAACTTTTTCACAACCCCTACTGTCTACTTTCTTCATTCATTATTTGAGAAAAAAACAATAGTCATGTGACTGACAGGATGCTAAAGTTGCCTGGCAGATAAAGTCCAAGCAATACAACTTCCAACAGGTACTTTCATTCTTCCCTGTTTCCCTCAGTTTAAAGATGACTTCTAGAAGGATCTAGAAAGAGATCTTGGCAAAATTCTGAGAGACACCTAAAAGGTTTTGGGAAAATTCTACTTGCTGTGGCTGGTTATGGAACAAGATGATAGCAGAGATTTCAGTGACGCACTACACATGAGTCACGGGATGAATAATCAGCACACAAAACTCTATTCACCTGCTAGTAAAAGCCAAACAAAAGAAATGATTCTAGAATCCTTACTTTCATGATAGGGAGAGTCAGTTTTCAAAAGAAAAGTGGAGGGGGGAGGAGCAGGTGTGGTCATAAAAATAAAAAGAAGAGTTTTATTTTGGAAAAGAGTACTAGAGAAGTGCAAGCTTTGTTGCAGAGAACTAAGAAGAAATACAGATTATAAAAGCCAGCAGGGATGAATCTTGGAAACATTATAATAAGTGAAACAAGCCAGCCACAAATATTGTAGGATTTCAGTACGAGGGACCTAAAACTGGCATATTCATAAAGACAGAAAGTAGATACATGTTACCAGGGCCTGGGAGGAGAGGAGAATGAAAAGTTATTGTTTAATGGGCATAGAGTTTGTTCGGGATGATGAAAAAGTTCTGAGAATGGACAGTGGTCATGGTAGCACAATATTATAAATGTACTTAAGGCCACTTAATTGTACACCTTAAATTCGTTAAAAGGGTTGACTTTGTTGTGTCTATTTTAGCACAGTAAAAAATATATATATGATGAAAACAAACAAGCAACCAAGAAGAGCAAGCAGGGAGACACGACACAGAAAGTAACTTATACAAAAATATCATGAGCCTGGAGAAAAGAAAAAAGAACTTTCAGAACTAGAAAAAAAGAAGGAATTAAGCTGGATTCTCATCTGCAAGAATTATATCACGCTTTTCAGAGAGGAAAAAGTCATAGGCGATCAAATAATAGGACAGAAAATCGGGTAAGACTGAGTAGCACCATTTCCGAGAGGGGAGGTGACCCAAAGTAGTACTGATTATACCGATATCTTGTCTATTTACAACACTTTTATTAAAGTCAATGTGTTCCTTAAACTACCATCCTTACTTGTGACAAGGAAGAACAGGAAGAAAGAGCCTGTCACTGATAAACAACTGGCTAGAGAGGAAGACAGACGCTTTATCAGAAAATCCAGGGATACTGGGTTGGAGCACAAAGGGTAAAATTATACTTAAGCCCAATAAAGAAAGGGGGAAAAATAAGAAATTAGAAAATCCGGCCCCATAAGTTTCGTCGAACACCCGAGATCCAGTGATTTGGTGATTCAGAGAAGATCTTTAGAAACATTATAAACATTCAGCATCGAGTAGTAAAAAATGATTGGTAAGCAAGCTCCAGGATTACAGAAAAGGATTCACTTTGTTAATAAATCATTTACTATAAAAGTACCTCTGGGGTGTATATTAAACAGCAGTTCTTCAAGGGTGGCCGCCAGACCAGCAGCAACAGCATCTCCAGGGGAGTTGTTGGGAAGGCCAGTTTCTGGGCTCCAGAGCAGACCGACTGCATCAGAAACAGGGGGAGCTCGGCCAACAAGCCGTGTTTTAACACGCGCTCCAGGTGATGCTGATGCTCAAGTGTGAGAGCCAGCACCTCATGGAGGAATGGGAATAGAGGCCTGCAGGTGGTTAATGAGGCTAAATTGGCCAGAGGGAGAGCCACCGGCAAGCCTCTTGCTGGAGGCCGCTGCTCTGGAAAATGGGAAAAAAAGCACTGAAGCCCCCATGGGAGGATTTTCGGAGTGAACTCACAACAGCTTGTCTGTCGCTAGTGGTAGTAAATCAGAGAGAAATCTGAGCAATGATTCTGCTTCTGCTAGTGAGACAGCACAAGGACTCTTCCTGCTTTCAGAATACCTGCAGGAACGCTCTCCTTTTCCTCTGCATGTCTCCTTATTGGGGATGTAGCTGCAATTTATTATGTAGATTTCTTCAAATATTTCAGAATGTGTAGTCATATCCCAACATTGCCAAGAAGCTTTTTAAGTGAGGCCCATCTGTTATGACTATCCAAATATTTCCTTTTTTTTTTTTAAGATGTATTTATTTATTTAGGCTGTGCCTGGGCTTGTTTTCTTTTTCACTTTAACAAAACAGCTTTATTGAGACTTAATTCGTGTACTATACAATTCACCCATTTAAAGTGTACAGTGGTTTTGTTTTTTTTTTAACATCTTTATTGGAGTATAACTGCTTTACAATGGTGTGTTAGTTTCTGCTGTGTAACAAAGTGAATCAGCTATACATATATCCCCATATTTCCTCCCTCTTGCGTCTCCCTCCCACCCTCCCTATCCCACTCCTCTAGGTCACGAAGCACCGAGATGATCTCCCTGTCCTATGCTGCGCCTGGTCTTAAGATGGCACACGGGATCTTCATTGCAGCATGCAGGGATCTTTTAGTTACGGCATGCATGTGGGATCTAGTTCCCCAACCAGGGATCGAACCTGGCTGGGCCCGCTGCATTGGGAGCGCAGAGTCTTACCTACTGGACCACCAGGGAAGTCCCTATCCAAGTATTTCTGCAACATAGTAGTTCAGTTGGTGATTTAAGGAGGCTCATTAGATGTGGGTTGTTTTTTTTTGTAATCTTTGCTCTTTTTTTCTGTCATGGAATATCTGGACACAAGGACCATATAAAGCTAATAGTAAACCCCTCTGTCCATATTAGACTAAGGTTATGAAACCTCCTTAACCTATGTATATTCCTTTTATATCATCTTCAAGTTTAATAAATATTAGCATGTTTCCTTTGTGTCAAAAGCATTCTCATTTTTCTCAAACTGTCCTGAGGGTCCAACTTAATTCCACATCCTTAAGGCTGTGACCTGTTCATCACTCTTGCTGCCTGCCTGCCCCCATCCCAGGTGTCTAGGCAGCACTCAGAAAAAAAAAGATCCAGTACTCTGTCTTGGTTCAAGGCCAGCTTCCCAAACCACCTGTGTCCCACCTGACTTTCCAACCTTCTGACCTGTGGTCTGGTCACTTCTCTAGAGCATCACAATAATGATTAGTGTGATGGTATTGGTATTACCAATATTGGTATTACTTCTTTGGTATGTAGGGGAGGAAAAAGTCTCTTCTACTCTCTCAGGGTCTCTGGCTAGGCCTAAGAATTAAACTGACAAAAGATAAATTAACAGGAGAAAAACATGCAGGTTTTATTAGAATTTTACAGGTAAATGGCGACTTTCACAAGAGAATGAAGACCTGAAGAAGTGACCAGAGCAGAAAGCTTTTATACCTTTTAGACAAAGAAATGATAAATTATAAGAAATAAGACAAAGAGGTTTGAAATAGAGGCAGCACATGGTGGGAAGTGAGGAGGAGATACCTGGAGGGGCAAAACTAGGAAGATAAGGTTATTTTAGTAAGTTTCTACAGACCCATTTCAGCACTGTTTCCAGTCTCTGGTATTAAGGATCAGAGACTTCTCTTGCTTGTACAGGAAGGCATCTTTCTCACTTTATGGCCTGTTTTTAGGTAGAAAAAGGTAGGTCAGAGAGCCCTTCCTCCATCTGCTGCTTCTCAAGTGCCTTCAGCTCAAAATAGTCAATATGCCAAAACAGCATATTTTGGGGTGGCATGTCCTGAAGCCCTTCAGGTACTAACCTCTTGCCATGATTTGCACTGGCCCTGGTCTATTTCTGGAGGTTTTTGATAACAATCGCACAGGACCTAGGAAACAGCTCATTTCTACCAGTCTTCCCAAAGAGAGCTGGACACCTGGAACCATTTTTAGAGTTTCACTATTTAAAAAAAAAAAAGGTGGTAAATGGAAGTTTTCCACAAATTTTTTTTTTTTTTTTTGGCTATCCCAGGTCTTAGTTGCGGCATGTGGGATCTTTTAGTTGGGGCATGCGGGATCTTTTAGTTGGGGCATGCGGGATCTAGTTCCCTGACCAGGGATCGAACCTGGGCCCCCTGCGCTGGGAGCGCAGAGTCTTAACCACTGGACCACGAGGGAAGTCCCTTCCATGTAGTTTAAGTGATAATTCCTCCAAAAATGAAAACACAGATATTCATTCTATGCTGGTGCCTGTTGCTGGCTAAATTCTGAATGTAACCTACCAGCTACCCATCTGTGAATCTGCGATTATGGAATTTATTCCTAATGCTGAAGGCAGTGCACAGCACTCTAATTAGAACTTTTATTAAGGAATGAAGGATTGCTGAGCCAATGAAACTTAAAAGGGAGGAAACATAATTTCTAAAACTTTGATAGAAAAGGATATTATTTTTTAATGTCATAAAAATATGCATGACTCTTAGAGTCGGCGTTTCATGAAAATAACGTAGCCTAAATAGAAAGGATTAGATATGGTGAGCCAAATGGAAATTTTAATGCACTTCTTTCTCTTTCCTATTTTATTTTAGTTTGACCTCCTTAGATCCAGTGTTTGTGGAAGAACTAGTGGTTTTATGTGCAACAGCAATATTTTTATGTCCCCATTACTGAGCACAGGAGCCAATGCACTAGGTAGCTTTATGTATCACTAAAATGCCAAAGTTCATGAGTAGTTCAGTTCAGTAATAATAATAACAATAATGATAATAATGACAATATAATGCTAGGCTAAACCATAGTAACAAAAAAACCCAAATCACAGTGGATTAACACAATCAACTCTTATTTCATGTTCACACAATGTCCAAATACAGTCCAGAAGCTCTCCTGTGAATTCTCCTTTGACAGTGACTCAGGGATCCAGGATCCATGCATAGTGTAGCTACACCATCACCAAGGTTGCTGCTGCAGAGGTACAAGGAGATGCAGGAAATACACTGGCTTTTAACTGTCTTGGCCCATAAATGCCACTTTCCTCTCACATTTTATTGGCCAGAGCTAGTCACAACCTAACTGCAAGGGAGGCTGGGAAGAAGAGCACGAGAATATTTGGTGAGTCTTTCCTACAAGTAGTGATAATTTATTGATCAATGCCATCTGTATTCCAAGTACTGTGCTGGTTAACTTACATGCATTATCTCAGATGCTCAAAACAACCTTTTAGGATATGTGCTATTAATTTCAATTTATAGATGAGTACACCAAGGCTCACAAAAATTAATTTTCATGTATTATCTCAGATACTAGCAAAAACATTTGAAGATATTATTAACTCCATTTTACGATTGAGACTCATAAACAAATCTTTCAAAAGCCAAATGGCAGAAGTGGGATTTGAACTTTAGAATAGGTTCATCTTCTTGCTTCTCCACATGGTATGTGCCAAGTATAATGCTAGGCTCTGGGAATACCAGAAACAAAAGGAAAGGTGGGGAAGGGAAAGAAAGAGGTCCACTGCTATTCCCTGAGAGCAGAACTGCCATCAGCACCATGCCTGGCGCCGCAATGGGGTGTTCACCCCTGGACCAGAGATATAAAGAACATTATTTCCAAAGGCAAAAATCCCAGCACGTGGTCAGAGTCAGGTTTTCTGTGAAGTTAATAGCATTTATGGTTCAGAATCCTCACTTTCATAGGCACCTTCCAAGGCCCTGGGAGGGACCCCAGCAATGTACTCAGAGAATATTACATTTGTATCAAATATGGAAAAGGTCTTGTAACAACAATTAGTTAAGACCAAGGTCTCTTTCTACTCCTATGGCCTGACTGTCACTTAAGTTCTCATGTTAGTGGTGACCTGCCTGTAGGCATGTTTAAGATCCAGTTAAATAGAAATTGAATAGGGTATACATTTACTTTGGCTTGAATGAGATATATTCCTATGATTCACAATTACTCCATTATAAATAAGTTATTGCCAACCATCCTGGTGTAAGGAATGGCTTCCAGGAATATCCCTAATGCCTACTATGCTGACTCACCAGACATCACAACACAAATGTGCGGAGTTAGAGGTAGTATTGTGACTTGAACGTCCTCTATGGCCCCCAGGAACAAACGTATATGGGTGAAAAAGGAAACCTGAGTCTTTGGAAAATTCCTCCAATCATCAGACTTGTAAAATTGTGAATAGAGGATGTAGTTCCCGTAAATATCTAGTCAAAGTAAAAGTTCTCTTTCTGTCATGAATATACTCAATAATGCAGCATATACAATTATAAACATACCATATTTTTTCTTTTGATGGCAATTGCATGAAATAAAATATATTTATTACATTTCTGTGTTTGGAGGAATACTACAGACAGTGCATATGTGAGTGAAACTTTTAGAGGTTTCCCAAATTTGACAACAATCAATAATTTTCATGACCAATAATGGGTTGTGGAAATAAAAGAAACATTTATAAACTATCAATAATAATAAAAAAATTTTCAACCAACCATGCTAGTGAAAAGATTAATTTATGCTATTTCATCTACAGAAAATGATATACAATTTCAAATTGTTGGTATATGAAGAGGTAATCAAAGTGCATATACCCAAAAATATTGGGGAAAGGGCAGTTTAGTTTCAGATATTTAATTTGTGATATTTATCAGCTCTTTTAAATTTATTTTTGTGTGTAATTTCTTTTTCTATGTATAAATTTACCATCATACCTACTTTGTGTTCTTTTTCTTAGAGACTTCTCCAATTATATAAGCTTTAGGCCCTTCTATAGACTGAACGTGTCTTACCCCTCCCCCACCCAATTCGTATGTTGAAACCTAATCCCCAATTTGATGGTATTAGGCAGTTGGGTCTTCGGGAGGTGATTAGGTCATGAGGGTGGAGCCCTCATGAATGGAATTAGCCCCTCATAAAGAGACCTCAGAGAGCTCCCTTGCCCCTCCCACCATGTGAGGACACAATGACAAGACAGTTATCTATGAACCAGGAAGCCAGCCCTCTGCTGACACCTTGATCTTGCAATTCCCAGCCTCCAGAACTGTGAGAAATAAATTTCTGTTGTTTATAAGCCACCTAGTCTATGGTATTCTGCTGCAGCAGCCCAAACAAACTCAGACAAGCCCCCCAAAAAACCTGGATCCACCCTCACACTGGCATACATTAGCAGGTAAAATGTCCATATTACTGACCCAGCAGACCATCAACTGTTGTAACATTTGAAAAACATGAAAAAATAAAATAATAAAGGATCTAGATGACAATAAAGTGGTTAGTCTACATGCCAGCCATTTCAAAGCAAGTAAGTTTTTGATGTTTTAAATTATTCAAGCCAGGAGATAAGTATTTAATCTGTAAAGACATGTGGATTTGAAATTCCACTGCCAAAGATAAAGAACAGTCTCTAAATTGTTACTTGTTATATCTCCATGCAGATTATATTTATCAATCATCGGTACTATTCAACTTTAAAGGACGCCTGTGGCTAAATTAGGCCAGGAAATAAAGGTCCTTGGATAAAAGTGGCCTTCATAGAACTAAGAAAGACGTCCTTCTAATCCACTCTACACAATTTAAAGTCTCTAGGGAGAATTAGAGTTTCTATCTGGCACAAAGTGAAGCCACCCTCTTGTTAGTGGATATAGGATACTTTTAATCACCAAGATACGCAAAGAAATTAGATAGCACCCAGGGAAAAAAAAAAGGGAGAACTTAATGCTGATGATTTGAAGCTTAATAAATAATGTGAATGCTTAAGGTTAATAAATATCTGATTTTTTTTTTTTACAGCATTGTTATTACCATGAACATTTTCAAAAGTTCTGCTTGGAAAGCAAAAATAGGATTTCTCATATTGAATGTTTTTAATAGCATGAAGGGGAAAATGAGACTCAAATAAGACATTGTCCTTATCACTCTTTATCGGAATATCTCAAGACACATTACAGAAATTAACTTGGTAACCCTTAAGTTCTAGATAATTCTGAAATAATACATTAGCTGTTCATTAGCTGGGCAATCTGTGGCCTAGAGAGATGAAGCGATTGTTGAAGGTTAAGTAGTAAATCAAGTGCAAAAATAAAGATGGGGAGGAGGGGACTGGAAGCTAAAATCCTGAGCACAAATTCCTGGACTAATCCATTCCAGGAAGTTTCTTCCTAAAATACATATTCTGTTTCTTCTTAAGAAGACACTAAGGCCCTGTTTTCAATAAACTAATAAAATTCCAGAGAGGATTTAATGGTCACTCTGAGAGTCATTCAAAGGATCTAATTATATTCCAATCTTTCTAAACATGTGAACCACAGGTAATTTTGAAAAATTTGATTCACAGAAAATCCACAGAACAACAAATCAATGAAGAATGTGTTTATCGTAGAAAATCCTTATTGGATGAAAATAGTCCTGTTCACACTTTGTACTTCCTCCAAATTCTATTTCACTCAAATTCTGGGAAACCAAAAGAGAAGCAAACAAAAAATATTGAAAATTAGATGGATGTAATCCTAGAATTTTTTTTTTAATCAGGAAGGGATTTTATAGATCATCCAGTTAGCCTTCAATGTTCATGTTCTACAGACCCAAAAGTTTAAATGACATGTCTGAAATAGTCATTTAGTTAGAGGCAAAGTTAGGACCAGAAAACAAGTCTCCATTCCTACTACCACAGGACCATGATACATCCCAAACCTCTACCCTACTCCCCTCCAGAAAAAGATGTAGAAAAAAAAAAAAATTTACAGTGGATGATCACATTAAAAAAATAATAGTCCTAGGTTACATGAGCAGAATTTCTAAGAGAGCTTAATTTCTTAAATTGTTTTTAATCAAAGTAAAACTCATCTTCCCAAGAGACAGGTGAGAATGCTATTTTGCTTTTAAGATTAGGGCTGGTGTTAGCACAGAGGTGAAAGAGAAAACTATGTGAAGGAGGAAACTACACAGAACTATACACTCAGCAACCCCATTAAAGCCATATGCTGGATACAGAGGAAAAGGAAATGAAAAGCTTTGAAATGCAGCTGTCCCACTCCCTGCTATTTCCACTCAATCCCAACTATTTTTCCATCAGGATCCAACACATGTGCAGTGACACATGGAAACAGGGTGAGCTCATGAACCCAGGGGAACAGAGAGTCCAGCATTCCCAGAGCAGCACCCTGGAAGCACATGGCCACTCCTAACCTCCACCCCTATAGATGGTGGTGGAAGACCTAGCGATGGAAAAACTCACTTCACAGCAGAAGAGGAAAGCCAAAAGATAATTCAGACACCTGATTGCTATTTACTAGTTATGCCAGCAGACAAAATCATTAGATCTAAAACTAATCTAGTTGGACAATATCTCTGTTTATTAAAATCAGAGCAAGGATCTCCTTTGGGACATTGGAAGATAGTGGTACCAAAAACTAGTAATCAATGAAGGCTCTACAAACATAGTGGAGTAAGTTGTTCTGTCCATGTTCCTTAGGTAGGTCTTATTTAGAAAACCTCTCAGCTGAACACAGGGCATCACAAAGCTCAATGTGTAGAATGGAAGGAAGGCTTCTATTTTTCCATCTTTTCTTCGTGTTTGTATGTTTCTGACACTGTGGTATTAACATTTTAAATTGAATCTATAAATAAGCACTATGATGAGAAGCTTCCCTTATTGGGAAGGCCAGGCTCAGTAGATGACCTTAAGTAAGACGATCAGCTGCTTTGTTTCCAGTAATCTGGTTTCGTGATATATCCTTCTCCTAGGTATTAAGGTCTGGTTTGAATTAACTGTACACTCAGCAACCCCAGAACTGCTCAGAGCTGTAAGAGTAACTGAAAGGACTTATTTTTAACTGGTGGCCCAAGAAGGCTTCCTTGTGGTTTGTGGCATACAGTTTATTTATTTAACTACTTACTCATTTGATGGGCATTCACTGACATCCCCCACACATATGCCAAGCACTGTGCTAGGTGTACATATAAAACATGACCTAGTTTCAAGCCCTGTTTCTGCCAGGTATTTACAGTGGGTCATGATATTTAACCCCTCTGAGCCTCTGTTTCCTCATAGGTTTATTGTAAGAAATGAAAGAGATAATATATGTAAAGCTTAATAAATAGTGGTTTTAAAAATACAGCCTCTGCCTTTGAGTAGCTCAGTCTGAAAGTATGACATGTACATAAACAACTAAAATGTAATTTGATATTTGCTACAACAGAAGGTGTACGTACCAAGTAATCTGAGAATACAGAGAAAGGAGTGGCCAATTCTTTCTAGAGTGGGGACGGGGGATGTCATCAATGAAGTGTCAAAGAGCAGGTGACCCTGAAGTATGAGTATAGCACGGGAGGGAGAGACATTCAGAAAAGTTAAAATTGAATTCACCAGGTCCCTGGAAAGTGAGAAACCCCTCCAGGTAGCAGCAGACGGGTTTACCCCTAAGGCTTGCGATGCTTCTGTTCTTAGAAGCTGGAACTTGCTAAGGTGTTGGCCTTTTCCAACTTCACACCACACTGCATGGCCCTGATGCCATTTCTTCTCACTCCCATAAGCACAAACTGAGGGGCCTGACTCTCCCAAGGCAGCAGTTTGGGAAAAGGCTAGGGTAGATGGATCCAATCAGTAGATGGATCATAGAGGAAGCAGGGAGGAACTACTGGATAAACCTAGAGTTAAAAAAAATAATTCAAGTACACAGTACACTCAGGGTATGTAGGACTTAGTAAGCGTTCTGTTAGTAGAAAACATTTCCAGTCCCAAAATACTGGAGTGGCTATTTCTTCTAACACGTAAGAACAGTAATGTACAGTCACAAACTAGTAATTTATCACTAATGAAGCAATGACCTAGTATGGAGACGGCAGATAGAAGGTACCATTGTCCCCTCCCCAGCCCTGGGCAGACATTATTTATCAATCTTGGCATGCTTTCTCATTGAGCCTAGACACAACCTCAGAATCTTGGCTCTTATTGTCATGCCTGAACTAGTAGCTCTGTGGAGAACATGCTAAAAACAAAAGACCATGAAAAACATGACATAGTGCCTACAGAAAGATCAGGGTTGCAGTCTCATTCATCTGATTAAGAGAGTCATGCAAACCCAAAGTTCAGCTCTAGATATTTATTGTAAATGGGGCTGAAACACTGTGTTGGATAATTGTGGATTGACTTACTCAGCATTAAGGCCAACTCCCTTCTAGCATCTAGAAGCTGCAAAGCTAAGAAATGACATCTGGTCCCTTTAAATTTACGGTTTCCGATTTTGATTCAGAAACACTCATAAAGAGAAAGGCAGGTCTGTGACAGATGCAGCATTGTCCTGTGGTTAGCAGAAGTGATGGGCGTCCTGACCCAGAGCCTTCTCCCTCCCTGGTGGAGGGAGACTGAAGCATCTCACACCAATGCCCAGGTCTGGAATGAGATTTGAAGAGTCATTACTGGAAGTTCAACCTGGAAGCTGTTTCTTCAGCTCCCTCCTCCACAATGATTTCACAAACTTCTTAATAGCCAAATATCTTTCTGCTTAAACAGGCTAGATTCTGTTGCCTACAACTGAACTCTGACTGATAAAGGCACGAAAAAACCTACCTTAAACCATATTTTCTGGAGGAAATATATTTAGCAAAAATAATTCTAACAGCATGAATGTTTTAGTTAAAGCTCATATTTCTATAGCATCAGCTAATAGCTCTGTGAAAATGAATTCAAAATCTGTATTTCTAACTCCAGCTTCTGACCCTGTCTGCATTCTCTTATCTCAGATTGCTTCCTGGACTTCCACTCTTGGATTTCCTGTCAGCACCAGGAAGTCCTATGTCAATAATTTCATTTTTCATCTTCTCTTTCATTATCCCGGCCACCTGAACTCCAAATTCCAGCATAATCTGACTTCCCCCTTTCTCCCTCACCAAACCCTGAAAATTCTTCCGCATAATCTCTCTTTTCCACCTCTTTCACTATCATCAGTCTAGTTCAGGCCTTCTTCAGCTCATGCTTGCCCTATTATATTATTCTATCTGGTTTCCCTACTGTCAGTATCCCCCCAACCCCCTTAGCCCTCAAATTTACCCTAGCCATGGCAACCCAATTAATACTACTAAAAATCATTCTCATCTTGATACTTCCCATTCAAACATTTCCAGACTTCCAATACTTTTAATATAAAATTCAGGGACTTCCCTGGTGGCACAGTGGTTAAGAATCCGCCTGCAAATGCAGGGGACACGGGTTCGAGGCCTGGTCCAGGAAGATCTCACATGCCACAGAGCAACTAAGCCTGTGCGCCACAACTACTGAAGCCTATGCACCTAGAGCCCGTGCTCCATAACAAGAGAAGCCACCGCAATGAGAAGCCTGTGCACCTCAACAAAGAGTAGCCCCTGCTCACCGCAACTAGAGAAAGCCCGCACACAGCAACAAAGACCCAATGCAACCAAAAAAAATTCAAACAACTTAAGTTGGCACTCAAGGCTTTCACAGTCTGACTGCCAACTATCTACCCAAGGTGATTTCCCACTACTTCCCTCATTGAATCAATACTCCAGCCAACTACAGCCAAACTGGCCTCTTCACTTCATCTTCTTCTTAACACACTATTTTGAAAAAACCTGCCTAGTACACACATTTTCCCTTCTTGCAGTGCCCTTACTCTCTTCTCTGCATTTCATGTAATATTGAATGGAAAATCAAAATTCCTCCTCCATTGAAAGGGAAAAGTAGCGGGGAGGTGGACACAGACTCCAAAAGGTATCTGAATGACAAACAGGAGAAAATGTACTAAATTGAGAAAATAACATTTTAGATTATTTTTATTGTTTTAGTCAACTGACTATCAGACATAAATTTTATTTAGATTCTGGAAGAGCTGCAGCCTGGTGTTAATCTTGTGGCTCTCTGGGATTGAAAATACTGTTTGAATGGGCTGAGGCCATTAGATTTTTATCCACGTTGGATGAGAAATAGTACAGCTGACTTACAGAAATGACTTTCTGGTGAAGGTAATAGTCACTAAGGCCGGACAAAACTTGGTTACCTTCAGCCTAGTGAAACATCCAGGCAGATGACTGGCTAGCTGAAACCCTCCATCACCACCATATGTTTTCTCTGTGACAATTTTAGGATCTGCAGCAGGAGTGCATTGTTCATTATACCTATCTCACCAGATGGACTTTACTTGTAGAGCAAGGAAACGCTTTTCTCTTCCTTCATCCTCTCTCCTATTCTGCAGTTTGCTTGCAGGAGCAGGTAAAAGGATCCCCTCCCAGATATGTAGCTCCTTTTTTTTTTTTTTTTTTTGCAGCACGCAGGCCTCTCACTGTTGTGGCCTCTCCCGCTGCGGAGCACAGGCTCCGGACGCACAGGCTCAGCGGCCATGGCTTACGGGCCCAGCCGCTCCGCGGCATGTGGGGTCCGCCCGGACTGGGGCACGAACCCGCGTCCCCTGCATCAGCAGGCGGACTCTCAACCACTGCGCCACCAACTTCTTAACACATCATCTCTACCCTCTTTCCTGCTGCCACTGCCCTTTTCCACTGTGGGCTATGGCATAGTACACTGAGTGAGGCATCTAATTTCACACTTGTTGATTATGATCTTAGGCTCACTTTGTTCACCTTGTTTGCTGTCTATACCCATATGACACAAGGGATGGATGTCTAAGGCTCCAAGGGTTATTTCTGGTGCCCTGCCAATTGTCACTTGTCAAAACCTGAGAAGCTCCCACAATCTTCTTTCCATGTCAACTGGTGTTTCCCTAGAGGGCTGGGTGTTTCTCTTCATCTTCTCCCCATCTCCTTCATATTTAGCTCTAAGAGCTCTAGACCAGGCAAACGCCTGCTTCTCTGTTCTAACAAGATGTGCCCCAGCCGTAGCCAAAAGTCTACCTTCCTATTATTTGTAGCTATGATTTAGAGATTTAAATCCCATCCTCAGATCCCATCTTGGTGACTAGTCCTTACCTTTTAAATTCTCATCAGTCATCTAAAGTCACAGAACTTAATTGGAAAAAGGGAATGACAATTTTCCTATGTCTAAAGTCCATCAATTTATTTTCTAGAAACTTCTTGACAAAATAAGCTTCCAAACCCATTCATTTTCCAATAAATGGGCTCAATAACTCTTTTTAGACTTTCCATACCAACTGTTGTACTGGGGAAAGACAAGCCACATCAAATCTGCAGATTTGATACAATACAAAATTTGATACATACAAGAAATCACAATGTCCATTTTTCACTCAAAAGGTTGATTTTCACCTAATAGTTAAGGCCCTCCTGGATGAATCACAATTCTTCCCAGGTTAGTATGCCATTCTTTGTCCCATATTCTTTCCTTTTTTTTTTCCTCTCGTCCAAGTCACATTCTTCTGCTCTCCTTTCTCAAGAGCCAGGTATTGGTTCACCATTATTCTCAGCAGTATGCATACTCCTTCTTTTCTAAATGGTCCAGATTGTTATACAGTTTTTGATATGAAGAGGCTCACACGTATCATCCTTACCTCTCCTTCAGGTAGATTTTTATATCTTCTTCCTCTTCTTATATTTCTCTACTTTTTATTCTCCTTACTCAGGTTTCAATTCTCTTCCATCTTACTAGAATCATATGTTGTCTGGTTTTCTCAATTCTCTCCAAAAACTTTGCATCCAATATTTTTTTCATTCGCAAATTTCCGTCACACTCTGCTCAAGCCAGATTGCATTTAGTTCCTGTATATCTGGTTCTTCCCTCTGACAAGAACATAAACACATTCTCTAGTTTACCCTGAGCTCCATTCCTAGGAGCTAAGGAGCTCTAAGAAGTTCCAGGGTTGGAATCTGAAATGGAATCCTCATTCTTTGTGACTCCTCTCCACAACTGATTTGGTTGACAAAATGTTTAATCACGTATCTCCCTACCAAAGGAGCTGATAATTGCTCTGGAAATTACCCATGTACTTCATTCAACTACTTAGCCACATTTAAAGCTCAGGAGAGGGTGTCTTGGGCCCCTTTGGAAATGCAAAGCACTCCCATCTTGAAAATAGAATGATAAAACTTGGAGTCCATCATTCAGCAGGCCTAGAGAGGTAACCCCTGTTATAAGATCTCAGGGGGTTCTGTACCTTTCTTCACAGTTATCATCAGTTAGTTCAGTGATTAATTGCTTAATATCTGAATTCTTAACATTGACACCTACTATTACCATCCAATTTGCTACTTGTTACCCAAAATATGAATCACAGGCAATGGTTTCACAATCATCACACTGAGTATTCAGCAGTTTATGGAGAGCTAACATTTCAACTTGCAGCAAAGCGAACAAGAAGGACGATGCACTTGTAGGCATGTGCTCTGAACGCAGATGGGTGACAGGCCACAGGCACTGCAGAAAGCAAATGAAGAACCTTCTGCTTGGGCTACAGAGTCACTGCTAAAGATTATAAACTCCCTTGCTCATACCAGAACTTCCTGGGCAAGAGCCACAGGAGACATCTCAGTGGGAAAGGCTGCTTGGCTTCAACTCTAATAACCTGAACAAGATGCAGGGCCATTAGTCCCAGGCTGTGCCCTCCAGGGCAAGCTTTTGGTCACCTTGCAACAGGCGTGCTTTCCTCTAGTGGTCCAGAACAACCTCACACTCATTCCACCCTCCGTGATCCTCCATCCTCCAGGAAGAATCTAGTTTCTTTTCTCCTGCACCAAACTATAACATATTAAACACTTTTTCTCCTGACCATTTAGCAACTTTTTGCTCTTAGGTCATGGAAATTGGAATTAGAACAAGTAATGAAATGCCCTAGGACAAAAGAGAACTGAGTTCTAATCTTAATTTTGCCTTGAGCAAGTCACAGTTCTGGACCTGTTTCTTCAGCTGTTAAGTCAGGAGGCCATATGCTTCAAGGTTCAGTTTGGTTTTATTTTTACTTAGGGTAGACCCTCTAGGACTGAGTCTTTCAAGCTGGGGGTCAGAATTTACTAGTGGGTCATAAAATTCATTTTTGTGATAGAATGGAATATATCAGAGTACATTGAACAGAATAAGAGTATTGTTTATGCAACTTTTGTTGTGTCTTCGTGTGCATCTATGAGTTGGATGTCGAACATATTTCTTCTTGTGGATAAGAGTGAAAAAATTTTTTAATCTCTGCCCTACAGATACAGACAGAAATTAGATTAGTGGTTGCCTAGGGCTGAGGGTAGGAATGGGGGGTGACTGTAAAGGGACTGAAGACTTCTTTTTAAGGCGATGGAAATGTTCTAAAGTTAAGTTGTGGTGGTGGTTGTAGAACTCTGTGAATACATTAAATTAAATTACATGCTGGAAATGGGTGAATGTTACGGTATTTAAATTATATCTAAATAAAGTTATTCAAAAATAAAACAGAACACTGCTCTAGAGGTACATGGATTTGCTTCAGGACACCAAAATTATATCATGAATTTTATCTTTCTAAGGAGAAGAAATGTAGCTTTTATCAGACTATTAAGTGATCCTAGACTCACAGAACTATTTGAACCAGTTGATCAAACTGTCAATCTCCTTCTAGTGCTAAAATTCTATAATTCTAAATCCTTAAAGTTCATTTTAACTTTAGTTCATTAAAATTACAGCGATAGGGAATTCCCTGGTGGTCCAGTGGTTAGGACTCTGCAGTTCCACTGCAGGGGGTGTGGGTTTGATCCCTCGTTGAGGGAACTAAGACCCCGCATGCCCCTCAGTGCAGCAAAAACAAACAAAATTACAGTGATAAAGTTTTGCCTCCAAAGCATTTCCAAGAGTCTATCTGTCCAATAATCTGGGTGAATGGGATTATATGTATTAAAATACTTTTAAAAATAAATTATTGTGCAAATTTGAAATATTATTAACAGCCTATCAAGAATTAAGTATTTTATTTTTACTAAATATTATTTATTTTATTATTAAATATTTTATAATATTTACCTGCATTTGGTCTATATCCACAGTGTTTTGGGTTTTTTTTGCGGTACGCAGGCCTCTCACTGTTGTGGTCTCTCCCGTTGCGGAGCACCGGCTCCGGACGCGCAGGCTCAGTGGCCATGGCTCACGGGCCCAGCCGCTCCGCGGCATGTGGGATCTTCCCGGACCGGGGCACGAACCCGCGTCCCCTGCATCGGCAGGCAGACTCTCAACCACTGCACCACCAGGGAAGCCCCACAGTGTTTTTAATCATAGCTATATCTGCAATTCATATGCTAATTGAATATTGCAATGGTATTTGTACCTCCAATTTTTTTCTCTAATTGATCTATAATACCAAGGATGGTGAAGCTCACAGATCCTCCACAATCCTTTCACTAGTGTGCAGGCTCCTTGGTCCTGAAGTAAACCAGAATATATCACCCCAAAGTATGCCACTTCGGCATACTGACTATTGTCAATAGTCAATATTGACTGTTGGCACTTAAGAAATAGCAGGTGTAAGAAAGATACTCTGGCTCTCCTTTTCCTTCCTAAAAACAGGAGATAAAGGTGCCCTCCCTGCACCAGGAGGAAAGAAGACATTTTTATCAGCCCAGAGATGGCACCAGAGGAATCTGCAAACAAACCTTACTGTATCCACATATTTACCTTCCCCCAGTCTGTGTCCTTGGCAGCCTGCAACTACTTTCCTCTATCCTGTAGTTACTTTACAAATCTCTTGTTCCTGGTTGAAGATGCTATATAAGCTGGAATTCTAGGCCACCATTTTGAGTTACTTTTGGCTTAGGTCTCTCTCCTACGATGTGGGCTGTACACATCAATAAACTGTTTTTCTCTTGATAATCCGTCTTTTTGTTAAAGAATCCCAGCTGAAAATCTAAGACGGGTAGAGGTAAAGTTTTGCCTCTCCTAAAGTACCAAAGATGAAGAGTCAAGAGACAAAAAGGGAAAAAAAAAGGTGGGGGATGGTTCCTGTATCTGTGTAAAGAGAAAGGCAGACTGGGGATTTTTAAACAAAGTGGCAGTATCAAGACAGGAAAAAGTATTTCTGGGTGATGTTGGATTCTTATGTACAGGCCATGAACTGTCAGCCAACTACACTTACTAGGTTGTGAGTTCCTTGATGGCAAAAGAACACTTCTAATTTATCTAATAATGTTTGAAATAGGGCTTTATACAGAGTAAGTATTTAGTGTTTGTTAAATTGCAATGTTTGTTAAAACGCACAGTGGTTGATAATAAACTAAGGACTGGATGCAACCTAAGTGTCCATCAAGAAGGGACTGGTTTGGGCTTCCCTGGTGGCGCAGTGGTTGAGAGTCCGCCTGCCGATGCAGGGGACACGGGTTCGTGCCCCAGTCCGGGAAGATCCCACATGCCGCGGAGCGGCTGGGCCCGTGAGCCATGGCCGCTGAGCCTGCGCGTCTGGAGCCTGTGCTCCGCAACGGGAGAGGCCACAACAGCGAGAGGCCCGCATACCGCAAAAAAAAAAAAAAAAAGAAGGGACTGGTTAAATAAATGGATACTTTCAAACTGTTATAATAGTGAAGTATGTTTACATAGACTGTTACAAAATAATCTCCAGAGTACAGTATTAAGTGAAAAAAGCAATATGTAGAATATCCTTATGAAGTCCAAGAAAATTAATCTCATCATGCCACTTACATTAAGAAGTTCAGGGCTTCCCTGGTGGCGCAGTGGTTGAGAGTCCGCCTGCCGATGCAGGGGACGCGGGTTCGTGCCCCGGTCCGGGAAGATCCCACATGCCGCGGAGCAGCTGGGCCCGTGAGCCATGGCCGCTGAGCCTGTGCGTCCGGAGCCTGTGCTCCACAACGGGAGAGGCCACAGCAGTGAGAGGCCCGCATACCGCAAAAAAAAAAAAAAAAAAAAAAAGTTAACGAGCCCTGGTCCGGGAAGATCCCACATGCCGCAGAGCGGCTGGGCCCGTGAGCCATGGCCGCTGAGGCTGCGCGTCCGGAGCCTGTGCTCCGCAACGGGAGAGGCCACAACAGTGAGAGGCCCAAGTACCGCAAAAAAAAAAAAAAAGAAGTTCATAGGAAAAATACCAAATGGACATCCTCTGGCATACAATATTTTGTGCCATACCCTTTTTGCAATAGGCTAAAAATTTCCCCTAAATCATAAAACTCTAGGTTCTAATCTGGAAGAGTTAAACCAATTTTTGTAAACAGTGAAAATCTTTTTGTACTGTATTAAAATTCATCAATAAAATGGTGTTTATTTACATTAATTATAGTGGTGATTGCTTACGGCTGTGCCGGATAATATAGTCCAGGCTCAGGCTCTATTTTTAGACAACTGCTCTGAGGATCATTAGACACCTGTCCTATTTAGCAGCTGGAATAGTTAAGCATCATAGTGCTTTTAAAATAGCAGACAAGCCAACCACAAAGACATATTTTAAACAAGGGAGTTTTAGTATTGAAGATCATGATTTGAATTCTTTCAATGCTATCTTAATAAAAGTATTTTAAGCTCTAAGATATGATCCAAGCAAAGTCAGATGGAGAAAAAGGTGGATTTGCCTGAAATCAAATGAAAATAAAAATTTCTTCCCCACCTCTCCACTTCTATACCTTGGTTTTAGTACCTAGAATCAAGTAAGAATGAACTTGGGTCCCATAAAATTCACATTACAATGGAGAAGGGAAATTTTTAATAACTCTAATATGCCAAGGTGTCTTTTAGGCTGAAAAGAATCTTCAGAGATCTAGTCTAACTTCAATACCCTTGTTTTACAGAACAGGAAACTGGGGCTCAGAATGTTAATGTGACGGTCCCAATGTGGATTCTAAAGACTGTCCAAAGAATCATGGTAAAAATGAGATTCAACATGACTTGTAATACTATATATAAAATAGGTAAACAGCAAGGACCTCCTCTATAAAACAGGGAAATATACTCAATATCACATAATAATCTATAATGGAAAAGAATCTGAAAAAGAATATATATATATATTTGGTATATATATATATATATATATATATATATATATATATATATATATATATATATATACCAAATTATATATATACCAATATATATATATACCTATATATATATACCAAATTATATATATACCTATATATATATCAATATATATATATACCAATATATATATATACCAAATTATATATATACCAATATATATCTATCCATCTATCTATCTATATATATATATTTGGTATATATATATATATATATATACCAAATTACTGTGCTGTACACTCGAATCTAACACAACATTGTAAATTAACTATATTTCAATATAAAAAAACCATAATGTGACTTGTATTTCTCACCCAGTCCCAGGGTAAGTGAACATGGTAATCCATCCTCATTTGATGGAGACTGGGTTACAAGTAGGTATGTAGCCCAGCATCAGTCAAACAAATATAAGGGAAATTTTCTATGGGGGATGGTTTCTGGAAGAGATTTATCTGTAATAAGAAGAAAAACAATGATGAGGACTACATTTTCTTCTGGCTGTGAATGCAATAGTTTCAAGATGCAATTCCTGGAGCTACAATAGCCATACTGAAACCTTCTATGACAAGCATTAGAATGAAAAGTCAACCCATTGAGGTTGAAAGGAAAGATGCAAAGAACGGTGGCTACCAATAGCATTGTTGAACTGCTGCACCCAAGTAGGGGTACTTACCTTTAGACTTCTTATTATCTGACATCATTAAATGTCCTTAATATTGAAATATTGATAAGCTGATAAACAAGTATTGTGCGACTTACAATCAAATGAAGTCCTGTCTTCTACAGGGCCATAAAAACCAAGTCTAGGTAATTGATTTATTTGTACTTGACTGTGAACCCTTAGAAAGCAGGGACTGTGACTTTTCTTTGAAACCACAGAAACCAGCAGAGTCTAGGAAAAAAATAGGTCTCAGAATGTTTGCTGTCATGGGATTACAAATGGCACAGCCACTTTGGAAAATAGTTCTGGTAGTTTCTTATAAAGTTATGCATAAGCTTACCATGTGATACAGGATTTTCACTCCTAAGAATCTACCCAAGAAAGTGAAAACATATATTCACACAAAGATTTGTACACAGATGTTCATAGCAGTGTTATTCACAATAGCCCCCAACTGGAAACAACACAAATGTTCTTCAGCTGGCGAATGATTAAACAAAACGGTATATCCATATATGGAAGAGTATTCAGCGATAAAAAGGAATAAAATACTGATAAATGTTACAGTATAGATGAACCTCAAAAACATTTTCTTAGTGAAAGAAATCAGGCACAAAGGACTCTATATTGTGTGATTCAATTTGCATAAAATGTCCAGAATAGGCAAACTTATAAAGTCAAAATTGATCAGTGATTACCTGGGGCTGGAAGTAGGAATAGGGGTTGACTGCAAATAAGCACAAAGGAATTCTTTTTGGAGGGGTAGGTGATCGAAATGTTTTAGAACTGGATTGTGGGAAGGGTTACACAACTCTATAAATTTACTAAAAATCATTGAATTGTATACTTTCAATGGGAAAAATTTATGGTGTGTAAATTATACCCCAACAAAGCTGTTAAAAATAAAAATGTGTTGCATTATTGAAATAAATAAAAAATTTTATTGTTATTGAAATACATAAAATCACTCAGTCAAGGATTTGATGCAGGCAACTGTTTACTTAGTAGTGCATAAAGTACCCAGTAGTGCAGAAGGCATGAAGGTGCAAAGATGTTGTCTTCCAGTGGGTTAAGAGACATTGTTGTGGCTGAAAAATTATAACAGTTCAGCCCAAAGTGAATGAAGCAGATAAAAGAGTACTAAAAGTTCAAAGCAAGAAATAATCATTGATAGCTGGATTTTAAGGAAGATACTCTGAAGATGCAGAACTTCAACCAGGCTTGGAAGAAAAAGAAGTATCTGGGGCAGAACAGGAAGCTGTTTACCATACTCTGGCAGCAGAAAAACAAATTAGGGAAGGGAAAACATACAATGTTAAATGTTACGTCCGGTGTTTTAGTTTGTGTTCAAAACGGGCTATTTACAGTTATTTAGGTTTCAAAGTAATATTCAAAAAAATTTTAACAATGTTTTCTTAAGCCTTTGAGATCAACATCCAAATCTTCCACTTAAAATTCTAATTGTTATATAAAACAGGAAAAACCATTTTCATATATTCCTTTATTAATGTTCAACTAACTTCTGTTGAACAGATTAAAATCACGTAAGAAGTTCTGTTTAAATACTTAGTTAATTACATTTTGTCTCACATTTTAAATTATACATTTAATAAATCTGAGTTTTGGTAAGCATTTCAAATGCCTGAACAGACACATTTACAGCCCAACAAGAAAGATCTCCCTCAGCTCCTACGTAACTCTTACAAATATAATAAATTATATCTACAAAAAATATGAATCACAATTGTCCTAGTGTCCTTAAATAGTACAAAACTGATGTTTTAAATTATTCCAATTTTATTATATTTTCCACTTAAGTCACATGTCTAAACCAAATACATATTTCAAATGGAAGTCACATGTGTAATCTCTCAGATTAGGTAACAAATACACACATTTTCCTAATGATTGTGTAAAATGTTCTTATATAAAGGTAAATTACCATGGGCTTGATTTATTTCATTGTATTCATATTTAACTTTAAAATCTTCCTGAATATCAAGACATTTAATTAATGGCGATTTATCACCTTAGGTAGAATGAAGTGATTAATTCAAAGTTCTAGGACTTTGATACAGTTACTCATAGCTCAGAAATTTAAGCCTAGAAAGTGGGACTTGAGATCTACATATCCATTATTTTGCTGAAACCACAAGTGGACTTACCATTTTTATATAAACTGTGTTAACGAGCCCATGCCATTCATGAAGTCAATGTTAATCCCCGAACTGGGATATCTCAAATTCTGTACCCTCATCCTGGTTGCAATTAACTTCCTTCATGCTTTGATTCTATTAATCGCTTTACTGCATCATGAGATGCTGCAAACTTTTCTATTCATTTAGTCCTGATTGGATCTTGCCTGCCTCTCATACTTTGTTCTGGCTCTAGACATGACCTATAATCTTTTTAATGACACAACTGGCTTTGCAGAGGATCTGGCCCACAGTGTCCTATGTCTTTTACCAGAAATCTCTTACCAAGGAAGAGGTGCTAAAGAAGGTCTGATATAGATGGCCAACAGGCACATGAAAAGATGCTCAACATTGCTAATTATTAGAGAAATGCAAGTCAAAACTACAATGACATATTACCTCACACAGGTCAGAATGGCCATCATCAAAAAGTTTACAAATAATAAATGCTGGAGAGGTTGTAGGGAAAAGGGAACCCTCCTACACTGTTGGTGGGAATGTAAATTGGTATAGCCACTGTGGAAAACAACATGGAAGTTCCTTAAAAAACTAAAAATAGAGCTACCATATGATCCAGCAATCCCACTCCTGGGCATATATCCAGAAAAGATGAAAACTCTAATTCGAAAAGATAAATGCACCCCAATGTTCATAGCAGCAGTATTTACAATAGCCAAGACATGGAAACAACCTAAGTGTCCACTGAAAGGTGAATGGATAAAGAAGATGTGGTACATATATATACACATATATATATATACAATGAATGGATAAAGAATGGATGAATGGATAAAGAAGATGTGGTGTGTATATATATATATACACACACACACACATATACAATGGAATATTACTCAGCCATAAAAATGAATGAAATAATGCCATTTGCAACAACATGGATGGACCTAGAAATTATCATACTAAGTGAAGTAAGTCAGACAGAGAAAGACAAATATCATATGATATCATTTATATGTAGAATCTAAAATATGATACAGGGACTTCCCTGGAGGTTCCATGGTTAAGACTCCGCCCTTCCACTGCAGGGTGCACAGGTTCAATCCCTGATCAGGGAACTAAGATCCCGCATGGGTGCGCCCCAAAATATAAAAAATAAATTAATTAATTAATAAAACTAAATATGATACAAATGAACTTATTTACAAAACAGAAATAGACTCACAGACACAGAAAACAAACATATAGTTACCAAAGGGGAAAGGGGGAAGGGATAAATTAGGAATTTGGGGTTAACAGATACACACTACTATGTATAAAAGAGATAAATAACAAGGACTTACTGTATAGCACAGGGAACTATATTCAATATCTTGTAATAACCTATAATATAAAAGAATCTGAAAAAGAATATATATATATATATATATAACTGAATCACTTTGCTGTACACCTGAAACATTGTAAATCAACTATACTTCAATTTTTTTTAAAAAAGGAGAAGGAGGTCTGTAAGGTCATGAAATTGAGGTCCAGGTCATGGAAAGCTCAAGGTGGAAGGTAATCTACAGTGTTGGAACAGTCAGAATAGAAGTCAGGCAGAGAGCAAGGTCAAGGGGGCCAAGGAAGACTTCACTGAGAGAAATGATAATAGCTGCCTACAGAGGATGCAGAGCTATGAGAATGTGGTCCTAAAGGAGAAATGACTCTATTCAAAGTCTCTGGAAAATTCATGACAGAAAATCTAGGGTAACGCCATGCCCACTTGTGGAAACTATGTGGTGAAGATGAAGATGTACAAGGTTACAGAGACTCAGAGATTTAGAATGAGCCTAAGGTTTACTAATGAAGATGTAAAAAGCATTAGGGTTGATGGCAAAGGTAAAGTGAAGAAAGAAACTTGATCCCAGAGGTCCAGCAATGGAGCAGCGAGAGCCCCATGGCAAAAAGTCCCAAGTTAACTAACATTCTGTACAATCCAAGGATCTAAGCAACCAGTCAGTTATCCCTTTGTTTCAAGTGATATCTGAAACATCAAAAATCCCAACTATAACAAAAACTGAGAAAGTACAGCTACTTTAGAGCTGGTGGTGATGTGGGTATTTGATCTATGGCAACTTTAAAACTGGTTTTGTTGAAAATAAAGTTATGGGAATGTTATAAAATGATATCCCTGTTCTTTTCTGCATTTACTAATCTCATCCATATTTAAATTTATATTCCAAAATTGGTCTGCCCTGTCTTTTATAAACTTACAAATGCTTCTGAATTAGGTGGCCTGTGTTTCAAAATGAAAAACTAAAATGCAGAGGTTAGGAAACTTCTCATTTTCCATAGAATTCCTAGCAGAAAAGAAGAGGAACAACTATTGACACTCAACTTGTTTCCCTAATCGTTATATGGCATTATCACCCCATCCTTAATTCGAGTGTATTTGTTAGAAATTTATCAGGAACAAGCAAAGACAAATTTAACCTGACCTTTGTCGAAAAATCAACTATATTTTTGGTGCAAATTTTAGTTCCAAATAGAGTTTCCATATTTAGCAAGTACAACTATGAAATACTTAGTTAAATTTGAAATACAGATAAACAACTGTTCTTTTGGTCTCATGTCACAAACATTCCATGGGACATAGTTATACTAAAAAGTCATCCATTGTTTATTTAAAATTCAAATTTAATTGGGTGTGCTGAATTTTACCTGGCAACACTAGTTCTAAAGTGAGTGGTTTAGCGACTTGAAATCAATGGGCCATGAAACAGGAGTATTTGACAAATACCACTAATAAAGGTAATAACCTAATCCAAGCTACTAATCTCCTTCCCTTCTCTACCCTTCACTCCTATCCCTGTAATACAGGTTTTTAAAAATATTTATTTATTTGTTATTTATTTATCTGGCTGCATCTGGTCTTAGTTGTGGCCCTCAGGATTTTTGTTTTGGCTCATGGGCTTCTCTCTAGCTGTGGCATGCAGGCTCAGTAGTTGTGGCATGCGGGATCTTAGTTCCCCAGCCAGGGATGGAACCCACGTCCCCTGCATTGGAAGGCAGATTCTTAACCACTGGACCACCAAGGAAGTCCCATCCCTGTAATATAGTTTAAATTTAATCCATATTTTTATACAGCCAATCAGAGACTCAAGTGAGTAGTAACTCTGAAAAGCAGCTTGTCTCTAACAGAAAATCAATCCTTTAACCAGTCAGAGAAGGCATTCTAGATGAAAATTCCTCATTTATTTACATCAATATTTTAGCTTATAAAATAACAATAGTTTATACATAGTTGTTACAACCTACTAAATCAGCTAAAACTTTGCCTGTTGTTTTTTCCTTTTTTTAGTTTTGTTTTGTTTGGTTTGGTTTGGCCACGCCGTGCAGCTTATGGGATCTTAGTTTCCCAGACCAGGGATTGAACCCTGGCCCTCAGCAGTGAAAGCACAGAGTCCTAACCACTGCACCGCCAGGGAATTCCCAAATTTTGCCTGTTTAATAACTGATTTACATGTCATATAAATGAAAATAAGTAACAGTAGATTACTGACTTCAGATTAATTGAAATTAAAGCACAAAATACTGAATTCATTATGTGTCAGTAATAAAAAATCATCCCCATTAAACGTAAGGTGTCAAATGCTTGAGAGTAAATGAAATTCCTGAAAGAAGGGCATGAAGAGAAGACAGAATGTTCATGATTATCAGTACAGACAGGGAGAGGAGAGGAATAAAAGCATTAGCAAATGAATGTCTACCAAGGTATGGTAGGCAGAATAATGAACTCCCTCCCCCAAATATGTCCATGCCCTAGTCCCCAGAATCGGTGAATATATTTCCTTACTTGGCAAAAGGGACTCTGCAGATGGGATTAAATTTAAGGATCTTGAAATGGGGAAATTTTCCTGGATTATTAGGTGGACACAAACTAATCACATGAGTCTTTAAAACTAGAGAACCTTTCCTTGCTGCACAGAACCAGAGAGATGGCAGCATGAGAAGGACTCAACACAGTTGCTGGCTTTGAAGATGGTGGAAGGGGCCAGGAGCCAAGGAATGCATGTAGTCCTGAGAAGCTAGAAATAGCAAGGAAATGGATTCTTCCTTAGAGTTGCCAGAGAGAAACTCAGCACTGTCAACACCTTTATTTTAGCGCAGTGAGACCGGTGTCTGGCTTAATAAATAAACATAAATTTATATTGTTTTAAACTACTACATTTGTGGTAATTTGTTAAGGCAGCTATAATACAAATTTAACACATAAGGCTTGACTCTTTCCACTTAAAACACGTATAGAATTCGAGATTAGGCAGTTCACAGGGATGGTCTCAGTGTATGGAACTCAGTGAAAACATAAAAGAATTTCCTCTTGATATCTGGATGCGGATTTGCATGCTGTCTCCCACTGATGATCACACCGTCTCCACTAATTTACAGAGTTCCCAAGCGTTGTCAAAATACCCCACTTTTTTGCTTTGGAATCTACCCATGTGGCTATGGTGACATATATTATTTTTAGGTCACAAAATAAAATTCAAAAAAGAGGGGTATTCCAACTAATATTTAAGTTCTGAAAGCAGAAAATAGTTCAAAATTTTATTTCCTAGGAAGACTTGCATTCTGTTAAACATATACCAGAAACTCACAACTTTAAATGATGTTTTAAAGAAAAGATTTCTATGTGGGTGTGAATAATGTCATTTAATATGTGAATAATAAAATTCTTAAATTTCTATTTTTTAGAAAATATTAACATTCTATCATAGAATTTATGTTACAAAGGACCTTAAAGATAAAATAATCCAGCATCATTCATTTATTAAGCAAATGCCTTTTTACCCATTTTCATGTGACATAAAAACGAACTGCCTTAACAAAATGAAGACAGAATTCTTAATTGGATGACAGTAGTATGAATAATTCAATAGAAGCAAGGAATTTTAGTACGGATGCATTGATGCACTTCTAAAGCTAGGAAAACCTTGTCTGTTGTCTGTAAAATTTCTCAGTTAAATTGGAGAAAACCCACTCAGCAATAGAATGAACATTGAGAACTTTAATCCCAGATGATGAATTGGTTAAAGAATTTGGTGGCAGGTTATTAAATAATTTTTATTCACTAGCAGAACACAGCTGCACTATGGCAAAAATCTATCTGACTTAAAATTGATGTATTTGCTAACAAAGAGAATGTAATTTACAAGCAAGTCCAGAAATTAGCAGGTTAACACCATATCTTTTCAACATCTACATTCTCTTCTTTATGGATGGATTCAGCACCGTTTTTAAGAAAAGCCCTCAAAATTTGACTTCTCTCCAGCTTCCTTGCCAAGAACAGATGAATGTAACATGACACTGTTTCTAACTATGAATGAATGCCACACACAAAACATGATATTTACCAATGGAAAGTATATACTTTTCAAATACATCCGGGAATTATATAAACAAAACACAGCCAGTCAGTGTTGATTCAGAGGGCATGCTTTTGAATAACGTTTTGTCTGCACTTTTGGCTTTTCTTGGCTTTTCTGCTCACCTAACTTTCCTTTCTTGTCTTCCTTTCTCAACATTACAAAGATTTTTAGTTTATTCTAGAGTACTCATCGTTGCCCAGCTTATAATTTCAAGCTAAGCATGACTCAGAATGCCCTTGATTTTTAACCTTCCACAGCCTTTGGTTACCTAAAGGTTACCTCTTTCCGATGTCCTTATCAGTCCGCTAACGTCAGGAAACGAATCCTACATTTTAATGATTTTCCTCAGAAAAGTGAAGACAACTGTTAGGTAGTCAGTCTGAAGCACTTGTAGTTTGAATATAAACCAGGTGCTTCTTATATTTCAGTTCTTTTTTTCCTTATCTGTATTCATTCAGCAGCTGATGAAACTACTATATCTTCCAAATTATTTGGCATTTCTCCGCAGCATTGTAAAGTCACTACAAACCAGCTGAGAATTTTTAAAAGTGGCAATAAAAGTCCTGAGGAAAATTCAGTGAATTATAAGCTTTCCCATGCATAATTCTGATTTAGGTTAGCTCTTATTTGAAGGTCAAGGGGGAATCCATGTGAACCGATGATTTCATTCATGTGAAATCTGTAATAATTTGAAACTGCAGATGCTAACTAAATTTATTATACAACATAAACAAACAGCAACACCTTCCAAAGACAAAGGATGAATGCTCTGTGGCTAAAAGCAACCAAGAAAGAAAAGGTGTGGAAGATAGACAGACTGCACTGATCCCATGAGCCCCGGGATTTTGCATTCCCTTGAGATGTCTCAGTGCCTGGTCCACAGCTGGGGGAGGAAAGGTCAAAGTGAGCTGCACCAATAATCAATAGTATGGAGGCAGAGTAGGTGGCCGAGAAGGGGAGGGGAAGAAGAGATTTAATAGTGGGAATAAGAAGAGGAGGGCGTTCTAAGAATATAAATTAATGGGTTCGGGATGAGAAAAGTAACACTCTGGGCTATGGGAATGGCTAATGCACAAACTGAATTACGACGAAATCCGGTTCATCCTTGGAATGCTTTTATTTCTATAGTTTCTGATAGTCTGAATAAAGATTCCGACAATTCCAAATTTCTTCTCCAAAAGTTTAAGCATCAGTTAATTTAGAAAATATACACTTAGAGTTTGAAAAAACAAAAAACAAAACAAAAAATATGATTTTAATAATAAATTTGCAGACTTGCTCATTATTTAATTTACTCCAAGTATAACTTGCAGTTGGAGGTCCTATATTTAAATGCTCATGAAGTATAAAATAATCATATATAATCCACTCATTTCAGAGAGAAAACATGGATAGTTAGTATTTTTTTTAAAACATCAATAAAGGATCTACTTCAAATTCCCATTAAAATTGCCCCATAAGTGCTATTATGGCTAAAGTTTATAGTTTTTAAAGCAAAAACCAGGAAAATTTACTTAAGTTGAGTATACCAGGTAAATAAATAGGTATTTTTAAACTTTTGTTCAAATCATGACTTTAGCATATTGTAATTTAGAGAAAAAATTTAGGGACCTTTTAGTCTAATTCCCTTCATGGTAGAGGTGAAGTAATGATGCCCACTAACACCCTGGGTACCCAAGTTCACACTGCACATCAAGATCCAACGCAAAAAGTGAATCTAGTTCTCTTAATTCCTGGTCTACCTTACTTTCCATTGTATCACACTTTACCAGAAAAAAATAATTTTAAAAAATAAATAGATACCATAATGCTAAGATATGGGCAGAATGTTCCATTGATAATGTTATGTTTCATCCTGGTCAATGTTCAGTATAAGTAGACTATAGTCAAAATTAAAGAGAAGATAGAAAAGAGGAAACATATACTGGTATAGTTACCGTATCTTGACAATGTATTTGTAAAACTTAGGGAAAAACTCTAGATTTAGCTGCCTACATATAAGTTGTATTTAAAGAAATATGGCTATTCTGGGAGATTTTTCAGGCAAAAAGAGAAAAATTAGGATCAGTTTTGCTGTTATTGTAGGAGTAGTAGAAGTAGCATAAATTCATCAATTACTCTTTTTTTCTTTTAGGGAAAAGAGATGACCAAGGGCCAAGAATTTGCATAGACCACCAAAAGGAAGCACAGATTGTCTCACATTTGTTTCTTTTCTCATGTCCCAGAGAATGAAGAATTGTTTAGGCATTTTTGTCCCCAGGGCATATATGACCACTAATACAGTGATGGTTGCCCTGTGGGTTTCAGACTTGATTAAAATGACTGGTAGAATAAATGTGTGTTATGGTTGATAGCCTTCTAAGTTTGATAAAGAAAACTATAATTACAGCCAATCTTACCTGATGCTCTAAACAAAATAGTTACAATATGCAATGAGGATATCTTTGTCCTATTTATGACATGTAAAATGGCTTAGAAATTATAGTTTAACTGGATGCTTTGATATGATTAAATATATATTTACCTGACTACCTAAGGTATCCATGACAAAAATAAAAATGTAAGCTAGTGGGGTTTTGTTTGTTTGTTTTAGTTTCCCTAAGAATTATTCACATCTGCAGTCAAATGTAGATTTTTCCAAGTAATGCCTATTAGACAGAAAAAAAGAATAAAGGATAAACTATACTTTTTTCTGAAAAGGGCTTCTATAATTTTAAATAGATGAAATAGGACTTACCTGGCGGTCCAGTGGTTAAGACTCCACACTGCCACTGTAGGGGACATGGGTTCGATCCCTGGTCAGGGAACTAAGAATCCACATGCCACACTACGTGGCAAAAAAAAAAAAAAAAAAAAAGAAAGAGATGCAATATTTAGGAGAATCATATAAGTCTATAGCAAAAAGAGACTTGGAAAAACTAGAAAACAAAATGCAGCTCTTTATCCTATTTCAAATATAAACAGAATTAAGATCTTCTACTTAGGTTTTCTTCACTTTTCATTACCTTTAGTATCTTTAAATTCTTCTCTAAATTTTTTTTTTATGGTGCAAATCTCTCTTCCCATGATTTGAGCCCAATTCTCATTTTCCACCTTCAACAGAGGTAGAACTATTGGTGGGGACTATAATATGTGATAACCTCCAATAGAAAAGTAATTACCAGCTCACAAACAAATGTTTTGTATTGTTAAGGATGGCTTATAAATATGTTGTTTCTATTGAAACTGTATGCTGGTGAAGGCTCTGGTCTGTTATTCTGATTACAGCCTGAGGTATAGTTCCTTCTCAGGGTCATTTGTACCTAATGACAAAGAACTCTCTTTCTTGTCACCTCTCACTATCCCTTTATCCAATGAGAGCAGGTGGGTGGTGGGATGGGGGTAATAGTGGTGTATTTCTCGCTCACATGAATGTCTATAGGCAGTCATACATAACTGCCTCTTAGATCCCATTGTCCAGAACTGAATTACCTGGCCATAACCAGCTGCAAGGGAGGGTAAGAAATGCAGCCTTGATTTGGGGCAGCCATGTACGCAGATAAATACCAGGGGCTTTATTAATAGAGAATAAGTGGAAAATGGATTTGAGGGAACAACTAACAGTCTCTTCCACACTCCACACCACACATTTTAACTTTGTATTAATAATCAAATGAGTTGTGCCTAGTTTCTGCCATAGGAATTTCTTTAATATCGGTTGGACCCTCAACCAAACTAACATTATTCATAGTTTTCAAGATACTCAAATGTACTTCTGCAGAGAAAATATAAATTGGAATCAAGGACAATACAGAAGAACAAACTCTCTAATCATCATGTTACCTAGAATTTACAATGAGATAAGCTTATTGCATATTTTAGAAGTGAAGAAAATAATTACATAGATTTCGCTCTGGGGAAATCTCTTATAAAAATTGATTTATTTTATGTATTAAGGGCTTGGCTCTGATCTTTTTTTCTAGTGACTTGCTGCAGTTCTTAAAATAATATTAAGTGTTACATTAAAGGGACAGGACTCAGCCACAAAACTTAGCTTTGTTTGGGAATTCTAAAACACGGCCAGTTTATTGTCATGCCAGAACATTTCAAGGTGCTTCACAAAAGATGTACAATTACTTATGAACTGTAATGCAATCTGTGGTCCCAAGATAAGGATTGAAAACAGAAGGAAACAAGTGAGTCATTACAACTATTGGCTTCTATTTTTGATAAGATTATAAAAGAATTGCCTGCTTTCAGTCTTAGCTGCTTCCTATGTGAATATGCACGAAGAATGTAGGTGTGGCATATAAAACAGAAGAAGCTATTTTCATAACATCTTGCACATACTTTTAAACTGAGTTCATTGAATGCTATCTAATCTTCAAAAAATTATATTACATTAAAAATTAAAAGAAAAATAAATAAAAATTAAAAGAAAAAAGCAGATAGCTCTTCCTATCTTTGCTAAAATAAGGTTCGGATTTGGTGTCCTCCGAATTCCTACCTACTTGCATTCTACATAGTATTATTAACATTATCTGTATTAAATCTTTCAATATTTAAATGTTTTTCTTTTTCGTTTTTGGCCAGAACTATTGGATATACAATCACTAACAGTTCTAGGTTTCTGGGCTTTATGTAGGAGTTGGGGGAAAACTGGATAAGAAAGAATTTATTTTCTTCAAAACTATATGATTTTCTGACTTACTATAGCCTCAAGCAGAGTCACTCTCTGATCCCCATCTTTCTGATGGGTTCACAGTTTCATCACTGCCATTTTGACCTTCCTGGACTTTGTATACTTTTGGCTTAACTCTTTGTGTCTTTAATAAACATGCACAGAAACTTGAAGGAAGGCCTTGAAAAGATGACTAATCGTCAGAATGGTAAACACAAATCTGGAATTTCCAGTGAGGATGCCCTGTGATGAGTTTAATTTAATTTCAAACTAGGGAACTCTAGCAGCACCTAGCAGATATACCTGACAATGAGGGTTATAGAAATCACAAGTGCTATGCTAATGAATTTTTATCCTCAGCATTCAACACTTTTTCTTTAGTGGTAATAACAGTATCAATAGCTAGTGTTTATCAAGCATATACTAGGTATGGACAGTGTTGTATGTATAGTATGCATTCTCTAATTAAATTCTTCTTCTAATAATTTATAAGGTAGGAATCATTTTCTTTCCAGTCTAACTTTTAAGGTAACTGGACCACAAAGAGGTCAAGAATTTGCCCAAGGTCACACAGTTATGATGTGGCAGATGGGAGATACCTACCCAGGCAGTCTAACTCTAGAACCCATCCTCTTGATCTCCACACTAACCCGTCTTCCTCCTTTGTTCATGACATAAGTCATACTTTCAAAAAGACATTTCTCTTAAAAACAAAATTGAAGATGTCTTGGAACAATTTATGTTTTGTGGCTCATTTAGATAACATTTGGGTTGTTGCTTCCTGATCTGATAACTACTGTCTATTCTCCTTCCATCCATATGGCTATAATGGGAACACCAATTGACTCTGTCTTCTAGACCAAAATTTACTGATCCATGGGTGAACACCTGACTCAAGATGAGCCCCTGAGATCTTTTCCAGGATATATAGCGTTGGTTGAGGTTCCAGTTGTAGCCTGGTTGTCTTCTTGAATAGTGAACACATAAATGAGAAAGCTGGTAGCAACGGTCATTTTCTACCACATGGACCAGGTAAAGGAAAAAAACTGGTGTGCGAATGAAAAATAAAGCAAACCTTCACAGAAAAGCAGAGCTGACTTCCTGGTTTTACTGTAGTGGGTAGATTGCAAACCTGATTCCAATTCTTCACTCCCCTTCCTATATGTCCCTCCCTTCACAATATGACTTTACAGCTCTTCCCATCAACAGGCAGAGCTTAGTATCTCATCTCTTGAATCTGGGCTGGCCTTGTGACTTGGTGAAAGTCAGAGAGTGCCAGTTTCAAGCATAGATTACAAAAAGCCTTGCATGTTTACCCTTTTTCTCTTTGATCCATCCACTCCCTGAGAACACGCTTGGCTCACTTGCTGGAAGGATAAGGAGCATGACTATAGTGCCCTAACCAAGGTCATTTTAAGAAGCCAGTCCCTAAAGGATACACAAGCTGACCAAAGAGACATGAAGAAACCCAGATGAGATCATGCAAGCCCAGTCTACCCAACCAACCCACAGACTCATGAAAAATAATAAATGATTATTATTATAAACCACTAAGTTTTTTACTGTTATTATACACCACTGAGTCTTTGTTTGCTGTACAGCATTAGCTAACTGATAGTTACCTACAGTGCTTCCACCCATGGTTTTGGAGGCCTAGACACTTCCCAGCACTGAGGTTCTATGGCTCACACTTATAATAAATTTTCCAATTTGTTTTGTTTCCTCACTTGAGTTTCTGTCATTTACAACCCAAAGAATTTTAACTAACTAGGGTTTGATGGGATCTGAGACTAGCAGGGACAACATCTTACTCTTACGCAGGGTCCCACGAGAGGTAACCAGATCTTGTGATAGGATGCCTCAAGGATACTAGGTAGGGGAGATACAGGGTTTGTTAATCAGTATCTAGTCAAGAAACCAAAACCCAAGTTAGATATTCCAGTTAGAGGAAATTTAATCCAATTGCTTATAAAAGCACTAAAAGAGAGAAAACAGGGAAGGAGGGAGGTGGAGGATGACAAGCAAGAAGGATGATACCCAAAGACTAGAAACTGCCAGTGTTCCTAGGCTGCGGTTCACAAGCCTATACCTGCCACTCTGCTGATAGTGAGTTCTGGATGTGTTTGTAAGGTGCCATCCCAACTGGGGATGGAACTTTGGCAACCCTGTCACTGTAGTCACTACCATCATTGCTGCCTGAGATACTGTCAGAAACTGGAAGCCACAGAATGATTATCTTTTCCTTACTTCCTGACTTCCAGTACCCTGCTAGTGCCTCCCATTAGCAGCCCCAATCAGAACCCTGCTGGCAAGGGACCCTGGGAAACGTAACTTGCAGACTTTCAGCTCTCTAGAATATTAAAAGAGCAAAGAATACCAGCAGGAACAGAGCAGAAAGCAAACAGACAAATGACTGGTATAGGAGAGGTAGCAATACAATTTAAGAGGATTATCTTGGAGGGTTGTTAAGGATGCTCATGGTCACACTAAGGGTAAAAGAAGCTGAGGTACTGCCACACAAGGCCTTGGAGAACTGGACAAGCAACATGTTCACACTGCTTAGTGTCGAAGACCAGGGGTTTACTCCTAGATGGGTGGGCTGCACAATGTACCTGGGACTCTGGCAGAATCCTATAGCAGGGGAAAAGAAGTCTGAAAAAACGATCGACATTGAATTTTCCCTCAACACGGTAAAAGAGAAATCGAGATTCAATTTTATTTGGGAAAGAAAAGAATGTGACATTTCTTACAACCAGAGCATTCAAGCCAGAGTCATACACCCTCTAGAATGGTGGAGTTCCAAGAGACATCAGCATTCCATAACAGGATGGATAAGGAAACTGAATGACATGCTCAAGGATCGCACAGTTGTTACAGGGCAAGGCGCACTGACTCCTGAGCTAATCTTTCCACCGGATCATGCTGCTGCCACCATTACACAACAGTGAGCTAGAAATAGATGTACCATGAGATCCACGGTGAAGGCTTCAATGTATTTGTGGCCAGGTTTCTACTTTTATTTTGTTGGTTGTGATATTGGCAGTATTTTTTCTAAATTATATAACTAATATATGACTATATTCTCATTGCAACCATTTTGAAAGTATACATATGCCTGAAGCATGAATATGAAACCCCCTTTGCCACTCACACCCATAGTTAAGACCCTCCTCAGAGGAATTGGCGTACGAGCTGAGATTACTAATCAAGGAACAAGGACCTTGAACTCATATCTGTACTGAAACCTGGCCAACTGAAACCTGGATGGAGATGAAAACCTTACAAAACTGTCAATACAGTGAGCTGCTTTTTACGGTTTGTTTGTTTTGCAGTATTGAATCTACTTTTAGGGCAGATTGCTGCTTTGATCTGATAATCCTGAATAGGCCATTTAGTTATGTAAGTATTAAGCTGATCCCTCATTCGAATAGAAGGTGTTTGAGTTGGTGAGCCCCCCAACCTTGAATGTTTTAGAGGTTCACATAGGAGGCTGCCTACATGGGGAAGCTAAGTGTTCTTAGCTTACATGCATACAGTGCTAACTGTATGACAGGTACTATTGTTTGAGAGAACTGTTTTGTTTTATATATATGGTTTGAGATCTCACTCTCCTAAAAAATGTCACTTGTTCTTACAGATAAGGATAAATATGTGTATCTGTTTGTAGTCTTGCTGACAGGAAATTTAGAGCTGAGCCCTGAGAAGCTGAAAGAGCTGTTTTCTCCCAAGCCATGGACATGGCAATGCTGCTTTGAGGTCCATGAGATAGTTGGCAGCCTTCTAAGCACTGTGAGACGGAAGGTCCCTTCAAACGGGCAGGGTGATGGTGAGGTTCCTTCAGGGCCATTTTAGTCAGTGGACATGGACTCAGGGGAGCCAGAGCAGGGAGGAAAGATGGTGGTGGATACCTCCGGGAGATCATGACAGACTGACTGCACAACAATTAGAAACAATGTGAGTATTAGATATTAATGCAAGCCCAGTTTTCAATTTCAGACTGTCAAAGCTTGCAATATACCAGTTAAAATTTATATAAATATATGCTCCCCAAAATTTGTTTTTTGAAAGAATACACAGCAAACCAGCACAGACTATCTCTGGATAATAGGATTAAGGGTGCTTATGAATTCTTTTTTGTACTTTTGCTTTTGAGTATTTTCTATTTTCAGCAGAGTACATGTACGAGTTGCACAATTTTTTCTAAATAACTAAAAATTATTCCAGAGGAGGGAAACAAAAGACTATATGCTACATTTCAGTTAAGATCAACACCTACTCTGTTTTATGCTTGTGTGACAGCTTTTGAAGAGCATGTGAAAACATCTTTTACTTTTTGAAATATCCTTAGTTAAGACAATTTCCATTCATTAAGACCAGATTATCTGGAGCAACAGCATTTGGGTGTGTGCTGATAATTTGGTAAACATAGTCTTTTACAGTCACTTGGGACTTGGTCTGTTTATCTGTTCTTTGGGGGAAATAATAGAGCTGTGATTGGAGGACTTATCCTGGTAAACAGGTCTTCAGGTCACTGAGGTTACTTGTTTGGTCCTGTTTGCTATATATTTAACACCCCTCTAAGTCTCCAGAATTCTGCAGAGCAGTCACAGGAAGAATAAATAAGACATCTGTTCTTCAAGTTTGCTCTGGTAGAAGATCATGGAGTCTTAAAGAAGGACCTTCTTATTTAAGTACATATAGAGTGGCCAAATATCTTTGACTGCTCAATTTTAGATATTGTCAGGCCATTTGTCTTGAAAAATACAGTTTAAAAGTAGGGGTCTTTGGGGAATTCCCTGGCAGTCCAGTGGTTAGGACTCTGAGCTTCCACTGCAGGGGGCATGGGTTTAATCCCTGGTTGGGGAAGTAAGATCCTGCAAGCCACGTGGCCAAAAAAAAATAGGGGACTTCATACTTTAAACGAGTGAATGGGATGATATGTGAAATATATCTCAATAAGCTGTTTTACAAGAGGAGGCTAGGGCTTCCCTGGTGGCACAGTGGTTAAGAATCCACCTGCCAATGCAGGGGACACAGGTTCGATCCCTGGTCCGGGAAGATACCACATGCCGCGGAGCAACTAAGCCTGTTCACCACAACTACTGAGCCTGTGCTCTAGAGCCTGTGAGCCACAACTACTGGGCCCACGTGCCACAACTACTGAAGCCCACGCACCTAGAGCCCGTGCTCCGCAACCAGAGAAGCCACTGCAATGAGAAGCCCACAACAAAGAGTAGCCCTCGCTAGCCACAGCTAGAGAGGGCCCGCACACAGCAACAGACACCCAACGCAGCCAAAAATGAATAAATAAAATAAATAAATTTATAAAAATAAATAAATAAAAGAGGAGGCTAGAACACAGGGTGATGTATCAGAAAACTTTAAAAAACACAATACACTGAACTCAATAATTATTGCTGAATAAATTAATAAATGAATAATAGCCTAAAAAGAGAGAAACATTTAATCAACCTATTTTTTAAATTAAGTATAATATGTATAATTCAGAATTTAGATCATTGGTAAAAATGTAAGAAACCCAAGCCCTAAACTTTTGACTACTGGAAGAAAGTCTCCACATACAAACCGTAAAATTACAATTAATTTGTAGCATTATAGTGAGTACCAAGAAAAAAGTAGAAGGGAATCAGATCTAGAGATGTAAATATAAATCAAGTTGTGAGGGCAATTTTTAAGATCTGAGAATGGTGTATGTGTTAGCCAGCCTACAAGATGATCCCCAGTGATTCCCACTTCCTGGTATTCACATAATCCCCCGCCCCCAAGCCCCTTAATGTTAGAGTTGTTCTACATGACCAGTAGCATATGGCAGAAGTGATGGTTTGTCACATCCAAGGCTAAGTCATAAAAGACAGTGTAGCTTCTATGTCCCCCTCCCTACCAACTCTCTCAGGTAATTTGCTCTGGAGGAAATGAGCTGCTGTGTCATGAGCCCTACAGAGAGGACCCTGTAGTGAGGAAATGAGGCCTCCTGCTAATGGCCACATGAGTGAGCTTACAAGCAGATCCCCCAGGTAAGGCAAGCCTTCAGATGACTGCAGCCCCAGCTGACAGCTTAACTGCAACTTCACGAGGGACCCTGAGCCACAACCGCCTGGCTAAGCTCCTCCTGGATTCCTGAGTGTCAGAAACTGTGTTGGATAATAAGTGCTTGTTGTTTTAAATAAACTAAATTTGGGGGTAATTTATTATTCAGCAATAGGTAAATAAAGTAGAGAATAAGAGAACTGAGAAACATGTAGAAATCCCAGACTTATATAACATTATAGCCTTTTCTAGATAACATAGAACTGGTGAAATTCTGTTCACCTCGTGCCTTCTATCCTATTATTTCCTTCTTCTCCAAAAGATTTCAACATGCTTGACTGGAAGATTTCACTCGCCTGTGGAAATGTTTTTCTAATTGCATAATGAAAGTCTGTAGAAAATTTAGATTTACTTTAAGTTGGTCATGGTTTTTCTTTATAAATATTAATGTTCTAGTCTTAAATACTAGATGTACTTTTCTTATAATAACCATAAAATTCATTACGTAAGAAACATTATTTTATATTTAGGTCTAAAAGAGAAGAGTTGACAAATTTTAAGATTGTTTTTCCATCATAGAATTTTCTTTTTTTTTTCTAACTTTTTTTTTAATTGAAGTATAGTTGATTTACAATGTTGTGTTAATTTCAGGTATATGGCAAAGTGATTCAGTTATACATGTACATATATGTAGTTACACATATATATGTAGGTTATTAGAAGATACTGAATATAGTTCCCTGTGCTATATAGTAGGTGCTTGATGTTTATCTTTTTTTATATATAGTAGTGTGTATCTGTTAATCCCAAACTAGAATTTTCTTATTCTTATTATGATTTTGACAATAGATAATTTTTCATTTGAGTCAAACTAGATTGTAGAGGATGGTATCTCCTTTGTAGAAGTATAAGCTGAAAAATATGTAAAGGTGTTGCTGTCCACTGTCGGATAAAATGAATTCAGTCTTGGAAAAAGCTATTCTTATTAAAGAAAGAAAAAAAGAATTTACTTTCTTTTGCTGATTTAACAATGCCAATTTATTACAATGAATATCTCAAAATAAAAATGTGTGTGATGAGTGACGGTATTTATGGATCATCTCCCCAGTCTCTCTTTTCTTCCCCACCATTTATATGGTTATTGAGTGACTCTTGGCAACCAAGTTCACCAAACAACACCCTTTGGCCCAAGTTGATTGTGCCAACGTGAACATCTGCTAATCCTGGAAATCTGGAATTGTGAATGGGGTGGGGAGATGAGAAAGGATTGGGATCGATTTAGTTTTTCTCAGGATGGCTGAATCTGTGACATATAAACTTGGCTGCTGTCTGTGGCCATGTAACATGAAGCAGCGGAAGACTGTTGGCTGAGAGAGAGGTAATGAATCAGAAGTACAGAGACGAGTATACATAGGAGTCGAGAGAATATTTCCAGCTCCATCCTCATCCTTAGGTTCCTCAAAATACCCCTGGTGTTCGTCTAATATATTCCTCTTTTTTGTTAACTCAGGTGGGTTTCTGTTACTTGAAAATAAAAGTTCTAGTACAGAAATAATGCGATATATTCTAAGGATTAATTAAGGAAATCAGGAAAGATTTAACTACACAGCTGTTGATCACAGCATTGAAAACACTAAACACAGCAGAAACTAACACAACATTGTAATCAACTATACCCCAATAAAAGTTTTAAAAAAAGAAAAAGAGACCAGATTTGTGGTTATCAGAGGCAGGGTGTGGGGGGATAATTGGTTGAAGGTAGTCAAATTCCAGTTATAAAATAAATAAGTACTAGGGATGTAATGTACAAGATGGTAAATATAATTAATGCTGCTGTATGTTACATATGAAAGTTGTTAAAAGAGTAAATCTGAAGATTTCTCATCACAAGGAAAAAAAGATTTTCCTATTTCATTAATGTTGGATCTATATGAGATGATGGATGTTCACTAAACTTTCCGTGATAATCATTTCATGGTGTATGTAAGTCAAATCATTATGCTGTACACCTTAAACTTATACAGTGCTACATGTCAATTATGTCCCAATAAAACTAGAAGAAATTTTTTTAAAAAAACACTAAACATTTAACAGAAACAGATTAGTACCTCTATAATGTACCCAATATAAATCATGTTGTAGGGTAATATTAGGATAAGATTATGTGTTTATGATACATGCTAATGAAAAAAGTAAGTTTGGGAAGGTTATATCATATTTAATCACATTTTTGTTTCTATAGACATACGAGAAATTATGACATTGTATAAACTAAAATGTCAGTAGTGGTTCTCTCTGGTAGAATTGCAAAATTTTTATTTCCCCTCCTTTTTAAAAATCTCATTATCAAAAAGGAATTTGCGGACTTCCCTGGTGGCGCAGCGGTTGAGAGTCTGCCTGCAGATGCAGGGGACACGGGTTCGTGCCCCGGTCCGGGAAGATCCCACATGCCGCAGAGCGGCTGGGCCCGTGAGCCATGGCCACTGAGCCTGCGCGTCCAGAGCCTGTGCTCCACAACGGGAGTAGGCCACAACAGTGAGAGGCCCGCGTACCACAAGAAACAAGAACAAAAACAAAAAAAAGGAATTTGCATTTCTTGTGCATTGAGAAGAAAGTTTTACACCAAAAGAAGAATTAAAATAACATGTGGAATGTTTGTCAGTCCACAAGTTAAGCAAAACTAAAAGCTGTAAAAGTTTAAAAAGAGTGAGAGCTCAGCAGTAGTCTAATATCAATTGAAATAATACCATGGTCATAAGAATGTGAAACAAGAAAAACAAAAACAAAAAACCTCCTGCAAGTGCATTACAGTTTGATTGTCATAGTTATATTGTATAGATAAGCAAGAGGTTTATCACAACTAATTGGATAAACAATATGTGGTTTGTAAGGCTCACTTATTCTCTGTGGGCAACTAGCCACTGTCTGTAATCTCACTCATTCAATAACTATTTAATTCAAGGTATAATTCCAACAGATAATAAACATACCCTGGAGGGATGAAGTATGCTAAAATCTAAGCACACAGTAATATACTGTCATTTATATTTAAAGCAGATGGTTGAAAATCACCGAAAAGAAAACATTCAATGGAAAAGTAGAAAATGATCAGATTGCATATTGAAAATATTTTTGCAGAAACAGATTAACTAAACCATGATTCATTCAAATATAAAACATCAAAGTCAAACTCTCTCTCTAAATACCTGCATGGCATCTCACCCTTTCTAACCTGTTTTATACCAGAGAACTTTAATCACAAGATGCAGTTGGCAGTATTTCAGAAATGCTGTTCAACAGTGCAAAAGCCTTTCTTTGGAAACTAGGATTAGCTTACGGCAAATATGGGTATGTAAAAGTAGGCACTGAGTTATGCAATATTTATGCAAGTGGAATTCTTCCAATATTTTCTGGAAGAGAGGTACTTTTCAATAATGCCATTCTGTAGACCAACATCTTAGAGAAAGTGCTTATGAGTATGCTTTTTTTTTTAAATGAGTGTTCTTAAGAATAAAAAGGCAAGAAAGTGTGAGAGCAAGATAAATCTCAATTTTTAAGTAACTGATGACTAATTTCAATAAAGTTTATTTAGAAATAAAATAAGCTCAGGATATATTTTATATGTAAGTTCTCTCCACTACCTTTTATCCATTTATTAAATTCTGAAAAAAATTGCTCAGATTTACAAGCTTCTAACCTCTCTCCTTCAGTTCACAATAGCAAGCTTGTGTGTCAGGAACGAACTATCTCCACCTACATCATGTGTGCAGTAAGCCCTCTCCATCACTGTCTCCATCTCTTCACTGTGTATTACCTATTTTCATCTTGAGCCTCTTCAGTCTGATCCCTGATCTGATGGTAGAATTGAACTATATGTCCCCTCCCACCATTATACATAGCCCTAAACTCCTATTTTCCTATGTTTCTTTTTTTTTTTTTGCGATACGCGGGCCTCTCACTGTTGTGGCCTCTCCCGTTGCGGAGCACAGGCTCCGGATGCGCAGGCTCAGCGGCCATGGCTCACGGGCCCAGCCGCTACGCGGCATGTGGGATCTTCCCGGATGGGGGCACGAACCCGTGTCCCCTGCATCGGCAGGCGGACTCTCAACCACTGTGCCACCAGGGAAGCCCCTATGTTTCCATTTTTTATTAGTTTTTTCTTTTTCCTCTTGACTCCTGAAATCTGATCATTATCTGAAATTCAGTCTAGAGCCATTGGTTATCTCTTCAAAAGTCTTCTTTTAGAGAACTTATTCACTCTCAAGTTTTCAACTCTCAATTTGATTCCTAAATCCTAGTCCCAACTGCCAGCTGGGTATTACCATTAAATTATGACCTCATCTAGAATAGAACTCATCATCTCGCTCTCTAAGGTCACTATTCTCATTCTTCATTATTGTATTACTGAGTTCTAACAATTCTTTCATAGAGTCTCTGAAATCCATCTCTCGATTTCAGTTTACAATTACCTTTCTTAGGCCATGGCCTTATCATCACATTGATTTCTCCCTGCCTGGTGTCTGACATTGGGTCTCTCAAAAGAAAAGCTAAGATAGGCTTGCATATTAGCAGTTTATGTGGGCAGTGATCCCAAGAAGCATGATTAAGAGGCTGAGGGAGTGGGACAAAGAAGGAGGGAGAGCCAGTCCAAAGATGCCTTATTGAATTGGCCCCCACTGTGAGTAACTGATGCCAGGTCTCACCAGGATCTTCTAGTGAGCCTTATGAAATGCATCTCTGGAAATCCACTGGGAGATGAAAGGAGGAAATATTTATTTATAAGATCCTGTCCCCCATTGATTAAAGATGGCTCTGCTGGCAATAACTCCCCTGTACTTCCTGATTGTACATGCATGAGACTATGCATTTCTACTGGCCTTCGAGAAGCTCTGGGCAGGAAGTAGTAGGTAACCGGCAGGAGCTTACATGAGTTTTGTCCAGTTATAGGTCTTTTGTCCAAGACCTATAAGATGTGGCACAGAGGGAAATGAGTGGCTTATAAAAGGCATATGATGTATCTTATTATTTAATTTGCCATGTGTATGTCTCTTGTCTCTTCAACAGGACTCTAAATGTCTCGGTGGCATATACCCGATCAGTAGGGAATTTTACCAACAAATACTACTGCTACTTCCAGGCTCTTCCACCAATATTGATGCCAAAGTACCCCCTGCCACACACACACACACACACACACACACACACACACACACACACACACACACAAAGTTTTTAAAGTTTGTATTTCGAATTGGTTTTTTCATGATATCACTGTGCTCCTATTATCTGGTTTCCTTAAGACCATAGAACATCTATGTAGGAAGTCTGGCTAATTTAGCAACATAGCCTCTGGCTAAAGAAATATACAAAGGGAGTGGGCTGTCTAAAGTTGGAATGCTGGACTCATTATCCTTCACATTCCAGCCAACTAGCCTAGTAACTTAAGTAACTAACCTAGTAACTTAAGGTTAGTTTTCATCACATTTTCTTATTTTTACATCCTACAGCTTAGACAGATATTTTTTGCATTCTCTAATCTAGTCCATCAAGATGGGTTGGAAGACTTTAGCTGTTATAATGATCTCAAACTATGTTTATGTCCTACATAAATAGAGTTTATTTCTAAAATGTTCTAAAAATGAAAAGTGAGAAGACAAATTCACCTTTTTAGCCTCTGGGTACAATATAACATCCATAGAATTTATCAAGCCCTTTACTTACTTGTCAGTGGTTTTCAAATGTTGAAGACAAGTTAGCAGAATACCTCTCCTAGAGGAAGTCTGAGGAGTTCTTCTGACCTGAAATAAATGTCCTTAACATTTTTAAGGGAGAAAAATTCAAGAATTTGAAAAATGTATTCATTCACTTAACAAATATTCATCGAGGTTGTTGTGAAAAAGCACTACAGTAGTCCCCCCTTATCCACTTTTGCTTCTCACAGTTTCAGTTACCTGCAGGCAACCGTGGTCCAAAAATATTAAATGGAAAATTCCAGAAATATATAATGTATACATTTTAAATTGTGCGCCGTTCAGCGTAGCATGATGAAATCTCGTGCCATCCTTCTCCGTTGTGCCTGGGATGTGAACCACCCTTTTTCTGTACATCCCACCCATTAGTCATTTAGTAGCCCTCTGGGTAGCAGTATTGTGTCCTAGTAACCCTTATTTTACTTAATAATGACCCCAAAGAGCAAGACAATGCTGACAATTCAGATATTCTCTTACTGTGCCTAATTTAGAAATTAAACTTTATCATAGGTATGGATATACAGGAAAAAACCTAGTAGTATAGGTGGGGTGCAGCACTACCTGTGGTTTCAGGCATCCACTGGGGACGTATGGGCCATACCTGCCATGGATAAGGGGGACTACTTCACTTCAAAACCTAGTTTTAATCGCTTCAAAACCTAGTGTTTATTGTTCTACTTATAAAAAATTAACTATACTCTCTGCAAAATAAATAAACAAACAAAAAACTTAGAAACATAAAAGCACCTGTAATCATACCACTCAAAGAGAAACACTATTAATCTCTTATGGATGTCTAGTGCTTCTGTGGTGGAGTCCTCTAGAAAATGCTTTCATGGGAACAAATAGAAGGTTAAAAAAATTCAAGAATCTCTATTCCAGTAGACTCCATGTTTTCCCATCATCAGGATTATGTTTTACTCTCCATGGTATCTACCCCAAGGGCTGACACGTATTATGGGTTAATAAAAATGTTTGGGGGGGCAGTTCCTGAGTCTCATTAAAAACTAAAACCAAAAAAAAAATACATTAATAAGTCCAGTTCCCCAGAGTGTCCGCTGTTAAGTGAGACATTTAGAAGGTTTAGTCACATTAACTCTTTCTGATCATAAAGGGACATTCACCAACTGTAAATAGAGTTTCCATAGGTTCACCACAAGATGATAAGTTTTGGTGTTTATTAGGAATGGAATTTGGTGGCACAGGCAAGAAAAATCTATACTTACCTGGTTGTTGAAAATCAGGAGTGTGGTATCATTTGAAGCACATATGGTGATGGTGTCAAGTTCTCAACACTCCTTCATATCACTTCAATCAGAGGAGTAAGACAAAGACTGATTTATCGTATCAGTGACTCATTTTCACATATGATAAAAGGTGACTATATTGGGGGGATCTTCAAGATGGCAGAGGAGTAAGACGTGGAGATCACCTTCCTCCCTACAAATACATCAAAAATACATCTACATGTAGAATAACTCCTACAGAATACCTACTGAACCCTGGCAGACTTCAGACCTCCTAAAAGATGCCTGAGGGAGACCTACACACAGAGGCGGGGCCAAAACCAAAGCTGAACCCCAGGAGCTATGTGAACAAAGAAGAGAAAGGGAAATTTCTTCATGCAGCCTCAGGAGCAGTGGATTAAATCCCCATAATCAAACTGATGTATCCCGCAACTGTGGAATACCTGAATAGACAATGAATCATCCCAAAATTGAGGTAGTGGACTTTGGGAGCAACTGTAGACTTGGCGTTTGCTGTCTGCAACTGATTTCTTTCTGATTTTTATGTTTATCTTAGTTTTGTTTTTAACGCTTGTTATCATTGGTGGCTTTGTTTATTGGTTTTGTTGCTCTCTTCTTTTTTTAAATTATAATTATTTATTTTAAAATTATTTTTTTCTTTCTTTTTTCTCCCTTTTCTTCTGAGCCTTGTGGCTGACAGGGTCTTGATGCTCCAGCCTGGTGTCAGGCCTGGGCCTCTGAGGTGGGAGAGCCAAGCTCAGGACATTGGACAACCAAAGTCCTCCCAGCCCCACGTAATATCAATCGGCGAGAGCTCTCCCAGAGATCTCCATCTCAATGGTACAACCCAGCTCCACCCAACGGCCAACAAGCTCCAGTGCTGGATGCCCCATGCCAAACAACTAGCAAGACAGGAACACAACCACACCCATTAGCAGAGAGGCTGCCTAAAATCATACTAAGTTCACAGATACCCCAAAACACATCATCAGACGTGGCCCTGCCCACCAGAAAGACAAGATCCAGCTCCACCCACAAGAAACAGGCACCAGTCCCCACCACCAGGAAACCTACACAACCCACTGAACCTACTTTATCCATTGGGGGCAGATACCAAAAACAATGGGAACTACGAACCTGTAGCCTGCAAAATGGAGACCCCAGGGGCTTCCCTGGTGGTGCAGTGGTTGAGAGTCTGCCTGCCGATGCAGGGCATGCGGGTTCGTGCCCCTGTCCAGGAGGATCCCAAATACTGTGGAGTGGCTGGGCTCATGATCCATGGCAGCTGAGCCTGTGCATCCGGAGCCTGTGCTCTGCAACCGGAGAGGCCACAACAGTGAGAGGCCCGTGTGCCGCAAAAAAAAAAAAAAAAAAAAGGAGACCCCAAACACAGTAGGTTAAACAAAATGAGAAGACAGAAAAATACAGAGCAGATAAAGGAGCAAGGTAAAAATCCCACCATACCAAACAAATGAAGAGGAAATAGGCAGTCTACCTGAAAAAGAATTCAGAGTAATGATAGTAAAGATGATCCAAAATCTTGGACATAGAATGGAGAAAATACAAGAAACATTTAACAAGGACCTAGAAGAACTAAAGAGCAAACAAACAATGATGAACAGCACAATAAATGAAATTTAAAATTCTCTAGAAGGAATCAATAGCAGAATAACTGAGGCAGAAGAACATATAAGACAGACAAAATACTCTTTAAAATAAAGACTATTACAAGAGACAAAGAAGGACACTACATAATGATCAAGGGATCAATCCAAGAAGGAGATATGACAATTGTAAATACTTATGCACCCAACACAGGAGCACCTCACTACATAAGGCAAATACTAACAGCCATAAAGGGGAAATTGACAGTAGAACAATAATAGTAGGGGACTTTAACAACCCACTTTCACCAATGGACAGATCATCTAAAATGAAAATAAATAAGGAAACAAAGGCTTTAAATGACAACTTAGACCAAATGGGCTTAATTGATATTTATAGGTCTTTCCATCCAAAAACAACAGAATACACTTTCTTCTCAAGTGCTCATGGAACATTCTCAAGGATAGATCTTATCTTGGGGCACAAATCAAGCCTCGGTAAATTTAAGAAAATTGAAATCTTATCATGTATCTTTTCCGAGCACAATGCTATGGGACTAGATATCAGTTAAAAGAAAAAAATGTAAAACAAAATGAACACATGGAGGGTAAACAATATGCTACTAAATAAACCAAGAGATCACTGAAGAAATCAGAGAAGAAATTAAAAACTTCCTAGAAACAAATGACAATGAAAACACGAAGCGAAACCTATGGGATGCAGCAAAAGCAGTTCTAAGAGGGAAGTTTATAGCAATACAATCCTACCTCAAGAAACAAGAAACATCTCAAATAAACAACCTAAACTTACACCTAAAGCAATTAGAGAAAGAAGAACAAAAAAACCCCAAAGTTAGCAGAAGGAAAGAAATCATAAAGATCAGATCAGAAGTAAATGAAAAAGAAATTAAGGAATAAATAGCAAAGATCAATAAAACTAAAAGCTGGTTCTTTGAGAAGATAAACAAAGTTGATAAACCATTAGCCAGACTGATCAGGAAAAAAAGGGAGAAGACTCAAATCAATAGAATTAGAAATGAAAAAGGAGAAGTAACAACTGACAATGCAGAAATACAAAGTTTCATGAGAGATTACTACGAGCAACTGTATGCCAATAAAATGGATAACTTGGAAGAAATGGACAAATTCTTAGAGAAGCACAACTTTCTGAGACTGAACCAGGAAGAAATAGAAAATATGAACAGACCACTCACAAGCACTGAAATTAAAACCATGATTAAAAATTTTCCAATAAACAAAAGCCCAGGACCAGATGGCTTCACAGTCAAATTCTGTCAAATATTTAGAGAAGAGCTAATGCCTATCCTTCTCAAACTCTTCCAAAATATAGCAGAGGGAGAAACACTCCCAAACTCATTCTATGAGGCCACCATCACCCTGATACCAAAACCAGACAAAGATGTCACAAAAAAAGAACACTACAGGCCAGTATCACTGATGAGCATAGATGCAAAAATCCTCAACAAAATACTAGCAAACAGAATCCAATAGCACATTAAAAGGATCATACACGATGATCAAGTGGGTTTTATCCCAGGAATGCAAGGATTCTTCAATATATGCAAATCAATCAATGTGATACACCATATTAAAAAATTGAGGGAGAAAAACCATATGATCATCTCAATAGATGCAGAAAAATCTTTCAACAAAATTCAATACCTATTTATGATAAAAACTCTCCAGAAAGTAGGCATAGAGGGAAGCTACCTCAACATAATAAAGGCCATATATGACAAACCCACAGCCAACATCGTCCTCAATGGTGAAAAACTGAAACCATTTCTTCTAAGATCAGGAACAAGGCAAGGCTGCTGACTCTCATCACTGTTATTCAACATAGTTTTGGAAGTTTTAGCCACAGCAATCAGAGAAGAAAAAGAAATAAAAGGAATCCAAATCGGAAAAGAAGAAGTAAAGCTGTCACTGTTTGCAGATGACATGATACAATACATACAGAATCCTAAAGATGCTACCAGAAAACTATTAGAGCTAATCAATGAATTTGGTAAAGTAGCAGGATACAAAATTAATGCACAGAAATCTCTTGCTTTGCTATATACACTAATGATGAAAAATCTGAAAGAGAAATTAAGGAAACACTCTCACTTACTACTGCAACAAAAAGAATAAAATACCTAGGAATAAACCTGCCTAAGGCGACAAAAGACCTGTATGCACAAAACTATAAGACACTGATGAAAGAAATTAAAGACAAGACAAACAGATGGAGAGATATAACATGTTCTTGGATTGGAAGAATCAACATGGTGAAAAAGACTATACTACCCAAAGCAATCTACAGACTCAATGCAATCCCTATCAAACTACCACTGGCATTTTTCACAGAACTAGAACTAAAAATTTCACAATTTGTATGGAAACACAAAAGACCATGAAGAGCTAAAGAACTCTTGAGAAAGAAAAAGGGATCTGGAGAAATCAGGCTCCCAGACTTCAGAATATACTACAAAGCTACAGGAATCAAGACAGTATGGTACTGGCACAAAAACAGAAATATAGATGAATGGAACAGGATAGAAAGCCCAGAGATAAACCCACGCAAATATAGTCACCTTATGTTTGATAAAGGAGGCAAGGGTATACAATGGAGAAAAGACAGCCTCTTCAATAAGTGGTACTGGGAAAACTGGACAGCCACATGTAAAAGAATGAAATTAGAACACTGCCTAACACCATACACAAAAATAACTCAAAATGGATTAAAGAACTAAATATATGGCCAGACAATATAAAACTCTTAGAGGAAAACATAGGCAGAACACTCTATGACATAAATCACAGCAAGATCCTTTTTGACCCATCTCCAAGAAAAATGGAAATAAAAATAAACAAATGAGATGAAACAATGAAACTTAATGAATGAAACCTAATTAATTAATGAAACTCAAAGCTTTTGCACAGGAAAGGAAACCATAAACAAGACGAAAAGACAACCCTCAGAATGGGAGAAAATATTTGCAAATGAAGCAACAGGCAAAGGATTAATCTCCGAAATATACAAGCAGCTCATGCAGCTCAATATCAAAAAAACAAACAACCTTATCCAAAAATGGGCAGAAGAACTAAATAGACATTTCTCCAAAGAAGATATACAGATTGCCAACAAACACATGAAAGGATGGTCAACATCACTAATCATTAGAGAAATGCAGCTCAAAACTACAATGAGGTATCACCTCACACCAGTCAGAATGGCCATCATCAAAATATCTACAAACAATAAATGCTGGAGAGGGTGTGGAGAAAAGGGAACCCTCTTGCACTGTTTGTGGGAATGTAAATTGATACAGCCACTATGGAGAACAGTATGGAGGTTCCTTAAAAAACTAAAAATGGAACTACGATATGACCCAGAAATCCCACCACTGGGCATATACCCTGAGAAAACCATAATTCAAAAAGGGTCATGTACCACAATGTTCATTGCAGCATTATTTACAATAGCCAGGACATGGAAGCAGCCTAAGTGTTCATCGACAGATGAGTGGATAAAGAAGATGTGGCACATATATACAATGGAATATTACTCAGCCATAAAAAGAAATGAAATTGAGTTATTTGTAGTGAGGGTGATGGACCTAGAGTCTGTCATACAGAGTGAAGTAAGTCAGAAGGAGAAAAACAAATACCATATGCTAACACATATATAGAATCTAAGAAAAAAAAAAAAAAAGAAGTGGTTCTGATGAACCTGGGAGCAGGATAGGTATAAAGACTCAGACATAGAGAATGGACTTGTGGACACGGGGAGGGGAAAGGGTAAGCTGGGACGAAGTGACAGAATAGCATTGACATATATACACTACCAAATGTAAAACAGATAGCTAGTGAGAAGCAGCTGCATAGCACAGGGAGATCAGCTCGGTGCTTTGTGACCACCTATAGGGGTGGGATAGGGAGGGTGGGAGGGAGACTCAAGAGGGAATTTACATGGAGATATATGTTTGCATATAGCTGATTCACTTTGTTATACAGCAGAAACTACCACAACATTTTAAAGCAATTATACTCCAATAGAGATGTTATAAAAAGGTGATTATATTAGTAAAATTATCATTTTAATATTTGTGCCAGAAGATTGAAATCAAGCCCATTATTTTCCTTTTGTTTGGGAATTACACAGTACTTTCCTTCAAAAAAATTTGTTTTCCAGCAGTTATTCGTATTATGGATATGAACAATTAGCCTTTTTTAATATGGAATATTTTCCCTTCTACACTAGTATTCAAAGGAAGATTCTGATACATCTTTGGAGAAGAGAACCCATCTTTGTACCCTCTGGACATAAAACAAATATTTCCAATCTTCTTCAAAGAATGGAGATGAGTCCCATGTTTGTAAAACCAAGTTCTTTTTTTCCCTTAAGGAAATGAAACCAGCTTTTGTTTTTTGACAATAACTTTTGCTATAGTTTTACTATGCAGTCAAGCTTTTTATGAAAGGAAAGCGTAGATCCTTTGAGTTGAGAGATTAAAAAAAAAGTAATAGGTCTGACACAGGAGGCCTGGGGGCGATGGATGATGGTACCATTAGAATCAATTATGTATGACTAGTTGATGCCTGTGATAACAGAATTCAACCTTGGTCCTAAGTTCCTAGCACTGGTTTGTTTAGCTGAATTTCTTCCTCGGTCCTGGTTCTCATTCTGCTCCAATACCGCAAGAGTAATAAGAATCCTGTCCAGCCTGTGTGAGGCTCCTTTACTGGGGCTTGGTATCAGCCTCTCCCCTTGAATGGCAGGTCAGTAAGGAGGACCATTATTTAGGGACAGGCCATGCAGGTGTTACTTCTGGTTTGTCTTCCAAGGCCAGCTAACTGCTTTACCTAGAATCCATGTTGAACAGTTTTTTTCATCAAACCGTCTGTACCAAGATGGCAGATCATCGGTCATTGAGAAGTCAGGCCTCTTCCTCACCTCTCCACCTTGTGAAAAATCAGCTTTATCCCAGTCAGTCCTGAGAGGGCCAAGTTGTTCAGTTAAGAGGACAGGTTTTCAGACTATCCATCTGTTAGCTAGAGAAAATAATATGCTATGGGATGAATGGTCAATAGCATAATATGAGAAACTAAGAATAATCAATGTCTTTAAGATCCTATCAAGAAGGAAAAATATATGCAAAATAGCTTCAATCACTAGTTTGTAGCAGTTTTCAATAAGGCACTTCTGTTTTAAGTTATGTATCTCAAAATGTGACAAATGCCACTTTTTCAAAATAAGGCTTAAAATTCTGAAGTATGGAGTTTGAATTATCAAGTCATCTGAATGGTATAGTAAAGGAAAATTCAGGCTAATTGACTGAAAAAGCCCTCAATTACCTTGGCAATTTAGAAAAATTAGTGTGTCCTATCCTGATTTACCCAAGTAATTATGGTTATAGACCTGAACTATTGCCTTTTTATTGTAAATAATGTCCTGATTTGAGTTGGCAATCTTTTAAGTGACGTTTTAGGGGTCAGCTTCTTTCTTAGGAGACAGAAAACTTAAGAAAGAGGTCTTTTAGAAGACCTTGCTTTGTAATAGTTGCTAGTAAACCAGGAATAAATTCCACAACCACAGAGACTGAGTCTGAAGTTGAGTCTATGCTGACATTTCATAGATGAAATTCTAATTTTCTAGTGTAAAAAGACATAATCAAATGCAAACATAACTGGTTTTAAAAGAAGTTAATGATTTATTTAATTGAAAATATTAAAATTGTTTGTTTCTAATCAAATTTCCCAAGGCTGCCAAACTAGCTCTCTCTTACGCATTTTGTCAGGCTGTTGTAAATGGATCTTGACTTTATTTTATTCAAGTCTACTGTAGAATCACTGAGGGGTTCTTAGCTCTAGAATTCACTCCCCCTGGTGGTCCAACAAACTGTAAACTTACTAGCCTTCAGGGGATGGCATTAAATATTTTCATCTTGGCAACTTTGAATGCAAAATGATATAATGCTTTCATGTCAAATGACCAACTATAGTTTTTTTAAATGCATTTTCATAAACAAAATACAGTATATGTTTTTAGAAACTAGTAAATAATCCTATTAATATATTTATACCAATTGTTTAATACCATAATAATAAATAAAAGTTTTATTGACAAACAAAATAGCAATTACCAATTTAAAGTAGTCAGTTAATAAGCCTGTTTATACTCCATTGCATTTGTGTAGAGAGCACCTAACATATTTTTATATTGATAATGCTTTCCCAGGCAAAGTAAACCAAATATTTATCTGGTGAGTTGAGGCAGCAGAAGAGAACTTTGGTAATTTATGTGTTCAAGCCAATTTGAAGAGAAGTTACATACCTCCTGCAAGTAATATAACCTAATATCCAAATCTTCTGACCTATCCTAAACTTACTAGGATTTTGCTTACTCCAGCTCCTGAGACCTTCTATGAAAGTCTATAACATTATCAAATGGCAAAAAAGATGACGTCTATTAATAAGGTGTATTTTTCCCAGTAACTCATAGGGTGCTGTAAATGCTAAGCATTTATAAAACAACCGATGACATGAGAGGATTACCAAAGCAAAGATAACATTTTTCTGTTTCTCCTTTGAGGGTGAAAAAGCCGAATAAAATGAAGAAGATATAGGTAAAAAAAAAAAAAAAAAAAACCCTCAAAAAACCCCACCTTGAGTGACAACCCAGAACATCCATGGGAAGCCAGGTAGACGGTACAAAAGGTAGGAACAGATCTTAGCAGATATTAATTTTCTTGAGTCACCCAAATTATTTAGGACAACTGCAATTAATTCTAAGGCAAGTTTAACACTCAAAAAGAAATTGATTTGGAAAAGTTAGGTTGCGAGTTTAATTGCATATGAGCAAAAAGGGATGAATCAGTAATTGAATAACTATATAAGAAATGCTGATTCAGGAATTAAGCAAACTGGCTGAGATCTATTAAACGGTTCAATCTTCCCATAGTTTCTCATCTGCTACTGGTGTCAAGGCAGAAAGACTAATTTTCAAATATCGATAGTAACCGCAAGTATATTTGGAGTGCTGTGCTAAGAGCTTCACCAGATTAACCTCAGTCATTCTCACAGCATCCTGTTGAGACCTACTCAGACCCCCAGAGTTGGTAAGAAGATAATTTTAAACTAAAGACAGTTGAGATTTATGTTTGAATTTTATTTTATTTTTTTATACAGCAGGTTCTTATTAGTTATCCATTTTATACATATTAGTGTATAAGACAGTCGATATTTAACAACAGATGCAGAAAGAAGCCTTTTCAGAGCTTCTCTTACCAAAATAAAGGGAGAACTTTCTGGGAGTAATGATGTCATAAATTCTCTCTCTAGGGGAGCTTTACTGGCCAGAAAGAAGATGGAGAAGACCACCGGCACCTGCATCAACAAACATTATCACAATCTTTCTTACTTCCCATTTGTTCCCCTAAAAATCCATTTGTTCCTCCCATAGAAGCCTTTTCTCCGCCTGCCCATTCCTATTAACTGTTTGGAGAGTCTCATTTTACCTTGTGCTCCCACGTAAATAGTTGATTAAAAGCTGTCTTTTCTCTTGTCTTTTCTCTTTGTCAGCTTAATTCACACATCCTCAGTTATTGAACCCAAGAGGGTAGAAGAAAGGTTTTCCTCTGACAAATCCTGCAATGTAAGTAATTTCATCTTCATTGTAAACATGAGGAAACTTAAGACTCATAGAAATTAGGAAACTTGCCCGAGTTCACTGAACCAGAGGAATCAAGATCTAAATACAAGGCTATATTGCTCCAGAGTATATATGCTAGTTATCAATTCATTTAATTATTCATATTGGGTCTAAAGGTTCTACCATCCCAAGTGCTTAAACACAATTCTTCTAAGACCCTACCATTGATGTCTTCATTCTGAATGTATTGGTATTTACCAGGAGGGACATTATTCGGATGACTGCAAGGTTTACCCAAATTTTGGGGTAAAAACAAAGTAAACAAAGCATTTAACTTTATTTTACTTCCTTCACAAACTGGTTTCTAAGGTTGGTATGTTTAATTCACTGGAAGAAATTCTTTACATACAATTGGAAAACTGACTCAAGGTGAAAGAATCTAGCATGAGTAAGACTGCATTGGTCATATGTTACAATGAGGAAATTGAGCAGACAATACACAGGACCTAGAGCAGTCAGAGATCAATGTCTCTGAAGCCCTAGACATGCCCCAACTTTGCAAAGGTGAAGAAACTGCCCTAGAACAGCCATAAAGGAAGGCAGCTAGCCAGGTCACAGAGAATTAACTGCAGCTCAGAGGATGAAGATTAAAGGAGGAGTAATCTGGAGATGGGGGTCAAAGGGAAGTAGGATAGAGGTGCAATGGCAGAAAGAAACTTCTTGTGATAGACACAGAAAAACAAGTAGCCTGCAAAGCACTGGAGTAGGTAGCACCGCAGAGCTAACTGTGTTACAAGAAGCTGGAATAAATATTACTACCTTCCTCCAGTGGAAACAATTGGGATGAACATGGAGAGATTTCCAGGATATTTTTGAGAAAAAAATCAAATAACAAAACAATATGTACAATATGACACTATTTTTGTTTTTAAAAATCCATAAAGCATCCAAAGAAGACATACAGATGGCCAGTAGGCACATGAAAGATGCTCAAAATCACTAATTATTAGATAAATGCAAATTAAAACTACAATGAGGTACTACCTCACACCAGTCAGAATGGCCATTATTAAAAAGTCTACAAATAACAAATGCTGGAGAGAGTGTGGAGAAAGGGGAACCCGCCTACATTGTTGGTGGGAATGTAAGTTGGTGCAGCCACTATGGAAAACAGTATGGAGGTTCCTCAGAAAACTAAAAATAGAATAATCATATGCTCCAGCAATCCCACTCCTGGGCATATATGCAGAGAAAACTCTAATTTGAAATGATACATGCACCCCTATGTTCATAGCAACACTATTCACAAAAGCCAAAAACATGGACACAACCTAAATGTCCATTGACAGATGAATGGATAAAGAAGATGTGGTACAGATATACAATGGAATACTACTCAGCCATAAAAAGGAATGAAATAATGTCATTTGCAGCAACATGGATGCAACTAGAGATTATCATACTAGGTGAAGTAAGTCAGAAAGAGAAAGACAAGTGCCACATGATACACTGACATGCGGAATCTAAAATATGGCACAAATGAACCTATCTACAAGACAGAAACAGACTCACAGACATAGAGATCAGACTTATGGTTCCTAAGGGGAAGGGGGAAAGGGAGAGGGATGGACTGACTGGGAGTTTGGGTTGGTAGATGCAAACTATTACACTTAGAATGGATAAACAATAAGGTCCTACTGTATAGCACAGGGAACTGTATCCAGTCTCCTGGGATAAACCATAATGGAAAAGAATATAAAAAAACCAATGTGTGTGTATATATATATATAGCTGAGTCACTTTGCTGTACAGCAGAGATTGGCACAGCATTGTAAATCAGCTATACTTCAATTAAAAAAAATCTATAAAGCAGTATATATTTCCCAAGGGTACATATGAATATCCATCTGTAAATGCATAATAAAAAGACTGGAAAGCTATTGTGGAAATAAACAAATGAGAATGATGGAAGGATATTTATACAGGGCTTGCTATAGCAAGGGAGTCAGCCACCAACACTGATATTTGGCAGAGGCTGAAAGACAGGCAGGGGAGTGGTAAAAAGAAGTATTATAGTGGGAAAAGGGAAGTCTTCAGGTATTCTGTGATCAGAAATTGTTGGCATGGAAAGCTAGAGGCTGGCTCACTTGAAGCAGGGGTATCTTATGTGATTGGTTTAGGGAACGTACTTTGCTCTCTCTAGTTGGTCCTGAGTTGGAAGCTGACAGTCATCGACCAAGCTCAGACACTGCTGGACCAATTGCTGCCGAACTTGTGGTTTGACTTACCAGTCTGGGTGCTAGAGAGAGTGTGTGTCAGAGTTCTATTGAAATACATGGTCTGGCTCTTGTTCATTTGTATATTCAGTCCCTCGTTATGCACTAAACTGATATTACTAGTTACCATTAGCAAGGTGGGAAGGGGTATGGGTCATCAAAGACTAAATTCCTTACCTGTAATGTTTTACTTTCTTATAAGGAGAATACATTTACTCATTTTTTAACTGTGCAATTTTTTAAAATTCTGAAGCAAAATGCAGAAAGACAGTAGTTGCCATTTCTAATTTTTACAACACTGCAAGATGGGTCCTATTGTTATTTACTCTTGAGAATACTAAGGCACTAGGAAGTTAACCTGCCCAAGATGACACAGTTGATAAATAGCAGGCAGAATTTAGTTCCAGGTATATCTGATCCTAAAAGCTACTTTTCATTATGCCATGCTGCTGCTTACAAAAGTATAGTTATTCCATCATTAAAAGAGAGAATGGTCAGTTATACCATTTACAAAGGGTAAGCATAAGACATTTTGGATTAGCACAATATTAGCATCTATTAGTACATTAGACTCTATCCACCAATATGATATTAGAACTCAGAAATGATTGCTGCCCTTTTCAAATTGAATTTATAAAGCTATCGTATAACAGTCCTGAATGAATTATTACAAGTCTGATCCTTCGTATTTCTGGAAGGGTAGCTTTGGCTTTTGAAAGAGATAGCATCTAAAATGCAGTTATAACTAGTGAGAAAACAGGATAGTATAGAACCTTTTTCTATCTTTCAAGAATTCCTTGCAGAGCACAATTTATCACCTATACTGCTGAGGAAATGGCATGTGCCAATTTCTCCTCTAGGAGATGCTAATGAATCCATTTCCTGTAGGTTTAAAGCACATGAACAAGTTGACTGTTTTTCATGTGTTAATGTAGCTAACCTAACTTCATCAAGTTGATTAAGAGCTTATAAATGTGTTATATTTACCTCTGGCTTAAGGAGTGCAAACCAACACTGAATTCTCCTCCTTCTTTAAATCTTTAATTGGGATCACAGGTTATGATGGCCTATGAACTTTTAAGTAATTTTCATAACAAGTAACTATAGTATTCACATGAGACAACAGATTAATTATCTATAAATATTTTTGTTATTTTTCTGTCTTGAATATTATCTCCGTGATTTACACAATAATCTAGTGGTTCCACACTGAAAAGGCACATTAAAGTCATCTGAAGAGTTTAAAAAATAATATCACTGCTTCACCCCTCTCCACCACCAACTCTCACCCAAGAAATTCTGATTTAATTGGTCTAGGGTAGAGTCTCTGCATCTCTATTTTTAAAAAGCTCAGCAAGTGATTCTAACCTGCAGCATGAGTTGAAAAGCACTGCTATAGATAGACTGTGAAAATTAATAAACAGAAACCTTAATTAAAATAGAGTCAGGAGGCCAGAAGGGGGAGCTCTCATGCCCTAAGAGGATAGCAGAGACCAACAGGACTCCTTCTTCCTGCTTGGCAAGCGCTCAGCCAGTGAGAGACTGTCACAACTCAGCCAATGAAAAGTCACTATACTTCCAACTCTCAATTCTTCCAAAGGACTCTTTGTTCACTATAACTCTCCCAACTTCCTTTCCCCTCTTAAAAGAATTCTCCTCTCCTTGTGGTTGGGGACTTGCTCAGGGCACACCAAAGTGGTAGACTCCAAATTGCAATTCTTTTGTTGATCCCAAATAAAACCATTCTCGCTGCAGAAATAACTAGCAGTTTATTTGTTTTAGGTCAGTTAAGACCAAGATAGTTGTAATGCAAAGGATTTCATGACGCAGTTGTTTAGTTTGTTTGCCAGCATCCATTCCTTTGGGGAATCATTGTCTCCTCTGCTATGAGGTCTTGGCAAGACTGACTTTACCCCTACCCATCCACAGCCAGTCCTAGTCTTACGCACACAACCCAGTTCAAGGTAGTCCAGAGCGTGGCGGGAGACCTCCCCCCGAGAAGTCTCTGTCAGTTAATGGGAAGTGTGAATGACAAAAGATGTTTATCCTCTACCCATCTTAGGTTCAATGGCCGGGGTTTAAACTGACAAAAGAGAGATTAACAAGAGAAAAACATACAGAAGTTTATTAACACATGCATTGCACATACACACGGGAGAGTTCAGTGATGAATAAGTAACTCAGAGGTGTATTTAGAAGTGGGGCTTATATATGCTCTTAACAAAAGAAAAAAAATTTGTAGAGAAGTGACAAGACAAAGGAAAGGGTTTTAGACTTCTAAGGGTAGCAAACTGTGGGAAGGTAAATATATGGGGAAAACTAATGGAAGATAAGGGCTAGTTGGTAAGGTATAGTATGTAGATTCCTCTGGTGCCATCCCAGGGCTGATAAGAGTCTAGAGTTATCTCCAATGACTAAGGATTGTTCTGCCCTTTGTGGTACAGATGGGGAGGCCAGAGAGTTTTTCTTGTCTCTGTTTTTTCTCAATTGCCTTCAGCTCAAAATAATCCATAGGCCAGAGTGGCATATTTTAGGGTGGTACACTCTGAACCCTTTCAGAAGTCCTCTTCTGTGACTGTAAGCTGTAAGGACAATGTCAGGAATGGCTTATGGCATCTTTATTACTGCATGGAGGAATCCTTCACCAATGGAAGAGAAGTAATGCTAACGTACGAAGAGAAAAAAAAATCTAGAGTTGGAGAAAGAGCTCTGATTTTCATTCAATAAATATTTATTTACTATGTGTGTTGGCTGGTGGTGAAACAGAGCAGGACCCTATGGTCCTTGCCCCTTACGTCCTCCACCTGCCTTTTGTCTGTGGAAAAACTTCAGCCAAAGAGTAAGTTTAATCAGAGATGTGAGAAAATGCAGAGACAAAGGAAAACAGTCTAACAAGACTAAAAATTAATAATTTAGTAATTAAGCATAGTTAAGGACCTTCAGTTCCTTCTCAATTGTTATAGGTAATATTCTGAGCCATACCCTGTGAGCTGCCTTGTAGATACTGAAGCCCTCACCAGATGGAAGAAGTTAACTACATGATTGACCAGAGTAGAGCCATGACATAAGCTGCCATAATTCTAAGAATTGGCCTCAAGGAAATGGGAACAAACTGACCCTGGAACTAAAGATGAATTGTACTTAAAACAATCAAGATGTCGCTGGTCAGACTACCAATGACCAATTTCAAGATGACTGTCAGAGCTGACTGTGCTGTCTCTGCATGTAGCTCCCTCTCTCTGTCTATAAAACTCTTGCCCACTGATAGTCAGTAGTCAGTGGTGGGGGTGGGGGGAGTCGGCCTCAGGCGTCCCCTCCCCCACCCCTACCCCATTTGTTGTCATCCAAAATAAAGCAAACTTTCCTTTCCACCAGCCTTCTGGCCCCCACTTTCGGTTACAGTGGTAGATGACTGATAATGAGCCCCTGGATCCATCATTAGAGTTTCTATTAGATGGTTCTATAGAACTAGCTTAAGCTATTTCATGCCAGTTTGATTTGGGTTTCTAGCGCTTGCAACCAAAAGTGTCCCAAAAAATATAATACGTGTTTAACATTTTTGTAACATCAGAACCATTTTTTGAAGTCATGGAATAGCTTACTCCCCTCTCCTGTCTTCCAATCATGGTTTTAAAATCTTTTTGTGTGTGAAATAGAACAGCCTTATTGCCAGTTGGAGAAAGTTTTAGTGGTCTGGATAGAAGATCAGATAAGCCATAATAACATTCCCTTAAACCAAAGCCTAATCCAGAGCAAGGCCCTAACTCTCTTCAATTCCATAAAGGCTGAGAGAGGTGAGGAAGCTGCAGAAGAAAAGTTTGAAGCTAGCAGAGGTTGGTTCATGAGGTTTAAATTTAGAAGCTGTCTCTATAACATCAAAGTGCAAGGTGAAGCAGCAAGTGCTGATGTAGAAGCTGCAGCAAGTTAACCAGAAGACCTGGCTACACTACACAACAGATTTTCATTGTAGATGAAATAGCCTTATACTGGAAGAAGATGCCATCCAGGACTTTCATAGCCAGAGATGGGAAGTCAATGCCTGGCTTCAAAGCTTCAAAGGACAGGCTGACTGCTGTCAGGGGCTAATGCACTTGTGACTTTTAAGTGGAAGCCAGTGCTCATCGACCATTCTGAAAATCCTAGGGACCTTAAGAATTATGCTAACTCTACTGTGCCTGTGCTCTATAAATGGAGCAACAAAGCCTAGATGACAACACATCTGTTTACAATATGGTTTACTGACTATTTTAAGCCCACTTTTGAGAACTACTACTCAGAAAAAAAGATTTCTTTCAAAATATTGTTACCTAACTAAATTTGTGTCTGCTCATCTGCATGCAGCAAAGCCAATCTACTGACACCAGATTGGGGTGAAGGAAAGTGCAGCATTTATTGTAAGGCACCGTACAAGGAGTCCAGGACAGCTAATGCTCAAAAAGCCTGAACTCCCCATGGATTTCAACAAAGCATTTTTAAAGGCAAGTTGAGGGAGGGGAGTCTCAGGGTAAGTGATCAGCTCATGTACAATTCTCTGATTGGTTGATGGTGAGGTAACAGGGTGGTGTCACAAGGGTTAACAGCATCAATCCTTAGGCTCCAGTAAGCCTGAGGGCCTGGGGGTCATCAAGTAGTTAACACCTTCCATTTGGTGGGGGTTTTAGAATCTGTAAAACAACCCAGGAAATGTGCTTTAGATACTACTATCTAGGTACTTCAGAGAGGAGCTAAAGTAGAGGATATGGGGGAGAGGTCTGTCCCGGGAAGCCCTCATAGGATCCTGCTTGGTTACAATATTACTGCTTATAGACCATGCACCTGGCCACCCAAGAGATTTGATGAAGATGTACAATGAGATTCAAGTTGTTTTCATGTCTACTAACACAACATCCATGCTGCAGTCCATGGATCAAGGAGTTATTTCAACTTTCAAGACTTATTCTTTAAGAAATACATTTCATAAGGCTATAGCTGCCATAGATAGTGATTCATCTGATGGATCTGAGTAAATTAAAAAACCTCTGGAAAGGAGTCACCTTTCTAGACGTCATTTAGAACATTCATGATTCATGGGAGAGATCAAAATATCAATGTTAACAGGAGTTTGGAGGAAGTTGATTCCAACCCTCGTGGATGACATTGAGGGATTAAAGACTTCAGTGGAGGAAGTCACTGTAGATGTGGTAGAAATAGCAAGAGAATTAGAATTAGAAGTGGAGCCTGAAGATGTGACTGAATTGCTGCAATCTCATGATAAAACTTGCATGCATGAGGAATTGCTTCTTATGGATGAGCAAAGAAAATGGTTTCATGAGATGGAATCTACTCCTGGTAAGGATACTGTGAAGACTGTTGAAATGACAACACAGAATTTAGAATATTACATAAACTTAGTAGATAAAACAGTGGCAGGGTTTGAAAGAATTGACTCCAATTTTGAAAGAAGTTTTACTGTGCATAAAATCCTGTCAAAGAGCATTGTAAGCTACAGAGAACTCATTCATAAAAGGAAGATTCCATCAATGTGGCAAACTACATTGTTATTTTTAAGGAATTGTCACAGCACCCCAGCTTTCAGCAATCACCATCCTGATCAGTCAGCAGCTACCAACATTGAGAAAAGACCCTCCACCAGCAAGAAGATTACAACTCACTGAAGGTTCATATGATGGTTAGCATTTTTTAGCAATAAAATCTTTTAATTAAGGCATGTACATTTTTTAGACATAATGCTAGTGCACACTTAATAGGTTACAGCATAGTGTAAATATAACTTTTTATGTTTGTTTTTTTGCGGTACGCGGGCCTCTCACCGTTGTGGCCTCTCCCGTTGCGGAGCACAGGCTCCGGATGCGCAGGCTCAGCAGCCATGGCTCACGGGCCCAGCCGCTCAGCGCCATGTGGGATCTTCCCGAACCGGGGCACGAACCTGTGTCCCCTGCATCGACAGGCGGACTCTCAACCACTGCGCCACCAGGGAAGCCCTAAATATAACTTTTATATGCTCTGGGAAATGGAAAAAATTGTGTGACTTGCTTTATTGTGCTATTCACTTTATTGGGGTGGTCTGGAGCTGAAATTTAGCCGTCTTTATAAATTTACAAAACAAATGACAACATGTGAAATAGGCTTCTAAGCAATTTTCAAGTTATGTACAACCCCCAAACCATAAAAAAGATTAAAACTTAGTCCACAAAAGTTACAAAAATTAACTACAAAATAGGAAAATATTTGTTAACACATAATAGGCCAAAAGTTTATTTCTTTAATTTATAATGAGTTTTACAAATCACTAATGAAATTGAGCATGAACTTGCGGGGCCCTCCTGGACACAAAAGCCTTTCCTTGTCCCCTGTTTCTTGTTTGTAGGAAAAAGACTTCAGCCTCCTAGACCTTCCAAAGGTACCAAAGGGCAGATTCAAATAGTTGCTAATCAGAAAAGTGAGGGAATGCAGAAACAAAGGAGGAGCAATCAACAAACAATAGTGCAGCAGTAAAACAGAGTTCCAGCTCCTTTTCAAGGAATACACATAAAAATATATCTTTGAGTTCTTCGGTAGGAAATAAGGCCCCCACCCAGGTGGAGGATGGTAACTCCAGGCTGAGCACCGAAGTCCTAGAACATTGTCCTGTTACCTCACCACCAACCAATCAGAAGAAAGTCACACCTGTAGCCCTCACCCCTAATTTTGCCTATAAAAACTTCTTCCAGAAAACCATCTGGGAGTTTGGGGTTTTGAGCACAAGCCACACTTTCTCCTTGCTCGGCCCTGTAATAAACTTTTCTCTGCTCCAAACTCCAACGTTTCCATTTGTTTGGCCTCACTGTGCATCGGGCACATAAACTTGCATTCAGCAACACTAAGAGAAAAAAGTGCAACTACCCAATACAAAAATAGGTAAAGGATATTAACAGGCAGTTGAAAGAAAAAGAACAACAAATAGAATCATCCTTAACTTCACTCATAATTAAGTAAATGCACACCAATATTTTTCAATGATCAGAAAAGCAAGCATAAAGTATTCTGCTAATGCACAATGTTGGCAAAAGCAGGTGATGGAAATGTAAATTGATACAACTTTTTGGAGGGCAATTTTGCAACATCTATCAGAATTTAAAATGCTTGTACACTGTGAACTGTAAGTCTACAGCTAGGATTTCATCCAGTGAATAAACTCTCAACAGTTACCAGGCATATGTTCCAATGTATTTACTGATCCATCATCATTAATAACAAAAACCTGGACATGACCTAAATATCCATCAGTTAGTGTGCTTGGTTGAATAAATTATTATGTACCCAAACAATTCAACATTATTTAGTATTGCAAATTAAGAGTTATACATGCTGTTAAAAGAATGGAATCATACATGCTGTTACATAAAGTGAATATAAACAAAAAATACTGTAACAGGAAAGAACAAAATCTGACTCCATGTTGGATCTGTTTCTTTTACTTTAACCTCTGCTCTCAGTTGCTTTTTGTATGTTGTCTATAGCTACTGGCATACATAATGGCCTCCCTGGGGGAAGCCTGCCTCTCTGCCTAAATGTTAAACTACAAGTGCCTTTGCTGATCTCACAGAGAAACATTCTGACCCTGCCCACCTGTGAATGGCTGCAAGAAAGAAGAAATTAACACATCCTCTACCTGAGGCTGGCCAAACCAGCAGATGTTTTGTAAGACTTATGGCCTTTTTACTTTACTTTCACACCTCCTCCCCCTCTCTGTTCTATAAAAATAAAACTAGCATCAAGACCCCAATAAGATGGTACTCTAGGACATTAGTCTGCCATCTTCTCGGACTCCCGGCTTTCCGAATAAAGTCGGATTCCTTGCCTCAACACCTCATCTCCCGATTTTTTGGCCTGTCATGCAGCGAGCAGAGCGAGCTTAGACTCAGTAACAATACCATATATATTCTCATCTGTTTATGTACATGGAGAAATATATAGAAACAATTTTCCAGGAATCATACAAAAGAAACTGTTAATTAGGCAGTCAGTTAAGGCAGAACTTTAGGGAGAGGAATTAGTAGAGACTTTACTTTGCATCTTATGACTTTTGCTTTGCTTGATTTAAAATTTTATTTTACCATATATATTTATCTATATTATATATTTATGCTGTATTACATAGTATATTTGATATATATACATTATATGATTATATTATATGAATATATCATTGATAAATTATATATTATACTATATTTTATATATTAATACTGGATAATTTATAATATAATAAATATTTTATATAGTATATATTAATATATATCATCCATATTGAGATACCTTTTTAAATCATGACTGGGAAAGAATGGGTTTCCATCCTTTCTAGATGGTGTTTTAAAATTTATTTTATAGAAACTAACATAAAGCAACTATACTCCAATAAAAATTAATTTAAAAAAAGAACATCATCCAAAATAGCTTTAACATAATATCATTTTCCTGATTATTTTAATTATTATTTCCTTCTGGGTGCTTATGGTTTGTTCATTCTACAATCATCCATCTTTCTTAGCAGATAGGCAAAAGAGATGAAAATGTGTGGTGAATAAAATGTACTGTTGTTTCTATAAAATAAAATTTAAAAATAAAAACAAAATTTATTTTATAATAAAATACAATACCATAGTATAACCAGTTTGTTTTCCTCTCTCAAGAAACGTTTAGCAAATATTTGAAGATATGGTAAAGAATCTTAAAAATAATACCATTCTTGGTACAACCACTTGGAAAAGTTTGCCATCTATGGTTTGTCACCTTCTATAGATGGTTTGTCACCATCTATAGAAGGTGAAGAACATACCCTACAAACCAGCAATATCCTCCTAAATATAGACCCTACAAAAACACGCATATATTCACCATCACGTGTACTAAAATGTTCACGACAAAAATGTTCCCAATAGCAAAAACAAAAGCTAACGTGGAAACCACCAAAATATTAACAGTAGAATGGCTACATAAATTGTGATATAGCCATACAAGGCAAAGCTATAATGTTGTGAAAATAAATGCACTATGACACATCAGCGTGGATCAACTGTACAAACATATGCTGAAAAGAAGCAAGACACAAAGAAACATGCAGTATGAATCCATTTATATTATGTCTAGGGGTGTATATACAGATAGGAAAACCAAGGAAATGACTATCACAAACTATCTGGGAGTGGGACAAAAGGGCTGTAAGGAGGAAAAGGCACACTTGGGGGCTTTTGGAGACCTGGCAATGTTATGTTTGGTTACCAAATCATGATTTATACAGATATTTGCTTTGTAATTTTCATCAAAATGTACATATATGTTTAAACACTTCCCTGTATCTGTTATATATCATGATTAAAAACTATAAAAATAAAACAAAGCACCTAATACCATTCTGCATCAAAACCATAGTTTACACAAAACCAATATTCTGTCTATGATACCAAAGAATCTTTTATGTTAGTTTCCAAGGAGTCATCTTTTGGGCTTGCAGGATGAATTCTAAGGTTTGGGCATTTATAACCCCAAAATAAAGTACAGAGAAACTGAATATAAAACTGTGCCCAAACCATCACAATAAAAATCAGTCCCATTACTGAGTATATTTAGAATAGATGAGAAGACAGAACTTCAGATTATTCTTCATTATTAGATCTTTAATAGTTCTTCCTAAATCAGATATAAGCCATTCCTTTTCAAGAATATAGTATTTCTTGATGAATTTACTACATAAATTGCAAATCCTCTTAAATATTCATACTAATGTATTCTTCCTATCATCATTGCTTATATTTACCCACCCTGCAAAAAAGGAATCTGAGAGCTGAACAAAAGAAGTACGTGAGGTATGTCAAGAGGCTTAAAATCATCTAATTAAAAGAAAATCTCTTCTCAACTTAAGCTCCACATCCAAATACATATTGGTGGTGATGGTGAAGGAAGAGGAAGAGAAGCTTTGAATTGCTATGGTACACCTACACACACACACACACACACACACACACACACACACACACACACACACACACACACCATTTTGTATGGGGAAGCCCCCACAAAATGTTAGCTATGTATAATTTTCACTTAATATTTCTAGGTACATTTTCAGTTCCATGTTCAACATAATTGCCATTTTAATAGAATGTTTTATAACCCTTCAAAATGCAGATTTCTACCCACTGGCAGGACTCATCATCAAAGGGAATTCCAATTCCATGGGTTTTGGCTGGCCACATGACTGCCCAGTAAAAGATGACATTTCCTAACCTGTTATGCATAGCCAAGTGCCTAAATTTTGGCCAGTAAGATGCAAGAATGCGAGTATGTGTGTGTGTGTTAGTATTTCTGTGTGTGTGTGTGTGTGTGTGTGTGCGCGTGTGTGTGTGCGCGCGCACGCACGTGTGTGTTGTTAAGGAAGTTGCTTGTTTTCTACTCTCTAGTTCCCCCTTCCCACTGACTAGAAAAAAGCAAGATAGGAAGCAACTGCCTCTGACCCAAAGATGAGAGCTCCTGATGAGAATGGCGGAGCTACCTGGCCAACTTGAGACACAGTTCTGCACTACTGTCTGAGTAAAAGATAAATGTTTATCTTATTCCTGCACTGAAATTTGAGGATACTGTTAAAGTAGACTTTAACATAAAAGCCAAAATACTCAAATTATTTGAAGAAAATTATTAAATCATTGCCTTATACCAAAGCAAAAGTAAATGTTATAAGAATTAGGAGATTAAACATAAAATGTTAAACTGAAACATATATACATACTAATTTTATGCACATGGTCTTGTAATGGCGTGGTTCTCTCTAAGCATTATATAAAAGGTAAAAATCACAGAGGAAAAGATTGAGATACTGGATTGCAATCTGTTTTAAAAATAACTGCATGTCAACACTAGGATGAACAAAACTACAATGCAACTGATAAACTGAAGAGAACCAATTTAGTTTAAGGTTTATGTCTGTGATACCTAAAAACTCCTAAAATTGGTAAGTAAAAGACATTGGAAAAATGGCAAGGAACATTGATAACTATATATACAGAAAGATGTTCATGTTACTGGTATGTTTAAAAAATTACAAAACAAAATATATAATAAATCTTTTTGTAATATCAAAAAGCAAGCCATGGGAGCCAACTCTGGTTAACTTAAGAGTGAATCACTGGGAGAATATAGGAAAGCTAAAAGCAAAGAGAACTGGATGCAAAAAGGACAAGAGAAGTAGTTCCAGAGGGACTACTATACAGACTTTTCTGAGTGCTATCACTGAAATAAAAGGACAGTTCCATGGAAACAGTTTGAGGTGGAAGATGAAGTTTCGCTGGTGACTGCTTTCCGAAGATACTCCTGTAAGGAAATGAGGAGGCGAGACTGGGCAGAGGGAGAAGCCAACTAACGCTGCAGATGCAGCTGAAGCCTTAGCCAACCCCACAGGGCGCTCGTCAGAGTAGTCCCAAGGAGAGGCAAAGGCCTTTGTTTTGTCCCTTTCTCCAGTCCACCCTTCGGCTGCCCATAGGCAAGGCAGCTCTCTAGTTAGGGAGGCAGTGAAGTACGAGCAGCTAACAGACCCAGCAACCGGACTTACTTTCTGACTTTGCACCACACCCCGCAAAATTCAAAAGTCTTAGGAGAACCAGACTGGCACATTTGGTCATGTGCCCACAGTTAGGCTGGGGCAGTCAAGGTCCTCCAATGTTCTGTCCTTCCAAAACTGCACAGAGAGGCCATACCCAACACCCCACCAAAAAAACATTTGTACGCTATTACCAAAACAAGGCAGAATGGAAGCCAGACTTCTAGGATACAGAATATGTCTATTATAGATATCAACAGGCAATTCAGAAATAATGATATGTAAATGATGAATAAACTTTTAAAAGTTCACCCTCACTAGCAAGTGATGATCTGAAAATTAAACCTTGCTAATGAGACTGACAAAGATTAAGAAGGATCTTTCTCAGAATTTCTAAGGATGGTGGGAGACAGGCACTCAAATACAAAGCTAATAGAAGAATAAACCGATATAACCTTTCTGAAAATCAATTTTGCAATGTACGCCAAAAGTTTTAAAAATACACATACCCTGAAATTTCACGTCTAGGAACTTAGCCTAAGAAAATAATCAATTTAAAAAAAATTTATATGCACAAAGACATTCAATGCAACATTGCTTGTTATATTTACAAAGGAAGGAAATAAACTAAACATTAAAAAATAGGTGATAGATTCAGTAAATTATGGAAAATCCAAATACTGCAATATTATGAAGCCATTAGGACTCATGCATTTGCAAGATAATTATATATACAGAAAGACGTTCATGTTACTGGTAAGTTTTAAAAATTACAAAACAAAATATATAATAAATCTTTTTGTAATATCAAAAAGCAAAAGGTAAATGCTATTGTAGGGTGATGGCATTATAAGTACTATTTCCCTTTGATTTTTCCTATGACTTCTTTATTAAACATGTGTTACCTTTATAATTAGAAAAATATTATAAAAATCTAATTAATTGACCTCATAAATGTGGATTTTAAAATTTATATTCTGGAACTTTATGTCTTTAGAAATTGGTTGAAATAGTGGTGGACTTTCAGTTCAAAACTCTTAAAAAACAAAAAACATTTTTTGACTTATCGGAAGAGTTGTTACTCAGGGCCATCTTCGAAGTCAGATGTGGTAGCCCAGTTTCAAGAAAAAATAATTACTTGAATTGTAAAAGTCTGTCCTTAACTTTATGATCATCTGTTGTTTTTTCTGTTTTGTTTTGTTTTTTAAATTTTGGCTGTGCTGGGTCTCAGCTGCAGCATGCGGGATTTTCCTTGTGACATGTTTTAGTTGAGGCATGCGGGATCTTTTATTTGCAGCAGGCGGACTTCTTAGTTGCAGCACACAGACTTTGTAGTTGCGGCATGCGAACTCTCAGTTGCGGCATGCATGTGGGATCTAGCTCCCCAACAGAGGATCAAACCCAGGCCCCCTGCGTTGGAAGCACGGAGTCTTACTCACTGGACCACCAGGGAAGTCCCTGTTGTTTTTTTAAGTGGAATATTGAATTTAATAGTTTTGGCCCACATATAAAGAAGATTAAATTACTTGGAAAGATCCCAGAGAAAAGTAATAAAAATAATTATGTACCTAGAAATTGGGCTCTATAATGACGTGCAAGAGGAAATCATTTAGAAAATAAAACCAAAAATAACCTTACATTTTATGGGTTTCCATAACCTCTGAAGGACATGAAGCAAAAAGTCTGAATTGTTAGAAGAATAATTTAGTTTAGCCATTAGGAAGAATATACTGTTCTTAAATAAGTATTTGAGCATTTATTACATGTCTAATACTATGGCTGTAAGGACTTGTAACCATGAGTATGTGTTACTAAAGGAAAAAAAAGTTTGTTTTTTTAAATGTCAAAGGCAGAACAAGTACTCTATTCCTCAATATAGGGGTTTACTATATAATCCTTTAAAATCCCTTCCATATTTATGACTTTGAATTTCAGGAATCTTACACAATTACAAAAACATATCTCAATTATACTTGTGGCTTTTTGAAAGCGAAAAACTGGAGTAATCATTAAGGAATATAATAGAGGATAAAAAGTTAGAGATTTTTCATTAAGAGTGCAGAAAATGTAGGGAATTCACTGGTGGTCCAGTGGTTAGGACTCTGCGCTTTCACTGCCAAGGGCACGGGTTCAATCCCTGGTCAGGGAACTAAGATCCCACAAGCTGTATGGTGCGGCCAAAAAAAGACCAAAAAAAAGTGAAGAAAATGAAGGTATGTAATTTAGTTATGGGGTACATTACAATATTTGACTCCATAAAGTAGGTGTAATTTAATTCTTAAGGCCTGTGTGTTTTGTTAAAGTGTTGGTGTGTGTATTTTTAATCTTTATTTTTGGGAAAGTATAGTGAAATACAGACAAAACATTCCTATAACATACTTTAGTATGTAACATACATTTAGTGCATAATGGTTTTAGTAACAAACCATTAGTTTTAAAGGGCACAGTAGGAGGAAAAAATGGATTTAAGGTGAATAAAAAAGAAATCCTCAGTCTGGGCTTCTGTTCTATCTTCCAAATTAAGTGGCAGTGCGACTAAGGAGCCCATGTGCCGCAACTAAGGAGCCCACATGCTGCAACTGAGGAGCCTGTGAGCCACAACTAAGGAGCCCACCTGCTGCGACTAAGACCTCACGCAACCAAATAAATAAATATTAAAAAAAAGATTAAAAAAAAACAAATTAAGTGGCAGCAAAATAATTATACTAACAACTGCTTAAAAAACCCCAAATCTGTAACAGAAAAAGACAGCTTACATGCTACTCAAAAATCATTTAAAAGCTTCTCAAAATCAAAATGAAAAGCAAAATTTAAAACTAAACAGGACACACTCCCCCAAAAAGATACAATTTAAATGTTTAGCCTTAGAGCCATTTTTTTAAAGTTTCAATAAAACATTATAATGCTTCAAATAATTATTTAATGTTTATATATATTAGGGCTTACCATGTATCAGGCACTGTCCTAAGCACCTTATAGATAGTAATTAATGTAATCCTCATAACTCTATGAGTTAGCTACCATCATTATCTCTATTTTACAGATGAGGAAACTGAGGCACAGAGGTCACACTAGTCCACGTCACATGACTAGTAAGTAACCAGTGAAGCTGAGATTCAAATCCAGGTTGTTTAGCTATGGGGACCATGATTGTAATCACTTAGCTATTTTGTAAAAGTATTTATTTGACATATTAATATTTGATAACAATTTTGAACTTTATTGCAAATGTTCACAGCCTGCAGAATTAGAAGTAAATCAGTGCAGACACAAATAACTTTTCCAATACAAAATTTTAGTGATTTCCTTGATTAGCTTTTTTTTTTTTTTTTTGCAGTACGCAGGCCACTGTTGTGGCCTCTCCCGTTGGGAAGCACAGGCTCCAGATGCGCAGGCTCAGTGGCCATGGCTCACAGGCCTAGCTGCTCCACGGCATGTGGGATCTTCCCAGACCTGGACATGAACCCGTGTCCCCTGCATCGGCAGGCGGACTCTCAACCACTGCGCCACCAGGGAAGCCCCAAATTTTGTTTCTTATAGTTAACTAGGAGTTAACAACATTTATCACTTAGAATATTTCTATTAATTAATAATGTTGGAAAAATATTGCATATCTATTCTTGATTAGCTTTATGACAAACACATGTGTAGGTGGAGGTAGGGAATGAGAAAAGAGATTGTGTTTACTTTAAACGTATTTGTCATGAATTTACTGCTTGGATAAACAAAACATAAAAGATTTCGATTCAGTAAAATCTTGGGCTATGTTTTCTGAAAGACATAATTTACAAATACTAACTTAAGTGTTATTTAGATAAAAAGCAAGTCAGATTTTGATTGATGTTTAATTCTATGACTGACTTTAAAATCTTTATATTTTTAATTTAAGAAGAATATGATCAGACTTAGATAAGAAAACAAAATTGTAACATTTATAGCATATACAAGCTTCTCTAGGGTAACTTATTTTTCCCATGATAATCAATTTCTCAAGGTCAATACCATTGACCTAACCTGTATGCTGATTGCTAGCTAGTAAAAATGGGAAACCATAACCAGGTAGAATGTGAGCACAGCAAGCACATCTAGCTAAAACTCAGTGTAAAAAAAAGATAAATAAAAACTGTGACTTTAAAGCTCCTCAAGGTTTTGTATCTCACATGCTCTAATGGTGCAAGATGTGAAGAGTTGCAGGTCAAACATAATTTTTATCTCCTTTTAGGACATTTTAGCATTTGTGAAATGAGAAGCTTGGAACAACATCCTAAGTCCCTTCTAGTCCTAAAATTCTGAGTACATTCGATACATAGTAAGGACATTGGTACATACATGGCCAGACCGACTTCCTGGCAAAAGGGGAAGATGAGCAAAATGCCTGGGTTACTCCTCCATCGTGGCCCTTACAACAAGTCTGTTCTCCTCAGAGTGTCTCTAAATTGACAACTGGTAAATCTGATAAATGTTTGGTAGCAGTGAACTACATGAGACTTCTCCTGACAGTGTTTCTACAAGTTTCACATGCATACTTTGATTCTACCTCCTGGAGCCCTTGCTCCCTCTCTCATTACCCTCTCATTATGTTGGCTAATATATGTTACTAAATTCAATATATATTCACCTCTCATCTTTTTCCACCTCTTGGCCCAATTTAACACAGCTGATCCTACTTTGAAAATGCCTTCATCTGGTTTTCTTCTCATATCTCAGGCCACTTCTCCTTTAATCTAGTCATCAAATGTTGGAATCACACAAGTCTGGGCCCTAGGCCTTCTTTTGAACTCTATACCTATGCTGTTTTATATGGAAGCCACTAGCCCATGGGGCTGTTTAATAAACTTAAGTTAACAGAATTTAAAAATTCAGTTCAATTGCCCTAGGCATTTCAAGGACTCAAAAACCACAAGTGGCTCATGGCTATTGCATTGGGCCACACTGATACAGAATACTTTCAACATTCTATTGCACGGCGTTGCTCTATTCCATCTTACTGAGTGACCGTATTCATGCCCATGGTGTCAGTTACTATCATCTATTTGCAGAAAATCCTCACATTTGAACTCTCATACAAACTTCTTTTTGAGCACAAGACCCATGTAGCCAAATGCTGTCTTAATTTTCCACTTGGATGTCTCAAAGCCCAAAATGCCCCAGACCAGCTTTCTCATATTCATCTTCAAACCTAGCTTTAGAATGTCCTTCCTCACTAATGTCACTGCCAACTAACTCCAGGTGAACAAGTTTGAAAACTCGTTATCCTTCATTTTCCCTCATTCCTTCAATCTGTTTCCAAGTTCTCTGAGTTACATCTTAAGTACCATATCGCTCAAATTTTTCCCCTTCCTCATTTCCCTGCATCCTCCATAATCCAAACTCCTATAACTTGATTAGTGGAGAAATCTCCCTGGATTTAAACCTTGGTTTTGGCTGAGTGACCTCAGACAAGTTTCTTAAACTCTTTTCCTTAACCAAGCTTTTCATCTGTAAAATAGGAATAATACTATAATGTTCTTCATAGTGTTGCTGTAAGAATTAAATAAGACTATGAACGTAGAGTTTAGCACAGTATACAGGACATAAACTCCCTATAAATGTTAGCTACTATTATTACTATCAGCTCATGCCTAGATTACTGAAATTGTATCCCGACTTTCCATACTTATTCTTGCTCCTCTCCAATCTTCTGCCCACAATATAATAACTAGAGAGAATTTTAGTAAATGTAAATCTGATCATTTGTGCTCCCCACCCCAAATCTTCCTGGAAACCCATTTTATAGGTTTTATAGGGCTTTTAGAATAGACTCATCTTTTATTACTCTTGTCCCTTAATCCCTATTCTTTAACCAAACTGACCAAGTTCATTCCAAGAGGCCTTTTGCTCACCGTATTTCCCTTTTCTCAAACCCCTATGAAAGTTATAGTTTAATCCTAGTCATCCTTCAGACCTCACTGAAGAGTCACTTCCTCCCTGACTAAGTTTGGTCCCTCTCTTTTGCATTCTCATTGTACCATATTCCTCTCCTAGAACTTCTCGGTTTGCCATCACACGTTTATGAGTGACTATTATTTGTTATTACTATACATTTCTTTGTTTCCTCCAACAGACATATCCGTTTGAGCTCATGATATTCCTCCAACCCAAGCCTGCTCCATTTACCATCTTCTACATCTCAGAAAATAGCAATACCATTCTTCCAGTTGCTCAGGCCAAAACTCTTGGATTCTCTACAATACTCCACATCCATCAGCAAATTCTATTGCCTCCACTTCAGAGCTTGACCACTTTCCTCCCATTTCCACTGCTGCACACAGTGGTCAAAGCCACACCTTCACCTCCCGGATTGCAGCAATACCTCTTAACACATCCCCTTGCTTTTTTCTTTGTCACCACTGCTTACCCACTTGTGTATTTACAACAAGGCAGCTAGACTGATCCTTTATATATCATCAAATCATGTCATTCCTCTACTCAGACCCTCCAATAACTTGCCATTGCTAGGGACTGTACTGTGTCTCCCCAAAATCCTTATGTTGAAGTGCTAACCCATGTGACTGTATTGAAGATATTGCCTTTAATGAGGTGATTAATGTTAAATGAAGTCATAAGGGTGGAGCCCTGATCAGAGAGAAATGGTGCCCTATAGAAGAAGAGACATCACAGTTCTCTTCCTACCATGTGAGGACACAGTGAGAAGGCAGCCCAAGCTAACATACCATCCCACTCAGAGTAAAAGCCAAAGAGGTGCTATACATTCTGGACTGTCATGTCCCCAACCCCTAAACTCTCTGACCTTTGATTCTCCCCAACCCTTAAGCAGCTTCAGCCACACTGGCCTACGTGCAATTTCATCAACATTTCAGGCATGCTCTCACCTTCAGGCCTTTGCTTTTCCTCTGCTTGGAACACTCTTTTCCCAGGTATTTGCATCACTCATTTCCACACTCAAATGTCACCTTCTCACTGGGGCCATCCTACGAAAAATTTTACCACCTCCATCTTACACACATATCCCATTCCCCATTGCTTAGCACTCACTACTAGCATGCTACATATTTTACCTATTTATCTTGTTTATCGCCTCTCCTGCTAGACTATGAGCTCCACGAGAGAAGGGATTGTCTGTTTTGCTCATTGCTAGATCCCCATAACACAGAGCACCTCATAGTAGGTGCTTACTATTTGTTTAGACCAGTGAATGTTGAATACCCACAGCCACCAAATTAGCTCTGGAGCTAAAAGGTACCACATGCATCAACTACTAAGGCAGCAATCTTGTAGTAGAAACTGTACTGCCTAAAGGACCACCTGATTGTTCTGGCTTCTTCTAGTTTTCTAATATTACTACAGCTCATGAGGGACTTTAAAAACTGTGGCTCCATGATCCAAGAGCGGTTCCTTCCTCTCTCCATCTTTACAACAGAGATAATAAACTGAGATGAAAAGTTGTGAATGTCAAATAAAATCACGGATAGGACAATTTTTTGAAAATTGCCTGGTTGCATCTTTCTTGACGGTATTTCCAAACAGTTCCGCAAACTCTGCCTCTCTTTGATCATGCTTCCAGGATTCAGCAAAGGATGTGTTTATCCCCATAAATAAAATTTAAAATTACATAAACATCAATACAAAACTAAAAGACAAGTGATGGAAGAAACCATTCATGGTTATCTGTTTATGTAGGGCTGTGGGTAGAATTTAGGTTAAAAATGGATTCTACCGCTAAGAAAGTTGCAAAGTAATTATATTCCCCTATTTTTTAAAGAAGAGAAAATAGGTCTGCACAGGAGAAGTACCTTTCTGTTTTACTTGAAATAGCGGAATTCTTCACAACTTAAACCACGTCGAAACTTCCCGGTTAGTGCTCCACGGTTAGTTATTGCTCTCAGTGTATTCATTTCTATGCTTTTTGGAAATGCCTCCAGTTAAAAATCGTCTTGAAACAATACGGTATCACAACTAGGCTCCCTTCTCACCTTCAAACATCACAGCTTTTAAAATGAAGGTGTCATAGGAAATGTGTATACACCCAATGCATCACGACTGGAATTAGTATCTGGTTATGGAAATCTAACGCTGCCAGGCAGGTAAACGCCTCAAAGGCAGCACAGAGGAAATCCTGCCTCCCTCTAGGCTCAGGCCTGGAGTGGGTGAGGGGAGTCACGGCGGGCCGGAGCTCCGAGCAGGCCTCGCCGGGGGGCGCACCTCCCCGGGAGGCGCACCTTGCCCGCAACTTCGGAAGCACCTGCGGTCCGGACGGGATAGCCCCCGGCATCACCCGCAGGAGCTCAGGGCCGCCCGCCGCTCCTGCATCGCCTCGGGTACCACGTGCCGCAGGGGAAGCGGCCCGGTAGCCCTGGCAGCATCTCGCGAGATCTCGCCGGCTCAGCCCCATATTGAGAGCTTAGAACGTAAAAAAAAAAAAAAAAAAAAAAAAAGCGAGCGGGCGACTGCCTCCGGAGCCGCCGCCGGAGCATCAGCAGTCGGCGTGAGCCAAGGCAGGGCCCGCGCGCCCTTTCTCTGGCCGGGTGGGCCGGACACCGTCCGCAGCCTGGTCTGCCGTGGCCTGTGCCGTCGGCCCACTGACGCGCTGACCCAGGGGCGGGGAGAGAGGGAGGAGGCCGGGGGGCCCCGCTCCTCTTCGCCGCAGAGCGGGGCGGGGGAAGGAGGTGGAGGGGTGGGAGGAGGGCGACGGAAGAGGAGGTAGCGGCGCAGAGATCTTCCCGGCTACGGCGGCGAGGCGGCGCTTGGCCGCTCCCGGATCGCGCTGCTCATGCTGCCCGAGGCCCGGCGTGGACGGGCCGGACGCGATCCCTGAGTGGAGTAGCGCAGGAGCCAGGACTGGCCGGGAGCCGAGGGAACCTCCGCCGCGCGCCACTGCGGGACCGCGGCTGGGCGGGCTGAGGGGCGGACGAGTCGCGGGCCCCGCCTCCCGCGTGCTGCAGCGGGAGACACCAACGCCGCGGCCCCGCCGAGGCTTTAAACAGCGGGGCCCGCCCCGCGCCCGCCGCACTCGCGCGCAGACTCCGCTGCCGGAGGCGTTCGTGCCGGCCTGGGCTAGCGGCGGCGCGTGCGCGGCTTGGAGAGTGTGACTCCCTCACCTGGCGTTGCGGCCGCAACCACCGCCGGCCGGGGGCGCGGAGGGCGTGCAGCCCGCCAGGTCCGCCAGGCTTTCCGGGTCCGCCGAGCGTCGGGCGACGATGGAGCCGGGGCCCACGGCGCCCTCCTCCGGCGCCGCGAGGCTGGCGGGGGTCGGGGAGACGCCTCCAGCCGCAGCGCTGGCCGCCGCCGGGATGGACCTGCCCAGCACGGCAGTGCCCTTGGTGCCGGAGGATGCTGCGACTGCGAGCCGGGGCGGCGGCGGGGTCCGCGGGGAGGGCGCTGCGGCGGCCAGTGACGGGCTGGGCAGACCCCTGGGGCCCACCCCGAGCCAGAGCCGCTTCCAGGTGGATCTGGTTTCTGAGAATGCCGGGCGAGCGGCTGCGGCTGCGGCGTCGGCTAACGCTGGGGCGAGGGCCAGGGAGACCCCCGTGGACGGGAAAGCTAGCGGCGAAAGCGGGCTAGCCAAGGGCAGCGAGGAAGCCAAGGGCCGCTTCCGCGTGAACTTCGTGGACCCAGCTGCCTCTTCGTCGGCAGACGAGAGCATGTCGGATGCAGCGGGGATCGGAGGCGACGGGCCCAACGTGAACTTCCAGAACGGCGGGGACACAGTGCTGAGCGAGGGGAGCAGCCTGCACTCGGGCGGCGGCAGCGGCAGTGGGCACCACCAGCACTACTACTATGACACCCACACCAACACCTACTACCTGCGCACCTTCGGCCACAACACTATGGACGCCGTGCCCAGGATCGACTACTACCGGCACACGGTAGCGCAGCTGGGCGAGAAGCTCCTCCGGCCCAGCCTGGCGGAGCTCCACGATGAGCTAGAAAAGGTGAGCTCTCCCGGCCCTCTCTGCAGCCCTCTCGCCAGCCCCCCCCCCCACCACCCCAGCCGCTGGTCCGCGCTGACCGCGGGATGTAGCTGCCGGCTCTCGTCTGCTGAGGCGGCGTGAATGGACGTGCACAACTCGCTGGCATCTCTGGATTCAGCTGTCAAGGGTGGAATTGCAGAGGAATGTAACTTAATCTCTTAAAAGTTGGCAGCGGGTTAGGCTAGTTACGTGATACCGGAGAGGCTGCATTTAACAGTCTCCCCCATCCAGTTATATATCTTGTGTATGCTTTTTTTTCTCACCCACGCTTAACAATTACCATCCCTCTGAATGACAGTTGTACTTTTAGGCCCCGAGAAGGGAATGTGCAGGAGGTTTAGGTGGTGAGGACGTTTCTCAGGAGGGAGTGGAGAGCACCTACCATCCGTGTCTTTTTTTAAAGGTTGTGTTGTGTGGCTTATGTACACCCGTTAGGGGTCCCAAGAGTGGGAACATTAGTATTTGAAGGGAAAATCTTAGCAGGGTGTGTTTGTGGTGTATGAATTATTAAAGCTCAATTCCTGCAATCTTGATATAGAAATCTTAAGTCTTGGGACAAGCTCTTCCTGATAATGGCATAAATCCACTTTTATAATGTAAACCTTTTGGAAGAGGGTTACATCAAAAAGGCGGGGGGCAGAGTCTAAGAGAGAGGGAGAGAGAAATAGAATTGTTTTTTCTGTGGAAGATGTCCAGAAAGACCTTCTGGGGTCTTGTCTAAGTAGTTATACTTGGTGAACAGAAACCATCCCTATAAACTCTATTGATTTCTGTAATTCTTCTTTTATGGCCGCATACAACTTTTATTTTTTCAGGGTACAAAATCGTTCTTTTGAGATGACATTGATGCTTTTGAGATTTGATTAATAATTTTTTATGATTTAGGATTACTTGAAGACTGCCTTTATAAGTGTATAATGACTACATTGATGGAATTTTGTGAATGCAAAGAGTTAGCACCATATAGTTTGACACGATCGAAGTGTCGGAAAGTTTAAATACAGAAAGTATGTAATTTCTTTTGGATATGATTATTTGACTTCATACAGTCATTTCATACAAGACTGTACTTGTCCCAGTATTTGAAAATGTAACATTCATAACATTCATTGAAATAATTGCCGAGGTCCCAACACTTACAGCTTATTGATTGTTTAAAAGCCTGACATCATTTAGCTTTGGGTAATACTACTTCTTTCATTCTGTTACGGTATTTTGTCATATAAGAAGAAAAACGATTTTTAAAACACTTATTTTATCCATATTCCTGTAGTTTCTTTCAAATCTATTATATTTTCCTTTCAAAACTCAAAATTCTCATAAAGCAGATTATATAGCTGGTAATTTCCCTTTTAGAGCATTTTTATTATTGGAAATATTATATAGATAGTTTCAGATTTCACCAAAGCCCTGTAGTTTAGTAGTAAAACAGTCTGTATTTACCCATAAGTCTTAAAAGCTTTTTTAATTGAAGGATATTATATACCTTGATCTTGTATGCTTCCTAGGAATGTTTTTGTTATTTTAAACTAAATTCTGTCAATAACAAAGCCCTTCCAGTTCTCCAGATTTTCAGGTTTTTGTTTGTTTGGGGTTTTTGGTCAGTTCACAGTATATAAAAAAGAACACCTGTATTGTTTAGATGTATAGTAGTTGAAGAATTCACCTAGCTTCTCAGCCTCAGCTTCCTCACCTTTCAGAGTTATTTTGAAGATTAGGGGGAAAAAATGTATGCAAAGGCCCACGTTCAGTGCCTGCAAAATAATGCCTAGTATAGTTACCATTTGAATCTTATATTGGCCCTTAAGAAAATACATCGTTAAACTTTAGGACTTCAGTTTTAGATTCTCCTAATTTCTGCATTTTTCAGTGAATGTAGTATCTAAAATGTTATGTTCAGAATTCATTTGTGCAGCATGTAGTGTAATGAGTTCTTTGTAGTTTTTTACCTTTTACCATTCGGGCCCTTTATGGACAGCAAAAAAGGTTTATTAGGTTAAATAAGCATAGAACCTCCTCTTGAAGATAATTTTGTTTAGAATTGAGTGAATGGATTAAAGAGATGTGTCATGTTAAGGAATACAAATCTGGCTATAGATAAACCACTGCTCAAGGAGGGCAGGGGAGGCCTGATAGTATAGGTTGGCTCGATTCCCAAAAGTTGTTCTTCACTTTTTAGATTGACTCTTACTCCTTAAAACCTTTTCTGATGCTTGTAGCTCTAGGTGAAATCATAATACTTAGAATTCTGTAACATTTAATCTTAGCTCTTGAGTGACTGTCATGTAGTCTGCTTGGGTCACTGAATGCTTAAATATCTACCATGGATCTAACTTTGTGCTAGGAACTATGGAAGAACAAAAGAAGTAAAAGAAATGCACTCCAGAAACTTGTTGGGGGAAAGGACTATAGTGTCTTCTACATGAATTCCTTTTTTTGCCCAGCATTGTGACTTTTTAAAGTATTTTGCCTAGAAATCCAACTGAAGGGGAATAGTTAAATAACCATGGTGCGTCTTGCTATATTATGCAGCCATTCTAGGGCCAGGACTTATGAGTTCTCCATTTATCAAATATTTATTGGGGAGAAGAGTTTCTTAGGTGTGGGCCACCTGGCTGTGGCACTGTGGGATGATGCCGTGATTAGCAAAACAGATACTGACTCTGTCATACTCAGGCATACATTAACCAAATGGTTGCACAAATAACCTAGTTACAAACTTTTTTTTTTTTTCCCCAGTGCTATGAAAGAGAAGGGTTAGAATGCTGGTGAGGATATAATAGGACCTAATTTTAATTGGGGTTTGGGAAGCCTTTTTTTTTTTTAACTGTAATTAGGTATTACCAAATAAAGTAATAAACAACTCAACTTAGAGTGCAAAATGAAAGCACCTTATTATTTTAAAGGTGCAAAAGCAAGAAAATACAGTATAAACTTATCCATTTTTAAACAGTCGTCTGTGTGATGGGTATACAAAGTATGACATTGAAGCTGAAACCTGAAGGCTAAGTTGATGATAGGGCAGAACAATATTCCAGGCCAAAGGAACAAAATCTGTGAAGATAGTGAGGTGAGAGAGTGGTATGTCAAAAGAACTATGAGGAGGCCACTATAAGATTTTATTATAAAGGTAGTGCGATGTTATTGAGTTTTGTGTGAGGTAGCAACAAGATCTGTTTTGTTTTGACAGCTTTTGATTGCTGGATGGAGAAGGGTGAGAATGGAAGCAGCTTTTACTGTGGTCTCCTTACAGATAGTAAGGACTGGGGGCAGAATGAGTGGGATGTAGGTGGATTGGATGTGGGAGTGAACGAGAAGCTGATTCCCAGCTTTTGGACTTGAGCAGCTGAATAGATGGTTGGTACTTTGCCTAAGATGGGAAAGGCTGGAGAAGGAATATAGATTGGGGAGGAGAGAAAGAATGCTTTTGAGTAGCCTGCAAGATATCTTAGTCCAAGAGTCATTTTGAGGGAGAAGGGGCAGAATATATTTTATATGTATATGAAATATATGTGTGTATGTGTATATACATATATATTTACATACATATGTACATGTATATATATTTATGTATTTATCATCTAAAGTCGTGCATGAAATTACTTGGGGAGAGTGGGTAAATAAGAGAACAGAAACAGGGTCTGGGATTGGGCCTGGGGAATGTCTAAAGGTCTACTAGAGATTGTGTCAACACTAGCAAAGGAAATTAAGAAGGAGCTGTAAGGCTGGTGAGAAATAGCCAGGAGAGCAGTGTCAGGGAAGCTGAGAGAAAAGTGTTTTAAAGAAGGCACAAAGTCTTCAGAGATATGCCAGTAATTGATTTTTTTTTTTTAAGTATTTCAAAGAATAAAACCGAAGTAGTGATTCCTGCCCCTACAAGAAGAAAGTAAAAAGTGGGGGGTAAACAAATAAGTATTTGATAGACAACTTCAACATGTATGATGGAAAGCATGATTATTAAATGTGGAAAAGTGTGTGGTGGAGAATCCATAATAGCTCCTACTGGATTTGAAGCAGTTTTAAAGTAGTTTGAAAAGAGTGCATTACCACTGCAGTTTTGTCCGTAGGCCAAGACTTGGAGCCTTTTGCTGGTGGTATGTCAAATCTTTGTACGTGGCCTCTCTATTTTAGCCTCTCTTATTAATAAAAAGGGAAAGGTCAAGGGAACAGCTGTATCAAGTGTCTTATGTTTCACTGAACTTGTTGTTTTTTTCATTTAATTCCTAAGAAATAAGTTCTTATACACATTTTACTCATGATAAAATGGGGTCATAAAAAGTGAAGAAATTGCTTAATGCCACTCTCACAGAAAGTGGTACAGCTGGCATTCACACCCAGGTTTTTCTTATTAATGCCAGGACATAGTAGCTCCTCTTTATTGTTGTTTCTTCTTTCTCCCTATCCCGTGGACCTGCTCTGAGATGGCAGGGATGTTGAGGGGGACATGTTGGGGGTTGCCAACATCACTCTTCTATCTTGACCTCCTGAGAGTAGAATGGTTACATAACTGAGAGAAAAGAGGAGGAATTCTTGTGACAATGTAATTACTGACTAATATGACTGTCTCTTTCACTAGGATCTGAGCTGGTGTCTCATTCATCTCTAGACAGAGAATAGGTAGTTAATAAAGATTCGTTTATCGAATGTATCAGGGTGGGCAGTCCCTCCCACTTAACAGGGACTTTAAAACACTAAACAAGTGTAGCTGCTGCTCTAAATGCGCTGTGCTGAGCCGTGGACAAGAAATTCCACACACTGCTAATCATGTCAGTACAGAGCTTGAGTCTTTGCAGGTTGCCCTGGGGGAACCAGAATGGGTCACATCCCTGGGGATAAGGAATAGAGTAGGTCCAGGAATGAGTAAAGGTGGGACCTTGATCAGAAATAGTTGTGCAGGGCACAAACTTGCACTGTTTCACAATTTTGCCAGGGGCCCCACCCTCTAAACCCATGCCACCAGAGCTGAAGTCTGGTTTACCTGTAAGACTGTACATATTCTCCAAGTATATACCAACTAACTACCTGGGGAGAAGGAAAGATAAATTTGGGGATTTAAAATCTGGCAAAAAATCTATACACTGCTGTCGTAATCAGCGTCTTCTCTATGTGTGTTTGAGTTCATAGTCACATTCCCAATCTTGTTAGACCAGAATTTGAAGGACCAAAAGAGCATTTCTAGGTTCTTATGTATTTAGTGTGTTTGTTTTCACTAATTTTTAATTACATGTTTCATACGTGTTTGTAAAGTCTGTAGCACTAGTCACATTGGCTCCATGCTGAAGTGAAATGAATATGAATTTAGTTATTCAACAAATCTTGATTGAGCATCAATAATAGCCCTGTTCTGAGTGCTGGGGTTACAGCAGTGAGCACAACAGACTCGTGGAGCTTTCATTCTAGCAGTAGGAGAGAGTAAACAGATAGGTCAGTGTAACTGCCGAGAAGAAACCAAAAGGTGGATAGATGCTGATAGCTGGGGTGGTGTTATTCTGGGGGAGTTAGAGAAGCCCCCTCTGGTACATGAGCAGACACTAGACGGGAGTGAAAGATCAGCCCGTGAAAACACCTGAGGGGAAGAACACTAGGCGGAGGACGGCAAACACCAAGACCTTGAGATGGCAGTGTGCCTGGGGTATGCTTGGCATGACTGAGAAACAAGAGGGCCAGCAAGACTGGAGTGACTAGCAGGAGAGTCATAGGGGAGGAGGTTAGAGCAATAGTGAAAAGCAAACAGTGTAGAACTTGGTATATCGTGATGAAGACTTGGGGTTTTACCCTGAGTGAGGTAGGGAGTCATGGAGAGCTCTGAGCACAGACTTGACATGACTTACTTACATTTTTAAAACATCACTGTCATGCTGTGTGGAGAGTATCCTGTAAGGGGGTAAGAGTGGAAGCTGGGAAACAAGTTAGAAGCCTACTGCAGTGTTTTAGTTAAGATGATGATGACTTTTATGAAGGTGATAGTGTTTGATACAATGACAGCTGTTTAGATGCTGGATATGTTTAAAAGGTGGAATTGTTGGGATTTGGTGACTGTTTGGATGGGGGGTTTTCCCCTGTTGAGAATGGAGTCGATATTTATGAAGAGGTGGGAGACTGGGAAGAGCAAGTTTTGGAGGTGGACTCAAGAGTTGGGTTTCATTTCTACAAATTAGTTCTACAATGGGGCAAACACTTATAAAATTGCAGCTACTGGTTTGTGAAATAATAGAACCTAAGAAAATGGGTTTTAATTTGTAGTATAAAAATGTGCTTTTATGCTGCAAATTTCAGGTAAAACCATGAGAACCGGTAGTTTTTCAAATAGAGTATAAAGGGGTGGGGAACTAGTGGGTTGACTCCATAAAGTGAGAGAGTGAGGAATGGACGAGGAAAACTACTTAAATACTGAAGTTAAAAATATATCAATGGTTTCCCATTAAATATGAAATTTATCATCTGCCATTGGATTTATGATTCTTCCATTTTTCACTAGAACCTGTAGTAGTGCTTTCTTAAAGCTATTATGAAAAACTTGGAGCCCATGGAGGACTTGGGGATTTCTGATTAGAAGAAGGGGAAGTCTGAAAGGCAAACATAGCTTAGTGGAATCTTGTCTCTCTGCAGAAGCTGATTGTGGCTGGTGTAGTCATAGTACCCTTGGGCTCAGAAATTTCTCTGCCTTAAATTTTCACTATGCTGTTCCTGAACACTGACAAATTAGCTATTCATCTAAAGTAAGAATACTAGAAACCTCTGGATGGTTCTTTGTTGGGTTGGTATGAATTGGTTCCTTCAATGATGTAGCTTCTAACAGGGTTTAGCGTGCGAGTCACTTTGGGGCTTTTTTGTGGGTAGGTGGCTTGGTAGAGCAGGCTTTATTATACTCCAGTGGAGGAAGACTTAAAGGACCTATGAGGACCCTGATCATCTGCTGTAGCATGACTTTTACCCCATCGTTTCACCTAAATAGTTCTTTTTTAAAAAAATTTATTTATTTTTGGCTGCATTGAGTCTTCGTTGCTCTGCGCGGGCTTTCTCTAGTTGCAGAGATCGGGGGCTACTCTTTGTGGTGTGCGGGCTTCTCATCGCGGTGGCTTCTCTTGTTGTGGAGCACGGGCTCTAGAACGCAGACTCAGTAGTTGTGGCACATGGGCTCAGTAGTTGTGGCTCACGGGCTCCAGAGCACAGGCTCAGTAGTTGTGGCGCACGGGCTTAGTTGCTCCGTGGCATGTGGGATCTTCCCGGACCAGGGCTTGAACCCATGTCCCCTGCATTGGCAGGCGGATTCTTAACCACTGCACCACCAGGGAAGCCCCTCACCTAAATAGTTCTTATTGAAGTCACCAGTGACCTTCTCCATCCTTATCACCAATTCCAGCAAACGTTTTTTCTCAGCAGCATTCAGCCTTCCAGCAGCATTTGATATTCTTTTGAAGTCTTCTTGATACTTCCTTGGCTTCTGTAACATCACTCTCTCCTTTAGTTTTACTTCTTTCTCTCTGGCTCTTTCAGCCCAATGTCTTCTGCATTTTCCTTCGTCTCTAAACTGGCCATCCTCTAGGCTTGATTCTGGCTTTCCTTCTTCCTCTGCCGTCTTCTCTCTCTGTATATCCCCTGTCTATATCACCTGTAGGCTAATTGCTCCCCAAATTTTGTCTCATACTAATACTACCTTTGTGAGTTCTGGGCATCCAGAGCCTGCTGGACGTTTTTGCTTCCTGCCTAAAGGACACCCCACAGTCACAAACTTATGAGTTTTCTTCCTCTACCTCTGAAAACAAAACCACCCAGGCCCTCTTCCTGTGCCCTGTGTCTCTGTGAATGGTACCACCATTCATCATATTGCACAAGTGAGAAAACTGAGTGATCCTTGACACTTTTTCTCACCTCTCTACATCCAGTTCATCACCAAGTTCTTTGTATCACCTTTATTTCCTAAATATTATTTTCATCCTCACTGCTACCATCCTAGAGCAGTCTGCAGCATATCTTTCTCCAGTAGCCTTCTATGGTTTCCCCTATTCACTATGCCCTCCTATTACTATTGAGCCTGGAGTGATCTTTCTAAAACAAAATTGATCATGTTATTTCTTGGCTTAAAACTAGCCCTGCATTGTCTAGTTCTGGCCTGCCTCTTCTTTAGTGTTTCAATTTCTCAATGGCACAGTACTTCCTCTGGCCATAGTGCCTTTGTATGTAATACTATCCATGAATTCTTCCTCCCTTCTCCTCCATACCATACTGATAACTTTTCAGTCTTAATATTTCACTTCAATCTTTATTTCCTGAGAGAGGAAGCCTTTATCCTCCAGTCTAGGACAAACCTCTTTTCTCTTCGAGCCCTTATTTCAGTTAGTGGGAGTATGTTTGTTAAGATGGTTATTTGAGTAAACTTGAGTTGACTTCAAGTTCCATGAGGAGCAGACTATGTCTGTGACTGTTTATCATTATGTCTCTACTACATAGCAGACCCTCAGTCAATACACGTTGAATAATAGAACTATTCTTTATAAATTATTGTAGTACAGAAGAATCTTAAACTCTTTTATGTACCTTATATTGTCATCTAGAATCTCTAAAGGACATTTGACGGGCAGATGGCCCCAGTTTGCACATTTGGAATTTAAGACACAAAAGAACTAAGTAACCTGTCCAAAATCATAAGACCCGTAACTGGCAGAGCCACGGTTGGAACTTGCAACAACCATTTTGACTCCCAGTTGATGTTAATTCCAATGTCCTACAGTTTAATACTATGTAAGTTCTTGCTATTTTGGGGTTTTTTTTTGTTTGTTTTGTTTTTTTAAATTCCCATGTCAGTTGTGTTTTAGTTCATTGAAGATAAAGTAGAAAAGATTTGGACCCCTCAGTTTCACTGTATGGATAGATCTTTTCCCAATAAAAAAATATTTAAAAAAAAATTTAAGTATAAGAAAGTTTCTTATAAATGGAATCATAGTAAGTTTTTTTTTTTTTTAAATTCTTCTGCTTTTCTTATCTGTATCTCCCAAAAGTGTGATGTAAATGTTTAAATGTTCTAGTGTTGCACTTTTCAGTACTATAACCACTAGTCACATTTGGCTGTTAAACTAAATTTTTTTATTTTTTATTTTTTAAATATTTATTTATTTATTTATTTTTGGCTGTGTTGGGTGTTAGTTGCAGCACGCGGGATCTTTCATTGCAGCGTGCAGACTTCTCTCTAGTTGTGGTGCGTGGGCTCCAGAGCACCGACTCAGTAGTTGTGGTGCACGGGCTCCAGAGTGTGTGGGCTCTGTAGTTGTGGCGCGTGGGCTCTGTAGTTGTGGTGCGTGGGTTCCAGAGCGCGTGGGCTCTGTAGTTGAGGCACACAGGCTCTCTAGTTGTGGTGCATGGGCTTAGTTGCCCTGCGGCATGTGGGATCTTAGTTCCCTGACCAGGGATTGAACCCGTGTTCCCTGCATTGGAAGGCAGATTCTTAACCACTGGACTGCCAGGGAAGTCCCTAAACTAAGTATAAATTAAAGTTAAAAATGTATTTACTTGAGCCAGATTTTAAGTGCTCAATACCCACATGTTGGCTAGTGGCTACCATACTGGACAATGAAGATACAGAACATTTCCCTCATCACAGAGAAATCAGTTAGCCAGTGCTGTCAGGGGAAGTGATATTTAAAGGAACTTTTCCCTTCCCTCATTCCTCCTTTCTTGGATTTCTCCCTTCCTTTTCTTACATGTTAAATAGTCACCACTAGTTTAAAATTATTAAACAGTCAAATTTTCTCTAATTTTGTATGAGATCCTTCCTTAAATAAAGTTGTCTAAACATATTAGGCCCTCAATGAAATGTTTGTTGAATCAGTGGAATTTATCTCTTTCTGAGAATGGAGATCTGGGTCTTTAATATTGCAAAGGCTGTGAAGAATTTCTTAATGTTGTATAAAGTGTTAAGTTTCCAAAGCACTCTTAACTCATGTATCTGTATTTGATCTTCAAATCTATCTTTGGAGGAAATGGGTTTTCAGAAGGTCGTAGAGTAGCAGTCATATTTTGCAAGGTTGTGGTTTGTCTAAGCACTTAACTAATACTTGGTAAGGCTGCATCTCTTTGAAACTAGCTCTCTGTCTCCCTTTTCTTTTGGACTAGTGATTCCCAAATTTCTAAAAGAATTACCTGGAGAAAAATTACAGATTCCTCTCTCTCAAAGAATATACATGCCATTTTAAAAAAGCTTTCCTGGTGATTCCCAGAGAGCCAGGTTTGAGAACCAATGTCCTAGACAGACTTTGGTTATCATTATGACAGTAGTACATAGTTGTGGGTTTTTTTGTTGCTTTGTTTGTTTGTTTTGATATGCTGATTGTCAGTTTGAAACATCCTACTGTAGGAACCTATCAAAGATCTGGATTTAATCCTTAGATAACTGTATAATGAATTGTATAATGTTACCAATTATTCAACATCTGTCATGTTTCAGGAGCAGTCTGTAGTCTGTGCACAGTAATCTTCCAAACCAGTTAGTTTACAGATAGACAAACTCAGAGGCTAATAGCAACTTGCCTAAGTCTCACAGCCAGTGAGTGGTAGATGCTGGATTTAAACATAGACACGTTAGTGAAAGCTCACATGTGAGGTGCTAGGACAAATCCTGTAGGGAAGTCAGACACAAAAGTACTAACTGGTAAGTCTGAATCCTGATGAGTTCACATGGAATAGTTGGAGTGAGATATTACCTCTCTTTTATAGAACCTAATGGTTTCAGACACAAATAATCAGGCTTTACTATTTTAGAAGTTAAGCTTTATGATAAATTATTCTTAGTACTGGCTTACCTGTAAGTTTCCAGAAATAATAGATTTGGCTTGTAGCACTTGAAAAATTATCGTCTCACCTATTTCAGTCCCAATTATTTGGCAGATTTGCTGATTAGAAACAAAGCTGATTCAGTAATTAAGCAAAGCAGCAACAATAACAACAAAAAGGTCTCATTTAAAAGGGTTCAGCACACCTGCACTTGGGGACTACATAGTTAAACTTTATACACAGTTATAACAAATATGGCCTTCTGGTTTTCAGAACGAGGGCAGATTAGAAGGGAAAGTGAACACTGGCAGAGGTGAATTCAAAGATGACCAGCATGTTATACAGATAGAAAATAAGAAAATCATAAAAAGCAGAAAATAGCAGTCTTAGAATAGCTCTTGAGTAGACGCAGAGACAGGACCTGAGTTTTGGTTGTCACAGTATCTCCGTCTAGCATAGTGCTGGCACAGAGTAACCATGGTGTTTTAAACCTCAATACAAAAAGAGTCAGCCAACTACACATTTGGAAAATTTCAGTCTCGTGTCATCCTAGAGTATCGCATTTTAAGAGGCTAAGTATTAGTCCTTTTCAGAACCAACACTTTAAAAATTTACTCCAAGGGTTTTGTTGTATTTTGTTTATTTAAAATGTTTGTTACCGTATCATTATGAAGAGAAGATAATATAGGAGGTTTGAAAAACAGAGAAAGTTAAAGACCTCAAATCCTTAACACTTTTACATTTTTATACATGTAAAAATTATGATTTTATATCCTACTCTTCCCACCTAGCATTAAATAACTAATCATAAGTAATCAGTTTCCTATGTCACCCATAGTAATCTTCTATTTAAGTGAATGTTTTTATGATAGTCTCATACATGTACCGTATGATATGTGTACCATAACTTGCATTTTCTCTGCAGACTCTTTAGTTCATTTACATTTATTGTGATTTGGCTGTTATTAGGCATGGTATTTTGCTATTTGTTGGTTTTCATACCCGTTTTTTTTTCCTCTAATCCTCTTTTCCTGCCATCTTCTATGCTAATCAGATATTTTTTAATATCCATTTTAATTCTATTTACTTTCTTGTTATATATCTCTTTGCATTATTTCAGTGGTTGTTCCACTTACAGAGAATATTGAATTTTTTCAGCTAAAATATAGGAACCTTAAAACAGAATACTTTTCTTAGTACTTTGGTCATCGTGTAAATTACAAACCCAGCAATACAGTGTTGTACTTTTTGTTTTCAACAAAAGTCCTATGACTTTAAAAAAAAAAGGAAAGAATGCTTATATGGTGTTTTATTTCCTTTTTTTTTTTTTTCCCCCATTTCTTCTTGTAGATCTGTGTTGCCATCTGATACTATTTCCCTTCCTTGAGTAGTTGTTGTAAGGGAGGTCAACTGGCAACAAAATTCTTTGTTTTTATTATCTGAAGATGTCTTTACTTCACTTTTGAAGGATAGTTTTGCTGGATGTCAGTTTCCTGGTTGCCAGAGTTTCTTCTTTCAGTGGTTTGAGTATGCACTTCCAGTGTCTTCTGCCCACCATTATTTCTGATAAGACAACCATTAATCATACCATTGCTCATCTGTATATGATACCTTGGTTTTCTGTGGTTGCTTTCAAGATATATTCTTTACCTTTGGCTTTCAGGAATTTGTACATAGGGGCTTTTCTCTTTGTGTGGATCCTTTTTGGGTTTAAATTTCTTCTATCTGTAAGTTAATGGGTTTCACTGCTTCCTCCAGCCATTTCCACTCTGCTGTTGAATCCATCTAATGAATTTTTTATTTCAATTATTTTGATTTTCAGATTAAGAATCTCTAATTTTTAAAATATAGCTTCCATTTCTCTGTTGAGATTCCCTCTCTGTTACTCACTGATACCGTATTTACCTTTAATTTTTTAGTATGTTCATTATAGCTATTTTGAAGTCTTTGTCTCTCGTATCTAACATCTGGGCCCACTTGGAGTTAATGTCTAATGACTTTTTTTCTTGATTATGGGTTATATTTTCCTGTTCAGTAATATTTTGGGGTAAAGACTAGACTTCTATGTAGATAACACATTGTAGCAACTTTGGGTAGTTGTTTTTTTTCAGTATTCTGCTAAGGATTATTGTTTTTTGTTCTAACAGGTACTTAAGTTGCCTAGATTCAAACTGCACACTGAGTCCTCCTCTATCCCCACTATGCAGTACCTGATATCTCTGTTGTGTCCTGTGTTTTCAGCTGCTGCTTTTTTAGCCTGTCTCTTTGGGGGTGTGTGTGTGTGTGTGTATGTGTGTGGTGCAGATCCTCCCCTGTACCTGTGTGATTTAGTGGTCACCTGAGATTTGGGGCTTACCCTCGCTATCATTCTGTTTTTTTTTTCTAGAGATTCCCACTTAATTTCTAGTTCCTCTCTTGGCTCTTGGGCTCTCTTTTCTAATATTTCAAGCTAGGAAGGCTTCACTTTAAGCCATCCAAGTTGCACACACTTGGGGAAGTGCTCTCAGTTGAAAAAGAAAGCAAACTCAGTGCAGCTGTATCTATCTAAGAGTATTTCCTTTCTGGTCTTTGCTTTTTTTCAATCTGTCCTAGTTTTTTTTCCATACATAGATAGTTTAGCTGTCAGTCAGGGGTTTAAATCTTGGCCTTTCCGCTTAATGCTTGTGTAACCTTCAGAAAAAGAACTTGTCACCTCAGATTCTCAGTTTCCTTCTATAGAAAATGGGAAAGATGATAATTCATAGTGAGAAATAGCACATATTCATGTGAGAAATACATGAACTATCAAGTGCATACCACGTGCTAAATGTAGTTTTTGTTATCGCGTGGTTCTCCATGTATATTGCTTTTCTAATACTTTACCCATTTAGGATATTGCTAAGTCATATATTTATATCTTTGACAACTTTTGGTTCTCCTTATTTTAAAAATAAAACAATTTGAAATGTAAATGACACAGTTATACCTTCCAGTATCACTTAATAATATAAGTTTTCTGGTAAGTTGAATTAAAATGTTTTTAAGCTATTTGTTGACATTAGCAAGTTGTGTGGGATTTGAAATAATGTATAAATTATGCTATGCATAATGCATTTTGTTGTAACTCAGTCTTGAACACGATGGGCTAGGTAGAGGACTGAATTCTTTGACTGCAATCAGCAGTTCTGACTTGGTTCATTGTAAAGTCACATGGTCACAGCATCCACTTTTATCTGTGGCACTTGAGTTTTGAGCTTTGCATTAATGCCACTGGATATTAATAGACCATTGTTAACCAGAGCAGATTGGATTCCTGTAAAACAATACTTTGTTTTGAGAGCATAGTCTGTATGGGGAGCATTACACTGAATACACCAATCACCGACAGCACGGATAGGAAATGTTGGTAGCTTTGGGGTGATATAATTGGCTAGTACTTAAAGAAAAAACGGTTAGAATAAGCCCAGCCACTTTGGCACCTAAATTTGCATATGTATGCGTCCATTTTTAGTTAGTGATTTGGCTTTGTTTCATAATATTAATTTAACACTTTAGCTTACTTTGGTATTAAGAAGATGCTATTAAACTATATGAGAAATTTTTATCTAAAGTATCTTGATGGATACTTTAGTTCAGAAGTTTGTTTTTAGGATTTAAATACCATTTTTTGGTGAACTTTAATTTTTTTGAAGTGTAATTTTGGTTTTTTTTTTAAATCAATAATATGCTGCTTGTAAAGAAAGCAGTGAATTCTTTTATACTAACTGTGCCCTGAAATGAAGATTCCCCACTCCTCTGAGTGTCAGTAACAGTGATATAATTTGCTTAAATAAAGCTAGGCCCACAAGTTATGCTTCTGTTCTCCTACTGTGCAATTTAATATTAACCCTAGCTAGTGTTGCTATGATGTGCTTATCAGTTGCCACCAAAGAAAACAGCACAGGGAGGAAGCTTTCATTTATTAAACACATTTTTAGCACTAGAGAAGTTACAAAAGATTTCTAGTAGTGTGATCATTGGTCCTCAAAGCCAGGTTCTTCACACTATATCCTATTGACTTCTTGATGGTGTAGGTAATAAATCTTTTACCACCATTCAGAATGGAGATGCCACATTTCTATATATAGGTCAGTGTTTTTGTTTATTCTTCCAGAGGTAATCTTAAACTGCCAGTATTATAGGAAGCAGTGTAGTAGAGTCTAGATTAATAATGTTTTGCAGTACTTATTTTTGTGTATTTGTTCAACATCCAGTTATTTAAACTCACCCCATGGGCAGTTGAAATAATCACTTATTTGTTGTTTATAATAATAGCCAAAATTTATCAACCACTTACCCTGTTAATGTCAGACAATGTACCAAGCAGTTAATACATTTTGTTTTTTAATCTTTTAAAAGTCTTTTTATTTTATTTTTTTAGACATTTTGCCCATTGCTTTATTTATTTATTTATTTTTAAATTTTTATTTTATTTTTGGCTGTGTTGGGTCTTTGTTACTGCGTGGGCTTTCTCCAGTTGCAGCGAGCGGGGGCTACTCTTTGTTGCGGTGCACAGGCTTCTCATTGCAGTGGCCTTTCTTGTTGTGGAGCTCGGGCTCTAGGCACACGGCTTCAGTAGTTGTGGCTTGTGGGCTCCAGAGCACAGGCTCAGTAGTTGTGGCTCGTGGGCTTAGTTGCTGTGCGGCATGTGGGATCGTCCTGGACCAGGGCTCAAACCTGTGTTCCCTGCAGTGGCAGGCATATTCTTAACCACTGCGCCACCAGGGAAGCCCTAAAGGTCTTTTTAGAATGGTGGTATATAGCAGAGAAAAAAAATGTAAAGACTAAATGCATAACTTAATCAAGTGATCACCACCCAGATCAAGGAATAGAACATTGCTGGCACTCCAGAAACCCTCTGTGCACCCCATACTGATCTCCCTGTGCCAAAAGTAGCCACTGTCCTGACTTAATGGTGATCATTTATTTGGGTCTGGGTCTTGGTATTTTGTTTGTTTGTTTGTTTTTGTCACCTTTATGTATTCTGGAAGACCATTAGTCTAGTTTTGCCTGCTTTAAAACTTTATATGGAATCATACAGTGCTTTTTTATCTGTCATCTTTTGCTCACTGTTATGTTTGTGTGTATTTTTAATTCATTCATTTGTATTGCTAATTATCTTCCATTATATGAAATGCTACAATTCTGTAGTTGTGGATGTTTGAGACTGTTTCTGGTCCTTGGCAGTTTTTAGCAATGCTGATATGAACATTTTAATGTAAGTGTCCTACTTCATTTAAGTGTTGTTTATCTATAGGGACATATCTAGGATTAGAATTGCTGGGTTAAAAGGTATGCATTTTTTTCAGCTTAAGAAGATAATGCCCAAACTTCTTTTCCAAAGTTGTGTACCAATTTATATTCCCACCAGCAGTGTATGAGAGTTTTTGTGTTCTATACAATCATGATATTTTCTCACTTTATCTTCTCAAACACTATGGGATAGGTAATATTATCTCCATTTTACAGATGTGGAAACTGAGGGCCAGAGGTGTTAAACAACTTGCCAGAGTTCACATAGCTAGTGATAGCAGAGCTAGATTTTGAACTTGGATCTGACTCAGGAGCAGACACTTAAAATTTTACTTGTTACTATTTCAGGACATTATTTGGAAAACAGGGATTGCCCATAAAGACTCAATATTCATTCACTATGTCTTTGATTAAAAATGACGGGAGAGGTCTGTACCCTTGTGGACCTTCCATTTTAATACACATTGAAGGAGTGGAGGTAGGTACATATATTACAAGAGCTGAGTAAATAAAAAAAATAATTACTGGGTGTGATGTATGCTATGAAGAAGAAAAAAGGGGCACTGCTGAGAAGAAACTATATGTTGGGTGGTCTGGGAAGGAGGCTACACTTGAGCTAAGACCTAAAGTTTGAGAAGGAGCCAGCCATATTCAAAGTGTGTTAAAGACAGGGAATAGCAGGCAAAAAGTCCCCCAGGAGAAAATACTTTAAAATCAACATTTCAGCAATAAAGCAGTATTATATCAAATTAAATATTTGATAGAACTCTCAGAAATTTTCTAACTTAAAGGATAGGATTTTGAAGGTGTATAAAAAACTTCAAGGAAAATTAATAGAAATAATAAAGTGGTGTATGACTGGAAAAATACAGAGACTTCTAAAACAGACTAATATTTACTTTTTCTTTAATCATGTCAAATCTTACTATGTGTGGTAATAAAACATTGATGACAAATCTCAAGGATTCTGTGTGGATAATTTTCTTTTTCAAGGCTTCCTGAAAGGGCATGGATGTGTAAGTGGACCCAGGGGTGAAGAGGTTGCAATGGTAAAGCATGTACGGGAAGAAGGAACCCAGTATGACCAAGAGCATTTGATCAGAAGGAGTTGCTAGCTTGCGCTGCTAATGTCGGTTTTTAATTGGAAAAAGAAAATTCTAGGTGACATAGAAACTGAACGATTTATTGGTTTAACTACCCTGTCTACCACCATAGCCTCCAAATAAGCTCCTAAAGTTAAATAACTCGTATAACTCTATTTAGGACACAATTTCATATTAAACATTTTACGTGCCTTCCAGGTGGGTTATATCTGTACACTAGCAATTTTTTCTCCTCCGTAGGAGGTCTGATCCAGCTGTCTGTAACAGTCCTGTAGGGCAAAGAGTTTCGCACACACTGTAGACCCTGGGGGAATTTCTACAAAGAGCAAAGAAATTTTTAAAAATACCCTCTGGTGTCATACACAGCGCAGAACTTCTGCTGTCATTTTTATGAGAACTGTGTCAGAAATCCTTAGCTTCTGTAGATTTGGAAGCAGAGGAAGGAGAGAAGGATGAAGCAAGGTAAAGAGCGAAAATAGCTGAGGAATTGGGAAGTTTGAGCAGGACAGTTTCTTAAGTTGGGCGATTTGTCTAATGTCTCCTTGTCCAAAATAGGTAACTTTAAATAATTCACCTTGGCTCCCTGTAATATGTGGAATTCTACCATTTAGAAGATTCTCTGCATTGCCACATTAATAGCTACACGGTTTGGGGTAAGTTAACCTGTCAAAAGACTGTTCCCACATTTGTTAAGTGGAGATTAGATCTGTCTCTCAAAGATGTGCCAGTTCAGGGAAATAGGGTGTGAAAGCATTTAGGGAAGTGTCTGGAACACAGTAGTATTTCAGTAAATGTTGGCTGTAATTAAAGGAAGCCGGAGAGATTATGAGGGTCTCCTATATTACAAATTCTTATTTTACCCCATGAGTAATGGATAGCCAAACCTAGATTATGTACAACTGTATTTTGTATGAAACTTTTGTTTCTTGACAGTAGAAAAACTACTATTTTGATGTATCTTGCAGTATTACTTAGAACAAAAAATCTGGTGTATATCACAATAAACTTGAATTGGGTTGGATTCTATGCCAGGGTTCACCTTACCCCAAATATGCAAAACCAAATTATTGCCTAACCTATAAATCAATTCTTATCCAGAGTCAAACTCTTTAAAAGTCATGGAGAAAAAAAATCATCCTTTTCCCTGTTATATTTTCCAAGTGTGTTTGTAGTTATAGGAAATAGTAAGAGAATTGCTCAGAAAAAGATGGAAGAGGCAGATTGTTACACTGCTAAATAGGCTTTTCCATCTTGTTTTTCATTTAGTACAAATATTAATTGGGGAGAATTTAAAACTTCTGGAATGGATTATTGTTTCAGTTCTGTTTATGTGTGATCACCCTTCATGTTGAACTTGTGACCTTTTTGGTAGTTGTAATTAACAGAAATTTTTAGCATTTAGATGATATGGTCTTCCAGAATAATTTGAAATCAGATAATTTGAATGAGGGTAGACAGTTCTGTATATTTAAAAATTTCTCTTATTTCTACCATAGCTACTACCCTGTACATAACATCTTCTAAATAAGTAGTTGTTAAATGCATGCAAAATTTTATAAGCTATATATCTGCCCCCCGCAACATTGTTTTCCAGTTGAGGTAGTTTTTTTTTTTTTCTGTTGCTTAAGATTATTTGGTAAGGTTGATTTACTGTGTAAAAAGTAACATCAGTTGTGATTGGGATCCAAATTTTATTTCATAGATCACAATGCTAGGATGCAGTGTAGTTCCCTAGTCTTCATTTGGCAGGGTAAATGATTGTTTGATGCATATTTTGTGGCAGCCAGAAAATGATTAGCCAATACATATAATTTTGTTATATTGAAAAAATAAAGCCATCTCATATCCTATCTTTAGTCCTTTGCAGCTTTCTTCATCTTCAATAATTTTAGCTTTTTTTAATGTAAACGAATACCTTATCTTACCCAATCCTCACATTAACTATGTAAGTTAATGTATTAGTTTAATAACCACTTTCTAGTTGCAGAGATAATGCTAATAGAAAATTTTGTTTCCTTATGGACTTCCCCGGTGGTGCAGTGGTTAAGAATCTACCTGCCAATGCAGGGGACACAGGTTCAAGCCCTGGTCCGGGAAGATCCCACATGCCACGGAGCAGCTGAGCCCGTGCACCACAACTACTGAGCCTGCACTCAAGAGCCCGCGAGCCACAAGTACTGAGCCTGCGTGCCTAGAGCCCGAGCTCTGCAACAAGAGAAGTCACCACAGTGAGAAGCCAGTGCACCACAACGAAGAGTAGCCCCCGCCCGCCACAACTAGAGAAAGCTCACACGCAGCAACAAAGACTCAGCACAGCCAAAAAGAAAAAAAAAGAAAATAAAAAAAGAAAATTTTGTTTCTCTAAATAAATGAACCTTAACACAGAAGCATGGATTCATAATGGATCCATAAAACATGATCAAGATTTAATGCAAGATATATTTCAGAGATGCAGTGTGGGGACAAAAGGAGGAGGACCCTTAGTTGCAAGAGGAGTTAAGGGATGCTCACTGGCATGGGTTTTGGTCCTCCGTATTAACATGGAGGACCTTTTTATAACATTCATAAAAAATGAATATATTTGGGTTTGAGCTTCCCAGCAGGTGCCGCAGGAGCAACACTGACTGGGCGCTGAGAGCATGTACAGCCTCAGGGAAAAGAAAATGCTGCCTTTGCTCTGATAGGGTCAACTGAGTGTGTAATCTTGTTCTTGTTGAGAAGTGGCTGGGCATTGAAAAGCCAGGCCATCTAGGAATAATTTTCCTACTAAGCCTTTTGAAGTGTGTAACTGTGAGTCACACTTTTACATTTCTAACATGGCACTGAAACTTAAATTGCTGTATTATAATCAAGCTGTATCAGTTGGCTTGATAGTCAAGCCCGAGAAACCTCAGCTGCTTTATGTGGCTGTAACACATTGATCTTTATTTACAGTCTTGAGACTCCAAGGAAATGGTACAGGTGGTCAGGGATTATTATCTCCATTTTACAGATTAGGAAACTCACAGAGAGGCTGTGACTTGAAAAGAGGCATCAACCGTTTTTTTTTTTGTTTTTTTTTTAACTGGATTAAACAATTAATAGAGGCTTCTTGGTATAGTAGAAAATGCCCTGGATAGAAGATAGAAAACCTACCCATCATCTTTAGCCTCTACTATAAAAATATCAACTCTGGGAGGGCTGAAAAGTCCCTAGCGTGGTTCTTGATAAAACTGATTAATAAATATTTGTTTAATGAATGAGTGGAAGGATGTGGTTGTGGTTTATGCTCAGAAACTGCTTTTTGCAACTGTAGAATCTTCAGGTAACAGAAAAATATCAGAAGTTACTTTAAGGGACTGGTACATTTCCCTCTTCAAAAAGTGTCCATATTTGAGCACCCTTAAGTCTACCTGGAAACAATATTGTAGCAGCCATAGACCTAAAGAGATAGTTTGGTACAGCTTTGCTCAGTTGTTCTTTGAAACACCAGTAAGACAAAATAAAAACCCAAACATTTTCCCCTCCTCCCAAATTTTAAAAAAATTATGTAGGTTACTGTCTTTTGCCTACTATGGCCTGAAATTGCTGAGCTAAGATACTTTTGCCAAGTCTTTACCAGTTTAACTATAAAAAAGAGAATAAATTTGTATAAAAATGAATATATTTGGTAATAGGCTTTGCCAGAAATGTGTTTTATTCTAACTGTATTCAAGAGTTGCACTGTCTAGACAGTCTTGATTTTTCTTTGTACAATGATAAGCACCTTTATTCAGCTTTGGACAAAACATGATCATAAATCATTCTGAGCACTGCACAGTCATCTTTCATGGGTATTAACATCCTTGTCCAGTGATGTCGCAGAGACCATCTACACTACCTTGTATACTTGAGATGAAAGTCTTGTGGACTTAGTAACTGGGATGTCTGAAGAAAGAAAATAACTGACATTTTAGTGTAATGTGTACCTAAAGCATTTATCAATGAAAAGTGTGTTGGTGTGCCCATGATGAGGATGTACACAGAGGATAATACTGCACTCTCGGTTACAGAGCCAGTGAAAGCAGTGTTAAGGTTTCTAATTGTAATTTTTTAAAAGCTTGGATAAGTATTTTTTCCTAAAGCTTTATTGTTCATCACTTTAAAAAATCTGTCTCCATCCTAGGTTGTCTCTAAAATACTGAAGAAAATTCTGGTGTTAGGGAAGAAACGATAGCTTGATTTTTTAAGAATTTTTTTACTGAGAAATCATCAATAAGCCTAGCCTTTGTGTTCAGTTGTATTTTTTTTTTAGGTCAAGCAGAGTGTGAGTTATGACCTTTGATATGTAAAGGGTAATTTAAATTAGTGAATTCAAAACAAGTTAATTTTTGGATATTGGAAACTGAAAAACTAAAATTTTAAGACGTGTATTGCAGAATAAATCTAAAATAAATTTACATTATAAAGGATTTTAATTATTAAGAATTTTTTTGATGGAAAGTTTTTTTTTTAATTTTATTTAAGAAATTTTTATATTGGAGCATAGTTGATTAACAATGTTGTGTTAGTTTCAGGCATATAGCACAGTGATCCAGTTATACATGTATCTATTCTTTTCAAATTCGTTTCCCATTTATGTTACTACAGAATATTGAGCTGTGTTCCTTGTGCTATACAGTAGGTCCTTGTTGGTTATCTGTTTTAAATATAGCAGGGTGTACAAGTCACTCCCACACTTCCAATCCATCCCTCCCCCCTCCCCTTCCCCCCACCCCCATGGGTAACCATAAGTTCGTTCTCTAAATCTGTGAGTCTAGAACGTACTATCTTTCTGATCAGATACCTTTTTTGATATTTAAGTGTCCACTGAAACCTTTAAGAATTAAAAACTAATCCAAAAAAGAGAAACTGTTTCCCTCTCCTTTTCATTTAGAGGAAAGTTGTTTGTAGTACACTGACAATTTCTTTTTTCTTATTTGGTGAGAATTGGAGTAGTAAAAGTAATGAACTATAAAAGTGGCAACATCAGTATTTTACACACAGGGCTGATATTGAGAGGGGAGGTCTGATCTGGAAAAGTATGGGAGCCGTCACTTATTACTTATCACATACAGATGGTGTTTAAAGCTACAGGTCTGGTGAGATGACCATAGGAGAAACAGAGTGAAAAAAAGAGATGGGTCTAAGACCAAGTATTGAAAGGACTCTTACCATTTAACTGCTGGGTGGAAGAGGCTAAGAGAGTGTGGTATTTCAAAAGAAGTTTGAAGAAAGAGGGAGTTGTCAACAGTATCATGAGCTGTTTCAAAAGTCCTTTGAGACAGGGACTAAAAACTGTACATTAGATTTATTAGATTTGGTAGCAGAGAAGTCCTTGGATGTCTTAAAACTATTCCAGTGTTGTGGCATGGTGAAGCCAGGTTGGTGTGCATTGATGAACGTGGGGTAGTATTTCAGCACGTTTGGCTGGACATTTGGAGGTGGGGTGTGTGGTGTGCAGCAAAAAGATAACTATGGTTAGAGGACAAAGAATGATCAAGTTGAGGTAGAAATTTGAATATACAAGGGAGAGTATCCACAGTGCAGAAATTCTCCTTTTCTCTACTCCCTGCAAAGAAATAAATGACCATGGAAACCAGAGTTCCCTTTCATTCTTATGTTTTCTGTATTCTCAGAAAAATGCTCAGCTACTCAGGTTTTCTTTCCCAAAGTTTCTCTTTTCATTCTTTTTCCATAGCTTCACCCACTAGCTCTTTATCCCTGGCCCCTCTCCTAATTTCCAGTCATGAATTTTTTAACAGCCTGGTGGAACTCTTTGTTTCATGGCTCCTCAAATTAAGAAATCCTTCCAGTTACTGAGGGTCTACCTCTCTGTGTTTTCCATTGTTTCTTCTGTCTCTTCCTCTCTTCCCCACTCTTGTTCTCATGCCCAGTCTTTTTTTTTTTTTTAATTTATTTTTGGCTGCTTTGCGTCTTTGTTGCTGTGCACGGGCTTTCTCTAGTTGCGGCGAGAGAGGGCTACTCTTCGTTGCAGTGCACGGGCTTCTCATTGTGGTGGCTTCTCTTGTTGCAGATCCCGGGCTCTACGCGCGTGGGCTTCAGTAGTTGTGGCTCATGAGCCTTTAGAGCGCAGGCTAAGTAGTTGTGGTGCACGGGCTTAGTTGCTCCGCGGCATGTGGGATCTTCCCGTACCAGGGCTCGAACCTGTGTCCCCTGCATTGGCAGGCTGATTCTTAACTACTGCACCACCAGCGAAGTCCCTCATGCCCAGTCTTAATCCTTGCTTTGTAGACTCAGATTTACAGTGCTACTTTTTGAAAGATTATTTCCCCAAATAAATTTAAATTAGTTTGTTCCACCTCATTTAATATGGTGTTATCCAAAAAATCATGTTGTTATTTTTGACATTGTATTCATTATGTGAAAAACGGTAAAAAACACAAACCCTTCATTTCTCTGAAAATGGTAGGTAGATTGAAGATTTTATTTATGTACTTTTCTATCAGTATAATTTATAGTTCATAATTGTACATGTGAAATTTTCCTGGTAATAAGATTTGTATACAATATTTTGTGTGTGTGTGTGTGTGTGTGTGTGTGTGTGTAGATAAAACGCCATACTCAACAATTTCCTTATTTCTCTGAAACTAATGTATTTATGGAAACAAAATGTATTCTACCTTGGTTTCCTGTTATTTCAGGAAATAAATATAAACCCGATTTTATTTAACTTAAATCTGTTGATTGAAATATAAAAAATAACATACTCAATTGATTTTAATTTTTGAATTGTATTTTAAAGATTAATAACACTTTTTAAAATAGAGCTATTGGAACATGATAAGGAAGTTAAACTTAAATTTTATTTGGATTCATTTTTGTTTTAAAATATGTTATACATGCAGAAAAATCTTACGGTGTTTTTTGAATATAGTTGTTCATAGTATTGTGGAAACCGGTATAATTATTGCTAGATCTTCAATTTTCAGGTGGAATTCTAATAAATACAGCAAAAATATTAAGACGCCTGCCTGCTTCTGAATTATTAAAAAGACATGCACATCAGAATTTAGCCTTGGAGAAAGTAGCCTATTAAGTACACACATCTTTAGTTTTCTTTTAATAGAGATGGGAATAGAAATATCTCTCTGTGTATAATTATAGGCATTGTATTTTCTTGTGTATTATTATAGGCATTATATTTTCCTGTAATACTTGCAGGTTATATAATATTTTATGTTATTTTATAACTGAAGAGCACCAAATATCCTAGAGTGAAATCTAAGGAACTTCTGTCTACTTTAAAGTTGATTGAGTTAATAGGCAAACATTTTTGTTCTGGCTTTATTTGAATAATTGAACAGTTGAGCCATCAATTCTCTTTTTTTTCTTTTTTGGGGGCAGCGTTGGGGGAATTCATCAGTGGTGTCCTACTGTATAGAACATAAACAACAGTGGACGTAAAGCCAAAGTGGGTTGCTGAGCTACACAGGCCCCTGATTACATTTTTTCCTGTTTGTACGTATTTCTCACACGTTTAACTATTACTGGTTTCCATGTTTATAACAAATTCTAAGCACGAAAGAGGGATAAAAATAGACACATGGACTAAAATGAGGAGTGACAGTCTGCAGACTGATACAAAAGAAGAGGTGGGAAAGACAACCAGAAATAGTCATTGCAAAAAGTGTTTCATGGCCCAGAAATTCTTCTAGGTATATACCCAAGGTAAATGAAGAACACATGTCTACACAAAAACTTGTGCACAGATATTCACGGCAGCATTATTCATAATAGCTAAAATGTAGAAGAGGCCCAAATGTTCATCAGCTGATGAACAGATTTTAAAATGGGGTATATCCATACAACAGAATATTATTTGGCAATAAAAAAGAGGGATATGTACTATAACATGGATGAACCTTGAAAACGTTATGCTAAGGAAAAGAAGCCGCACACAAAGGCCGCATGTTGTATGATTGCATTATTCCATTTATATGAAATATCAGAAGAGCAAATCCATAGAGATAGAAAGTCAGTAAGTAATTGCCAGGAGCTTCAGAAAAGGGGAAATGGAGAGTGACTGCTCACGGGCGTGGAGCTTCTTTTGGGATGATGGAAATGTTCTAAAATTGACTGTGGTGATAATTGTACAACTTTGTGAATATACTAAAAATCATTGAAATATGCACTTTAAATGGGTGAGTATGTGAATAAGAGCTCAGTAAGGCTGTTTTAAAAAGTATAGAAGATTGGGGTGATTACAGAATTTTTATGAAGTGTCTTATATGCCATAAGCCTGGGGCATCCTTTTTAAAGTACAATAATCATTTGATACAGTAGACAGTAGTTATGAAACTGTGCTGTAAGGGAAATTATGATGATTTATTTCTCTTAGGATCTGTTTTTAAAAGTTTGTGAGCTATCAGAATTAGTCAACATTAAAGTTCACTTTTAAGTTCTTAGTAATATTAAAATGAGTTATTTTCCATGTATTTCATGTAGTTGAAGTTATAGCTATGTCTTTTAGTGTAAACGTGAAGATTAGTTTAAAATTTGATTATTTAAAAGAGCCTAGGTAAAATAATTTCAAAAAAATATACTTAAAGAAATTACTGCATCTAACTTACTATACTGTTTCTTCTATTGCTTAAAAATCTAAGAATTTGCAGTAGGTACATTATAAAAATATGGAATATAAGAACTGATCTAGGTTGATAGCACTTTGAAAGGCCATATAGCAATAATGCATTAAGGGAATTAAATGAGTCTACTTGGCTAACAGAAGTCAAAGAAAAAAAGGAAGTTTGGATTATTACATAGTTTTTTCTCTGTTGTAACACAGAACTTGCTGCAGCTCATTTCTATGAAAAAAATTATATTCAGAATTCAGTAGAGGGTATAACCACTGAAAATGATTTCTTAAAAAAGTATTGTAGGAAATCTAGATCACAGTGTTCAGGATTAAATGGTAATTAATTTAGTTGGCTCTTTTTCATTTAAAGACTGAATGTTTGAAATACAGCTGTACTTTGTTCCCTGCTGTTGAGATATGGGTAGAGGAAGAACTATGGGGCTAGTGTTAGGGACAGGATTCTAGATCTAGAACATTTTCTATTTCCCAACACCCTTCCACCCTTCATGATCTGTTTAAGGCACTGCCACTGGTTTGGAAGTTTGTCATGTGCCTTGGGTGTGTTGGGACTGAACAAAAGTTGAGAGCCATGGAGAGAAGGAAAGAGAGAATATAAAGAAGAAAAACTAAGAATTATAGACTCAGACATGAAACATAAAAGCCTTAGAAGGAAACACTAGTGAAAATGCATTGTGTCAACCAGTTCACGTCTGAATCTGAGAAAAATTAGGAAAGAATGAAGAGTGCTGAGTGACTGAACTCAGGAGTGAGTAAAGGCAGGAGTTAGGGGTGAATCTTGGGATCCACGGAGTCCCGCTGTCAGAGACTATAAAGGGAAAACTGTTCACTGGTGACGAAGAGGAGTTTTATATTGTTAACACTGAAAGTCCAGATAGGCGAAGGGTGGCATCCAGGCAATATAAAGTTGTGGCTGGAGAGACAAGGTCTGAATTGACTGACCTGGTTAGCCTATACTTAGCAAATAGTATTCTTTGTGTTCTCCAGATACCACCAAAATGTAATTAAAAGTTTAAATTATTAAAATGGGTTTCATGATAATTAAATTTTTAAAACTCATTCCTTAGGTAAAATATTCAGAAACCCTTGATTCTTATAAATACACTAAGTGTATTTAGTGATGTTTGTTTTTATCAGGTGATTTTAAATTTTAAATAATTCTTAAGCATAATTCACATTTCCTCTTATAACCAGGAACCTTTTGAGGATGGCTTTGCAAACGGGGAAGAAAGTACACCAACCCGAGAGGCTGTGGTCACATATACCGCGGAAAGTAAAGGAGTTGTGAAGTTTGGCTGGATCAAGGGTGTGCTAGTATGTACCTGTAGACTTAATTTTAGAGTTACACATTTTTGTTTATTATACAATCTTCCTAATATCATCATTCTCGAGATAATGCTTTCTCTTTTTTAAACGGTTTTATCTGATTGTTATGGAGGACCAAATGAATACTTGCACCTCCTTTCCTTGTGGGTATTAAATTCAGTGAAGTAAATATATTTATTAATTTAATCAAATTATATTTGATTACTTCTAAGTTATATTTTATAACCTCTTCTGAATCTCACATATTGTCACTTTTCAAAAATTAAGTATGAAGCTATTAAATTGATGAGAGCAACGCAATCAAGAAAGCTGGGCAGGTAATATAGCTGAAATATGCCTGCTTCCTTTCCTGCTACTGTATTGTCTTTTGAAGAGAAATGTATAGATGTTAACAAGCAACAGAATAAAGGAGACATAAGTGTTGAGATCACTTCAGTAGACAGGTTTAGGTGATTAAGGTTCAGATTTACTTTCTTTTTCTGTGTTTGAATAGGCACTAAGATCTGACTGGAGTAGAGAGTCTCATTGGGACTTTGGAAGCACTAATATAGAGTTGTATTGACATTTAGGGGAGAAGTAGAGGGAAAAATACCAGTTCTAGTAGTGATTTTATTGTCTAATCAGTAGAGTATATTTTAAGCTCTGAGTTGTGTTGTTTGCCTATTCTTAGATTTTACTATTTTAGAAGGCTGTATTCTATGTACGAGCATAATAAATAAAAGTAAAAATAAATTGAGGATGCTGTCTTACAAAGAGTAGGTTTTCGAAAGATGTGTGAACAGTTGGCATTTTGTGTTGACAGATATTACATAATACTTAAATCCGCTGTAGAAATCATGAAGTGAAGACGTTATAAAAGAATAAGTAAAAAACTGACTTGCATTGATAAGGGGGAACATAAACTCCTTTTTTTAGGGCTGAAGTCTTAAAATATTCCTTGTGCCTTTCTTGTTCTTTTGCTTCTGCTTCAGATAAATGTGTGTGTATAAAGTACATACACACACATATACTTGTATATTACATTATACTTTAATTAGCTCACATTTAAGCTCTCAATAAAGCTCTTTAAAAAAAACTGTTTAAGGGTGGGATAAGAGATTTGAAAGGACCTTCTATAGTTTAAAATGTATGTTATCCTACTGTTGGCTAGTTTAGCATTTACTGTGTATTTAATTACTTTTCATCTGTGACTTGGCCTCTTTTTCTAGGTACGATGTATGTTAAACATTTGGGGAGTAATGCTCTTTATTAGATTGTCATGGATTGTGGGTCAAGCTGGAATAGGTAAGTGAAGTGACATACTGCTTGATTCATTTGAGAATGAATAGGGAAAGGGCTGTGTGCATGTGTAGTCTGAACCTCATAAAATTCAAGCAGTTGGAATCATTCTACATTATGTTCTCCTTTGTATCAGACTGTTGTCTTAATGTCACTTTTTTCATAATTCTGATTTGATCTAATATGAGATAAAAGTAAGATAATTTATAGGTTGTAATGTAAATTCAGTATACTTAGACTAACCAGTTCTAGATGTAGCAGGTTTAAATGAGAGTGTAAGTATTCTCAAGTCTCTTTTCTTTTTCGCTAAAGGTCTGTCAGTCCTTGTAATAATAATGGCCACTGTTGTGACAACTATCACAGGATTGTCTACTTCGGCAATAGCTACTAATGGATTTGTACGAGGAGGTAAATTCAGTCTTTTTACATCATCAGCATTGGATTACTGACACTAAATTTGAGATTTTAAAATATCTCTAGTTATTTTTTACCTTAAAGAAGCAACATATCAGGTTCTATATAGGCAAGAAAGTGCTATCAAGTACTTTTTAACTAATATTTTGAATATAAAATTTTAAGTTGATCCATACACAAACATGTATGCTTCAGATTGTTCAGTGTGTTTGGTAACAAGAATGGAGCTTCTAACTGGGTTTCTTCTCCACCAAGGCACCCCTTGTTGCCTTCTCCCAGGCTTCAGCCCTTGGATCAGTGGTGTGCATCCTGCATTTGGTCAGTATTGAACAGATGTAACCTCATTCCTCCCCACTGAAGGAAACTTAGGCAGAGTTCTGTCCTCATGGTCTAATAGCTTGTGTGAGTTACACCTGGGACTCTGAATCCATGCCCTCAACTCTAGCTCTCTTCTCTGGGTACCCTGAGGCCTATTTTATTGGAGCCCACAAGACCTGCCTTGTGAGGTTTTACTCTTCCCAGGGAGAACACCCAGGACACCAGGAGAATGGCCTTGGGACCCCTGAGAACAAGAAGAAAAGAAATCCATTTTCCAAACAAAAACTCATCATTCAGCTGGAGTGAGGGGAAGATCCTAAGGGAAAGAAGAGAAAATGTATACCAGCTTCTGTAAATTCATCATAGCAGATCAAGTGAGAAAAGAATCTACCTGTTCCATCTGCCTCAACTATTTTGAAGATCTGTATTTGACATTATATACATGCAATTTCTGCTTTTTCTGCATTAGTACTTGGAGAAAGAGAGAACCGGATTGAGCTTTTCATTTTTCCCCAGTCGTCTTCATACTTTTTTATATACCAGAGAATTCAGATCACTATGGCCCTAAGGGAAGCTGGTAGCTCACATCTGTAGTTATGACTGTGCTGAGCATGCATCACTGCTGGCTGAAGTTTTATATGTACGTGAATCCGGGTTGAGCAAATTGGGGTCCAAGATGTGGTTATGTCCAACGATTGATCAGACAGTGCTGAGAGATTCTTGGTTTCTTATGTAACTGGGTGCCCCATGCTTCATTTCATTCTGCTGCTATTGGGGAATGGACATAGGGGGAGAAATGGGATGCTGTGTTAGGTATTTGAGAGGATCAGCAAATCATCATAAAATTTCTCCTTGTCTTCAGCCCTTCAAATCTAGGTTGTAAGCCTCAAGGGGAGTGGGGCATGGACCCACTGTCAGCACAAACCCCATTCTGTTCTCTGTGTGAGTGCAAACTTAAGGAAAGTATAGATTTTCCTGCGTTGTGACTAAAAAGCCATTTCATGTTTCAGTACTACCAGTAGTTTTCATATATTTTTATGAATACCTCAGAGACTTGTATCTAGTTTTCTGTCCTGGACACCAAGGAAGTATGAGAATATGGAGTGCATGAAGATGTGTCCCAGCAAAGTACCATATGTTGTTGCAGTTTTGCCTGAGTTCCCTCGAAATGATAGCAGACTATAGAGAAAAAAAAATTGGATTATACAATTTGGAATTCTCCTGTTATCATTTGTTCATAAATGACAAAGTAAATACATTTGCTGAAATAATGAAACCTATAGAAAAAGAGAAAGCCATTAATTTAAAGAAGTGACCAAATGCTTTGAAGCTTTGCTAGAAGGCATTCATTTTTCCCTTAGATCAGTTAGTGATGTTAGAAAGCTGGCTAATCCTTTATAGAATAATAAATGAGCTGCATCGTCTGCAGTGAAAGTTCCTGGAGATTCTTGCAATAAATATAAAACCCTGTGTCTCCTCTCCATCTGCTTTGTAGACTTGGAGATCCCTAACAGGATTTATTTTGGTTTCTTGGAAAAACGGTATTTCCACAAGGGAGAAAGTAGATATAGGTATAAAACTGGTGAGATTACATTGTATTCTGTATTCATGGTTCTAAATTGAAAGTATCAGTATGACTCACACATTTTATCCCAAAAGTATATATTTCTTAGCTCTGTCCACAAATACCACCTGTAACAAATGACCAGCCCAGTATCAGTGAACACCCTTAGTGCCCACATTGTGTATTTCCATTCAAAGGAACCAGGGAACCTTGGAGAAAGCATTGATTCCAGATCTGGATGGGAAATGTACTAGAGAAGTCTAGACATCTTTTCACATCAAAAAGTAAAGAAGGTAACAAAGCCTACTTTGTTTCATGTCAAAAGGACCAAGGAGCCAACTTGAAGAAACTAACACTGACTTAAATTTGGATAGAACAGCAATACTACTACTAATAGTAACTGATTTAAATGAAAACATAAAATCCCTAGGTTCACAGACATCACACACACACAAAAATGTCATTTTCACCTTTGAAGAATGCTAGAGAACTAAAACTTATTTTGAAAATTGATAAAATCTAGTGTGAAGCAAGTTTTCTGAGTGAAAACTCCTTACCTGAACTCATTGTAAGCAAAAAATTGATAAGAGATTTATCCTTTGGGTAATTTTTCTACAAAATAAGTGAAGAAGAAAAGGGAATATTCCAACTTTGTAAATGCTTTACTTAATAAGACTACCTGTGAAATATCGAATATGAATCACATCATGCCTATAGCTTCAGGAAGCATAGAGTATTCAGGGGAGAGAGGAACTTACAAATGACACTGTAGGATGACGACAGCAAATGCCAGACTAGGAATCTCTCTGGAACAAGGAATCCTTGTTCAATAAAACTTTCCAAGGAGCAAAAAACAGAGAGAGGGAATTATGGTTTAAAACAAACTTTAAGAGACTTAATGTATAGATGCAGTTTATTTGCTGTTCTTCACAATAAGCTTTTTATCTTTTAGTAATATGGGACCAAGGGTGCCTGCATTGGATGCCCTCTAGCCCAACCACTGAGGACTTTATTTGTCTTCCTTCCTTGAAAGGGCTGCGTAAGAGGAGAGCAGTAGAGCTAGAGCTATCTGGAGGGTCAGGGTACAAAGACTTAGATAGGAGAAATGGAGGGATACTACGGGAACAGAGATGGGTCTGGAGACCCATCTTAATTTTCTGTGGACTGAAAGTTGACTATTAAGGGCATTAACAAGGAAGTATTTTATTCAAAATATTGCTGAGAGGTTGTGGCTGCTCTCTTTACTAATTTCTGTCTTAAGAGCCCTTTTGTAAACTTGAGTGCGTAGTTATTAATATAAAGAACTATTTTGAGGTAGTGCTTGACATTTTAATTTTATCTTGACTCTTAACTGAATTATGACATGTATTTTTATATTAACACTGAATAATATTTTATTCTTGTTTTGTGAGGTATATGTACTTCCAACTCCATGTAAGTGTGTGAAATGTGTACTTTTCCTAGTGTTGTGTGATTTATGCCACAGCTAGTTAATGTTACTAAATAGCCTTAACGTTGGCTTTAACAGTACATTTTAGAGATTAAACAGGTACCAATCTAGAAAAGTGTAGTTTTTTAAAAAATATAAATTAACTGTCAACTTGTGAACAAATGTAATAGTGTCCAATTATGAAGTCTAGGATAAAAATAATATGGAAATATTCAGGGTTTCTGGGAAAAAAAGTAAAAACTTAGAAAATACAAGATTCTGAGTTTCAGTCTTGATTAGACTATAGTAATATGGGGGGTTGCTATTTAAAGCTACTGGTGGCAGGTTAGAGAACCATCCCCTAGGCCCTCTGCCTCTACAGAATAAAACTAGCACCAGCAACTAGCTGATGGAGTCACTGGCATACTCCCTGCCCTAGCACACATATTCAGGCTCTACAGATTGTTGCACCTGGGAGCCCAGAGCTCTTTCCTGTTCTGCAAGTCCTCCCAGTGTCCTTGAGATCTTGGATTTTACAGAATTTCCTTGGACCGTGTGCAACAGGTTCTGCAACTTAGATGGCGCTGGCCAGCAGCCACTGTCACTCAGGTCTGCATTTCCTAGATTTCACAGACCAGAGTCTCTTCTGTTCTCAGATAATTAACCTCTGAATATCAACTCATCTGTGAAATAGAGGACAACCACAGGCAACCTTTTATAAGTTGGAAATGTAAATTCTGCTTGTGGATTATAGTGTATTATGTGAACTGAGCAATAGAAGGGAACAGTTCTTCAACCACTTTCTGGTTTGGAGTATTAAAAGCAGAGGTCAGTACACTTTCACATAAAAGCCCAGGCTACATCAAATTTGTGATGGGCAGTTCTGAGAATCTAAAGTCAATAGAAATCTGCATAAGTGACTAAGATCAAATTTTTATATTCCTTGTATTTCAGTCAATCAACAGATAATTGTTGAGCACTTTGTGTCAGGCACTGGGTTTGTAACAGTGCAAGCCAGACAAGACCCTATTATTTTCTTGGAGCTTATGTTCAGATAATAGTGACAGTTATTTTTTGAGATCTAACTGCTAGGCATGGTACCATGGTCTTTGAAATACGTTGTCTGATGTCATACAACATTGATGTTGCATTATGCAAAATTAAACAGCCTTTTTTTTAAACAAAATTAATTTTATGCAAATTCTACTGGTAAACCTTTTAAAAATGTCTGCAGTATGTCAGAATTACTGGTATCTTTTCCTTCTCTCTGAAATAATTGACCTCCTCACTTTTGTATATAGGTAAAGCCAAACCATTGGAAGTGAGGAAAACTAACATTTTTCACATCTTGTAAGTGACAGAAAGTACTCTCTGTATTGGTAAAAAATCAGATTATCATTGATTGTCAGATTTTTTTGTTTAGCCCATTGTATAACTTTATCAGTTCCTATCATTACCAACCAAGGAATTGTAAATTAGATTTCAGCTCTGTAGTTCTTTCCTTTTATTGCTAAATTATTTCAAATTGTAGTTTTTCAGATCAGTGAAATGTTTGAAGAAGCTGTAAAAAGCAGTTCTATAACAGTTGGGACTTCCTAGCAGTCCACTGGTTAGGACTCCTTACTTCCACTGGTTCGATTCCTGGTTGGGGAAATTAAGATGCCACATGGCCAAAAAAAAAAAAAAAAAAAAAAAAGAATAAAAGCAGTTCTATAACTTATATTATGAGTTATTGGACTTAAACATAAACATTGTGTTTTCAGTTCAGTAAAGCACTACTTATGTACCACAAGTAACTCAAACGTGAATCTGGCAAGTAATTGTAAATAATTTGGCTTGGGTTTTCTCTTTGACTCATTTGGTGACCTTTCAATTTTGCCAGTCTTTAATGATTAAAAATACTTTAACTTGGTTCCCAAATTGTCTGCTGCAGAATTAGAGCTACATGTCTTTGATTTTAAAGTTTAACATATTCAAGTGATCAGTCACAATGATAACATAGTACCGAATTATGGTCTGAAGATTACATGTTTGTCACTTCGCCTTTTCCTGTATGGCTTCATAATGGCAACGGAATAGAGGAAATTTACTGAATGTTAACAGGCAGATTCCTTGTTGTGTATTTGTTAACCAGGGTATTAGGATACATTTCCTAGAACAATAACTAAAATGGATGTTGAATCCATTTGGATCCATCATCACCCCATAGCATTCCTAAAGTTGTTCCTCAGAATTTTATACAAGGTGTCTTTGAATAAACTGTTAAGTGAGTGTACAGAAGTAGGTAGCTTACTGCTCTGACAAAGGATTCTGGAGTATCTGCTAATCATACCAGATGAACTCTGAAGAGTAATTGCTGAACAGTTTTCTTTCTATACTCAAATCTTTTGCCCAGTGTTTTGGAGGGTATTTATTGAGTTTATTTTATTGTGGTTTCCTACTATTGAGCTTTGAGTTCTTTATATATTTTGTATACAAGACCTTTTTTGGTATGATTTGCATTTTACCTTGTATCATGTATGTATTAGTCAGGGTTCTCCAGAGAAACAGAACCAATAGGAAGTGTACATAGGTAGAAAGAATAATTGGAAGGAGTTGAGTCATGTGATTGCAGAGGCTGGTAAGCCCAAAATATTCAAGAGTGAACCAGCAGTCTGAGGACTCAGGAATGAGCTGATGCTGCAGTTTAATCTGAAGGCCATCAGGCTGAATATCCAGGAATGGCCTGAGTTCACATGTGAAGGCTTATCTACTATAGAATTCTCTTTTGTTGGAGAGGGGATGTCTGTCTTCGTTCTATTTAGGCCTTCAGCTGATTGAATGAGGCTCACACAAATTATGGAGGGCAATCTGCTTTACTCATAGTCCATCAATTTATATGTAAATCTCAGCCCAACACCCTCACAGAAGCATCTAGAATAATGTTTGACCACATATCTGGGCTCTAGGGCCCAGCGAGATTGACACATAAAATTAACCATCACATTGTCACTTCACAAAACTGTTTAAAACTGGAGCTTATTACCTTTCAGACTTTATTAAATTTTAAATGTGTTCATTTTTCTACCTCGTAGTTGTAGTTTGTATTTTAAATTGAATGGGCTTCAAGCTAATCTTTGAAAGAAATTAATTTTGATAGAAAATGTGTGTCAAAGTTTGGTTTTGTTCAGAGATTGTTACCCACAACCTTGAGTCACTGAGGATGTCCTAGACCACATGCTTGCTGTGATTTTTCAGCATCACAATGGACAGTAAGATTTGTTGTCCAACTTTTGTCTAAGAGTGAGCATTAGTTACAATAAATGAAGATTAAATAGTCCAAAAGAAATTAACTTGGAGTTGAACAGGTTTGTTAGTGTTTCTAAAAATTCAAATATTTTTCACATTAATATGAAACATTTAGTCCACCTTAGCACATAGAGCCATATGGTGCTAATTGAGCCATGTGTGATTTATTTTTATTTTTATTGAGATATAATTGACATACAACACTGTACAAGTTTAATAGGGCATAAAATGACTTGACTTATATATATTTTAATAATTACCACATTGTTTAGTGAACATCCATCATCTGTTATAGATACCAAAGGGAAAAATTTTTTTTTCTTTGTGATGAGAACTTTTAAGAGCCACATGTGGTTTAAGAAATGTCTGTTTTGTGGCATAGTTATTAGACAAACATCCAGAGTTCCTGGTCAAAATTTAATCAATACTGCTCCTACCATCCTGCGTATAGTTGTTTGGGTTTTTTATCTTTGTGCATATTACTTTAAAGGTTCTATGTAGTTTGAGTTGAAGTCAGTTGTTGTGAGTATTCGTGAAAGCTGTATCTGATAATGCCCCTTTCCAGAAATCTCCTTTTGAAGTCTAACATATATGATTACTTCCTGCTATCTCATTTTGACTATGGTACAATTTAAAAAATGTTAGTTGTTGACAGTTGATTTATAGCATATTAAATAAGCATTATTGAAGTAAAATTCACATGTAATGAAATGCACAGATTTTAAGTTTACAGTTCTGTGAGTTTTCATAAGCATGTAAACCTGCGTAACATCTAGCTCAATCAAAACATGGAATATTTCCATCACACTGGAAAGTTTCTTGACAATCAGATCCTCACTGGTAGCCCAGGCTGGATTATACAGAAGGTACTCTTTTTATGTCTCATCTCTTTCACCTAACATAATGTCTTTGGAATACATCCATTTTAGTAGTTTGTTCATTTTTGTTACTGTGTAGTATTCCATTTTATCACTATAAAATTTGTAATAGTAAAAAATGTGTTTATTTAGTGCCTATTGATGGACATTTGGGCTATTTTTTAGTATGAGGTTATTATGAATAAGCTGACATGAACATTCTTGTACAAGTCTTTGTGGTTTTGTATGTTTTTGTTCATTTTGGAACACTACCTAGGAATGACTTCTTGATTCATGGGGTAGGTATACTTTTCATTTATAAGAAACTGCCAAGTGATTTTCTACAGTGGTCGTACCATTTTATACTCCCATCAGCAATATATGAGACTACCAGTTTTTCCACATTCTTGCCAACACTTGTTACAGCTTTCTAATTATAGCTGTGTTTATGGAGGTTTAATAGTGTCTTACCGCCACTGCATTTCCCTGATGATTAATGATGATGATGATAAGCATCTTTTCATGTGCTTGTGACCACTTGTATATCTTACCTTGTAATATTTTCATATCTTTGGCCAGTTTTTAAAGTGGGTTATCTTTTTGTTTCTGATTTGGAGGAATTTTTAAAAATATCTTCTGGATACAAGTCTTATGTCTAACATGTATTGTGTATATTTTTCCTAGTGTGTGACTTGCATCATCTTTTTTTATCGTTTTCTAAATCATGTCTTTTGAAGAGGAAATGTTTACCATTTTGAGGAAGCCCAGATTCTCAGATTTATTTATCTATTTAATTTATTGACTAGTGCTTTTATTGTTCTGTCTTGAAATCTTTGCTTATCCCAAGGTCATGATGATATTTCCCTATGTTTTCCCTTAGAATCTTTATGGTTTATTTTTCGATTCTTAACTATGAATAGCCTCACATTATGTGAGACAGAGATTGTTCTTCTCTCCCCTACTCTTATCCCCCCATATAGATAGCCACTTCTTCCAGCACCATTTGTCAACCAACTATCTATTCCATGTTGAATTAGTTTTGGTACTGTTGTTGAAAGATCAGTTTTCTGTGTATTGTCCGTATTGTATCCTGTTCCACTGATTTGCTTGTTTATTCTCTTATGCCAGTTATTCTAAGACTACCCTGTTTTGATTGCTTAGCTTTATATGTCCTAAGTCTTTCAACTCTGTTCTTTTTCAAAATTGTTTTGGCTCTTCTAGGTTCTTTGTATTTCCATATAAATTTTTGAATTAGCAATATCAATTTCTACAAAAACAAAAAACCTTGCTGGGGCTTTGGAATTTCACTCTTAAAAAATCTTTTTGGGAAGAATGGTCATGTTAACAATATTGAATCTTCCAATCTCTAAACATGCTATATCTCTCCATTTATTTAGGTCTTTGGTTCTCTCAGTAATGTTGTATATTTTCAGTATACAAGTCTTGCATGTTTTGTTAAATTTACCCATCAGTCATGTTTTTCATCTGGTAAATGGTATTTGTAAATTTCATTTTCCAATTTTTTTATGATTGTGTATAGAAATGCAATAGACTTTCATATCTTGGTTCTCTATTCTGTGACTTTGCTAAACATAAACAGTCATGTCATCTGTGAATAGAGATGGTTTATACTCTTTCTTTCCAATCTTTAGTATTTTCCTCTCTCCCTCTTTCTCTCCCTCCCTTTTTTCACACTGTTCAATTAGGTAGGACCTCCAATACCATGGTGAATAGAAGTGGTGAGAATAAACATCCTTGCCTGTTCCCAGTTTTAGAGGGATTGAGTTCAATATATCACTATTAAGATGTTAACTATGGAGTTTTGGAAGATGTCATTTGTCAGATTGAGACAGTTCTATTTCTGAATTGCTGACTGTTTATTATGAATGGATGTTGAATTTTGTCATGATTTTTTCTACATCTGTTGAAATGGTTATATGGGTTTCTTCTCTTATTCTGTTATTATCACAAATTATATGATATTCTGAATCTTAATAACCTAGCATTTGTGGCATAAACCCCACAAAGATCAAAGATATATTTGGTCAAAGATACTATGCTTTCTGCTACTTTTTACTTGCTAACATTTTGTTAAAGATTTTTTAATCTATGATCATGAGGAATATTTGTCTAAAATTTTCTGTAATAAACTTTGTCAGGTTTTGGCGTTAGGATTATGCTAAACTCATAAGGGGTGTTGGCTAGTATTCCTTCATCCTCAGTTTTCTGAAACAGTTTTTGTAAAATTGATCTTATTTCTTCCTCAACAATGGAGCTACCTGTGCCTATGGTTGTATGTGTGTGTGTGTGTGTGTGTGTGTGTGTATTACAAATTTAATTTCTTTGATAGCTATAGGATTATTTCAGTTTACTGTTCTTGTTATAGTTTTGGCAGGTTTTTCAAGGAGTTTGCCTATTTTGGCCTTATTGATTTTTCTTTATTGTTTTCTGCATCAGTGGTTTTAACCCTTTATTATTTTTTTATACTTTAGGTTTACTTACTTCTGCTTTCTTAACGTAGAAGCTTAGATCATTGATTTCACCTTATTTATTTATTTATTTTTAATTGAAGTATCATTTTTTAATATAAGAATTTAAAACTATAAATTTCCCTGTAATTCCTGTTTTAGATATATCCCACTAATTTTGATATGTTTTCTTTTCATTATCATTCAATTCAAAATGCTTTTTAATTTCCCTGTGGTTTATTCTTTTACTAGTGGGTTACTTAAAAGTGTGTTGCATAATTTAGAAATATTTAGGGGAAGTCTATACATTTAATTTAACACTGTTGTGGTCAGTAATACTGTCTCATTTCAATTCTTTGAAATTTATAGTGACTTACTTTATGGCCAGTAATCATATGGCTCTTGATTAACCTAGTCAGTGTTTTGGTTGTTGATTTGAAATCTAGTGAGAGCTTCAGGGGCATGTGTCCCCAGATCAATGTGTAGTAATAATGGAACCCAGTGTATATAGTATTGTCATTACTTAAGTATCTCTCGTACCTGACTCATTGATGTCTTCTACACTCAGGAGACAAGGCATTTTATGGCCAAATTATGAGAGTCCATGAGGGTATTTTTTCCATATTGACTTCCCGTGTTTGCTTGAGCAGTAGATTTTTTGTAAATAAAATAGTTATTTTTTCTATTGTTGCCTCTTAATTCATCATAATTTTTTTCATACTCTTCAGCTTATTCAATGATAATAAAAAGGCTAATTTAATTATACCTACTGTACCAAGTAAGCACACAAGTCAGAGAGACCTGAGTTTAAGCCTACTTCTTCCCTTACTACTTGCATGACATTGGTCAAGTTATTTAACTTCTCTAAGCTTTAATTTTCGTATATGTAAATGGGAATGGTAATAGTATAGTTGTCCCTTGAACAACACATAGGTTAGAGGTGCTGATGACCCCTGTTCAGTCGAAAATCCATGTATAACATTGAAGTCCCCCAAAACTTAACTAATAGACTGTTGACCAGAAGTCTTGCAGATAACATAAACCATCAATTAACACATATTTTGTATATATGTATTATATACTGCATTCTTACAATAAAGTAAGCTAGAGAAAATAAAATGTTATTAAGAAAATCCTAGGGAGGAAAAGGTACATTTACAGTACTGTACTGATCCCATATGTTTTATATCATCTGTTTGCAAGATGTATCATCTGTCACTGCCTACATCAATATTGTCTTATATAATACAAAACACTGTGTAGTGTATGTTACACATATTACTAACACTAGAGATAAATATGAAAAGATTCACTTTGCTGTACACCTGAAACTAACATAAGATTGTAAATCAGCTATCCTCCAACAAAAAATTTTTTTTAAATATGAGAAATTAAAAAAACATTAAAAAAAGAGAGGCTAATGTGGAAAAAGAAATTTGTATTTACTTACAGGTATAACAATTCATACATTGATAACAAAGAGGCAGCAATATGATTGCTTTATTGTAACCCAGTATAATGATACGATTGTGTCAGGATAGCCTAGCCTATACACTGAGTGAATCATTGTACAATTTTTATGGCATATAGCAGTACAGTCATATTCATAATACAGTATTGTTAACATTGTAACATTTTAAAAAAACATTTATCTGTGATGATAGTTTCTCTAATTAGAAGGAGTGAGGGGAAATACGGCACATACTGAACGGTAATTAATTCTCTGAGAGCAAAGTTACATAAAACACTAAGAAAATTAACACATTAATTTTATATTAAATATCACTCAACTCATACCTATGTAAGGATAGACTGGTATTCACATATATTTTATGCATTCATGACATACGTAACCTTGTCTTAATCTTTTCAATATTTCTATGCTGTGTGATTCGTCTGTGAGTTTTTTCAAATTGTCGCAAATCTCCAAAAAGTTTTTCAATATATTTGTTGAAAAACATCCACGTATAAGTGGACCTGCACAGTGCAAACCTGTGTCATGCAAGAGTCAATTGTACTTGCTAGAATTAAGTTAAAAATTTAATAAAATTTAAATTTAACAAAAATTTTAATTTAAGATGCCACTCTATGCTGATTAGTAAATAGACCAGTCTTTCAGAGTAGTAGATCTTTTATGCTATCTATTTTGTTGCTAAGGGAAAAAAAGGGGGAGAAAGCTGCTCTTAAAACTGGTTACCTCTAGGATGCAGGAATGGAAGTGAGAAGAAATAGGGCAGAGTACTTTTGCTTTTCATCAGGAATTTAAAGTATAGGACGATAAGCAGATGCTTTTATATTCTTCATGTGTAACTTTTTCTTAAAAAAAATAAAAATCTTTTAAAAAGTAATGAAACTGGGTCCTAGGTTTTAAGTTTAGGTATCCCAATTGGAAGACGATTTTTAAATAGTTCTGAAATGTCAGAATTTGTTACTTATATTCATTTCCCTTCCGATTATCTTTATTCATATAAAGAATATTCATATTTCCCTTCCCATTATCTTTACCCATGTTAAATGCCCCTTAAGATAGATATTTTTGGGGGGCTTCCCTGGTGGTGCAGTGGTTAAGAATCCGCCTGCCAATGCAGGGGACATGGGTTTGAGCCCTGGTCCGCGAAGATCCCACATGCCGCAGAGCAGCTAAGCCCGTGCACCACAACTACTGAGCCCGCACTCTAGAGTCCACGAGCCACAACTACTGAGCCCGCGTGCCACAACTACTGAAGCCCGTGTGCCTAGAGCCCATGCTCCGCAACAAGAGAAGCCACCGCGATGAGAAGCCCCCGTACCACAACGAAGAGTAGCCCCCGCTCGCGGCAGCTAGAGAAAAGCCTGTGCACAGCAACAAAGGCCCAATGCAGCCAAAATAAAATAAAATTAAATAAATAAATTTTAAAAAGAAGATATATATTTTTTTAGTAATAGAAAGATTTGAAATTTCATAAAATCAAAACTTTAAACACGTTACAAATGAATTCCATGATTTATAGGCTCTCGGTGATATTTCTCATTCTAAAGTTTGTATTGTCAACTACTGAAGCACGTGAATGGTTGACTGATTTCAATTAACCTTTTATTGTGACTTAGTTTTCTTATCTATAAAATCGGGATAGATAATACTTTTCTTAATTCATTATTGGTGTTGGGATTAAATGAAATAATTTACATGAATTTTGAAAACATGTTTGTTAAATGTAGGCTGTGATTAATTATATTCCAGGGATTTTCCTTGTGATTAATTAAACTTGTCATTATATAAGTCCATTAGAATTTTTAGTGTTCAGAAAGATTTGGGGGAAATTTTTAAGTCATTTCATCTCATAAATAAAGTGAGACTAATACTAAATGGTCAGGTTGCAATTCTTTTTCTTCAGAATTTTCAAGATGATAAAAATTATTAATTAGTAAAGTGAATTACTAAGGTAGTTTTGTTGGATAGGTTTAAAGTATATAATATTTTGAGAAACTTGATAAAAATTAACTACAAAACCTATTACAGATATTTCCAAAATAAAGTTTGCACATTTAGTACTTTATTAAATTGTAGAATCTGTTGTTGCGTTTGTCTTCATTATACTGGGAAAGCAGTAGAAATAAATATTAAGCTGTTTAATGGCATTTCATTATATGGTCTTAAGAATAAATACTTCATCAGTGTCTAGAAAATGTATATAACTTACTGTAACTTCATTATTATTAAAACTAAGTTTTGATTATGACCTAGAGGCCAAAAGTAAATTAGAATTTTAGGAGAGCTCTTAGTGACTTCAACTAAGCATTAGACTGACTCAAAATCATCATACTGATTTGTTTTTCAAGTTAGAAAAATACTTGCTTCATGACAGCTTATTTAATGTCTTTGTCTACTCTGCCATTTAGGCAGGATTTATTAGAATACAAACTATTAATATATCTGTTAAGGGTGCCAGTATGTGCTATCCTTTAAGTTTCTTCTGATACTTTCTTTTTTGCCTTAGTATTCACGTTACCAGCAAATTACCACACTAATTTAAGTAACTGGAATCATGTCGATTGTGAATTTAAATGTTACATTAAGATTAAAACTATTACTTAGAAAATCATTGGGAAATGATCTTGGTGTCTCTGAATATGAGGAAGAGGCTGTTACCCATTTTAATCTAAGTTTTAGAAGAGAAAGATATTTAAATAGCAGGATGATTTTATATTTAACATGAGGAGAATTCTCTGGATATTCAGAACTGTTATGAATGAAGTGGGTTGTAAAGAATTCTTTCTGGGTGTTTCTTCCTAAAAATATGCTCATCCACTTGCCTGTGGGTTTAACTGCTGTGTTCACTGGTGGCATGTGCTTTGTGAAGTCTTGTATAATTAAAAGGATTGACATTTAAAATTCTAACATTAGTACTTTTGGTGTGTTTTTTTTCCTTTTCTTTAGGAGGAGCATATTATTTAATATCTAGAAGTCTAGGGCCAGAATTTGGTGGTGCAATTGGCCTGATCTTCGCTTTTGCCAATGCTGTTGCAGTTGCTATGTATGTGGTTGGATTTGCCGAAACTGTGGTGGAGTTGCTTAAGGTAATTCACCTTTTTCCAGTCATATGTTTCCCAAATCTTTATTGAGGGTTTATGTGCCGCTTACCATATATGATACTACGAAAGCAGCAAGGAATATGAAACTCGCCTTTCAAGACGTTTAGTATGGGAGATAGACAAAAAAATTTATTATAGAGTGTCAGAAATGGCTAACTGTAGGGGGCCGTGGCAACACGAGGGGGACCACTTAGTATACCATCCAGGAGTGGGGTGTCAGAGGAGTGTCAAGGCAGGGTTTTCCAAGGAAGGGAGTCTAGCCATTAGCAGGCAGATAGGAGAGGTAAAGTATGGTATGAGGGGAATAGGGAAGAAAAGGAAACAGATCTAGAAGGAATAGAGTATGATATATTAAAAAAGAAAAACAGAATATTTCAGTATGGCTGGAGCACTAAGTGGCAAGAGATGTAAGATGAGAGGGAGAAAAAAGGATCATGCCAGGAAGGGTTTTATTTGCTCTTAAATTTGAATCTTACCTTGACTGGAGTTGTGGATCCATGATAATCAGGTTTGGGGCCTAAAGAAATATCTGACCACAGTTATAGAGAATGTATTTGAGGGATCACAACTGGAGATGGAGACCATTTAAAAGGTTATTGTAGCTGTCCTGAGAGGAGATGGTGGCTAATATTAAACCAGTGACCAGTGAGGCTGGAGAGATGTGGGTGTATTTGAGAGATTTTTAAAAAGTTGAGTAAGTGGACTTGATGAATGAGATGTGGGAAATTAGAGAAAGAGAAAGGAAGATTTAGACGGATGGTGATGCCATTTACTGTGAGAGAGGATGCAGAACATTTTCGTTTTGGATGTCTAATTTGGTATATCTAAGTAGTATATCTAAGTAGAGCTGGCCAGAAAGTGGTTGATAATATTGCTCTGGAGTTGAGAAGAGAACTTGTTTGAAAAGAGTAATTAGTATGTGTGTAGTTAAAGCAGTACAAGTGAAATAGGATTCAGTATTATTAAATGAGAGGAACCTTGAGTGACACCTATAGTTGTCATGTTAGGTTGTAACTGTTCATCTACTATAGTACATGGTATGTTAGGAAGTGTGACATCTGAAAGGACTGACTCTTGCATTGACCTTAGCTGTGTAGGCCAAAGAGACAAAGCAAAGGAAGTAAGAAAGCGGTGTAATCATTAAGAATTCATATTCATTCATTGTTTAATTTAGTATATGTTTTTGATGTCATTGATATTTAGCCACAAGTAATTTTGCTCTTAGAATGGATTGGTGTGATTTGGACAGCTGCATGATAGTGTGTTCATCTCTTTTCCTTATGCAACATAAGAGACCATTAAAAGAATGAGCTCACTAACCACAATGAATGCAAAATATATTTCTGCTTTGTAACTTTAAAAAATCCTATTAGTACTACTTAGTCATATTATGATTTTTTTCCTTACTTGTTAGCAATTCTTTTTTATATTTGAGTCTGTATAAAATACAGCAGCGTTAATAATTTGATCATATTTTTGATGTCTTCAGCTGCTTGAATGACACCTTAATAGTAAACAGTAATTCATTCCTTTTCCCTAGGTCTCTCTATTCATTCCTTAAGTAGGCATTTATTCAACTTCTGCATGTGAGGCACTGTGATAGTTCTAAAACTTTCAAAGAGAATTGAAGAATTTATCTGAACTAACTAATACTGCTCATCCTATTATTTTCTTTTTGTAGGAACATTCCATACTTATGATAGATGAAATCAATGATATCCGAATTATTGGAGCCATTACAGTGGTCATCCTTTTAGGTATCTCAGTAGCTGGAATGGAGTGGGAGGCAAAAGTAAGTAGTGATATCATTGGAACATTTGTAAATGTTGAATGTACAAACTTTTAGACCTTGTGTTTTAGGAATGTTCTAAGGTGTAGTAATATTTTCAGATTTTGAAGGTTCCTAAGTGGCCATTTTCAAAGAAGTTCACGTATAAGATCATTTTCTATTTGGCGACGTAGTGAGGATTTGGAGATAACAGTCATTTTAAGAGGTAATCAGAGTATGTAGGAAAAAAAAGAATTATGGGGTATGTCAGAGGGATTAGTAAAGGTAATATAAGTACTGTGATTTTTTCCCTATATTTTTAAAGTTTCTGTTATTTGTTAACAGGACATGCACATCTTTAATTCATTTCAGAAATATATGGCCTGATCCTACTTTTGCTATTCATTTTGGATAGTTCTTTAAAGATTGTTCATTTAACAAAAATTTATTAAGCACCTGCTTTGTGCTTGGCATTGTGTGAGGCACCAAGGAAACAAGACAGAAGCTTTCCCTCATGGAAGTTATATTCTAGTCGAACTGAATTAATGTATAGACATGATATATTTGATTTTGATTTTTCACGTTTAAAATTTCAGGCTCAGATTGTGCTTTTGGTGATTCTACTACTTGCTATTGCTGATTTCATCATAGGAACATTTATCCCATTGGAGAGCAAGAAACCCAAAGGTTTCTTTGGTTATAAGTGTAAGTAAGAAAGAGAATTTTTTTTAAAGGTGCATATTACAGCATTCTAGTGTTAAATAAATTTAGTACATTTTACATAGTTCGTAATGTAATTGAGTTTGGCGTAGTGACTAACAGTAATTGACTTTCCAGTTTAGTTTGGTTCCTCTATGTTTGTTGTGTAATTGGAGTAAAAAAAAATCACTTTTATTTACATCTTTCATTTCTGATTACTAGCAACAAAAAGTGATAGAATATAGAGAAATCAGTGCTATTGAGGAAAAGTGCTTTTGTTCTCTTCTCATTTGGAGAATTTGTTACTGAAATTGTAAGTTTTGTTCTAACATCACTTTTTCATTCTTTTAGTTGTATTTAAACACAATAATCTAAAAGTGCCTAAGACTGTGAAAGCAACTAGAAATATTAGTTTCTTGGTATAATTGCAGCCTAAGTTTTTCTACAGTTTACATTATTAATTGTGTGAGAATTTTCCAGTTTTTATCTTCCATACCCTCTTTCAGTCTGCATCTAATTTTCACTACAGGTGAAATTTACTTGTCACTTATTGTTTCCTAAAGTGTCTTTCTGCATCTCCTCTTCTCCTCACTCCCTCCATTGAGCAGCCGTTCTGAACCTATCTCTGCAAGGTAGAATGAAAGCCAGAAAGAATAGTTGCAGTAGCATCAGAGGTGCTTATCACTTAGGGTAATAGGTGTGTCTGTCTTAAATTGACAAAAACTCCTTGTTTTGAAGCCTTAGAAGGAAAAGCCTAGCTTCACTTCTCCTGAGTTGTTTAGCCCAGAGCTATGCATACAGATTTGTGAAAAGATGCAGAATGTACAATAAATCAATGCACTTCTTCCTTCAGAAAGTCTTACTGGAAAAAAATTAGTTGACTAAATTTTGGATCCTAGAGACCTAGTTGATTTACCTTCTGGTGTAAGCTCCTTAATCTAATTGCCGACTGGTAACACCACACCATCCTTGGAACATATATGAGTTGCGCTTGTTTGGCCTATGTCTGACACTGACTTGGCTGGGCAGTTTTCACATAATAGTTGTTTCAAGGTGCTTACCTTAAGCAAGAACACCTGCCTGCAATAATTTTACCTACTCATCCTGAGTTGATAGATAGTGTGATGTCTGTTCTGGTTACTAGCGCTTATGCCTACTTCTGAAACCAGGCACTAAATGTCTAATCATGATTTCCTGAATTAGGGGAAGAGGTGTCTTTTAGGCATGCCAGAAGTGAAGGTTAGTATTATTAGTTAGATAATTTTCTGTATTTCGTTCTCTCATAAATTGTATTTGTGACATTTCTTCTAATTATGAATGTGTTTTTTACTTAAATTTTTTTTACATTATAGACTTTTGAACATTCGTTTTTGCCACCTTTATTTCTAAAATTACAGTAGATGGTTACTTCTAAAAAGATTCCTAATATGTATTTTCTGTTTATGGCTTTAATTGATTTAAAAATATCTGTAAATATCTGCTAGGCCATATTTTTCATTTCCTTTTTTTCAGATCCATCCTTATCTAGTATAGTAATAATTTATATTGTATTCAAATAGCACATCTGGGCTTATCTCAATCTGAGGTAAATAAATTTAAATATACTTTGGAATATGACTTTTCCTTTTTAGCAGTTGATACTGCTTGGCCTTCCTTTTATTAAGGTAGTGTCTGCAGTGAACAGGTTATGTTAATAAACTTGTCAGTTCAAATGACTATCTAATAGGGATATTCATTTTCTCCTTTTTCCTTTTTGATATGAGAAATATCTCCCTTTTGCCAAAGACTGGTGCCTCTGCTGTGATCTAGATCCCATTTCATTCACTTTCTCAAAGGCATTTATCCTTTGGTAATTTACTTGCTTCCCTGCATCAAAACTGTCAGCTCTGTATACCCTTACATACTTGCTCTAGTAATTCCCATCCTTGAAAATACTACCTCTGGTCTTTTATTCTCCTCCAGTTACCACCTTACTTTCCAGGCCCCTTTCACAGACAAATTTCTCAAATCCTTACCTCCCATTTATTGCTTGTTATTTCAAAAAAAATTGAAACTCACAGACAACTTGAAAAATTAATACAATAAATTCCTTGGAGGCTTCCCTGGTGGTTCAGTGGTTAAGAGTCTGCCTGACAATGTGGGGCACAGGGTTCGATCCCTGGTCCAGGAAGATCCCACATGCCGAGGAGCAACTAAACCTGTGCGCCACAACTACTGAGCCAGCGCTCTAGAGCCCGCAAGCCACAACTACTGAAGCCTGTGTGCCTAGAGCCCGTGCTCCACAACAAAAAGAAGCCAATGAGAAACCCGCGCACCGCAATAAAGAGTAGTCCCTCTTGCCGCAACTAGAGAGAGCCCACGTGCAGCAACAAAGACCCAACGCAGCCAAAAAACAAATAAATAAAAATAAATAAATTTATAAAAAAATAAATGAATTCCTTGCACCCTTTACCTACATTCACAAAAAAATTTACACTTTTATGTTCTTTTTTGCCACATTTATTTTATCACTCATATATCTAATTGTTATTACTATGATTGCTAAACCTTTTGAGAGAAGTTGCAGAAATCATGACTTCTTACCTATAAATACTTAAGTGTGCATCTACTAAGGAAAAGGACAGTTCAGGAGGTTTAACTTTGGCATAATGTTATATATAACATTTTTCATGTACAAATTTTTCCAACTCTTTCTTTCTTCCTTTCTTTCTTTTTTTCTTATTTGGTTGTGCCGGGTCTTAGTTGCGGCAGGCAGGCTCCTTAGTTGTGGCATGTGAACTCTTAGTTGCGGCATGCATGTGGGATCTACCTCCCTGACCAGGGATCGAAACCGGGCCCTCTGCATTGGAAGCACAGTCTTAACCACTGCACCACCAGGGAAGTCCCTCCAACTGTTTCTACAAAGATTATGTACAGACTTTTTATTCCCTGTTCCAGGATCCAGTCCATGATCCTGTATTGCATTCACTTGTCATGTCTCTTCAATCTCCTTTTTTTAAAACTAGTTCTTTACATAATCTTCAGTCCCCTTTAATCTGAAACAGTGCCTTAGCCTTTTATTTTTTATTTATTTTTTTAACAGCTTTTTTGGAGTATAATTGCTTTACAATGTTATGTTAGTTTCTGCTGTATAACAAAGTGAATCAGCTATATGCATACATATATCCCCATATCCCCTCCCTCTAGTGCCTCCCTCCCCACCTCCTAATCCCACCCTTCTAGGTGGTCACAAAGCACCGAGCTGATCTCCCTGTGCTATGAAGCTGCTTTACACTAGCTATCTATTTTACATTTGGTAGTGTGTATATGTCCATGCTACTCTCTCACTTCGTCCCAGCTTACCCATCCCCCTCCCTGTGTCCTCAAGTCCATTCTCTACGTCTTCATCTTTATTCCTGTCCTGCCACTAGGTTCATCAGAACCTTTTTTTTTTTTTTTTTTTTAGATTCCATATATATGTGTTAGCATACGGTACTTGTTTTTCTCATTCTGACTTACTTCACTCTGTGTGACAGATTCTAGGTCCATCCACCTCACTACAAATATCTCAATTTCGTTTCTTTTTATGGCTCAGTAATATTCCGTTGTATATATGTGCCACATCTTCTTTATCCATTCATCTATCGATGGACACTTAGGTTGCTTCCATGTCCTGGCTATTGTAAATAGAGCTGCAATGAACATTGTGGTACATGACTCTTTTTGAATTATGGTTTTCTCAGGGTATATGCCCAGTAGTGGGATTGCTGGGTCATATGGTAGTTCTATTTTTAGTTTTTTAAGGAACCTCCATACTGTTCTCCATAGTGGCTGTATCAATTTATATTCCCACCAACAGTGCAAGAGGGTTCCATTTTCTCCACACTCTCTCCAGCATATATTGTTTGTAGATTTTTTGATGATGGCCATTCTGACTAGTGTGACGTGATATCTCATTGTAGTTTTGATTTACATTTCTGTAATGATTAGTGATATTGAGTCTCCTTTCATGTGTTTGTTGGCAATCTGTATATCTTCTTTGGAGAAATGTCTATTTAGGTCTTCTGCCCATTTTTGGATTGGGTTGTTTGTTTTTTTGATATGGAGCTGCATGAGCTGCTTGTAAATTTTGGAGATTAATCCTTTGTCAGTTGCTTCATTTGCAAATATTTTCTCCCATTCTGAGGGTTGTCTTTTAGTGTTGTTTACGGTTTCCTTTGCTGTGCAAAAGCTTTTAAATTTCATTAGGTCCCATTTGTTTATTTTTGTTTTTATTTCCATTTCTCTAGGAGATAGATGAAAAAGGATCTTGTTGTGATTTATGTCATAGAGTGTTCTGCCTATGTTTTCCTCTAAGAGTCTGATAGTGTCTGGCCTTACATTTAGGTCTTTAATCCTTTTTTTTTTTTTTTTTTTTGCGGTACGCGGGCCTCTCACTGCTGTGGCCTCTCCCGCTGCGGAGCACAGGCTCCGGACCCACAGGCCCAGCGGCCATGGCTCACGGACCCAGTCGCTCCGCAGCATGTGGGATCCTCCCAGACCGGGGCACGAACCCGCGTCCCCTGCATTGGCAGGCGGACTCTCAACCACTGCGCCACCAGGGAAGCCCCTTAATCCATTTTGAGTTTATTTTTGTGTATGGTATTAGGGAGTATTCTAATTTCATTCTTTTACATGTAGCTGTCCAGTTTTCCCTGCACCACTTATTGAAGAGGCTGTTTTTTCTCCATTGAATATTCTTGCCTCCTTTTTCAAATATAAGGTGACCATATGTGCGTGGGTTTATCTCTGGGCTTTCTATCCTGTTCCATTGATCTATATTTCTCTTTTTATGCCAGTACCATACTGTCTTGATTACTGTAGTTTTGTAGTATATTCTGAAGTCAGGGAGCCTGATTCCTCCAGCTCCATTTTTCTTTCTCAAGATTGCTTTGGCTGTTCTGGGTCTTCTGTGTTTCCATACAAATTGTGAAATTTTTTGTTCTAGTACTGTGAAAAATGCTATTGTTAGTTTGATAGGGATTGCATTGAATCTGTAGATTGCTTTGGGTAGTAGAGTCATTTTCACAATGTTGATTCTTCCAATCCAAGAACATGGTATACCTCTCTATCTGTTTGTATTATCTTTAATTTCTTTCATCAGTGTCTTATTGTTTTATGCATACATGTCTTTTTTCTCCCTAGGTAGATTTATTCCTAGGTATTTTAGTCTTTTGGTTGCAATGGTAACTGGGAGTGTTTCCTTAATTTCTTTTTCAGATTCTTCATCATTAGTGTATAGGAATGCAAGAGATTTCTGTACATTAATTTTGTATCCTGCTACTCTACAAATTCATTGATTAGATCTGGTGCTTTTCTGGTAGCATCTTTACGATTCTCTAGGTATAGTATCATGTCATCTGCGAGCAGTCACACTTTTCCTTCTTCTTTTCCAATTTGGATTCCGTTTATTTCTTTTTTGTCTCTGATTGCTGTGGCTAAAATTTCCAAATCTATGTTGAATAATAGTGGTGAGAGTCGGCAACCTTGTCTTGTTCCTGATCTTAGAGGAAATGGTTTCAATTTTTCACCATTGAGAACGATGTTGGCTGTGGGTTTGTCATGTGTAGCCTTTATTATGTTGAGATAAGTTCCCTCTGTGCTTACTTTCTGCAGAGTTTTTATCATAAATAGGTGTTGAATTTGTCGAAAGCTTTTTCTGCATCTATTTAGATGATCATATGGTTTTTATCCTTCAATTTGTTAATATGGTGTATCACATTGATTGATTTGCATATATTGAAGAATCCTTGCATTCCTGGGAGAAACCCTACTTGATCATGGTGTATGATCCTTTTAATGTGCTGTTGGATTCTGTTTGCTAGTATTTTTTTGAGGATTTTTGCATCTATGTTCATCAGTGATATTGGCCTGTAGATCTTTTTCTTTGTGACATCTTTGTCTGGTTTTGGTATCAGGGTGATGGTGGCCTTGTAGAATGAGCTTGGGAGTGTTCTTCCTTCTGCTGTATTTTGGAAGAGTTTGAGAAGGATAGGTGTTAGCTCTTCTTTTAACGTTTGATAGAATTCACCTGTGAAGCCATCTGGTCCTGGGCCTTTGTTTGTTGGAAGATTTTTAATCACAGTCTTAATATCAGTGCTTGTGATTGGTCTGTTCATATTTTCTTTCTTCCAGGTTCAGTCTCGGAACGTTGTGCATTTCTAAGAATTTATCCATTTCTTTCAGGTTGTCCATTTTATTGGCATATAGTTGCTTGTAGTAATCTCTCATGATCCTTTGTATTTCTGCAGTGTCAGTTGTTACTTTTCCATTTTCATTTCTAGTTCTGTTGATTTGAGTCTTCTCCCTTTTTTTCCTGATGAGTCTGGCTAATGGTTTATCAATTTTGTTTATCTTCTCAAAGAACCAGCTTTTAGTTTTATTGATCTTTGCTATTGTGTCCTTCATTTCTTTTTCATTTATTTCTGATCTGATCTTTATGATTTCTTTCCATCTGCTACCTTTGGGATTTTTTTTGTTCTTCTTTCTCTAACTGCTTTAAATGTGAGGTTAGGTTGTTTGAGATGTGTCTTGTTTCTTGAGGTAGGATTGTATTGCTATAAACTTCCCTCTTAGAACTGCTTTTGCTGCATCTCATACATTTTGCATTGTCATGTTTTCATTGTCATTTGTTTTTAGGTAGTGTTTTGGTTTTCTCTTTGATTTCTTCAGTGATCTCTTGGTAGTGTACTGTTTAGCCTCCATGTGTTTGTATTTTTAACAGTTTTTTTTTTCCTGCAGTTGATATCTCGTCTTATAGCGTTGTGGTCAGAAAAGATACTTGATATGATTTCAATTTTATTAAATTTACCAAGGCTTGATTTATGACCCAAGATATGGTCTATCCTGGAGAATGTTTCATGAGCTCTTGAGAAGAAAGTGTATTCTGTTGTTTTGGGATGGAATGTCCTATAAATATCAATTAAGTCCATCTTGTTTAATGTCTCATTTAAAACTTGTGTTTGCTTTTTTATTTTCATTTTGGATGATCAGCCCACTGGTGAAAGTGGGGTGTGTTAAAGTCCCCTATTAGGATTGTGTTACTGTCAATTTCCCCTTTTATGGCTGTTGGCATTTGCCTTACGTATTGAGGTGCTCCTATATCGGGTGCATAAATATTTACAATTGTTATATCTTCTTCTTGGATTGATCCCTTGATCATTATGTAGTGTCCTTCTTTGTCTCTTGTAATAGGCTTTATTCTAAAGTCTATTTTGTCTGATATGAGAATTACTACTCTAGCTTTCTTTTGATTTCCATTTGCATGGAATATCTTTTTCTATCCCCTCACTTTCAGTCTGTATGTGTCCCCAGGTCTGAAGTGGGTCTCTTGTAGACAGCATATATATGGGTCTTGTTTTTGTATCCATTCAGCCAGTCTGTGTCTTTTGGTTGGAGCATTCAATCCTTTTACATTTAAGGTAATTATCGATATGTAGGTTCCTATTACCATTTCTTAATTGTTTTGTTTTTGTTTTTGTAGGTCCTTTCCTTCTCTTGTGTTTCCTGCCTAGAAAAGTTCCTTTAGCATTTGTTGTAAATCTGGTTTGGTGGTGCTGAATTCTGTTAACTTTTGCTTGTCTGTAAAGGTTTTAATTTCTTCATCGAATCTGAATGAGATCCTTGCTGGGTAGAGTATTCTTGTTTGTAGGTTTTTCCCTTTCATCACTTTAAATATGTCCTGCCAGTCCCTTCTGGCTTGCAGAGTTTCTGCTGAAAGATCAGCTGTTAACCTTATGTGGATTCCCTTGTGTGTTATTTGTTGCTTTCCCTTGATGCTTTTAATATATTTTCTTTGTAGTTAATTTTTGATAGTTTGATTAATATGTGTCTTGGCATGTTTCTCTTTGGGTTTATCCTGTATGGGACTCTCTGTGCCTCCTGGACTTGATTGACTATTTCCTTTCCCATGTTAGGGAAGTTTTCGACTATAATCTCTTCAAATATTTTCTCAGACCCTTTCTTTTTCTCTTCTTCTTCTGGGACCCCTGTAACTTGAATGTTGCTGTGTTTAATGTTGTCCCAGAGGCCTCTGAGACTGTCCTTAATTCTTTTCATTCTTTTTTCTGCTCCCTGGCAGTTATTTCCACCATTTTATCTTCCAGCTCACTTATCTGTTCTTCTGCCTCAGTTATTCTATTGATTCCTTCTAGAGTACTTTGTATTGTACTTTTAATTTCAGTTATTGTGTTGTTCATCATTGTTTGTTTGCTCTTTAGTTCTTCTAGATCCTTGTTAAGTGTTTCTTGTATTTTCTCCATTCTGTTTCCGAGATTTGGGGTCATCTTTACTATCATTACTCTGAATTCTTTTTTCAGGTAGGTTGCCTATTTCGTCTTCATTTATTTGGTTTTGTAGGTTTTTACCTTGCTCCTTCATATGTAACATATTTTTTTGTCGTTTCTTTCTTTTTTTTTTTTTTTTTGATGGGTGGGGCTGTATTCTTGTCTTACTGGTTGTTTGGCCTGAGGCATCCAGCACTGGAGTTTGCAGACAGTTGGATAGAGCTGGGTCGTGGTGCTGAGATTAGGACCTCTGGGAAGCCTCACTCTAATTAATATTGCCTGGGATCGTAGGTTCTCTGTTAGTCCAGTGGTTTGGACTCAGAGCTCCCACCACAGGAGCTCAGGCCTGACCTCCAGCCTGGGAACCAAGATCCCGCAAGCCAGTCACTGGGGGTTCCTCCCATCCCCTTTTGTGTCCATGGTCCCCCACTGGTGCCTGGTAGGTCCCCTAGTTGTGTGGATACGTGATTTCCACATCCTCTTGGTCCGCCCCACAGCCTTTTATTTTTCTTTCCCTACATTGACATTCTTCAAGAGTACAGGCCATTTGTTTTTTTAGAAAGTCCCTCCAGTTGGTTTTGTTTGATTTCCATAGATTCACTTGTTTACTTTTGCCAAGAACACTACATGAAGAGTGTGTCTTCAGAGTCTCACATCAGGAGACTCACATGATGTCAGTTTTCCCCATCACTGATGGTGTTAAATTTAATGACTTGGTGAAAGTGCTACCTGAGAGTTTTATCTGTTGTTAGGTTGCCACTTTCTTCTTTGTAATTAATAAGTAGTTTGTGGAGAGATACTTTGAGACCGTGTGTAACTTATTCCCCATGTTACTTTCACCAAATGGTCTTATTTCATTCATTCTCAACCCCTATTAACTGGCTTCTGTCTGTCATGGTCACAATAACATGTTGCTAGGTACAGCGTGCAGTTTTTTAGTCTTCTGACTCTCAGCAACATTATATTTAGTTGTCCCATTCTCCTTGAAACACTTTTCTTGTTTTATTTGATGTCAGTCACTGTGTTCTAGTGAGTTCTTTTCTACCTAATTCACTGGTCACTATATCTATTACTCCTGTTACCCCTTCTCTTCTTTCCATCCTCTAAATGTCAGAGTTGCACAGAGTGTTGTCCTGCATCTTCTAACTGTATTCTTTCCTTTGGCAATATCTTTTCTCATGGCTCAAAATGCTCTCAAGAGATTCACATATTTCTATTCCTGTATCTCTCCTTTAAACTCCAGATATAGGTATACATTCAATTGTTTATTTGATGTCCCTCCTACCTAACCGTTCTCAGACCTCTCCATCCTAGTAAGTGAAAGAAACCAGGATTTCAGTGTTTTCTACTTGCCCTCTTACTTACTAATCCTTCTCTAATCAGTACATTATTCTTCCATCACTAGATTGAACCACTGCAGTACCTCCTAATTGGTCTCCCTGCTTCAGATGCTGATGCTTTCAGTCCACTGTCCATGCAGCATCCACATAAGCATCATGTCAGTTGTGTGGTTCTACGCCCACCTTGGCGTAGGACAAAATCTAAACTCCTATAAAATTAAAATTTTGCATAATCTCACCCCTGCTGATCCCTTCCATCTCATTTCATCTCCCCCTTACTGTGAGGGCTTTGCATCTTTTAGTTCTCCAAAAGAGGTAAACTTTTTTCCTGCCTCAGCGCCTTTCTACATGTTGTTGGTTATTCCTGGTGTACTCTTTCTCCTGGAACATCACATGGCTGATTCCTGCTCATTAAAGTCTCAGCTTAAGTGTTAGCTCCTTAGTTGTATCTCTTTAGCCTTCTGTAACCACATGGAATTAGTTTGTCTCTCTTTCATTATTTATCACAACACCCTGTTTCCATCCGTACATTTACTGCTATTTGCAGTGACCTTTTTAACTTGTTTTGTAGCTCCTCATTGATACTCTTAAGTTCCATGAAGGTAGCTTGTTGCTGTTGGATCTCTCAGTACTTTGAGATACTGGATGGTTCCAGTACAGGACCTGGCACGTGGTGTATATGCAAATATTGGATGGATGGATGGATGACCGTTAATTGGTTGTTTCAGTGTCAGGGCCTGTCAGAATAGATGGAAACAGCAGGACTAGTTGAAGCTTTCATTATTGTTGAAATGGAAAGGACCTTTACCTGGTTTGTCTTAGCTACAAATTATCTGGATGCCAGATGAATAGCCTCAAAAGTCAAACAAGTCACCACTAGGAAATAGAGAAAGCTGTACAGATAGATAGAATATAAGCTGGATGTAAGGAAAAATGTGGTTCCAGGTTTGTTTTATGTCCCTTTTGTTCTTCTGCCTGCTTTCTTGCTTCTTTAACCTCTTGGAGAGATAACAATCAAGTTAGAGGTGCTTGAAACATAATTAGTAAGGTATAAAAAATAGTGGGGCATGAACCAGGTCAAATCATTTTGAATGTAAACCATTTCCCTCATATAAGAAAAGAGAAACACCAATACATACTTGAATTAGGAAATAATTCAAGAATTTACCAGTTACTTGAGCTGAAGAAAAGTCAGGGGTCTTAGATAAACACTTATTCTTAACCTAAATTATCATGGTCTAATCTGCTATCCATTAATTGCCAAAAATATTTTGTTCTCTACAGCTGAAATATTTAATGAGAACTTTGGGCCAGATTTTCGAGAGGAAGAGAACTTTTTTTCTGTGTTTGCCATCTTTTTTCCTGCCGCAACTGGTATTCTGGCTGGAGCAAATATCTCAGGTGATCTCGCAGTAAGTATTTTAATAATGCTGTATCGATTTTATACAAAAAGTGATATACCTATATTTATTTTTAAAGGTAGACTTAAAAAATGTTCTTGTCTTCTAGGATCCTCAGTCAGCCATACCCAAAGGAACACTCTTAGCCATTTTAATTACTACGGTGGTTTACATAGGAATTGCAGTATCTGTAGGTAAATAACCTTACATTTGTTATGTGTTTCAGAAATTTAATGATGTACATACTATAAAGATTCATTTTCATGACATTATATTTCTAACTTTTAAATTAAGAAATAGTTCAATAAAAAGATTCTAAGTTTTGTATTTTCAAAGATACTTAAGTAAACTAGTGGTGATTCTGTAGACATTATCTAAGTCACTAAATGCTCTAAGGTTTTTCCTTTAGGATTTCTATTAATTAGTAAGCTAGAAAGTTATGTAAAATCTTATCTGCAGATTCTTAAATTTCACTGAGATATATTTACAGAAAATGTAATTCATATGTAGAAGTAAATGCATTTTACTTTCTGAGTGTTACAAATTTTGGAATATTTTTGTTTATGATGGTTATTTTATATTTTTATGTAATCTTGTTGTATGAAGATTGTTTCAAGGCTATTAAGAAATACCTGGCATTTTTTACCATAAAACCTAATTTCAATGCACAGGAATTGAATGAAAAGTGTTATTAAATTAATGAAAATGGTTTTAAGCCACTTTAATACATTCATGGAATCATAACATTTTAGAACTTGAAGAAAGGACTTAAGTGATCAGCCAGTCTCTAAATCTTTATAGATAAGGAAGTCAAAGGTCAGAGATTTTGTTACCAACCATATGATAATGGCACTTCCTTTAAAAAACTGTTTTCATGGCAAAGAGGGTTTTGGTGTTTTATTTATTTATAAGCAAATAAATAAATAATTTTAAAAGGCTATTTGTAATAGGAGGTTCTTAACTGAAACAGAGTACAGAAAAAAAATTAGTAACTACTGATTTTACATATAATTTGCATACATTGACTGTAGATACTGTCTTGTCTTGAATTTAGTACACATTCATGAAAGTACATAGTTTACCCGGAAAACATGTTTTTAAAATGTAAGCATTGTCTTTAATATCTAAATTCTAAAATTCAGGTTTTACAGTAAAAATTTTAAGCATACTACAAGAATAAATCTTAGTCTAGTACTAATCAGAAGAATTACAAACTCCAAATTCATTGACTACAGAATATAAATTTTCCATGTATTTGAGTAAGAAAATTTTTATTTTTGCCATATATTCAGTCATGTGTTGAGAAGTAATGACAGAACTGTTTTTACAAACTGAGCTGCTAATTTGCATAAATGTAATTTTGAAATTTTATTAAACAAGAGTTAGAAATGCTAATAATATTATCATGGTGGGCTATGTTAACATTTGAAAAAGTAACTCGATTACATTTATCATTGCAATGCATACAGAAATTCCTGAAATTCATTTTGAAAAAAGAAAATGAATTACATTTATAAGCTTATTAGCAAAATATTTTTGTATTCCCCTAAAAGTTTCTAGCATGCTTGTATACAGGGATCCCCAGCCCCCGGGTTGCAGACCGGTACTGGTCCGCGGCCCGTTAGGAACCAGGCTGCTCAGCAGGAGGGGAGTGGCATGTGAATGAGCGAAGCTTCATCTTCCACTCCCCATCGCACGCATTACTGCCTGAACCATCCACCACCACCCCACCCCACCCCCCACCATCCCCACCCCGTCCATGGAAAAATTGTCTGACACGAACTCAGTCCCTGGTGCCAAAAAAATTGGGGACTGCTGTTTATATACATTATACATAAGCTAGAAAATTACTTTTAATTTAAAAAATGATATAACTGATTATGTTTCATGGGAAATAATTTGTTATTGCAGGAAAACATTTCTGTTTTTACCTGACGCTCCAATAATGCTTGCCCTTGTACTCATTTCATTCTGTTTACACTAGGGCAACAGGAGTAGCCCTTTCTCCCTGATATTCAGTAGTGGAGTCAGTAAAGATCACCTCTACACTAGTAATTGTGTAACTAGCTCAAGCAGTGGAACCTTTTTTCCCCAGACAATTCTGATGGAGAACATCAAAATATGAACTATAAAAGCATAGCTGCTTTAAGGTTAGATAGGGCTCTCTCTGTTCTGCCCTCAACCTCCAGTGGTTTCAGGAGTACCTTTAAGGAGATGGTTTTGCAAACACTGCTCTGAAAGTCCAAAGAAGAAATTTAAGTATGAAGAACTGTATACAGACTGTCTAGTCATTAAAAAAACTCTTCCTTTCAAAACTTAATTTTTGTTTTATTGTTTAGTTTTTGTTGTAATGCCTGTGATTTTTACATCATATATGATGAGAAAGCATTGTTAAAGTGCTTCAAAAGTAAGAATATATGAACTCTAAGGAATGGTCATTACTGTTAGTTGTACATCGTACGTTATTCCAAATAATTCTTAATACTGAGGACCATGATGCTTTCCAAATTCTGTTCCAGGTAAACCTTTCTTAATTGTAAATACAATGTATGCTATAATAAGCAAGTATATACAGTCAGCACTGTAATTTCTTTATGGGTGTATATAATTTTGAAATGAATGTAAGCATTAGTTTGATTTTTTGTCCTCATTGTCACTTGTGCTTCAGGTTCTTGTGTTGTTCGGGATGCTACGGGGAACGTTAATGACACTATTGTAACAGAGCTAACAAACTGTACTTCTGCAGCCTGCAAATTTAACTTTGACTTTTCATCTTGTGAAAGCTATCCTTGTTCCTATGGCCTAATGAACAACTTCCAGGTGAGCATCAAATTTATATTATACAGACATTCTGTGTTCATCTAGAGGTCAGACTGCTATCAACTCTGACCATTCAGAGTATAGCAAAAACTTAGAAGGGAGGATTGTTGTTACTTTATACCCAGATATCAATAAAGACTGTACGCAACTAATTGTGAAAACAGAAAAATATGAAAGAATGAAATCTGAGCCTGTTCAGAGGCAAAAGGGCCCCAGAGGGCAACACTTTTATCATAGGGTATAATATATAGTACATATATACAGTATACTGTTTCAGAAAGCAAGAAAACATCTCACACATGGTCATATGTGCTGGATCTATTTTTGGATTCTCTGTTGTGTTCCATTGATCTTTGTGTCTATCCCTCCACCAATGCCATACTTTCTTGATTACTATAGTTGGTTTTAAGTCTTAAAATCGGGTAGCTTGATTCCTCCTACTTTATTCTTTTTCAAAATTGTTTTAGCTATTTTAGTCCCTTTGCTTTTCCGAATAAATTTTAGAATAATCTGTGTTTATCTACAAAAAAGTCTTGTTGGAATTTTGATAGGAACTGCATTAAACTTGTACATGAATTTGGGGAGGATTGATAGATTTACTATGTTGAGTGTTCCAACCCATGAACACTTACGTTTCTCCATTTATTTAGATCTTCTTTAATTTCTTTCATAAGTATTATGTAGTTTTCAGAATATCAATCCTGTACATATTTTGTTAGACTTACATCTAAGTATTTCATTTTTATTTTGAGCAATTTAAACCCATACTAATTGAAATGAGTTCAGTTTTCCAATTTGAGGTTTCTCCATAATTGCTTTATATATGAATGCCCTTTTAAAAAAGTATTGATTAGTATCAGTAGTTTTATTTCATTAGATCTGGCTATCATATAGTGATGCTGTGTTAAACCACTATGGAACAACAGATTAATAAAATTATTAATGGATGCTTGAAAGTTTGTGAACTATTAAACGTATGAACTGTGTGAAGATTAGTATTACTGCTCAAGTATTTGGAGAATATCAGTTTTATTATTACCTCTGTAAGATACTGAAAGCAAAATGAAATTTTTATAAAATTTATGGGTTTTAGATAGAAGAGGAAAAGGAATCACTAAAATTTGGAGGATATTTTGAGAGTTGCTTGATAAGCCTCAGGATGCTAGAAACAAAAGAACATAAAGGTGTAAATTCAGGAGATTAAAACAAAATATTCTGTGGTAAATTTATAGAATAGATGGTACTGCTAATTCAAAGTGGAAAATAAAAATTTCGCTTCCTAGTGTTTCTCCAGTAATGTGTAAACATAATAAACAGAATAGTTGAGGATTTAATGTATTGTAGAACATTATATAGACATTTTATGTAGAATCTATGTATTTTACATTAAAATTTTATAACTTAAATATTTAATGCCATTATTTGTATTTTCTTTTGTATAGTTTCAAGCAATTTACTGCACTTTCAGTGGTTAAAAATATTGAACGCAATTATGTAATAGAAGTTTGTTTTTTCTAGTCATAAGACTAGGCAAAATCGTAGGAATGAAAGAAAGTATTCATGTCCAGCTAATTATTCAGGCCAATTCGGACATTGATACTGTGTATGAAAGGCACAGATGTTGGTCTCTGCCCAGTGACTGAAAATGCCAATCAGATTTCTGTGTTGTTGCCTTGAAATACAGAAGTGTGTTGTCTTTATCAAGTCTAAGTATGGACTCATTCAAGCAAAGTGTGAGAATTTGGTGTACGTAAAGTTGCTTTTCCAATTTAAGTAAATTAAAAAAAAAATACTTTGTAAAGCGATACAGAATGGAAAGAAAATCCTGTAAAATTATCAATTGCTTGTCACTTGGAAAATGAAGAATGGTGAATAGAACGTAACTGAGGAGCATGTAAGTGGAGACTCCATCATGAAATCTATACAAAGGCACACTATATAATACTGTTTTGCATATAGTTGATAAATATATGCATATATAATAGGGTCACTTTATTTTTCTTAAATGTTTAATTTTCTTTAGTTTTATGTTTCTTATATTTCTACATTTTAATGTCCTCTGAAACCTTTGACTCACCACTGCTTAATAAACAAAATGTGAGCTTCTTTGCTCCTTCAGAGCCTTTCATACCCAAACTTAAGTCCCACTGCTTCTATCCAGACTGAACTCCAGTCATTACGTGTTTGTATATGTATACATGCACACGCTTACCCTACTCTGTTGCTTTATTTGTTGCTTCACTCTGCTTGGAATGCACTGGCTTTTTCTTTTTATATGTACAAATCTGTCTGCTCTTCAAACCTAGTTCCATGAACATTTTTTTGGACCCTAAATCGTCAACACACACACATTCCCCACACAAAATCTCACCATTCGTTTTACTTGCCACTTTTTTTTTTTTACTTTTTATTAGACTTTTGTCTTTTTCCCCCCCTTATTAAAGACCAGACCATCTTTTGTTTTTCATCTTTGTTTCCACTATGTATTTTTGATAACACTGATGTTACTATTATTTGAATCATTTCATTTACTTGCTACTCATATTTTACCATAAAATGGTGGGAAACACAAAGGTTATTGGATAAATGTATAACTAGAAAACAGGAAACTTGGCAAATCATAGAAGCATAGTTTCTAGATGCTAAGCATGGAGCATTATTTATCTTAATTCAGAGATGATGGAAGAAAAGAAAATGAATCTTTTCCTCAAAACATGAAAGGTGAAATGTTATGGTTATATGTAATGTTGCTGGTGTCAGTTTTGGCTTAATCTATCAATGTATCATATTCTTTTTTCTCCCCTTTTTTCTTCATTTACCTCCTGCCTTTGTACTTAGTTAACTTTGAAGGCATTACAGACAGACATGGAATTTTGTATTATCTGAGAAGTATATATAACAGAAATCAAGTCTGCTTATTTTTATCTTGGTCCACCTTATCTATCCTTTATAATCTCCTTCCCTAAGGACAGATTTGGCAATGCTAGATAATCTAGCATTAAATAATAACTGTGTAAAAATAGTGATTATGAAAAATGTATCATGTGTATGTAACTACTAAATTGGTATTAAAAGGCTGAATAGAAAATCATCTTTTCAATGAGTTTTTTCTCCCGGAGATTCTCAGAGAAGTCAATGCTAATGTTTCTTAAAACTCTTAAATATGTTCTTCAGGTTTAAACCTAAATCTTCTGAAAGATGCAGGGAGAGACATTTAAGTGAAACAAGGTGGTTTATGTATACATGAAACCAGACTTAGGTATTATGGCTAGGGATTGTGCCCAGAGCTAGTTTTACATCAGACTTAATATTAAATTATAGGCAAAAAAAAAAAAAAAATTATAGGCAAGTGTATAGTAAACAGCCTAAAACCTGATTTCCTTATCTCCTTGGTCTCAGTTGGCATGTTCTTGGTCAATATAAATGAAAGGTAAATCTCCACTAATGAAGTAATGAATCTAGATGTTGATCATCATTCACTACTGGTAAAATTTATAATGCATAGATCAAGTTGACAGTACCTGAATCCATTAAACAACTCTTAGGAATCAATTTAATACTTTGACAGATTTCAAAGGTTCACAAGGAACAGTGCAATGAAAACCTGTGTACCTACCCTTCATTTGTATTTACTAGTAGTTTATATTTTGCCCCATTTGCCTTATCTTTATATATATATATGTATAGTATTTTTCTCCTCAAACATAATGAGAATAAATTATAGACATCACGTGACAATCAGATTGAAATATTTAAAACATTCTGTACAAGCACGGTAAATTTTCCCACCCAAGTAATTCAGTGTTGATGAAATACTGTTGTCTAAATATATATTCCATATTCATACTTCCTCTCTTCTTCCAGTAATGTCCCAGATCAATTTTTCTCAGATCCAGGATTCAATCTGGTGTCACACATGGCCTTTAGTTACTTTAAAATTCTTTAATCTAGAGGAGTTCCCAGCCTGCCTGTTTTAACCTTTCAGGATGTTGACATTTTGAAGAGTCCAGGCAATTTATTTTGTATTGTGCTCCTCTGTTTGGATTTATTTGATTGCCTTCTCATTGTCTAAGTTAGTGATCCATTTTTTTTAAACTTCATCATAGGGAAATGTTTGAACATGTACAAAGATAGAGAAAGCAATATAATGTACCTAACATACACATTTTCCAAGTTCATCAGTTATCAGCGCATGGCTAATTTTGTTTTATTTATGACTCCCCACTTCCTAGATTATTTAGAGGCAAATCCTGGAGTTAGATCCTTTCAGCTGGATATTTCTACTTTTAGCTTTAATAAGTACTCTTTAAAGACAAACAAAAAACATAACCACAATACCAATCTACTATCTTAACATTAAAAAAAGGAAACAACCTTCCTGACAGAAGTATATCAAACCACCTTGGAATATTCTTGCTAGAAAACTTGTACCTCAGTCTGATCAACTTGTCTAGATCTACCTACCTACCAGTTGACTAGAAATAGAGGTGAGAGGAACAAGTTAAACAAGGCAGTGGAGATTGTCGGCAAAATCCAGAGCATGGGGTTTCTCTAGGAGAAATGACATAAAAATCATAAAATGTAAAGGAAAGGGTGAGCCTGTAGATTGAAAAAGACTTAAGAGACATATCAACCAAATGTAAATGTAATCCTTTTGTGGATCCTGATTTGAACAAACTTTTAAAAAGCAAGAAAAGAGGAATAATTTGGGGATTTTGAATGTGATTGGGTATTTTGATGCTGTTAAGGAATTACCCAGTTTATAAGCTGTGACAGTGACTTTGTAGTTACAGTTTTTTTTTGTTTGTTTTTTGTTTTTGCGGTATGCGGGCCTCTCACTGCTGTGGCCTCTCCCGTTGCGGAGCACAGGCTCCGGACGCGCAGGCTCAGCAGCCATGGCTCACGGGCCCAGCCGCTCCGCAGCATGTGGGATCCTACCGAACCGGGGCACAAACCCGTGTCCCCTGCATTGGCAGGCGGACTCTCAACCACTGCGCCACCAGGGAAGCCCTGTAGTTACAGTTTTTAAAGGTTTTTACGCATTAGAGGTACACACAAAAATTTATGCATGAAATGAGATCTGGGGTTTAATTCACAATAATGAAAAGATTGGCCCTGTTGAAACTGAGCGATGGATACTCTGTAGTTCAGTATGTTCTTCTGCCATTGTGTGTGCCTTTGACATTTTACAAAATAAAAAGTTTTTTTACATTTAGGGCTGGTGGTAAATCAGTTTCAGAAGTTTGTACGCACGTAACCATTATTACTGTTTACTATTGTTATTTTTATCAGATTTCTCCCAGAATTACTATTAGTGTTCTTCATAGGAATAATAAAGATGAAGTGTTGTGTTCTTTTTTGAATTTTATGTAAGACTTATTTTTCCATTTTTGTCACTTTTTTAAGGTAATGAGCATGGTGTCAGGCTTTGCACCACTAATTTCTGCAGGTATCTTTTCAGCCACTCTTTCTTCTGCATTAGCATCCCTTGTGAGTGCGCCCAAAATATTTCAGGTAAGTATTTTCATGTTACAAATTTTATTAAAGGGGCAGTTAAGGTAATATATTTAAATATGGGATTTTTAATATTTTTAAATTATTTGTTTACTTCTATCAAGCCCATGTATTGATATTTATATGACATATACAAACACATATATCCAGAGTAGCATATTTAATTTTATGCATATGAATGTGGATGTGTATATGTAAACACTTGGCCTATATCTACTCTCAGGGTGTAAGTTTTGAGTTGTCTTTCTGGAAGTAGTGATGAATTTTTGCTTTATGGACATACTGTTAGCATAAATTTTCATAATGTCTTACCAAGGATAAAAAGTATAGTCCAAGACCATAAATCAAAAGAATTAAAGTATCTTATTCCTATTAGCATAATGCCAACATTAATGTTTAATTTTATGAATATCTGAATGTCTAATACGTGCTATGCATTATGTTAGGTACTCAGGATATAATAATAAGTATGATAGACATTGTTTCCCTTTAATGAGCATTAAATAAATGGCTGATACTGGATAGAAAATACTTTTTATTACTAAAACAAATGAGATATCGATTCTGCAGCTTTGTTAATTTCCTTTGTTCTTTTTGTTTGTTCTTAATTTTTTATTGTAGCTAGTTAGTACAGTAGAGGTGTAGAATATTTACTAAAATTATTTTCAGTATTGTTTTTAAGAAAGGTGATTATGTTTTATAATTAGGATTTTCATTTGTTTTGAGTCTAGGATTTGGACTTGGTTTTCTTAAAATAAGTCACATGTCTGTCATACTTCTCAAGGTTCCACATTTCTTCTATGTGTATGCCTGCTCCTTTGGCTCTTTATTCATATAAGAATTTCAACCTGGGGTGGAATAAAATGGATAAAAACTTCAGTGTATTCTAAACCTCCTGTCTTTCTGATGCTAGAAATGTTTGAATCTCCTTTACAGTTTGTAGGTGAAGCAGCGTGAGGGGAAAGAAAGAGGACCAAGAATTAGAAACTTGGGTTCCATTCCTGATTAACCTATTGTAACTGTAAGCAGATCTGTATGTCTTATTTCGATATATTTCATTTTAATGTTTACATTTCTTCATTAGGCCTTATGTAAGGACAACATCTACCCAGCCTTCCAGATGTTTGCTAAAGGTTATGGGAAAAATAATGAACCTCTTCGTGGCTACATCTTAACATTCTTAATCGCACTTGGATTCATCTTAATTGGTTAGTCTATAAATGTACGCTAATGTAGATTTTGGTGCATTTATAGTATCAGCTGTCAACACTGAATTGTTAAATTATAAACAAACTGTTACTTTGCCTGCAATACTAAGTTAGTTTCTTTTTGATCAAAGGAAAGAGTGTTTAGAAAATAATGCAAATAATAGCGCTTGTTAAATATTTGCTAAAATTCTTACCATCACTAATTCTCCATTAGGGCTAGAGGGAACTCTTAGGTTCTTGTCCCTAAAACAAATATGATAATAGCGTAAGGAAAAGGATTCCAGTGTCTTTCATGAAGGTAGAACCTCTGCCGATCTACTTTTTGGTACTGTTGCCTCTGATCGTAAGGAAGCTAATGGGTCTTTCACTGCTCAAGAAGACTTTGGACTTTTATTAAAAGTCTGATTATACTACTGGAAACTAACTCTCATGTGATATTTAAGAATGTATTTGGTTAAGTTTCCTGTGACCCAACAGTTCTTTTTAGGGGTTTTTACCCTATAGAAACACACATATATAAGAATATTCTTAGTGTCATTAATTATAATAGTGATAAATGGAAGCAACCTGAGTACCTATCAACAGAAGAGTGAAACTGCAGAATAATATTCAGCAGTAAAAAAAATGAATAAACTTGGTTTTCATATATTAATATGGATGAATCTCAAATATAATAAATGTAAAAATAACAAATTACAGAATGATAATATAGTATGATATAATTTACGTAACTTTTAAAACACCCAGAAGAGTGCTACACAATGCTTATGGACCATATATGTGTGTAGTAAAACGAAATGTCATTGGAAAGAATATTCCAACTTTGATGAGTTGAGGTATAAAGGGGGCTTCTACTGTGTACATAAGGTATGATTTCTGAAAATTAAAGTATATAAAGTATATATGGCAAAATTCATTAAATCTGGTTTGTGGATGTAGGAGTATTCATTATGCTGTTATCTACAGGTTTGAAATAATTCATAGTTTTGAAGAGTTAAAAAAAGGTCTAATATGTCAGTTAAATATGCTTCATGTTTCTTTTGCAGCTGAACTGAATGTTATTGCTCCAATTATCTCTAACTTCTTCCTTGCATCATATGCGTTGATCAATTTTTCAGTATTTCATGCATCACTTGCAAAATCTCCAGGTGACTTTACGTTTTTTTAAAAGTTCTGTAAATGTGGTAATGTCTAATTTTAGAGAAAATGAAACTTTTTTTATATATAAATTTATTTATTTTATTTATTTATTTTTGGCTGTGTTGGGTCTTTGTTGCTTTCTCTAGTTGCAGCGAGCAGGGCCTACTCTTCATTGGGGTACATGAGCTTCTCATTGCAGTGGCTTCTCTTGTTCCGGAGCATGGGCTCTAGGCACGCAGGCTTCAGCAGTTGTAGCACGTGGGCTCAGTAGTTGTAGCTCGCTTGCTCTAGAGCGCAGGCTCAGTAGTGGTGGCGCACAGGCTTAGTTGCTCCACAGCATATGAGATCTTCCTGGACCAGGGCTCGAACCCATGTCCCCTGCATTGGCAGGCGGATTCTTAACCACTGCGCCACTAGGGAAGCCCAAGAAAACAAAACTTTAACACATTTTAAAAGATGGCATGTGGAGAATTAGCTCACGAGTGCTTCACTCTGCCTTTATAGTTGAGTCAAACTGAGTCTTCAAAGATCTCTTTATCATGAAGTTTATTGGTAAATAATGCCTGTTTCTTGTCTTCAAAGAATTTAAAATAGCATTAATTTAAATTCTGACACTGTGAAAGAATTACTTTGCTTTTTTCTGCTTTTATTATTTTATTCAGCTGATTGCCATTTCAGTTCCAAGAACATTATTATGATATAGTTAACCTATCCAGGAATATTTTTAACACAATGAGTTCTGTGGAGTTCTAATATAAGGGGTCTTTATCAACTGAAAAATTACTCCATATACATTTTTTATGGGTTTTGTTATAAACCATGATAGCAGTTGGACATCAGAGAAGGAAATAAGGAACAAAAGCACTGTTCCTTCTAAGGGTCTAAAAGTTTCTCAGAAAAGGAAAGATAAAGTATGGGAACTTAGGACACAAACACCTTAGCTTCAGTTTTTACTTTAAGAATATAAATTTTAGAGATGGGTACGGGTGTGGCTATAAAAGGGCAACACAAGGGATCCTTGTGTTGGACTTTTCCTTATCTTGACTGTATTAATATTTTAGTTGTGATACCGTGATATCATTTTGCAAGATGTTATCATTGGGAGTAACTAGGTAAAGGGTGTCCGGAATCTCTGTGTATTATTTCTTACAACTTTGTGTGAATCTGCAGTTATCTCAAAATTTAAAAGTTTAATTTTAGAAAAGAATATAAGTTTTATTGAAATGATTTAAAAATAGTATTTGGGGCTCTGGAATTACCTATGAATGAAAATTTTAAAACACGGTCTTCAACAGTTTTTCGAGTGAGCTTATTAATTCATAAATACTTCCCCAAATGGGAAGGTATGATTCTATAGTCAACTCACAGTTTTTCTAGCAAGTAGATTACTTTTTTAATGATTCTGAAGAACAGTTTGAATTGTTTTATACATTCATTAGGATATAGATGTGTCTCCTGCTAAAACACAGAAAATAAAACCGCACTATTAAGGACTCAATTTGAAACCTAATGTTTTAATCTTCTCTAGTTTTTAGCATTCACTGGGGTAGGCCGATTTATACTTTTTTGGTAGGGAATTTTTTGAATACAGAAACTAGTAAGATAGGGTAATGTGGACATAAATAGATGTGCCCACTTCCTGGCTGTCAGGAATCATGTTGTTGTGATCAGTAATGGTCTATGACTTCACTGTTATAATTAGCCTTATAGTTCACATTTAAAGACCTTTTAGTGTAGCAGCCGCAGAGAAATTTATTTTGTGCATACGTATGTACCACTGTCTAAAGCAGATGAGGTATCCAAGTGACTTTTATTTATCTATTTTGTTTGTTATTGTTAGGATGGCGCCCTGCCTTCAAATACTACAACATGTGGATATCACTACTTGGAGCAATTCTTTGTTGCATAGTGATGTTTGTCATTAACTGGTGGGCTGCACTGCTAACATATGTGATAGTTCTTGGACTTTACATTTATGTTACCTACAAAAAACCAGGTAATTACATTTTGTAATCCAAGTATGAGAGAATGAAGTTTTGGATTAGAATGGTGGCTTTAGAAATGAAATGGACAAAGAAGATACTGTTTTAATCATCTCAGAAACAATTATTTCTCTAATATGCTTATTAAGTCTCTAAAGTAACAAATGTCTAAAATCATCATTTGTGTCCAGACTGTTTGTTTATTCAGTAAGAGGTAAAATTTGCCTGTTCAAATAACTTAAACTGTTCAGTACTATAAATAGTACTTTATAACAAGCATAGATCTGCCTCTTTCCTTTTAGACCTTTGGCTATATAAGCAGTAATTTTTAAATGTTTTCTTTATTTGTAAAAGGCTCATTTTGAGTTGCATACACAGCATGTCTGCAGCCCTATCATCCCAGTCTTTTCTAAGTTGTACTTTTTTTTTAAATGTAATTGTAGTTCAGATTGGCATTGTCTTAATTTCATGCCATGAACTTGAACTATTGAAAGTCCTGAGTACAATAGTTTATTTTAGCAATTGACTTTTTAAATGTGAAAGTACTTGTTATTGGTGACTTGTTACAACCGGTATTAGCTGCTGCATGAATACTGTCTTCCCACAGATGTGAACTGGGGATCCTCCACACAAGCCCTGACTTACCTGAATGCACTGCAGCATTCGATACGTCTTTCTGGAGTGGAAGACCATGTGAAAAACTTCAGGTAAGTCATAAGGTAACAGAAACATTTTGTCTTAGGTGGCAATCAGTTCTTCCTTTATTGTTCAGTAACATTTTCATATGCTGATATTTCATGGAAATTTCTCTAAAAGCATAGGGTATTATTTCTTGTTTTGGTTTGATTTGAGCAGTTTATTCAAAAACAAGATTGAGGCTTCTTGTTATCAAAATTTTACAAAGAGATAAATTATCATCTACCCTGCAAAAATGTTGTGAAAGTTTTGGAGGTCTCTCATTTGAAAACTTTTAAATAGTAGGTATCATAAAGTAAACTTTTTTTCCCCCTCTGTGGCCTCAGTAGTTATATAACTACTGAGGATGAAATTCATAAAAATCCCCTTTTTGCAATTTTACTAAGGCAGTAAATATTTTCATGTTAGTGGCTTCATTCTCATTGTGGTACTGGAAACCAGTTTTAGTGATAAAGAATCAATGCCTTAGAGTGAAGAGTATTTCTTACTTTCTTCAATAAATTACTTTATTTTTTATCTTATAATAGTTTATCAGTTATCATTTTAAAAACTATTCCTTAATTTAACATGCTTCTAATAATTGATGAGATTCAGTTACTAAAGCACTGTTGTAAATCCAGGAGTATTGTTTATTTATATAGATTCTTAGAAATTGTAGATTATTACTTATACCAAGCTATAAGTAGGCTTGTCATTTTTAGACAATAGATCATTAGACAGCCATTCTCATACTGTTCATGTAAGCCTGGTTCTGAACAGGTGACTTTCCACAGTCATGAGTAATCACTTCTCACCGGCTTCTGCACAGTAATCACAGAAATAAATTCCTTGTTTCAGTAAATCAAAAGGCAAACTCTTTTTTAAAGAAAACTTCCAGAGTGGATACGTGCCAGAAAAGAAGTGCTCTACCAAATTTCCCCCAGGAAGAAACATCTTTGTATATCTTTTTGTTAACTCTTTGGGTTCTTCCCCTCACCCTGCCCGCAACTTTCTTCTAGAATGAAAGTTTTCCAGAGACCACAGATCTTCAGCTTAGGAGTAGAGAGAAACTGGAAAAAGAAAAAGAAATGAGAGCCCTGGGAGGAAAACTTTAAATGCAGTACATTTTGAACATTTTGACTAGTCGATGCCAAATATGGCAGAAAATAGAAATCATTCCTTTATGTAAAAAGTTGTATTCCAGAACTGAGAGTATGACCAAGAGTCAGAGTTAATTTGCCATTAATAAAAAACTGTTGCTTTGGCTTATTACAGTAATGGGGAAATTTTAAAAAAATTTTATTCTAAAGTGTTTTAAAATTTTTATCAGAATTATACATGAACATAGTTTAAAGAGGAAAAACTTAAGTTTGTCATGAAAATTAGCAATTGCCCCACTTCTCAAATCCCTGTTTCTCTCATGCCACAGGCAACCACTTTTAACTGAATCGTGTAATATTTACTTCATATTCCCAAAAAGAGGGTTTGTCTTGTTGTATTGTTTGAGTTTTAACTTCAGGCGTTATCTGCTGATTTCTTTCATCCATGTATGCCCACCACACATGTGCACCCTTCCCTTTACCCCACCGTCCCAGGGTATTTTTTATGTCATTATTTTGATTATATTAGACTTGATATTTATATTCTGACATTTTAAGCATGATTCAAGAGCCCAGCCATGTAGTAAATTATGATTGCTTTTTTTTCCTGTACAGGCTTTTTGTTTTCTGTGTAGGCAATAAATTTTTTTTCCTGTTTAAATTTCTATTTATCAGTATCTCAGCGTTCACCAAATTTGCCAAAAGATTTTGTTTTCTTTGCTTCATAGTTTCTATTTCCTTGAATAGTGAGAAATAGTCTTTCTCACTATTTCCTGCCTCTTTAATTTGGGTTCTTAGATTTAGCATTGTCTGAAGTATCTGTGATCCTGGGCCAGGGAAGTTCTGCATTGGTGGCTGGGGCTTGTCAGTGAAGCCCTTGATGTAGATTAATGTGGCTTTGCTGGTTCTTTAAGAAATTTAAGTCATCTTAAAGGTTTTCTATTTTGATCTGATTAGATTTCTCAGAAAAGAATCTTTTAATCTTCTGCTTGTTGATAAAGTTCTGGCTACCAGAGTTCTGAGAGCCAAGTGGGAAGGCAGCTCAGAGATCTCAGGGTTCAGCATATAGTAAATGTTCTCCTAACTCCCCTACTTAAAGTAGCTGCTTATGCCCTCAGACCAGAGATCTGGGACATATGCTTATGCTCCCAGACCAGAGGTCTCTCTAGCAAATAAGCCCTAGCCTAACAGGATTGGAGAGGGACAGGGACAGTTGCCCATCATAGTGATGGAAATGATTTGGGTTCATCTAGGTGCTTCTTATGCAAACTTTAAATCAGTCCTTCTTATTTTAGTTTCTTTAACATATTGCCCCTGCCATTTCCAAAGACATCTATTGCCTCTAAGTCCTAGGCATTTTGATGGTTCTTAGGTGTAAAATCAGATGGCTTCATAGTTTTCTCTTATGCTCATTTGTAATTTAGCCTTTTCCTGATTTGTCAAATCCTTTATTTTTCTTCCATCTGCTTTCTGGCTTTCAAAATTCAATGCTATTGTGTCCTATCCTGTTCTCCATATTTTTGGTGACTTAAAAAATCCCATCATACTATGGAGGTTTTTAAGGAGGGAGTAAAGATGAAGGCAGATGTTCATACTCTGTCATTGTTACTAGAAATAATCCCTAATATATTTTGTTCTATACCTTTCTTTAGAATGATAAAATTACACCCAAATTATGCCTTTGTGTGGTGTGTTTACTATTTATTGATAGTAAAGACAGGGACTACAAGTTCATTTCCCTCAGTAATAGGTTATATTAGTAATAGGTTAAACTACCGTAACAAAAAGCTGAAAAACTAAAGTGGCTAAACAAGATAGATATCAGTGTTATGTGATAGTCCAGAGGTAGATGGATATTCATGGCTGGTAAGTAGATTGGCTGCACTTGGTTATTCAAGTTCCACATTCCTTTTATCTGTCAGTCTGCCATTCCCTAGGATGTGTTTTTCTGTCCATGTGGTCAAAGACATCACCCCCCCTCCACCACGGCCTAGCTTACAGGAAAGGGGAAAAAAGTATGAAGGGTGGCCAGCTTCATTTTTAAAGGACAGGACAAGGAATTAGGGACATCGTACGGTCATATCAGTCATAGGGCCACTTTTAGCTGCTAGGAAGGCTAGGAAATGCAGTGTTTAGCTGGGGAGCCATGTAGCCTGCTGAAGCTCAGGTGGAGAGACTGGACTACTAGCAGTCTGGGCCTTAGAGGAGGACTTCATATTTGATTGCCCCAAAGCAATTCCCCCAAGCAGAACTGGCTTTTCACATAGCTTGCTAAAATTCTGAATGAGTTAGTACCATTTTTAGGTCTTTATTCAGGTTTTCCTGCTTATTTTATAAGTATAGTTAGGAACTACCCTAACAATTTAGTAGGTAAGTCAGAATTTTTAGTCTATTTGCTTTTTGTTAAAGTTTGTTTTAATTATACACATTGTTGTGATTCATTTCGCTGTGCAGTAGAAGCTAACACAACATTGTGAAGCAACTATACTCCAATAAAACTTAATTTAAAAAAAAAATTCAAAATTTTTTTTAAAAAAATTTTTTCTGAATCTGTTTGAATTCATAACATGGATACCTGAATTTTTTTTCCTCAAACAAGGTTGATTTTTATTTCTCGTCAACAAAAATCAAGAGTTAAAAATACATGAAAGGGCTTCCCTTGTGGCGCAGTGGTTGAGAGTCCGCCTGCCGATGCAGGGGACGTGGGTTCGTGCCCCGGTCCGGGAAGATCCCACATGCCGCGGAGCAGCTGGGCCCTTGAGCCATGGCCGCTGAGCCTGTGCATCTGGAGCCTGTGCTCCACAACGGGAGAGGCCACAACAGTGAGAGGCCCGCGTACCGCAAAAAAAAAAACCAAAAAAACAACTCATGAAAGTCTTGCCACTGTCTTGTGTTTGCAAAGGCAACTGAATTCAATTTTGGCTTTCATCATAATTAATTAGTATTAAAACTTTTAGTTCAAATAGAAACCTTTTCTTCACCACAGGTGGTTTTACTCATATGACGTCATTAAAATTAAACTAGATTAGGGAGGGCTGATATTACAAAGTAGAAGTAAGTATGATGTGATCAAGCTAAGAAGGAAAGTGACCTGTTTTTTACATGAAGGCAAGGCCATGCTCTCAGGAAGTCTTGTGGACTCTGTGAAAGAACTGGAATATTTATTACCTTTATAAGATGAAAAGTTGTTACATGTTTTTAACCAGCTTGGTCATTTCTTTCTGTAGTGCCTCCCAGAATCTTGATGTATAATATTACCTATTAATTTAGGACATTTGGTATGATGGTTGTTCAAAGAAGGTTTTGTTTTTCTGCATTTCTCATGTACCAAGGAACCCTAGTTATGTCATCTTCTGTGAGAATCTTGTGGCCTGTCTTGAGGACAGTTGCATAAAGGCTAGTGTAATAATATATTCTTAGAGAAGTGACTTAAAATCATGTCCATGTTATCAAAACCCTAAACTTCTCTTTCTTTTTAATCTTAAATTAGGCCACAGTGTCTTGTTATGACAGGTGCTCCAAACTCACGCCCAGCTTTACTTCATCTTGTTCATGATTTCACAAAAAATGTTGGTTTGATGATCTGTGGTCATGTACATGTGGTAAGTACTAGTTTTGTTTTCTATATTAAAACATTTTTCACTCTGTGTATGTAATTTGTGGAGCTTTCTAGATTTGAAATAATTTGAGTAGGTCTTAGCAACTATATTGCTTTGCTAAGAAAAATTACTTCCCAATAACTAAGGAACCTAAATGGAATTCAGTATGTGTTTTTGCTTGCTGATAAATCTCATAAAGTCCTGAGAATACTGGGAACATATACTTACCAGGAAAAAAAAGAGGCTGGAGGAGGTGGACAAATCATGGTAGATATCTAGTATCTGATATGTAAGAAGAGCAGAGTGAATGCTGAATTTCCAAATTCAAACACTTTAATTGCTCATTCATTTTAGTTTTATTCATGAGCAAGGAAATTATTTAAAATAGGGGTAAACGGTCATCCAAAAGTAGTTTTTTGTTTTTGGCATCCTGGCTATTGAAAACAATTACTAGATGATGGATCACCTTTTCTGCATAAGAAATTGGAGTATTTGCCAGATTAACTTATCTCCCAGGCTCTACTGTTCATTTTATTTTGGTGCTAGAAATGTGTGTTATATGCCCTACGTCCCAGCCCCTGCTAGAGTTGATCTTCTACTTGTATAGTAGCAAAGTGAGTGTGCATGCACGTGCGTGTGAGTGTGCATGTGCGTGCATGTGGGGGGGGGCAGTGGAAGAACACACTGAGACACTGACTCCACTCAGGACCTGTGGAGTTTCACAGTTTATCTTAGATCAATTCAGGTTGGGGTCTTGAGCATAAGAAATTACAAAGGGGAAATTCTTCTACTAGGAAAGATAAATTGTACTTTTCCTTGTCTTATTCATGTATAATTAGGGTGTACTTTTAATCTTATTTTTAGATTTTTTAAAAATACATTTTAGGTAAAACGTGTAACACATTTTATGTGTTGCTTACAAGGGTCAAAATAGAATGGCAAGTTAAAAAAGCCTTTCTTGTGTCATTTCATCGTTTAACAAGTACAAAGAAAAAACGTATTTATATAGCTCACTTTGACTTGTAATGATACTTCTAGGTTTCTGAGAATTAACAACTCAGACATTTCAGACAAACAAAAAATAAGATGGGAAACTTTCCATAGAAAAACAGAAGGCTCTTATTTTTCTCTGTGTAATCTCTTCTCCATTTTCAATAATTTATAATTTCTTTCATTTACTAGTATCAAAACATTTATTTTTCCAAGTCTGTGTTTATTCCTCTCCTCTTCTTCCTTCTACTGGCACCCTCTGTGTCTTTGTTCCATCAACACTGTTTTTTCATAATCTTTATTGGAAAGAATTCACTGACAGGAAAATGAAACGCTATCATTATACTTCCCTTCTCCCCCCACCGCCATGTTTAGACACCTTGTTTAAACCAAGATAACAGGAGGATTTTTATAAAGGGGGAATAGATTACCTTTCAGTTAAAGACATTATTAATATTTTTACCTTAAAGGGCCCTCGAAGACAAGCTATGAAAGAGATGTCCATTGATCAAGCCAAATATCAGCGATGGCTTATTAAAAACAAAACGAAGGCTTTTTATGCTCCAGTACATGCAGATGATTTGAGAGAGGGTGCACAACATTTGATGCAGGTAAATTTGTTACATCTTTCAAATGACAGTATTTTAGTTTTGTGTAAGCTTTCAAAAACTTGTTTATTCCAGGTTTCATTATTCACATTAATAAAAATCATAAATCTTTAAAATATCTTTACTGAAGTAGAATATTACAGTTTGTATAATTTGAGAGTTACAGAAATACTGTGCTGTTGGCTGACAGTGAAGAACCTCTTTGTGAATTATCTTAGCCTATTTCTGTCCTTTTCCTAAGATAGTTCCCATTCACTCCCTGTTGTTTTAAGTAATGGCAGTCCTTATTTAATTTTTTAAAAATTCTAATTCCCTACTATATTTCTCACTATTATTTTACTGGTGCTAAACTTAGACTTCTCTTTCGGTTTTGTGTGTGTCCTAGTAACCAGAATGTGGGATTTGGAATCAGTCCTAGGTTTAAATGCTAGCACTGCTACTTCCTTATTATGGATTTCGGACCAATCAAGTTATTTAACTTCTCAGAAACTCAGTTTCTTCAACCCTTAAAGGTTGTAGGGAGACAGTGTTTGCCAACTTATTTTTATAGGAACCTCTTTCTTCAAAAGAAAGCTTAAGCAAAAGCCCATTGACTGTGTCGATTGTGGAGCTGCTTTGTTAGAGGTGGGGGACTCAGTGCTGTCACTGGGCCCTTTCTGTTTTGTTTTTTAAAACTTGACAAGCACGTGGTTAAGAATAGCCTAGGCTATCCTCAGGAATAATAAGGGGTGGGAGTGGGATTGCTTTGCCAGATATAAAGGCTTATTAGCATAAAACTATAGTGATTAAGACATTATGGTATTGAAGTAGAGACAGACAATTCAACTGAGTAGAAATAGAGCCACTCATATAGGAAATTTAATACATGACAGAGGTGACATTGAAAAGATGAGCTGGGATAATTGATAATTTATGTGAAAAATATATATAACACATCCTTATAAACCAAACAACAAAACATTTCCAGATAGATTAAAGACGTAAACATGAAAGGCAAAATTTGTAAGCTTTTAGAAGAAAATAGAGAAGAATTTTATGATCTTGGACTAGGGAAGAAGTTTTTAAATGAGACACAAAAAGTTGAATTATGAAGAAGAAACCAATTATTTTTTAGTTAACATTTATAAAACTGTGCTTCTAAAGAAAGCATGAAAACAAAAAATGAAGCCACAGACCTAAAGAAGATAATGTTACCAGCAAAAGAATGTGGTGCACAATATATAAAGAAATACTAAATCTATAAGAGAAAAAAAGAATAGCAATAGACATGCAAAGAAGAGGAAACCTAAATGACAGAAGTAAAAATTAAAACCGCAGTACAGCTTTATTCCATACCCGCCAGATTGATCAGAATCAGGTCTGCCAATACCAAGTGTTAGAAATGGTGTAGAGCACTTGGAAATCTTTGCACTGCTGTAGTAAATGTAGACTGGACAATCACTTGGGACAGCAACCTGGCAGTATTCTGCGTCTTTGAAAAGTGCAGATATCCTGAGACATTCCATTCTTAAGTGTATACCACAGAGAAATTTTACACATGTGAAGAAGGCTATGTGAAGTTTCATAGCACTATCATTTCTTACAGTGAAAAGGAAATTAAAGTAACTTCAGCAGCCATTAATCACATTATTGAAAATTGTGGCATAATCATGCAGTGGAATTCCATATAGTGGTGAAAAGGTACTATACATATCAATGAGGATAAACCTCAGACAGAAATGTTAAGGAAAATAGCAAGTTAAAATAAGAACATGAGTAATATGAAGATGATGTAAATTTTTAAAAATATGTAACTTAAAAATTCATACGTATATATGCCTAGATAATGGAATATATAGTAAAAAATACAAGATCTTGAAAAGGATACGTTGGGTACTTGATATTTGTGAAATTTGTTTTCTTAAGCTGAGTGGTGGATACATGATTATTTATTACTTTATTCGCTTTTGTATGTGAAATATATAAATATTTCAAACGGAATGCTACCCCTGGTCATAAGGTTGTTTCTAGTGGGTAAATCTTGCTTGCTTTTGTGCAGTTTATAGGAATACTTTGATAACTACTCTATGTATTTAATAAATGTTATGAAGGAAATGAAAATATTTACTTACAGCAATGGTTCTTAACTTCAGCCTGCATCAGGATCACGTGGTGGACTTGCTAAAACACAGACTGCTGGGCCGCATCTTTACAGTGATTCAGTAGGTCTAGGGTGAGGCCCAAGAATTTGCATTTCTAACAAGTTTCCCGGTGATCACGCTGCTGCTGCTGGTCCAGTCCAGGCACTACACTTTGAGAGCCACTGCCCTCGAGGGTTTCTGTGGTATAAATGATGATATCGTAAATTGGCCAAGAGTTAGGAACCATCCTCCTTATCATTCTGCTCTACCTAACATACTCACCCCTGTGGGTCATGACAGTTTAACCAGTGTGGGGCAAAGGGAGCATACATAGAACAGTGTCATTTTGAGACTGCCCTATAAACCTGGCAAGTGCTAGTCCCTTTACAAAGATGCCCAGGAGATGGTTTATTCCAGTGGCAGAGCTGTCTGAGGAACTGTTTAAAATATCCTTACAGATAGGTGAATTGCCTCTTTAGAACTCATCACTGAAATTTTAGTGTAAGTTGCCACTGAGTGTACTTCTCTTTCCTTCGAACCTTCTCGAAACCTGTTACATAAAGTGGAAAATGCCTTTATGTCTGTTAGAGGTTTATAATCTTTGTCAAAATAGTTTTTTGTACATTGATTTCTTTATACAGTGACTTATTTTATAGTTCTAGCGGTGCTGTTTTAGATGGGTTTGTTTTACTATACATTCTGACTTTTCATTTCTTTGTCCCTTCATTTGTCTAGTTATTAGTTATAAGCATTTATTTAGAGATTCACTGTTTTAAGGAGAGGTAGTCTTGTCAATAACTTGCTTATGGAGCCCTTTGGCAGTAAGACATTAACACTGCTAACTTCTTTGTTTAAATGGATTTTTCTTATCTTTTGTTTTCTTTTTCTTTTTTTTTTAAGGCAGGAGACACTTGGTTGTCAATCCAATTTTAAACATTCATTTTAAATTAGAAAAAACTCTTGTTTTTACAAAAAATTCAGATTACATCATGATGCCCTTTAAATCAAGTAGATCTCATTTAGTCTTAGTGTAGCTAAAACTACCTTTTTTCCTGAGCAAAGCTAGTCTAGAATTATCCTGTAATATATGCTGAGTGTTTCTGAAACCTTTCCTCTTCTTCATTAGCCACATTTTGAGGTAAACAGCAATTTTTTTTTAATTTTCTAAAAAAAATGTAGACCGAAATAACATTGCCAATAAGAATATTTAAAATATAAATTATACCCAAGTCCTGTAGCCCCTTTCCAAATATATATACACACATATATTTAATGCCATGATATTAACTAAGGATAATTTAAAGCCATCACTATTAGCTCAACCTTTAAAAACTAACCATCTAGAATATGAAGCCAAAACTCTGCATTTTTGTTCAGTGATGCTTTTTTTTCAGCCAATATTTTATTATACATTTCCATTGTCAACAACATTCTTTAATTAATGTAACATTTAATGACTATTTTTAATGGATTTAGCATAATATGCTAAAGCAATTTCTTTTTTTTTAACATCTTTATTGGAGTATAATTGCTTTACAATGGTGTGTGTGTTTCTGCTTTATAACAAAGTGAATCAGTTACACATATACATATATCCCCATATCTCCTCCCTCTTGCGTCTCCCTCCCACCCTCCCTATCCCACCCCTCTAGGTGGTCACAAAGCACCAAGCTGATCTCCCTGTGCTATGTGGCTGCTTCCCACTAGCTATCTCTTTTACATTTGGTAGTGTATATATGTCCATGCCACTCTCTCACTTCACCCCAGCTTACCCTTCCCCCTCCCTGTGTCATCAGGTCCATTCTCTACATCTGTGTCTTTATTTCTGTCCTGCCCCTAGATTCTTTAGAACCATTTTTTTTTGATTCCATATATATGTGTTAGCATATGATATTTGTTTTTCTCTTTCTGACATACTTCACTCTATATGACAGTCTCTAGGTCCATCCACCTCACTACAAATAACTCAATTTCGTTTCTTTTTATGGCTGAGTAATATTCCAACATATATATGTGCCACATCTTTATCCATTCATCTGTCGATGGACACTTAGGTAGCTTCCACATCCTGGCTATTGTAAATAGAGCTGCAATGAATATTGTGGTACTTGACTCTTTCTGAATTATGGTTTTCTCAGGGTATGTGCCTAGTAGTGGGATTGCTGGGACGTATGGTAGTTCTATTTTTAGTTTTTTAAGGAACCTCCATACTGTTCTCCATAGTGGCTGTATCTGTATCAATTTACATTCCCACTAACAGTGCAGGAGGGTTCCCTTTTCTCCACACCCTCTCCAGCATTTATTGTTTCTAGATTTTTTGATGATAGCCATTCTGACCGGTGTGAGATGATATCCCATTGTAGTTTTGATTTGCATTTCTCTAATGGTTAGTGATGTTGAGCATCCTTTCATGTGTTTGTTGGCAATCTGTATATCTTCTTTGGAGAAATGTCTATTTAGGTCTTCTGCCCGTTTTTGGATTCGGTATTTTGTTTTTTTGATATGGAGCTGCATGAGCTGCTTGTAAATTTTGGAGATTAATCCTTTGTCAGTTGCTTCATTTGCAAATATTTTCTCCCATTCTGAGGGTTGTCTTTCCGTCTTGTTTATGGTTTCCTTTGCTGTGCAAAAGCTTTTAAGTTTCATTAGATCCCATTTGTTTATTTTTGTTTTAATTTCCATTTCTCTAGGAGGTTGGTCGAAAAGGATCCTGTTGTGATTTATGTCATAGAGTGTTCTGCCTATGTTTTCCTCTGAGAGTTTGATAGTGTCTGGCCTTACATTTAGGTCTTTAATCCATTTTGAGTTTATTTTTGTGTATGGTGTTAGGGAGTGTTCTAATTTCATTCTTTTACATGAGGCTGTCCAGTTTCCCCAACAGCACTTACTGAAGAGGCTGTCTTTTCTCCACTGTATGTTCTTGCCTCCTTTATCAAAAATAAGGTGACCGTATGTGCGCGGGTTTTTCTCTGGGCTTTCTATCCTGTTCCATTGACCTATATTTCTGTTTTTGTGCCAGTACCATACTGTCTTGATTACTGTAGCTTTGTAGTATATTCTGAAGTCAGGGAGCCTGATTCCTCCAGCTCCATTTTTCTTTCTCAAGATTGCTTTGGCTATTCGGGGTCTTTTCTGTTTCCATACAAATTGTGCAGTTTTTTGTTCTAGTCTGTGAAAAATGCCAGTGGTAGCTTGATAGGGATTGCATTGAATCTGTAGATTGCTTTGGGTAGTAGAGTCATTTTCACAATGTTGATTCTTCCAATCCAAAAACATGGTATATCTCTCCATCTGTTTGTCTTGTCTTTAATTTCTTTCATCAGTGTGTTATAGTTTTCTGCATATAGGTCTTTTGTCTTCTTAGGTAAGTTTACTCCTAGGTATTTTATTCTTTTTGTTGCAGTGGTAAATGGGAGTGTTTCCTTAATTTCTCTTTCAGATTTTTCATCATTAGTGTATAGGAATGCTAGAGATTTCTGTGCATTAATTTTGTATTCTGCTACTTTACCAAATTCATTGATTAGTTCTAATAGTTTCTGGTAGCATCTTTAGGATTCTCTATGTATAGTATCATGTCCTTTGCAAACAGTGACAGTTTACTACTTCTTTTTCGATTTGGATTCCTTTTATTTCTTTTTCTTCTCTGACTGCTGTGGCTAAAACTTCCAAAGCTGTGTTGAATAATAGTGGTAAGAGTGGACAACCGTGTCTTGTTCCTGATCTTAGAGGAAATGGTTTCAGTTTTTCACCATTGAGAACAGTGTTAGCTGAGGGTTTGTCATATATGGCCTTTATTATGTTGAGGTAAGTTCCCTCTATGCTTACTTTCTGGAGGGATTTTATCATAAATGGGTGTTGAATTTTGTTGAAAGCTTTTTCTCCATCTATTGAGATGATTATAGGGTTTTTATCCTTCAATTTGTTAATATGGTGTATCACATCGATTTGCATATATTGAAGAATCCTTGCATTCCTGGGATAAATCCCACTTGATCATTGTGTATGATCCTTTTATTGTGCTGTCAGATTCTGTTTGCTAGTATTTTGTTGAGGATTTTTACATCTATGTTCATCCGTGATATTGGCCTGTAGTTTTCTTTCTTTGTGACATCTTTGTCTGGTTTTGTTATCAGGGTGATGGTGGCCTCGTAGAATGAGTTTGGGAGTGTTTCTCCCTCTGCTATATTTTGCAAGAGTTTGAGAAGGAGAGGTTTTAGCTTTCTCTAAATATTTGATAGAATTCGCCTGTGTAGCTATCTGGTCCTGGGCTTTTGTTTGTTGGAAGATTTTTTTTTTTTTCGGTACGTGGACCTCTCACTGTTGCGGCCTCTCCCATTGCGGAGCACAGGCTCCGGACGCGCAGGCCCAGCAGCCATGGCTTACAGGCCCAGCCACTCCGCGGCATGTGGGATCTTCCCGGACCGGGGCATGAACCTGTGTCCCCTGCATTGGCAGGCGGACTCTCAACCACTGCGCTACCAGGGAAGCCCTGTTGGAAGATTTTTAATCACAGTCTCAATTTCAGTGCTTGTGATTGGTCTGTTCATATTTTCTATTTCTTCCTGGTTCAGTCTTGGGATGTTCTTCTTTTCTAAGAATTTGTCCATTTCTTCCAGGTTGTCCATTTTATTGGCATAGAGTTGCTTGTAGTAATCTCTCATGATCCTTTGTATTTCTGCAGTGTCAGTTGTTATTTTCCTTTTTCATTTCTAGTTCTATTGAGTCTTCTCCCTGTTTTTCTTGATGAGTCTGGCTAATGGTTTATCAATTTCGTTTATCTTCTCAACCAGCTTTTAGTTTTATTGATCTTTGCTGTTTGTTTCCTTCATTTCTTGTTAGTAATTCTTAAATATGAATCTCATGGCAGTACTTAACTAAATTAGATAACCATGATGTTTGGAAATGTTTTTACTTAATAGTCATGACAGAAATAAAAAGCCACATACTATTGGGGAAAGAGTTGTTCTTTCTGCTACAGTAAAAATGGTTATGATGATACACAGAAAAATATTATAACAAACTAAATGCCTTTCTTGTCAGCAAGTTCTGGTGGAAGATTCACAGAAAACATTGCTAACGATTCAAAAAAACAACACAGTGAGAATGTTTTGATTGAAACCGAAGCTATTTGTAATAAGCTTCAGATGACTGCATTTTGCTATATCAGTTTCAATTATGGAAGTCCATGAAGAACTGATTTTCTGTGAGCCAAAAGGAATATGTTCCAGAGAAGACATATTTTCAGTAATGTTATTTCTTTAAAACACATGATGTTTTATGGAAACTGAAAACATTACTTCTAACTGAATAGGTACTTCGATTAGAATTTACAAAGGATTTAGGATGACTGATAGATGTGAAATTTCTTTACTCATTCAAGGGAAAGTTATTACGATAATGAAGTTGAAAACAGAAGTGCACAGAGTACCTCTGAATGTTACTGTCAATTTTATAAAAATAAAACCTTTTAATTATAATAAGGTTGTAACCAAAGTTTGTGATGAGAAACGGAGTAACTCTCACAGTATTTTGTACCATCAAGAAGTTGCTGGTCATCTTGTAGCTTACTTCATTAAAAAACAATAAAACTTGAAGATATTTCTTGGTTTTCTTTTACCAAAAAACCCCAAAAATATCAAAATTATGTTGTGTGGTTAGTGGCTACCTTGCTATATAACAGTTTTTTAAATAAAAAATATTCTTTATCTGTCTCCTGAGGGCAAAGCATTGTTTATAGTAGAGTGGAAAAAAAATTCTTATTTCTTGAAAGAAACTTGTGCATGGATAGAACATTTTGAAAATGAATGTAAACTTTACATGGTTAGGCTTATTTCTTTTGTTCCCTAATTATGCAGAGTCTTTACAACAGTGTCTGGCACATGGTCAGCACTTGGTAAGTTTAACAAAAAATGATTTAAGTATATCACCTATAAAAACTTAAGTGTGACCTCATGGCACATAAAATATTAATTCAAAATGGATCTAAGACCTAAATATAAGGGCTAAAACCATAAAGCTCTTTAAAGAAAACATAGAGGTAGATCTTCATGACCTTGAATTTGGCAATGGATTCTTAGATATGGCACCAAAAGCACAAGCAACAAAACAAATAAGTAAACAAATTCGACTTCACAATTAAAAACTTTTGTGCATCTAAGGACATTATCAAGAAAATGAAAAGACAATCTACAGAATGGAAGAAAATCTTTTTACATCATATTATCTGATAATGTTTAATATCCAAAATATACATAGAATTCCTAAAGCAGCAACAAAAAGACAGACAACCCAATTAAAAAATTTGCTAATAACTTGAATAAACATTTCTCCAAAGAAATAAAGATAACTAATAAGCACATGAAAAAATGTTCAGTATCATTAGTCACTAGAGCAATGCAAATCAAAGCTACAGTGAGATACCATTTTACACTACTAGCATGTGTGTAATTAAGTAAACAAACAAACAGGAACTAACAATTGTTGCTGAGGATGTGGAGAAATTGGAACCTTTGCATTGCTGGTGGGAGTGTGAAATGATGCAGCTGCTGTGGGAGACAGCTTAGTAGTTCCTCAAAAGTCTAAAAAAGGAATTACTGTATATCCAGCAAGTCTACTCCTAGGCATATACCCAAAGAAATTAAAAGCTGGGAGTCACACAGATATTTGTAGGCCAGTGTTTGTTGCAGCATTATTCACAGTAGCCAAAAGATAGAAACAACCTAAGCATGTGTCAACAGATGAATGGATAGACAAAATGTAGTGTACACATAGAATGAAATATTGTTCAGCCATAAAAAGGAAAGAAGTTCTAATAGATGCTGTAACATGGATGAACCTGGAAGACATTATGCTAAATGAAATAAGCCAGACACAAGGGACAAATATTGTGTGATTCCATTTATAGGAAATATCTAGGATAAGCAAACTCGTAGAGACAAAAGTAGATTAGGTGTTACCAGGGCCTGGGGGGAGGAAAGAACGGGTAGTTATTACTTAGTGTTTACAGAATTTCTGTTTAGGGTGATGAGAAACTTTTGGAAACAGATAGTGGGGTTGGTTGTACAACATTGTGAATGTAATTAATGCCATTGAATTGTACATGTTAAAATGGCTAAAATGGCAAACTGTTTTATTTATCTTTTACCATAAAAAAAAAATCTTATGTGAGTAGCCAACCTTGGGAATAGAATTTTTAGTGTGTTTTAAAATATTATGAAAGAGGACTTCCCTGGTGGCGCACTGGTTAAGAATCCACCTGCCAGTGCAGGAGACGTAGGTTCAAGCCCTGGTCCGGGAAGATCACACATGCCGCAGAGCAACTAAGCCCATGTGCCACAACTACGGAGCCTGCGCTCTAGAGCCCGCAAGCCACAACTACTTAGCCCGCATGCCACAACTACTGAAGCCCGCGCGCCTAGAGCCCACACTCCGCAACAAGAGAAGCCACTGCAGTGAGAAGCCTGCGCACCACAATGAAGAGTAGCCCCCACTCGCTACAACTAAAGCCCATGTGAGCAACAAAGATACAATGCAGACAAAAATTAATTAATTAATTTTTAAAAAATTACAAAAGAAATTAATTGGATCTGGGAGCATATTTGTATAAGCATATTGAATTGCAACTCTACATGAAGTTGCAAGAAAAACTGATGGAATTCTGAACTGTAGCCAACAACGCATGTATTCAATTTGGACTTCTGCTTCTAGGTTTTAATGGCAAAATATGTAACTGGGAATACCACTGTATTGTTATGATTTTTATGAAAGGTTAAGTATATTCCATCATCTTTCCCTTCCTAAAAATGAAAATTCTGATAAATCATAAAAGTACAAAATATACATTTAGAACTTTTCAGGTGTTTATCTTCTATTTTTGTGTATGTTTAATCATAAGTAATATAATTAATGTATGTATAATTTATAAATATGCATGCATTGGATGCTCAACTATTTTTGCTGATAAGGGTACACAATTTTATAATGTTTAGGGACTTCCCTGGTGGCACAGTGGTTAAGAATCCACCTGCTAATGCAGGGGACACTGGTTTGATCCCTGGTCTGGGGAGATCCTACATGCCGTGGAGCAACTAAACCCATGCGCCACAACTACTGAGCCTACGCTCTAGAGCCCACGAGCCACAACTACGAAAACCCACGCGCCTAGAGCCCATGCTCCGCAACAAGAGAAGCCACAGCAGTGAGAAGCCCCCGCACCCCAATGAAGAGTAGCCCCCGCTCACTGCAACTAGAGAAAGCCCATGCATAGCAACGAAGACTCAACACAGCCAAAAATAAATAAAATAAATAAATTTATAAAAACACGTTAAAAATAAAAATGTTTAGAGGCTGTCCATTAGGAGGATATTGTCATTTAAAAAGCATTTTGTGAGTGGCATATCTTTAAAGTTGTATTTTTTCTGTGTTTTAGGCTGCTGGTCTTGGGCGTATGAAACCAAACACACTTGTCCTTGGATTTAAGAAAGACTGGTTGCAAGCAGATATGAGGGATATGGATATGTATATAAACTTATTTCAGTAAGTATCCTTTTAATTCAGTAACTTAGTTGATTCAGAAAATATTAATTTTGAAAGCTTGCACTGGTTTTTGAAGTCTGTTTCTCATATAGTCTCTTCTAGTAGAAGCATAGAATGAAAATAATCATTTGGAAGTTATCTACATTTCTTTTTTTAAAATGCACTTACATGTTTGCTTTTCCACCCCCTTGAAGTATTAAGTTCTGCGTTTACTATTCACTTTTCAGTGGTATTTCCAATGATGTTTATAAGACAGCATAGTTTTGATTTACTTCACTTTAATTTCCTTCTTACAGGTTGTCTAATGAGTTCTTATCCTTTTGTTACTTTGTCTTTCTGATTTGAATCTATCCGTGTTATTTTTGGATACGTATCTGTTTAATCTATTACAAAGGTGTTTTGGGAGTGAGTTATTTAATAAAAAGAATAAAATTTCTATTTTGTCATATTTTGTTTTTAATCTTGAAAAGTACCTTTTCTAGTATTCCTAGTATTTATTTAGCAAATCTCTTTATCTCATTCACACTGTTTTATAGAGGATGAGGATTCCCTCTTAGTACATCATACTTGAAGAGTAGTCTTTTTCTTGTCACAGATGCTGCTGAAATAGAACTGTTCACTCCTTATAAAGTATTTCTTTATAAAAATTGTCATTTAAAAAAAAATTATATTTGGCAAAATAACTCTAGTACCAGATTCAAATCCTACTTCTCTGTGAATTTTTATCTGTTTATCCTTAACTCACTGGAGTTATTTCCCTTCCTGGAGCTCCTGTTATATCTATTGGTAGAACCATATAATTATTTGCCTGTATCACATAGGATGCTTTTGTTTTCATAGCTACCTTGAAACATCTTTGTGGAAGTAACCAGATCTCATACTTTACTTTCATATATCTCTTTATACTCATTAGTAAAATATACGATACTTAAGATTTCCCAAGTAATTGTTAAATGGTTTTTAGTAAAATTCAAGCTCTGCTGGTTTGTCAGAGGTTGTGACTGGTCTTTGGCTTTGGGTTTGTTAACTTTTTCGTAAACAGCACTTCACTCTCCCTTTCTAATTCTGTAGTCTGTACTTTGTACGCATGGGGATTAGGGAAAGGAGACTGTGAAAGAAAGACTACATCATGTGGGCTTTGAGCCAAAGAGTATGCTTTTTTTCTTTGAAGCTGTAAGACCAGTGAGATGGAGTAATTATCCTAGAAAATAGAAAAAGTGACATTTTTGCAAATAATTCATTCATTATTAGTTGTAGTTTGTCATAATGGGAGCGCTGAAAGAAAGGAGTCTTTTCTGACACTGATCTTTTAGGAACTGAAGTGAATGTTTGCTCTGAGAGTCAAGTATTAATCCAAGTATTATATGTCAAGCAGCAGTTTAAAGATAGGTAAAATATTGCTCTCTGGTTTCTGGAACCATAGACATTGATGGCTATTTTAAAGCAGTGATACTGCTTACTCTTTTATCTTGTGACACTTATGTTCTAGTTGTGATTTTAAATACCTTGAACAGTTGAGGTATACTTTATTTACTATGTATGTATTAACAGTATGGAGGGTCTGAAACTGCAAATCAACTTCTATAGCTTAAAGAAATTATATACATTATAGAAATTTCTATACCTTATAGCAAAAACATTTAGCTATTTTAGTCTGAAGTAGACTAAGAGCTATATTCACTGGATTTTCTTTAAGGAAATTGATTTTGATTCAATTACTTTATTAACTATTTTTTAAAATACTTGTAGTTATTTCTTCTCTAATAGTTAATTAGATCTTTCACAGTACAGCAGAGGAAGGTTAACATGTCTATTAATTTTTTCTCCAGTGAATCTGGAGAAAATATGGATGTCACTGTAATTTTTAAAGCATATTATAAGAATCAGATACTTAAAGCTGAAAGTAAATTTAGAGATCATCTACTATTGCCTTCATTTTATAGAGGAGAGAGACAGAAATTTTTGTGATTTAAAAGAATTTTTTTTTGTTTTTTTCTTGTTACAGTGACGCCTTTGATATACAATATGGAGTAGTAGTTATCCGCCTAAAAGAGGGTCTGGATATATCTCATCTTCAAGGACAAGGTAAATCTTGTTTGAAATACATTTTTTATCTTAAAAATATAAATTACTTTGTTAGAAAATTATATGTAATTCTACAAATTCTTTAATAATTTTAATATTTACTATCTAATATGTGTCCTATACTTATTGTATGGCATTTTAAGATCAGATCTGATTGGCTCTACCAAAGTTTGGATTTTCTCTTTGTACCAACCTGAATGGTGGCTAGTAATTATTAATAGAATAAAATTCAATTCAAATCATAAGTTTGAGAGAAACAAACAGTTATGATTGTAGTTTGGCCAAAGTTATAAAACTACATGATAAATAAAATAATCAGAGGAAAACATTTTAGACATTTTCATGTTTATGGAAGATATACTTTGTACATAGAGGCATATTAATAATGAAAAACTAAACTCTGTTATATCATTTACTCTTTCTTCAGAAAAGACTATATTTTGTAACTTTCTCATTTTGAAGTAATTATAGATTCACAAAAATTTGTGTACCCTCCCTCCAGTTTCCCCCACTGGTAACATCGTATCTATAGTTCTGTATCAAAACCAGGAAATTGACATTGGGACAATTTACATACCTTATTCAGGTTTCACCACTTTTACATACACTTGTGTGTACAAATGTGCACACAAGCACATGTGTGTGGTTCTGTTTCACTTGTCACATATGTTGTTTCATGTAAGATACAGAGCTGTTCCATCACCACAAAGATCTCCCTTGTGCTACTGCATTATAGCTTCCATTCATACCCTTTCCCTGTTCTCTAACCCCTGACACCCACTGATCTCCTCTCAAACTATATAATTTTTTAAGCTTTTAAAACTTTTTTTTCATTAAGCTTAAAACCTGTTAAAGTATACTTGGCACTTTGGGCAACTTTATAAAAACTATGGAAAATTCCATACCCTCTAATGATTTCCTTGTAGCTTAAAAAATACTGTAAGTTTAAGAAAATTTGTGTACCTAATATTTTATCCTTATCAATTAATTAACCAGGTCATCAAAATTAGCTAAGGCTAAATAGCTGAGAGGCATATAATGAACTTTCCTCATCTGTTCATGTATTTAAGCTGTTCTAATCCTCCCACTCCCCCCACCACTTTAAGGGTATTGTGCATTTCTGAAAGGAATGCTTTGAGGTCTTTATCCATGTAACACAAAAGTATGGCCTGCTGAAAATGCATTTTCTTACTCTGGAGTAGGCCTTGCAAAATACTATTTATTATGCTTGTTATGCTCTAACAGTAATTTTGGTTTAGGATACCTGTTAATAACTCTGCATAATTATTAGTAGTGTTCCCTTTCACTCTCAAAAACATCAGAGTTTGGCTAATAAATGATATACTCTGTAATTTGCTGAGATTTAAATGTGATTGGAAGTTCAAGAAAATATTTTCACGTGTTTATAATCATAAGAATTGTTTTGAAAGTCTCCTTATTCATCATTAAGGTTTGGAGACAGGAATTTGCTTTAGCACAGGGCTTAAGACCATAGGCCGTAGAGTCAGATATGCTTTGCAAATTCCAGCTTTTTCTCTTAGTAGTTTTGTAGCTGGGGCAAATTTGTTGACTTCCAAGCCTCAGTTTCCTCATCTTTATTCATAAGGCTATTGTGAAGATACTGTCTGTGAAGCTCTTAGCATAGTGCTGGCACTGAGGCTTACATACTTTCTATTGTTATTTCTCTTAATATACACATATCAGTGATGAGGATTATGGATAGAAGATCAATTTCATATTATGTTTGTCTTTATGATAAATCTTTTTTATTGTGGAAGCTAAACGTTTACTAACTCCTTCCCAAAAAACAAAAAATGAAGAAAGTGCTTTAAAAATAGACGGCACTTTCACCATGAGCTTACGAAAGAACTCTATCCCCTAGTTTTGGCTTTATAGTCATGGGTATAATTTTTCACTGTTGTCTGTCATCTTATATGTATATGAACATTTGTCACATCCTAAATTTTTTCATGTGTAAATGACTTTTAGAGTAGAGTTGGTTCACATTTTATACATCATTCTTTTGTGTACCAGATTCTTATGTTCTGTACATCTCACTCATTACTGATTCCCCATCACCTAATTCAAATGTCTGACAGTTAGTTGTGGCTAAAGATATTTAGTTGAATAGTCATTTCAAAATTGATTGTCACATTTGTTTATAATAAGAAATTATTCATTATAAACTTACCATTATCAACTTTGCTTAAAATTGTCATTTAATTGCTATTATACCATGATGCCCTCTTTTGTTAAAAGATTCAGATAACATTTTGAATACTTTATGTCTACAGAAGAATTACTGTCATCACAAGAGAAGTCTCCTGGTGTTAAGGATGTGGTACTAAGTGTGGAGTATAGTAAAAAATCAGATTTAGATACTTCTAAACCATCTAGCGAAAAATCAATTACACATAAAGGTAATTTTTATTCAAACGAAGTTTTATTAATGGTAATGTTTTAATTTTGGAAGAAATAGTTTTTATTATATGGTATGTCTTACAAAGTAACCAGTTCTCAAACGTGTATTGTTCATTTCTAGTTGCTCAGGTAAAATTTATGCCTTTCCAAAATGGCTACAAATGATTATTTTTAAGGTATTAAGTAGATCATAGAACAGAAACCATGCCAGTTTATTAAACATGCTCTTGTATGTTTTTATTTATACTTAATTTTAATTTAAAGCATAGATTAATCTGAACTTGGAAAGAAACATGGTAGTTTTGGAGTAATGTGTATATAGCATATGATAACACTGAAAGGAATGATGTTTATAAAATTAGTTTACATAATTTTTTTTGTAAATCAAGATACTTCAATACCAGGGGTTTTGTTTATGTGCTGAGATACTCAGAATATTTTTACATCTACTGTACCTGGTATTGTTCAGGTAAAACAGTGTAGTAAAATATCAAGTGTAATTTTATTGCTCAATGTAGTCTTCTCCCAAGAAATGAGCAATTTACGTTTGTCTGCTGAACTGTTGGGCCATAATTACAGAAATAAATACTCCTGGTGGCTAATGTGGTTTAAGCCACAAAAAGATTTCCAAATCTCCTGAGACTTTGGGATAATTTCATCCACAAATCTCTATGTCATGTTTATGAGAAGGAAAGAGGAATGACTTCCAAATCTTACTCTCCCACCCTCACTCTCCTACCTCTGTTCAGCCTAGTATCTCCATCTGTCCTACTCCCAGCTGACATGCAACAAGAAAAATCTGCACTGTAAATCATCAAACCGTATCATACTTTTGCTTCCTGTAAAATAATTACCATTCTTTTTCTGAAATTGATAACCTTGGACAACTCCTATCTCTGAAATCTCTTCTAGATTATTTAGAAGCATTAATGTTGCTTTTTTCTTTCCTCCTTATTTACCTTGTTTGCTTAGAGTAGTGGTAGTTGAGAGTTTAGTTGAGACCCATTTTCCATATCAATTCTTTGCTGGCTTGATTATAATCTTTTTTTTTCTATTTCACCTCAAAATTCTATAAACTGGTTCTGATAACTCTTCTTATGTTCCTGCATTTATTTTTAGTTTGTGGTATACATTCTTTCATTTCCTCTTGTTTGTTGTTGTTGTCCTTTTCTCTTGCCTAAAACAGATCCTTTCTTTATGGAATCTGTTAGGAATTAACAGGTAAAACTATGATAGGAGGAGAAGTAATATATTTATCAGGCATCTACTGTTCCTCTCACATTGTAGTAGATGTTATCCATTCATTAGCTCATTAATGTATGTCACAATCTTATGAAGTCTATTTTTATAGAGTAGGGAACTGGGTCAGTACATTTCTACTCATCTTTTTATTATAAAAATGTAAACGCCTTTAACTTAGTTTAAATCATTTTTCAGTGTCAAGATTTCCTTGACATTTCTGAGCTCTTTGAAATGAATACAGAATGTCCATAGTTATATTTATGTTTTTTATTATCATTAAAAATAGATAATATCAAATATCTACTTTATATGAACAGTAATATTTAATACTATTAAATTAAATGTAATAATTGAAATGTTTCTTGTTCCATAACAGGCATAAAAATTAGCATTCAAAAATAGCATTTATTTTGTGCTTATTTTCTATTTAGCCAATTATTTTCAAAATTAGTACAGAAAATATAGGAAAGTTTATATAATTTTAAACGTCTTCAGAATTATAAACATTCTGGTATAGTTATTATATTTCGTACGTCTGTCTTATTGAGGCATGCAGTATGCAGAGGGACAGAGTACAGAGGGACAGAAAGAGTACCCTTTGAATATATGTTTTGTGCACTGATATTAATATATGTATTAATATATTAATATCAGTTACATATTTATATATAATATAATATATTAATATATATTAATATATATTAATATATGTATTAATATATTAATATCAGTTACATATTAATATATGTATTAATGCACTGAGCTGAGTGCATTAATGCTTGCAATATGACAACCTTAAGAGGTAGGTATTGTTCACCCTTTTAACAAATGAGGAAAGTGAGGAGTTAAGTAAAGTAACTAGCTTAAGGTCACACAGCTAGAAGAAGGGTTAGAGGTAATCTTGGAATGCTGGGAGTCTGACTCAAGAGCCCACTGCAGTGTACTCTTTCCTGTCCAAGTTGGGAGTTTTATGTGCCTTAAACAAATAGTACAGCTTAGAATAGGAAAAAAATTTCAGATTAGGAAAACTATTAACCCTAGGAAATATTTATAGGTATGTAAATGGACCAACATATGCTATATACATGCATGTACACACACACGTGTATATATGTGTGTATATATATATACATATATACACACACATATACATATATGTATATATATAAATTTATGTATTTGAAAAATCACTCCTGTATAACCTGGCATTTTATATAAACCAAAAGACTCTTGTCTCTGATCAAATTCCTAAATATTTCAAGTGGTGATTAATTTTTACAAATACCAAATATATCTATTAAGTGCTTCTAAAATTCCTTGTCAGTCATTTGCACAGTGATGCAGTGGCATGTTTGAAATTTATGTATTACTTGCAACATCAGTTTTATAATATCATATTTCTACTTTATAAGCCAGAGCAACTAATTTCAAGTATGAAAGTTTAAAAATTCTAAAGTTTTTGTCCGTTTTACAGGAATGAAATTTAGGGGTGGGTGTTACTCAGTAGCCCTGTTGGAGGAGTCTAAAATATGTTTGCTTTTTCAAATCCTGAACACTCAGTGTAGAAAATATCTTCAGTCTTAATTATTTTTCACACTGTTTCTTCATACTATGTTTTATTTATAAATGTGTTCTAGTTACATTTTCATTATTTTATTAATAAGAAGGCAATTAACTTATATTTTGTGTTTTTTAAACATAATCTAGATGAGGAAGAGGATGGCAAGACTCCAACTCAACCACTGTTGAAAAAAGGCAGGCATTTTTCATCATTTTATTTTAATCCTTTTTCTCATACTGTTAATTCTTTAACTCCAATCTTATTATTTTCTTTCTTTGCCTTGGTTTTTATTTCCATGGTGAGGTGATGTTACAGTTTTTTATTAAATGCAGATTAGAAAAATTATCATTAGGCCAACTAAAGCATTAAATTACCCCAGGAAAAGGTGATATATCAAAGACAAATTCTTTTATATCAAAGACAAATTCTTTTAAATCATGGTAGTATTTCAGAAATATTCAAATCCTGAAAGTCAGTATTTTAATTTTTAAATTTAAACTGCATGGTTTAGATGATAAGTAGAGACACTGAAATAGGTTTATTTACAGTGTCACTTGCATTCTTTACCATCAGTTGTACCCAGCCAAGTCCTTAATTTTGATACTAATATATTTCTCATTTCAAAAATTACAATATTTCTCACAGTCCTGCTGCGTTTGGGAGATACAGTCATGTCAACGTACATGAATTTTATGAGAAGGAGATAGAGGTGAGAGTTATGGAGCAGTGTGGTTTGGTAGCCATATTATTTCATCATGCAAAATCATTCGTCATGTTTTGCGTACATCATGGCAGCATGAAAAGTGAATGACAGACATTCTACAAAAGTGATCAGACTTCCTTCTGTGGATTTATGCTTTTAAAATTTGGTGTAGGGATTTCATTATAGTCATTTGCTTGCTCACAGAGTCGGTGCTGATTTTTTTTTTCTTCCTTTTTAATTCCTGGGGATACATAATGGGAACTCCCTTGATAAATTGTTCTTTAGACCTACAGTAGATGGGTGCCCTTCCTAGGAGTTCCCACAGTCTTTCTGTGATTCAAAGAAAGATGTGGTGGTTATATGGCTTTAGAATTGGGCCTCACATATTGAGGGGACAAAAGTTAGGTATAGATGAGGGAGTTTTTCCTTAGACTGAGAGGTTTCATTGTGATAACTGCATGACTGTATTGATATGTCTCCCATTTCTTTCTGTCTTTTATATTACAGATAACGTTACATTTAAAATTTTTTTTGAGCTTTAAATTATTGAGAAACCAGATTACAAAAGAAATTATGTTCATGGAACGGGCATAAGCTTAATTTGCCCAGTTAGCCTGAAACAGCTTTTCAAAAATCAAAATCTAGCGATCATAATTTTCTTTAGTAGTTTTTATGATTCTCTTTCATTCAAAATGCTTCAAAATATTAGAAATTAGGCAAGATAATTTGGATGAGTTTAGGTATTATAGAGATATTATTTATCTGTAACCCTTTTAAAAGTATATTTAAATTATAAACAACTATAACCTTATGATTGATGTCATATATACAACTACATTATAAACATTTGAATATACAAAAGTTAGGGAACTATGGGAATTTAGCAAAATATACTTTAATATTTACCTTCTCCCTAATATCTTATTTTTCTGCTTGATCCTTCAGAACCCAAAGGCCCTGCTGTGCCTTTAAATGTAGCTGACCAAAAGCTTCTTGAAGCCAGTACACAGTTTCAGAAAAAACAGGGAAAGAACACTATTGATGTCTGGTGGCTTTTTGATGATGGAGGTAAGGTTGCTAATATATGTTTTTAAGAAGTTTAAATTTTCTGAAGTTTTGGGGGTAGTACTAGGAAATGGTATATACTCTTCATTGACCCCATTCCCGTTAAGCCAGGTCCCCCAAAGCAACAGGATTAGTTCCAGAATCAGGCATCACACTTTGTTGTCCTGTCCCTTCAGTATCCTTCAAATTGAAAGTTGCTCAGTCCTTCCTTGAGCTTCATGACTTTAACATTATTTTTAGATATTACAGACCATTTTGTACAATGTCACTTGATTTGGAGTGCTGTTTAATGATTCATCATAATTAGTTTCTGTGGGTAGAAATATCACAGAAGTGATGCTGTGCCCTTCTGTCTGCGTCTTATCAGGTGGCATAGTGTTGATTTGTCTCATCACTGGTGAAGGTAGCTTTGACCATTGAGTAAGGTGGTTTTCCCAAGGTTTATATACTGAAAACTTATCGTTACCCCCTTTCATGATTATGATATTTGGGGCATGGGGAGTTACTTTGAGACTATGCACATATACCATCATTACTGCTATTTTTGGCACCATCTTTAGCATCCATTGATATTTCTGCCTGAATTTATTCTTGCTGTTACAATTGTTGTGGTGTGTTTGTGGTGTCCAAATGGTGATTTTTCCAATCCTGTCATTTCTTCATTTATTAGTTGGTGTTTAACTATAAAGAGGAGCTTTCTCTTTACTTCTGTGTGGACTTATGGATTCCTGTTTTATTCAGTGGATTATGATTTTTTCATTCTCATAGTTTGTTTTGATGTTGTCCCAGATTTGGCCAGCAGTATTCTCTTTAGGATAACTTCTGTGTCCATTTGTCATGTCCAAATCATTCTTTATTTTCTGATAAAATAAGACATTCCAGGCTCAGTTGTGTACTTTACCTACACCAACACTTGAATCACCCTTTATCCAAAGAGGCTTGATTCCTTTTAGTGGAGAATGGTATTTAGAAACAAAGGTCAGGGCATTAGAAATGCCCGTTTCTACTAGGGTGTGACTGCTCCCAGGCCCTCTTAGTGGACAGATGTAGGAAACACACCCCCCCACCCCCACCCCCACACACCTATTTGTATATACAGGTATAGATTGAAACCACTTCCATTGCAACACTGCAGGGTTCGCTCCAGCTTCTCCCTTTTTATGTTTCTCATTCCATTGAGAAACATGGCTCCCGTTAGCTTCAGTGAATACTCTCTTTTCCTCAGTCCTGATATAACCAGTCTCCCTACCCTGCCAGGCCACTATCTCATTTCTTTGACTTCCTCGCGTGGGCCCTGACTCCACTGGGCCTCTCTCCTTATTCAGGCCAAGTGGCTTTTTGACTGAATTATTAAGGAAGGACTGAAAGAACAAAAGAACAATTTTCTTTCATATTGAGTTATAATAAAGGTGTTTTTAGCAACTAACTTGAATTAAAAGTTCTTAATTGAGAAATTAGTGTTTTAATAAGTGATTTGTTATATTTTTATGATTCAGGTTTGACCTTATTGATACCTTATCTTCTGACTACCAAGAAAAAGTGGAAAGATTGTAAGATCAGAGTATTCATTGGTGGAAAAATAAACAGAATAGACCATGACCGGAGAGCGTAAGTCTGTTTTAAATTGATGGGCATTTATCTAGTAGTACTTCATTATTTCAATATAGATTTGATAGGGATAACAATTAGACAACACAGAAAATGTCAGTCATGTTGCTCTGTTCTGTAGTGAAGCTGAAAAGTCTAGTTAAACAAGTAAAACCTCATTCTCTTTTAGTCTTAACGTTTCAGTTTAGATTCTTGGTTTTACTTATATGTAATATTTTTTAACATATTAACATTTTAGAAAATCTTTATTAAATACTTGCAGCATCAAAGTGTTAAGCAGCCTTTTTTAAAAAGAAAAATCGGTAAAAAATACACAAAAGTGATATTTGTATATGTGTTATATTTTGTAGACTTCTAGACAACAGAAATGCAGGATGGCATTGTCCATTTTCTTATTTCTGTCTGTCCTGTCACAATTCTAGTTCTGGTTTCATTGCTTCTCTAAGTACACTGTGTCTCATCTCTGATCATTTCGTAATATATCATGCATATTGCTCCCAATTTCACATTTAGAAAGCAAAGCTTTGATCATGTGATGCCTCTGCCCCAAATATTTTTAACTTCTCTGTTACACACCACAGAGAGTCTAGGCGACAGGGCCCTTTACAATCTGTCCTCCTGTTTCCTTTCTGTCTATATCTCCTATTCCCCCAAATACGCCTTGTACTTCAGTTTACATTTCTACATCTGCTCTAAACAAACATATGATTTCAGACTTTCACTTCTTTGCCTGCTCTCATCTGTCTACTACAAATAGTTCTTCACTTGCCTCCTCCCTTCTCTGTTAAAATAACTCCCTTCTTTAAAACCCCAGTACTTATTGTCACCTTCCTCATAACGCCTTCCCTGTTTCTTTCTAGTTGTTACATTCCCTTCCTGAAACACGATATACTTGATACCAATCATTACATTCTGAGGCTTGAATTATTTTCTTATCTTAGATTTGAGTTTTGTGGGTCCTATAACACATATTAGGCACTTAGTAGCTTTACACTGGAGTTGAGCTAAGTGTTTATACATTTCAAATCATGAATTATGCAAGAAATACTAGTAATTTAAAAGTTAAACCTATAGCTTGTTTGTTTTCTGTTACCTTAATTTAGAAAACTCATTTTATTAAAAATAAAATCCTGTTTTGTTAATTGCTTTTCCTGTATGTGTGTTTCAACTTTTTTGTTGTTACCACCAAAGTTTAATTGCCAACTCTGCCTCCAAAAAGGTATTTATTTACTGAAAAATTAGAGGCTTATTGGAGCTCCTTTTCACGTTTGTCCCAGTTTAAAAAAAAAAAAAAAAAAAAAAAAAGCTGTGAACTTAATCTGCCATCAGTTATAGCTTCAGTTTTGCCCGAAAAGTCAGAGTTGGACCTTGAAATATGCATTATTTGTGGATAGAAGAATAATCCAAAAATAATTTTAAAATAACTGTTTACTAGCTTTTACTGAAATACATATACTTACCAATATAATTTGACTAAAATTAACTTTAAAAAAACTAGTTGCCATTCAGATTTCATTATTAATGTCTTGCTCTGTCCATTCATTATTGGATACTAAGGAGAGATTCAGAGAAAGTAAAAGAATACAACACAAGTTTCTACTCAGAATTTAGATGTCTACTTTGTAAGTTAATTCAGATGGACTCTGTTTAGTACCTATCGATTCAGCCCTAAATAGAATAAGAATACTTCTATATACATCCTTCATGTGTCTCAATGCTTTGTTCTAGGATGGCTACTTTGCTTAGCAAGTTCCGGATAGACTTCTCTGATATCATGGTCTTAGGAGATATTAATACTAAACCAAAGAAAGAAAAGTAAGTTATTGGATTAATTACTTTGTATAAATTTCTGATTCTTTTATGGATGACCTACTCAGACATGCTAACAGATCATTTAACTTAAACTAATTACCTGGGGACTTTGCCTGCTGTTAGTTACATGTGAAGTCAGCTTGTTTTTAATCTAGCAGATAGTTGGCATGCCTATTGCAGATATTGAAGTAAGTCTAAAGGGTTTTTAATATTTAGAGAAGAATTCAATTACTGATTTACAAGTAGTTTTTGAAAATCATTAGTGCCACAGAAATTCCACATGGTTCTTTAAATTTCCATTGTTCATTATGACCACTCAGTCCTTACTCCACATGTGTAATACTTTCCACTATTTTGTTTTTTTACTGAAATAGGGAAAAAAATAAATCTAAGAATTTGCCTATAGTAATTGCATTCACAATTCTCAAGAGTCAAAGAAAAGTAGACTTGTGGACTATTCTACCTGGGAATGGTATATGGAAGTTGTTATAATTATATATATTTATATTACTGTACATAATTTTAATTACTTTCAGATATATGTTGAATATATGATGAAGCTGGTATAAAGAATTCATTTTAAGTAGAGAACAGTAAGGTATACCTTGTAAGGTTGTAGTCAGGGAGACATTTTTTTCTCTTATAGAAGAATATATACTAGGAGATTTGTATGAGACTAGTTCTGAAAAATATGTTTTTCACATTCATAGAGGTTTAGAATGCTGTTCATGTTCTTCCACTATCTTTTGTCCTTTTTAGTATCTTTGGACCTACAGCTTAATTCTGGATCTTAAATGTTTAATATCTGCCCTTTCCTCCCTTCAAAATGTTCTAGTACCTTTTCTTACACTACTTCTCTTCAGTGGTACTTGAACTGGGAAAGCAATTGAGTGTTTTGAGTAAAGGAGTAACACAATTAGACTTATTGTTTAACAGGATCATTTTGGCTTATGTGATAAAATTTATTTAGGTTGGCGGGCTGGGGTATAGGAGCAGGGGCAGATACAAGGAAACCTGCACTAGCAGTTAAAATTTCAGTTCTTTTATTATGAATATGATTCTAAATTTCTAACCAGTTAGAGAAACTAGTGATTGCTATTTTCAAAATAAATTGCCAGAGTGATTGTTATAGTCAGAGTATGGAAGGGAGCACGATGGTTGGAAAACACTAACTTCTATAGTTATAATTACACTAACTTTTCAAGTTATGATTTAGTGTTTAAGATCTTACTGTTAAGTAATTCAGCATAAGGTTAATTACCTGTATTCTGTTTTTCTAAGTATTGTAGCTTTTGATGAAATGATTGAGCCATACAGACTTCATGAAGATGATAAAGAACAAGATATTGCAGATAAAATGAAAGAAGATGAACCATGGCGAATAACAGATAATGAGCTTGAACTTTATAAGACCAAGGTATTCTTTCTCTCCTGCTTCCTTTTCATTAATCTTCCATGTGATTTTTTTAAAAAATAACTTAAGACATATGTATCAAGAACTGCAGTGGGACATTAAAAGGATCATACACCATAATCAAGTGGGGTTTCTCCCGGGAATGCAAGGATTCTTCAGTATTTGCAAATCAATCAGTGTGATACACCATATTAACAAATTGAAGGAGAAAAAGCATATGATCATCTCAATAGATGCAGAAAAAGTTTTCGACAAAATTCAACACCCATTTATGATAAAAACCCTCCAGAAAGTAGGCATAGAAGGAACTTTCCTCAACATAATAAAGGCCATATATGACAAACCCACAGCCAACATCGTCCTCAATGGTGAAAAACTGAAACCATTTCCTCTAAGATCAGGAACAACACAAGGTTGCCCACTCTCACCACTATTATTCAACATAGTTTTGGAAGTTTTAGCCACAGCAATCAGAGAAGAAAAAGAAATAAAAGGAATCCAAATCAGAAAAGAAGAAGTAAAGCTGTTACTGTTTGCAGATGACATGATATTATACATAGAGAATCCTAAAGATGCTATCAGAAAACTACTAGAGCTAATCAATGAATTTGGTAAAGTAACAGGGTACAAAATTAATGCACAGAAATCTCTTGCATACCTATACACTAATGATGAAAAATCTGAACGTGAAATTAAGGAAACACTCCCATTTACCATTGCAACAAAAAGAATAAAATACCTAGGAATAAACCTGCCTAAGGCGACAAAAGACCTGTATGCACAAAACTATAAGACACTGATGAAAGAAATTAAAGACAAGACAAACAGATGGAGAGATATAACATGTTCTTGGATTGGAAGAATCAACATGGTGAAAAAGACTATACTACCCAAAGCAATCTACAGATTCAATGCAATCCCTATCAAACTACCACTGGCATTTTTCACAGAACTAGAACAAAAAATTTCATAATTTGTATGGAAACACAAAAGACCCCGAATAGCCAAAGCAATCTTGAGAAAGAAAAAACGGAGCTGGAGGAATCAGGCTCCCTGACTTCAGACTATACTACAAAGCTACAGTAATCAAGGCAGTATGGTACTGGCACAAAAACAGAAATATAGATCAATGGAACAGGATAGAAGGCCCAGAGATAAACCCATGCACATATGGTCACCTTATCATTGATAAAGGAGGCAAGAATATACAGTGGAGAAAAGACAGCCTCTTCAATAAGTGGTGCTGGGAAAACTGGACAGGTACATGTAAAAGTATGAAATGCTAACACTCCCTAACACCATACACAAAAATAAACTCAAAATGGATTAAAGACCTAAATGTAAGGCCAGACACTATCAAACTCTTAGAGGAAAACATAGGCAGAACACTCTATGACATAAATCACAGCAAGATCCTTTTGAACCCACCTCCTAGAGAAATGGAAATAAAAACAAAAATAAACAAATGGGACCTAATGAAACTTAAAAGCTTTTGCACAGCAAAGGAAACCATAAACAAGATGAAAAGACCACCCTCAGAATGGGAGAAAATATTTGCAGATGAAGCAACTGACAAAGGATTAATCTCCAAAATTTACAAGCAGCTCATGCAGCTCAATATCAAAAAAAACAACCCAATCCAAAAATGGGCAGAAGACCTAAATAGACATTTCTCCAAAGAAGATATACAGATTGCCAACAAACACATGAAAGGATGCTCAACATCATTAATCATTAGAGAAATGCAAATCAAAACTACAATGGGATATCATCTCACACCGGTCAGAATCGCCATCATCAAAAAATCTACAAACAATAAATGCTGGAGAGGGTGTGGAGAAAAGGGAACCCTCTTGCACTCTTGGTGGGAATGTAAATTGATACAGCCACTATGGAGAACAGTATGGAGGTTCCTTAAAAAACTGAACATAGAACTACCATATGACCCAGCAATCCCACTACTGGGCATATACCCTGAGAAAACCGTAATTCAAAATCATGTACCAAAATGTTCATTGCAGCTCTATTTCCAATAGCCAGGACATGGAAGCAACCTAAGTGTCCATCAACAGATGAATGGATAAAGAAGATGTGGCACATATATACGTTGGAATATTACTCAGCCATAAAAAGAAACGAAATTGAGTTATTTGTAGTGAGGTGGATGGACCTAGAGTCTGTCATACAGAGTGAAGTAAGTCAGAAAGAGAAAAACAAATACCGTATGCTAACACATATATATGGAATCTAAGGAAAAAAAAAAAGTTCATGAAGAACCTAGGGGCAAGACAGGAATAAAGACACAGACCTACTAGAGAATGGACTTGAGGATATGGGGAGGGGGAAGGGTAAGCTGTGACAAAGTGAGAGAGTGGCATGGACATACATACACTACCAAACGTAAAACAGATGGCTAGTGGGAAGCAGCCGCATAGCACAGGGAGATCAGCTTGGTGCTTTGTGACCACCTAGAGGGGTGGGATAGGGAGGGTGGGAGGGAGGGAGACGCAAGAGGGAAGAGATATGGGAACATATGTATATGTATAACTGATTCACTTTGTTATAAAGCAGAAACACACCATTGTAAAGCAATTATACTCCAATAAAGATGTTAAAAAAAAAAAAAGAACTGCAGTTGGTTATGAGAGGAACCAGTGGTGTAAACTAAATCTACTTTAAGTTGTAATTATATTTGGATAGTGCAAAGCATTAATTTTTTTAAAATTCTGGAAAAGATATTTTTATTATACCAAAATTGATTTTGGTTTCTTTTTGTCTACTTAATAGCTTTATGAACCAGGGTAAATTCCAGTTTTCAAAAGGTCTAGTAATGACTTTGTTCTGTTTTATTTCAGACATACCGGCAGATCAGGTTAAATGAATTATTAAAGGAACATTCAAACACAGCTAATATCATTGTCATGTAAGTAATACCTATACAAAGATTTCCTTGGGTATTCATTTTATGATAATTCAATTAGGATTCATTTCTATTACCAAGTATATATAACATCCATAATGACTTTGTGGTTATGAGGAAAAATACTTATTAAATATACGTTGCTTTAAACATATGAAGAAATCATTTAAGATGGGAGGAAAGAAAAACAAAAATATTAACCTTAAGCTTGCATGAATCTAAGTACTTCTTTATCATAATAGTTTAATCTGCGATTTTTCCTTTATCCTTTTTCCCACTTTTAAAAAATCCCTTAGCTTTGGAAACACCACAGCATAGCCATCAACATTTGTGGGGTATGAGGGCTGCAAGTTAAAACGTCGATCCCAGGCAGCTTCTTCATAGAAATAACTCCATCAAGTTACGTGGAGGATTAAATTTAAAAAGTAGTTCCTATCTCAATTCCCACCAAGTTCCCACACACAAAATTTACATCTAAACGCATTGTCTTCACATTGAATATCGATGCTTATGCTTACTCTGGCTTTTCCTCCACTAAACCAGGTTAGCTAGATCTTTCTTGAACCCAAATTATCTCAGTCCTGGAGCCTGGGTCCTTATATAGGTAAAGAAGGCTCAGATCTCTGAAACATGCCAAATGATGAAATAAAGTAATACCAAAGGATTGTTAGTTTGATTAACAACAAATATTTAATACACCAGAAAATTTCAGATTTTGCTGATGATAAGTATCTGTAATGGAAGTCGCTAAAACATAGAAAGCTGGAGAGAGACACTCTGTGGAGCAACTGGACATACTATCACTATGTACAAATGGAAATGAAGAGTCCAGAGAGATAAAGGAAATTGAACATTAATATGTAGAATTATGTTTGAATTTCATTTATCCATGTATAGATACCACTATCGAAATTCAGATAGAAGAATTTCTATCTAAAAGAATTCTAAGGGGAAATTTGAGGTTTAATGTTAGATACCAAATGTGTTAGGGTTTATAGAAATATTTATTTGCTATTCTTATTTTTGAGAAATATTTTGTTCAAACTTGAAAAAAATGGGAATAATTATATGTGAGTATAGTAGTTACTACACTATATGCAGAATTTCCCTGCACTCAAAAATATTCTGTAACTATAGTAATTTTTAGTTACTATTACTGTGACTTAATTTGTAATTCTTACATTTTATTCTTCTCAACGTAAATGCATTGTCTAATTTCCTTTCTTTTTTTGATACCAGGAGTCTCCCAGTTGCACGAAAAGGTGCTGTGTCTAGTGCTCTCTACATGGCATGGTTAGAAGCTCTATCCAAGGACCTACCACCAATTCTCCTAGTCCGTGGGAATCATCAGAGTGTCCTTACCTTCTATTCTTAAATGTTCTGTCTGCACAGTGGACAGCCCTCCAGACGGTACTTCAGTGCCTAGTGAAGTAACTGCTATCACTGAAATCTTCAATGACACGTTAACATCACAATGGCAAACTGACTTATTTTCACTATTTCATTAATTTGAAAGCACACAGAGAAGTTGCTCCATTGCTATGTGTATGGAGACTTCAGTTTTAGTCAATTCCTTATCTCTATCTTAGTGAATGATGATTCCTTGTTGTTGGACTGAAGCTTGTGAGAGTAAAGTTTTCCTTTGCTACTTGAATAGCAATAAAAGTGTGTTAGTTTTTGATTGATGAAAGGAGTACAAAAAGCCTTTAGCCTTGAGGTGCCTTCTGAAATTAACCAAATTTCATCACTATATCCTCTTTTATAAATTTGTAGAATGTCAAACTTTGCCTTCAGCTATTTTTATTTCTAGTCTCTTTCACCTGAAAATAAAATGGACACTGCTTTTCTTTTTCCATTGACCAATTAGTGTTGAGTACTGTATGTTTTCTATTACTTTTGTAAAGGTGTCTGTTAGATATTAAAGGTGAGAATTAGGGCGAGTTAATGAAAATGCAAGAAAAAAAATGGGAACCAAAAAGTGACCCCAAGTTTAGGTTTTCATGAATCTGTATCAATGTAGATCTAGGGGAAAAAAGGCCAAATAGACTTCTTTTTTTTAAACCTCTAATTGGCTGTTATTTATATCTTATTTGATTACTATTTCTTGAAACCTTAGGGAAGGTTGAAGATTTATCCAGTACTTCTATATACCATGCTGAAAAATCACATATTGTCATTCTTTAGACAAAAATCTTTAAGATCGTTAGACAAAAATCTTTAAGATCGTTTGTATTTATTAGAAGAAAGATCTGTCCTAATTTAGAGTTTTCCTCAAATCTGAGGAACTTTTACGAAATGCTAAAAGACTTTTCTGGAGGAAAATTAGACAAAGCATTGTTGTTTAATAGAATATTTCAATAAACACATGGAATATCACTGTATCATCCTTTTTATAAATAATTAAAATATTTAGTGTTTCATTGAATGGTTAAATGGACCACTGGTTTCTTAGTGAAATGTTTTTAGGCTCAATTCATTCAATTGTCAAGCTCATAGTCTTAATTAATATACTCAGGTTTGAACAGATTATTCTGAACATTTAAATTTAATCCATTCTTAATACTTTAAAACTTTTGTGTTAAGAAAAACTGCCAGTTTGTGCTTTTGAAATGTCTGTTTTGACATCATAGTCTACTAGTACCGTTTTGACAGTGCATTATGTACTGTTACTAAAAGCTTTATATGCAATTATTAATGTGAAGTTTTTCATTTTTTATTCAAGGAAGGATTTCCTAGAAACATTTCAAGGGATAATATGTCTACATATCTGTGTGTGTGTGTGTGTATATGTATATGCATACACAGATGCATATGTGTATTTATAATGACATGTTGCTGGTTTTTTGCATTTTAAAGTGATCAAGATTCATCAGATTATATTTTTTGTTTCAGTAAACATGAGTTCACAGATTGAAAGACAGGTTTCATGGAGAAGAAAGGTGATCGTTTGAAGGGCATATAACTTCACACAGTTATCATTCAGTTAGAAAATGGAGAACATTTCATCTAAAGTACTGTTCAGTGTGTTCATTGGTATAAGTTTCACTGGTGCAGAGTTTATGTAGGTTTTCATGAATCTTGATAGAAATCTATAAAATTACTACTGTTGTTCAGTAGTGCAATATTTTTGCTGCATGAGTATGAACTAAGTTAACACCATAGAGGAGATCTGATAATAATTTTAAATTCAGAATGTTAAGAGAATGAGGTAATTGTTTTTCTAACAGTTTTTTCCAATGTTATAACTCATAGCATTGTACCATTTATTGGAGGTTTTGTAGGGTTTGGAGGGAAAGACAGTAGAAATGTCATATTATTCAGTAAACAATATGTTTGAACTTTTAAAATGGTTAATAGGGCATAACTGAGTGCTGCTATCTTGAAATGTGCACAGGTACACATACTTTTTTTTTTTTTAAGTTTTTCCCATTCAGGAAAACATCATTGTGATCTATACTGCAGGAACCAAATGTCGTGCATCATACATATGTGTATAAAGTACATAAAATATATCTAAATATGCATAATGGGGGAGGGTAATATTGTCTGTGAAATAATGTTAAGAAGCTTTTCACTTTAAAAAATAATGCATTACTTTCACTTAACACTAGATACCAGGTCAAAATTTTCAAGGTTGTTGTAGTGCTCTAATAAATTTCAGCAATTAATTCTTAGAGATGCTAGCTAGTGTTGAAGCTATTCTACTCTATTTTATTTATGCTGAATTTCATTATTTTAATGCCAAAATTTTTTAAGTTCTAATCATTGGTGATAACTTGGAAATAAATAATTATGTAATGGCATATGACACGTCATTATTTCTATAGGTAAAAATTCAGTGGGTTTAGAGAATGGTGGTGTTAAGGTGATTATTAACAGTTAATTAAATCAGATATTTATTTGTTACATTATTTCATTTGTATTTTAGGTTTCCTTTTACATTCTTTTTTTATGCTTTCTGACATTACATATTTTTAAAAGCTATGGAAAAATAATTTAAAGATTTGAGCTCTGGTGGATGTTTATGTACTAAGTTTGAAAATGTAATATTTTGATAATACTGTACTATAACTGTCACAGAAATGCTTTTCTAATGTTTTACTGTTGAGTATTGCAGTTGCTGCTTTGTACAGAGGTTACTGCAATAAAGGAAGTGGATTCATTAAAACAATTTAATGTCTACTCTTATATTTTATAAATCTATGTCAACTTTGTGATTTAACCACATTTATACAATTTACTTCATGGATGTCTGAGTGTTTTAAATGGCTTTTACTTTAATATTCATGCCTTGGAAAAGTTGTTTGAAATTTTTCACTATCCTTAAGCCTTTGGAATAATCACTAGTTATATTGACAGTGAGACTGAGCCATATCAGATGCAGCTCATTTTGATATTTTGTAAATGATTTAACTTTTCTAATTCTGCTTTGTCTTTTGGTTAAAATCACATGGTTATGAATGAGGAAACTAGAAGATTAAAATGGATTCATAGCCCCTGAGTATAATTTGATTCTTTTCTTTCTAAGATTTTTGGCAAAGCTAATTTACAGTTTTACAAAGCATTTTCACTTTATCATTTGAACATTACAGTAGGTGTGTTATATGTTCAGGATAGCTATTTCTCTCTCTTCTACTATTTAGCTTGGAGCATTGTAGCAAATTCCCAAGGTCATGTCAACAAAGGATGTTGGCCTAGAGCACAGATCTTTCATCTTCAGGGATGTCGCCATTATACATTCACTGCTGCCCGATCCATAACTTAATGGCTGGAATAGGTTGGTCATCTCCAAACTACTCATATTTATCTGCCCAGCAAGTGTGTGCTCAGGTAATGCAAATTACAGTTACAAGTATAGATTGGCCACAGGCTACCTAATAGATCTGAAACAAATGTAAGTGTCCATTGTATGATCTTTGCTTTTTGCTTTTTCTCCAATAAGCTGCTGTTTGGGCCAGTTTGCTCACTTGTTTATGTGTATGGGGTGTTTATGAGAATTCAAAGGCAGCTATGAATGTGGCATTTACCATCAGAGCATCCAGTGGTTTTCAAAACAGGAATGTAATTACATATTTGAGCCAGCAGGGTTTTTTTGTTCTTTCACTGGGAATAAAAGATAAATGCTTTGATACACTTTTGTCTTTGTTTATGTATCAACAGGATGTCTGTAGGATCAGAGGAAATAGATGGTAGTTTAACTATCTGAGTAAAGACAGCAGAAGTCCTAGGATGCACTCATCAGAAAGTACTTTTTAGCTAGTTCAGATAGTAGATACATAAAAGGTATTGGTGGGTTAATCAGTTAGAAATACATTTTTTTGTAGACTGCTAAAATACCTGAAGAACTCAGTCTTCTTATAGAGTCTGGAGGCAATGGTTATAGACCTGTTTTACGTGTGGCACAGGAGTTTCAGGTAGGCTATTAAATGGTAGCATTAAGAACTTCAGCCCATTTTTTTCCCCTTGAAGCTACAACTGAATTTTGTGTTACACAAGGTTAAGAGTTTGAAACTACTGTTTTAGAGGAAAATGTGAAGACTTCTGAATATGTCTCCTCCTGCAGCCTTACTTGTGGCTGCTGTCCTCACAGATCAGGAACTCATTCCCAAAAATGATGGTGTCTTGTTAACACATATCCTTTGTTCCACTTTTCTGGGATATGAATGCCAATTAGCAAGATACTCTGCCCACAGCTACAAATGAAATTTACTTGTTTAATCCACAGAATAGGATCAGTGATCCATGGATACTGAATGCAAAAACAGACCTCCCAGACTCGGTACTTGTCAAAATTTCATTAGAATACTGCTAATTAAGCTTTGGGGGTAGAGAATTGTGGAGATTTTATTCTGGAAGTGTTAACTTAGTCTGAAAAAGGGAAGTAGTTTACAGGATAATTTCATATCCAGCTCATATCTCTAATAACAGAGCAAAAACTTTTAAAAGTAAGGAGGCAGTGTGTTTTTGATTTACATATAGTACACAGAAGACATATAACAACTACTACTGTAAGATATGATTGCATTTGCTCTTTTAAAATTAAGTCCCAAGTAACCCATTTTTAAAAGGAGGTCATCACAGTTTGAAAAGGAGTGAGCTTTAAGAGTTTATCTGTATGAACAATATAACACAGGTTATTTTTATTTCAAGCACACAACATTTTTGCTTAAGCCATGAAAACTCCTTTGAGGTTCCTAGAAGTGTTAACTAGTCAAGACATTTAAAAGATGACACGAACTATTTGGGAATTGAGGTGGGGGTAGTAGGATGGAAAGTTATACTCCAAGAAAGGTTCATGGATTGTGAAAGACTGCTTTTATGGCTAAAAGTCTTGCATTCATTCTTCCTTCTGGGAAACAGTGAATTGTGAAGAATGGAAGTTAGTTTTTTTGTTGTTTCTTTTTTTTTGTTCTTTTTCCTGAATTTTAAAATCTGTTGATTTTAATCAGCATCTCCTCTTAGCTACGTGGTACTAATCTCAGAGGTATGACCTAACTCTTTCAGGTAGTCTTTCTCTATGGCTGTTCCATCAGTAAAGATAATCCTTTGTTTACTATCCATGCACCTGTGAGTTTAGCATTCTTGACTGTAAATTTCACAGTTGGTTTTTTTCAGAAAATTGAAGATAGGGAAGCACAGATGTATTATGTATTGAAACACTCACTAGAAGAGTGGTTCTCAAATTTTAGTGCATCAGAATCACCTGGAGAGTTTGTTAAAATCTAATTGCTCCTGCCAAACAATCTCTGTTTTGAGTGAAAGTCCTTCCCTTCACAAATGCAGCTTCCCAGTATAACCCTCTCTCTACGGTGGCCTTTGTCTTTTACTCATGCCTTATCTATTGAGTTTCTTCCACAGGGTACACTTATTTCCATGTCCTCAGCTGTGAATTCAGATAATGACCTCCCTTCCACATTCCTCAGTGTTTTCCTTTTATGTTAGATCTTCTTCAGTGGTAGGAATAGAACCTAAAGCACACTAACAGAAAAAGAAGTCCAGGAAGACAGCTCAGTTCAGGGACTCAAGTTTGTGTAAAAGCAGAGACTCTAAGGTTCTGTCTCTACCTTTCCTTCTCTCTCCTTTGCCTCTCTTGGCTTGACTTGATTCTTCAGGTAAGACTGTCACTGCATAGTGTGCTCTATGGCTTCTGAAAAATACAACTCAATCCCAGTAGTTCAACAACAACTGTAGTAAAAAGGTGGTATGTTGATGGCTACAATAACCTCATTAGTTTTCAGAAGCCATGCCCTCTTCTTTGGGTTTGCCCTGGAGTCTGGGGTTTATGTAGCCCAGGAAATTAGGGAAGGGCCTCAGCTCTTTGGTCTACACCAGTGGCTGGTTCCTTCTCCAAGTGCTGGCTTGCCCAGGTTCCAGAGGTTGATTCAAAGGTGAACAGCTCGCAGGCCAAACCCAAGCCACTGACAGCTTTACTAGGTTTCCAAGCTCTGCAGCCAAATGCTTCAAATCCACTCCCCTCCCTGTCTTCCAACCCAGCCATCCCTGACTCAAAGTTTCTGTTCACAGGGTTATTTGGCAGTGGATTCCTGATTCCCTAGTCTGCAGCAACTCCATTTGCACACCCATCTTGTCCTTTCTCCTTAGGGAAGTATCTCTCCAGAACTCCCTCCCACCCCAGTCCCTGCCCACACTGGGGGGTCAGCCTCCCCCAACCCCAGAACAAGAACCAGCCTTTCCCTTCCCCTTTCCCTGACAATGGTCCTCATGGGAAAATTCAGAAAAGCTCAGTTAGTAGGCTCCAGATCACAGAAGATTCTGCTTTTCCTACAGTATCTAGAAATGCAATAGCCATTTAGAAATGCATTTAGAATGGTAATAGCAGAGTCTTCCCTAACCAAAATAGGCAGAGTACTGTACTTTTTCTAAAGAAATTGAAAGCAGTTTGGTTGATTTTTCCTACTATGTTGCACTAAATTCTCAGCAGCTCACCCTGTTACCCTTGAACCATGCCCATGCAATGGTAAGCCCCAAAAAGATTTTAAAAGTGTAGTGCAGGATTAACTTCTCTGGAGAAGATATACATTACCCCCAGCCTACAGTAGAGGGAGCCAGTGGGCACTGGTGGCATGGGTATCAGATGGAAGGTCATTACAATAGTTCTAGAGAGAGATGTCAGGGGATTGAACCAAGTGAGTAGCAGGAAGAATTGAAAGAGTTTAGATTCAGAAAACATACTGGGAAAGAGTTTTTAAAGGCAATAGAATGTAGTGTGGTTAGGAGGAGAGACTAGGGGATGAGGTGAGGATGACATCGAGGTTTCTGGCTTGGGCCACAGGTGGATGGTGAAATTGAAACAGGAAGCCGAGCAAGTCTGGGGAAAGGTGTGCATGCGGGAGGAAGATAAAGGAGCTGTTTAGAACATGAGTTAAAGATAAGTTTCAGGGTCTGGAACCCAACACGACAATTAGCTATTGAACACCAAAATAATTTACCAACACAATTGGGACTAGAGCCTTCTTTAGAAGCAATACTTAAATTATGCTGATTTCATTCCACAGTTACTGTTTACTTAGGTTTTCTATTTCTTGCTGTGTCAGTTTTAATAATCCTTCATTAAATGTTTATTCCTATGTATTGAAATTTCTAGCAATTCGAGCATGATTTGATAATCTCAAACTTTATACACTTGATATATTCATTTTCTTTTTCACATTTTTTTTCTCCTTTCTCAATTGGATTTGTTTCTGATCCTTAGAAGAGACACTTTTGGATTTATCACTTCCATTAATTTTCTCAGGTGTCACGGCTAAAGAAACAAAAATAGGGAAGCAATGCTCTACATTTAATTCTCCCCTTCCTAAATCACATGGAATATGAGTTTTTTTCCTCTTAATCCCAGAAAAGTACACTCTAAGATACAAATCTATGGAAATAATCGTTAGTTTCCAAAAGGTATCACTATCTTGCAAATAGCAGGATGTAGATAAAGGAAAAGTCATGCTCCTATCTCCAACAGGCTTAAGTATTCCAAAATATCAAAGATACTCTCCTATTTCACGGCACAACATTAGCTCCTTGGCAGAAAGCTGCACATGAGCTCAGGTTGCACAGAGAGCTGACATGTTCTGTTGGATGAACTTGTTGTACTGGAATAGCTGATAAACAAGAGCTATCTCTTGAACTTAAAAAAATGATGAAGAAGAAAGTCACCAGTATAGTACAGTGAAAGGAATATTATTTTCTGCTCACTGCAGGAGACCATATTTTTTCAGGGAAGTTGAGTATAAATATACTGGAAGGTCCTCTTGTGAGAGGAAATAGAAGTGTAGACGTGGCTTTCCAGAGAGACTGACCCAGGTTCCTGTCCTGACTCTGCTATTTACTGTGATCACAGCCCCTCTAAGCCTTGCTCTTCAACTCTACTATGAGGATAATACTATTCACTTCAGAGAGGGGTTGTGAAATTTAAATAAGTTAAAATATGTAAACAGGTGACATATGGACAGTGTTCAGTTGATGTGAGCTCTTTCTCCCCCATCTCTTCTGAATTAGAAATAAGAAAATACTCAACCACTCAGGGCACCGTGAGTGACGCCATCTTCTTGCTCACCCCTCAGGATAATCCATCACCCAATCTTATTGATGTCTTCCTCCTAAGCAACTCAAATTTCTACCTCTCTCCAACCAATAGATTAGCTATGCCATCAGTTCCAATTTCCAACACTGTGAGACTGACCACGTCAGGCCTGCTCTAATCCTAACGTGATGGTAAGAAAGAGTTCGGGATTATAAAGTCAGGGCAGAGGAATGATTCCCGCACCTGGAGGAGGTGGACCCTTCCTTGGGTACTGATGTGGGCCACGCTTTTGGGCTCCTCTCTCCCGAAGGCTCTCTCCCTCCATATCCCCTGAACGTGGTGGGTGCATTCCTGAGGAACTAGAGGGCCACCTCAGAGCTACATCCACTGACTTGTATCCTTTGCACTGTTTCTTTGCTAAATTCTTCAGCACACCCAAGCGAAGGCCACTTAAAACTAAGTCCAAATCTTTATTCTCTTCTAGTCCTCTAACTCAGACCCGGACTTTGTGGATTAGCCAAAATGATCATATAGTTCACATTATTACAACAGGTTTCTCATTTGTCTCTTTGCCTCTCATATTAATTACGTCATTCTGAAAATGAACTTCTTTAGGTTCATTTTCAGCTCCCACTGTCCTGTGTCTTTAACTCTCTACTCCAGCCAGATTAACCATCTGCACAGAGCTTTTGCTTCCAAGCAGTTGAACATCTCAGTTTCATGAGCTGGTCTGTCCTTGACCTTGCTCTTCAAGAGGAAGCTCAGAATCAACTGCTCTGGGAAGTTTTCTCTGGTGCCACCAGGCTGCATTAGGGGTCCCTCCTCTCTGCTGTGCCCTCTGTGCTCACCCACTTGCCCCTGCCATAGCCTCACCACCGACACTGGAGCTACTTGCTTTGTTCTGTGTTTTACACCATTCTGGGAGCACCCTAGGAGCAGTGACTTTAAGCAGGGCTTACAACATAGTGGGCACTTAATGTTGCTGAATGTCTGAATAAGTGAAATGAATGATGAACAAAAGAACTGGTTTTTTTATCGTATGCACCCTATGGACCATGTAGTTTATTTTGTTTTCCATTTAACCTTGACTGATAGGTGAAGTATTAATACTATCAGGAGTATATGGCACACATTCAAATTATTAGGGCTACCCCTGGATTTTCACATCCTTTCTCTTTTCCACTCCACTCCAACTTCTTCACCGATACTGTAGTATCAGTACATTTTTGGAACTAAGTGGGAGTGGTGAAATATTTAAAAACTGAACGAATTTGTTTTATCATTGTGAAAAAGCATCTGCCATCAATGCCTTGTCTTGCCAAGTACCTGAGGACCAACTGCCTCCCAAACCCATGCTCTTATACATACTTTATGAATGAGAAAATGTTACGTAAATATTACTCATGACTTTTCCCAACTGGCAAAATCCTGCTCTTTCTTTATGACACATCTCAAAAGTCAACTTCTCTGACACCCGTTGCCAAACTCCTTCTGCAGCCCTCTCATCTTTTTTCTTGGGCCACTGGCATTGTTATATATTTGATTTCCCTATTAATTTAACTGACATACTCATTTTCGTATCTCCAGTGGCTTATCTCAGTTGTGAACAGCTAGGAGTTTTCAATATAGGATTTTGGAATTAATTAATTAGTGAAAAAATTAATTATATAGAGAGGAAGGCTGATGATAACAGGAGAATGGATGAATGAAATTACAGGAACAGGAGCCTTATTAGGACTGGAGCTTTCTGAAATGGGTGATTTGATTTAGTGCTCTAGTGGTAACAACTACACAGTAATGATATGCATAAGATGTATGCTTGAATTCTTGAGACCTAACCTGCCACAACTACTATTTCAATTCAAGAATTTATTTTGTTTCCTTCATGCTAATCACTAGGCTATCATTATTTGCAGAAGGGGTCATTTAATAAGTGGTTATTGGTGGCTGTATCCCTAATACTTAGCACAGTGACTGGGACATAATAGGTCCTCAGTAAATACAAAGGAGTAGAATCGTGTAAGGGGAGGGAGTGGAGGAGAAGAACGCGAGATGACACCCAAGGATACCGGGGGCTGGGCAGCTGGGCGAGGGCGCCCTCCTTTAAGGCACTTTTAAAAGGTCGATTCCAGGCGATGTGACCCCCAAACTCGGCGCGAGAATCAAGTTGGGGGAAAGCGTGTCAGGAGCAGCCCTGGGGCTCCAGCCCACCCTTGACAGAGGGCGATAGGGCTGGGGGTGAAATGCTCAAGTCGAAGAGGAAAAGGAGCCAGTGTTTAGTTAGGTGTCAAAGTACTTAAGAAATTACTCACCCGCGTGGCCAAGTCCAGGCACCGGCTGTTATCTCAACTGCCCTTTAAACGCTGTTCTCGGTGGCTTTCGTTCTTTGAGGATTATTGAACAATTCGGACCCACAGGTGCCCGCTGTTCTGAGAAAACTGTGTGTCAAAAAATACACAAATTGAAGCAAATCCTCATTTGTTGTTAAACCTCCAGTCTTTTGAGAGGTCCTTTTCCTGAAACAGAAGACTGAAGGTTGACATACGCCTCCATTTAGAGGTCCTAAATGGAGCGGGGGATTCTCCTGCTTAACCCGGGTCACGCCCAACTCTGGTGCAGACCAACTGAAGAAACCTTGATAGTTCCGCCCGCCCGCCCTCCTCTCCTCGTTCCCTTCTCTCTCCTTGTCTGCGCCCTCTTCTTACAGTTAGTACAAGTGTAATTATGACTTAGATCGTACCCTTCGGTCTTCTTTTTGACAGTTCTCAAATTTCACCATTTATTTAATTGGAGGGGGAGGGTCTTGAAAATAACGCAACTTTAACACCTTTTATAGTTTTAAAAACATCTTTCTTCCATATTTTGACTTCAGTTTTATCAAATGCCAGTCAGAGCGGAGTGAAGACTGGCTACGGGGAACCTCGTCAGCTCTTTGCGGTTTAGAGGAGAGGCAAGACAGATCTCGCCCGCACGTGGAGACCCGGCCCCACGAGGCAGCGTGGGCCTCGCCCTCACGTGGAAACCCCGCCCCCATAAGGCAGCGCTCGCCTCGCCCTCACGTGGAGTCCCCACCTCACTGAGCAGCGCGCGCCTCGCCCTCACGTGGACACCGCACCTCGCTGAGCCGCGCGCGCCTCGCCCTCACGTGGAGACCCCGCCCCACGAGACAGCGTGGGCCTCACCCTCACGTGGAAACCCCGCCCCACAAGGCAGCGCTCGCCTCGCCCTCACGTGGAGCCCCCCCCCACTGAGGAGCGCGCGCCTCGCCCTGACGTGGAGACCCCACCTCACTGAGCAGCGCGCGCCAAGCACTCCCGGGGAGACCCCGCCCCACAGGGCAGCGTGCGCCTTACCCTGACGTGGAGGCCCCGCCCCACAAGGCAGCGTTCGCCTGTCCTCACGTGGAGACCGCACCTCACTGAGCAGCGCTCGCCTCGCCCTCACGTGGAGACCGCACCTCACCGAGCAGCGCGCGCCTCGCCCTCACGTGGAGACCCCGCCCCACGGGGCAGCGTGCGCCTTACCCTCACGTGGAGGCCCCGCCCCACAAGGCAGCGCTCGCCTCGCCCTTACGTGAAGACCCCACCTCACTGAGCAGCGCGCGCCTCGCCCTCACGTGGAGACCCCGCCCCACGGGGCAGCGTGCGCCTTACCCTCACGTGGAGGCCCCGCCCCATAAGGCGGTGCGCGCCTTACCCTCACCTGGAGACTCCACCTCACTGAGCAGCGCGCGTCTCGCGCTCACGGGGAGACCCCCGCCCCACAGGGCAGCGTGCGCCTTACCCTCACGTGGAGGCCCCGCCCCATAAGGCGGTGCGCGCCTTACCCTCACCTGGAGACTCCACCTCACTGAGCAGCGCGCGTCTCGCGCTCACGGGGAGACCCCGCCCCACGGGGCAGCCTCACGTGGAGACTGCGCCTCACTGAGCAGCGCGCGCCTAGCCCGCAGAGGAGCGCTTGGGGCCGCGGAATCCGTGTTTATCCTGACAGGGGCTCCCCCGTGTGGCTCCTGTGGACTGTGAAGTCTGTGACTTGAATGTTTATACTTCAATTCTCTTTTGAGGATGGAAGAAGTTCAGGGTCTTGCCCTCCGGAGCAGAGGAGATACTCTTGTTTTCTTTTTGGCACATTTTTGTCTCTCTCAGAGTAGAAAAAGTTTCCAGGTTTTCTCAGACTAACATGGACTCTGGCAGAGGAATTCAGTAACATCCAGTTTCGAGTAACTGAACTGCCTGGGAAAGCATTTGGGGTAGAATTACCGCAGGAAACCCCAAGGCTGCTGTTGTCACGCGGATGAGGGAAAGGGGAGGTTAAGACCTCTATTAACTGAATACCCACTAGGTGCCAGGCATTTTACGTCATTATTTAATCTTAGAATATCTTAAGTAGGAATTATCCCCATTTTTTAAATTGAAGTATAGTTGATTTACAATTTTAGTTTCAGGTGTACAGCATTGTGATTTGGTATTTTTACAGATTATACACCATTAAAAGTTATTACAAGATAATGGCTATAATTCCCTGTGCTGTACAATATATCCTTGTTGTTTATACATTAAAAAAATACGGCGTTTTCCTGACATCCTTGCACAGGGGCCATGCTAATCTTCTCTGTATCCGTCCAATCTCAGTATATGTGCTGCCAAAGTGAACACTGCCATCCCCATTTTATAGACAAGGAAGAAGATCCTCAGAGGCACAAGGTCTCAAAATGATGTAGCGAGGCTCCAAACTGTGACCTAAGTCCAGAGCTTTGCACTAATCAGACCACTTACAAGAAGGCAGCATTTCCTGCTCAACAACTTCTCCTTAGAGATGTCACAGTCCAGAGAAATTTCCTTATGTTGCAACTCCAATATCCTTATATCTGTATGGCTCATCTGAGTTATATGTGAGTGTGTCACTTCTGCCTCTGCATTTGTAAAGTGTGTTGCGTTTGCAGATTTCATCTCAAGAATAGTTTTTATGAGTTTTTTTATTTCAGTTTTACTGATGTATAATTGACAACTAAAATTGCAAGATATCTCAAACGTACACAGTGATGATAAACATTGTGAAGGGATTCTCCCCAACTAGTTAATACATCCATTATTATTATTATTATTATGAGTTAATTCATAAAATAAAGTGAGGCCAAGGGAGATGAAGTGACATGCTTAAAATTATTACAACTAGCAAATGGATTTCGTTAAGTCTAGTGATGTGAAAGCCATTTTGATTCTCATATCAGGCTGTCTTACATCTGATTTATAGAGTAGATTTTTAAACATTTGTCAAGTGAGAGCATCACTAAGTTTCCTCCTAACCCTCCAGTTCTGGGAGTTCTGATTTTCTGATTCTTAAGGACTTTCACGTCTTGTCTCCCCTTATCTTCAATGCTCTCGTCAGGGGATGCTAAGGCCATAGAGAGGTTTAAGACTTGCCCTTGGTCACACAGACGGCCTCTGCCCCACGCAAGCCTGGCATACAGACTCTCTGACTTGTAGCCTTGCGCTGTGGGGTAGGCATTAGGATTTATTTGGCCTCAGTTTGCCTCTTTTCTTTGATGAGTGCTTATAATTTCCTTCTTTTCTTGTCTTGTTTTAGAGGGGCTAACCCCATCCTGGCTTTTGGGGTAGACACCTGACTCTGGCCTGGCTACTCAAAGTGATTGTTACAAAAACAAGCTTATGATCCAAACTGAGCCAATAGCAGGCAGCTGTAGGTTTCACTAGCACCTTTGGGTGAAAAGTGTGTCTTTCACCTGGGCTTGCAAAAGGGGTTTTTATGGACTGAATGCCTGTGCCTCCCCCAAAATTCATATGATGGAGCCCTAACTTCCAGTGTATTTGGAGATTGGGCCTTTAGGGAAGTAACTAAGTTTAAAAACGAGGTCATAAAGGTGGACATCAAATCCTATAGGATTAGGGTCCTTGTGAGAAGAAGAGACACCAAAATCTGTTATTCCCCCCAGCCCCCAACACATGCACATACTGAGGAAAGGCCATGGGAGGACACAGAGAGGAAGTGACCATCTGTAAGCCAGGCAGAGAGTCCTTACCTGAACTGAATCCTGCTGAAGCGTTTCTCTGTGACTTCCCAACCTCCAGAACCATGAGAAATAAATCTCTGTTGTTTAAGCCACTCAGCCTATGGTGTTTTGTTATGGCAGCCTGAACTGGGTAACATAGTGGTAAAAGACCATCGGGGAGCCACTGGTCATCATCTCTGCCGCCAAGTGAGAAGGCCAACAGAGGGAGGAAGAGCTGTGAACGGGAGAGAGACTGGGTCTGGACCCTAGACTGTTCAGTATGTGAGCCACTATCTTTGTTTAAACAGCTGTATTGAGGCATAATTCAGATACCATACAATTCACCCATTTAGAGCATGTAATTCAGTGGATTTTTGTACACTGAGAGATATGTGCAATCATCACCAGAGTCAATTTTAGAATATTTTCATCACTTCAAAAAGAAACCCCATCCCCTTTAGTTATCACACCCCTTCTCCCCAGTCCTAAGAAACCATGAATCCTTTCTGTCTCTGTAGAATTGCCCATTATGATCATTTCATATAAATGGAATCATACAATATATGGTATTTTGTGTCTTCTCACTTAGCATAATGTTTCCAAGGTTAATTCATGTTATGGCATGTATAATTTCTTTCCATGGTGAAATAATATTCTGTTGTACACATATACCACATTTTGTTAACCCACTCATCAGTTGATGGATATTTGCGTTATCAGCTTTTGCTTATTATAAATTATGTTTCTATAAACATTCATGTGCAAGTTTTGGGGTAGACTTATGTTTTCATTTATTTTGAGTATATATACCTAGGAGTGGAACAGCTGGGTTATATGATAACACTGTTTAATTGTTTGAGGAACTGCCAAACTGTTTTCCAAAGTGGCCACACTGTTTTACATTCTATCAGCAGTGAGTGTTCTCATTTCTTTGCCAACACTTATTATCATCTGACTTTTAAATTCTAGCCATACGAGTGGGTGTGTGAAGTAATATCTCATTGTGGTTTTGATTTGCATTTCTCTGGTGAATAATGATTTGCATTTCTCTGGTGAATAATGATGTCAAGCATCTTTCCTTGTGTTTATTGGCCACTATATATCTTTCTAGGAGAAATATCTACTTGGATCCTTTGCCCATTTTTAAACTGAAGTATTTGCCTTTTTATGTTTGAGTTGTAAGAGTGTTTATATATCTTAGATACAAGTCCCTTATCAGATATAATAATACTGAAAAAGTTTGAAATATTGCAAGTTACTGAAATATGACACAGACACACAAAGTGAGCAAATGCTGTTGGAAAAATAGCACCAATAGACTTGTTTAACTCAGTGTTGCCACAAACCTTCAATTTGTAAAAAGTGCAGTACGTGCAAAGTGCAATAAGGTGAAGCATGATAAGACAAGGTATGCCAGGATTTGAAATTCAGTTCATTTTTGCATATTGAACCAATATATTTTTGTTAACCTTAATCCTGCTTAAATTGTACTTTTAGTACTTGGAACTGGAAGAACGCTAACCAGTATTTTTCTCTAGACTTCACCATAACTGGCTTCCCCAAAGGTTGGGATTTAGAAATATATTTAAGCTTTTACATGACCTTATTTGATCCCTGCTCACCTTGGGAGGTGTGCATAGTGGATACTTTCATCTGCATTTCAGAGGTAAGGAAACTGAGGCTTGAAAGGCTAAATGACTAATCCAGACTTCAGCTTAGTAAAGGGGCATATCTGGAACCAGGAGATGATTAAATTCTAGTGCCCACCCTAAGGAAAAGTGATTACTTGTCAACCACAGAAACTTTTTTTTAAAGTCATAATTCTAAAAAGTATGGAAAATAAAATCTCAGCCCCCCCCAAATGGTTTGGAACATTTGTGGTAGATAATTTACTATCTTAGGAACTATACAAACTCTTTAAACTGCAAGGCCAACATCTAAGGAGGCCAATTTGGCATTCCATTTGTAAAAGAAACATAATTATAATGGAAGTTGAAGCAAAGGAAATTAAGTGGAGTGTGTGCTGTACTTGGCATGTATCTAAACACCAAGTTAGGGCCAGTGAGGAAGGTCCATTACTTGAGTGCTGAAAAATTTCTTTGTAATTGCTCTCCACTGTAGGTCATTATTTTTTTACTTAAAAACTGTTTCAACCACGTTTTCACACGTCAGTAGGGTGCCGACAAACATATACATTAATAATGTCAACTTAAAAGGAAGAATTATTTCAAAATTCTCCATCTTACTCTAAACTGAGTCAAAATCAAATAGCTCCACTTAAAAGATAAATGCATTTTCTTTTCATCTTTATTCATCTGTGCATTCATCTGTGCATGTTGGATAGTGATGGAAAGTGAGTAGGCAGTGCCAACAGTACTGTTTTGGTCGTCAAATCTCCTGTTAAGGGCATGGTTCACAACTGGCATGCAGTCCACTTGTGGCTCACCCAAAGGAGTGGTAGTGATGGAGGTGGAGAGCTGTAATCTGTTTTATAATAATTTGTAGTAGGAAGGGGTTAGGAAATTCCTCATTCATTAGAGTCCTCCCCTATTACAACTAAAAGTATTTTCTAATGACTCCATCTCTATTTGAGAACTAAAAATCCTGTTTATGAGTACGGATTATTGCATATGAAGATTACAAAGAAGAAAGTTTTTTGTATTATTTAGAAATATGTGTAGATACATGTTCATCTATGAACCATTTAGGATGATGGCAGAGAAGGCAGAGATAAAAATGTTAAACCCAAGTTGAAGGCCAAGCTGGCATTCAGAGGGACGATCTACTAACTGAAGAGGTCCAGCATTCAAAGCAGAAAGGGGAAGTAGGAAAAATAGCCCATGCTCAGTCCACAGGATGGCAAATACAATATATACTCCTTACCGTCACTATCCCATGTCACAGTGACACTCAACGAAATGGGTAAAAAGCTTCCAGGAAGGCCCCCAAACTGGAGTGCTTTCCCAGCTTGCTGTCATCTGAGAGTTCTGTGGAGGACAGAGCTACTGCTGGGTGTGGGTCAGAACAGCTCAGACACCAGTTACCACCACTGGGGAACTCCCTTCTTCACTGGTGCTAGGGGAGGTAGCCAGCCCCTAGTTGGTCTCCTCCTTTTCCCTTTCTATCACGCTTCTATCTTATGGGGCTGGGAAAGGAACCAGAAAAAAACATTTGTCTCTATTTTCCTTAGGTCATCCTCCTCTTTCTCCTGCCATACACCAAAGAGTATAAGCTCCTACTTCCCCCTTGCCTTAGGACAGACAGTTCCTGCCCAAAATGGATTCTCAATGGATTTTGTTAAAATGAATTGAATCTGCAATCCATTTTACTGAAATTGTGGCTCTGTTTACCTCAACGGTAGTGACAATGCAGGGTGGTTTTGTGGTCGTTTTTTCTACTGGAGTGTCCACCTCTCTGTTTCTGCTTTTGAAGATCCAGAAGAAATTTTTTTTGCCTGCTCTAGCTGAGGCCTTGAGTGTGGATTAAGTGTCTATTTGGCCATTGAAATATGTTCAGTTCAAGTAGCAGTGGCCATTTTCTTGAAAGATCACAAAAGTCTAAGCCAATATAAAGATCTCTCAAAAATTTTTAAATGCCCGTTTATAACAAGAAAGGAAATGCAAATATTTATCCAGGAAAAATGGTCTCTCCAGTGCAAATTCAAAGAAATACAAATTAAAGCAAATTTGAGGTGCCATTTACAACTACTAAATAGGAAATATCTGAACATGATAATCAAATAAGCTAATGTGAATCAGATTTATTTTTACAGCTACCCTGGGAAGCAATATGACAATATTAATCAATGTCTACCAATAGGATTTTAGTGAGCACAACTCTACAATGGAAATGGTGGCCCTGAACATAAAAATGTTTATCTTGTAGTCTTTGCTCCTGGGTTTTTTTTTTTCCTGAAAGCATAATGGGAAAGAAATTAAAAACTGTATTTGAAGATGTTGAGAACTTCTAGTGCTGGAAGTGTTACAGACTTGGTTACCTGAAAATCTTCCCATTATAAACATCTTGAAATGATAGGTAAAATATAATAAATATAAGTTAAAATACATGGATTAGAGTTACATGTGTCAACATTAAATTTCAAAAATGTGATATTAACAAAAAAAGTTTTACATACAATAGGATGAATTTATGAAAATTTTTAAATGCTAACTAATATTGCATTTTATTTTTTGACACACACATCTTTTTTTTTTTTTTTTTTTTTTTTTTTGCGGTACGCGGGCCTTTCACTGCCGTGGCCTCTCCCGTTGCGGAGCACAGGCTCCGGACGCGCAGGCTCAGTGGCCATGGCTCACGGGCCCAGCCGCTCCGCGGCATGTGGGATCCTCCCGGAACGGGACACGAAGCCGTGTCCCCTGCATCGGCAGGCGGACTCTCAACCACTGCTCCACCAGGGAAGCCCACACACATCTATTTTTAAAAGTATAAATTCAACCCAGGAATAATACCAAATTCACATTACTGATTACCTCTTGGAAGGAACTGGGAGTATTTTATCAGGAATGGGCCTTCTACCATATAATTAAATTTTCTTTTTCTTAAAAACAAAAGATCTAAAACAATATGTCAAAAAAATGTTAAGATTTGACAAAAGAACATTCATGCTAGAAGTATTTTTTAATAAAAAAGATATTCATTCCAATATTTTAACAACAATTAGTCCCTGGTGGCGCAGCGGTTGAGAGTCCGCCTGCTGATGCAGGGGACACGGGTTCGTGCCACGGTCCGGGAAAATCCCACATGCCGCGGAGCAGCTGGGCCCGTGAGCCACGGCCGCTGAGCCTGCGCGTCCGGAGCCTGTGCTCCGCAAAGGGAGTGGCCATAACAGTGAGAGGCCCGCGTACCGCAAAAAAAAAAAAAAGAAACATTCTAAATGTTCAATAAATTTTGGAATTATTAGATAAGTCATGCCATTTAAATTTTATACCACATTATTTGGTTGTTAAAAATGAACATTTGTAAGGCACATGATGTAATCAGAATAAAGCTAGGCAGTTCTGTAAACATAAATGCCATGGAGAGAGTCATTCAAAGAAATATCACTCTGAAATCTAACAAATTATTAGAGAATCAATCTAATTCTCTTCTGAGAGCTCTCAAAACGTTATTAAGAGCTCCTTCATTCTTTTTTTTTTTAAACAGTTTTCTAATATCTTTATTTACATTTGGCTACATCGGGTCTTAGTTGCAGCATGCAGGCTTCTCTCTAGTTGTGGCATGAGGGCTCCATAGTTGTGGTGCACAGGCTACAGAACATGTGGGCTCTGTAGTTGTGGCACATGGGCTTAGTTGCACTGTCGCATGTGGAATCTTAGTTCCCTGACCAGGGATTGAGCCTGAGTCCCCTGCACTGGAAGGTAACCACTGGACCACCAGGGAAGTCCCAAGAGCTCCTTCATTCTTAAAGCACAGTAAAAGCTCTTAGGGTTATCTTTCTGTATATCTTATTCTTACTGTCTCAGAGGATGGCTGGCTACCTGGGAAGCCTCTATTCCCCCTTCCTCCACATGTTTAACTTGACTCCAAGACCAGTCCCACAGACTATCTTTTCATCCCTTCTTTCTCACATTCTTAATTTTCTTTTTCTATTGCCAGTAACTCTAAGCCCTTTCCAATATAAACCACTCAAGCATGTTCCAAAGCCTTTTCATTCTTCCTCCTCATTCACTGTCTCAATTCTGCAAATTAAAGGTCCTGGAACTGAACTGGCAAAGAAGGAATTCTTAACCAGTGGAGGAAAGGGAGTGGTCTTGAATACACTGCATTAATAATTTATTTTCCTGCTAGTAAAAACAAGTGAAACGTTTATACCTATCTTCTAGGTAAAGAAAGTTACACTATAAAATTCATGTTTACTATGACAACTATTGATTCAAACTAAAATGGTCCCTATTTCAACTAATAAGGTGGGCTAGGTATTTGAACCTGCCTTCCCAGCCAAAAAAAAAAGCAAAATTCCATGATAAAATATTAAAAAGTATTTTTTAAAAGCAGCAGAATACTGAATAGTAAGGAATTATTGGGCCATTGAAGGTGGGAACCACAATAACCACAATAACCACAATATTATTGAAGGTGGGAACCAAAAAAGTTGAAACCACAGTGCCCAGAAGGCATTTTCCATATCTGCTCAACATGAGTTTCAGCTCTAGGACCTCAAGAGGCACATCAGACAGCAGACAAAGTTCATGGCCCACTCAGGGTTGGAGTCTAGCAGAAGATCTACTCAGAAAATGCTGAGAACCTCAGAGAGCATCACACTATCAAGTAAATTTCATCTGGAAATTGATGTGTCCAAACTCCTGACTTTAGGGCAGTGGTCCCCAACCTTTTTGGCACCAGGGACCAGTTTTGTGGAAGACAATTGTTCCACGGACCGGTGGGTGGTGGGTGTGGGTTCACGGGGTAACGCGAGCGATGGAGAACGGCAGATGAAGCTTCGCTTGCTTGCCGGATGCTCACCTCCTGCTGTACAGTCCGGTTCCTAACAGGCCATGGGCCGGTACTGGTCAGCAGCCCGGGGGCTGGGGACCCCTTCTCTGGGGGGTATAATGACAATCGCTTCAGTAGAGTAAAGGAAAACAAACAAGCATAAAACAACCTATAACCAGGATTTGCAACACAAATTACAATGTGATCTAAAAAACTCTATGAGCCTAATTTATAACTGTCCCGGGATAGCAATATGTAGAGTCTAAAAAAATAATACCAAACCAAAACAAAAAAACAGGCTCATAGATACAGAGAATAGATCATTTATTAGTGTAGGGTGGGGTGAAGGGTGGGAGAAGTAGGTGAAGGGAGTCAAAAGGTAAGGAAAAAACCCAAAACTAATTAGTATATATAATTACAGTTGAACCAGAATCAGAGGAGCTGAGGTGAGGTTTCTGTGGCTTCGTGTCTTGAGGGATTATAGAAACTGAAGTTACCTAATCTGTTCCTAAACAGCTCAGAGTCTGTGAGTGATTATGAACAGCAGGGGCGGGGCCGGGGTGTGTGTGCAGGTGGGTTTCCAACCCTTCCCTCTCCTGCTTTTCCCAATAACTTTAGTTTTGGAAAGCCCCTTGTCTGCACTAAAGTAAACCAAAGCCTCCTCTTCCGGGGTGTATACCCTGGCCAGGCCATGGGCTTTGTCCACTTTGATCGCAATTTCAGGAGGGAAATGACCCCAAAAAGAGCTGGAATCTAAGGGCTAGAATCCAGTCCAGTGGTAGAGATGAACACACTTCCAAAAACGTGAAAAACTCCACTTGTTCTAAATCATTTTGCTTCCTGTCCAGGATTTGAACAGGGGTCCTTGTTCTCTGTGAGGAGCAGGGGTCCTTGTTCTCTGTGAGGGGTGTGGTTTATCCTGGTAGGAGTTAAAGACACTTTACATTATTTTATTGTTTGTGGAAAATGAACTGTTACCGTCCAGATTATTACACAGGAATCTTACAGTCTTGGTGTCTGAGGAACACACCCAGGGGCAGAAACAATTCACCAGAGACTGAATTAACACCGAAGTGTGGAAGAGAGCCATTTGAAGATGAAAGGTGTTTCCCGGGGCCAAGTGAGGTGATGGAAAAACAAAACGCCAGACATGTACATAAATGTGGAAAGGGTACCTTTTCTCCAGCTTCATGAAGTACTTAGGACTTGATTTTGCAAAGTGCCTTTCATACAAGCTGTTTCCAAAACCACTTTACAGTTAACAAAAAGCTCTGCATTAGCCATTTGTTGGTACGCAGTAATAAATCATGGTAGAGGCAGAGGAAAAAGTTACATCCAGGAGACGACATGGCTGTCAACTGTCTGTGGGGCGGGGCAGGTTGAGGATCTGGTGCTAGGGCACCACAGAGCTGATCTAGATAGCTGACTCCACTCTTCCCAGGTCTTATGCGGATCTGTCAAGCAAGTATAACTACTTTTTGAGCAGTAACCACCGATTGGCTTCTCAATATTTCTCAGGTTTCTCCCACCTCCCAGTACTCCCTGCCTGTACAATTTTCAAGGCAGAGGTACCAAACCACACACAATTTGCCACCCATTAGTCAGTTTTAAGTATAACTAAATCGAGGGTGAAGGCTTGAGGACAGATATACATGGTACAAAATTTGGGAAAAGAAATTTAACTAAATTTATCCAAGACCCATTCTCAACATCGAGCCACCTTCAGGCCCCAACAGGAGATTTTCAAACAGTGAAACTCTGTAAAATGGAGTTTATTCTGGAAGCTGAAATAGAGACTGCATTATTAGTTATAGAAGGAAAAAGACTTTTCAGAGCTTTACATTGTTAAGACCAAGCCGTTTCTTTTCAGTGATTATGAAATGGAAACAGTAGATGGCGACGTTGCCCTTATTTTGAGGGGAAATAGCTGCTTGTTAGAAGCTGGTGAACTGAGGCAAACACATTTAAAATCTAGGTTTAAAGTGTCGTTTCAGTTGTGTTAGAAATGCACACATTGTACCCACTAGAAGCTAGAGAGTTTCCCTCAACTTTTATTAGCTTTTTATATCTTTCTGTTGTTTTGAGGTTGTGCTTTTATATCCCAAGCTGTGGCCAGAGTAGTAGGTGTAGGGAAGGAATTTACCCTAACCCTAGGCCATTTGCTCTGACCTCCAAACTGCTCATCAAAGGAAGAAGTCAGGAGATGACGAAAATCTATCAAATTATCAGTTTTGAAAAAAGTACTCCAGATATTTGTTTGGAAGAAATGGTAGACAAATTGTAGAGTTGATACACTTCTATGATAGCAAATTTCAGGAACAAATAAAAAAAGAAATGGTAATTACAAATAGATCCACCATTTATTGAGTTTTTGCTATGAGCCAGGCAGCGTGTCAAGTATTTTACATCTGCCATTATGTAATTCTCAGACAAATTATATATAAGGTAGGTATCATTACTCCCATTTTACAGAGGAGGCTTTCAGAAAGTTTCAGGATTTTTCCCGAGGTTTTGCAGTTAGTCACTGGGTTGGTCAGAATTCAATTATAAGCTTGTCTGACTTTTTACTAACGTCCCTGGACTATGAAAAGAATTTATCTCACTTTTTCTAAAGCCAATCAAGATAAAGACAAGTTTGCTGTTTTCAGAATGAACCTTCAAAATTTATATATGAGATATATAAATATGTAAATCTCAAGAATGGGGAATAAAGAAGCTTGTGGGGTTAGAGGAAATACTTTTTTCTTAATTGTTAGAACTTTGTGTATCCTACCCAAAACAATCAGATCAAGTTTGTGTGTGGGTGTAGGTGTGAGCGAGTACACACATATATAGCATTATGGACCAAAAAGTCTGCCTGCTTATTTTTTAATGATATTGTTGCCAATTCAAAAGAGCTATGTGGTGCAAAAATAAGTTTTCACAAACCGCCCATCTTATAAATCAGTAAAAATGTTTCTTAATCATTCTACTCTTAGTGTAAATTCACGTCAAGGAAACACTTTTCCCACAGTGACACTAAGCAATAACCTTCCACTGTGGGGTTAAGGGTAACAATGGATAAGCTCACAACCAGTACGGGGAAGCTCATTCAGAGTCTCCACAGTACAGAATGCATGTACCTCCTTTGTGAAGTTAGAACTAATCAAATCCTTCTGAAATGTCAACATGATAGTACAAAATTCCTTGAGTATGTACTTGTGAAGTTAGTTACAATTCAGATAAGCACAATGAACAAAGTATTTAAAAAAGCCCTTTAAAAGTGGCCTTTGGAATATCTTGACTTTGGAAAGATTGGAGAGGCAGAAAAAATGTGCCAATCTAATTCCCTAGTTGGGGTTTGCTCGTGCCTTTTAACGTGCAGTCAAGGCCAACCAAACCACTCCACGTATTCTTCAATTTACTTCAAGACAGTTTATGAGTCTTTATAGGAAAGGAGACAAATCTTGATGGATACAAACCCCACACCTGATACAAGAGTACCGGCCCACCCCTCATGTTTACAAGGTCGGGGGGAAGAGTACAAATGGAAGCCCTGTACCGCATTATCTCATTTTAACGTTATAAATCAAGCTAAAAGCTGTTGAATAAAATATGTTCTACCATCCAAAGTTGACAAGTATACCTTCCTAATGTCATGGAAGGAGTCTGGATTCTCATTGCCCTCAAGGTCCTGCCCTAGAACACACAGGGAGAGCCAACTCCTGGGCTGCTTAAGAGACCTTATGTGCATAGGTGTGTACACCTCATTCCACGTGTCCATATTCTGTCTGTTCTTCTCACAAACACCTTCCCCTTGCCCTCCACCCCTAGGGCCTTATGAACATTGGAGGAAGGACCCAGAGAAGAAGCAGATGTGGGTTCTAGAAGCTGGCAGGGGCCAATGGGGTGGGAAATTTGGGGACCATGTTTGAGTTGTGGGTGGCTTGAGGGCTCTGGGTCATCACGCTCCCTTGACCCTGCAGACTTTCCACCGCATGGAGAGGAGCACAGCAGAGGACGGTCAGGGCAGGGCACACGAAGCACAGGGCCTGGCTGGGGCTCTCTTGCATGGATCTCAATGCACTGAGTGTAAGATACTCCATAATTGGTCAAAAGTATATGTGAAGGTCAGCTTTCTCTGTAGGAAAGGAGATTGCAAGAGGAGACAGAAGACCAAGAGTAGGAAAAATGGCAGGAAGAAGAGTCAAGAGAACATCTCTCAGCAGAGGCAGGAGGCAGGGTAAGGTAATGACTTTGCATGCTCAAGCAGAGGAGTTCAGAGATGAGCCAGGTGAAGTGGTTTGAGGAACAGTATCGCCCCCTGAACTGCGGAAACAGCATTTGAGAACTCATCTCCAGCGGTCTCTTTTGGGGGTGTACAGTTCCGTGACTTGATTCCACGCCCCGGGTTGCAGTTTTGTCTTATGGAGGTGAACGCTGAGCGTTCACTGATGCTGTTGTAGCACCATTCCCACGCAGTAACAGCCTGCTCTGCTTTCATAACCCCCTTGGAGCGAGGCGTCACCTCCCTGTCCTCTTTCCTCTAAGAACTCAGTTGTTTGCCAGACCTCAGGAGGTCATTTTCAAAATCCACATCTCAGAAAAAACACAGGCCTTTGGTGACCACAGTGTTGAGGGAGCCTGGCAGAGGCTTTGCCAGGAGCCAGGCTGTTGATCCTGGCAGGGTTTCTGCCCTGATGTGGACAGAGCACAGGAGACCAGCCTCCCCTCGCTCTCACTCTCCCTTCCTGCTCCCCTGCTGTGCAGTAGGCTTGGGTTTCTGAGACTCCCAGTGGGAGCCAAGCAGCTTGTCTCAGGCCAGGGGTTTGTGGTCTGTGCCCATGGCCTCCCGAGCTAGCCTTAATGTGCTCAGATGAGCTTCACCGCAGACCCACGGCTAGAAGATGACTCGGGGCCAGAAGCAATCAGACTCTGGGCCAGCCAGGTCTTAATGAAAATTGGAATATCGCAGATCACACCTAAGGTGTATGTCATATAAAATGAATGTGGTAAGAGGAGGTGAAGTATTAACTGGGGTTCTCCACCTCTTTCCATCACAATGCTCTTGCCAGTTGGCCCGAGACCAGAGCCTGGCATTGTCCCCCAGACTGGGGAGGAGTGTCAGGAACGAGCTGGAGAACAAAGACAGCAAGGTCTCAGCTCTTAATTTCAAAAGCCTTGGGTTTGGGTATTATAGGAGCTTGAGAAAATCAGCCAGAACTAGTACCACCTCATCTCCCACCCCCACTAGACAGAGGTGCCCTAGGCTGGGGGAAGGAGTTGTTGATGAGAGAAAGGAAACGAGTTTGAACTGACTGTGCACGTGATGGCTGTTGAGGAGAGGGAGGACTCTGAACCCAAGCCTATCCTTGTATTTCCTGGGCCAGACCTGGAGAGGACACCAATATCCCCAGTAGGTTTGGTGGCCCCAGAGCAAAGTGACCCTGTGAGTTGATTCCCAGAGTTCGGCCTTGGGAAGAAACTCCAGGTCCAGTGTGTGCTCTTTGAGGCCAGTAGACCAGGGGAAGTTCATGGAGCCTCCAGCAGGCCCGGTGTCATCCCTCAAAGTACTGTGAGACAGCACCCAGAAGTTTCAGTGGCTCTCTGACTGGGTGATGGAAGAGAGCAGAAAGACAGCCTGCAACCCCTGGGGGCCATGGCTGGCAGGTAAGGCAGGCACAGAGTAACCTGCATAGATCTGACAGATGGAGGCCAGAGGTCCCTGGAGATGCCCACAGGGCTGTGTGGAGGGCTGGGGGCCGTCAAGGGCAATGATAGGAGGACTGTAGGTATCAATGGGACAGTCAGTCAGGTGGGCTATTTTCCTCTCTGCCTGCCACGGCCTTAGGTACACTCCCCAGCTCTTCCCTCTCTCAGTGCCAGGGTTTTAGCAGTGAGTTTGTATGGGTAATCTTCTATTTATATGTGTGTAATCTTGTACTTTGTTTGTTTTGAAAATTATACTTTAGTATCCTAGACTCCCTCTCCTAGACTTAATAACTCACTTGGCATAAACAAATAAGCAAACTTATCTGGATCTATCTAGCCTCTCTTATTAGAATGTGTGTGTGGGGGGTACTTGTTGCCCTTTGTCCTTGGCTGCAGTTCCATGAGAAAAATATCCCGTTTAATATCCTGTTTCAAGTAGGTGTTATTACTACCATATTACACACAAAGAAAGTGAGGTTCAGAGAAGTAAGGTACCTTGCCCAAGGCCACTCAGCTAGTGGTAGCAAAGGTGGGATCCATACTTCATACCTGCATGTTTCCCGTCTTTGCTTTTCCATCACACCACACAAACTTCTCTACTACTAGCCTGAGTCAAACATCAATTTGTATATGAAGAAACAGTCCAACATAAAGTAACCTTTTAGTGCACCTGTGCACACGTGCACACACACACACACACACACACACATACACACGCACATAAAATGAAAAGAGTGAATAGAAAGACAAATCTCCACCCAATCCAAACCAAAACAAAACAGACTCTAACCCCATAAAATAATAACTGCTTCTTTCCATGCTTTTATCCAAAGGCATAATCCACATTGAGCTCTTATCCTCTCTCCCACCCCTGTCTGCTCTACCTCCTGTATTTCTGAGCTTGGTTGGTGGCAATACCATCAACCACACAACATCCCCCTCAAGTTAGAACCAGGTTGTCATTTTTTCTTTTTTTTACTTCTTTCTCTCTAACTTTCCTCTCTGCTAGTGTCAAATTATTAGCCTTCAGAGTTGAAATACTCTTCAGTAAAACCCTTTTTCTCTATTTCTTCTGCCAATACTTAAGAGAGGTCTTCAGAACTTTTCTTTTTTTGCCTGAATATTCCCCAAAATAATTTTGGAAAACTATGTAGCCCCCATATATTATCAAGCTTCCCTCTAAAATGTTTGTTATACATAAGACACGACACCATAAAACTCCTAGAAGAGAACACAGGCAAAACATTCTCTGCCATAAATTGTACCAATGTTTTCTTAGGTCAGTCTCCCAAGGCAATGAAAATAAACAAATGGGACCTAATCAAACTTACACGCTTCTGCACAGCAAAGGAGACCATAAACAAAACGAAAAGACAACCTACGGAATGGGAGAAAATATTTGCAAATGATGCGACCAACAAGGGCTTAATTTCCAAAATATACTAACAGTTCGTACAACTCAACAACAAAAAAACAAAAAACCCAATCAAAAAATGGGCAGAAGACCTAAAGAGACATTTCTCCAAAGAAGAGATACAGGCCAATAGGCACATGAAGAGATGCTCAACATCACTAATTATTAGAGAAATGCAAATCAAAACTACAATGAGGTATCACCTCACACCAGTCAGAATGGCCATCATTAAAACGTCTACAAATATGGGCTTCTCTGGTGGCTCAGTGGTTGAGAATCTGCCTGCCAATGCAGGGGATACGGGTTCGAGCCCTGGTCTGGGAAGATCCCACAGGCCGCGGAGCAACTAGGCCTGTGAGCCACAACTACTGAGCCTGCGCGTCTGGAGCCTGTGTTTCCGCAACAAGAGAGGCTGCGATAGTGAGAGGCCCGTGCACCGCAATGAAGAGTGGCCCCTGCTTGCCGCAACTAGAGAAAGCCCTCGCACAGAAATGAAGACCCAACACAGTCAAAAATAAATAAATAATAAATAATTTTTTAAAAAGTTATTTAGAAAATGTTAAATTAAAAAAAAAAAGTCTACAAATAACAAATGCTGGAACGGATGTGGAGAAAAGGGAACCCTCCTACACTGTTGGTGGGAATGTAAGTCGGTGTAGCCACTGTGGAGTATGCAGGTTCCTCAGAAAACTGAAAATAGAATTACCATATGATCCAGCAATCCCACTCCTGGGCATATACCCAGACAAAACTATAATTCAAAAAGATACATGCCGGGCTTCCCTGGTGGCGCAGTGGTTGAGAGTCCGCCTGCCGAAGCAGGGGACATGGGTTCGTGCCCTGGTCCGGGAACATCCCACATGCTGCGGAGTGGCTGGGCCTGTGAGCCATGGCCGCTGAGCCTGTGCGTCCGGAGCCTGTGCTCCGCAACGGGAGAGGCCATAACAGTGAGAGGCCTGCGTACAGCAAAACAAAACAAAACAACAACAAAAAAAGATATATGCCCTCCTATATTCATAGCAGCACTGTTCACAATAGCCAAGTCATGGAAACAACCTAAATGTCCAACAACAGATGAATGGATAAAGAAGATGTGGTACATATATACAATGGAATACTACTCGTCCATAAAAAAGAACAAAATAATGCCATTTACAGCAACATGGATGCAACTAAAGATTATCATACTAAGTGAAGTAAGTCAGAAAGACAAAGACAAATACCTTATGATATCGCTTATATGTGGAATCTAAAATATAACACAAGTGAACCTATCTATGAAACAGAAACAAAATCAGGATATAGAGAATAGACTGGTGGTTGCCAAGGGGGAGGAAGGTGGTAGAGGGTAGGAGTGGGAGTTTGGGATTAGCAGATGCAAATTGGTATATATAGAATGGGTAAACAACAAGGTCCTACTGTACAGCAGAGGGAACTATATTCAATATCCTGTGATAAAACCATAATGGAAAAGAATATGAAAAAGAATGTGTGTATATATATATATTTATATATAAATATGTATTTGTATATATATAAATATATACATTTATATATATATAAATAACTGAATCACTTTACTGTAGAGCAGTAATTAACACAACACTGTAATTCAACTATACTTCAATAAAAAATAACTTAAAAATAAAATGTTTTCTATAATTTCAAATATTTGCAAAGAATCTAACCCAGCATATTATGAATACTGACACATGAAAAGAAAAACATTTCATTCCTCATTATTACTCTTTAAAGGTATCCAGCAAAGTCTAAATACTAATGATCGATACCCACCATCATTCATGTTAAATAATACATGTTTCAACAAATGATGTTGGTACAGTTGAATGTCCATGGTAAAAAATCTGAAGCTCAACCCATACCCCCTCATATTTTACACAAGAATTAACTCAAAACTATCATAGACCTAAATTTAAAACCTAAAACCACAAAACTTCTAGAAGAAAACATAGGAACATTCTAACATTGTAAACCTGGGTTACTAAAGTGATTTCAGATGTAACACCAAAAGCATAATCCATAAAAGAAAAAAATTGATAAAGTAGACCTTACCAAATTAAAACATTTCGCTCTGTGAAAGGCAGTCCAAAGAGGATAAAAAGACAAGCCACTGACTGGGAAAAAATATTTGCAAATCATATGTCTGGCAAAGGACTTGTATCTCTCAAAATCTAATAATAATAATAAACCAACCCAATAAAATTGTGACAAAACTATTTGGACACCATTAAAAAAGATATAGGGATGGCAAATAAGCACATGAAAAGATGCTCTATGTCTTTAAGAAAATGCAAATTAAAACTATAATGTGATACCACTAAATACCTATTAGAATGGCTGAAACTAAAAAACAAAACACAAAAATAATACCAAGTGCTGGTGAGGATGTGAAGCAAGTGGAACTCTTATGCATTGTTGGTGGGAATGGAAAATGGTACAGCCAACAGTTTGGCAGTTTCTTTAAAGTTAAACACGTACTTGCTGCATGACTCAATAACCCACTTCTAAGTATTTACCCATATGAGATGAAAATCTATGCTCACACAAAGACCTGTATGCAAATGTTTATAGAACCTTTATTCTAATGGCCAGAAACTGGAGAAAAACTCAAACATCCTGCAACTGGTGATGGATAAACTGTGACCTAGCCACACAATGGAATACTACTGAGCAACGAAAAGGAATGAACTATTGGTAAGCACAGTAAAATGGTTGAAGTCAGACCCCCATAGTTTGCATGATTCCATTTATAAGAAATTTTGGAAAAGATGACACTACAATACTGTATCAAATATTGATACAGTGGTTACCGACGACTGAAACGGAGGGAAGGATAGACTCCAAAGGGGCAGCATGTGAGAATTTTGGGGGATGAGGCAGCTGTTCTGAATCTTTTTTTTTTTTTAATTTTTTTTTACGTGGACCAGTCCCGAAGTCTTTATTGAATTTGTCACAACATTGCTTCTGTTCTATGTCCTGGTCCCTTGGCCACAAGGCATGTGGGATCCCCGACCAGGGATTGAACCTGCACCCCCTGCATTGGAAGGTGAAGTCCCAACCACTGGACTGCCAGGGAGTCCCTGTTCTGCATCTTGATTGTGATGAATACATTTGCCAAAAATCCGTACAACAGTAACTCCAAAGAGGGACTTTTACTGTATGTAAATTTTAAAAATTTAGGGCTTCCCTGGTGGCTCAGTGGTTGAGAGTCCACCTGCCGATGCAGGGGACACGGGCTTGTGCCCCGGTCCAGGAAGATCCCACATGCCGCAGAGCGGCTGAGACCATGAGTCATGGCTGCTGAGTCTGCGCGTCCGGAGCCTGTGCTCCGCAACGGGAGAGGCCGCAACAGTGAGAGGCCCACGTACCGCAAAAAAAAAAAAAAAAAAAAAGTTTGTACCTTAGTTTGGGGGCTTCCCTGGTGGCGCAGTGGTTGAGAATCCGCCTGCCGATGCTGGGGACGAGGTTTCTTTCCGCGGTCCGGGAGGATCCCACATGCCGCGGAGCGGCTGGGCCCGTGAGCTATGGCCGCTGGGCCTGCGCGTCTGGAGCCTGTGCTCCGCAACGGGAGAGGCCGCAACAGTGAGAGGACCGCGTACCACAAAAAAAAAAAAAAAAAAAGTTTGTACCTTAGTTTGGGAGCTTCCCTGGTGGCGCAGTGGTTGAGAGTCCGCCTGCCGATGCGGGGACGCCGGTTCTTTCCCCGGTCCGGGAGGATCCCACGTGCCGCGGAGTGGCTGGGCCCATGAGCCATGGGAGCTGGGCCTGCGCGGCCGGAGCCTGTGCTCCTCAACGGGAGAGGCCACAGCAGTGAGAGGCCCACGTACCGCAAAAAAAAGAAAAATTTATATATACATGTATATGAACTACATCTTCTTTAATAATTGTAGATTTTTACACCATTTCTTTCTCTTTTTTTTTTGTGGTACGAGGGCCTCTCACTGCTGTGACCTCTCCCATTGCTGAGCACAGGCTCCGGACGCGCAGGCTCAGCGGCCATGGCTCACGGGCCCAGCCGTTCTGCGGCATGTGGGATCCTCCCGGACCAGGGCACGAGCCCGTGTCCCCTGCATCGGCTAGGCGGACTCTGAACCACTGCGCCACCAGGGAAGCCCACACCATTCCTTTTTCTTTTTAAATTTGCATTTCCATTTTACCCCTCCAAGAATTTTATCCTCATGTAATATATTTTTATACTTGAAAGTCTATTATTGATAACCCCAATATACTTCTCGTTTACAAAGTATATATAAATTCAAAATTAAGACATTAAAAAAATTCCTTTTGATCATAAGTGTATATGCAATTTAAAAATGCTGGTTACACTTATTTCCATCATTTATAGTAGTTCAAAATGGACCAAAACAGCAGAAATATATTTTTAATTTTGGTAATTAATGAATATAAATTTACATAAAAAGACATTTATGTAAAAAGTAAAATTGGGGGGAAAATGTGTCTGTTCATAAGATGGATGTTTATATTTTGAATTGTCCCCTTGTTTTCAACCTCTCTGTCCCCACCCCAAGTCTTTTTACTCTGACACATTACACTATAGTAAGATTCTTGGTGGTGAGAGGTGCCTCTCTTTCATTATGTGGGAAAAGGATGAGTTGTGGAAGGAGAACCAGTCCAGCCACTGCAGGCATGTTCTCAGGACGACCAGTCTGAAGAAAGAAAGCACATGAAGATGAAAGCTCTGCCTGGGTAGCACTTACACTTGGATACCTGCTGCCTTTGAGTTCAGCCTTCCCTCTGCCTTGGCCATTTCAGCAGCTTGAATCCCCCGTCTCCCTTCTGATCTGTTCCCCACCCAGCCATCAGGCTTATCTTTCTGAAGGACAAACTTGACCTTTTTCCTCCTTGGCTCACAAAGTTCACTGCCCAAACCTTCCCTCTCCCCTCCCACCCTCCATAAATAGTACCCTCTTTATCTACTATACCCAAACTCCTGAGCTGCTTCTTTCATGATCTGGGTCATGAACACCCCCATTATATCCTTATCTGGCCCCACCTGCTCTCATCACCCTCTCTCCCTTCCAGTCTGAGCATTCTGAGAGCATGTTCCATACATTTCTCAGCTCTGAGCTCCTGAGCCTTGCAGAGTGCCTGTTGTGTAACAGGCTTTGGGGGAGTTGCAGAACACTGAAGTCAGAGAAAGGGAAAGAAGAATACTGGTATTTCTTTCCAAATCACCATAAAATGTTTCAGTGTGGAATAGAAAGACACAGAGAGAACTTACACCTATCAAACATTAAGGTTTATAGGCCCATTTAAAAATGATTGGTTCATGCCTGTGTGGCATTTTAATATTTTTATGGAAAGGATATGCCAGATGTGAGCCTTGCCTTTTTGGGCTGTAAAGTCTGATTGGGAAGGGCCACGTGTGTGTTCTCCCCATTTCTTCACACAGGGTGGGCTCTAAGTATATATTAAATGACAGTGAATTGCCAGAGGGTTAGGCTGGTTTGTTAATCTTGGCACTGGGGTTAACCATGGTGATGTTAATAATGAAATTCCCTTTTTTTAACCCAGCCCCTTTTCATCCACACTATGACATAATGTGGCTTTGAAGTAATTTTATGAAGAGGAGAACAAAAAGAATGTTAGTGTTATAAAGTTCCAATACTGTGTTTCCCCTTAATGCATCTTTTAGCTGCACTTCCATTAAAAATGCTTGGTTTTGCAGCAGATAGGGACCTCTCCTGTTCTTCCAAGAAGGAAACCGAGAGGAGGGGGAAACTGCCAAGTCACTTGCAGCCTGTTGATTTGTACAACAGATTCAGCCTGCGTGGGAAGGCTGGACTGGGAATCAAGTTTGTGCCACCAGAAGGGGCCAGAGGAGTCTCAGAGGGAGGGCAATGTCATGTAGTCAAGTGACAGCATCAGTCACCAGCCCTCATGGTGGGACCAAGGTCCAACCACAGAATGCCAGTGAGCTCCCTTGAGAGGCTGACTGGCATCCTTACAATATTTCAGTTCCACTTATTGTAAAAACCCGTAAATTTTTATTCAATTTGGCATCTCCATGGCCTTTCCAGATAATGTGTCATGGGCACATTTGAGGCTTTTGGAAGCCCTGGGGCTTCCTGGCAAGGTAAGTAAAGAAAACCATTAACAGAAGCAGCAATAGGTCTGCGAGTTACTTGCCATCCATTGTCAGCCTGTCTTTTCCTGTGGGCCCAGACCCATAATTGCTCTATGACACACAGCTTTGTCAGACCTCCCAAATTACTGAGATTCGCAGCAGCCTTAAAGGGCTCAGTGCATAAGAGTATAAATTCTGTTGATGGAATGGCTCTGAAAATTCAACACCGCCCCCATTTGTTTGACTTCATCAAGACTCATTACCTGAATGAGCAGGTGCAACCCATCAAAGAACTGGGTGACCTCATAACCATCTTGTGCAAGATGGTGGCCCCCGATTCTGGCATGGCAGAGTATCTCTGTGACAAACACACCAGGGAGATGGTGATAACCAGAGCTAAGTCTTAGGCTGGCTTCCATAGCCATGGGGGTGATTTCCCTGGTCACCAGAGCATGCATGTTGGGGTTAACTTTATCTTGTGTATAAGATGTATCAAAACATCTACTTAGATACTTTCTTTGTACCCTTCCTTCAAATAATGTGATTTGGTCACCCCACTCTCCCACCCCCCAAAAAGTAGATAAACTTGCTGAATTTTTAGCTGAAAGAAGACAGTGCTATATACAGATGGGTGGAATCGGGGGAAGTGGTAGGAGGGTCACAGAGAAATAGATGAGTGCTCAGCAATGGAAAAAAAAAAGACTGCTTCCCTCTCTCCTGTAGCCAGCTGGATATGGTGCAACTCTTAATTATTAAATGCCCTTAGAAGAAAGTGAAGGAAACATAGAGACTTTCTAGCATCCTACTTCGACCTGGTGGTAGTGGCAGTTGGTAAGAAAGAGGTAGATTTGGAGAATGGGGGTTGCGGTGGGGAAGGGAGAAGGTTTTCAAAGGGTGGAGTTTCCGATGCCTTAGCCATTCAGGGCCCGGGTTCCTGGAAGTAGGGAGGACACTGCTTTTCTGGGAGAGGAACTGTGCTAAAGGGGACAGACGGGCCTAAATGTATGCCCAGTGGCCTAGGGGCATGTGGCCCATTGTCATGGAGAAGAGGGAGTGAAGTATTTATTCTAGGGAGCTGTGATAGGAAGATAACTCTGGCCTGGGTCATACCTGTGCCTTCTCTACAATTTCCATCTCTGACCAGCAGGAGTTCCTTGAAAAAGAATTGTGGCCCCTTGAAGAATCACAGCACCGTATGTATTGTATGTATTTCTTTAAACTTTCTCCCTTATTCACTCTGAATATCATAGTAAGACCTGGTTTGGTGAAGGAAGCTCCAAGAAGTTGTAGACTTTTGAATTAAGGAATAGAAGGCAAAAAATGAGCTGGGACAAGAAATAAACTCAGGTCAAGTTGGGAGGGACCACAGGAATGATCTGGATACAACACTATCACTGTATGAGTAAGGAAAACAACACCGAAAAGTTTCTAGCCTGGGACACAGAGCAGCCAAAGTAGTAGGAAAATCAGAACAAGAATCCATGCTTAGTGACTGACAATTCAGCATAGTTTCTTCTTCACCAGGCTGTTTTAGGAAAGGGTCCATACTAACCTCTATGTGTGTGTGTGTGTGTGTATGTGTATGAGAGAAAGGGAGAAAGAGGTAGAGATCAGTACCCGTGGGCCCACAGCATACGCACACACATATTTCTATGCTGAACTATATTAATCCTTAGCAATGACACACCTGGCCATTGGTGGGTTCTCTGATCTCATAACATACACATACCCCTATCCTGGCTCTGGTGATGGACAAATATAGCTACACCTGCTCTTTTGGCTCCTTTGGTGAGGCTGACTCACTGAGTTCACAAGCTGCTGGCTAGCTTAGGGAATGGTTTACTTCCCCAGGAAGAAGTCACTGACTCTTCATACATTTATGGCCCCTTGACTGTTGATAGGAGAGACCCAGGCTTGTCCCCATTCTGGGGCTATGTGTTACATGGTCTTGAGGGTGGGCAGCAATGCAAATTCCCGCTCTGAGTAGGACTGTACTTTTCTGAAGCCCTGTTGACCATCTGACCTGCTCTGGCCCTACCAAATTTGTTGCAGCAACGGATCTCATTTGGCACCATTTTTAGGGTCCCCTTGTCCTCCAATGACACCATAAAGAAAGATGTGAAATTAGCTTATTAAACAAAAATCACCTATACTATTTAAAAAGATAATTTTTAAAAATCTCCTATGAATATTTATTAGAGATATTAATGCCAACCCAGGTACAATTAACATGTGCAGGACCTCACCACACTGCATCTATTTTTTTTTAATTTTATTTACTGTTTTATACAGCAGGTTCTTATTAGTTATCCTTTTTTTTTTTTGCAGTACGAGGGCCTCTCACTGCTGTGGCCTCTCCCATTGCGGAGCACAGGCTCCGGATGCGCAGGCTCAGCGGCCACGGCTCACGGGCCCAGCTGCTCCGCGGCATGTGGGATCTTCCCGGACTGGGGCACAAACCCCTGTCCCCTGCATCGGCAGGCGGACTCTCAACCACTGCGCCACCAGGGAAGCCCCTAGTTATCCATTTTATACACATCAGTGTATACATGTCAATCCTAATCTCCCAATTCATCCTCCCCCCCACCCCCCCCCCACTTTTCCCCCTTGGTGTCCATACATTTGTTCTCTACATCTGCGTCTCTATTTCTTCCCTGCAAACTGCTTACCACACTGCATCTTAATTGTGCTTCTTTTGTGCCAAGGAATTGAGATTTGATTCTTTCTAAACTCTACTATTGGCCGACCTTGCTGGGATTAGGTCATTAAACACCAGTAATTCTCACCTAGAGTCTCTGCAGATGCTACACATTAGAGCACTCATTTGTTTTACTGTCCCTCTTTGCTAAAGCATCTGTTGTAGGTGGCGTTGTTCCAATCCCACTACTCAACAAATTAAACTTTCCCAGGAGCAAAGAGTAGTCCTTAAAATTTCCTGAACATCCTTGGCTTCCTCTGGGCAAACTTACTTGGAAACACATCCTGGTAAAAGCTGAAGGGTGACTAATGCTACCAAAAATGGGTGTTCTGAATCTTGCATGGTGGTCTCCCCGGTTTGCACTGAGCGCAGCAACCCACATACCACAAAGAATGTGATATACAGATGGGGATGCAAGCATGTCATGGCAAGGGCCAACTTGTGGGCACTGTTAGATAATGCAAGAAACGCTAGGAAATTGTAACTATTTGAACCTCACATTGTCCCACTGTTAATTGCCAGAGTCCCATAGCAAGCACTTCTTCTATTCCCCACAAGAAACATCATCATGGTTCTCAATATTAATGAGTCAGCCACGATGTCTTTATAAAATGTGCTTTTAAAAGGTAACCTCCCATGGGCTTCCCTGGTGGTGCAGTGGTTGAGAGTCCGCCTACCGATGCAGGGGACACGGGTTCGTGCCCCAGTCCGGGAAGATCCCACATGCCGCGGAGCGGCTGGGCCCGTGAGCCATGGCTGCTGAGCCTGCGCGTCCGGAGCCTGTGCTCCGCAATGGGAGAGGCTACAACAGTGAGAGGCCCGCGTACCACAAAAAAAAAAAAAAAAAAAAAGTTAACCTCCCTTAGCCAAAGTCTCCCCCACTCCTTTTTTTTTTTTTTTAACCAAGAGTGTTTTCTGACTCCAGCTCATATGTTAATATGACTGGCTTCATTCAGTGACACCTCACTTTCTAAGCTGATTATGCTGCTCAGGTATTGTACTTGGGCTTTTTATTGCATGTGACTTTTTCCTCCCACTGTATTAAGAGTGACAGGGAGAAAAATAACTCACAATTCTGAAAAGTTACCGAAAATGAACTTTTGGAGAAGAAAGCCCAAACCAATCCTGGATCAGGGTAAAGCCCACAGGTTCCCAAGACATATATTTTGCTTTCCTTTGATCAAGGTATATTCTGGGTGTGTTCCTGGGAACTTTACTTTTTCTAGAAGGTTTAGGGAGGGAGGGGCTGACTAGTAATAAAGAGCTGGCATTTCTGGGCTGGCAGAGGGATTAAGTGCTGTTTGGCGGCTATCTGATGATGGAGGTGTAGAAAAAAATCAGCCAAATCACTGAATAAATTAAGTTTGACGCATAACACTAAAGGTAGTTGGAGGTCACACCAAAAGAATTTGTTCCACCTCTTCTAACCTAGACTTTCTCCATATGGAGAGAAGAAAGAGAGACAATCAATCATTTGAGGATCTTGACCTGAATATGGGAGAGTCTTACCTGCAGGAGAACCAGCGTCGAGCAGGGAATGGAGGTAGACAGATGCTGAGCACCTTCTCTGTGCCTGACTTTGTGCCCAGAGATCTAAATGCCTTACTTCAGTTAACCCCTGCAGCAGTTTTGGGTATGTCAATAGTAATCCCTACTTAGTCACTGAAGTGAGGTAATTTGCCAGAGTCATGGAGAGAGTACACATCAGAGCAGGACCTCAAACCCTTGTCTATTTCTGAAGCCCATTGTCTTTGTTCTTTCTTACACTGACTGGCGTTAGCCCAGATATGAAACGAGAAAGGTCTTTTCACATCCACTTGATAGCAACTTCTTCACTCAGGGATGAAGAACATTTAGAACTCATTTTGTTTTTTCTAGAATGCCCAGAATTTACCCTCATGAAAACCACAAATCCAAATCAATCCCCCCCCACCACCAAATTTAAATAAACCCTGTAAAATAAATAATTTCAAAAGCAGTTTTTATACTGAGAAATGATGATGAAATATTACCCCTTCCTCAAAGGCACTACTATAGACTGAATATTTGTGTCCATCTAATCCCTCCATCTGATGGCATTTGGAAGTGGGGCCTTTGGGAAGTGATTAGTGCCCTTATAAAAAAGACCTCAGAGAGCTCCCTTGCCTCTTCGACCATGTGAGGACACAGCAGCAAGATAGCCATCTATGAACCAGAAAGTGGATCCTCTGCTGCTGCCTTGATTTTGAACTTCTCAGCCTTCAGAACTGTGAGGAATAAATTTCTGCTGTTGATAGGTCACCCAGTCTATGATATTTTTTGTTTGTTTTTTATTTTTATTGGAGTATAGTTGATTTACAATGTTGTGTTAGTTTCAGGCATACAGCAAAATGAATCAGTTATACATACACACATATCCACTCTTTTAGATTCTTTTCCCATATAGGTCATTACAGAGTATTGAGTAGAGTTCCCTGTGCTGTACAGTAGGTTCTTATTAGTTATCTATTTTATATATAGTAGTGTGTATATATCCATCCCAATCTCCCAATTTATCCTTCCCCCTCTCCCCCTCTGGTAACCACAAGTTTGTTTTCTACATCTGTGGCTCAACTTCTGTTTTGTAAATAACTTCATTTGTACCCTTTTTTGTTTTTCAGATTCCACATATAAGCGATAATCATATAATATTTGTCTTTGTCTGGCTTACTTCACTCAGCATAACAATCTCTAGGTCCATCCATTTTATGGTATTTTTGTTGTAGCTACCTGTAGCTACTAAGACAGCACATAAAATAAATTTTACCTTCCTCTGCCAATCAGGAGAGAACATTCTTCTAGACCTTGTGATGGGCTAAAGGGGAGCTATATTTTATTTCAGTCTTACAGTGACTTCTCCCTAGAGTTGCTAAGGAGTTAATATCTTTGTGCACATTTTTTTTTTTTTTTTTGCGGTACGCGGGCCTCTCACTGTTGTGGCCTCTCCCGTTGCAGAGCACAGGCTCCGGACATGCAGGCTCAGCGGCCATGGCTCACGGGCCCAGCCGCTCCGCGGCATGTGGGATCTTCCCGGACTGGGGCACGAACCCGTGTCCCCTGCATCGGCAGGCGGACTCTCAACCACTGCGCCACCAGGGAAGCCTTGTGCACAATTTTTTAACGGTTGACTCTGGCAGAAGAAAGAAAACCATAAAACCATCCAGGAGTCTTGCAACAGGTGTTCCACTACCTTATTTAAGGATTATAATTTCCAAAGCTGATATCTAATCAAGCCTTGACAGAAGGGCCTCCCTCTGGCTGTCTCCCAGAGTGCCTTCCCATGCCTTTGGGGGAAATCCTTCATCGATGAGCTCGGGATGCACTCAGACTGCTAAGTCTTTTATAACATATCAGCCAAATGTTTCTTTCAGAGTTTGACAAATGATTTCTACTCTTTTTTGCACAGGTAGAATGCCCACGGAAGTGTTCAGAGCCCCCATGAAAAAATCTTTCGGAACACCAAAACTCAAAAAAAAAAAGAAAGAAAGAAAAAAGCAACACTTCAGTGGAAAATATCATTGTCATCTGTTTCTTGTTATTTTCTTATCTGTGTCTCATCCTTCATTTTGATAGGTGGGGTTTTATTTTTAGACGCTTGTCTTTCTGACTTGAGTGCTCCTGCTGTTGTTTTCTATACGTTTTCACCACCATTCTTGTCAGTACGCTTTTAATCGGGGATTGTTTGGGTTATGAACCTGGCTGCTCAAGTTTAAGTGCAGCTGGCATACATAGTGCTGGGTCTGTGCTTAAAGTACGTGTGTGGAGAGTGTTACGTTTGAAGTGGAGTTTGGGGATTTGGTTGTTCCAGTTACCATTTCCCACGGGGAATGTTTTTGAACACTGTTGTTTTTTGAACCATCCTTGTGGCAGGTCTGATTCATGACTATCAGAACCGGATTGAATTTCTCATCTCCTCTTTTGGAAGAAGTGCCTTTTTATTTGGGAGCAGGTTGGAGGAGGGGTTCATTTTGCTGCTGGTTCCAGAACCAGGATTGGAGAAGAGACACAGAAGGCTATCAGGATGTCTACTAATTGCTTTCCAATGCATGTCCTTTCTTTCTCCTGAAGTTACCAGTACTGTTTCCTATAACTTATCTTATTCTGTGTATTGCTAGATCTTTCTATTAGCCCTTTTGCTTTCCTTCTGTGAAAGGATAACCACATGGTGGTGATGTTTTACTGATCCAAATTTCTTGAATGTTTTTTTTCTCCTTGTACGTATTTATAGGAGGATATGGGGAACCAGATAAGTTGTGGCACTTTGTTTCTAAGAGCCTGGTTCACATTCTGCACGTGGAATGGATGTGCAGAGCAGAGGAGGACTCTGAAAGCAAAGTGACCGTTGGGGAAATCTTATGTTTGGGTTACATCTTCTTTGCTCGATAAAGCCCACATGACTTCTAAATATTATGCATCTTCATTGGAGATGGCAATTAGGAGAAAATATTTTTTCTATCCATTTATCAGATAATTTTGATGCCAAACCAAGCCATACTTTGGGGCAACAGCTTCCTGATGGGCAAACATGTCCCAACGGGACTCATATCAACCTGGAGGAAAAGACAATTTAAGTCTCTAGCTTGGAAGAAATGCATGGTGGTTTAAAGAAATTAATTCCAACAAACTCTATCTTTTGTGGGGCTCCTACCTGGGCAACTAAAAAGGGACACATTGAAATTGTCTGGTATTTTCATGATGTCATTTGTTCAATGACAGCAAAGGCTGTTGCCATGGGGCCAGCCTGTTCTGGCACAGAGGACAACAGTGGCAGTCTTTGTCAGGCTCGGTCATCATTCAGGGATGCTCCTTATTCCAACGTGATCCTTTACTCCTTTACTTTTCCTTTAATATTCCATGCTTATCTCATCAATAAACTGTGTGGGCTCTACCTCAGACGTATCTCCTTCCCACCACCTCCACCATATCTCCCCTGGATTAGTGCTGTGACTTCCTCCAAAAAGGTGGTCTTTTTGCTTGTCCTCATATGGAGGAAGGAACAAGAAAGCTCTCTAGGGTTTCTTTTATAATGGCACTAATCCCATTCAGGAGGGCTTCACTCTCATGACCCCATTACCTCTCAAAATCCCCACCTCCAAATACCATCAACTTGGGGGTTAGGATTTCAACAAATGAATTTGGTGGATCGGGGCAAACACACAAACATTCAGTTTATAGCAGATTTTCTGCTTTTAAGGACTCAAATGATTACATTGGGCCCACCTGGATAATTCAGGCTATTTTCCCCATCTGAAGGTCCTTAGCTTTAATTACAGCTGCAAAGTCCTTTTTGCCATGTAAAGTAACATATTCACAGTTTCTGGGGATTAGAGTGGGGACATTTTGGGGGTGCCATCATAATTTATATTTTCTAAATATTCTATAGTGAATTATAAAAATAATTTTTTAATTTGGAAATTTAAAAAAGCTATTTAAAAAATAAAAGATTCTCAGACTGAGTTAAAATAATGAGCCAAAAAACCCTCTTTCCATGAAACATATAATATTAATAAGCACCAACCATGAAATTACTGTTTCTTTGTTGACTGGTTAATGTATATGAACATTAATTTTAATTACAGTTTACTTATTCATGCATAGAAATGTTAAGTTTATGATAGATAGTTACTATATTTGGCCAAGCATATACTGCAGGTTGTTGTTGTGCTAATTTTATAAATTTTCCTTATTTGATGGGCTGTACATCCAATAACTTCATTATGAATAAAGTACAGGTTTGGAGAAGTTACATTATCCTGAAATGACTTCAATCAATGATAACTTTGGTTTTTATAAAGGTCACCTGATAGAGGTATAGTGATTTTTTAAGGAAAATAAATTTAATAGGTTAAGTAATTATTCCTGCAGTATATCATAATTGCAAGTTTCTTACTATCTTTTAAAGATGATTTTTAATAACCATTAAAAAAGCAACATGATGAGTGATTTCTCTGTTAAGATCATGAATATACATCAAAGGATGAATGAAAATAATCAATTGTCCTAATACCATGCAAATGAGCACTTGTAGCTTGAGAAAAAAATTGCAGTACAGCCTCACTGGAAAAGTGCCATATCTCAAAAGTTTAGGTGACCTATATGAGAAAAGAATCTAAAAAAGAATGATTATATGTATAACTGAATCCCTTTGCTGTACACTTGAAACTAACACAACATTGTAAATCAACTATACTCCAATAAAACTAAAATTAAAAAAAAAAAAAAGCCCCCAAACAAACAAAAAAACAGTTTAGGTGACACTGGAGATAGCATACTTTGGAAATCTGTGTTAAATGATTTAAAAAGTGCAGCACATATATAGGGCAAATATGCATGCAAGGAATGTAAATAAAAATAGTTTATAGGGCTTCCCTGGTGGCGCAGTGGTTAAGAGTCCGCCTGCCGATGCAGGGGACACGGGTTCGTGCTCCGGTCTGGAGGATCCCACATGCCGCGGAGCGGCTGGGCCCGTGAGCCATGGCCGCTGAGCCTGCGTGTCCGGAGCCTGTGCTCTGCAGCGGGAGAGGCCACAGCAGTGAGAGGCCTGCATACCGCAAAAAAAAAAAAGTTTGTAAAATGTGACTGTAGAGAAATAAAATGTTAAATCAATATATCATTTTAGATATTATACCATATTTAAATAGGTGATTAACTAAATTGGAAACAGAAAGTAAACGTTATTAATTTATACAGTTCCTAACATTTATAGATTCAATTTGGCCCTGCACTCTCTCTCTCCCTTTTTAATAGTCTCAGTTGGGAAAACGGGAGCTTGCTTACACTTAGGATTGCCTCATATTCAGGCTTGTATGTTACATAGGAGGCATGATTTGTTTGAGGATTTGTCAGGGGACAGCTATTGGATGGAGTCAGGGCCAGGGGCTCAGCAACACAACTCCTCATCTTGGCTTTTTCTGATTCCAACATGACTTCATTTTCCTCTTTTGAAGAGGATCAAGCAATCAGGCAATTAGATTCCTTATGGCAGAAATGGCTGCTATTAAGAGCACCCTGGAGAGATAGCCACGTGTCACTGGCTTTCCCTTCCTTCATCAGCCCTCAAAAGAGACTTGAAGAAATGAGGGAAGTGGATGTTTATAGTTTGCGGACAAGATCTATGCTATAAAACAGAATTGCTTTTACTATCAACAGCAAAAGGGAACATACAGATATATAAACCTTTGGGGCCTGGTTGATATCATTCCTCTATTTTGTTTTTGCTCTAAACAAATATGAGGAAAAGGTAGAGACATCAAGTAGATAGAAACAAATTTAGAACAGACACCGGAAAGCTTTTTTTTTTTTTCTATTCTGAAAACCATTTGTGTGTAGCAGGACCAAGCAGACAAGGGTGAAGAATTAAATCGCTAGATTGCTGGAGAAAGAGTTAGCTGACATAACTGGCATTTGGAGAAGCTGGCTTTTTAAGATGTGAATTAGTTTTGTTAGGCTAAATGCATTTATTCCTTCAAAAACATCTTGTGTAATGATTTATTCGTCACAACATTTTACGTGCATGTCCTCAATCAGCCCATGAAACAGTTTAGCAGAATATTGCAGGAAAAGCAAAGGATGACAGCATGGAAAGAAACAATTAAAGTGGCTGACAGCATTTAATTTATCTCTTTTACTTAGCTGGGCTACATCCAGGCTTCTTGGGGCCGTTGGGCATAATCCTCGGGGATCATGAATGGTTCTTACTACAGTTTTCCTTGGTCCTTTGTGAAATGTAAAAGTTTACCTCCTGGGCAGAGCAGACGCCAACATGTGCTTCAGAAACAAAGAGGCCTGGCTGTGGTTTCCCTCTCCTGGGATGGGGTCCAGTGTGCCCAACCCAACTCCATCCTGCCTAAACCAGAAAGATGGGGAGTATGTAAGAAATAATGAATCAAAGTGGCAAAGCTCTTGTGAACGGCAGACCTAAATTGGCTTAGATATTCATGGTAATAGAGGGCACCAGAGGTGGGACTGAGAAAAACTCAGTTCCTTCTTCTTGACATCATTAAAGCAGTTGTATTCTAGGTCCTATGCTTGGAGAGTTCCACAGTTCTAATCCTCATAATAATCCTAGGAGTACGGTAGATATTAGCATTCTTAAGATGAAAGCAACAACTTGTTCTAACAATTAAAGTAACTGATTGAAAGGAGAGCTCAGAGAATTTTGGGGAAACTGAAGAATCAGGCTTAGAGAGAAGATAGAAGGGAATAGTTCCTGGGATCTAGATTGCTGGAACTGACCCACACTGTCATTGGGGTAGTTTGGATGAATGCAAGAGCTATTATCTGCTCTTGCATTATTCTGGTCGAGTCTCAAGTTTCGTGGAGAGAGAATCTAATGGGGGCAAGTGGAAATCCTTGAAGTCCTAATATGACTGTATGCGATGGTGGCTGGGTAGTTACCCAAAGTAAAGTTGGTATGTTGTCACAAAGCACCGGGAAAGGATGCTGGAAAGGCAAAAAATGCAGATGTGCCACAAACGGAAACTTAGAAAACTTAACATAACTTGACTAATACCACCCAGTGAATGAGTGGCAGCCAGGATCAGTTCTTTTTTTGCCTCAAAGGCTACCCTTTTCCCACTCTGCCATGCTACGTCTCAGATATACAGGTGGGACAAGGATCATGCAAACCATTTATTTTGTCATTGTTTGCAACAAAGTGACTCAAGTGAAGGAAGAGATGAAGATTGGAGGGTGTGGTGAGTAGATATGGGTGGCAAAGGAGAAGATTTGATTTTCTTTTTAACATCTTTATTGGAGTATAACTGCTTTACAATGGTGTGTTAGTTTCTGCTTTATAACAAAGTGAATCAGCTATACGTATACATATATCCCCATATCTCCTCCCTCTTGCGTCTCCCTCCCACCCTTCCTATCCCTGGGACAAAGTGAGAGAGTGGCATGGACTTATAAATACTACCAAATGTAAAACGGATAGCTAGCAGGAAGCAGCCGCATAGAAGATTTGATTTTGTTAGCAAAAGATTTTCACGATACTTTTCTTAAATACCTTCCTATCTAGGTATCTTTGATACTCCTCTCTTCTGGTCTTTATCACTTCTCCTTTCTCTTTCTCCCAGATGCTCTGACAAGCTCCTCATATTCTATTTCCCAGGGCTTGGTCCTAGGTCCTCTCTTCTCCATCAACTCTCATCCATACACCAATGACCATCACTAGCTCTTGACTAAAGGATAAAGTCCAAATGGCTCAGCAAGTCCTTCAGGGTTCCTCATGTCTAAGCCCCATACTATCTAATCATCTTCTCTTTTGTTCTTTATGGTACCATAATTCAAGACCCATTGGCCTGTCTTTTCTTTGTGTTCCAATAGGCCATCCACACTCTCACTTCCAAGGTTTGTTCATCTTATTCTATACTCAAGGAAATCCTTCCAACTTTCTACCTTGTATCCAAATCTGCCTCATTCTACAAGGTCAATTCTCACCATCTCCAAAAGACCATCTCCAGTAGCTCTACATTTCAATGGCCACTTACTTTTTCAAGGCAAAGTCTGGGGGACTTTCCAGGCGGTCCAGTGGTTGAGACTTCGCCTTCCAGTGCCGGGGGTGCAGGTTCAATCCCTGGTCTGGGAGCTAAGATCCCACCCACATGCCTCACAGCCAAAAAACCAAAACATAAAACAGAAGCAATATTGTAACAAATTCAATAAAGACTTAAAAAAAAAAAAGTCTGGGGCATTTGTCTGGGCCCTTAACCACATACCACTTCATAATCTTATGTGGTTATCTTGTTTCCCTGAATTGACTGTAGGCTTTTGGAGGGAAAATCTTTTTAGGACTGGGTAATAACTACCCAACAAATATTCACACAATCAGTTTGTTTCAAAAACAAGAGGTGTGTAATCTGTGTCTTACGAAAAGCAGTTTTTGGGCCTCTTCTCCCACCCACGACACTACAGAAGCAACAGTAGCTTCAGTTCAGGTTAGGATGGGGGTGTCCCCTCATGTGACAAATCCAAATTATAGTCAGCCTTCCCAAAGAGCTTTCAATCTACTATCATCTTGGGTAAGATCTATGAGGCTCCCTAGGAAGGTGCAGAAAAGCAGCATAAATCAAGAAAGTCCTCCAGAGAGAAGGGAAGATACCTCCAGAGTGACCCCCAGAAATCAGTCCAGATGATGTCCAGTGAAATCATTACTGTGAAACCACCCATTCCTTGGACGAGGCCCAGCTCCCCAGGTGGTCCGTGGTGTTCTGTGGCCATCCACTACTACCCAAGGTGGTAGATCCTATGGAGTCTTAGAATCCTCTCCCTCCTTTCATTTACTCATTGACTATTTTCTGGCCTTGGCTCTGTGAATTACCAGAACGACTAAGGTACAGATTCATCTCACACTGAGTTCCTAGGTGCTGATACATGACCATGGGTCTTAGACTCTGTCTCAGGCCTTACATTCATGAATGCACAAGCCCGAGGCTCTAATTTCATCCCTGCATGAATGGGTTCCCTCAGTACAGGGGTGCTGGGGTGTGGAAGGAAGGCGGTAAACCCAGGAGCAGAAACCTAGGCAGCTTGAGCAGGCCAAGGGGCTGCTTTTTTGACATGTTTCTCAGGAATTGGCCATTCACAGCCTTCACTGCTATTTCATTAATGGAACTCACACATGTAGCAGTAGTTGTCTGGGGAAGGCTAGTAGTGCTAACTTTCCCTACGGTTTGCTCTCAAAATCGTGTAAAGCGTTTTCCTGTTTTCCTTTGGAAAATGTCTACACTACATCCTGACATTTCATCTGCAGCCCTAACGGGGGTGACTAATATGAGCTGTTGGTTCTTGGCTCTTTCAAAAGTAAGCCAGCTTAATCTAGTAATGTCTTTCTTAGGCTCACAGGAAAAGGAAAAACATGACAATTAAGCAACACCAGCAACTAGTGTGCTTTCCTTAAGTGTTCTTACTGGAACAAAAGTGTATGTGGTTTTTTTGGTTTTTTTTTAATGTTTTGAAGGTCTGGTTTAAATAAAATATTTAACCCTTTGAAAGTCAGAGCTCTAGCGTGCTTTGAAAGCAGCGCGTGATTTAGGTGGGGTCTACTCTGTGGCAGCTAGTATCTTGGCATCCTAGTGTGTATACAAATCTCTGGTCTACAGGAGGTTGAGTGCAGTTACACAGAGGGTGGGGTGGACAAAACAAAAAGCAGTGCTTGAATCGTGCTTGGAAAACATTTTTGGATTCAATGTGAGCCAAAACCATGGGAACTGGCCTATATCCTCAGGGTTTAAAAGAGATCCAAGTAGGCTGACCATGTAGTGGGAAGTATGAATAATACCAGACTACAACCGTGCAGCCAGGGTTCTGGTCTCACCTAGGTGGAAACTAGCAGTACAATTAGCTCGGTTACGACTCTGGGCCTCAGTTTCCTCACATGTACATATGGGTAGGTTTCCAAAGGCCTCTGTAGCTCTGACTTTCCATGGCACTACATCATTCTAAAAACGATTATTAGATGTCTGTGTTCTCCTTCAGGTTTGGTTTCCTAGGCATCTGTAGATAGGAGGGCTCTGGCTGTGTTGGTGGCCTGAACTTCCAGGGCTGTAGCTGGTGACTCCAGTAAGTGAAGAACACAGTGGAGATTGTAAACTCTCATGACCACACCAGGACTTTGCCCTAGAGGTACAGACCACTTAGAAGACACATCCTGGGTGCTAGTTATCCCATACAGTTCAGTGGGAAGGTTGTAATTTCAGGGCCACACTTGGGAAAGAGTTTTGTGGGACTATGGGGGTGCATTCTACCCCATATTGTGGCTGTAGGCACGGTGGGAGGAGGAAGAGGAAGAAGAACAGCTGACAGTTACTGCGTGCTTGCTGTGTGCTCAGCCCTCCGCTGACTGCGCTGCCCGGACCATCTCACTCTATTTTCTCAGTCACACTGCAGGGAAGCATCATCCTAGGAAAGAGACCAAGGCTCAGGGACATTGTGTAGCTTGTTGGATTGAGTCCTTCCTTTTAACTTCTCTTTCGTTTACAACTAATTGGACATGAATAAAGTGCCTTGCACATCACACCAGGACACCCAGGAGGCTTCTACCCACCTGTCCATCCAAAAGTAGGGCAGATAGGATCTCAGAGCGGGCAGCATACCCAAGGGAGTCGGTGAGCTTGTCCTATCCTCCACTTGCTAAACTCAGGCCGGCCTGATCTGAAGATCTCTTTCTTTTACCTGCAAAGTGATACCGTCTCAGTGGCTAAAATGCTGAATTTAGTGAGCTGCTCATTGTGTTTCAGGACTCTCGCTCTGTACATCAAATGGATCTTCAAAGAGAACGAAGGTCAGGAACACGTACTTCTTATTAAGCAAGAAAACCATGGCTTTGTATTTATTTGAGAAAGCTATCATGCTAAAAAAAAATAAAATAAAATAGAACCATAAGCTAGATATCAAAGGCAAGCTTGGCTGAGATTGCAAAACAGCTGTCACCTTCACTTCCTGTGGGGTGTTAATGAATCGCCATCTTTCCTGTCTCTTCAGAAGTAACGATTCCTAAAGTTTCCCTTTTATTTTTCAAAAAAACATGGGCTATATTTAACCTTTCCCAATGGATTTGTCTTTGTCTTTAAACAGTTTCCAGTAATCCCCTCAAGGTCCCAAAGATGTGTGATTTACACTCTTTCCAAAGTCTCTGGAGCATGAAAGAAAGTGGCTGTTTGAATACATTATGTCCTTTCATTCTCTTGTGGACTATTGTAAATTAGAAGTTCAAATGAGCCACAAGCAGCATGGAGAGAAGTGAACAGAACTGATTCTTTCAAAGAGAAGGGAAATTTTCAGATTTCCAGCCTATTCTTGAGAAACATGAATATTTCTGAACTACATATCTATCGAACCATGTGAAATTACCATTTTGTAAGTCAAACATGGCCAAATATTGGCAATTCCTCATGGTTCAATTTAACATATGAATTGACTCATTTCCCTTGAAGCATCAAGGATACGAACCAAAAGGTCTGTAGGTCTCAAACTGACGTTCTGTAAATTTTAGTTGTGTTCCCCACTCTCTACCATAAGCATTTATTCTTGAACCAAGAAGGCAAACCAAAACCTTAGAAGGGACAGATCTATGAATTATCCTGTTTGATATTCCTAGATAATGAAATAGGGCAGATGTTAGAATTTAGAGTAAAATCATTACATATTACCTTAAATTATTTTCAGTGTTCATGTGCAAATGTAACCAACCTTCACCTACCACAAACAAGGAACAAAATAAAAAGTACTAAACGGGCCTAAATTTTTTTTTTTTTTTTGCAGTACGCGGGCCTCTCACTGCCGTGGCCTCTCCCGTTGTGGAGCACAGGCTCCGGACGCGCAGGCTCAGCGGCCATGGCTCACGGGCCCAGCCGCTCCGCGGCATGTGGGATCTTCCCAGACCGGGGCACGAACCCGTCCCCCCTGCATCGGCAGGCGGACTCTCAACCACTTCACCACCAGGGAAGCCCCAGGCCTAAATTTTTAAAAGCTCCAAATCTAAATGCTAGTGGAAAAGGAATTCATGTCAGCTGAAGACCAAATTATTGCTTATTATTTTACTATTACATTTACCTGCTGGACTTGGTTTATATGTCTGGGCTTACATTATTAATTTAGTCTTGTGTGAAGTTTTCTGTAAGTTCGCCAAGGTAATTTCTGAGGGGACAGTTAATGAGAAAGACAAAATGGTACAGGATCTATCATTAGCATTTAGTTACCAGAGAGGCACAAACTAATCACAGCTGTATCAGTGCTCACAATAACGGAGTTGCAATAAAGCTATCAGATGTGCCCAGAAAGGTTCTTCCTGGAAGGAGCATCTTGAAGTAGTCATTTCCTTCTAGTACATTCTTCTGTGTAAAGCACCTAATGATTTTTTTTTTTTCTCTTCTGTGTAAAGCACCTAATGGTGTGGATTCTCAACTTCCTCCAGAGCAGGTTAAAGCTAAACTAAGAGTGCTGTTGCTCAACTTTCAGAGTCAAGTTTGGTTCCAGGTAATTTCATATTACAGCACTCACGCTGTACCAGTAACAGATGCCAGATGAAACTGAAGACGCATGTTAAGTTTTAAAGGATGCCTCAAGGCAAATACTTCCCTTATTCCATGCAGCTAATTTCTGGTTGGCTAAGAACAGCATTAAGATCAGTCATAATATTTCCTTGTTTTCTTATTCCTTGGATGAAAAATTTCAGCACACACATTCTCAAACTTTGTGTGGAATTAACTTCAGAGACGTGTCTGTTCTCATTTCAGCTGTGTATCAGAAGAGAGTCCCTGTTCAACGACTTCTCCTATCTATACACTTGTCCTGTGAGGACAGTGTACAACACTGCAAGAGACAGGAAGCTCTCTTCCTGTTATTTTTGGTGAAGGTGCCATTTGGCCCGGGGTATGCCTGCTGCATACTTTTGACTAAAAACTCAAGTTCAGGAAAACCCTAAGAAGGAAGACTCTTTAAGAGAATGTTTCACTTCCTCACAGGTGTTTTAGGGTGCTTTAACACAATGGCACCCAAACCACAGGTGAGGATGAAGTGAAGAGATTCTGAGGTCTCTAGGAAGATGGGTCCTTGGAGGCTTAGAGTCTACGCAGAAGTGAACAACCAACTGCCTTGACTATGTCCTTCAATTTGGATATGACCTTATATTGTAATTGTCAGTTGAACACTCCTGCCTAATTTGTGTCACAGACTTGACAGCAGTCGCTTGTTTTCTTGTAAATGTGCCTGGCTTTCCTTCTGGTACTTTCATACAGGTCCCTGTAAGCAAAGCCCCCAGCCCCTCCCACAAACAAAACAGGGATTGTAGTCCCATAAAACTCTCAGTCGGAAAGCTACCCCAAAATAAGCTTTATTGCAAGAAATGTGTCATATTTGATACACAGACCTATGAAAACAAACAAAACCAAAAGCCATAAGTTTTTCCTCATAAACACTTGATTACAAATTTACACTGTTTGTTTTTTTAGTTATTAGAAAACAAAACAAAGTCCCAAACTGGATCTAACTGGTGACTAATCTTTGGTCAGCACAGGTGTGAGAGGAACAACCCAGAGCCTGCATGTGCTTTGGCCATTTCACATATGAGGTTTGGTCACTGGTCCAGGGACAGGTTCTTGGGTTGAGAAGAACGCGGGGACTTACTCTTATTAGCACATCCTGGTACAATATCTTTTTAAATGACTAAAGCAAACTAAACATCAATTCATTGTACAAACATCTTTCATACACAATAGGCTATGATAAAACGAGACATATGGTGTATAACTACAGTATTAATGAAAATTCTAAAAAAATTGGATTTTAAAAAAAAACAACATATATTCCTTGGCTGTACTGCATGATTTGTTTGCACATATGGCAATCCTGAAATAGCTTGAACATAATAAATGCACCATTAATCTAAGACAGCACCAAACACTACAGAACGCCAGGTGTTCCTTTCCGAAGGAACAGCAGTTCTTCAGCTGCCTACAGTACCACAAGTATGCAGCACGCCCTGGGTAAGAATGAGGTGTTGTGGGTAGCACATGTGCTTCCTTGAGGTTATGAGAAGGAAATACAGTACGGTTTGGCCTGCAACGCTACTGGTCTCACAAGCAGTCAAGGTATTTTGCTACAGTGGTTGTGTGCTTCATCTTCTGTTGCCTGGTGTGTCTGGTGATGTGAAATATCATCACAATGAGCTGCTCTGGCTTTGATCTCCTTTATAAAGGATCTAATGACACATTGATTACACTGCCCGTTCAGCTCTGTGAGGCTTCCTTTAAAATAATCAGATGTGTACCAGTTGGATGACTGGCAGAAAACCAACGGAAACACCTCTTGAATCTACTGAATTTTTTAAAAAGCACCTCTAAAAGAAATAGCTCAAATTTATAAATCTAAAGAAAAACAAGTGAGTTTCCCTTTTTGTTTACATAGTTTGTTCATTTCTCCATATATTACTGCATTAAAAATAAATAAACATCTATATTTTTTTTAATTAGCAACTATAGCAAAATACCCAAAGTGTTACAGACTGCTAACAGGAAAAAAAAAGCTCACATTATTTTTGTGCATTTAGTGCCATATGCTGATCTCTTGAATATTTAGGTTTTTTTTAAAATATATTTTAAAGTGAAGTTATATAGAAAATACAGTAACCACGGTTGCCTCTGTACTCAAATCTTTGGCCACACCAGAGTCTAATTATCACTCCCTGTGAGGGTCAACATTCTAAAGTCTGAGACAGGGAGGAAAGAAATAAAAGTCTTTTTTTTTCCTCTTTAAAATTAGTCATTGATTTCTCAGAGGCTTCTGAAGGCTGGCTGTGCAGGGATTTGAGCCTGGAACAAAGTCTGCAAGGGGTTAATAGAGTTGAATCTGCAGCCTCATTCTGAGAGCCTCCCCGAGCTCCCCTAGGAGGTAGTCGTCCTCATTGCTGTCTTCCAGTTTCTTAAGCTCCTTTTTCTTGTAGAGAGGGATGCTAGTGACTTCCAGTGTGTATGTGCCAGGCACGAGCTTCCTCTTGGCCGTGTGCAAGTAGCTGAGCCCATTCCTTTGGTGGATGCGGAAGATGCCATCGTCATTCCCTTGGGAGATGACATAGCGGATGTGGTTGTTGAGTGGCTCAATGGCGGGCATGAGTTCTAGGATGTGCTCCTTAGAGCCAAGGCCGGAAAGGTTGAACTTCATTTTCATGGGGCTGTCCATGTCGACACTCTCCAGGCTGATCTGTTCAACCTGGAGAAAGAGCAGGAAACGATGTGGGAAGACCTTCAACAGCACAGGTAGATGACTCGAAAGGAGCCTGTTGTCGGGGTGCAGCCACAAGGACGATGTATCTCTGCCCCTCTGCACTCTGCTTGTAACTTACTGTCAGCTGGGAGAAAAGGTCAATTCCACAGAGTATGCCCTGTAAATCTTTACGACTTCTCACTCAGCCTTATCCAGGTAAAGTTTCAGGTCTGGGCCTATGGGGAGCACTCACATTTCAAGTTTTTTTTGTTGAGTTTATGGAATATCATGCTTATTAATACTAAACAAGAGACAATTTAGGAAATGACTGTAATTTTTTTTTTTTCTGGAGTTAAAACGAGAAGTGCAGCTGTTATCTAACAGCAGGGACTGTCCCCAGAGGGCTCTTCACTCTGAAGGCCCAGGTTGATTTTATGGTCACAAACCGTGAGTGAGTGTCTTTGCTGGGAGCTGTTAGTGCAGAGGGAGGGAACTGCAGAGTCGTCAGGGCTCAGGTTTGAACCAGCTTTGGTAAAAAGCCAATGGGGCATGGCCCAGATGAACCAAGTCTCCCTCAGTCAGCAGTATGGGAGGTTTAGGAATGCTATTTCAGTAAGACAGGCAAAAAAAAAAAAAAAAAAAAATCAATGCATTGAGTGGATGCCTGCCAAAAACTTGAGAAAAGTGGTGCAGAAGTGCCCCCATCAGTGTGCAGACAAAATCCTGTCCCCAGAACTACGATGGGAAGGTTTTATGAGCAGAATTTCTGGATTTGTAGTTTGGGATACTTAATGAATATCTCAGTTGCCATATTTAAATATCAGTTAGACACCTCAGTCTCCGCAAGGTAAATGTAATGCTGGCCTATTTATTATTATAAAATAGAACCAGAGACTTTTTGGCTAGCTAAGTCTATCTAGTCTTACAAATAAGTTTCTGAGGCCCAGAAAACTGAAACAAATTGCCCAATTCACACAGCCAGTGAGTTGAAGACTAGGTTTTTTGATGGGGAATTCTGCAGTAACACTAACTGACAAGGATGGTACTCTCCCTGATGTCTGGGGGAAAACATCTCCAGATACTGGGTACTATTCGGAGAACATGTACGATGCTTATGCCAGGCACCATTCCAGGAGCTTCACAGTAATCACTCAATCTTCTTGTCAGCCTTCAGAGGTAATTATTTTTATTCCCATTTCACAGGTGAAGAAATTGAGGTAGAGAGAGGTTAAGTAAAATGGCCCATGTAACATGGGTAGTAAGTAGGGAGGATCAGGGAACATATTCAAAATCATGAAGTCTGTGGCCTGCCCCTTTAACCACTCTGCTAACTACTATGAACAGCAAAGACATAGCAGCAGCAGGCAATTCAGATCTTCAGCTCCTTACAAAATACAAGTTATGTGGAGATAAACTCTTTATGGGAGGAACACCTGTCTTATAAATATTACAATATAAGACCAAGTTGGCTTACCTACTGAAAATTAAAATCAGCCCAGTACATTACATATGTATACAACAGAACTGGACAGATTCAAAATAATTTTGGTTTTTGAATCATTTCAAAATAGCTATTTCCTAGAAGCCCATATTATTGCCTTCTGGCACAAATCAAAAAATGAAAACATACGATCTGAAACTGTGAATCTTAAAGTCCCCCAGTCCTTGTGTTTTGAGCTAAAAATGCCTCTAATTTTAATTTACTTGTCTCTGCCATAGTGTGTCCATGAATTTAGCCAATAAATTTCATGACAGTTTTAGCTTCACTGAGGCTGAAACCTACATAAAAGTTTACTGCAAAATATACGTGACTCCATATGGATAAAATCTGGTGACAAAACAAAGTGAGGTTACTCACAGCAGTGGGTTTGGGTTCATAAACACTTCTCTTCTGTCTGCTGTCTTTCTTAGAGTAGCCGTTGATTTTGCACTCATAGCATGCTTCCGGGGACAGAGCGTTCTCTTCATCCACTTCTGCATCCATTGACAGGTACTGCCCTTTGTTAAATCCCATTCCTGAGACACAGTGGCTATTTGCAATAGGATGCAAGGTGATGTTAGACTTCATTATAATGTTGACTACTGTTTTCCAGAGGTAGAGCAGAGATTTTTCCAAAATAAGAACCCACAAAGCAAACCCTAAGATCATAAATATAAAAACCTAATAGTCTTGGTAACTCTTTTCTTCAACACTTAATACATGAGATTCTCCTTTATTCTGAACAGCAAAATTCTTCTAAGAGTGAGCCCCAAGTTTCCCCAATTTTCTATCCTAATTAGACTGAAGCACTATGTGTAGTTAAATCAAGAAGATAAAAATTAAGTATGAATTTCCAAAGAGAGTGCCAGAAGTTCTTTTTTTTTTTTTGCAGTACGTGGGCCTCTCACTGTTGTGGCCTCTCCCATTGTGGAGCACAGGCTCTGGACGCGCAGGCTCAGTGGCCATGCCTCATGGGCCTAGCCGCTTCACGGCATGTGGGATCTTCCCGGACCAGGGCACGAACCCGTGTCCCCTGCATCGGCAGGCAGACTCTCAACCACTGCGCCACCAGGGAAGCCCCAGAAGTTCTTTTGATTCAAAAGCCTGAAGCCTATGTTTTCTGCTCACAACAAAGCTCTCTGCTTTACCAACTGAGATTTCTGAACTCCAATTCTGGTTAGTGAAAGACTCAGCGAGCTGGCTCTAAATGACCCTTGTCTACACCACGACTTTTGTTTCAAGCATTATTATGTACCCACAGTGGACATACTAGTCCACGACCCTCAGTGTCTGACTCACACACTGCTCCTTCTGAGGAGGGTGACCCTGACTGACTCCTAAACTCTTATCTTCTATGCTGTTGAGCACTGACTTCCTTGAAGGAAGGATGCACGTGGCCAGAACCTCATCTGCAGCTGATAGGACTTGAGACAGCTGCACTTGGGAAAGTGCAACTAGCTGGAGGGAACCCAGCCTTGTGGAGACAGTGTCACACCAACCAGGCGCATCCTCTCTCTGTGCAACAAAAAACCAGATGAGCAAAGAGAGAAACAACTCCTTCCTCAGGGAGCATGGAGCTAGCACCTGCCAAAATTCACAGAAGAATCTGGGGTGAAGCCATTTCCATTTGTACTTAACTCAGGTGTCTCTGACAACACGTGAGCCACAGCATTTTTAGACAACTGCTTGTCTCTGGCCTTGAGGGATCCAACTGAATCCACTCAGGCCATTTTAAGAGGCAAGAGAGTGATACCTGTACACACGTTTGAGTCTTATGCTCACCACAAAGGAGGTAATCCACATGCCTTCTTCCATGTGCTTCCTCCTCCTATTCCCTAAGTGCCCTGATCAATGCTTTTCCCTTGTGGGCTTTTAATCACCATGAACTGCCCCCCCTCCAGTGCCGGGTGGCCAGGCGGCCTGAACACAGGGAGGGCAGCCTGAGTTGGACCACGCTCGCCTTCCTGTGTGCGGGGAGGTGGAGGGCCTTACCCCTGTCCCACTCTGTAGTAGCCAGGTGGGCAGCCGCAGAGGTAGCCCCCTTCCGTGTTGGAGCAGCCGTAATTGCACGGGTTCTTGGAAGACGAGCACTCGTTCACATCGTGGCAGGCACTGGAGAACTGGTCGAAGGAGAACCCAGAGGGGCAGGCGCACTTGTAGCTCCCCAGGGTGTTGTAGCAGGAAGCAGAGCCACAGGCATTTGGATTGGAGCACTCATTCTCATCTATGAACATAAAGCAAGAGACTCTTACAAGGGGTAGGGGCAGTGGGGCAAAGAAGAACCTGAGTTTCAAAGTACCTACGATTTTACAGGGGAAATAGCCCTAGAACCGTATTTTTTAAATGTTTACCCTGATGGTCGATTTGCAAAGCCTATGAAATTAAAAAAAACACAACAAGACCCAACAAATCCCCCTAAATTATGACTTAAACAAAACCTTGCCCCGCCCTTTTATATTCTGTTTGTACTAGGTTTTTCTGAATACCCTGGCAGCCTCTGGGGACAGATATTTGCAGTTTGACTACTGAAGAACTCTTCTATTCTCGTATCAGAAGGTTACTTCAAAAGCCTACACTTCAGATAGATTCACAGAGACAGAAAGAAGATTACTAATTGCCAGGAGTTGTGGGGAGGGAGAAATGGAGAATGACTTCTAATGGGTATGGGGTTTCTTTCTGGGGGGATGAAGATGTTGTGGTGTTGACGTTTGCACACTGCTGTGAGAATATACTAAAAACCACTGAACTGTACATTTTAAAAGGTGAATTTTATGGTAGGTGAATTATATGTCAATTTTTTAAAAGCCTCTATTTATATCTGTATTTTTATCCATTCTCCCAGCAATTCCCAAAGCCTTCACTATATATGGAAAGAAAAACAGATAAAAAATTTAAATACCTTAAATGAAAATAACTGAAATAAACATTATTTAATTGAACATTCTGAACCAATAACCTTGTACACTTTTAACACTTGAGAATGCATCAAGTGCAGACTTTGCCTTCTGACATGGGTTTGCACCAAGCCATCAGCTGACATAGGTTTTACTAGTTTAATGACTCACATTATACCATAAATGCCTGACAGCAAGATAATTACAGGTTGATACTTTCAGCTGCTCTTATCATTTTTACAAATTCAAAGCTTGATTGTGCTTTTAACTTTGGAGACGACAATTTTGCTCTTAACTATCTGGTTGATACCTATTTTGTGGCTTGACCCCCCTGTGGGCTTTATTATAATCCAAATGTCACCCTGGGCACCAGTCACATTTGGTCTGTGGAATTCTTTCAAATTCTCATGACTGCACTGGAGCATAGTGTGTCTGTTTACCTAATACCTGACAAGTCTATGTTTCAGCCCATGTGGGGAAACAGGCCCATTTGCAATTAGGTGTACCCTTGGGACACAGCAGCTACAGGGAAGTGCTTATCTGCAGGAGCTCAGAGAGATTACAGAAGATGCAGATACAGTCTCAGTGAAGAGGCCTCTCACACAGGAAATTAAACTTCATTAACTACGGCACAGAGGTTATTGAGAGGGCCGATGTTATTAGGCACATTTCTGTATCGTGATTATAGTTTCAGAATTAAACCAAACTGCCAAATGTAGAATTCTTAATTACTGGATATGAAATGTGCTATGATTACCTAATATGTACAAATTCTTAGCCTTCATTTCATGGGGAGAAAGCATATGAATAAATTCTTAATAACCAGGCTACCTATGACATAAATATAACTATTTTATTTCTACATACAAAAGACTTGGAATTCTGCCTCAAAGGCTCATCTGCTTTTATAATTAAATCTGACATTTATATGTGGTGTTTCTCTCCTAATGGAGAATGTGAGTTAGGTTATAATTTAACAAAATGATCCTGCTATGAATATAGTATTCGACACTGTGTTAGGTAGAAAAATTACCAGGCAAAACTAGTTAGTTGAATAAATTGCTTTTAAACATACCACTGACATGAACATTTCTAAGTAGGTAAAATTTCTGGAAGCACCAGGATAGACTTCATGTTTATATGCTATAAACGTACATCACAGCATAATTCTATAGGCTTAGGTAATCTGACTTTGAAAATACGTTCCTGTTTGAGACCCACTTTGAGCTGACTCAAGCCTTGCTAAACCATGTTCAAGTTATTTTGAAAAGGACATACAAGGAACTAGAAGTTGCTGACAGCACATAACCCAAAGCTTCATATACTTAGAAGTAACCATATGCAAATGTTAATAATATTCCCTTATTTTCAATTTGGAATAATCGTCATGCTTGCATATATTTGAGAATGTTACCTAAATCTGTACAGTCCACGTACCAGAATGTTATAAATGTCTGTGGTAACTGGCTGGAAACTTCTGAAAGTATTCATTTGAATTAAAAACTTTTTTCATTATTAACACTTACAAGAACTGTCATTTTTCTTAAATTGGTAGTAGTATTAACAACATTGTAGGTTTACAATTTAATATTACTTAAGTTATCTGATGCACTAACATTTTTGTCTTTTTACAAGGGGACCCCACTTAAATCTGTCTGAAATACTTCATACTATATTCCCCCCTCAATCATATGAATAACTGAAGATATTTCATACCCATAGTGACAGATAAAAATGATTTGTGCCCTTTCGATTTGCATTTTGTTATAATGCTTGTTATTTTGCTAACTTGTTGCTTTTATTAGTTCCCAACGGGTTGTTTAATTCTCTTACTGCCATATATTTGAGTTAAAATTCCAACTGTGTTCTGTGGGTTCAAGGCAAGAAAGTCAGCAATTTTACTAGGGACCAGCTGGACTGCTCAACCCTGCACAGAAGAATCTCGAATCCTTCAAATTAAACCCCTGCTTCATCTTACTTACCAGGGGCCTGCTGCTTACAGAGGCCCATTTTAGCAGAGAAAGCTAACAAATTAATTCTTGCAGTTGGGGATATCTGCTTATGTATCTTTAGCTTTGAACTCATCTTTGAAACCACTTATCCCTCTGCCCATGGGGGTCTCTCCTGACTAGAAGGCACACTGGCCTCTGGCTGGACTCCAGCGTGAGCTGCTTTGGGGTGACTGCCTTGCTTAAGTGCCTATTCCAAGGATCCCAGCAAGAAGAAGTGGGATACATCACACAGCCCTGACTTTAAGTTAGACCAAATTCAGTGAAAACCTGTGTGGCTATTTTCGCACTAAATGCTTACAGACAAAAACTCCAGGAAACTTAAAAACGTAGAAATTGAGTTGATACTCCATACATGTTCCTATTTCCACTCATGATCACTTTAAAAACAAGAATTTTAGTTAAGCTGACACATGTGAAATATTAGAGGATCATTCTTTTGCTTTAAGTTCTGTAGAATTAAACAAGAAGCCGTGGTGTTAACCAAATAGAGGCTTGGGCCTCATATTTTATAAACAACACAATAAAATCGTTTCACACTGTTTAATAGCTATCTAAAAAAGTACCATTCCCTATGTTCTGAAGAGTGTGCCTATACTTTATCTCTGTTTATGAATCAATAAATCAGGGCATAACAACTTCTGCGACATTCTTTTTTCTATGAAGAGAAAAGAAGTAAACTAAACTTATGAAGTTATTTTGATTGACTGCCTAACTCATCATTTTGATAATCCTTTCAAACTCTGTCCTTAACTCCTAGATCATTAGTGGTTTTTGCATTTCCCCCACGAGTGTCTATTTGTGGTGTGCCTAAGCATCTGTCTTTAACCTGGCACAAGGCCACAGCAGACTTGCGATGACGTTCAGAGTTGCTTTCCCTCCTTTGAAATTTGTCTTGATTTTCTCAATTCACTAAACTGTCATTAGAAATTTCTTTTGAGAAGATCACCAAGGATAAAATCAGGTTAATTTATTTAGTGGATTGCTCACAGTAAAAGATCTGAAATACATGTGGGGTAATTTAAATGACTACAGAGAAACAGGAAGTACCCCGTTGTTTCTCAGCAGGACCACTGTTCCCCTTTCTGTTCTGCTGTGCCAGCATCTAATGTCACACTGTGTTGGATGGTGCCTCTATGAAGGGCATTCAAATGGAGCCAAGAAATTAGGCATATGCTAACTAAGTTAGCCAGCTATTCAAGTAGAGAGTAATGTTCTCTTTGATCAATCTCTCCTTAAAAGGAGAATTTCCATGACTCTATCAAGTGCAAGAAAGGGAGCTGAGTGCCTACAGATTTTATTTTATAAACACTTTTGTATGGAGTTTTCAATAGAATTTGCTGTAACTAGGTACTTTTTCTACCTTAAAATCCTTTAGCCTCTTCATTAAATATGTGACTGGAGAGCACAGATGAATGGTGCTCATTAAGTTGATCTGAATCCCTTTAGATTTATATGAGGGGGATGGATGGGCAATCCTTCAACCCCCAATCAAAAGATACTAAATTACCGATAAAAACCCTCTGACCTTAACATGTGAAGATGATGATTCTTGACACCATCTTCAGAAACTTAGAATTACGCCTAGCAGAAAATTAAAATTATGAAAGCTCTAGTTGAGTTACCATTTAGGTACTTAACATTTTTATTATGTATATTTTCAAATACACACATGTACAGAGACTAGTTTAATGGATCCCCATGCATCAGTCCTAAGTACTGGTTTTTAAGCTCTAGGGTTTAAAGGCTACACTGAAATGCCAGTCTTTATTGTTCGTTCTTTTTACTCAAAGATGCTTTAAGGTGAGAAAAGCAGATGCTGTGTAACAAGCGAGTGCTCACCGACACACTGATTCCACTGGTAATGCTGAATATATCCTTGAGGGCAGCCACACCTGTAGCCTCCCAGGATGTTCTGGCAGCCATGCTGGCACCTATGGTTTCCATCACATTCATCAACATCTGCAAAAACAATCCCGGCAAGATCTTTACGTAACCTTTCTTCTACTATTCTTAAATGAACTCCAAACACAGCCTGGGGTAACTATTATCACAGGAACAAACAAACAAGACATACTGAGGGGCTGTGATTTTTCCAAGTCACATGGTTATTAATCAGTGGTGGTGCAGAGAACAGTTCTGAGATAAGAAACCACATCATTCTTATGCTATCCACCAGCCATGCCACGTCAGTGCTCTAAATAACAACTTAATGTCAGCAAATCAACCATAGCAACCACAAATGTTGTGCATTTTGGATGGATTAACTACATACGGTATGATTTATTTGGTAAATGATATAAATATCTTTGCATTATATATTCCAGTAGGTTCAAAAGTGATTGACATATAATCCTCATTTTTGGGAAGATACAAGCACTACAGAAATACCTAAAAAGTATAATGGTTTGCACACAAAAAATTTTATTACCATTCAAGATTAATTAGATGCAAATTTAAAGTATTCTAAATATGTTATTTTTAGACACGATATAGTATTATGACACATATGGAATAATTTCTTTGTTCAGACATGCATACTCTTCTGGAATGACAACTGAGGCTTTGAAACCTACCCATAAAAAGTGAAATGAAATTGGCATGTCTGATGTATGCGTAACAAATTTATATGGATAATTAATAAATGATATCTTATGTGGATGGTTACAAGCCAAACCCACACATGGCAAGCAGCTGTATGTTCAGAATACTTTCAAAGTCTCAATGACTTCGAATACAAAATATTAAAATAGAAAATTTTTAAACTGAATTTTTCTTGGCAGAAAATTAGATACATATAAAAGTCCTATAATTCTTAGAGTATATTAAAAAACTTTGAGTAATTCTTAAGAGAATATTAACAATTTTGAATATATTTCTAGAATTCAAAATCATATATTTCTAAGAATAATTAATTAAAGGGTGACTAATATCAATAAAGACATAAATTACAATTGTATATAAAAATATAAAGGGGATGTATATGCTCTCAGAATCTCTGGCATGAGCATTTTGTAAAAGCTACCAATCCTAGTACATTTGTCTCATACGCTAGCACATGCAATAGAAATACTGAAGAACAATATAATATTTTATTGACCGCAGGCAAATTCTTATTTTATTCCTACTTAAATGTTCCCTTGGACTTAATAGGAAATACCTATTGTGACAGAGACTTTATAGGAAATGCCCTTTATAGAAAAGAGAGTGAATCAGGAGTCTCAGACCAAATAAAATCGCCATCAGTTTTTCCCAGAGCTTTCTGTACATTTTTTCGGTTCTCTATAATTCGTTCTTTGTCTTACATGTAATATTTACACATTCAAGTATCATGGAACAGACATCCAATTTTTTTCTGGTATACTCATACACTACTGTAAACTAAATTAGGTACAGAATTCTTTTTCAGTTCAATTCTTTTTTAGATCAGTAATTAGGTAAACAGTTACTTTAGAAGCCAATTTGTACTCACAGAATTTTTGTTTCATCACATTAAGGTTTTCCTCTGCCCCCAAAATGATATATGAAAATTTATGAACAAAAATATCAATTTCTGGGTTTTATTTTGTTAATTTTTTTTCTTTTGAGATGATCTCAATTGCTCATTGAGTGGCTTGGAAGTTAAAAGAAAACAGTTTGCTGTATTAGAATAAGAATATTTGAGCAAATAAACTCACCTTCACAGTTCAGTCCCGTGGCATCAAGAGAGAACCCTCTTTGGCATTCGCAGCTGAAACTTCCAGGGGTGTTTTGACAGATTCCTTTTGCTCCACAAAGTGAAGGCTGAGACCCACATTCATTGTTGTCTAGCAAAGCACAAAGTGGGAGAGCGTCAAGCTTCCCAATTATTATATGACTCAAATTTTACTACATGAAGTAAAAAGTGAAGTGTGAAAGCCTAAGTTTCATGATGTGAAAACAGAATTTTAGGGAAATGTATACCATTATTCATGGTCATGTTAAAGGCAAAAATGGTCAGAAAAAATATATTTCAAGAGATTTGAAATTAGAGCATATTTTGGGTCAACTGAGGACATGGTTTTCGATAGTACAGACAAAGTCTCTTAACCTGTGTGCCTTCTAACATAAAAAAAAAAACCCAGCATATTCATTAGCATGTTCTAAACTACAGTGAGCCTTTACTCATATTTTATCTGAACAAACATGGTTATATTTAGAATGCAATATAAAGGCATTGCCTGGAATACACCTCATGTGCATGTGCTTGGACTATACAGGATTTTTTCCTTTGGATATTGTTCTAGTGAAAAAAAATCTATTATTAACAACATTTTTAGACCAGTAATTATGAGGGATTGGTTTTAATGTAAATACTGAGCCATTATTCTACCATTTTTTTAGTACAGTTTTAGGCTTCTACTAAAAGTTTGCAAAATTTCTCTTTTGTAGTTTTGTCTTACCAATACAAGCAGTGTGATGCTGTGTGAAACCAGGTGGACATTTACAGGTAAAACCTCCCAGAGTGTTGACACAGAGGAACTGGCAGTTGTGCTGTTTGGTTTGACATTCATCAAGGTCTGCAATGAAAGAGAAGCCTATGAAAATTGGAGCAGAGTTATCTGGCTTTGCCTCCTTTCTCAGGAAGCCACAAGGAGTATTTTGTCTAGATTTTTGTTGGAAGCTTTGTAGATATCCATATGCATATGGCAAGGAGTTTCTTTTCACATACTTAAGCAGCATAAATATCATGGGCTACAATGATAGGATGGCTAAGGTGATACATACCACAAAGTTTTCTTAAAATAAAAAACTGAAAGGATGAATCATAGTGGTGTTCATGAACTGTTCTCAAAACTAATATCCAAAGGTTATAATTCTTGTATTTAATGCACAGTTTAGCACATGGCTGGTCACTTATTTCTATTAAAGAAGGGATTAAACAAAAATAAAACAGAATCTGAAAATTGATGAAGGTCTTAACACAAACACTGAGTCAGGTTCTCAGGATCCAAATGAAAACACCATCATAAATACCAGAAGAAGCAAAATCACAGCATCTATAATTCTAGTCATAAATGGAACTAGTATTTGAACTATACTGATAGAAAACTCAAAATCTGATTTTGGTTGGATTGGAACTTAATATGGGAAAAGACATTTAAATAAATTCACAGAGCAATGTAAGATGCAGACAAGACTAACTATTTTAAAGCTTAAAACACACACACACAGTTGCACTCAAATAAAAATAACTATAAACGTGCAAAATTAAATTGACTCATAACGGTTCACTAAGTAGAGCCAAGGGTATAATATTGCTTCCTATTATTTTATTCTATTTGTTTTTTGGTATTTCTTGGAAATAAAACTTCATCTTCTTGAGAATAAACTGTATTTCAAAAATTTAATTAGACAGGAATTTCCTCAGTCCATTATTTTCATACCGATGAGGTTTACTATAAAATTGAACATATGAGTATAGTATTGAAGCTCTTTTAATTATCTAATTTAGTTTGATAATTACTACTAAAACTATGTAAGCAAAAATTTAAATTTACCTATTCATTTTCAATCTTCTGCAGTAAATGTGTAATAAAGGTAGTTTAGAGAAATGAAATCTCAGATAAGCAACAAAATAAATATTATTTTAGTTGTTCAGTCTCTTCCTTCACCATAGCTTACTGTATTATTTAATTTATTTTTCAGTTTGGGTGGTTTGCTGTAAGAAGCAAACCACTGTAACCCGGGTTTTAATTCTCTCTGCCTCCTGGCATGTGTCCTTTGGTAGAATTTTCTATGAATCATAAAATGGTCACTAGGAAGATGTGCTTTAGTGAAGGTGAGACACACAGTATCATCCCTGATTAGCTGACTTTGAATCTGAAAAAAGAGAGGACTCTTTTTTCAGAAGAATGCAGACTCTTCACTCACCTTTGCATGTCTTTCCGTCCTCCTGTAGGACATAGCCCCGAGGACAGGAGCACTGGTAACTCCCCTCTGTGTTCTTGCAGATGAAGTTGCAGGGTTTTGGGGACTGTGAACATTCATCAAGATCTAAGCAAAAGTGATGTGAGGATTAAATTATTGGTTAGAAGGAAAAACCAGTCCCTTTCCTCCCTCCATATTCTCACTTCATCTTTTTCTTTTACTCTTCAACTTAAAATGGAAAATAGAAATGAGGCACAGAACAATTTTCTCTAAATTAATTTACCGGTTTACTCTGTCGAGCGTGTCTTGGGCAAATATTATAATATCCGGAACAACTGTCTGGGTTTAAAAAAATACACTAGATTTTTTTAGATTGGGTGTACTTTGGTTTACAGCTTGAGAATCATAAACTTAAAGGCTAGAGTTTCTTTCCTTTGACACGTGGATGTGGCAGGAATTCTCAACCTCTCTTAGCTGACACTCCCCTAAGAATCTTTCGGCATCACAGACTGTGCTGGAAGCCTCCCACTTCCCCCTTCAGATGCAGTCCTCACCCTGGTCCACCCTGTTTTCGGGCCCAGGAGGCTGAACTGCACAGACACCATTAGCAGGCTCTCCTGCCCTCTGCCTTCAGGCTGGTCCTTAATTCCTCAATTCCCTCCTCGCAAGATGGGATCAGAGGTCACAGATGCTCTCAAGGCAGGTCTCTGGGCAAAACTTCTTCCCTCTTCTAAGTTTCAACCTTTCCCTCTATCTTTGGCCCAGAGGTGGTACAGTCCCAGCACTCAGCATTATCCCTTGCAGTTTCTGCCCACTCTACCCGCACCTTTATATACTGTCTCTTTGTCAAAAACAAGTCTCTGTAAACTGTCCTCATTTGAATATGCCACCTTCTTTCTGCTAGGACTCTGATAGCAAATCACCTCCATTTCCCCCATAAAACACATTGATTGATAGCCCACAGAATGCTAAAAGCTCATGATTGATAGCCTAGTCTCTATCACTCTCTTGCCCAAACAAGTGAGTTGAATGTTTACTAAGATTTAGTTTGGTTTTTCTTAACCTTTTCATGCCAGGTATGCTTGTTATTAAAACAAGTTGATGTAAGTTGATGAAATATGAAGGAGAAAAGTTTTTTTTCTTTAATGAAAACTAAATGCTTTGGAAAGACTCAGAAAGGCAAGCTACCAACCCCCTCCAATTGTCATAGAATGGTGTCGATGAGACAATAAAATAAATTAGAAAAAGAGATTGTAAAAATGTAGAAGGTCTCTGTACTGAGACTGCTTTGCAACTGGAAATTTTAGATGATGCTTAATTGGCATATTTTATGCAAAAAAACCACAATGAGAAACAAGCAAAAAGCACTCTCTCCATATGCAAACACACAATTTCACAATCAAAAGTCCTATTCTTTCATTAAAAGAATGACAAACAAACATGCCTTTATACATTTTAAATTAAACATAAAATGTTGAAAATATATTTTTAATAATTTCTATGTTTCCCTAATTGCACAGACTTTTTGATGAATTAAACAATTCTGTGTCTCACATTACTAGACAAGGCCTTGGACAACTCCTATGATATTAAGAACCACACTGCTGAAAGGAATGGCATTTTTTAACAAAATGTACATTCCAAAGCTCCATAATAAAGATACTCTGCTGACAGTAAATGACATGTAGGAAACAACCACCCAGATGCAGAGACGCCTCGCCTCGCCTTACCTACACACGAGGTTCCGCTGATGTCCGTGGTGTAGCCAACCTTGCAGAAGCACCGGAAGGAGCCCATGGTATTGATGCACTGACCATTGGTGCAGAGATTTGGCATAACTTTGCATTCATCAATATCTGTCCACCAAAAACCCCAAGGCAAAAACAAATGTAATTTAATACAGATGCAAGAATAAAACTGGTTAGAAACTAAGAGAAATTAAGGAATTGACAGATCATTAAGAACCAACATTCATAATTGTGCTGGTGTACCTTTTCATCATTCAGTCCAGTGGCAACATAGAAGGGAGAGAAAAAAAAGAATCTGAAGTGATAGGAAGAGGGAAACAAAAGGAAGGCTATGTTGAAAGCCCCACTGAAGTCTACTCGTTCTGCAATCTAAGTATGAATTATTTTTTGGGAATCTAGAAAGCTACCCCTCTGAAGTTCAACTAATTTGGAATTTGTGATAGTATACCATGGATTGGTTTTAAATTCACACTTGTATTAGACTGAAGAAAGGGTTTCATTAGCAAAGTAATCAAGCACAGGGTCGAGAATCTGTATAGTAATAGAGGAAAATGACATTTTTAGGACATTAGTATACTGATTGTACCAAAAAAATGGAAACTACTAATCATTTATGAGACTTGCTGGTTTGTAAATATGTTGCCAACAGAATGAGTCCCTGCGTACACTCAAACAAATGCGTTACACACAAACAAACAAGTAACCTTTATTTAAATGAAGCAAGTATAGTTCAGGAGTTATCCATGGGCTTTGGGGTTAGACAGATATGTTCCATTCCTTGGTCCATCCCTTAAAAAGGCTGTGATCTTGGGAAAATGATTTATCGTTTAAGCTTTGTGCTTCAGTTTCTATCTTTTAAAATAGGAATAATAATAGATTCTGCCTTTTAGATTTAATATGAAGATTATACCTTTCAAAGTCTCTGAAGCATTAGCGAAAAGCATATACAACCACAACATACACACACATATTTTAGCTATTATTTTACTTCCTTCAAAATTAATCTGATTTAATGTTCACTGTGTTAATAATATGCATGAATTTCCTCAACTCCTTACCTCTTCCATCAGTGGTATATCCTGGGCCATGAGGACATATCTTTTTGTACTGGGCAGTTCCAGGAAGTGGGCAGAGCTCACACTGGTGACCCCAGCCTCGCCCCCCATCGCAGCAGCATTCTGACTTTGTGACAAGGTTACGGCTGCTGGATGCCATCTGACACATGGTCTGCAATACCTCTGCAAAGCAGAGTCCCTGTCGATTGTCTGAAATGAGAATGTAGTTAATAGGCATCAGTGTCAAGGAACTGACACCTTGGTCTTCAAATTAAATAGGACAATCAATGTTCTCCTTAGAAATACTTTCTTAAAAGCTAAATATTCTTTTAAGACAATGTTTAAGACAATGATTAGAAAGTTTTGTTGGAGATTAATTTCACGGAGTGTTCTTTCACTAAACACAGTTTATTAAATTTAATAATAAGTGAAACTATACTTAAGAAATAGATTTGGGATTTTTCTTTTTTTTTCATCTGCAGGTAAGTGATAGTAAACTACCATTCCTGTAGAATCCAGATAAAAGGAAAATCAAAGAAAATTATTTCCCTTTAAATAAGCAAATGAGCAACAGGATTTGTTTTTGAAAAGCAAATTCTAGACTATGTTATAATTTTGATACATATTCAATCTAATCTCCTGTATTTTAGACATCTAAAATACTGTTCAAACATCGGATTAAGTAGTTTTTTAATTATAAATAAAGGGATTTCAATGATATAAGTAGGCAAAGAGCTCTTTTATGTGGTTTTAAGAACCATCCTAATAAACAGTTAATATGAACAGAAAAGAACACTTTTTCTGTAGGCTATCTTTTCTATTTCCAAAAAGGTCTAGATTTAAGACAACAATAGCCAATTTCTTGACTAATAATTTCCTAGGATTTGAAGCAGATGACAGCATTTTGAGAACAATCTGATGTAGTTGAAATGTTCTATTTTTGCACCAAATCCAGTGATGAGTGCTAGTTCTCTGTTTGCCTTAAATTTTACTACTCCATACTTTTACACCTGCTCATAATTAACTAAAATGGTTTATGATGTATGCATGTTATCATTAAAATGTCTGAGACTTATATTTTCCAAAAGAAAATATTTTGTAAAACATTTTCCTGTACCATAAAATAAAAATCAACTTTCACTGCATTTTTGAAATGTGGCATATTCTTTAATATCATTAATACAGCAAAGCTTACCTTACATAGCAAATATTTTCTTTTGGAATTAAATCATCCCCTGATGTAAGTTTTACTAAAGTCACATTTTCCATAGAGCTTAATTAATCTTAATTTTGGAAAGACCATTTAAGATGGTTATTTACGTTAAGCATAGACGTAGGTACAACACATACATATACGAATATGTCATTTTAATAGACGTCTACCTTTAAGGAAGAGGTACGTGGATTATTACTCAGATTGGGGAATCTGTTTAGCAGACAAGGATACATATGTAGAACTCTTCTGTGATGATGTCACAAAACAGATGTTTCATTTACCAAGTAAAATATACTCGTTTATCAACTTACCAAGGCATTCAGTTCCTGAAGAGCTTGACTGAAAGCCTTCATTACACTCGCACCTATAGCTCCCAATAGTGTTAACGCAACGCCCATTTTCACAGATTCCTGGCTTGGTCCTGCATTCATTTTCATCTTTAGAAAAGCAAATAATGTGAATCATGAGTAGACTATAAAATTGTAATTTACAAGTTTATCTTCTAATGGGTTATATCATATTTAAAACTTCCTCACCAAAATACTAATATGATAGAATACTAATTTATTTTTAAATATACCTCATCCTTCCAAGATGGGTTCTTGGTTAACAAAGTGTTTTTTTCCCTTTCCTTCTTTTCCTCTTCCTCTTTTCGGGGAAGAGGTGATATTTGATGGAGAATAAGAAAATTGGCCTCCAAAAGGGATTACTTGACAAGGAGAGAAAGAACTTTGGGGAAGAGGATGCCAATTTATGTGATATGAGAGAGAGGCTGAGGGCGGGAAAGGGGGGGGTAGGTGTTAGGGAGAGGTGGAGAGTAGGGTAAAAGGGCACTTAGGCCATGGATAAAGGACAAGTTCCTAGACTGCCTTTGAGTAAAATCACAGGAGTGGAGCAGTGTGTTAAGGGCAGCTAATGGAAGAAGGAATTTAGGCCGTACTGCTCTTTTGATTGGTGATAAATAAATAAATATATTAGAGCAAAATTGTTTTATTAAAATCCCTATGTACTTACTTATTGTGTTTATTTGATATTTTGTAAATTTTGTTTGAGGTATTTTTCAAATCAATGTTGTCAGAAGCATGAGAACTCATGACAATTAAATCCTTCTGATTAATTGCTCCCTTCATGTCTATACTTTTCAATCTTCAATCTGTTAATATTTATTTTGCATGTGCTTGCTTTTTATTAGCATTTGCCTTGAATATCTTGTTCTACCCCTTTATTTTCAATCTAGCTCACATTTTGATTTGGTACGTTTCTTGTAAAAAGCACCAAGCTGCATTGTAAAATAATTTTTAAAAGTACATTTGCCTTTTAACAGAAATTTGAACTATTTCCAAACTGATATGTTTGGACTCTTGCCTGCCATTTTATATTATTTTATATTTACCATGCTATTGCCCCCTTCTCTCAATATTTCTTCGATCAGTCTAGTTTTCTCTGCCCTCCTCTCATCCCTAACTCATGTCTGGAAGTTGTAATCTTCTATTCTTCCAGTGGTAACCATGAAACAACTTCAACATACACCTTAATGAATATTTTTCTATTAATATCAAGAGGTATCTGTTTCAAAAGCTTCTGACCATAACGAGTACCTTGGTATGACTTCTTTCTCTTCTCTCCCTGTGTCACCTGCCATGTTGATGTGGTCGAGAAATTTTGGTTTGTTATGTTTTTGTTTTTATGGACCACCAGCATCTATTTAAACCACATAATAAGGGTTACTGGTTTCTTGGCTTACCATTGCTTCACGTATACTACTACTTCCTCTTGAATTAACTTTAAAAAATATATTGGAATATAATTTGGTAATCATTTCAGAGAGGGTACGTGGGTGATAAATATTCTACAACACATTTCTGACAATGCCATATTTTTGTTTGCTTTATCACTAGATTGGATATAAAATTTTAGTTCAAAATTATTTTTCCTTAGAATGTTTTGAAAATACTGATGCTCCACTGTTTTCTTTTATCCAGTATTAAGGTTCATTTGTAGGGAATCTGGTTTTGCTCTCTTGGGAGCTTTAAGGATTTTCACTTGCTCTTATTGTTCTGAAACTCACTGTGATGTTTCTTGTTAAAGATATATATTTTTTCTTTCAGGAAACTTATTGCATAAGTTTTAAAGTATACGCAAAAGTATTAAACTGAGTTATGGATTTAAAAAATTGTACAGTGTTTCTTATTTCTAGAATCTGAGTGTTCAAGGTCTACCTTCTTGATCTCATCCTGTCCCTAATGTTGATACCTTTATTTTGATTAGTATTTTAGTTGTCTGATTTGAATTACTTTTTTCAAGAAGGGCGTTTGTTGGATATACTGAGTGAGTTCTGCCATGTTTGATGATATATAGTACAGCTTTTATACTTGAAAGATAACTTGATGTATCTTAAAGTCTTGGATTACTTTTGCTTTCACACCTTTGGCACTGAGAATCCCTGAGATAACTTGACAAAAAGAAATTACAATGGGGACTTCCTTGGTGATGCAGTGGTTAAGAATCCCCCTGTCAATTGCAGGGAACATGGGTTCGATCCCTGGTCTGGGAAGATCCCACATGCCGTAGAGCAACTAAGCCTGTGCGCCACAACTACTGAAGCCTGCACACTGCAACTACTGAGCCCACATGCTGCAACTACTGAAGCCTGCGTGCCTAGAGCCTGTGCTCTGCAACAGAGAAGCCACCGCAATGAGAAGCCCGCGCACTGCAACGAAGAGTAGCTCCCACTGGCCGCAACTAGAGAAAGCTCGCACGCAGCAACAAAGACCCAATGCAACCAAAAAAAAAAAAAAAAAAAAAAAAATTACAACGGATCTCATGCGTAACAAGTCAGAATTGTAACAGTGTCTTCCATACATGTTATTTCTACCCTTTCATACACTTTGAGAAACATATATTACTCTATAAACATGACTTAAGAGTCTAGGTTTAACTTGGTTTTCAGATCTTGTAAGAACAGTGTTTTCAGATCTTAGAAAAACAGTGTTTTTGAAAGAACCACTGCATAACCAAACCTCTAAGGTGATCTATTTTAACTTTATTAAGTAGTGGATTTCGAATGAAATATCTATTAGATTAAAAGAAACTATGAAATCCAATTATAATCTGATGGGTTGTTGCAGACATTTAAAAATTAATTTAATATTACATATGTAATTCAGGAATTCACTCTTTTGTAAAAAAAATTAAAATTGACACATACAGTTGAATTCACTTCAGACCAGTAACCTCTAATAGCGTCCCTGGATGTAATTCTTTTTCTACGAATTGGCGTTTATATCCTTTTTCTCTTAAATTTTTGCCCACTAATTTTAGCATCCATCTGGATCTTGTCTGCTTTAATGTTATGTTTTTTGTAATTCAAAACGTATAACTGAAACATATCTAAAAAGACCTGATTGCTACAAATCTTAGATTTATTTTCTTTCTTTTTTAAAAATTTTCCTGACAATGCAAACAAATGTTGGGAAATTTCTCTTGAGCATAAGATTTTCCAAGTTGCCACAGAAACCTAGTAACGATAGAAAAGATTAATAATATTTTACAGCTTGCATATTGTATAATGAACCTAATAGAGTCTTTTAATTTCTAATCTATTTGGCCATTTGCAGAGAAAATAATACACCATATTTTTCCAGTTTGATAGCTAAAATTCAGATTTTTCTGGTTGCTGAATACAGTAAAATGATATAATTACCTTATATCCCTCTTGATTCGTGTTATATCATCAATCTTACTACTTTCAAATCATTTTTCTCTCCTAATAATATTCATTACACCAAATTTATTAAATATTCACAAGGCCTTAAGTCACACAAAGCATATTTTGCTTTTGCATGCACATCTTGTAACTAAATATATGTTATCAATAGTGAGAACCTGGAGTGTAATTTGTTGTGGAAGAAAGCATGCTGGTCTTGGGGAAAAGCTTTTGTATTCCAATATGATGTTGCAATATAAACACAAAAATAAAGAATTAATGGTTAAAAATAAATAAATAAATAAATCTTTTCCTGTGTATTTACTGGCTTGCATATGTACCTACAGAAAAAATATTGTATGATTTACAATTTTCTTTAAAATATGACACATTGTATATATTATTCTGTAACCAAATATTTAGAGTTATTTTTACTTCAGTACATACACATATCTATTTTATTCCTTTTAACTGCTCTGTAAGGTTTCATAGCATTGCCATGTCACATTTATTTAGCTGTCGTCCTGTGATGGGCATTTAGGTTGTTTCCTACTCTTTTTTTTTTTTTTGGTTGTTACTACAACCAAAATTTAGTGGACATCCTCATGTTTCTTTTCCTATGGTAGATTCATTTTTAAAAACAACTTTACTGAGGTATTATTTACTGGCTATAAAATTTCCATTTTTAAGTGTACAATTTAGTGATTTTTAGTAAATTCTGGAGTCGTACAGTCATTGCCACAATCCAGTTTTAAAACGTTTCCATTTCCCAAAAGGATCCCCAGCAACCGTTTACAGCCACTCTCCATTCTGACTCTTAGCACCAGGCAATCACTAATAGATTTATTTTAAGAAATACTATTATTATGTTATTTTTTCCCAAATAAGAAATTATTAGTAATCTTCAAATGTTCCTCCAAAAATATCCACATTTTTCCAGGTATTGGAGGTTAAAAAGGGAGCACAGCAGATTATTAATTAAGGAAGGGGAGACACTTATTCTCAAGAAGGAGGAAGACGGTGTCGTGGGCTGCAGTGCCTCAGGCGACAACACTTTAGGGAATAAGTGCTGAGATACTGGATGGGGTGGCCATGACCAGCTTACATGGTGTGATACTTCAGTACTCATCATAAAATCATAACGTTTCAAATTCCTGAGGTGATCTTAGAGCCCCAGCCCTACCTCCTCCCTTTAATAGATGAATTAACTGAGGTCCAAAAACATTAAAAAATATGGCTAAGTCACAGAAATACCCAGCCTGTAACAGAGTTCTGGAGATTACCTGCCTCATTACTCTCCTCATTCATGGAGTGATACAAAAGCGAGAATATTAACTCATACTTCTAATTTTGCTACATAAGTAAGTGGCATTGTTTCAAGGAGTTTTTTTCCACACTTCTAAATTTAATGATTTAGATTTACAAGACAGAGAATTATGATAAACAAGAGGGCATATATTCTAGGACAAGCATAATCTCCACTGTATTATCCAGAACCTACTGTATTAGCATGGACCCTGAGATCGAAGAAATCTAGCTATATAGCACAGCCTTGAAACAGCTGGAAAATAGCTGGCTTGCAGTTAGGATGATTTGGGAATAGCGCTGTAAATCTGTCTTGGAGTAGAAGTATTAAATAAAAAGACACCATCCCATAAAGCCTTACCTACACAGCCTTCTCCATCAGGCCTTCGGGTCATCCCAGGCGGGCAGATGCACATGAAGGTGCCAATCAGATTCTTACACATCATGCCCCTAGATTCACAGTCATGTAGCCCTTCAGCACATTCATCCAGGTCTATAAAATATTTTTAATAGGAAAAACATAGAAGTAAGAAATTTTCAGGAACAGGGTATTGTTTAGTATTTTTAAGTCACTTTTTTGGTCTTCTGGCTCTTATTATGTAACAGAGAAAGGAGGAGCCCAGTCTTTTTCAACCGTTGGCTGTATTCTAGATTTATAAAATTTCAGCATTGGTCCTAAAGATAAGAAGTTCAGGAAAGGGCTATCTTTGCTTTAATAAGAGCTCAAGAGTGTGACATCTTATTTTTGACTTGACTGGACAGACCATCAAGTATCTTGTTATCTAGATATGGAAATCTACCAGCAATGTTGTCAGATACATTTCTCTAAAGCTCTAGAAGAAGACAGCTGAGAACCATAAACTCATTAAAATATATTTCCAGCATGGCAAATAAAGTGCTAACTACTCCCCTGTCTGTAGCCTTACCTTTGCACATCTTCTGGTCTTCCCTGAGGGCATAGCCAATCGGGCATGTGCATTCGTAGGACCCGAAGGTGTTCATGCAGCGGAAAGCACACAGCAGTGGGTTCTGGGCACACTCATTGATATCTGATCAAGAAAACAGGCAGGCATGTGCTCAGCCTAGAGTTCTAATTACTTGCTCAGATAAACACTGATGTATTTGCACCTAACTCATCCTCCAACAAATAACAACTATAAACTCTGAAAAAAATACAAAAACAACACCTCAAGTGGTTTTTAGTGGTGAACTGAAAGTCAGCAAACAACAGGCAAAGAATAGGTTCTCAAATTTTTTTTTCCTGTGGATAGCACCAGTCCTGACAGCAGCACCTGGCAGCTAAATCTTCAGTAGAACCTTTCTGAGCTTCTGTCCAGGAGGATTCAGGGAGGGGAGCCTTGGGGCAACCAAGGCTGCTGAAGAATGAGGAGGAATCCCAGAAATGAGAGGACCAGAGGTAGAGAAATACCTTTTTCATTTTTTTGCACAAACGCAGCCCAAGTTGCTGACTTAACCATACATGTGTAGGCCAAAATCAAAGAAGCTAGCCACTAGGGTTTAAAGAACAGAACTGAAATCTGAACCATTGTCTTCCATAGGCCTGACAGTCCACTTTTATGTTTATCCAAGTTAACTGCCTGCTAAGACAAAAGCGTCAATATTCTTCAAAATAATATAACTGATTCCAGAAAACATCATTCACAATATCCAGGGCATAATCCAAAATTACTTAGTAACCAGGAAAATGTGACCCAATCTCAAGGGAAAAGATAAGCAACTGACGCCAACTCTGAGAGGACCAAGATGCTGGAATTATCAGACAAGGGCTTTAAAGTAGCTTTTGTAACTATGCTCACTGAGATAAAGAAAAATATGTTTGTGATGAATATAATCATCAATAGAACGTCAGAATAGTATAAATAAAAGCTGAGACATGAAAAACCCTTTCTATATCAAGAAGAAATAATACTAAAGAAAAGTATCACTTGCCTTCACAATTCATCATGGGCCCTGGCTCAAAGCCTTCGTTGCAGTTGCATTCAAAACTCCCAATAACATTGGTGCACGTCCCATTTCCACAGGGATTGCCAATTGAACATTCATCGGTATCTGAAAGAGAAGAATAAGAAAGTGCCACAAAATCTGGAGAAGGTTTAGTTTTATAGGAGTATGCCCATGAATATCCATCTGGCCCTCACACATGTCCCAGATCTGTGCAGGGCACACATGACTCTTGCAACCCCCCTTGGCCTTGGCTGGCTGGCCTTTATGCAGAGAACCCCGAGAGATCAAGTGTGCAATGATCTGAGCCTTCAGACAGCCGTGGCTTGCCCTAAAAAAAAACACAAACCCAGGGAGGGATGTGGTCTTCTGCCACCAGAGCAGAAGTGGAAAGTCATAAAGTAAAATGGATCTCTTTCCCAGTTAGTGGTTTTGGCAATTGTAAATCTCTAGACACATCAGAGTTTGTATATTTGGTTGAAGGCAGAGGTTGGGCAACTCTCCCCATCTTCACATAAACCAGGTCTACTGGAAAATGTAGAATGGGAGAATAAAGAGCAGTTACTAGCTACTTATCCTGGCTTTGTAAATCCCACTGCCACCCATGGGGCCTGAGAGACCTTTTGCTGAATATAAGAAAGAAAACAGAACTTTCAAAGTGTGAAATGTGGAGTCAGCACTTACCCACACAGCGTACTCCAGTGTAATCAAGGTTGTAACCCATTGGACATTCACAGCGAAAAGACCCATCTGTGTTGATACACTGACCATTTGAACAAATGCCAGGGCTCTCAAGACATTCATTGACATCTAAAATACAGAATCACCCATGAACTCTCTTACATAAAAAGATATGCCCAAACTGTATATATCTATTCAAAAGAGGCTTAAAAATTTTAAAACATATAAACAATTCTTTTATCAGAGAAATATATAATGTATTTCACATGTTACAACATAGTCTTATGATAAATATAGTGCATATGATAACTATATAATAAATATTGTATTTGTGTATTAAATGCAATATACTATGTTATACAGTAAAATCAGCATGATTATAAAATAAATGTACAAAAATTTACTTATGTAAGACTATAAAAATAAAATATATCAAACCACACCTTCACGGGTATCATGAAGACTAGGAACAGTTCCATGGCCATAGGGACACAAATCCTGGAATGCCACTACAGAGAAAAACACAAATTACCCATTATCAAAGAGTCTCAACTATCAGAGAACTTAACTGATTACTGATAATACATGAAATGAGGCTTACTTCTCCTCTACAAGGCTGTTTTTAGTAAGAGTCTTTCTATTTTTATAATTTATTGCAAAAGCAACGCTGAGCATATTTAGAGGTCACCTGAGCTTGTCGAGCTCCTCCCAGAGCACCACCTATGGAGGGTGTCTGCTTCTGTCTGCTTGCTTGTTTAATGTTGGTCAGCCAAAGAGCCTCTCTGCCCATTACACACAGAAGCTACCTCTGGCCTTCAGACCAGGCCAGTTCCAAGACTGCTGAAAAATTGTACCCTTCAGCTGTGCTAACTAGATCTGTGAGCTTCTTGGTCTATTCCTGCAAATGGCTATTGTGCTGACTCAGCTTCTCAGAACATCACATAAGAGGCTGGGAGCCACAGCGTGGGATACAATACCCATGTGGGACTCCCGCAGCAATCTGGAATATAATTTTCATCCCCTCCTTGGATCTCTTGCCCTGCACCTCTCAAATTCATTCCTTTCAAAACAAGTAATACTAGCCTTGGTGGAAGAAATGAAATAACGTGGTAACTCCCTGCATGTACACATGTTGAATACAAAAGTTGAAAGAAGTTCCTGAGACTAGGTTGCTCACTGAACAATTAAAGTTTGTAAGCGAGGGGATAATTTCATCCTCAAAATACTCATAAATTACATAGTCCAACTGGGTTCCGCCAGACAGTCCCAAACTAGTGCAAAGTGGCATTTTATGTAGTTGTTGCTCTTACCTTCATCATCTTTGGGGCACAGCTCACAGGGGTCCCCCCAGCCCTCTCCTGGCATCTTACTACAGCAGCATTTCGCCTTTGTGGTATTGAAAGCTTTGGGTACGGAGCACTTTCCATTTTCAAAGTTTGTGAAACAGAAGCTCTGGCGAGTATCTAACCAAGAAAGCAAACATCACAGATCTCCTTACTGGTCATTTTAAAAGATGGAATAATTTGTATATAACTCTGTTTCCGACAGAACATTTCTCATGGGCTGAACATGTGATGCAGATTAGATTAGCAGTTAAAAGATAGGTCTGGAAATCCTCAATTGCTGATTAACACTTGCCAGTTTAAACTGACCGCTCTGTAAAATTATATTTAATTATTTACAATATTTACAATATTTTAATAATGTGCTTAGGAAATGTGACAAATTATGCTCAATATTAAAATAATTTCCATGTCTTTTTTTCCCCCACTGTTACATTATAGCCTAACAAAATCAATCTAGGTAATTTTCAGTAAGTTACATCATATCAGAAGCAACTCCTCACCAATGTACAAAACATCTATGCCAACAACAGAATGAAAATGATGAAACAAGATAACAATTTTTCTTTTAGCATGAAGTTTTTTTAAAATGTAGAAACAGAGCCAATAATTCAAAGTGCCTTAAAAATTGTCCAGTGCATATACATCTGAGACCTACATTTTAAACTTACAGCTGATGTATTTGCCAGAGACATATATTTTTAGTGACAAACACTGAATCATGGCTTACTGTCTAGCTTTGAAGTTTAAGGGCCAATTATGACAGAGAAGCCATTTCAAAACTTACCGAAGCATCTCCGTCCATTATCAGACAATACAAAACCAGGGGGACAGATGCACTGGAAGCCCCCAGGAGTATTGGTGCAGGAACCGAAAAGACAGATGTTGGGATCTTCATCACATTCATTTATATCTGCAGAAGAGCAGGATAATTTATTGATTGAATCAAATCAAAACATTGTTCAGTATTTGAAAATAAATAATTTGTCCACACTCTAACAGTTCACTAGCCATTGGATATTTAACATGAAACAATACATTGTATATGTATACGTTTAACTTATCTTTAAAAAATAAAGTGTTACTGCCTCAAAAGTCAAAGATTACATCCAGTTTCAATCAACCATAGCCCCAGACTCCCAAGTCGGTCTCTAGCTCTCCAGACTTGACCCCTGGGGGTGTTTTTACATCCACCTGCCTACCTGACAGGACCACTTCAATGTCTCACAGGCATCGCATCCTCAGCAATGGTCCCCTTCTATGATGCCCCTCTCAGCAATCCACACTGGGGACCTGGAATCACATTTATTCCTCTCCCTGACCTTTCAACTTTCACATGCAAGCAGCATGTGGCCTGTAATTTCTATCTCCTCTCTACATTCAAACTCAACATCATTTGCCGCCTGGATTATTGCAAATCTCCCAGCTGGACTGCTGCATCTCCTTCTCTCCTCTTCACACTGCCACCAGGGCTGGTTTTCTAAAACACACACCTATTTTGAAAATCTGTGCCTGTGGAACTAGGGGAACTCAGACATGTGTTGAGAATTTTATCATTTCCACCTGACCCCAGAATGGTTCCTTAAAATATACAAGGATTCCTTACCAGCGATGTTCGGCCTTTTTTCATTGGAAGTGCTTATTTAATGGGTTATTTTAACTAAATGAATAAACATTACACAATTTCAGGCACATTAGAACATAAGCTCCATGAACTTATGTGATGTGCCTCTTATGTGATGTGTCTGTCTGTCTGGATCACTGCTGCACCCTCAGCTTAGTCTAGCACAGTGTCTGGCACATTCTACATTCTCAATTTGTATTTGCAGAATTTTAATGAGTGAGTCGCACCACATCGTTTCTAAATCAACCTGCAGTGCTCCATACTGCCTGCAGCACTGAGTGCAATCTTCTGGGCTGGCCAATCGATGCCCCTTACCACGTCTGTGCTGCCCCTCTTTTCAAAATGCCTCTCTGTTCCATTTCCTTCTTTGATAAGTAAATTTCTATCCAACACTTCAGAGACACCTCAAATGTCACCAATCCTTTGTGACAGGCTTCCTGACATGCCATCCTCTCACCACCACCATCATTATTCACAGCCTCCTACTGTGATCCCACATCCTGAACAGATCCCAGTACAGTGTCCGTCATGCTGAATTGTAAGGATATCTTTACAAAACGGGGTTTCTTACGAAATATGTCTTTTCTCTTAGGCAGTAAGTTACCTGTAGCAAAAAAACTTCCTTTTTGCGTTTCCAGCACCTAAAAGATGCTGTGTCCACTGTAATGTCCACTGAATGTCAGGATGGATTTATGTGTGTGTGTGTGTGTGTGTGTGTGTGTGTGTGTGTGTGAGTGTACATATAGTCACGTTAGAAAGCATTTCATCTAGGAAAATTGGTAGAAGAGATTCTATTGATAGGAAGAAGGAAATATTCTTACAGTGAAGTAAGTCAGTTAAAAACCCATTCTTACGACATGTGAAATAGTGATGTTGTTTATCAGTGGATAAAGAAATACTCCTGAGGTTTAAAAATATGTAAGTGAATCATAGATTTTTTTCACTAAGAAAAAAGGTAGCTAAGTCTTTCTGATACAAAGAGACATATGCATTTCTATTTCCTCCTTATGGCTGACACACTGCTGCTATCCTTGCTCCATAAAGAGATGAATCACAGGGATGTTGAAGAATTGAGATTAAATATAAACAAAGAAAATGAAAGAAAGGATCTTAAACTTTTCAAGAAAGTTTTTGCTAAGATGCTTCTAGTATTATTATTGATTATTTTTAAGTATTAAAAACACTAGACAATCTTACAAGGAACTATACAAATCAGACAAAAAAGGGACAAGATATAAACACCAAATTGGAATGACTAGGGATACCTATTATTTGTAATTATATGGTCTGAAAAGAAATTAAATTTAACTAAGTGAACTGTTTCCTTCAGTTCCATCTACATAAGTCCCTTGAGTGTGAACAGTAGAGCTACTTAGAATTTTTTTAAGAAACTGGGTAACTCAAAGGCAAAAAAACTCTTAACAATCATTTCACGTTAGAAGAACCACACTAAGATGCTGGTGCTTCTGAATTTCAACAAAACTGTTAAAAATAATTTGTACAAAAGTGAAATAAAGTAACTGTAAAAAGGTCGGTCTTCATCATGTCCACCAGGCAATTCTGGGACGCACTTTTGATGTGGTTACAGTGTTCTTGTACACTGGGAGAGTTTCCGCAGAAAAACATCTGTTCTGACAAATGGATTAATATTTTCTGTTTTGACATGTGGCCTTCCCAGGGAAAAAAATGTTTCAACAGCATTGTCAAGATTTTCTGCTTCACATTTCTAGAACTCCAGACACCTTTAATAGCTGTTTTAAAATTGGTTGCCAAAGATTACAATTTTTGTAGACACTCTTTAAATTCAGTAGAAAGTCTCTGTTGACATTTGGAAAAAAAGCTTAGAATGCACTGAAAATTCTTTGACTAGTATGAGATTTCTGTTAATGAAAAATCCCACATCCTTAAATTCTTTATTCCCACCACTCCACCTTCAAATCATTTCTGATGGTTCAATAAAACAGATGTAGGCAGCTATATGTTTAATTCCTCGGGTCAGCATGCTTACAGTGGTTTGGATTTAATATATTTCCACAGAGTCTATACCAGGTCTTATTATACTAAACAGCTCACAGACTCAAAATAAACGTTAGCCTTACCGATGCAATTCTCGCTTTTTACTTCATACCCTGGGGGACAGATGCATCTGAAGGATCCCTCCAAATTCTGACAGGTGCCAGGAGAGCAAGAGCCAGGAAGGGCAACACACTCATTAGTATCTTTAAAGAGAAACACGAAAAAAATGATTTAAAGATGAGACGATTGTTGCCAAAGGATATTAACATGAATTCAACTCAGGCTTTCTGATCTACCACGTCACTCTGGGCAAATATGCCCTTACAGACTTTTGACATATTGAGTATTACTCATTTGGCAAGAGGCTAATTTTCCTTTGTCTACGTTTATTGAGACACGGATAGCCTGAAGCTCTATCCCAATAAAAACACTGCATACGAGTCATTCCCAACTGTTGGCTTATACCTTTTACCAAAATTTCCCATGAAATTTATCTTGGTCATGTAATCAGATGACCAAATGAAATGCAAATGTGTCCCGAAGTTGGTGTGGGGGGGAATCACATCATTATTTTACAAAACAAAACAACATAAAGACTGTTTATTATGTACATACCTATACAGTTCTTGCCATCTGGAGTAAGTTCATAGCCTTCATTACATAAACACTTGAAGGAGCCAATTTCATTAAAACACCGTCCATTTCTGCACACCTGACCAAAAAAGGAACTGCACTCATCTACATCTGTAAGCAAACAGGAGTTAGCTTTTCAGAGAGAGCTCTTAACACATATTCTGTCACAAGTTGCAACTTAAAAACATATTCATTGGTAGACATTTACAAAACCCTACATTACAATTCCTCATCAACACAGAGAAAAATGGCTCATATCATAAGGATCAGGTGACTAGTAAGGTCACACAGATCTCTCCTGTAGGCTTAAGGTGAAGCTTTCCATGCTTTCCAATTGAAATATAGTTCTCATCCTGGAGGTAAGAGGATACACGGATTTAACTGGACCAGTTTGCAGGTAACTTTACCTGGAGGTAAGCTGACTATATTCAAAGGACAAATAATGAAGCATATCAAAAATACAGAAAAATCAATTATATGTAAAACACTCTAGAATTGCTGACACGTTTTTCTGTCAATTGGAAAAAGAAGTTCTTAAGTGGTAGGTTTTCAGTTAAGCTTAGGGTTGATCCCGTTTGAGTAATTTTTTAGTTTGTTTGCAGATTATACTTTGATCAGAGCCATATTTGTATCTTTCATTCTCCCTGGCTGTACAAAGGGTCTGAGAAACTACAGACAAGAAGGTGGTTCAATAAAGTGTCTAGTTAGCTCTAAATTTTTTCACCATTGCAGAATTTTATAAAATAAAGAATGCTGAGAGGAATATATATTGGATTAAATTAGGAGGTGGGTTTGAGCTGTGATGGTTCCATTAAGGTAGAAGGCCTGAGTTACTTTCACATACCTTACAGGATAATGTGAACTAAGAGATGTTATGTAGTAAAGCACCAGTAAAGTGTCTGGCACATGGTAAATGAAATATTGTCAGTGTTTGTTGTCATATCTTTTACTATCTTCTCCAGCAACTACAGGACCCCCTCCTCCTCCTTCAGTCACTTTCAATTTTTATTTCAATCACTGTCTGTTAGAGGCAAAGGCTAAAATTCTGTGCCATGTAGAGAAGACAGTTTTATTTTCCACTGAAAGTTTACAGTTGTTCACAGAGATTAAATAGGTTTCTGAGGGCTGATTTGGAAACCTAGACACCACGCACTCTTTCTGTGGGAAAAGGCATCCCTTGCTTCAAAAGCTGACGGAAAATAAAATTTCAAAACACAACAGGGTTTTCAGTTGTAGATTGTCAGTGTTTGAATGTAAATCAAGAATGGATTTTATGAAATATGAAATAATAACACTGAAACCATAACAGGTCTAACTTTGATCCCATCTAAGGGGTAAAAATAACCCCAAACCATAAATCAGTCCCAATATATTTACTATCATCTGCATGGCCTTTTCCCTTGAATCGATTAGTTGATTGACATAGTATTCAACCCAGCAGATTGTCTTGTGATTATTTAAGCCATGAGTGTGACTTCAGTTAACCAGAAATTAGTTAATGATATTACATATCTTTTGCACACATGCACAATTTGAATAATAAACATATTTATTCTTTGGCTTTATTCTGTGTTTCAGGATGTTGTGTAGAAATGAAAGAGAAGCAATAAAGGACTGAGTACTTACCCAGGCAATCATTATTATGAGTGAGTTCAAAGCCTGGGTAGCAGAGACAGTTATAGGATCCAACGGTGTTTTTACAAGTTCCATTTCCACATGGATGCCGCTCACATTCATCAACATCTACAAAGAAACACTGGCTCAAAGGAATTCAATTTTTTACTAGAAAAACGTAGCCTATTAAACTTTTAGATTTTTTTTAAACTACTGGCTTACTTAGATTTTCCTCATTCAATACTAAGAACCCACATTTATTTAAGGAAAGTAAATATGAGGTAGAGCTAACTCGGAAGTAGAAAATTATAGGAAAAAGTGCCACTTAATGACTTACAGGAACATATACGACTCAGAAAAGAACTGGACTAATAAGCCAGCAACTATCTCCTTAGTAAGAGGTTTTAATGAATAGGTTCACTTGTCAATTGTAAGGAAATCAATCTTTTGAAACACTAGAACAATTTGTTCTATTAAGCATTATAAATGCTCCCCCAGAAATTTTCATATCTTAATGTGATCAGCACAACAAAGGCAAACTGTGATTTCCTAAATTTTATGAATTAGTGGAATCTAAATTGAAGAAGTCTATTAGAGTTCAATTGTTATTAGCCTTTGAAAAAATGGAATTAATATTGAAAGGTCATGGCATATAAGAGAGGAGACGCTAGACTATGAATTCCAGGATGCTGAAAAAAAAAGAGGGTATTACTGTTCCTTAGGAAGGAAGCTTTGTTTAAGAGAGGTATTACCAAGGAGTCTAGCTGACTTTCATCATGGATGAATTGTTAGGACCAAGGACAGATTTTCACCATATGAATTTCTGAACCATGTATCTCAGGGGTTTTTCTTAGCAAATCATATCCTCCCTCTCAGAGAGAACAGCCAGGAGAAGCATATATAAGCAAGCAATCTCAGAAAGTTCATCCAAGTAGGGCCGCATCCTCCGTGTGTCCTTTGCACAAGTACTCCCTAGAGAATTTTTCCTAGGACTATGGGAAATGTCTGCAGGGGAACTCTTAGGAGGCACTGCAAGAATGGAGACGTTCTCCAGGTGGTCCTCATGTATGGATACGCCATAAAGGAAACTAGTTCTGCCGCTCTGCTGTACTGAAATCTGACCTTACGATTCACAAAGATAGTATCTTAAATACCAAAAGAGTAGATGCACTTTAGCTTTTTCTAAACTGAGAACATGATAATTATAAATAGCCAACTTTTAAATTTAATTTTCCTCCTTCAAGCGCAAAGTGCTTCAGTGGAGATAAGCCAGTGGCTGACATCAGCTTTAAGTAGTTAAGCTGAGTTCCAAGGTGTCCAGCCCATCTGCTTTTGAAATCTTATTAATCATCAGCTCAGCAAGTACTTACTGAACACAATTATTGCTTAACTAACTGTACTTTAGCTACTGAGGCTTTTCAAAGTTCCGCTATCTTTGCTTCTAAAAATTGTTTGTAAGAGTTAAAAAGCAAAACAAGTAGATAAATCTCATGTAGTCAATGATTCGGGTGAAAGAAGCATATGTACGTATGTGTGTGTTTATATATTCATTTCAAAACTGTCACTCTGCTACTACTCCCTTGTATTCTTGCATTTCAAAAGGCATTCTTGAGTGGGAATAGAGAGGGGTAAATGGGCAGCTGGTACCGTGGTGATCTCTAGGTAACCCTGAGTGTCCCAGAGCTCAGGTTAATAAGCATGTGAAAGTCACCTAGGGAAAAAGGCCGTAAACACTGAACTCAAGAACATATTATGGTGTGTCCTGCTTGCAATTTTTACATTGAATAAAACCATAAACAGTTTCACATAGCTCATTTTTTGTAAGACTGTTTCTGACAGAGACTTGGTAGTTACTGTGGCGAATGACCAAACTGTAATCTCTTCTGGAGTCTCAGCTCCACGTCACCCCCTGAAACTAATGTCCTCCTTCTTACCCATGCACATCGTCTGGTCCTGAGAAGCCTTAAAGCCGTTGTGGCAGATACACTGGTAACTTCCTTGTAAATCCACACACAGGCCATGACTGCAAACATTAGGAATTTCTAAACATTCGTTGCGATCTAGCACAAAAAATAAAACACATGTTATACATATCTGATCTTTATTAAGATTCCTTCATTTTTTTCCACAGGCGCTGTTTCTATAATCTGCTATTAATTATTACAGACAGTCTGAAAATGAACCATAACAACAGCTGAATCAAAATAAGCAAGGCTTTAAAAGTATCCAAACCTCTTTTCAAAAAATTTTAAATCATGCAATTTTTACATGCTGATTGGTATCTCAAGGACATTATTTTATTTTAGGTCCAATTCCAGGAAAATCCATTGAGAGACCTCTTCTTTTCCTAACAAAAGAATCTAAAAGATATGGTGAAATAGGTTCAATATGAATGAATAGATTTACTTAGAAAATCTTTCCAAATTATCTTTTTTCTCTTTTTTTAAGTGGAGTATAATTGTTTTACAGTGTTGTATTAGTTTCTGCTGTACAGCAAAGTGAATCAGCCATATGTATACATATATCCCCTCTTCCTTGGATTTCCTTCCCATTTAGGTCACCACAGAGCATTGAGTAGAGTTCCCTGTGCTATACAGTCTGTTCTCATTACTTATCTATTTTGTACATAGTAGTGTATATATGTCGATCCCAATCTCCCAATCCATTCTATCCTCCCTTCCCCCCTTGGTCTCTATGTCTGTGCCTCTATTTCTACTTTGCAAATAGGTTCATCTGTACCATTTTCTATATTCCACATACATGTCCTAATAAAAATAACCAAGAGATCACTGAAAAACTCAAAGAGGAAATTAAAAAATACCTAGAAACAAATGACAATGAAAACACAACGACCCAAAACCTATGGGAGGCAGCAAAACCAGTTCTAAGAGAGAAGTTTATAGCAATACAATCTTACCTCAATAAACAAGAAAAATCTCAAATAAACAACCTAACCTTACACGTAAAGCAACTAGAAAAAGAAGGACAAACAAAACCCAAAGTTAGTAGAAGGAAAGAAATAATAAAGATCAAAGCAGAAATAAATGAAATAGAAATGAAGAAAACAATAGCAAAGATTAATGAAACTAAAAGCTGATTCCTTGAGAAGATAAAATGGATAAACCTTTAGCCAGACTCATTGAGAAAAAAAGGGAAAGGACTCAAATCAATAAAATTAGAAATGAAAAAGGAGAAGTTACAACTGACACAGCAGAAATACAAAGGATCATGAGAGAATACTACAAGCAACTATATGCCAATAAAATGGACAACCTGGAAGAAATGGACAAATTCTTAGAAAGGTACAACCTTCCAAGACTGAACCAGGAAGAAACAGAAAATATGAACAGACCAATCACAAGCACTGAAATTGAAACTGTGATTAAAAATCTTCCAACAGGGCTTCCCTGGTGGTGCAGTGGTTGAGAGTCCGCCTGCCAATGCAGGGGACACAGGTTCATGCCCCAGTCTGGGAAGATCCCACATGCCGTGGAGTGGCTGGGCCTGTGAGCCATGGCCACTGAGCCTGCGCGTCTGGAGCCTGTGCTTCGCAATGGGAGAGGCCACAACAGTGAGAGGCCCGCATACCACACACACACAAAAAATCTTCCAACAAACAAAAGTCCAGGACCAGATGGCTTCACAGGCAGATTCTATCAAACATTTAGAGAAGAGTTAACACCTATCCTTCTCAAACTCTTCCAAAAAATTGCAGAGGGAGGAACAAACCCCATCTCATTCTACAAGGCCACCATCATCCTGATACCAAAACCAGACAAAGAAAATACCTTTTTTGATAGGAAAGCATGGACAGTTTTTCAGTGCAGGAAGTGTAAAGAACATTGTGCTCAGTGTCAAAGAACAAGTCATCCTCTTTCTTACCTACACAGGCTCCGTTGGGTGAAAGTTTGAAACCTGCAGCGCACTCACAGCGGTAGCTGCCGGGACTGTTGATGCAGTCGGCATTTCGCTGGCAGAGGTTATCACCGTTGCTGCACTCATCAATATCTGAAAGAGCAACAATTCCATTTTTAAAACTTCATTATTACATCAGTATTATATTCACTTAACCAATTTGGTGATCAACTCCCAAATGCTATAGAAGAAACAGTAAAAATCAGAAAACTGTCTAAAAACCAGTTATGTCTGCCAAACTTTTTTGGATAAGGTCACACATCATTCAGATTACCTTCACAGACCAGGAGCAGGTCATTGTAGCTGAATCCCGTAGGGCATTCACAACGGAAACTGCCAATCTGGTTAATACACACACCGTTTGCACAAATGCCTGGAATCTCTTTACATTCATCAATGTCTGCAATTGAACAGATGTGATCAAATATACAGGGTTCTGCTTAATGTATTCACCATAAAACCTTGAATAATACTATGTGTACACTGGAGTGAAAACACACAGTGTCACAAAAATCAATTCTATACAAGTATGAATGATTTTGTGGTTTATGAAAGCATACAGACCATAAGATATTATCTCCTTTGAACAGTGATGAAAAAAAATGAAGCAGCTGATCAAATATACCAAGTGATATTAGTGTCAATATAGCAAATGAATTTCCTAGGGAATCAAGCTTCCTCTTAAGTTACATGTCAGGCTCCCCAGATTGCTATCAGCCATCTGATAAAGCCAGCTATGTTTTTTTAATTTTATGTCCTTTGTTATACATGAATGGATAATGGACATTTAAAATTATATTGTTTATTTAATCTTTGCAGAAGAAAAGTAGATTGTGCAACAGAAAGTACATTCAGGAGGAAGTGATTTATATAATTAATAATTCTGCAAATTCATAAGTAGATTGGGAGAAAGGAATACTGTAAAAATACACCCAAAACTTAAACGTATACTTATGAAAAAACAGATGGTAAAGGTTAAAATAAAGTGGATTATTTAGAGTCATGTAATACAATATTCATGAAGAGGAAAACTAAAGTTTCAGCTTGATATGTACGAAATCTTGAGATAGTCACATAACTATCATGACTCAATCACCAGACTACGTTGATGGACTAATCCCACTGTTAAAACTTGGTTAGAGGCTCTAAACATGTTATTTCTTTCTTGTCTAACTATATTAGATCCAAATACAGATTATTATTTTTTATGGTACTTTAAAAACACTGAACAAATTTTTACAAAATGCTACATGTATTAAAATAAACATAATTTAGTAAAAACTCACCAACAGCTTTTCCAGTGTGAATGTCAAAGGTGAATCCAGGAATATTTCCACATATAGTTTTAAAGTCAGCTTTAAAATATAAACAAAGCAAATGCACTCTTAAAATTCTCAAACTCCTTCAAAATAACATTTTACATAGTATTACTTTTACTGACAGATGTATTTTATACTATTCACAATGAGACATTTTAATTTCAATTATATTTATTTGATAACAATGCCAGCTTCTGCAAGAAGTGAATCTAAGCACACTTTATCATTATTATTATTGCTATTCTTATTATTATCATCATTAACTTTTTACTGCTCTGATATTAGAAGTAAATCATTATGAGATTCAAAACATCTACTTTAGGCATTTAAATTCTTTGTATTTGGATATGGAGGGCTTTAAAAATGACCCGATTTACATAGATTGAAAAACCAGGTTAGTGTACCAATTTAAAAAGGGATTAGAATTGCACAAAGGCATAGGCATGCAAAAATAATTCTGTAGTGGTGAAACATGTTAACAATGAGTAATGAATGAGACATGAATTATGTCTTTTTTTAATATAAATGTCTATTTGTTGGAATGTGAAATTTGAGGCATCAAAAACAATGCATCGTGGAATAAAACAGAGACTATGAGAGTCACTCCACATAATTCACCAAACTAACAGTCTAATTTTTAAGAAGCATATTTCTTCTAATGCCCACTGCTACACACATGAATAAACCTCTTGAAAACAGTATCAAGTAAACACATACTGCAGACTATATGCCAAGTGCTATCTGGGGAGGGACTTTGTCTGTTTCATCCACCAATATTCACCAAGCATCCAGAACATATAGAAAGGCACATCACAGATGCTCAATTTAATGGCTTCTAACTGCATGGCAATATGCGAACTGTAATTTGTATACATCATCTCATTTAATCATCACTATAAGGGGCTTCCCTGGTGGTGCAGTGGTTAAGACTCCATGCTCCCAGTGCGGGGGGCCTGGGTTCAATCCCTGGTCAGGGAGCTAGATCCCATATGCATGCGGCAACTAACAGTTGGCATGCCACAACTAAGGAGCCTGTGAGCTCCAACTAAGGAGCCCACCTGTTGCAACTAAGACCCAGCACAACCAAAAATAAATAAATAAATGATCGTCCTTATAACCATATCAATTAGTCACTGTCACCACTGATTTATTATCCTTATTTAGCATACGAGGAATCAGTTTCAGAAAGGATAAATAATCATGGCAGAGCTGTGATTTAAATACAGACCAGTCTATCAGACCTAAGCCCTTTACTTCCTCTCACCTAAAAAAGTAATATTTTATTCCCCAAACCAATGATTTTCAATTTCTAACTGGTGAAGTTTTCAAATTACAGAATTATAAAAATGTTCCTATTTGTTTTTTTTGGAATAAAACTAGGGCAAGATAGAGCTAAGAAAATCCACTTGTGCCAAAGCAATCTTAACACATTTTGACTGGAGATGTATTACAGCCACAGGCATTAGTTTCTGCAAAAATCCCCCAGTCAATAATGTATTAAGAAAGAAGGACAGAGCTGGAGGTATTAAGATCCCTGATTTCAAACTATACTACAAAGCTACAGTCATCAAAACAGTATGGTGCTGGGCTTCCCTGGTGGCGCAGTGGTTGAGAGTCCGCCTGCCAATGCAAGGGGTATGGGTTCATGCTCCAGTCTGGGAGGATCCCATGTGCCGCGGAGCGGCTGGGCCCGTGAGCCATGGCCACTGAGCCTGCGTGTCCGGAGCCTGTACTCCGCAATGGGAGAGGCCACAGCAGTGAGAGGCCTGCATACGGCAAAAAAAAAAAAAAAAAAAAAAAAAGTATGGTGCTGGTACGAAAACAAACACATAAATCAATGGAACAGAATAGAGAGTCCAGAAGTAAACCCACACTTATGTGATCACTTAATTTATGACACAGGAGCCCAGATTATACAGTGGGGAAAACACAGTCTCTTCAATAAATGGTGCTGGGAAAACTGTATAGACACTTGCAAAAGGAAAACTGTATAGACACTTGCAAAAGGCCACTTTCTTACACCATATAAAAAAAATAAACTCAGAATAGATTAGAGACTTAAATGTAAGACTGGAAACCATAAACTCCTAGTAGAAAACATAAGCAGTATGCTCTTTGACACTGGTCTTAGCAATATTTTTTTGAATCTGTCTCCTCAGGCAAGGGAAAGAAAAGCCCTCAGGCAAGGGAAAGAAAAGCAAAAATAAACAAATGGGACTACATCAAACGAAAAACCTTTTGCACAGTGAAGGAAATCATCTACAAAATGAAAAGGCAATCTACTGAATGGGAGAAGATATTTGCAAATGATATATCCAATAAGGGGTTAATATTGAAATATACAAAGAATGGTCACAACTCAATATAAAAAATACAAACAATCTAGTTAAAAATGGGCAGAGGACTTGAACAGACATTTTTCCAAGGAAGACATACAGATGGCCAACAGACACAGAAAAGATGCTCTATGTCAGTGATCATCTGAGGAAGGCAAGGCAAAACCACAATGAGATATCACCTCACACCTGTCAGAATGGCTATTATCAAAAAGACTACAAATAGGGCTTCCCTGGTGGCGCAGTGGTTGAGAGTCTGCCTGCCGATGCAGGGGACACGGGTTTGTGCCCCGGTCCGGGAGGATCCCACATGCCACGGAGCGGCTGGGCCCGTGAGCCATGGCCGCTGAGCCTGCGCATCTGGAGCCTGTGCTCCACAACGGGAGAGGCCACAACAGTGAGAGGCCCGCGTACCGCAAAAAAAAAAAAAAAAAGACCACAAATAACAAGTGCTGGTGAGGATGAGGAGAAAAGGGAACACTTGTGTACTGTTGGTGGGAATGTAAATTAGTGCAGCCACTATGGAAAACAGTATGGAGGTTTCTCAAAAAATTAAAAATAAAACTGCCATACAATTTAGCAATTCCACCCCTGAGTATTTATGGGAAGAAAACAAAACACTAACTCAAAAAGATATATACATTTTTATGTTCTCTGCAGCATTATTTACAATAGCCAAGATATGGAAGCAACCTAAGTATCCACTGATGGATGAAGTGATAAACAAGATGTGATATACTGTATGTATATATATACACATATATATGCACAATGGAATATTACTCAGCCATAATAATGAATGAAATCTTGCCACTTTCAACAACATAGATGAATCTAGAGGGCATTTTGCTAAGTGAAATAAGTTAGACCAAGAAAGACAAGCTATGTATGACTTCACTTATATGTGGAATCTAAAAAACAAAACAAACGAACGAAACAAAACAGAAACAGAATCATAGTTATAAAGAAAAACTGGCGGTCACCAGAGGGGAAGGGAGTTGGGGGTTGGGCAAAATAGATGTGAGGGATTAAGAGGGCCAGATTTCCAGCTATAAAATAGATAAGTCACAGGAAAGTAATGTATCCATAAGGAATGGTCAATAAAATTGCAATAACTTTGCATGGGGACATATGGTTACTAGACTTATTGTGGAGATCAATCCGTAATGTATATAAATGTCAAATCACTATGTTGTAATCCTGAAAATAATATTGTATATTAATTATACTTCAATTAAAAAAAAGAAAAAAAAGAAAATTCATTTGCCCACTGAATTTAAGCCACGGAGAAAGGCCCCATATGTCATTTTTCACCATGCCTCTCCTTAATTTCATCATGTTAAATGAAACATTTTAATAAATATACCCTAAGTAATACTGTATTTGGTAACAAATGCATAACCATTGTTTCCTATTTGTCCTATTGGTTCATCTCTTAGTATCTACAACTATTAAGAGTGATCCCTTCTCAGGTCATAAAGGAACCTGAGTGGGCAACAATTTTAAGACAATTTTTTTGCTCTTGTCTCTATTATCGTTCAGTTTTTCTTTCAAAAGAATCTGTGCTTGGAGAAAAATTTTACTGTGTAAAGACCAGTTCTCTTTTCTGCCTAAAAATTTCAGGTAAGTTTGAGGGAAATGATGCATAAGGAAAACTTTGACATTACATTGCTTTTATGTTAAGTTTGCTCATCAAATCCATTTTTTGCATATTTTCCAAGGTCGAACTAAAAAGATACTCACTGAGCTTGCTGGACTTTATAAATGACCACAAATTTTTAAATCAAAATGACACCTTCTAAATATAGCACAATGACACACAATAGTTTCTCAATAAATACTTGTTTATGAATAAAAGAATAAGTAAGCAGCACGTTTTAAGATAATGAGTTTAAATGGGCTAGCGTTATAAATTTTAATTTCAGCAATGCGGCTTATTTTCAGGATCCAGACTCCTACTCAACAGACATCTCAGGAATTAGTGTTTGAATCCCAAAGAGGGCTGCTTCAGAAACCGAGCCATATGAGCCCTTGGATATTTTCAGAACGGAGTGTGTCTGCTTTCCGTACTTTTAGTACTTTTTGCTTTTCCTCTACTGTAACATGTATACCTGTGTCACTGACTCGGCCTTCAGCAGAAGCAGGAGCTGTGTGCTTACCCGTTCCTGGCGTTGGGCATGGTTCACAAGGTTTGTTCCAGGCTTTGCCCACATTGTATGTGCAGCAGCACATCCTCTTTGTCACATTAAAAGGCAACTCATTCTCACAAGTGGTTCCATTATAGCTTCGGTAGCAGAAGCTTTTTCTCATGTCTACATAGAGAAAAACAAGTAAGCCAACCAATCCTATCAGCAAGCAGCTAATAGCAAACCCCACACACCTGGACACACCAAACTTCCTCGATTAACTCTGAAAATTTTCACGGTCATTTGGAGGTATCTTAAAATAATTCCTTAGGTTGAACACAAATCATTTTTTAGATAAGCATCTTTCCTGTTTTTAAATAAGGGGTTTCATTTACAATTTTCTTGGGGGGACAAAGTTAATAGATACTTCTCTATTCAAATGCATTTATTTAATTTAAAAAGGATTACATGTTAAATTTTAAATGTTCTCTTATTCATAAAATAATGTTCACTTTACATGAATGGAAAATAAAAATTATTCAAGAATATATATTTACAATATTTGATGAAATTTTCCACCTGACTCATGCTTTGTAACATGCAACTATGTAGCCAAAGTTCAAAAATATGGTACAGACCCAGAAGTTTATAAGACTTTGAAATACTTCACTATTCATAAAGATTTAACTTCCAAACTTTCTGAATAATAATTCTGAGATGTAAGTATCTGGGAGATAACTGTTGGCCAGGAAGCCAGCAACTGTGACCTAATCAATCTCAGAGACCTTTACCTACCCATACAGTTGTGGCCTCCATTGACCTGCATGTATTCAGGTGGGCAAATGCAGGTGTAATTTCCCAGGGTGTTGTAGCAAGTCCCAGGTCCACACACACCAGGATGTGCAAAACACTCATCAATATCTAGAGGATGCAAGAATGTCCATTAATTAGTAAATATTTTCCCCATGAATTTATATCACTTAAACTACTGAACAAAGCATATGGTTGATTCCCCAAATTCATGTTTTTATAGAATTTATCTTATTTTTATAAAATTTAGAATTTAAAGCAATTACATAGGAAATGCCCCCAAATATGCATTTACATGATATAAAACATGTCCTTCTTCTGAAGAATAAAAACCTAACATTCAAAAATAAAGATGATCAAAATAAACTATTCCAAAGTGGCAAAAAATAACTTAAATGGCACCTATACTTTTTAATTGAAATTTCATATTTGTCAAATGGAATTGCTTTAAAGCTACTTTCCTCTTATGTCGTTGAAAACCAAATATTAGTGTCAACTTTAAACTGAATGCAGTTAGAAAAGCCTTTTTCTTTAAAATTAAAAAGCCTTTCCTTTCAAATTAGCACCCATTCAGAGATTCTAGAAGTAGCACAGCTGCTGGGTAATTCTCCTTATTAAATAATATTTCTTCCAGATGCATTTATCTAACATGTTCCAAAAGAAAGGTTATAATGGAAACAATTACATTACATGTTTAAGGTTCATTTTTTAGAAGCATTCATTCATTCATTCCATAAATAAATACTGAGATTCTACTGTAAGCTAGAACTTGTAGCTATAAAGATGAAATAGATGTGGATCTTGCTTCAAGAAGCTCCCAGTCTAGTGGGGAGACAGACCTCTGAAAGGATGATTACACCGCCATGTGAGAAGTTGGGGATGGAACCAAGAAAGGCATCTGCATAACCTTTGAACTGCTTCATACTATGTTGTCCAACATTTAAAAGTTACTGAAAATATTAGCCTAATGGTTGCATTTCAAACTTACCTATTTTTCTATATAAAATATAACTTATTGGTATTTGAACTAATAACTTATTTTGATACTGAATGTTTTCATATTATTCCAGCTTCCCCCACTTATTACCAACCCATTTACTCAGAGAAAAATAATGGTAAATTGTGGCAAATAATCTGTAAATTAATTTATCTATCATCATACAACTTAGCAGCACTGATAGGAAAAGAAAAAAGCTATGAACCAGTCTCAACATATCCTTTGATAAAATTTGAAGATGGACCTTTTTTCTCCAGGCCTGACCAGTAATTTTGTTTTAAATAGCACTAATAATTTTTAGGTATAAATTTATCTCACCTTCACAGATGCGGGTTTCCTCACTGAGGTAGTAGCCTTGAGGGCACTCACATTGGAAGCTCCCGAAAGTGTTGATACAGTTTCCACCCTGGCAGAGACCTGGTAGCTCCTGGCATTCATCAATATCTGCAAAAGGGGAGACAGCTCAGATACCATCATGAAAGATAAGAGTTACTATGAGAGCTTTCAAATGTGTGATACTGTAAGACCTGCAGACTTCCACACATCCACGTGAATGCACACTTAGATGAGAGGTTTATTCTGACCATGAATTTTCTTGGCTTTGTCATGGAACTTTGCTATAATCTGAGAAGAGTAATTACAGCAAGCTGAGGATGATTAAAGTTGGGGATAATTATAAAAAGAGTTTCTCTGCAGAACAATCACACATCAGGTCACTGCAATGGGTCAAATCTTTCTGATTTACAAATGGTTATTCATCAGACTGGTAATTGTCCATCTGTAATTTTGCAAAATAATCTTGTTGGGACTGTTCCACACTAACTTTTCTACCAGATTTGCTCTAAAGTAAATTCTTTACCTTGTTTAAATCTGGTGACAATTAGAGATATGCTCACCTTCTAAGATGATTGTGATGGGGTTAGGTCTGAAGCCTTCACCTCCAGGACACAAAGTGTAATATTCAGCTGCAAAACAATGGAAAAAAAGAAATTTGATACCTGTGTGCAAGAGGCTGACAGTGAATTAGCACTTAACAACTGCCAGGCTCAAAGCGCATATCCTAAGGGGTGTATCTATATTTTCCTTAGTGCCTTTTCAAATACATTATCTTTAAAAAGTACATTACATTTTACTTGGAATAAGATGATTACTTCATAAATTATATACAAAGTAGAATAACAAAACCCATTTGCTTTTAATTAAAGAAAAAGGTTATTTTCAGATAATTTATATCACAACCCTTCTGGCTAGTAAATAAAAACTAAAAGACTCAACAATTCAAAAGTTTCACCTATGTTCATATCAGGACATACATTTCAATTTAAGACATAATATGACTGGACTTGAGGAATACAACTCACCTATGAACCTGAACTAAAACAACTGTGGAAAAGAACCAGGAATGGTCTTTATCTGTGACACCAGGGAGAACTGATATTATCATCATTCATATTGGATTGTGGTTAAAAACTGTTTTTTCTTTTTAGCATTATCAAGAAAAACAGTAAGAAGAGAGGAATTCAGATTCCTTTTATATGACACACTCTTGGCTGGTTTCAGCACAACCATTGAAAGTAGTCCAGATTCAAAGTTTTGACCCTCACTACCTCCCCCACCCCTAGCACCAGAAGAAAATGGTAGCTAGTGCTCAGCTACCAGTGTTTCTTTCCTCTTCTTCCGTTCCATACTCACTGCTATTGACAGGGGGGCAGGTCTCGCAGGGGTTCCCCCAGGCCTTCCCCAGAGAGCAGCAACAGGAGGAGCGGCTGACGCCCACCCCAATCTCAGTGTTGCAGGAGAGACTCCCGTCGCCCCGAGGACCGAACTTCAGGTAACAGTTGCCCACTCGATTGTCTGCAGGGCAACACAGGAACTTAAAATTGTCCTTATCAGAGTAAGAATGCCTGTTTTGGAGAATGGTCACTCAAATGATGAAATTCAAATTCTGTACATTAATCCCCAGAACAGAATAATCTCTTGCTTTAAACTTTTTCAAGACTGAGTTGCAGGAATTAAATAAATTACACTTTCCTACATCTAGACATCCATATAGATCATGGACTAAACAAGATAGTAAGCAATTACTCATCTGGGACATTCTGGACCTTTAATAATATGATTGCAAAAAATGTTTCCTATAATCAATCTATAGCATGAGTTTATCAATAAAGGGAGTGAAATCCAATATGTTAATTTAAAGCAATGTATCCTATCACTGAAATATTGATAACACCATCTCCTTCCTCTCCTCCCCATAATCTCCATTCTCCCACAGTTTAGTTTCAATTTGCACATTGAGTTTTGCAGGTTTTGGGAAAGCTAGTCTGTAACAACTTTAGGGAGGCTACTTAAGAGATCAATGAATCTCAGCCTTTGTCTTGTCTCTATCCATAATTACCATCTAGATCACCTCATTAGTTCCATGACTTTAAATACTATCAAATTTGTGGTTCCATCTTTCAACTCTCCCCTGAACTCAGATCTTTCTGCCATGTGCCTAGTATTTGATTTCTCCTCTTAGATATCTAAGGTATTTTAGAGTTAACACGTCTAAAATCAAACACTTGATACTCTTTCCTCCACATACAAAACCTGCTCCAATCCTCTCCCAGGCTTCTGCATTTTCAATAAACGGAAACTCCAATTTTTTAATTGCTCAGGCCCTATACCTTGCAGTCAAACTTTGAATTCTTACTATCATGCCTTATTCAATCCAGTAATAAGGTCTGTCAACACTACTTTCAAAATATATCTGGACTCTGATGACTTACCACTGCTTCTAAATCACTACAACCTGAGTTCAAGCCACCATCGTCCCTCATCTGGACTATCGCAATTGTTTCCTAACTCATCTCTGGACCCAACTATAGTCTATTTTCCCCACCATAGCCAGAGTCATCCTTCAGAAGCATTACCTTAGCCCAGGCCACTCCCAGTGGTGTCCCACGTCAATCAGAGTAAAATCCAAAGTCCTTATTACAGTCTACCAAGTAGTTTTCATCTCCAGCTGCACATTATAATCACTTTGGCAGCTTTTTATTATTTTACTTTTCTTTTTTTTTTTTTTTTGGTTTTGTTTTTGTTGCTGACTCCGGTGCAGACAGAGGTGTTAACTCATGGTTCTGCTCTTACTAGGCTGTATTCATTCATCCTTCCTTCCTCCTTCCCTCCCATTCTCTCTCTTTTATCCCTGCTCTCCATTCTCATTCCTCATCCCCTACCCAACCATATGAATGTGTTTAATATTATTCTTTTGGTCTCTGCTCCTGCAAAATTGTACTTTTGTTTTCGTGTGCACATTTTAAATTTCTATAAATGGTATTTTGTCGTATACCTCATTCCATCTTTATAACATCCAATCCATCAACTCCACAGTATTCAACTGCGATTCTTTTTCAATCTATCCACTCTCCAAATATGGCTTCTAAATTCTTGCCACTGCAAATAATGAGGCACTGAATATTTTTCCTTATGTTTCCGTATGGGCCTGTAAGTTACTTTATTTGATATCTAAAGCCCAGAGAGGAGCTGCTGGTTCACAGAGTTTGCATATTCTTAGCCTTTGGTATCAGGAAAAACAGTCCTTGTTATCTGCCGTAGGCATCCAGTAAACCTTTTTAATTTTTTATATTTGTAAGTCATTTTGAAAATAATTTGCAGAAGAAAAAGGCACAAACAACCTTACTAGAAATTTTAATGGGAATTTAATCATGGCTAACTCAAATTTTATTCTGTATTTTCTTGGTTTTGAAAAAATATATACCTGAAATGGTCCTATAAATGCCATTAACTGTTTGCCTGTCAGTTGTCATGCATAAACCTGAAACATCTTCATTTTGTAAAACTGATTCCACATTTCAAACACATCTGTCCTGGCCAATGTACTGGACAGGGAGCCAGGCAACTCAGGACACTGCTTCAGCTCTGCCATGTGCAAGCTCTGAGACCTTGAACAAATGACTGCACCTCTAGGGCCCTGGTTCTCAAGTCTGTGAGAGGAGGTGGTGGGAGCAGATGTCTCAAAAATTCCTGTTTCAAAATATGACTTGGAAGATAAGCAGGATAAAAGTGACCATATATTTTGGTAATCTAGAGTTTCTTCAGGTAAAGGACTACTATTTTGTTCTCAAGTTAATTGTAGTAAATGGTCATCACAAGAGAGTATGAGTATTTAACTCTATGTACTTCTATTCATTTGTTTCATATAGCTTTTGCTTACCAACACAACCCACACCGGTGGGGTTCAGCTGGAAATCAGGTGGACAGTTACACTCATAGCGACCAGGAGTGTTGACACATAGGCCGTTCACACAGTTTATTGGATCTGCACATTCATCAATATCTAGGAAAAACATTTAAAATGCCCACATTAACATCTTTACTTTCCTTGTGCATACTGCTGTTCCAAAGAATTTGGTGGAAAGTTTGCAAGTCAGTAGACTAAAAATCTTTAGGAGGGACTCAGAACAATGAAATAAAAATGAAATACTTGTATACACCTAAAGCAGTTTCCATAGATCAGTCACACAGTATTCATGATGATATCATTTAATATCCTTAATAAATAAATTATAATGAAACGTTGCAATTCTGAAGAGAAACATTTTATCACTGTTTGTTTAATTAAACTTAAACATATGTATTATATATTTGTACATATATGTGGACATCACAAATACATACAAAGAAATACTTTACTAATTTCGTGTTGGATATTTAATATTAAGTTGTTTATATTACAATGGATCCATTCAATAGTTAAAAATAAATGTATCAGCCAAGGGGGAAAGGGGTGGCGTGTGAGGAATTGGAAGACTGGGATTGACACATATACATTATTGACACTATGTATAAAATAGATAACTGATGGGAACATACTGTATAGCACAGGGAACTCTACCTAATGCACTGTGGTAACCTAAATGGAAGGGAAGTCCAAAAGGGAGGGGATATCTGTATGTGTATGGCTGATTCATTTTGTTGTGTGGTGGAGGCTAACACAACATTGTAAAGCAACCATACTCCAATAAAAATTAATAAAAAAATAATAAAACAATAAATGTATCAGAATGTAATTTTCTTTTTCAAAAAAATGCATAGCCCAAGGCATAGCAGGCTAAGCAGAAATTTGAGGAACTTCTATATCTAGCACAAAATGTTCATTTCAACTAATAAGAACACAATTAAGCCCTTAACTGGCCATACCTGTACAGTTCCCTCCGGTTCTGTCCAATTCGTAACCATCATCACAGATACAATGAAACATTCCAGGCAAATTATTACATGTTCCAAAGACACAAATATTTTGGAAGGAGCATTCATCGATATCTGGAGATTAAAAAAAATAGTAATCTCTTGATTACAAAGACATTTAGATTTACTGTATGACATTAATAAATTATTCTATCTCCTCAGATGTTTTTATGCAGCAAAAAATTTTCTTTTTCTTTGACCAAAGATGTCACATAAATGGCAAGCAACTAATGTTTATATGGGTCAGAAATATGAAAGAATATTATCTTATTTTATTGATAGTATTTTACTGTCTTGACCTGTAAAATATTTCAGAAAAAAATTGGCCTAGGGCATAAAAACCTTCTAGAAATTAAATATGAACGTGTTAAAGGAATAAGATTGTAAAAAATTAAAGATAAAAACAAATTCAAAGATTATAATAATTAAGTGAAAACAGATGTTTTATAAACATCTACAACATACAAAATATACAACATAAATATTTTAAATATTAAATATATCTTTTAAATTATTTAAGTTTAATTTTTTAAACTTCTTTCTTGTTATGTAATCTGATCTGTTATAATAAAGTCAGTTATAAACAGGGAAAGAAGTTTTTTCCCAGTAGTGTGTAATAAGATCATCCATTGCCCCACATTCCTCCAAATCTCATTAAGATATCTCTATTGGACTGAAATCATAAATTCAGTTTATGAAAGTCTTCCATGAAGCTTTAACCCAAAATAAACAAGAAGTTATTACTCCTCATTCGTATGAAAATGAAGGCATAGTGTGCCTGTACAGCTGTAGAAGTAATCTGTATTTCTACTCATAGGAAGAGGATGGACATTTTTGTACACAAATTACCTCATATCCTGAGAATGCAGACCAGGCATGCCATTTTAGGCTAGACTAGACAAGTCATTCTAAAATGCTGTCTTGAGACAGTTATATCTTAAGTATAAACGGGTCTTTTGGTCATTTATGATTGTCAAAATAAAGCATTGCAACTATCTTATATTTAAAGTATAGTTCAAATTGTGTCTAGAAGTTCAATTGATGTGTAAAGTTTTCTTTACTTGTGTTGGGGCAATAAACAAAGTTATTCTTTTTATATAAATCAGTAAAGACTCATTAAGTTAGTTTATAATTGAGTTGTGTTAATCTATAAATTGAAGTGGAATTGTATTATCAGCCTTCTGCATATGCATTTTACTTTTAAGTGAACTTTATTAGAAATAACTTCCATTTAAATAACGTAAAAGTTGCGTGGAATAAGGTATTTTAAGAGAATACTGCCTTGTTTTTATAAAATTGATGCATATTCAGAAATTTGAATACAGAAAAGTGGTGATAGGAAACAGAAAAGATAGGAAACACAGAAAATAAGATAGCAAGAACAAAAATCACTCAAAAATGCTTCTATCCAGAATTATCATTGTAATTGGATGAACACCATTCCAAACATTGATATTTCTCAGTGCATATTCACAGAGAGTAAAGCTGAAACAATTTCCATGCATCAGATCAATTTTTCATTATCTCAGTATCTTCTAAAATGCTTTCTAATGGTAAGAATTGATGAAAACACTAAAACTGTATCATCTTTTGGCTTTATGTTAAAATTCAAACACAATTTTAAGACAGTATTAATGGATTCTATACAATGATGATTAACAATTAGCATCCATATATGCTTCCAACTCATTTTTGTTATTCATATTATTTTCACTTTTTAAATGTTCATGGCATTTACCATAATCTCTACAGTATTTAGTAGTAATTCTTTAAAGGAATCAATAATGTTTTTATTGTCACTTCTCCATTTACTTCTTGACTGGCTGTTTTTCATTGCTGATAAGTTGTGTGTTTTTTTTGTTTTTGTTTTTGTTTTGCCCAAGACAAGAAGGGAGATCCCACAGGTGGTTTCTTTCTGAATTATTTCACTTGTCAGGATATGTCTATTGTCTTTTTTTTAAAATAAATTTATTTATTTTATTTATTTATTTTTGACTGTGTTGGGTCTTCATTGCTGCGCGCAGGCTTTCTCTAGTTGCGGTGAGCAGGGGTTACGCTTCATTGCGGTGTGTAGGCTTCTCATTGCGGTGGCCTCTCTTGTTGCAAAGCATGGGCTCTAGGCGTGACGGCTTCAGCAGTTGTGGTGTGCAGGCTTCAGCAGTTGTGGTGCGTGGGCCCTAGAGTACAGGCTCAGTTGCTGGTGCAACTGGCTGAGTTGCTCCTTGGCATGCAAAATCTTCCCGGACCAGGGCTCGAACCCGTGTCCCCTGCACTGGCAGGAGGATTCTTAACCACTGCACCACCGGGGAAGTCCTGTCTATTGTCTTTATAATTAACTAACTCTGAGGTATAGCTTTCTTGTCACATGTGTCCTTATAACTGTGAGGGCAGCATTCTAATGTGTGTTGGTACTGAATGTTTGTTTTGTTCATGACTTGCCTTTTCTATCTGCAGTTTGAAGAATCTCTATTACTTAAGTTGACAAATTCAATAAGGTTAAATAAAAATGATTTACTTCTTTCTGTATATTCAGTTCCTTCTTCTATTTCAGGAAAATGTTTGGTTGTTTAATACTTTTTTTCTATTCAATTTTTAGGGACTCTTCACTTCAGAAACACCCATTATACTTAAGTTTATGGTCTTTGTCTTTTCTCTAATAGTGTTAATTTATCCTCTCCCCCCTTTTTTTTCACTGTGATTATCTCACGTCCATTCTCTATGGTAGTAATTACATTTTCATCTCCTCTGTTCTTTGCTGTGTCTATTTAATTGTTCTCTTATTTTGCTGCACTGGTCCATGTTTTTTGTTTCCCTTAACTCTGCAATATCTCTTTTTGTCTTTTTTTTCTGGTTTTTTTTTTTTTTTTTAATGTGTTTTTTTTTTTTTTTTGCGGTACGCGGGCCTCTCACTGTTGTGGCCTCTCCCGTTGCGGAGCACAGGCTCTGGAAGCGCAGGCTCCGGAAGCGCAGGCTCAGCGGCCATGGCTCACGGGCCCAGCCGCTCCGCGGCATGTGGGATCTTCCCGGACCGGGGCACGAACCCGTGTCTCCTGCATTGGCAGGCGGACTCTCAACCACTGCGCCACCAGGGAAGCCCTTTTTCTGTTTTTATAATCACTTTGAACTTGTTCAATCATATGTTTTTATTAAGGTTATCTGAGGTACAATATACCTATGCAAAATTTGCTCTTGTTCCTTGAGTAGTTTTCCTCTACTCTGGATTGATTATCTGCTTTTTGTATGCTTTTTTTGTTGTTGTTGTTTCCATAGAACACCTGCACAGTTGCTGTTGTTTCAGTTTGTTTACACATTACTTGGTCAGCTCTTTCAAGAGTTTTATATACAGTTGATGCTTGAACAACATACATTTGAACTGTGCAGGTCTACTTATACATGGATTTTTTTCAATAGTAAATACTACAGTGTATGTAGTACAACTACACTATCTGCAGTTGGTTAAATGTGTGGACATGGAACCGCGAATGCAGAGAACTGTGAACACTGAGGGCCGACTACAAGTTATACACAGATTTCCCCCCATGCTGAGGGTAAGTGTCCCTAGCCCCCATGTTATTCAAGTGTCAACTGTACTCTGAGATACAGTTTGGATGGAGCTTCTCGACATCCTCCCTTCTTTTTTGATTTGGGCTTTCTTTGGAAGACAGCTTGGGGTATGGGTTTCATTATAGCTTCTATTCTGTGGCCCAGAGTTTCATAAGGTGGGGGAAGAGGAGAAATACGGATGGGAGGACCTCCACTGGGCTCTGTGTGCTCTTTGTTGGTGAACCTGGCCCCTGCTCTCTCTTCGGAAATCATACTAAATGCTCTGTATCTGGGTTTACTCCATCTGATGGAGTCCTAACCTGTCCCTGAGGAGGTTCTTGCAGGTTCTGTACCTTCCCATTTTGGTGAAGAATACTGGGAAATGGCCAACTCCAGCAGTTTTTTAAACTCTATAGAAATTCTGAGAATTTATGATTAGAGGTAGATGCTGAGTGGAAAATGTTGTTTAGAGGATCAATTCAAAGGGGCATCAATTTATAATAAGATGGGAAAATATCAAGGAATTAAAGTAATAAATTCAGGATAAACTGTCTAAATGTGCCAGATCTCATAGAAAGAGAGAAGACAAAACCATAGAGAAACAGGCAGAACCATGGAATTGCATTTTGGGGATCTCAAAAGTTGGCATCTGGTTAAATGGAGCAAAGGGTGAGCTACATGTGTGCCACTCTCAGGTGCCCTGGCAACTGGGATTTCTCTCCATGGAAACAACATATTTTGGGAAAGCCAACATGAGAAGGAAGTACAGTGAACAGAAACTATTTAGCACCACCTTGAGGGAGGTTCTGCAAGAAGTTTTGGAAGACCCTAGGCCACAAATAATGGAACAGAATTATGAAAGAGAAATGCTGTCTTATGTATAAAGGATTAATTTTGAAATTTTATGTTGGCAAAAGTGTCTGGCTGTTGCTAATTTGTCTCTTTTCCCACCAATTCTTGTCAAGCTGACGTGGGTAATAAATCATGTAATTCCATAAACACATTGACTCACAGTTTCTACTAATTGACTTCAATGCTTAGAAGGAACCAGGACTAGGAAAAAAATAAAAATCATTCTACAGATGCCTTGTATAAAATGGTTTAGGTTCTGCCCAACCTAGCAGGTCGAAGTAGAAGCATGAATACTTTCAGTTTCTAGTATCATCTTCCCAGAGCCTACTATTCATTCTCTCATTCTGATTCTCTTCAAATTGGTAGATATTTACGGAAATTGCCATGATCTTTTAGGCACACTTTCTTTCTTCAGTGACACTTCTGGTGGTGGGGCAGAGTCAGGCTCTACTCCAAGCTACCCCAGATTGCATAATTTTTGTTTGGTTGATGCTGGTGAAGTGTGTGTGTGTGTGTGTGTGTGTGTGTGTGTGTGTGTGTGTGTGTGTGTGTGTGTGCGCGCGTGTGCACACGCACGCTGGCATTTACTATTTCTGTTCATTTGATTAGATACTCATGTAGGGAAAGCCTGTAATCTGGTTTCATTTTATAATCTTTGCTAGCAGTTAGCCTGAGTTTTTTTTTAAGGTTTTCTATGAATCACTAATTTTGTTAAAACCTTATGGCATATGAATTGTTTTCAATCCTTCTCCTTTATTTACATTTTCACGTACTTTTATGAACACAATGATGGCCCAAACTCTATGTAATGTGAATTGAGTCTCTAATGTAAAAGAAAATCCAAATTCTTTTTCTTGGAAAGATATCACACTAGTCACGAAGTCCCATTTCTAGGAAAGGGGGTGATGTCATAACTTAGAAGCAGGAGACATGACTATTAAGCAAAAGGTGTAGTTCTTGATGAGTCCCTGAAGAGGACTTCCAGTCCCAGACATACAGACAGTTGACTAAAGCATAAAGGTAATGCCAAAAATGAGCTACTTAGATTTTGATAAACACATTAAATAGCAGTGATTGAGGTACACAATATATTTTAAAAGCTGAACAGTTTATCCACATTTCATTCATTTAGTGATAAAAAAAGAAATAGTTAAAAAAAAAAACGAATAAGCCAAAGTTCCAACTCTTGGCTCTTGGCCAGGAAAACTTCATAAGAGATGAAAGCCACCTTCACCATTATTCATTCGGCAAAATAATCCATGCTTAAACAAATGACTTTTATGTGTGCAGCATGTGCTGTGTATTCTGCTTCCAGGTGGAGACTGTTCAGCCCTTTTTGTGGTTTCATTTGTTGTAGTTGATCCAACTTGGAAATGAGTTGGAATCCTGGTGACCCACCTTGGCAGGATCTGCTGTCTGAGGCTGGAGTGAAGCCCATCTCACACTCACAGCGATATGCACCCGGGACGTTGAGGCATTGTCCATTCTCACAGAGATTTATGTTTTCTGCACACTCATCAACATCTGTTGAAGGAGCAAATTACATCTCTATTAAGTTCCAAATCTCATGACTTTTTTTTCTTTGCTCTATAACTAAACCAGTCTCACTGGCTTGAGTTAGTGCTCATTAACATCAAACAACAATTATCCATATACACCTAAATAAGGGTATACAACTTGATAGCAGAGCTGTTTATGCCCTAACATTCAATTCCATTATGATAAACAGGAGGAATGAGGTGTCTCTCACATCTGTCTCAGTTCTCTTTAATGCTAATTTGATGCATCTGTGTTACACCAACATCATTTAGATATAACCAAGAACATTGGAATTAATCTTAAAATGGTGTTAATTCATTTGAAAACATTACAGTATTAAAATGAACAACTTTTTCACTAGTTCAAGTATTTTTAAGCAAGTAAGGGACACTCTAAGGGAGTGAGGAAAGTTTCTTTCATGCCATTACAATCTCATTAAAATATTCTTATATTTAGGGCCTAACATTTGCCAAGGAGTGTGCTAGCTGCCTGACGTTCATGTTTTCACTTAGTTCACCAACCCTGTGAGGTTTACAAGAGGAAGAACCTGAGGCTAAGAGGAGGCGACTGATGCCTGGGAGTCACAGTGATCTAGTCTGCGGCTGAGCCAGGGTCTAGGTCCAGCTGTGTCTGATACCAAAGCCATGCCCCTGCCCTCACACCACGGTGCAGAGACATGCTAAGAAAGATGCAGTACCCGAGGTTTAAAAGTAAGGAAGCTTTACAACTGAATAAACATGTTTTCTTAAAGAGGCATTAGAAAACTGTAAGTCTGTGTTTTTGATGTCACTAATTAGAAAAAACTATCTTTTAATTTGGGGTTTAAAGTGTGCACTGAAATTCAACTGAGAAACACCTATCTCTCAAGCTGAAAAGTATCATTCTTTATGTCCAGCAAGATGATCTAGTCTTTTACGTGAATATAATAAGTGGATGTTTTATCCTCAAGGAATGCAGAGTGAATTTACTCACATTCATTAAGCTCTTATGATGCATGTTTCTAAGCTCTTTACTTGTATTATTCCATTTAATCCTTTCAATACCATGTGATAAACTGAGATTTTGATAAACACAATAAATAGCAGTGATTGGGTAGGTCATAGATTTTATTTTAAGAAGCTGTATAGTTTTCCCAACATGTCATTCATTCAATGATATAAAAGAAAAAGGGAAATAGTATTTATTATTATTATTACCACCATGTCCATTTCAAAATGGAGAAACTAAGGACACACAGGTTAAGTCATTCACTTAAGGCTATATGGCCAGTAAGCAGCACAGGCAAGATCTGGATCCAGATGGCCTGACTCAGAGCCTGTATTTTTGACCATTATGTTAATTAATGAATAAAAGGAAATGACAGTCACTAAGAGTACATGATAGTAATAAATGCCATTATTTTAAAAAATTTCCAGGTTTTTGTGTTTAATGTAAGCAAAAGATACATATTCACCTTAAGTCAAGTGTAAAAACAGAGGTAGTGATTTCAGCCTCCTTTAACTACAGTCTTCTTCTGATGATGAAAACATACAGAGTGTTGCATGAAAATCAGGACCTCACCCACCTGAGCAGGTAAATCCATCTCCAGTGAACCCTTCGGAGCAGGCACAGCGGTAGGAGCCTGGGGTATTGACACACTGAGCATTTATGCTGCACTGGTGGGTTCCATTAGAACATTCGTCCAGATCTGCATGTCAAGAGAACATAGCAATAAAGTTCATAAATGAAAATGGAATATTTAAACACCCAGGAAGATTTTCATTTGTCTTAATTTAAATGTAAACTGGCCCCAAACTGGCCAAATGGAATGTATTTTAGTTTACTGGTCAAGTTGCAGTTCTATATAATTTTCTAAGACCTCAGACCTATGATCCAAAGTGTTCATGCTACAAACATGGGCCAAAATAATTAGTTCAAGCGTTTTGTGAGCTGTCTAATCAACTAGAATTATAATGTTTAAAAGAAAACCAGGCCTAGATTTCTTTCCGATTTCTACCGAGGGTGAATTTTATCATTGGCTACCTTATCACTAAAAAAGGGGTCAATTTTCAAGATAATACTGAATTTCAGAGCAGGAAAATTACCATAGAATTTTCAAGTTCATTTTATAGATGAGGAAATCAAGATATGATTCTTGACCTCATGGAACCCCTAGTCTAGTGGAAAAGACAGATGTTAAACACAGAGAATTCAATTAAATTTAATACTGTCATACATGTACCATGAAGAAAAGTTACAAGGTATAAGGAAATAAGAAGGGTGTCTAATTTGGATTGCAGGAATTAGGAAAGCTCCACTGAGGAAGTCATTTTCAGTTAACTTCGCATCTGAAGGATGAGCAAGAGTTGACCTGCGAACAGAAGTAGGGATGGGTCTTCCTTGCAGAGGGAACAGCACGTATGAAAACACTGAGAAGGAAAAGAGCTTTGATGTGACAAAAATTAAAGGAGGTTAGAGTGACAAAGAACAATGTAGGAGACCAGGGATGAAGGAAAGTGAAGCTGGAGAGATAGTGGGAAGATGCCATAGGGTCTTGTAAACCATGTGAAGGAAGCTGAAGTTTATCCTAAATTCAATGGATTAAGATGACAATTGTGAAGAAATCAGATCCATGGTTTAAAAAATCTACCTGGCTGCAATGTGGAGAATGGATTGCGGGAGGACCAGAGAGGGAGTAAGCCAACATATGAGGAGGTTCTTTTAGCAGCTAACGGAGAGAAAGGGCTGGGGTGGGGGGCAGATTGAGAGAGAGAACGGTTGTGATGAGAGCAGGGGGATGGAGATGGAAAGGAGTGGAGGGATTTGGATGCCATTTTGGAGTAGAGGTGCCTGGACATGGTTAAATCTTTTGTATTAGTGGCAGGCTATTTTTCGATAGCTGGCCAGAGTGATAGATGGACAAGAAGCACAAAAAAAGAGAGGCTAGAGGAGGGAAAAACAGTAAACAAATGGGACTAGAAAACTGGGAATGGGGATATAGCTGAAAAGTTGTGAGATTAATGATAGAGAAATGGCTGGACTCAAGTGGGTAGCTAGTGGACTTAGTGACACCGTGAGAGAACCTTCCTTAGCAAAGTTATTTAAAAACTATGTTAACTCAAATTCTGGAGTCAGCTCATAAACATTTGACAAGTATAAAACAATTGAGTAGGTAAGAAAGTACATTCAAATTAACTAATATTATTAATAAGAGATCTTAAAATTATCCTTTAATTCTTGCTGCAGGCTTATCAGGTTTTAATGAGTAATCATGGGGAGGTCGGTTTTGCTTGCTTTAATTTGTATTTTAGATAGACCTGGATAATTTTTACGAGTTGCAACATGCCTTATTGTTGAGGCACATAAAACACTGAACGTACCAAGCAGCACTGTGAATGACATCAAGGGTAAAATCCAGTTCCTTGCCTCACAGCTATAAAGGACTTATTAGACTTTGGTCAAGAACTATAAAACTTGGAGAATGGCAACTGCCTTCACATTCTCCTTCTAATCTGGCTTCTTGGAATCCAAGACATTTAGATTTCTCTGGAAGAAGAATTCTATTTTCTATTAAGAAGCTGGTATTGACCACTTACTATAGACCTAGGTTATCTGAAAAAAATCGTTTCATTCCCTTCATTTATTTCACTGGGTTTTAAATCTCACTGTTACTCTATGAAAAAACTGGAAAAATATATTAGTCATGTTTCATCCTACAGCTGTTTGGATTTCTGGCTGCACATCAAATAATTTTTACTGAACAACACCACATTAAAAAGCAGATGCCAAGGCATACTGTTGTAATTTGATCATTTATACCAAAGTTAAAGGAAACTCTTAGGCAAGAATTATCTTGCAACGAAAGACAGCCTTTAATTTTCAAGAGAATAAATGAAACTAAGAGGCATGTTCCTATTTAAGTATGTAGGTTAACAACTGTGCAAAGAAGAGCCTCTAGGGATTCTGTGTCTTAGCGAAGGTTATTTACATTTGCAAAATACTCACCAATACATTTGATGCCATTTCCAACCCAGCCTTCTCTGCAGCTACATTTGAAGCTTCCTGGGACGTTTAGACATGAGGCATGCATGTCACAGTTGTGGGCACCAATTTCACACTCATCCACATCTGAGAAACCGTAGTTAATATGAAGATAAGATACAACCTAGTTAATTCTACTTCCAAGAGATTTCTGTATAGGCAAAATTTTAAAGTAAACACAGAGAAAACATTAACGTCACTTTTATTTTTAATATGTTTAGACTCCAACAGGATTTGGAAGTTCATGATCCAAATCAAACAAGGCCTTCCCTGAAAGAAACTGCCAGCCAGAATATATAAAAATAATCACTGGAAATGTTTTCTGGAAAATGACCAGATGCTTTTATCAGTATTATGTATATAGTGTCTGTGTATGTGGTACACATACATATGAACATGCAGAGTTCTTCTTTCATTACTTGCTCTTTCCTGGAGGTGTCAGCTTAAGGCCTAGGCTGCAGTCTAAGTCACCCACCACCTGGCCTGAGCAAAATACCACACTAAAGCCTTGAGCAATGATGGACATTTGGCCCAAAGCATTGACCCTGGGAGTTCAACCCCCATCCGCCCTTCAAAAGGCTAAAACTATTTAGTAGAGAACAGGAATAAGAGATAAAATGAATGGGGTGAACAAAGAAAAAAAGCGAAGAGAGGAAATTTGGGCAGGGAGAAGAGAAGGCAACAGCAAATGGAAAGAGAGGAGGGAAGAGCAGAGAAAAAGATGGGGAAAGAAAGGAAGGAAAAGAGTCTAAATATAAGTTTTAGATTAATTTTTGTTAGTTTAAAAGAACTGTAAAACTCAGCAAACACCTGGGATTCCTCCAGGTCTTTTGGTGCTTCTTCCTTACGTATATCTCCTGTTTGGGCAGGAGAAAGTGAACGCTGCCCCAAGAGCTATCAGGAGCACATCAGAACCATGGGGGCGAGATTCCACACCCATTCTCCCACTCCGTGACCAAGCACGCAGCCAGGTCTGCGGCTTGGTAGCGGAGACCGTGCTCATCTACCACAGAGAAGAGACAAACGCATCACACATGCTCTGGGCCAGTTACTCATCACATAACTGTCACAACCTGGTGTGGGTGAAAGTACAAGAAATTCCAGGGAACAAATGATGCTGAAGGTTAACCTCTGAAATATAAGAAACTGAAACACAGGGGATACAAGCTTGAGACCTACCTGTGCATCCCGTGGTCCCCTTCTTTACTGAATATCCCAGCTGACAGTGGCAAATGAAGGATCCCTTGGTGTTCTCACATTCCCCAAACATGCAGATGTTTGAATTTAAGTCACATTCATTCACGTCTAGGAAATTGATTTTCAACACCTTGGTTAATACTTGTTTATTCTAGTAATTCAAAAGCTATCTTTTAAACTGAATAGCATACTAATGAGATACACAAATAACGTTTAAAATATAATGTATTTGCAGGACACAGTATTACAGATAAATATATTGTCTTTAAGGATTTTTTTTTCAAATAATTCTTCCTTTTTGGCTTTCACATCTTCTAATACAATGGTTTGAATTTTAAAAATAACCAAAAAAGCCTTTTCTTCTTAGGTGCGCGCGTGTGTGTGTGTGTGCACACTGTACATAAATATTTATCCTGTTCTTATGGTACCCACCAATGCATGTTTTCATGTCCATTGAAGCCATGAAGCCATCATAACACAGACAGCGATACTCTCCAGGAATGTTGGTACACTGCCCACCATCACAGATATCAGGATTATTTTCACATTCATCAATATCTGATGATACAAAATCAAAATCAAATGAAAAACAAGGATGACTTTTATTAAGCTCATGCATTTTTTTCCATCCAGTTCCACACAAAATATGTGGAGCCAGATTTGTAAGATAAGATTAACCAGATGTACAAAGTCTGTGTATTTTCCTTCCTGTACCTGCACACGACCTCCCATCTGGCATCAGGGCATAACCTTCACTGCAGCTACATTCATAGCTTCCTTCGGCATTAGTGCACTGGGTGTCACAGCCTCCGTTCATTATCATACATTCGTCAATATCTGTAAAAACATTGCCACCACGTTACTTGTCAGAGATACTGCCTTAAAAAAAAAAAAGAGTTTTTCTACTTCTTCTTAAACAGACAATGCTCCAGTGACTTTGGATTTTTCATGTTGATTGATCATTGTAACATTAGCCTTTCTTAGTTCCTCTCACTTCCTTTTAGACAGCATTTCATTTGACATTCAGCTCCTGTAACCTAAGATTAAAGAACTCAGATATACCATATAGGATGAAATATATAGAGAAATATAGGATGTTTCTTATTATAAAACCAAAGGTTCCTCTGCAAAACCACCAAACCATGGCATCTGCCCCCATTCTTAGATTTGTTTTTAGGACAAAGGACTCCCATCGGCGTCACTATATATTCCGTGCCAGAAGCATTCCTCCACTGACTTGAGAAATACAACTTCCAGACCTGCCTGGTCTACCCTTACCTGTACAGCCCTGCCGGTCTGGCGTGGCCTGGTACCCAGCATTGCAGGAGCACTGATAAGTTCCAATCATGTTTACACATTTTCCATTTCTACAGAGATTGTCACTCAGGGAGCATTCATTAATATCTATAAAAAGATACACAGAGTTAATGTTTTATGAAATCACAACACCACTTAAAGTATCAAGAACATGCAGCATCAGAGCAATGGTCTCCAAAGGGCTTTATTTACTTCAGGGGGAAGTAAGATGGTCTCTTGCAGCAATTCAAAGAAAACGCCAGAATCTATATTTCTCTTAGTTCTACCTGCAACAGTGCTCTCCAGTGGAACTTTTTACATTGATGGAACTGTTACATATCTGTGCTGTCCAATATGTAGCTGTTACTGAGTGCTTGAAACATGGATACTGTGACTAAGGAACTGAATTTTTAACGTTATTTAATTTTGATAAAATTTAAATAGCCACGTGTGGCTAGTGAGTACCACATTAGACCACATCCACCTAGCACATGCCAGAAATAAAGCTTGTTAATACTTAATCTATGAATTTACACTGGCACCCTCAGCTGGTCTTAATTGGATGGTTACGTGTTGTCTAAATAACAGTTCCTGAGGGAAGACAGCTGGTTCCAAAAACAGAGGGGCTGAAAATAGGGCCCTCAGTTTTTAACTTTTCATGGCATTGTGTTTACAGGGCCTGGATAGGTGGATTACAGATTATATTGCCTGTTTTTAAGTAAACTAACCCTTATAAGATGGGCAGATGCCTTAAAGAAAACGCCTGCAAAGATCTGTGGAAGAAACTAGTACTAATAATGCAAAATGAGAAGAGCAAGAAAATGGTAGAGTGACACTTCCTCACACAAGTTACCCGTCAAACACAATCTAAGGTAAAAATCAGATATAACAAGAAATTCACCCCAAATTCTCAAAATTACTAAGAAGACAATGTGGCAGATTTATGTTTATAATCATGAAATATTTATTTTATTGAACATGCAAAAATACATATTTTATAATGTACATTATATCATTGAGGGGAACTTTTTTTTTCAGCTATAAAACCCATGAAGGGCTTCCCTGGTGGCGCAGTGGTTGAGAGTCCTCCTGTCGATGCAGGGGACACGGGTTCGTGCCCCGGTCCGGGAAGATCCCACATGCCATGGAGCGGCTGGGCCCGTGAGCCATGGCCGCTGAGCCTGCGCGTCCGGAGCCTGTGCTCCGCAACAGGAGAGGCCACAGCAGTGAAAGGCCCACATACCACAAAAAAAAAAAAAAAAAAACCATGAAAATTAATTAGCAAAATAAATTGAACTTAGAAACAGATCTCTGGATCACTGGTATCACAACGATGAATAAATATTCTGTAATTATCTGTGTGAAAAAGCTTTCCAAACTATTAAAGTGGAATTAAAAATATTTAAAACCTTCACCTTTTAAAATGTCTGTTCGAAAAAAGAAGCAGACTCACAGATACAAAGAACAAACTAGTGGTTACCAGTGGGGAGAGGAAACGGTGGAGGGGAAAGATAGGCGTAGGGGTTAAAAAAAAAAAAAAGGGTTATTATGGGATTATACAAAAACATGAATGCAAAACTTCTGAGAATTGTAAAGCACGACAGAATTTAAAGAATCTTTCATTGAATAAAAAAATTTAAAAAATAAATAAAATGATCTATGATTTAAGATTCACCTAATCATTAGCATAGCGATATAAATATGGGTTATAAATAAATACATGAGTAGTCGGGAGGTGTGCTCAAGCTATGTTTTTATTTGGGGGTGTGGGATCTGTCTATTTTAAACTGTTTTATTTGCTTACACTTTCAAGAAAGACTTACTGTGAGGAAAACATTTCCTGGCTAAATCAAAACTTTAAAGCCTATGGAACGCTTCTTCAAGACCAGCCGTGGTCGCACCTACATCCTCCGCCCCCCATCCCCGAGCTCAGGGCCGGTAAAGAGGCCTCAGTGCTTCTGTGAGGAGGGGGTTGGAGCGTGAGCTCACACACAGGTGAGCAGACCCTGTGATGACTGACATGGGGCACCGAGTGGATCCTTGTGCACAGGTGTGCACACAGGCAAACTATCAGGGAGCAGCCCTTCCAAGGGGAGCAGCTGTCCCATCCCAGCCGACCCGGAGGAGGGAACTACAAGGCCTGACACAGGGTCCCTCCCACAGGGTCCTTTCCAGTGCGCTTGTAACGAAAACGAGGGGAACTGGGGTAAGCATCTTCTAAAGACACAGCCTGAATCCAAATGTACAGACTCTGAATTCCCAAATTTTAATCTGTTAGATTTCACAGGCCCAAACCAACCAGTTCATGAGAATGACCTCTGAGCTTTATGATATTTACCAGTTGAACTGGGAGGGTTTTATGTGCTGAGGAGACAAACTCACCCACACAGTCCTCACGTGACGGTGACAGCTCATGTCCCAGTGGGCAGTCACACTGAAAGCTGCCCTCAGTGTTCACACAGGTGCCACCCCTACAAAGGAGAGGGTTACGTTCACATTCGTCAATGTCTGAAAGGTAAAAACGTGAGAGCCATTAAAGAACTCTGAGGAAAAAACGTTCACGCACACAGCATGGGAGAAAGATTCATTATCTGAGGTCATTGTGACTCAAACATGAGACATGGGTTAATAAGAGATGGGATAACGCTCTCCTCACTTTATGATCAGCAGATAAAAGGTTAAAGTTCTACTCTGAAAAGATAGTGAGCTATCAAGGCTTTTACTTGTATGAAATGAGCAGGCTCATGAGAGGTAAAAATAAACAATATTCGCTTTATATCACTCTAAGCTCCAGACACCATATGTCTCTATCTCTAATCAAAGTGAAAGAAAACTCTTAGATTGATCACTTTCTGTATCCCATGAGCTGAGTCCTATAAGTTGCTAAAAATCAAACGATGGGCTAAAAGGTGGGCAATGCCAAGAGTGTTTGTAATAACACCCAAGTAAGGAAAAGGACATGGGATTCGCATGACAATATAAATTTGGGGGTCACCACCCACTACCATACATTTTCAGTGACTCCCTCCTCAGCAGTTAGTCTGTGGTGACTTCAGATTCTATAAATAAGCAGAACCCAGTCTCAATATCTCACTGCCATTAAGGCACCGAGGGCCTGGGGCTCCCCAAGAGCTATCGAGGAGCGGATTTCCTGTCTGACACTTAGATCTGTTCTCTCTCTCACCACAGCTTCTTGCCAAGCATGCTGTTCACAGCTCTGAGACAGGCCAAGGTCGCACTAAGGAGTCTGTGCTACACCGGTTTGCAGACCCGAGCAGCTTACCCATGCAGTTCTTCATCATCATGAACCCGCTCTCGTAGCCTTCGAAGCACTCACACTCAAAGCTGCCCGGCGTGTTGACACAGATCCCACTCCCACAGAGGTCAGGAGAAATCCTGCACTCGTCAATGTCTAGTTCACAGGGTTTAAAAGAAATTCAGAAAACCAGAGTGAGATGAGAAGGTGTTAACAAACAGAGAGGTTTGGCCTTCCGAGCAAAAGTGCTGGAGGAAGCAGGGGCGAGCCGTAGAAGGATGCATTTTCAGGAGGTCACCTCGAGGGGGACAGGGCTGCAGGCATATTCCTTTCCCCAACTGCCAAAACTGTCACAGCCAATGGGCAGGGGGGCCCTTTTTGTCCTTAAGAATTCTGGAATTGTGGATTTCTCTTTGTGGCTTAGAAATGATAACAGAAGGATGAACCAAGCAACTGGGATATGAGCCGACCAAGGCAGGTGGCAAACGAGGAAGCAGTGGCCATATGGATGGAGTCCCATGCAAAACGCAAAGCCCACGCTGGTTCTGCTGCATTAGCCCATGTCCGCCCCTGGTGCGGGCGTGAGAGGGCTGCTGCCTCTGAGCAGGGGTGGCTAGCCGGCCACAGAGACAGCCTCAGAGGCAGATGCGACCACTGAACCCTGAGCCGGAGAACGCGCCTATATGGCAGGGCCGTGGAATATGCCCCAACTGTGTTTCTGCGTCATATTCAGACGGAAGAGCCTACTGATTTAATTTTAAAATTAAAAACAAACGATAATGATGGGCTTTTGCATTTGTCAATTTTTACATACTACAGTAAATAAGAATCTTTAATAGCAGCACTTAGACTCTCAAAAATAGGATTCTCTGAGAAATCTCCCATTCCTGAAATCAAGATTTTCAATAGAGCAGTATGTCTGTAAAATAAGATTAAGAAAACATGACTTGCTTAAATATTTTTGTCAGAGTGGGAAAAATGTTTTTGCCAGCATCTGTTTATTCTCGTGAATTTAAATTTTTAAGTTTTTCTATCACAGGATTTATAAATGGCTAATTTGCACACATTCTCTTGCGGGGGGTAGGGAGGGTAGTCTCAGCCCCTGCTTTCTCCCAGCTTTTGTTTTCTTTCTATTGATTTTTCCCAATTGCAGGACATACTGAAAAAATGCAGGTACTTTCTTTTAAACAAAAGTCTTAACAAAATTGATTGATTCAATTAAGCAGGTAATAATATGCACACTAATTCTCTTAATTTTTATCTATCAGTATCTAGGAACTGGTGATGAGAGCCATATGAAGAACACAGAATAAGTTCAATGGCAGAGGAGGGACAGATTTTGGCTGATGTGATGTGGTGGGAGCTGCATAGTGTAGATTATGAACTCTGGAACCAGATGACTGGGCACAAATCCCACTTCTGTCATCTTCTGGGTGTAGGGGCTTGGGAAAGTCACTTAATTTCTCTGTGCCTTAGTTTCTTTATCTGTAAAATGGGGCATGTAGTAGCACCTGCCTCATAGGAGTAAGTGAACCAATGTTTCTGAAGTGCTGAGAACAGTTCTTGTCTCATAAAGAGGGCAGTATATATGAAAGCTATTCGCTGTTAAGAATTAGCATTTTGGAGGAAGTGGCTTTTGAACTGATCCTGGAAGATGGCATAGAAATTCTAACTTTAAAGATGTAGAATAAATAGAAGGGCAAGAGATAAAATGCACAGATGAAGAAAACTAATGCATTTCAAAGAACATCAAGTCATAGAGAGGCTGATAATGGGTGCAAGTACAGGTAAGATAGGTACGGTTACTGAGGGCGCCAGCGTGGGGAGCAGAAGATGGGCCTTACATGCTGTGAAGAAGGGCAGTCAACCGTGTCCCACTGTCCTTTCACATTGCATCCCACAACACCGCAGTGCTCTCAACAAACTTCTCTTATACAGTATAAACGAGTTGAGTTTCAGAGCCATTAAGTGACTTGGCTAATTTCACACCAAAAACAGGGCAGTCAGAACTGGAAAACCTTCTTTATCTACGTCTAGGATCATCTAAGTCAATAGAAGTTGTTTTGAGGGAAGTTATACAATCCAAGCCCTGCTTTAGGATGAAAAACCTGGTGGTTGTGAAAATGAAGGATCTAATTGGAAACTTACTGGGGTGGGAGACGCTGGAGGAATCTGCAGTGTAGTAGAGACTGCGATGTGCTGCCCAGGTCCCCCTTCAAGAAGGAAGGACTCACGCGTCCTTGCCCTCAGCTGTCGGGACTGCGGCTGGCAGAAAGTCCTGAGGTGAGAACTGTCTTCAGGAAGCACCTCAGCTAAGCGGACCTTCCTCACAGTCACACCCCTTCTTGGGGCAGATGTATGCAAAGATTCATCATGCAGGTACATAAACACCTAGCCCCTCCGCCCTAATCAAGACAACTGTGATGTGCTTCCCAGATGCAGAGCTCCCGGGGCAGGTGGGCTGAGGACCACATTGGGATTGCATCACAGCCCACTTCTGCTTCCTTTCCCCCCCTCCCAAGACCAATCCTTAATAACCTTCGTGCCTGCTAATCTCTGCTCAATCTGTTTCCTGAGGAGCTGAACCTACAGCAGCAATAGTGTAGAAGAAATAGTACAAGTACTTGAAATAACCATTTTGATGGAAGAATATACATAACTTTTTCACTTTTCTATTGGGAGAGGGAGGTGTCAAAATTAAGTCTGAGGCTTCAATCCTGAGTGAAATGATACTATTAATATATCCAAGGAAGTCCCTAGGCAGAGGAAGGGGGGTGGGACAAAGGGAGACGAAAACAAAGAGTAACTGTCCAGATGGGAGTTAGAAATGCAGGAGTGGAACTCAGGAGGACTAGAGAGCTATAGATGGCACCTAGGAGTCAGCTCAACAGAGGCTATCCAAAAAGGCGTGATGGTAGATGCAATTCTGAGAGGCAGAATGTTGAGAAAGCAGAGCATTTTGGAAAATGCCCAAGGGATGGAAAATGCCAAAGACAAGAAGAATCTGGGAAGATTAGAGATGGAACATCATAGTCATGATAGGACAACTCAGACGGGAAATACCATGGAAGCTAAGAGAGAAGAAAATCAAGGAGGGGGTTGGCCAGAGGTCAAGGAGAATATGCACTGAGAGAAAGATTTTTTTGAACTTGGCAAAGGTGTTTTTTAAGAGTATATATATATGTGCCTGAAGGAGGGAGGTCAGCATTCAGGGGCTACAAAGCAAATGGTTACTTAAAAGAGAGGAATGAGAGGTGAAAGTAGGAAAAGAGCATGGTAGCTTGAGGGAAAAGGAGGGCTGAGGAGACGCTCTGCACTTGTTTACAGGTCTAGGGAAAGAAACCAGTAAAGAGGGGGAGATGCCAGAGAGAGAGGAGTGAACTCCGCTAAGAAGGGCCTGGAGAAGAAAGAGGGAAGGAGAGTGAAAGCAGAGAGTTTCGCTGGAAAATTGCAGAAGAACATCACATTTCCTTCTCTGGAAATGGAGGAGAGAGTAGGGCTGGAAAAGGACATTTTATACCAGAGAAGAGGGTGTGTGAGAAGGGTCCTGGCAATCAGGTTTGACTTCAATAAAGAAGAAAAGGAATGAATAGCGATACGAGAGGGTGTGTAAGCCAGAAGAGGTTTAGAAGTGCCGCTAAGAGAAATTTATTAAGGGACGTAAAGAGGTGAATACAAGTATCGCTCAGCAGCAGCAAAGGCCTGGTTGGGGGCAAATGCAGGGACCTCGGTCACCTTTTCTCAGGCTCTCCCCACCAAGTTCAGCAGCCCCGAATGGAGAAAACAGTGGTGAGGGGGTTAGGAGTCGGGGATCGGCATGGAAGGCACGGCAGAAAGACAAGACGGCAGAACTCCACACGACCAGATGGATAGTTGTGAAATGCTCAGGGGATAGTCTAGGCTGGGGAGGGCCAGGAGTGAATCACTAGGATCCTATGGAGTACGAAGCTAGGAAGAAGTCAAGAGAGACACTTCAATGGAGATCAGGAACGCGTAGTGGGGGCAGGAGAAAAGGGAAAATTCCAAAGAGAATATGTAAAACGAGAGTTCTGAAAACAAGACCTTGGAGACATACTTCAAGTGTTTGGAATAATTTGTTATATTACCTAATAGAAAAACTTGGAATTTTGTGTATTTTCTTAGAGAGAAGGATAAGGGTATGGATATGGATTGTGACTGAAGCATAATATTAAGAAAACTGCCCACAGATGAGGAAAATAAGTTACAACTTCTCTATTACAAACCTTAAAATTTGTAACAGAATGTCAAGTTTATACAAGTGTTGATTTAATGGCTATATTCTTTAGTACTCATATATTCTGAAAATCCTATTGTTATACTGTTCTTGTAGGTAGCACAGATATTATTTTCATGCTCTTTTGCAGCTCTCTCACAAGTTTGCTGGAGAAGTGGTTTAGGCATCAGGAAAAGGAAATAAAAAGAACAATGTACATGTTCCTAGTGAGAAGATGGGCTTTTAAAGGCAGTACTTCCCAATAGCAAAAGAAAGAGAGCCAAGGTTTACCCAGTACAACAGAAGAATAGTCTCACCTGTGCAGTTTCTTTCCTCCAAGTCTAAAGCAAAGCCACTATTGCAACGGCACTTGAAACTTCCAATTGTATTCCTGCACTTTCCATACGTGCACATCCCAGGGAATGTTTTGCATTCATTGATATCTACAGGCAGAACAGAGCTGGAATGTAGAGCCAGTTGATATAAAAGAGTAGGTCCAGCTTATCCTTAAGCTGGGATGAAGTGAGAGCATGGCATGGACATATATACACTACCAAATGTAAAACAGATAGCTAGTGGGAAGCAGCTGCATAGCACAGGGAGACCAGCTCGGTGCTTTGTGACCACCTAGAGGGCTGGGATAGGGAGGGTGGGAGGGAGGCTCAAGAGGGAGGGGATATGGGGATATATGTATACGTATAGCTGATTCACTTTGTTATACAGCAGAAACTAACACACCATTGTCAAGCAATTATACTCCAATAAAGATGTTAAAAAATAAAAGGGTAGGTCCATCATTTTAAGTTAAAAATCTAACATGATGGAAAAGAATGTACTCAAGTAAAAATGGGGGATATCAAATTTTTCAATGATTACATTGATGCCACACAGGAAGTGCCAACTGTGAAAAAGATTCTGTATTTTTACTGAACAGTTCTGATCCTTTTATTTCTATTTGTTTTGTAAAGTTTAGGGGAGATAGAGAACTTTTTGCAACATCAGGGCTGCATCTCATCAGGCTGTGCTGAGGAAAGCAGCAGTACAGTAGAAGGCTGTAAGAAAAGTGAGATTAGCTGTCTTTTTTAGTATCTTCACTTCAACACCAACTTGTACAGGTGATTTATACTCCTGGGCCATAAGGCTGGTTGCATGTTTTGTTTAACAAAGAAAATAAAGTGGGAAATCAAATGTTTAAGGCAAAATCAATCTTCAGAGAATGCGGAAGGTGAGCTTTAGTGCAGAGAGACCAAATGCGCTGCTGACGGTTACCTTTGTAAAATGGCCTCCCAGTAAGAACGTCCCCTCTGTTAGCAAAGCCAGGCCCCCGGGGGCACAGGGTCTCGTACTCCGTGGTGCCAGGTTTGGGGCACTCCTCACACTCAGTGCCCCAAGCCGCCCCGACTGCACAGCAGCAGGCATCCATGCGGAACTTCCCAGGAACAGGACGGACGCATTCATCCTCATCCCACTTCAAGTAACACTGCTCCATGCGGATATCTACAGGGAGAGGGAACCACAGTTTGAGATTAAGCTGTAAGATGCACTGAACATTCACATACCAAATACCTGCTTAGGCCCTGGGATGAGGCCAGGCCCTGGAGACACACTAATGAGCAGGAGACAGAGTCCCTGACCTCCTGAAATGGATACCATAATGACAGTCATTTAAAGAGAGAACAGGTGGGTTCTCCTTCAGTGTCACCTAATTCTCACCTGACACCTTCAGGAAGAAAAGGTTCCCTTGGGATAAGATTCCTTCTTATCATCAGCTATGATCCTTTTTTTGTATCACTGACATCAGAAAGAACAAATAACTTTAGCATATTTTAGGGCCACTGAAATATGAGCAATTCTGTGATTAGTGGGGGGAAAAAAGCATTTGAATCACATATGTTAAAAGTTATAAGAGCCTGGTAGAGTAATCCTGTGCCTTTACTACTGAGTTTCATATCAATATTTACATCAGGAATCAAAACACTGTCAACATATGGCCTGTGAATGTTTTGATTTTAATATTAATTTTGGAAACCTTTGGATAGTACATGTGCTTTACAGTTTGTTGCAGTCTTCACTACTCCTTATTACCACCTCACTCATTTATGTTAACTTCTTGGCCCCTGCAAGCATCTGAGTTTGATTTAGATCAACTTCTATCAGAGCAGTTTATCTCTTTTGTTCTCAGAATATTTTCCATTTTCATATGCCAATCTCTTGAAACCTTCTCACATTCACAGCCACGGTAAGTTATTGTAGCAAAATCTAAGTAGTGACAAAAAGCATTTAACGATAAAGATGTTAAAAAAAGAAGCATTTAACAGAAGTACAAGGATGAAGAATCCGATATATCCTCTTAGAATATTACAAAGGCATGATTTTGAGTGATATTACTGAGAATTTATTTTGCTGAGTGATAATTTAAAATCAATGATATAAATTCATATATAGCATCATTTAGTTACTGAAGGCAATTTGATTTCATTAGTTATTGGACCATACTGATACTTTGTCATCTTCAAAAGATACTTTACATTTTTCTAAACTTTGGAGATAATTTAAGAATAAAACTCCAAAAAGAAGTTTTCTTTATAATTGGACTTTGGATATTATAATTTCTAAACAATTCCATATGATTTTTTTTCCAAATGATTTTACAGTCATACTTTGTATCCAAATTTAAATATGCTGTCAAAACTTAGTTTAAAATAAAATTTGTGTTAATTATAATAACTAAACTGTATGCTGTTGCAAACTTTTTTCCTACTACTAATTTTAAAAATCCCTGTTTTTAAAATACTTTAAAGATCTTTGAATAGAATAGTTTAAAAATATTTATTATAGAGTTTTGGAATAATTTTTAATATATAATTTTTTGAATACTTAGTTAATATATAATTTTAGAATACCTATTTAAATACCTTGAAGATCTTGGAATATAATACTACCATTGCTCACACTTTGTCTACAAGCTTAAATTTCAAATACAAGCCTATGTAAAGTTATTTTACAAACTAAAAACTTACTGTTTCATAAGATATTGGGAAAAAATCCTTTAAGTAAATAAAAAATTGTTCGGAGACAACACAGAATCAATAGAAGTTTCTCTTTCAATCATGAAACTTAAGTTTAGTCAAGAATAATGCTGATAAAAAATAAAGTCAGCTAGGCATTTCTATAATACAATGCTGACAGAAAGAGCTTCCTTATTTAAAATCTTTAGAAAATAAAGCATTAAGAAAATTTAAATTCTGAAGTTGGTAAAGGAAGAGGTAGGATCAGTCAATGTTTTCACACAGAAGCCACATCCAAACTTTGCCATGACTTTCCCCCCTGTCTTGTCAAGGAGCATAGCTGCAATGGGCTGGTAAATGTTAAACTTCAAACGCGAGTCTCCCATTTTTTTCTATGTTCAAAATATACATAGTTCTCTTCTTCCACTGACTCAGTGTGAAAGACTAAACAGTCTAAAATATCTGATTAAAGAACTTATAATTTGTGTGTGTGTGTGAAAGTTGGGACTCAAAAATATATTTGTACGGCCCACGCTCATAGAAGCATTATTCACAACAGCTGAAACCCAAGCATCCATCGACAGATGAGTAGACAAATAAAATGTGGTACATATATACAATGGAACACCACTCAGCCTGAGGAAGGAGAGAAATACTGATACATGCTACAACATGGATGAACCTTTAAGACACCACACTAAATGAAACAAGCCAGTCACAGGAGGACAAATATCGTATGATTCCTTTCCTATGAGGCACTTAGAGTAGTCAAATTCATAGAGACAGAAAGTAGAAGCATGGATGCCAGGGGCTGGGAGAGGGATAAATGGGGTGTTAGTGTTTAATAGGTACAGAGTTTCAGTCGGGGAAGATGAATTTTTGAGATAAATTTGAGAGTATACTAACTTTCTGTATTATACAGAAACCATTTCATTTAAATTCATTCACTTGAAAAATATCCTCTGGTGAGTTTCCCCCAAATATCTCACTTAAAGCAAGTTTTCCAGCTATAGACCAAATAGTTTTGGTCAGGCCACTCTCCAAAAAAATAAGAAAATTCATGCTTGGTTTCATGCATAAAACACAAGACAGCATGGACTTACCCAAACACACACGGCCAGTTCCATCCAACGTAAGGCCTTCAGGGCACTCACAATGAAAAGATCCTTTGCTGTTAACACAGCGTCCATTTGGGCAAACGCCAGGAAACACCTCACACTCATTAACGTCTGCAGGGAAATGAAGCAAGCAGAGAGAAAAAGATGTTACAAGTAGAAAAAGCAGGTGTAGTCTTACTTCCTGTATAGCATATTCATTCTGCAATACAATGTGGATTATTACTTGAGTTAAGCAGAAATATTCCACAACGAAGCCACCGGGTTTCCTGGGTACCAGCTGTGAAAACTACCACAGTCTTGCCCGTCCATAAAACACATCCCAGACATACACCTTTGCCAGCTGTTCTGTGCCTTAAAGGCTAGTGATGTCCTCACAAAAATTCATCCAACAGCATAAAGAGGAGAAATGGGAAATTCTAAGCTGTTTCCTAAGAATATTATTCTAAAACATTTGTTGACTACATCTAGTATTTTTATTGAAATTCCAAGGTTTTTGAAAGTGATAAATATCTCCAAAGTGTGAGAGTGAATGTTAATTTTTTTTTATTAATTTTAAATTCTTTTTTTTTTTTAAACCCCACATTTGTTTATTTATTTATTTTTTTGGCTGTGTTGGGTCTTTGTTTCTGTGCGAGGGCTTTCTCTAGTTGTGGCAAGCGGGGGCCACTCTTCATCGCGGTGTGCGGGCCTCTCACTATCGCGGCCTCTCTTGTTGCGGAGCACAGGCTCCAGACGCGCAGGCTCAGCAGTTGTGGCTCACGGGCCTAGTCACTCCGCGGCATGTACGATCTTCCCAGACCAGGGCTCGAACCCGTGTCCCCTGCATTAGCAGGAAGATTCTCAACCTCTGTGCCACCAGGGAAGCCCCAGTGAATGTTAATTTTAAATACTGCTCTAAAGACTTAACAATGTCATTCAAGAATGCACCCACCTTCACAAGTAACACCTTTAATCCTGGCAAACCCTCTTGGGCAAGCTGTATCTGTGAGAACAAAGGACACATTTTTAATTCATTACAAAAAACACAACTGTCTTAAGCTCAAGAAACAGTATAATGGAATCTAAATTGAACTAAATAAAAACCACAATCTGGGCTTTAGAGGCAAAGGACTCCAGCTGCCCTCTGTTCAATTCAGTGGAGCACATGACATGCTGTGGTAACTCCATTGGTGTTGACCCATATTGAGATTCTCATAATTTTTCCTACAATTTCCTTTTGCTTTCACACTGTCAACCAAATCACAAGTAAACAAAAGATTTAGAGAAAAGAGACATCATGCTCTACCGGGACACATGCAAATAAGAATATTGGAGGATACTGATAGTCACCCAGTAGCTAAATTCTAGTTGATTCCCTTCCTTATCCAAACTATTCAGAAGGTCTGCTTATAGTAAAAGGATAAACCAAATACATATTTCAAGAAGTGAATACATTTTACCAGAAAAGACAACATGTTGGGGAGGGTAATGATCTTATGGTCTGCCTCATGGTGGAAATATACAGAGAAAGAGATGCCTATTGAGGAAGAAGCTTTCCGATGCGAAGCCCAGAAGCCCGCTGGCCAGGCTCCTACCTAGTTCACATCGCTCACAGGGGCTCCCCCAGGCAGCCCCGAGGGTGGCGCAGCATTCGGATTTCAGAGTGGCTCCGTTAATGTTCACCTCACAGCGGTTGTCCTGGATGTTGAGCCAACACGTCCCTTTCAGGCTGTCTGAAAAGGAATAGGAAATAGTGGGGAGCTCTCATCTCTGAAGAAAACAGAACTCAGTTCTATACACCAAAGGCATTATTTAATAGTATTAAAAAACAAAACCTTATTTAAAAAACTTTTTTATAGACATTTACACGTACATGCATTTAAATATAGCATATTACATACATGAAAATTAAATATGGTACTGTATATATTTCACACGATATGATAATTAATACAATTATATCTATGGGTATTCCAGGAGCAGCTGCTACTGCCCACGATTTCGTACTGGGATTTGCAAATACAGGGCATTACTGTTATAAGATCATTACTTGTATGAAAAATATTCATAAGACTTATTCTTTATGGCAGATACTTTGATATTTAAGATTTTATCAAATAACATTCTCCAAATAATCTCCTTCTCTCCTAATTCCCCACCAAATAAACCACACACAATTTCCGTTCTGTTGGAGAGAAGCCAGTGTCTCTCCAACCGAAGATAATTATTTGATGAATAATTTGAATAAAAGAAATCTTAAAGATAAAAAAAATAAACATCACTCATAAAACCACCATTAAGACACACCAAGGCTAATATTTGATGTATTTTCTTTCAGGCATCTTTCTATAATACATATGTATAGCCTTATCTCTAGTTCAAAACGTAACACGTTTATGATAAACTACTTGAAGAAATAGCAGAGAAAATATAAAAATCACCTGTAATCTAACCATCCAGAGGCAACTACTCCTAACTTTTTATACTATGTTTCTACATCAGATTTAAGTTCTTCCTTAAATGCCCATTAAAAAGCCAATTTTGAAGCAGAGAAAAGGAATCCAAAGTTGACATGGCAAATATTAACTGGGTAAAATAAATCATATGTGAAGTTTTCCTTGCAGTACTGTGGCTCTCAGTTTACTGTGCATAACATTACCAAGCTTCTTGTTAAAATGCAGACTCACAAGTTTCCAGGTGTGTGGCCCAGGAGTCTGCATTTGACAAGCTCCTGAGGTGATCCCTCTGCAGATGATATGTAAAACAATTTAATAAAGCTTAATAGCGTAGTGTGGTCACAGTCTTGGAAAACAATAAAGAAAAAGGCTATTCCTACAGTATTTTTTTTTTCATTTTTTAAAATAGACTTTAATTTTTAGAGCAGTCTTAGGTTCACAGCAAAACTGAGCATAAAGTACAGAGTTCCCATATACTCCCTGCCCCCTCACACACACAGCCTTCCCCACTATCAATATCCCACATCAGAGTGGTACATTTTTTACAGTCAATGACTCTATACTGCTATGAATATCGTGTACAGGTTTTTGGGTGGACATAAATTTCAGGTCATTTGAATAAATACGAATGAGTGCAATTGCTGGGGTGTATGGTAAGAGTATGTTTAGTTTTATAAGAAACATCCAAACTGTCTCCAATGTGGCTGTACCATTTTGCATTCCCACCAACAATGAATAAGTTATTGTTGTTCTACATCCTTGTCAGCATTTGGTGTTCTCAGTGTTTTGGATTTTCACCATTCTAGTAGGTGTGCAGTGGTGTCTCATTGTTTTAACTTGCATTTCGCTAATGAAATATTATGTGGGCATTTTTTCATATGCTTATTTGCCATCTGTATATCTTCTTTGGTGAAGTATCTGTTAAGATCTTTAGCTTATTTTCTAATTAGGTTGTTAGTTTTCTTATTGTTGAGTTTTAAGAGCTCTTTATATTTCAGATAACAGTCTTTTTATCGGATATGTCTTTTGCAAATATTTTCTTCCAGTTTGTGGCTTGGCTTCTTATTCTCTTGACCATATCTTTTGCAGAGCAGAAGTTTTTAATTTTAATGAAGCCTGATTTATTAATTACTTCTTTCATGACTCATGCTCTTGGTGTTGTATCCAAGTCATTAGCAAACTTAAGGTCATAATAAATTAATATAAACATAGACATTACACCCTTCACAAAAATTAACTCAAAATGCATCACAGACCTAAATGTAAACTACAGTATTTACTTTAAAACTCATCTAATAATAAGGTCAAATAAAGTTATACTGCTAAAATCAACAATAAAAAAAAATACAGGGCTTCCCTGGTGGTGCAGTGGTTGAGAGTCCGCCTGCCAATGCAGGGGACACGGTGGGTTCATGTCTCGGTCCGGGAAGATCCCACATGCCACGGAGCGGCTGGGCCCGTGAGCCATGGCCGCTGAGCCTGCGTGTCCAGAGCCTGTGCTCCGCAACGGGAGAGGCCACAACAGTGAGAGGCCCGCGTACCGCAAAAAAAAAACGAAAAAACAACCAGAAACACAGAAAGGGAATTGCAGTGAAACTGGCAGGCCCATGAAGGGAGACGTTGTAATCTGATTCCCTATGGAACAAGGTAGTGGGTAAGAGGACATTATCTACAACCCAAGCCCTCTCGGTCAGAGGATAAAACAAAACAAACAATTCTGTCCTTGACGGAATACAAAAAGTTATGGGGCAAGGCTGTGGGGAAGAAATAGGCGGTCCGTTTGCTTTTTTCTGTTTTGAGATTCAGTTTGGATAAAAACTGTATGCAAATGAAAAAGATTTGCTCAAATGCATTTGTATCAGGTCTCAAATTACAGGTTTTTTAGAGGCTTAAACCTGTACATTCCATAGCACAGAGGAAACTGAGATGCTTGTGTAAGGCTACTGTGTATTGAAATGGTCTTTTAAGGACTGGGTTAATTACTGATTTATCACCTTGGCTGTAGTCATTTTAAGTAAGATATATTGTAATAATATTTGCTAATATTTATTGAGGTAGCAACAAGCACTGTTAAAAGCTTTCTATGTATTAGTTTATTTACCCATTAAAACAACCCTATAAGGTGTGAACAACTTTCAGATGAGAAAACTGAGGCACAGGGGTCAACTAATTTACCCAAGTAAGGTCACCCAGCTAGGAGAGAGGGTCAGCATCAAGATTCAAACCTGCGTTGTATGATTTCAGAGGCTTTACTCTGCTTCTGTAGGCTGGTATTGTATCAACACTGAAAAGTCCCCAAATCCATCCATACATACACATATACAATCCATCTCTATCTCCTGACTGTTTTTTCTTTTGTGTGTGTACCTATATACCTACACACACACACACACACACACACATACACACACACACACAGAGTCACAATATAGACGTAGTTATATAGTCAGAGGTTGGTTAAGATCTCTGAAAAAAATAAAGCAGGGAAAGCAGATAAGCTAGAGGCTACAGTAAAAATCAAGAAGAGAAATAATGGTGGCTTGGACTGGGGGTTGTTGATCTTGGTGGTGAGAAGTGGTTGAAATATGGATAAACTTTAAGTACAATCAATAGGATTTACTGATGGATTAAATGTGCAGTTTGAGAGAAAGGCATCAAGGATGACTCCAGGATTTTAGAGGCTGGCAATTACAAGAATGGAGTTACCATTTGACAAGACAGAAATGATTCTAGGAGACACAGATTTAAGCTGAAAGATAGAAATTTGCTAAGTCTGAAATGTCAACTAGACACCCAAATGGAGACACTGTGCAGATAATTAGAAATACAAGTCTGAAATTAGCAGACAGATTAAGGATGGAGAGAGAAATGTGAGTCAATGTAGAGGCCATCTAAGCATGAGTGTAAGACAGAGAAGCAAAGAGGTCCAAGGACTGACCTGTGAGACATTTCAAATTGGAAAACAGGAGAATATGAAAGATTTAACAAAGGAAACTGAGAAAACAGGCCAGAAAAGTAAAAGGAAAAGAAGAGGAGGCCATAAATGAAAAAATTCTTGAGAAGGGATGAGTGATGAACGGTGCTAAACGCTGCTAATAGGCTAAGATGAGGAGCATTGCGCCTGTCATGTCCATGCCCAGAATGCAGATCCAAGCCAAAGATGAGGGAGATTGGACTAGATTATGCAGAGCTATCAGATGTGAGCAGTGTAATGCAGGAAAGATTAACCAAATTTATTGTTCTATTATATTTAATCATTTCAACCAGCATACAGCAGTCTCTTCAAGTAGTTTCTAGAACAGTTCAAGATTGGTTTATACTTAGGAAGTTTGCATAATATCTTCTAAATCCCTAAATATTCTTTGTATCTAACTAATTCATGTACATTCTGACAATTTTAAAGTTTTAATTATATCAGGGAATTTTTATCCAGTTCTAAATTTAGAGATTTGGCCCCTACCAAGAACAGCTTGCAGGCTAATTACTGATTAAAGCCATTTGACAGTCCTATTAAAAAGTACATTCATAATATTTCCTAAGTATATTTTACTATTAACTCCCTTTTTAAAACTAGAATTCTGTTTTTAATAAAAAAAGAAGAAAAAATGATGTCTAAAATTTTAAAATATTAAGTAAATTTCTTTCTGAGCAGCTTTAGGCTGGGATATTCAAATATGATCACAATGAATGAAAACACGTAACACGTTGGCTGAGAAAAATATGGCGGTGTTTAGGTGTCCAACATAATGACTTGGAAATAGAAAGTCTTTGTTCCTTTTCATTAATAACTATAATGGTAAAGGCCAAAATCATAGACATGTTTATGACAAAGCAAAAACTAAGATATCTTTGATGCCCAAGTGGCATACAGAGTTAGTTTTCTGAGACATTAATTGACTAATGCTGAGTTCATTTCCTTCGCATAATAAAACGAGTCTATCTCAGTTGGAAACTGTGGCTTAGCAAAAATATTTCTGCCTTACCAGATCCAACCCACACGTCCTCCCCCCAAACCAGGAATTCTGTGAGAAAAAAAAGTAATGCCCTAGGCAGATGGCAGTCTATTTCCTAGTATGGAGAGCTGAGCAAGGCTCAAATTTCACTAGCTGTACCTCACTGGGAGATGAAGAGTTGGCATTTCCAAAGGGAAGGTTTTCATTGAAACTTTGGACTTGGTCAGTTCTCCTCCTGTGACAAACAGGTACTCTAAGCATCCAGCTAAATATTGCTAGCATCAGACATAATACTGAAAATACTATTGTCTTTGGAAAATACTAAATTGAAAATTGATATTGAATAAATAACAAACAAAAACAGCCAATTTATTTGGCACTATGTAAAACTGAAACATCTCCCTAACTACTTGGAAATATATATTTAGTTCCCTTTAAAGGTGGATACTAGGTAATAATATGAAGTATGTATACTTAGCCAGTGTAGCCATAGACACTAGAAGCAGGAAAGAATGACTGGGATCGGTTTTTCCCTTACATATGCTAAACGGTTGCTTATAGTGATAGATCAGACTATTTCATTTTATATATCTCCTGTCGTCAAAAACTGACCTTATATGTTTTGAGATACATTGAAAGATGTCTTGGAAGTTTTGGAATCTTTCTCTCTTAGAGATTTCCCAAAGCAAGAAAACAGTTATCTTCTCTTCCTTGGAGCTCATAAATTTATGATTGATGGGAGAAATGAAAAAAAACAATAAATTCTTTCTATTTGTTTAAAGTTTAAACTCTTCAAATTCTTGTTAACTGAGTCCAAATGCGATCACATTTCTGTTTACCATTGAAGGTTGTTTATAAAATGTATGCAGTAAGGATTTGATTGTATTGATGCCTAAGGCATTCCTGGGGAATGAATATAAATATGTGTGTGGTATGGAAATGCTTATAATGTATAGCATAATATATATACTTATAAAAAAGGAACGCTTCCCAGAATCTAACAAAATATAAGAGCCTGTCCAGTTTATGCTATCATGTTGTACTCCCATCTTGATAACAAGAGAAAACAACTGAAGTAACTCCTAATTATTAGCTTCCTGTGATCGTGTTCTGTTTTTATCCACAGAAGTCCTGAGGTCTCTGCTTATCTTTGTAGTGAAACTGAAACATCAGCACCATGTATGAATCTTACCAATACAGATCAATCCTGTAGAGCTGAGTTTGCTGCCAGGAGAACATTCACAATTGAAAGATCCAAGGTTGTTCCTGCAGGCCCCATTGACACATGGGTTGCTTTCACATTCATTTATATCTACAATCCAGAAGGAAAAGATTCTGTTAGAGCTGCCATGTGTTTCTGGAAAATATTACTCCAACAAGCCACACTATGCCAGAATGTCTGGTAAGCTTGGCTCTTGTAATTTTAATATGGTTCTATGAGGCATAAAGTGAATGGGGAAAGGAGAAGTGCATTTTACGTGTGAATACACATGTGCACGGCCGGGGACTCAGTAGGACTATAGGAATCAGCCTATTTTGAAAGGGTTTAGCATCTAAAGCTTCACTGTTTCACTACAACTTTACATAAATTGGATTCATTTTCTCCTATAATGAGATGTAATTTTCCTGTGGGAAATCTGAATTCTGATTCAACGGAAAGCAACATATTCCTGGGTGCAATGTGTGCTGTGCACAGAAGTGACTGTTTCTGTCATTTGTGGCTCCGAGAGGTTTTGGAAGAATTTAAAAAGCCTGTAGTAGAGACAACATATCACAATGCTGGCTTTAATTCCAAATTTCTGGATACAAATCAGGGAATAAGGGATGAAACTTTAATACTGGGTACAGCATTCTCCTCTAGCCCTTATCCACCTTCCCGTTCACATTTCCATGTTTGGTGTGAGACATTTTTGCAGGCCTCTCACTGTTGTGGCCTCTCCCGTTGCGGAGCACAGGCTCCGGACGCGCACGCTCAGCAGCCATGGCTCACGGGCCCAGCCGCTCCGCGGCATGTGGGATCTTCCCGGACTGGGGCACGAACCCGTGTCCCCTGCATCGGCAGGCAAACTCTCAACCACTGCGCCACCAGGGAAGCCCCCTGGTGTGAGACATTTTTAAAGCACAACTGATTGTGCTAAAATTAAAAAGAGAAAAAAATCTTTTAATTGTTTTAAATAGACCTTTACCATCATTAATTTGATCTGAGTCCTAAATCAAATCATATACCATAATCTAAACAACTCCTGTTGACGGTCAGAAGTATGACGGTCAGAATTAGAGTATGCTTATGTTCTCAAGTGGTGACTAAGCAAAATGTCAAGCCAATAAAGTTAAATAGCTTAACATGAGTTAATTAAAAATAAATACAAGATTTAGCTAAAGTGTTTAGAAACAATATCAAAGACTGACCTTCAATATAAATTAAACCACTCAATTTAAGGAAGAGAGACATGGATTTCTTTCTGTATTTGGTTAACTATCCGAAACAGGTCAACATAGCTCAAGATTTTTTTTTTGAACACTACAGTTTCCGAGTTCACCATAATACTTATTTTTTTCTAAACACCTCTTTGAATTAAACATGAATACTATATATACCAAGGAAAACATGCAAATAAATAACTAGAAGATTGTAATGTTTACTCTTGAACATCTCAAGTCAAATACAAACTAAACTGGTTCTGAAAAGGCAGGGCTCACTGATTTTCAAGTCTATGGACTTGAAATGCAAATTTAAAAATCCATGCGGAAAACAGTTATGTTCCTTCTTTGCTATTTCAAAACTACTAAAGAAGTACCCAGGTATAAAATGAATTCAAGTAGAAATTGTGTGAAGAAATATAAATGCATCTTTCTTTCAGGTCATTTGTAGCAAGAAGGCCTCTTAAAAGAAAAATACAAGAGCAGGTTTTATAAATATAGCACAGATTTGGAATGAAAACATCTATTCCAGAGTACTAAAATTCTTTCAATAAAAACACAATGTAAAAAAGAAATCAGCCAAAAAAGCAGCAGATACCTAATCTGAAGACAGATGATATATTACCTACTAATTTTATTTGTAAGAAGCTCCCCCAAAAGAAAAATGTCAGTATCATATACTTTCAAAATCCCTATTTTATATTAAGCAATTATGAACTCAAAAACTATAAACACATGCCATGACAGCTACAAATATAAACTGTTTAATTTTTCTTTAAATACAATGTTTTTATGTTATAAATGTCGTGGAACCAGGAACTGAAACAGTTCACTGTACATTCCTGGAAATAAACTTCAAAGCACATCTGGTTTACATTTAACTAGTTATGTCACTGGAAACACAATCTAAACCACAGTGCTTGCTATAAAAATTTTAACTTTCACAGACTCTCAGAGCTCAAACAAAAAAGTAAAATAAATTTTTGTAACTTCAGTTTGAAATATCAAAGAAACTTGATCACTGCTATTTATTACGTATTTAAAATAGCCTGTTGAAAACATGAATGACAAGCAAAATTAGTGAATCTAGCAAATATATATAGAGAAAGCTAGAATCAGCAATGAATTGGCTGATAATTCCCTGCCTAGTCTTTGGAAATTAGTTTAGAAAGAATAGCATGCAGAGAACTGCTTCAGGCAGACAAATTTATTGTGTGAATGCAAGGCTGGAAATAAGGAGGACACCCAAGGGAAAAAGATATCCGTGGTCTGCAGGTCTATTTCTTTTTTGCAAAACACTTAATAAAATGCAAATGACTTAATAGTGGGAAGAAAGTGTAGAAATAACAGTTATTTGGTTGGATTTCTCACCATAAATCAATTTTATTTCCACAAATGTCGTAAGGCTAGAACTAAAATATTTCTCTATCATTTCTCTTTTATTTACATAATATAAACTTCTTTCTTATAAACGACAGATAATAAAACATATTTCGTATTAAAGAAAAGGCTCAGGTTTATCAGGAACAATTATCCTTTGGACAAAATAAGTAAAGACCATGTTTTCTAACCATCACTGTTGCCTGATTTGGTATTAATATGCCTTAATATTTATGTAATCATCCAATGTCATACTATTAAACACCATTAGCTCCTACTCTTCACTTTTTCACGTAAGTAGGCGAATCCCTTTTATTTAACCTTTGGTATTTCACCTCTCAGTACCCTTCAACTTCATCTTACTCGTTAAAATGGAAGAAATATGCTATAAATATCGATGATTTGGTACGCAAACCAAAGTGACCAAACTGAATCAGACACCAACCATTTAGTTCCCCGTTATGTGTCTCCCTCACAAGAGCACCAAAGGGTTCTGTTGCTATGGACAGGGAAACCAGTCCTAATAATCATCAGCTTCCCAGTTAAATCAAGATGATACTCTTAGCTATTCTTGCTTTCAGAGCTTCCTGACATTTAACAGAAGCTTATCTTCCAAGAGACAATAGATAAAACTGATAAAGGGCAGTGAGAAGGAAGTGTAGAAAGTCGGGAATAAAAACAAAATGGAAAGAAACACAATTCTTGAAATCCCTTCTCCCACCCTCCAAAAAACTCATGGAGGAAATATGGCTAGAATTTTTTTTCTTTTACAAAGTTTCTCATGGCAATTTTGAAGGATAAGAGGTGTTGAGGGGAGTGGGTGCTAGAAAATAAAGACTCTGGTTGAATACATTTAAGAAGCTTAGGCTAAACACATATTATGTGAAAATATTCAAAATTCTTAAGCGTGCCCCCTGTCGTCTCTGCTCATCTATGGACAAGATGAATCTTCAAGTACTTTAGCTGGGAATGGAAAGTGCGCTTTTCTTTGAGCAGCTCCTGCCACAGGTGGTGGATAGGAGGGGAACTCAACAATTAACAGAACTAAGTTCAGAAAAACTGCATTTTATGCCGAGGTTTTCTTTTTTCTTCCCTTTTTTTCTTTCTTCAGGTTAATTACTGCTTTTCAGTGGTCCCTCAAATTCAATCCAAACTGAGAATTGCACTTTGTGATTGCATTTCATTGACTTCAGCTAAGTCCTTTGTGTTCTGGCATCTTGTTTGAGTCCTAACTTGTTTCTGTTCATAAGAATGCTTTGAAGTTAAACAATAAGATGAAGAGAATGTTAACATCTTTTTGCATAATATTACTATTGCAGTTTTCTTGGCTATGAAGTCACTAGGAAACAAATACTTTAACAGATAAAAAAGGGCTACTCCAAATAACTAAAGATGAAATTTTTTTTTTGAAAAGGTTACTATTCGGAAGTAGTTATTGGATTTGAGAATGTCATGGGACACTTCTGTAGGCCCACACAGTGAGACTTAAAAGGAACAATGACTAGTAGTCATACCACAGAGTATTCTGAAATACACAGTACTTTGATCAAGAAACAAAAACATAATTGAAGGCACTCATTGCTTAGCTGGTATCTACTGAAAATGAGGCCTTTCCTAAGCATTTAACTCATTCATGTAACTCCCACTGAAGAAAAATGAGCTTAAAAGCAAAGGAAGACGTTTTTAAACAGTGATTCACGATCTTTAAGCCCAAATTATAACTTCAAAATTTTCAAATGCAAAGGACAATTTTCTTGGACTATAAATTTAATTAAGGTGACCATTTTTACTCAAGCCCCAAATATTTTCTGGGCCAACCTCTGAGGTCTATCAATCATTTCATAAATAAAATGCCTAAGAGCTGACTTTGCCATTACAGTGCAGGTTCCCCCAGGCTAATGTGTCACAGTGGTTTTAAAAAGGGAAAAACAAACAAAAATCTGACATTTTATTAGCAAGTAAAACAAATTGGCTCCTTTCACTTTTTTTTCCCATTAAATTCAAAATGTTTGGTGATATTTCATCTGAATGGGACAAAACTGATGGTTTTATAAACTGGGTTAGGTGCATGCTATTTCTAAAACTGGCAGATTAGCTGAAAGAGATTATACAATTTTAAACATATTCAAACAACATTCTTTCTGCTCTACTGCTTCATAACGTACTTGTGGTTCACGCATATCGAGGTGCTTACTGTTCACAACGAAGGAAGATGGCTCTTACCTTCACACGTCTCTGTCTCAGTCCTGAACACATAGCCAGGTGGGCAGGTGCAGCTGTAGCTCCCAGGTGTGTTTCGGCATAGGCCATTGTCACAGAGCAGTCTGTTTACCAGGCACTCATCAATGTCTGGAAGCAACCGTTAGAAGACAGGAGACACACACAGTAAAACAAACAGCACAGTGATCAAAATGTTTTATTTCTGTTGTTTGTTTTTTTCCTCACCCCATACCTTGACTCAGTCTCTTCGTATCCAAAACACATTCCTGATCCTAAGCAAAATATATTTGGTTTTACTCATATGGAACATTCTTATTCTTGTGGCTACTTTTAAGATGCTTTTGAAGTTCCTGGGAGGTGTGTAATGATTTGGAAAAGGCACATTACTACTTTGTTCTTCATTTACTTACTGCCCCACAGCGGTATTATACTTTAAGCATCACCATAATCTCCCTCATGATTGTACATTTTATCAAGTGGCTGAATCACTATTTATTTATCCATTAGTCCATGCTATGGGTTGAAATGGGTCTCTCAAAAAATATTTTGAATCCCTAACCCACAGTACCTCAGAATGTGACCTTATTTAGAAATAGGATTGTTACAGAGTAATCAAGTTAAAATAAGATCCTTCAGGTAGGTTGTATTCCAATATAGGTATGGACACCAACAACTGGAGTCCATATGAAAAAGGGCAAATTTTGACATAGGGACAAACACATACAGAGGGAAGCTGATGTGAAGACACACAGGGGAAAGATGGATGTGTGGCTAGAGTGACACATCTAAAAGCCTAGGAATGCTAAAGATTGCCAGCAAACACCAGAGACTAGAAGAAGAAAGGAAAGACTCTCCCCTAGAGCCATTAGAAAGAGTGTGATCCTGTTGACACCTTGATTTTGGACTTCTGACTTCCCAAACTGTAACAATCAATTTCCGTTGTTTTCAGCAACCCCGTTTTGTGTACTTTGTTAGGGCAGCCCCAGCAAACTAAAACTGGAATTCGGCTTCATTTTTATTTTTAAAATCTAGTTTTAATTTTATCAAAATTATGCACGTACCTACTTTAAATAGTTGAGTAGTGCCATGAACCATGTTCAATGTGTGAATGCTCACTGAATCTCCCTGTTTTCAGTAGGGTACTCATGTGCTCAACTGTACTTGGACACTATGCTGGAAGCAACTTTGCTTCTGGGGAATAAAAACTAGCTGGTTTGCGTATTTTTATAAATGTTCAACAATCTCTGGCTGGTGCCCTTCCCAACAGATATCAAAATCTGTTATAAGTACATGATATTTAATATAGCTTTATATATCCATCTGTATGTATGTCTTCAACCCAAGGTGAAATGGATATATAATAACATAAATCAGTAATAAAACCCAGAGCCATAAACATAGAAAAATGTATTTCTTTCTAATCATAATCATCAAGACTTGGATGTAAGAGTCATCAGTGGTTAGATGTAAAAATTATTATATATAATAATGGATGGAATAACATTCGTTTTGTAAAAGTGAACTCAAGTGCTCCACGGGAAAATCTAGATTCTTCACAAATTCTTGAACATACGAACTACATACTTGAGTTTTTTCAAACATTCCCTTATAAATTACAAAAGGAAACACCCATCTCAGTTATCATGTTTGGATATTTTGCAGCAACTGATTCTTTATAAGTCAACCTGTAATATTTAATTTTCTTAACTTATTATTATCCACACTGCCTCATTAATTTTTGAATCCCACTTCCTAGTGAAAAATTATAGGATTAAGATATATGCAGATATAACAGGCTGATAACTGACTCTGTCCATTCACTTGGGAAAAAAATAATTTAAATACTAAATTGTGCCACTAAAAAGTTTGTTACTATGTAACAGCATTTGTTTGATTCCCATATTTTTCTATCTCTGCACTAAAAAGGAAACAAGAAAAACTGTAAGATCTCTAGTTTTACTCATTTATTTGTAGTTTGATTTCTCCTATAATCCATGGGATTAAACTATACAAAAGGCTCTTGTATAATAAAACAAATAACTTACCAATACAGTTTCTTCCAGAGGCATCTGGCTCATAGCCACTGTTGCAATTACAACGGTAACTACCACGTAAATTTTCACAAATTCCATTGGCACATATATCAGGATCCAGAGCACACTCATTGATATCTGCATTAAATGTTCAGAGTTTAATGCTCACAGCCACTTACTGTCTGTTGATACATGTATGTCTAGTAAAGAGCACTCAAAATACGTAGTGTCTAACCCTGCAAACCCCCAATTTGCAATTCAGAAAGGGAAACGAAATGAAAATAAGGAGTGAGAATAAAATAGAGAGATATGGGACACTTCCTGGTAAGTCAAAAGAAAAATGAAGGGAACCGGCAGAAATTCAAAGCATTAAGCCATGTAATGTGCTGGCATTTATGATAAAATTAATAAAGAAATTTATAGACTGTTGGCTCAAAACCCAAAGGAAAACTCAACTTGATAGGTATTATAACCATCTAATTAAAAGGCAAAGATTTATTAGGGTGTCTGTATAATTTTATGGTCCTGAAGGCCTGGAATATTTCTATTTTATTATCATTTTTTATAGTCAACTAAGTAATATGATACTTATTAAATGTTACTCATTGTTGATAAGTTGAAATTAATGGAGAGGACAGTTCAAATGTAGATGCTTGAGAACACAGTGTTTTACAACAAGCCATGAACATGACTACGCTCTGTCACCCGTGGGCCGTGGGACTTGAGGAATGATGTGCTTGTATGAGCAACCATCTAGTTGCAATGGCTCTGTTGGGGAGGCCATATTGAAAGGGAATAAAAAAACGAGTCAGCATAAAATAAAATTTTGGTAACTATGCTCAAATTTTAATCCTAACTACTGTGTTCTAGAATTTGGGAAGCCTTAAATACTCCAGAAATGTTAGTCTTTTAATTTAATTTTTGGGAGAAACATCATTGTAAAAGTTTGCTCCTTTACTCTGGTTTCTGACGTTCTTTGCAAAAAAATGTGATATTTACTGTCAATCTATAATTTGTCTAAAGTCTCCTCAAACATGAAAGTATTAGAATATATATGTAAACTAAAGATTAATAGCACCCTACAATTTTATTTTAAAAAAACAAAGGACACTATTAACATATAAAATAACTTTATAAACACATATGTACTTAATGTTCAAGTTCTATATTGTAATTTTGTTAATCATAGTGCTAAATTTTAAAAAAGAAAACTTTAATGAAACCTTGTACTTCTTCGGTTGGACAGAAACATTTTAGTATTCTTAGTCATAAGTAGTCAATTTATTTTTAGGGCAGTATATCTCAAATATCTCTTAAAGATCCATATCAAATATCTCTTACAGATTGTTTTTGTTTAAACCATGTCAGCACCATTATTTAACATTTTTCTTTAAATTGACTTGTTTTTCTTTTTTTTTTTTTTTACAAGCTCTAGCTTCTTCTTAAGTGACGGTATCCATAAAATCATGGTTGTAGTTTGTTAGTGACATTTTAAACAATGCATGTTTAACAGATAAATATTTATCTACTATGAAAAATGTACATCTACATACTTATTGATACCATCTAGCTTATAACCATTGTTCTAGGAGATAGTTTATTTTATTACTTTATACTGATATATTTTTATAATATTAAATACATCTTATCTATAATATTATAATAATAAAACTATAAAACTATATAATTATTATAAGATTGAGAATTGAATAGAGCTACCTCTTCCATCCACAGTGATACCTACTCCACTACTACAAAGACCGTGGAATTCAGCTGTAAGATAAAAACAAATAGAGAAATCAAAAACTCTAAATTATATCTGTTCCATACACAAGTCACTTACATAACTCCAAAACTATCATTAAGAATTACCTGCAACAACTTAAAATGAAAAGGACCATTTTCTAGCACAAAATTATTTTAAGAATTCCAAAATCACAGGTAAGCATAAAAATGTAAATAAAAATAACTGTGATTATCACCCTGAATTTCATTAATATATTGATAAACATTACAAATATTTTCTACTTATGTAAACTTTAAAAATATCTAAATTGTACAACAGAGATTGCTTTTTAGCTTTTCTTCTCCTCTCAATAATAAAATAATAGAAAACACGTAATAAATAGCATTTACCACGTGATGTGCCTGGTGTTGTTCTAGCATTTTGCATCTAATAATTTATTTAATCCTCCCAATACCACAAACTAGATACTGTTATTTTTCCTCTTTTAATCCCAAGAGAGCTTGGATAGAGATGGGAAGTAACATGCTCAGGTCATAGAGTTTGTAAGTGGGGAGCAGGCTTGGACCCTCTGTACTCTACAATAGACATTTCATGTAATAGCCTATTTATAATAAAGACGATTTAACATCTTTTCTCAGTTATGTGGATCTACCACACTCATTCAATCAATCTCTTATTGATGAAATTAGGTTTGTTCAACTTTCTGCAATTATAATAAAAAAATACAAAGTTCAATTCTATCACTAGGTTAATCTCTTGGAAGTAAAACTGCTCAAAGTTTATGTCTCTTTTAAGGTTTTTGATAGTCCCCCTCTCCCTAAATATCCCAGGTTACCCTTCTAACACCAATGTAAGAGAGTACCCATTTCTGTATATCCTCCCCAACACTGGGGAAAATCAATCATTTGTATTTTACCAATCTAATAAACAAAAATGACACCTTTTTAAACTTTTCTTTTAATTTTAGATAGATTTCTTTTAATTTTTATATGGCACTCTACCATTTGCCTTTCTGCTTTGTGAAGTTCTATGTACACTGTACTTTTTTCTATAGAGGATTTCAACTTTCCTTATTGATTAATGTAAATTCTTTATAAATTAAATAAAATATTTTTCTACTTTATATGTGTATTTTAGTCTTTGGGGTCTGTTTTGAGTGTCCTTTATCATTACAGGATAACAAAAAGTTTGTATCTTCTACAAAAAAATTATTTTGTAACATTTAATGTAGGGAGCTAACTCCATATTTTTCCCAATATTTATCAACAATATTAATTACTTAGTTTAATTTGTTCTCACTGATCTCAATGCTATCTTTATTGTGTCCTATATTTCCACTTATATTCAGAACTCATTTTATTAGCCACTAATCTTTTTACCTAGTCTTGTTATCAATTTTTGCACTTCTTTCATAATATGCATAATTCACTTAACATTTTAGGGGAAGACTTCCTTCATTAACTCCTCTTTTTAAAAAATGTCATACTCAGTAATTCTTCCCGAGGGACTCTCACCATTTTGCTAAGGTTTGAACAGTCCATTTAGGATTTTTAACAGAATTACAAGCCACTTCCTTTGCTGGAATTCATTTCTTCCATCTTCTACCTGGGAAGTTCTTATTCCTTTTTTCAAGACCAAAGTAAGCCTCCACCCCTCTGTGCAGTCTTTCCCAGCCTCCCCAGGCAACTAACTGCTCCTTCCTTTGTGCTCTCCCAGTTCTTTATGTCCCTTTTAAGGCAGCAATCATACCAAACTGTAATTTATATGTTTGCCTACCTATATTTTCAACTATTCCCAACTTTAAAGGAAAAGAGATTGTGTTTATTTCTGATTCCCTACTGTACTTACATCTATTCAATACAGTTTTCATAAAAATATGAATAAACAAGTCATAGAATAGTCAAAGAATTAAACTGTTTAATGTGCCTATAATTCATGACAACATTCAGAAATAAATTTATGACTTTCTGGAACTACTGATATTCCTGATAGACTGGAACTTCTGATAGACTGCAGCCTAAGACCATTCTGTGTAAAGATTAAAAATAAATAAAACCAGGTTCTCATGAACTTATTATAACCTTGAAAGTGATACGTAAATTTTATGCTATTTATCTTCAGAATGACAGAAGGGATGGAAGATTTTGAGGCTAACATATTCACGTAAAGAATCCATTGTAACAGTCATAATTGGATCATAAAATAAATAAATAATCATAAAATTCACCGTGTGTTCTCTCTGCCTAGAGATCATAAGTAAAAACAAGATAGATCTCTTTATTATATGCTTCACATGTCAACACAGATTTGGATTTCTTTTCTTCCATTAAAAATAAAGACAAAACACTTGAGAGCCGAGGTACTCTGGCCAAATATCTAATGTGACATTTCTAGATTCTTTATCAGGTGTGAAACTGGCGAAGGTGACTACCTGAATTTTTAGCAGGGCATGGCTGGCAGGGCTCTCCAAAACCATAGTCTGGATTGGCACAGCAGCATTCAGACTTGGTCACTGCACCAGGAAAAGGACGGACACACACTCCCTTCTTGATTCCACCATAGCATGTACTGCGCATGTGAGTATCTAAAGGAGACAGAAGAACAATGATTTGAGACAGTGATAGAGACAAAGAGATTTCAAAACTGAAGGCTTCTTGTAACTTAAGTGGTCACTATATGGGAAGCTTCTAGAAGGCATCTGCCACTTTTCTTTTTCTTTGCATCTTTAGCATCTCAGTGTTAAGAAATCAACAAATGTTTGTTGAGAGAGGGAAAGAATAAATGCATTATCAACAATTCTTTTTTTTTTTTCTCCAAGAAGTTTTATGTGCTACACAAGCATCAATTATCCCACTTTTCCTCACGGGCCTGTCATTGAGCCAGGTATATTTCCACAGTTACAAACAAGATTTAGAGCTCTAATCACTGACTACATTTAATATCATTTCTATTTTAGAAGTTCTTATGAACAATGAAGTGCAGTGCAGTTAAACTACCTTGAGATGATACTGCTTGGTCATGAACTTTCTTACTTAAATTTCTGAGTTAGGTGACCTTTCTCTTCAACCCCCAATTTACTGTTGTGACTGTGTTTTAATCATTGCAGACTCTCAATAAATCCAGTTACACAAATAATATTCAATAACTATCATTATGTATCTGTGGCATTGTGCTTGTTGCTTTACAGACATTATCTTGTTGAACATTCAGGCCAACAACTCCATAGGATAGTGATCATTACCCACTTTTTATAAATGAGGAGTTTGAGGTTCAGAGCGGTTATATAAGTACCTCAAAGCTGTAGACTATCCACTGTCTGACCTGGAATTCAGACTCAGGCTTGTGTGACCTCCAAAACTTTTCCTCTTTCTACTATGTCCTGTTACACCCCAAAGTAGCGTATCCTGCTTAGTTCTCTCATTCTAAATTCTCATAAAATATAATACAACTTTATGAGATGGTAAATGGTGAACTATAAAAAAACTCAGATCATACAGGCCAGAGAAGCAGTAGAGCTTTTAAGCAGTCTATTGATATGGCAATTCCATCAAAGAGATAACCATTATTATAAATATCTATAATTATTCATAACTTGTTGGAAATAACTTTATCTGCTTGTTATGCAAAGTGAGTCACCTATGTCTTACAATGTGGTGATGTTTCCCGTTAAAACAATGAGATGTGTGGCCGCATTAAACAATGAGATCTGTGTATGCTCAGACAGAAGAAGGTCATAAGATTTTACTACTCCAACCCTGGGAAGGGGACGTGCTGTCCCTTTCTGCTTCTGCTATGGCCTGGTTTGGCAGTCAGCTCTGAGTTACACATAAGAATAGGACTCAACACAATGACAAATATGCACAAATACCACATAGTTCATGATTTTCAATAAGATTTTTGTGAGTTCTTAGGATGGTACCACTTATCTCAAAAGGCATCATAGAATGGTCAAAGTTATTTCTGTTTTCATGTTAAGAACATAAGCCAGGAACAATTTTTAGAAGCAAGTTGATAAAAAGCCTATGGTACTCACTTCTATTTTTAATGAAGACAGTTGACTTTTTCCTTTTCAAAGACCCCACACTGGAACCTTAGTTCACATTATTCTCTTCAATGTAACCAAGCCACTGTTCCCAGTGGACAGGATTAGAGGTACCGATACCAGCAGCACGATCAGAACATGATCACATGAATATTTTGGTGGGTGACTCGACTTCATCCTAAGCTATACCTGTTCCATATGTTATCAAATTTCTCCATGTCTTTTCTTTCTTAAAACTTGGAATTGCTAAAGGATTTTTTCATGGAATTATCATACTTTATCTTTACCAAAGGTAAAATTGGTATGGACACAAGATGCTAGCTGTATTTTACATTCTTTAGTATCAACTTTTCTTTATAGCTTAAAGCAGCAACTCTAAGACTATTTTTGATGTAACATCACTATTCCGATTTAACAAAACAGTAATAATTGTAGTAGTTAACTTATTGGGCATGTTTTATGTGCCAGACATCATTCAAGTTTACACAAATATGTCTAATGTTAACATATTTAATCTTCAAAAACAACTAGTGAGCAAAGGAGGCACAGAGAGGTAATGTGTCTTGCCTAAGGCCTCACAGCTAGTAAATAGCAGAACTAGGGTAAAGAAAAAAATTAACCTTTTACCTGACAGAACTGTCAAACAGCGTTCATGAAGATATTGAAATACTAACGTAACAGGATGCTAAAAAGGAACTTTAAGCTGAAATCCCATGGTGCTAAATATCATATAACAAGGTGAATTTTGAGACTCCATCCTGAAGGAAGTAGAGATGGAAAATTGGTTGCCAGGTCCTTAAACCCCTCCCAATACCGAGGATACAATTTAGAGAATAGCAATTAAGAGAAGAGTTTTTGAGGAGGATTTTTTTGGAAGAGCCGGATTACAAGTTGGGCATGCTTCCATCCTCACCCCTGGTCAAGAGAGCAGAGCTTCGCAGGGAGCAACTTGAAGAGCTTTGCACCCAACTCTGTCAGGGACACGTAGCACACAGAGGAGAGTGGCTGCTATTCCCACTGTAGAACCTCTGTTCACTCGGTTCAGAGGGCAAAGGGTGGCACGTCCTATGGATGAGACATGGGCCACACTAAGTGAGGTTCCTAAAACGACTACGTGGAGGGTGATGAGACACCATTAGATCTCTGTCTGAAGTGGACTGCAGAAAGACAAGACGTTGAGCCAGGAGTGGCCACCAGGAGAAAAATGCAGTGTCTGCATCTCGGGAAGGGCAGGCCAACGCCCCTGACATAATCATGAAATCACCCACGAGGAAGAAATTGGCTTTAAACTTGTGTGAAGCCCAGAAGTCTTGAAGCCACCCTAGGACACTGTCACTGCTTCTGCCTTCTCACCTTTCCTCCTGCACTTGAGCCTGTGGAGTCAGAAATGTCTTCCTCACGAAGGTCTGAGCTTGGGAGGGAAGTCGTAACTTCAAATCAAGTTCGAATATTAACTATTATATGATGCTGGACATTCTAATTGCTAAATTCAGATTATTTTCATTACCTAAAGTAGTCATATAAATTTTTGCTATCTAAAAATAGTAAAGTAAGGGGCTGCCTGAGTTTTCTTCCTTACTTATTGGATAAACTGCTCCCATTGAATAATTAAAAATATATTTTTAAAGGATTGAAAAAAACAAAATATAGTTGCCTTTTGTTCATATCCTGCCTGTGAGTCATGCTTGTTCAACATACTAGTTACAATAGTAATTTAATTTTCTGAAAATAAAAACCCCCATCGCACTCTCTAGGGAAACAAAAATGAACAAACAAAATCTAGAATTAAAGTGCTAACTCTAATAATAATTCATAGCAATGATTCATTTCTAACCTCAACAATCAATGCAACTGAAAGCATTTCAAAAGGCAGAAGACATGAAGAAAAAATATCTAGCATGTTAAGGGAACAGTAATATATAATTTTACACACAGAACAAATAGTGTTTTTATTTTAAAAAGTTTAAGTAACCACAATTGTGAAAAACTGGAGAGCGTTTCCCAAAAATTTCTAATGCCTTTTCTGTATGTGGACAAGAGAAGGAATATTTGTGTTTGAACACTGAATTCCTAACAACTACTCATATGTCGGTTGCTTAAAAGAAAAATTATTTCTCCCTCTAAAACTGGTTTTGTACTCACCATAGGTTTCAGCAAAAGCATTTAGATAAAGGAAAAAAGCAACTGAAAATATTTTAGCTCTCTAAGCAGCAAGGAGCTACATTCTTCTAGTTACTGTATTTGAAATAGCCCTGAACGAAGTGCTGACAATCTTGTAAGCTGAAATAAATCCTAGATTGGATAGAGTGGGTGAAACTTTAAGTGGTCAGATTATTTCCATCTGCTGTTGCCTCTTTTTTTTTTAACCTTCAGAATCCAAATGTTTTGATTCCCATAGGTAAGAATAAAGTAAAACCAACTATGTCTGAGAAAGACTTTCATTTCTCTCAAATATACTTTTAAACCAGTGAGTATGTCTGCCTTTTACTATGTGACCTGAAAACAGATGGTGCACAATGGCTAATTCACCCTAGAAGTTTCATGAAAGTGCTTTGGAGAGAATACGGCATTCAATGTATTTTTACAACAGACTCACTCTGCTCTTGCTATCGTTAGGACACGTTGGGTGGGTTTCGAAATGCCAATGACATTTTCATCTTGCCTGCCTCTTTAAAGCTGATGCCTGGTAACTCAAAAGTATCCAAGAGGAATTCTGAATGGTTTCAAATAAAATATACATTCTCTCTCATACTCTTCCCAGGTTTCTATCATTAGTTACATACACAGTGATGAAGAATAACTATTTAGAAACATTTCTAGCTTTTGATGTACGTCGAAGTTCTATTGTATAAATTATTTACATTTAAAATTTTGTTCGGGGAAAAAAGCAGACTCACAGATATAGAGAACAAACTAGTGGTTACCGGGGGCGGGGCGGGGGAGCGGGCAATATAGGGGTAGAGGAGTGGGAGCTACAAACTATTGGGTATAAGATAGGCTCAAGGATATATTGTACAACATGGGGAATATAGCCAATATTTTGTAATAACTGTAAATGGAAAGTAATCTTTAAAATTGTATAAAAATAAAATTTAAAAAAATTTTTAAAACTCAAATGGAAAAATAAATAAATAGATTTTCTTGGGATAAAAACAAGAATTTATTTAGATACAACTACAGTACCCATTTCAAGTCTTATTTGTTATTAATTATAAAATATAAATCCATTGTATTTAGAGATGTGGTTATCTAACACTATGAAGAATGCTGGTAAAGGACAATTTTTTTTTTACCTTCTCCAGCATTTATGACTTGCATCTCATCAGAGGCTTCTGAAGGGAGCTAGCCGGGCTCCTTGTCCATTTCTTTTAAACCACTTTATTAATATATAATTCACATACAAAGAATTCACATATTTAAAGTGTACAATTCAATAGTTTTTAGCATATTCACAGAGTTGATCATCATCCTAGCTGATTTCAGAACATCTCACCACTTCAGAAATGCCTTTGGTGATCACCCCCTTCTCCCACCACCCTCACCCTCTCCTGCTCTAAGCAACCACTAATCTGCTCTGTCGCCACAGATTTGACCTTCATGAACATTTCATTTGGACTCGTATACTATGTGGTCTTTTATGTGTGGCTTCTTTCACTTAGCGTAATGTTTTCAAGTTCATCCATGCTTTCGTATGTGTCACTACTTCATTCGTTTTTATGGCTGAATATGATTCCATTGTATGGATATATCTTTATCCCTTTTTCAAAGATCATTTGGTCAGTGGGGCCATTACAGAATGTTTCACTTACCAACACACACGCGTCCATCCACACCCACAGCCAGGCCTGGGGGACAGTCACAGCGGAACGACCCTTCATTGTTGATGCAATGCCCATTCATGCAGATTCCTGGGGTCTGGCACTCATCAATATCTGCCCAGAAGGAAACACAAGCCGGGCCATTACTGGGTAAATTTAACTTTCCTACAGAGTTCACCTGTTGCCACCACTCTACATTATCAACACTTTGTTTTCGATTTTATAATTTGTGGAAGAACACACAGATGTGACAACAAATCTTATACACAAATGCAATTCTTTCAAACGTATTTTTCAGAAAGACTGAGTGAAAGTTGCCTCATTTTACCACTTAGAAGAGTCTCACAAATTCATTTTTCATTATTTATTTGGCAATTCAGCTTAATATTAAAGATATTTAACTCAAATTAGTTAAGTGAAACAAATTCTTCAAACTGAGGTCAGTGTTTGTATTTAACTTTTAGTTACACACACATAAAATTCTAACTAAGATGCTGTTTTAATTCAATTAGTTCATAATAACATAATAATTTGGGGTCTCCCTTGTAATTTTCAATTCAATTGCTTGAATTTATGAACTGTAACCCACCATTAAATGGTTTCCCCCCAAAAGGGAAACAGCCTTCCAAACACGGGGCTGCCAAATCATGAGCATTGCAAAATTTATGGATTACAGCATTGGTAATTAAAAAATTAATAGAAAGTTCAATAAAGCAGGAACTGGTGAGATTTAGGTGATCTTTATATGAGTACTTAAGTTTCTTAAGAACTGCTAAAATGTTACATGCTGTAATGTCATGCTACACACTGAAACAGAATGCTAATCTCATACCCTGTGATTAATCCAAGTCAGCTCACCTTGAGATGACATCCCATGCATGAGATCAATCAGCAAAGCTACAATATTTCTATTTAATACTGAACTCCCCTTTCCTGAATAGTCAAGAAACTACTTTTATTCAGAAATACAAGAATGAGTCTTGATTTTTCACTCTCTACTGTCTCCAGAATTTCACTGAAATTACAGGGATTGGTTATGAGTATTATTTGGTATTCAGATAAGTTTGTATAATTGAAGACAGAAAGCATCCATGGAGTTAATTTTGTCTAAAAGAAGAAAACTGTAAATAACTTGTTTTTAAGTAAAAACTGCAAAATTTGTTCCATCTTACTAAATTCCAATTGTGAGTATAAACATAATACAGTCTTATTTATTTGCAAGAGTCATATATTTTGCTTCCTAAAGTTATCGCTAGAGCTTGGCCTTCAAAAGCGTTTTATAAACAAAACAATTGCTAGGAATATTCAAATTACTTCTACATGAAATCGATGTAAGATTTTTAGGTAATGATATAGTAACAAATGATCCGTGGATTAGCTTATGGAAAAGATTTAATGCAAAACCAGTAATGAATGACAGTGGAAAATCTAGTTCTGCGAACACAAGATTTTTTTCTTCCTCTTTTTTATTGAGGCAAAGAGTAGACAGAAATTATTTCTATATCGTCTTTTCCAGACTTGCTAGAACCAATCTGTCATTCCCTTAATTCTTCCTATGCCATTATTATTTTTGTAAAGATATTAGTGTTCCATAAACCACAATGTATGTTTTTCTAGGAAACTTCAGACACCTGCCGTACTGAATTAGCAAGAGATGTGAATAATACAAAATCCACATAAAGAAACTGAAGTAATTCTTGCATGATTGATTCAAATAAAAAAGATGGTTTCAATCATGGTTACTTTCCTATCTCAAAGCCATACATACCAGTGCAGTAACGCCCATTTGGAGCCAAGACAAATCCTGGTTTGCAGATGCACTTGAAGCTGCCATCTTCATTAATACACATCCCATTCAAACACATGTTGGTAGTTGTACATTCATCATGATCTGCACAAGGAGAATGTGACTTACACCACTGGCCTTGAGGAAACCAGTTCCCCCTCTTTCTACAAACAATCACTAGTCATATTCTACTGCATAAATGAGCCATGTGGTCATGGATTTTTTTTCTTATGAATGCCAACTGACTGAGGGCAAATAGTGTAGAAAACATGAAGGACCTTTAGTGTAAGGGACATAAAGAAAAAGAATTAAGGAACCTTTGTGCTTAGTTTCTATTAAAACCACATGAGTAGTGTTTTATTTTGATTACCAAAAAAGTTAATATGATTTCAGGGGATGTTTATATTGTACGAGAGAATAAAGCAATGACAACCTCACTGCAAGTGAAATGATCTGGACTTTCATTAGTTGGTGAAATACATGTTGCTGTGCAAATAGAATATTTCTGTGGAGTACTGATATTTACTACACTGTTAGACATCACCAGGACCAAAATTTAGAGGTTTGATTATCACATATGTCAAACATTTTTATGCTTCCCCAGATTGGAGGTGGGCCTTTTCTATTTTGTCAGTGTTATAACCCCGACATTCAAAATACAGTAGGTGCTAATAATTACAAAGAACAACTGCTACTTACAATTAAACATATGCCACACAGAAAATTTCCAGAAGTAGTAAATTATTCATTTGTTATGACATTTCCCAAAAACCTGTCCCTTCACTTTAATAGTCTTATGTTAAATGTATTTATATTTTACCTAAGTCATCTGAACAACTCTCACATATGTGTTGTGTGAGCTTTCATGAAAATAGAATATATAAATAAAAATGTATATCCTTTAAAAAATATTTTGCAAGGGAGCAGGCAATTTCCATACCAACACAGTTTTTTCCATCTGTAGTTAATTCAAAGCCAGCATTGCAAATGCACTGGAAACTTCCATCTGTGTTCACACATCGACCATTCTTACAAAGAACCCCATTCTGGATGCATTCATCAATGTCTGGGAAAATTAACAATAGCCAAATATTAGTCTTTTAAAATAATTATAGATAAAGACAATAAAACAATAAATGTAATTTTAAATATCTAGTTTATTTTTACATGTAATATTCAAGATCATGTTGCTTCTTCAGCAAAATTTTCATTTCTCACCAGCTTTTTTCTTGGATACGTAGGTTTATGCAATTTTATAGCCCTCACTTATAATAGCTGAAGAGGGAAAGAAAGAGAAAAATGAAATGGATGTGCAGTGAATGTAGGAGAGGGTGGACAGTGCAGCTGGAATTACCGGTGCAGTTGCTTCTGACATAGTGGTTGAAGACCTAAAAGTCAGAGCAAGTGATATCGCTTATATGTGGGTTCCAAAAAAATATATGGCACAAATGAACTTATTTACAAAACAGAAACAGAGTCACAGGTGTAGAAAACAAACTGATGGTTACCAAGGGGAAAAGCAGGGGGAGGGATAAATTGGGAGATTGGGATTGACATATATACACTACTATATATAAAATAGGTAAGTAGTAAGAACCTACTGTATAGCACAGGGAATTCTACTCAATAATGTGTAATGACCTATATGGGAAAAGAATCTAAAAAAAGAGTGGATATATGTATATATATAACTAATTCACTTTGCTGTACAGCAGAAACATAGCATTGTAAATCAACTATACTCCAATAAAAATTAATTTTTACAAAAGTCAGCAAGGAGTAAGAGTGAAGTAACTGCAGAATATCTGGATTAAGAGCTACATGACAAAAATTGCTGGAATAGGGCTTCCCTCACGGCGCAGTGGTTGAGAGTCTGCCTGCTAATGCAGGGGACACGGGTTCGAGCCCTGGTCTGGGAGGATCCCACGTGCTGTGGAGCAACTGGGCCCGTGAGCCACAACTACTGAGCCTGCGCGTCTGGAGCCTGTGCTCCGCAACAAGAGAGGCCACGATAGTGAGAGGCCCGTGCACCGCGATGAAGAGTGGCCCCCGTTTGCCACAACTAGAGAAAGCCCTCGCACAGAAACGAAGACCCAACACAGCAAAAATAAATAAATTAATTAATAAGAACAAGGCACCAAGACCTGCAGTTTAAAAAAAAAAAATTGCTGGAATAAAGTGATTCAAGTAACTGCCAGGGGATGAATAGGAAATGAAAAAGAAGACAAGCAGAGTCATCTGCTAAAAGAATTCTGGGATGAATCAGTAGTGAGGGAGAGGTTTGGACGAGGATGGTGGGCATAGCAAGGAAACTGTGAATAAAGAGCAGGTTAGATTTGGTGTCCGACTATGTGTGAGGTTCAAAGAAACAGAAGTTGAAAACGACAATAAATCGTAAGCTCCGTTAATCAGAGAGCAGTAATGCTACTGATGTTACTTGGAGAAAGGAAGCTGTGATCTAGGGAAGGAAGAGAAACCGAATTTTTTTTGTGAAGCCAGATACCACATTGCCTGTGTTACACATGCAAAAAGTGTTTATGTTTGAAGAGAGCACTTTGAGGGTAGCATAAAGTAAATCTGTAATAATGTAACAGCATTTATTTCATTCCATGTCTTATTTTAATATTCACTTTTAACCCCAACAGCCTGGGTCACTATATTTCATGGAACATCATCATATGTGAAAGCAAACTGCCTTACCAATGCATGCTTGCTTGGTGGGAGTCCTCTGGAATCCAGCATGACATTTACAATAATAGGATCCAGGTGTGTTAACACAATCTCCATTAGTGCAGGGATTCGATGTGCATTCATCAACATCTGTGAGTAGCAAAAGAAACCATTATAGACTTCACTCCATTTCTAGAAATGTTTGTTTAAAGTACATTTAGGCCTCCCAAATTTGAGAGAAGGCCAGTCAGTGGTAATAGTCTAAATATCAGAGTATTTATAAATGAATAAAAATTCCTTTCTTCAACTACAGAGGCCAGTCTGGAGATTTACAAAAATAACACCTATTGGAGAGTACAAGGGAATTTGCTTTAATCAAGAAATAACAACTTTTCAATTTGAGTAATGCACAATGATTAAAACCATGGACTTGGGAAAGACACAGCCACGAGTTCCAATACGCTAGAAAATGCTTATTATCTAAGTAATCTGGGCAAGTTAATAGCCTCTTTAAAGCTTAGTACAGAGTTAGAAGATAATTAAAGATTTTTAAAGATATATATTTATATTACATGTTGACACTTCTACTAGTTTTAAAAAAGAGACAAATTATGGAATTTTTGTTAACTTTTTTGTGAACTCAACTATATATATGTAACTATGCATCAAGGCTTGGATAATATTTTGAAGTAAAAAACAAAGGATGGGGTAAAAAAATGGAAATTAAGTAAAACAAAGTCTATTACATTCAGTAGCTTCTGGTTTCTTTAGGATCTTAAAATTGGCACAGGGATTTTTTTTTTGTATGAAACCAAGTTTTATGCAAATACTAGTTCTGGTCCCAAGTGTGAGAAACATCACTGCTTTCCTTCAGGTTCTCTAAGCCTTGATTAAATGCAAACCCATCACAGAATTCAAGGACTGCACAACCAAACAACTGACTAGACAGTGAAGATTAGTCAAATCCCAGAGAAATCAAGTTTGCCAGTGTTAGAAAAAGTTTAATTCATCTTCTTTCAGCAATGCCCACTAAATATTATTTTGAATGCTGGAGAATTAAAAACCTGGCTGACTGGTTAGGCATAGTGACTTGCCATTTCATATACATGAGAAGCCATTAACATATACAATTTCAGCTAAATTGGAGAATACAACAATAAAGTCAATTCACAGGTTTACCATTTTAATAGACAGATTACTCCTTTCACAGATGTTCTTAAAAGAGGAACTGTACTCTACCAAACTCACCAGCTTCACTGATATATACACTCAGACTGAATGCAATTAAACCCTCTCTGGTAAAGGAGGAAAAAAAGAATCTCATAGCAAATAAAAACGACAAAGGAAAACAGGATTAAATACTTTTTCAATTCATCCAAAGATGCCTTCAGCCCATTAAGACTCACATTTACGCTTTTGGTTGATAAAATCAATTCACTGAGCCAAAGGAATGAAGCAATATGAGAAAAGACAGAGCTTAGAGCATTAACAAGCATATCAAGCATAACTAATGGTCTGTCCAACTGGCAACATTACCTTCACTAGGCAATGCTGAAGATCCCTTAAATTCTCTGTGTACCCAACATCGAAATGCAACGATTAGAAAGGTGTCATAGATGTATCATTCTAGAAGCATCATTGTAAAGCTCTGTTCTAGTGAAGAACATGAGAGACCATGCACCCAACCCCCTCTTTTTAGGTAAACCTTCTGGGAAGCAGGGTCCTTTTCCTCCCCTTGAGAACCTGTTCCCAAGGTCCCGCATTGCTATGACAGTTCTGCCAGTTATTTTGCCATTTACAGCCCTGATTCATTTCTGTTTCCTTAGCCCCTTAGGGACCTCACCAAGGTTACAGCACACGGAGAAGATATAGTAGTTCACTTATTTATTTCTTCTTCGGAAGTACAAACAGTCACCAAAAACTATTAGTGACTTCACAATTCCATATGATTTTAAAATCCCATTTGTTTTTTTGTTTGTTTTGTTTCCCAGGATTATTTTAAGATTTTAAGTTTTAGGCTAATCACAAAAGACCACTGCCACATTCTGAAATGTATATTTCATGCTTTTCCTTTACTCTGAGTCTCAATGCCTATTACCTCCAAATGATCACCTTTGTTTTGCCTTGTATAGATGAACAGAATTTAAATATTACAGTCTGTACACTTTGATTCCTTCCTCTGTTTTCACTGAGGACTGAATATTTTTAAGCAAAATTCATAAGGATTTTAAACTCCTAAAATAAATGAAGTAATTGAGAAACACTGATTATCAAAATGGTTAAATTCTCAGATACTACTGTGGTAAGAAATGTCTACCCTTGAAAAGTACTTTATATTCCAACTTAGAAAACACTTTTAATTTTCAAGGGCTGTAAGATTACCTTTGCTCAACAGAAACAAATTATTTCTTACTATTCCAAAATAGAATGATTTGAGTTAAAAACTCACCTGGGTGCTAACATGAACTAAATGGAGGTCTTTGGCTAATTTTTACAGAAAATATTAAGCTTATGGCCTATTTTTATTTGTTGGTTGATGAATCATGCAGTGATACATGAAGAGCAAATATTAATAGCAAAACAAAAATAGTCAATCAAATTTCAGTTTGATAGATTGTAACTGCTTATGTATGTGCAAGAGGGAATGTTTTGTATGTTGTATACTTATAATCATATTTTCTGGGAGTAAAATCATTCTTAAGTCATATAAGTAGAATAAATATATCAGTATGTCCTGGTGTTCCAAAAATAACCACGTGGTCTATCACTTAAACAAGCACCAAGTAGTATGTGCTAAGGCAGGACTGATGCATATGGTTATACCCTGCACAACCCTGGGGTGTGCTATTTACTTAGATTATGTGAATGGTACCCTCTACAGTTGGGCGGTGCAAAACCTGTGCACCTGTATATAGGGACCCTGGGCTAAGCTTTATTTAATCATTCTGATCTTGTGTCTCTGTACACAGTTTAGAATGATTGATTTTTCCAAAGCACCATATTTGGCTTACATTTTTTTCATAGTCATAGTGCACTTAGATGTTTTCAATTTTACTTGGGAAAATTGTGATACTACCTGTCTCTGTTCCTGGCCTCTCATCTATATTTTATAACAGAAGACCTGAACCCAAATCTAGTATTTAGGGTTATGCTAATTACAAAACACATACATGATTATTTGCTAATAAGATGATTAAATAAAAGAATAACCTCAAAATGGTTCAATCCCCATGGTCCTAAAACTACCCTTAAAAGATCATCAAAACTCTCTTCATTGCCAAATACAATAGTGGTTTTGTCCTCACTGTATTTGATTTTTTTGCTGCACTTAACACTTGACACTCCTTTTCTCTTGAAAGCATACCGTTTCAAGGCTTCAGTGCCATGTATTTTCAGATTATTTTGCCAGCTCTCCAACATTACTAATGTTGCTGGTACACAGGTTTCCAGCTGCACTACTCCTGTTATCTTTTTACTCTTCCTGTTGTTCAGCCTGGCTGACAATATTCACCCTCATGGTTCTAATAAACACCTCTATGTTACTGACTACTAAATCTCTAACTCTAGTCCTGAACACTCCTCTTAGCTTGAGACCTCTATAATTAAGTACCAGAGACACCTAAAACTCAACATGCTCGAAAAGAGACTCATCAACCGCTTCCTCCCAATCTCCACCTTCTCTTGCATGTTAATGATGCCACCGTATATCCAGTGTTGTTCGGCTAACAAGGAAGGAAAGGGGGAAGCAGAGACAGAAATCACAACATTTAGGACCAGAAAGGGAAGGGGAGTCTTGAAGTGGTCCAGCTCAGCAGTAGGTTAAGGGAGCACATGGAAGAGCATGCACACAGGAGAGCCCGTTTGGAAATTAGCTTTACTTCAAAAGACTTTTTAAAAATCATATTCAGCTCAACTTGTTCCTGTAGTCTAAAAGCTATTAGAAAACCAAGAATTAAAGAAGCATGAGCTTACCTATGCAATCCCCATTTGCATCCTGCTTGTAACCCATGTTGCATTCACATCGGTAGCTAGAAACAGTAGGTATGCAGCGTCCATTTAAACAGAGATTAGTATGGTGCTTACATATATCTATTGTCTGGTTCAGAATAGCTAGGGAAAATTAGAACACAAATGATATTTCATCATTCCAACATGGATTGCTTTTCTTAAAGTCGATTTTTAAGAGGATATTTAATAGTATATTATTTAGGTGTACATATCAAAAGCCCACATTATCCTATATTTTATTAAAACTTTAACGTTGAGAATCTAAAAACTATTCTTGAGACACATGGTTGTAACTTGCACTTGTTAATATACATCTGGAAACTTTGCCCATAACGGTGTCTTTTTAAAATTTCAGGAATGTTCTACTGTACATTTGAATGCTTTCCATTTCTTTTTTTTTGTAGTTGAATATTCAGATATAGTAAATAGGCAATATGCCAAAAAGAATAAACATAACACTGTAGGACATCATTAAATATTATTAGCAAGAGCAGTTATTTTAAAAAGAATGAACTGAAATGTCAAGCACACCAATGCCAATTCTGGCAGTTCTCAATTTCTTAAGTTATTCAACAAAAAAGGGCGAAGAAAAGAAAGATATTTCATTATAATATTTGTATAGGCACAGAGCAAGATTTATTCAGTCTATCTCAGTTGAGAAATGGTTCTGGAAAACAATTCAAAGGTTGTATGATCAGGGCAGCTGCAAGCAGCCAAATGAAATACACTGGAACCGAAAAACGTGATCTTTAATGGTGTCATCTGGACTTGGAATATTACCACGCTCTCATCTCTATTTTCAAAGAGAACCTGGGTCACTCATTCTTTTCTCCAATTTAGAAAGTTTATGGAGCATAAAAATAATACTTTCCTAAGATTCCGTTTTACTATATTATGTTTTAGACCTTGAAATAAGTTTCTGCACACACACACAGACACAAACATACTTTGGCAAAAAAGTTAGATATTATAAAATTATTTAAGGTGGAAAACCAAAGAGTCTATGCACAAAGTGAACACTCACTTAGTCCAGTGATGATGGGCCCCTGTCCCCCGGCCCCTACACCGGCTCCCCCAACGCCAGGAGAAAAGCCATTGCCTCCAGGAATGGGAATGAAGCCTGTCCCTCCTGGGCCATAGCCATTGCCATTGCCACTTGGAGCAAAGCCACTCCCCCCAGTGCTTCCAGGTCTGGAACCAGCACTCCCTGGAATCCCTCCTATTGGAAGTCCATCCATGCAAAGTCTGCGATATTCCTCTAAAAGAGAAGAAAGTTCAGTTAACCACAAATGAATGGATTTCTGCATAATAAAGGCAATTTGTGTACTGTAATAATCATTTTAGGTTATCCTCACTTGATGATATGAATAAGTAAGTTATTATCTTAATAAACATTTTCAATGCTAGTAGTGGCAGAAAAAGATACAGATGTTTCAGAAAAAATTAAAATATGTATACCATATTTTAACTGAGTTGCATAACCAAACAATTATCTACACATTTTGATTTTATGTCCCTAAGTGCAACTCATAAAATTCCAGATATAACTGTAAATGCAAGAAATTTACTTGAATGGATGAAAATTAAACCTTTACGTAATTCATTCTGTATGTTTGGTTTTACTTAAATCTCCATCAGTATTGTACCTACACATTTTTCCTACCTCTTCTCTTCTCTTTAAGGGATTAATATGGCTTCAGAATAATTTTTTTCTAATGTGGATTTTTAACAGAAGACAGTATTTAGTAAACTTTTAAATCTGCTCATTATCTGTCCAAGTATCAAAGCTGAGGGAAAAGAAGCAAGAATATAGTGATTGCCTTATTTCCTTAACTGTTCTCAGAATCAGGGCACTATATAAGAAGAAGTGAAAACTATTTAGCTCAAGCAATTGTCTGAGTATTGACATTACTATCACATACTAGTGGAATGATGAGTTTCCAAAATTATATACTATGCATTAACTCTGCTTTTTAAAAATTTTTACTATTCAATTTTGGAATTTCATGGCTTAGAGATTTAGGAAGAATGCGCCTTAATTTTTTTCTCCATAATAGTACATATAGATACATATCTTTATAAGCATATTTCAAAAAGTGTTATTATTTTTCATAGTATTTATAATATAACATGAAGATAATATAATAACATATTATCAACATACCTTTATGTGATAAACACTAATTGTACTTAACTATGCATATTATATTAACAAGAGGAACTACTTCTCATTCATCTTAATTTCCCAGTATAGCTTCAGGTATACAGCAGTTAATACAGCAAAGTGAATGAGAGGTATCCTCCTACCCTTGTATTCTTAATTTTTAAGGTCATTAGAAAAGAGAGGACATATCTTTAAGGATTGGGACACTATAAGCTAAGGGCATTCCTGAAATAAAGTATAAATGAAGGCCAAAATTTGTTATTCAAGCTTCAAATAGAAGATTAGGAGGTTTTAAAACTGAACTGAAATACTGACATTCCAGATAATTATTAAAAATTCTTGCTTAAAGTCAAGTAATGATCAGTTTTTAGGAGTTTTTCTAATATTAACAAAATGGATATAATAAAAACTGATCCCAATAACCAATGCCACCCTAACCCTCACAAAAAACACCCAAGTCATATTGAAGACACTAATAGGAATGCAAACATGACTTGTCTTTAAGGGAAACACTAAAGTACATTATTGTTACTAATTTTCTTAACACTGTCTGTCCTGAGGAACTAGCAGCCAGCAGCTCACCAGAGCCTCTGATGGGACAGGCTTCAGGAATGGTTCCAACACCCCAGCAGCGGCCGGGCTCACAGCAGCATTGCATTTTTGTCATTCTGCCCGGAAGCTCTTGTGCACAGCGACCATTCACCAGGCCGGAGAAACATGTGCCTGTTCTCTGATCTGAACATATGAAAATTAAATAGAAGACATGACAGAATTACCTGGAGTTCACATCAATTATTTCACATGTTAGGAGATGCTAAGCGAAGGGAATTATTTTACTTGATTTCTATTATATCTACTCATTCATTTAATTTCTATCACATTTATTCATTCCTTTACTTATTTACCAAGCAAATATTCACTGAGCATCTATGCCATGCCATATCCCAGGCATACAAAAATGAAAGACGTGAAGCAGATATGAGCCAACACTGCAGTGAGAAGCCACATCCAGACAGACCCAGAGCTTGAAGGAAAGCGACAACCCAGTCTCAGCCTAGACTGGTCAATTAGTCACCCAGCCAACCTGCAGACATGTACTGCTGTTCACTACTGAGAGTTTTGTGGTTATTTGTTACCCAGTAATATCCACCTGACGCAGGTGCTATTTTAGAAAGGTTGAGCAGAACAGCTCCTTTGACACATCTGAGAAGAGACTTTAATAAGATGAGAGCATGAGCCACACGGTTACCTGAAAGAAGGGCAGTTCAAAGAGAAAGAAGGAGATGTGCTTGACATATGTGAAAAATGAGGAACCCATGTGACTGGAGAAGAGCAGGCATAAGGGGGGTGGAAGACCCTGAGCTCAGAGGCATACAGAAGGCAAGAGCATGCACAGCCTGACAGACCATGAGGGAAGGACCTTCGGATTTTATTCAGAGAGTCAAAAAAATGTAAGTCTAGTTTCACTATATATTGTTTAACTTTTATCCAGATGCTTCCAAGAAGTTTTGTCTGTGACAAGAAGAAAGATGTACCACAACAAACAGGAGCTGCATGTCACTGATGAAGATGACACCATTAATTACAAATAATGCTATTAATAGGGAAGGCCTAAATTTTTTACACTAGATATTGAGTTTAAAATAAATATATTATTTCCTTGAATGGTCCAAAGTATACCTCAGGTTGCTTCTACGCTATTGTTAAAGAATTGGTTTGAAGGTACTCCATGTAAGAATCAGAATGCCTTCCATTTCCCAAAAGAAACCCAGTATGCCCAAGAGCAAAGTACTAAATGTGATGTATGCGTGCATACTTAAAGGCACTGCAGACATTTCATAAACGTTACAAGCTGGGCTTGGATAGGCTGTCACTGGGAATAATTTCACAGAGAGGTTTCTACTCCCAAGAATGATCCAGGAAAATAGTTTTTAGGATATTCATTCCAGGAACCCAAAGTATCATATTCCTAGATTTACTTGATTGCTACACTCCTCAAGAATAGGATGTAAATTAAGATAAGAAAGTCCTAAGCTCTTTACAGTAATCACTGTTACAAAACACATTCAGGGCTACATGGTAGATTGACTGTATTGATCTCTTCAAGGCTCTGTAAGGAGGAGGCTGTACCATAAGACTTGGGAAAAAAAAAAAAAAGAAGAGTAATGGCTTTGAGTCAGAATACCTAGGTTTACATCAAAATATTATTACTGTTGATTCTGTAACATATCTTTTCTTCTTTATGGAACAGGGCTGATGAGAGAATTAAATAAAACAATATATGTTCTGTTTCCAGCAGAATGGTGTATTAGCTACCCTGAGTGTCTCTCCCAATTGAAACACCCTGGATAAAATATGAGAAATTATTTAAAAATATACATCATCTTGCTGACATCAAAGAACGAAAAAAACAGAGTCTCAAAATGAAGTGAAGACAGGAATCTTAGGAGGTAAGTTCACACCTAGCTTTCGCTTTAGGGTTTCTGCAAAACTCTGGAGATTTTGATTTTCAACTCTGATAATTTCACAAGGGGTTAGAGCCTAAGATATAAAAGCCCAGATTCACCTCGTTAATGCAAAATGTAATAGGAAACTCCCTCATAAAGTAGGAATCCCAAACAGCTATATCCTTGTTATGTGGCTAATGTAGAGGAAGGCAGCTAAGAGACTTGCCTGTTTATACCTCAGTGCTGGGTGGAGGGAAAAAAAGATTCTTCCTAAAAATCTGAAACCAAAAGCTCTTTCTCACACAGACAGCTCTGATGTCAAAACATTAAGTTTGTGTTCTGAAAAACTTCAAAGGAAGAATATAACATAAAGAGGTCTCCAGGTAGGAATATTCCAAGTAACTCGCAAAAATCAGTACAATTGAGGACTTAATACTGACATAGGTCTCAAAGAATTCCCATAGATAAAGTTCTAGGAAAAAAGGAGTAGCTAACAGCAAAGTAACTAAATAAGTAAGTAAATAAATAATGCACAGAGAAACAAGGCTCAATGAACAAAAACTAGCTGAATAAACAGCAGGTTTCAGATACTGGAATGGTCAAACCAATTCTGAAAATCATTGTTTTTAATTAATGATGATTCATTAAATATTAATTAATAATGAAATAATCTTTAATCTGTTTAAGGCAATTAAAAATCTAAAAATGGGAACAGTAAAAACAAGCCCATAAACAATGAAAGAAAAGATGTAAAAGACTTCAATGAAACTTCTATAAATGAAATGATCATAACTGAAATAAAATGCTTAGTGACTATATTAAGCAGTGTATTGCACATAGATGAAAAGAGAATTACTGAGCAGGAAGATATAGCTGAATATATTATTTTAGTGTTGTTCAGAGAGTCAAAGAGATGGAAAATGTTGAGAAGAGGTTAAGAAGTATGCAGGTGAGGGTGAAAAGGTAATTTGCATCTAATAAGAGTACTAGAAAGAGTCATAAGCAGACAGTTGTGGGAAGGCAACAGTCAACAGATACTAGTTTACAACTTTCTAACGATGTTGCAAGACAACCTCAGATCTAGGAAGTCCAATAAATCCAAAGAAGGAAAAATAAAAAGAAATCCACAGCTATCCATATCACTGTGAAACTGCAGAACAACAAAGAAAAGGTGAAGATCTTAAAAACAGCTAGGAAGAAAAGAGATTATCGGCTAAGGAATGATATTTAAGTCAATCACTGACTTCTTAATAGCACCAGTGGATGCTAGAACACAATGGAATAGTATCTTCTGTCTTCTGTGATAAAATAACTGTCAACCTAAAATTCTGTACCCCAAGAAACCAAAGGGAAATTAAGTTCATTTTCAGGAAAACACAGAGACAATTTTCTACCAAAAGGTTCTTGCTAAAGGAAATTTTAGAATAGGTGTTTTAGGTAAAAAGGAAAATAATTCCAATGGAAGGTTTGAAATGTATGAAGGAATAAACAGGGAAAATACTTTTAGATACATGGACAAGTACTAAAATATCAAACAATAATAATAATGATTAATTTGTTGCAAACAAGGGAGTGACAATTGACTAGAATTTTTAAATTGGAAGAGGGAGATCAAAGTGTAACCATTCTAATATTCTTTTATTATTTAGATGTGGGTAAAAATACAGATTAATTCTAGGCTTTAAGTTACATATGCATCTTCAAACAGCTAGGATAAGCACTAAAACCACAGAAATAAACTACGTATTTCTAAACAATAGAGGAAAAAGAATGGGGTGTGGAAGAATGGAAGGCAGGAAGCCTGAATAAATCCAAAAGAAAGCAAGAAAGAGAAAGTAACAAAAAAGCAAGATAAATGGGAAGCAAAAAAGAAGATAATAGAAATAAAAACAAATATATCAGTTACTGTAATAAACACAAATAAATTTAAATCTCAATTTAAAAGACAAAGATTTTAAGACTATGCCCCCCAAAATTTAGATTTAGGCTGTTTAAAGAAGCACATTTAAGACATAAGGAAACAAAAGATTGAGAGGAAACATATCCAAATGGCATATATTTAAACCTTCCTCTCCAACTCACAAAATGTGATGCCAAATAATATGAAATAAAATGAACCAAGAGAAAATATTTAGAAACAGACCAAGAAGAAAAGAAAAAAAACTTTAGAGAATCAATATACATCAAAAAATGGTTCAATTCACCAGGAAAATATAATACTTTTAAACATTCATCACCTTATAACATAGCATCAAAATACATAAAACAAAAGCTTAAAGGGCCACATGGAGAAACTGAGAAATCTACTACCAAGGTGGTACATTTATACAACTCTTTCAGTAACTGATAGACACAGTAGATAAAATCTAGCAGCTCAAGAGAAAATTTGAACAGTACAGTTAACAAGTTTGATCTCATATCTATCCAACAACTGGAGAAAACACAAAACTTTTTCAAGCCAACATGGAAGATTTGCAAACCAGGTAAACTCCTTACACTTCTAAACAACTCATGTGTCAAATACAATACCATACTGAAAATAAGGTAATATGTAAAAAAAATGAGTAGGGGCTCATCAGGAATCTGTACCAGTCTCAGATTTTGGGAGTCTGCAATGTTATTTTGAGGGCTCCACAAATTTATACTTACATTGAACACTGCAATGCAAATGAAAATGCCTCATAATATACAGGCACTATTATGGTTCCTACTGATGGAGATTCCATTGTGACTAACAAATTCATTTAAAATTATTACTGAACATCCAGTAGTTTTTTTTTCATTATGTATTTTCTCAAAGATATTGGGTTATCATCATGTGTGGATCTGAAAACATGTTTGATATTAAAGAGGGGGTCTTCAAATTCAATAAACATAATTAACTTCTGTCCTACACAGTTTGGAAACCTCTACTCAGTCTTATAAGATGTGTTGGAGGAAACCATGTCATTGTTGAGAAGGTGGAGGGGCAGAAAGAGAAGATTCGAAAGTAAATCATAACTTTTTTCCATAAATTCTATAATTAGTCTCTTCTAATAACATCGAGGAGGTAAACAATCTACTTCCAATCCTTTGCATCAAAAACAGATCAGGATGAGATACAGACACATGTAGTGTGATGTCTCACAATTAAGGTCTCTCCAAAAATACATTTCAAAAGGAAGACAGTGGCTGAGAGTTAGGTTCTTTCCTTTGCATATCTGAATTGCATGGTGCTTAGAAAGTACTGTGTTGGAAGTGTGCCATATGGAAGAATAAAAAGGGGCACCCTATAGAACTAACTAAGAGTTGTCTAGGCACATCATCCCTTGAAATAGGGAATTATTAGGGAAAAAGGCAGAAGAAGCATATTTATTACACCATTAGGACAAATCCTTCTAATGCTTGGTATATATTTAACTGTAGAATTGATATGTCATAAGTAACAAAACATGTCTAGTCCTCTAATAATCTCCTATCACCCTCGCTACACTCCCAGAAGAAGATTTACATCAAGTCTTATTTAAACCCACACTGAGGAAGAGGAAGCAATCCGTCTCTTCTGATTAAAATATAAATCTATCTTGAAACAAAATAATGGTACTCTTATCAGAGTTTGTTTCATGGCTTGACATTTAGTCTAAACTTGATTTACGTGAACTAACAGTTAATTATACAATGTGATGAAAACTTGGTAAAAGATAGAGGTGGGGCTTACCTTGAAAAAAATACATCTCCTGTTGAATGAGCTTTGCTTATTAAAAATGAAGGGGTCAGCCAGAAAACCCTGATGAGGTTAGCTCAGGTCAGAAGACTAGCGACAGTAGGTGTTCAGTACATAGAAACCATTGCCTCAGACATCAGACCCTCATACTGGAGACCTGCACTTGTCTCGCTGAGAGTCTGGCGCCAACCTGAGTTCCACTTGATTAATTCTGCAGATTCTTGCTATTCCTAAAACACTTTCATGTTGCTTTTGTGTTTCTATCATACAAGACTAACTAGAACTAGGAACAATGAAAGAAAGAGAACGACTGTGGCTCCTAGGTTTACTTCTTCCTTTAAAATAGTGAAGTTTGTCTTCCTCATTGTCTAACCTTCTCTTTCTAGGACATTCTTTCTTAATTAAAATTACTACCCCTGTTCCACCAGTCGCCTTTTATATGATTTTGGGGTTAAAACTCGAACACTATACTGTTTCATCCCTGTCTCCCTTCCTCCATTAGTTAAACATTTTTAGGAGTTTTGGTTTATCCTTCAAGCATTTGTTGCAAATGCACGCACACACATGTAATCAACACCCATCATCACAAAGAGTGCTGCACAAGGACAGCATATCCTGACCATCACTGTCAGAAGATCTTCCTCATTTCGCTTAAACAGTCTTCCCTCGTCTTTTTTCTCTGTACTGCTCAAAATTCTTGATGGGCTCCACCATCCTCAGGATCAACCTGCAACTTCTTAGCATGGCAGTTAACGAGCCTCAACAATAGAGTCTTCATCTTAACCCATCTTTCCTGTTTTGTCTCCAACTACTTTCTCACTCAGCTCTCTTTCCCAGACAAGCTCTCCTCACCGTCTCCAAGCCCCCTCATTTTCAGCATCTGTACGGCTGCTGACACCTTTCTCTTCGCTCAGTGCGGTCTTATTCCTTTGTTTAGCTGTCATCCATCTTTCAAAGTCTCTATCAGTGCTCACTTCCTTGAGAATTTTAACTATAATAATCAGGACTTTCTTTTGGACTTACAGCACTTATTGGCTAAGAAATTATTTAGCAATTAACGACCCACTGCCTCAAACTGTCTCTTACGTTACTACTTTTCACATTATGTTTTCAGGTTTTGTTTTCTCAAGAATACTCCATGGCAATACTGTGCACTGAAACTTTTGTAAAGCTCAAGGAAATGCACAAGGATATTGTGGCAACATCATATTACCTTAAGGACTTCTAAATGCTTACTTTCATTTTCTGAACTTCACTTGCTGCTGACTGTCACTTTCCAGTCCCCCAAATAGGGTCCCTGCTAGTTCTGTGTGCACGACAGTAGCTGGCACATTAACCTGCATACAGAATTTGCTCACGGCTGCTTGTCAAACATTACTGACTCGCTGACTGCCAGTCACTCTTCTTGCCTCTACTGCAACGTGGAAATTAGGTATTAATAATGCCATGAATATTATAATGACATTGAATTACTAAATGATATAAGGGTCATTAAGTTGTGCTATTAAAAATGCTTCTAAGAAAAAAAATATTAGGTATGGGTGGACTCTTTTTCGAAATGACATATGTTAGTACTCTTTGTTAAAAAGGAGAGCTGTTTCCAGTATATTTTTTAAAACTTGATGGAAAACAGGAGATAAAATCAAATTAAGAATTTGATTTTTATATTTAGCATAAAATGAAATGGGAAAACTATCCTCATTTATAATTAAAATGCCCCACTAAACTCTCCTGCCATATAAAGCTATTTCCTACACATGAAAGAAAAAGGCAGTTTATTGATGCTTTATAATGTTGTATAGATTCAAGATGTTTTGATTAACTAGAATAAGGGATTAGGGCAGCATTCACCATGTGCCACTCTTAAAATAAAGGTGCAGATAACATGCAGTTTCTTACTTAAGAAAAAGCTTTCAGTTCATCCAACTCATTATTGTTAGCATACATGTGGTTACAAAATAAACAGCATGGAAATATTTATGACATATATAATTCAATCATAAATAAATTCCATCTAAGAAAATACAGACTCAGATTTTAAAAAATCAAAACCAAAGATCTCTTACATATTAAAATGCTAGATTTATTTTTTTCATATGTGGAAAACACATACTTATTCCAAATGAAACATAGTTATTCAAAAAATTTTTAAGCTGCTTATTACTTAATTTTAACATTGGTTTTACAATTTTGGAACGTCATTCTCCCCTCCTTAGGGGCTTTCCTCTATTCCTGTGTCAGGATATTGATACTGAAATGAATGGGAACTCATGGTTAGCAAAGAACTCACTGTGCCTCAGGTCTCTGGAGCTCAAGCAGGCTTTCTCACCTTCTGAGCATTGGGGACTGTAACTCAGTGCCATCATATCATGTCCAGCAGGATGCCAAATGATGCAAAGCAGTTATTAACCAACATTAAATTCTTACATTCAATGTCATCTCATTCATTCATTTGCTGGTTTGCCTATTCATTCAGAAAAGATTTACTGAGCCCAAACTTCTAAGGAAGGGACTACATAAGGCACAGGGGACAGAAAGCTGCATAAGGCAGGACCTAACGGAGCTCAGAGTCTGGCCAATGAGTAAAGCACAAATACCTGTGACACTGTGATAAACCCAGAAATGAAGGAAATAAAAAATATTACAGGAAGCGCGGATTGATTTTGCCTGACAAGAAAATGTGGGTTAAGCAGGGATGGCTATAAAGAAATGTGATACCTAAGTGGGTACTTAAAGGATGAGGTGGGTTTTAACAAGCATAGAAGGGGGAAATCAAGATGCTTCAGGCAGAGGAAGTACTGTGGGCAGTGTGCTCATGTACTGCAATAAGAGAAACGTGAGTGTGAGGTATAAGTGGTTAGAGACGAGTCCTGAATACAGGCTGGGTCAGGCTCTAAAGGGCTTTGAAAGTCCAGTAAAGGCTGATAACTTTATATAAAAAAGCAAGAGATAGAGTTTACCATGATTTAATGGTAAACCAAATATCTGACATTGAAGAAAACAACCTCAAAAAATCACTGGGGATCTTGATCATCTGAATATGATGAAAAATATGCTTCCTTTTCAATGCAAAAAAATGAGCATGTGTTGACTAAAGAAAGACTTAGAAACTTAAGAAATGAGAGAGAAAGAAACAACTTAGAAATCTGATATAAAACACTAACATTTGTTACGGCAAATTCTGCCTTCTTACTAGTTGGTCTAGTTGTACAATTCATTCCCAAAGGCCTTCAATTACTCCACATTGTCTACCAAATAAAATACATACATCTTATTTGGCATTTTCAGAACTTCATGGTGATAACCTCACTTATGTCTCCAGCCACATTTCTTTTAGCCATTTCTAGAATATAAGTTTCCTTGAGTCAGGGTCTATGGCATCCAGCCAGTGATGTTCAACGATGACTCCCAAACTGACATTTTTCCAACAGAGTTGAGTTCATGCCTATTTCAAGCTGATGACTGCATATATGCGTGTATGTATATGCACATTCTTTTCCTATACAGTTTAAGAAAATTAAGCCAAGTATAGGTAGTTCTACTAATTTTCAATTCTGTTAAACTATGTTAAATGAATCAGACTTACTATGCAGTGAGCCAACTGGTAACACTGACCCTAAAAACAGCTAATTTGCTCAGTTTTATAGACTTAACGCCTCTATAATGTTTTACCTAGTGTAAGATAGAACTCGGATTCATTCGTGAAGAACAAATAATTGTCATTCAAATCTCATAATACTCCAACGGGAAAGGGAGGCTCCAAATGGACATTGTACTTTTCAAAGCAGACTGTCAGAGTGGTGGTAGAGAAACCACTCATGCTGGACACCTTGATATCTAGGCACAGGGTCTCTGTCACCTTAAAGCAGATAAGGAGACAGTGTAGAACCACAGGTAGCACAGGTGCAGAGAGATCTGGATTCAAATCGTGGCTCCATTTGTCAGCCCTGTAACATCATGTAAGTCACTTTACCTCTCTAAACCTCAAATCCTTCATCTATAAATCAGAATAATTATGCCTATCACACACGGCTATTTTAAGGAGTACATCTTCATTCTCCTATACCTCCTCCTTCCCCTAATGATAATAACAGAAGTAATAAGAAATATTTTATTGAACATTTACTAGAAGAAACTGAAGTATAGACAGGTCAGTAGCTTACCCAAGGCCCCACCACTATGTGATAATGAGGTGATACAGATGTCCAGTGCCTTACACGTGGTATGTATTTCATAAATGGCAGCTGTCAATTTTACTACCACTACCATAGCTTCTTCTTTGACTGCTATTGCTACTTTTCTATTACTATTTACGATGACACCATAGTATTCTGAAGGCAGGATCTCCATTTCTCATGTTTGCTGTTGCACGGCCATAGCATAGTGTTTGGCATATCAACACATTTTATCCAGTGAATTCAAGACTTTTTACTGGTGGCCTAGGACTTCTAGCTTACATCCTGAACCCTCTGTTATTTCCTCTCTTCAACCCAGTTCACTTGGACATCCTTTGGATTTACAAAGTCCCTGGAAGTTAGTTGCTCACACACCCTCCCAGTGGGGATGGGAGATGGTCATTGCCCAGACGGTCATCCTCCAGCAAACTAAGCAACTCTCGTCTTTGGGTGCTGCTTTAATTTCCCTAATTCCTGTACTATATGAATCTTTAGTGCTCTTAAAGTCTAAGGCTTGTTCAAAAATAGATTACCTACACATGACTCTTTTATCTTTCTAAACAAAAGAGAACATGAAAATATATACGCCTTTAATTAAAATATGCTTAAAACAAAATTAAAGGTATCGATTTCTTTTCTGTAATAACTATTTTCACTAGAATAAACACATGCTAAGTAAATAAGACACTACATTCATGATTCATAGCAATGAAAGAACACTTAATTACTACATTTTGTCTCCCAAAGTAGATTTTTAAAAATCTTTCTCATGCCTTTGTGTCTGTTAACACTTGGCAAGAGCAGTGTCTTGAGGAAATCTTTCTTCATTTCAGAAATGGCTTTGACAACATAAAGCAAACCCAGATGGCTTCTGAAACTGAAGTTTTTGCAAAGAGCACCTGGTCGATCAGTCCCTCAATAGTGGTACCGTTTATTTTAAACAACTCTTCCAGCATTTTCCCAGTCATTTTATAATCGTTGCCATCTCCGTACCTGTTTGGGCTGTTCTGTCATTAGAAAGAAGCAGTGTATTGTGCCTTCAAAACTACAAGGCTTACCGATGCACCGAGAGCCATCTGTTGAGGTTACATATCCACGTGGACAAACGCAAAAATAGCTTCCCACGGTGTTGGAACATTCGCCAGTTTCACATATCCCAGGAATGATGCTGCACTCATCAACGTCTAATCAGGGGAAGAAGGAGAAGATGACTGAGAAAGGCCTTCATTAAATAGCTTTTAAAAGGGATTTTTTAAAAAGAGTATGAGAGCACTCATGGTTGATTAGGTCAGATCATATAACCCTGAAGATACTCTTGTTTCAGGCCCTAAAGAATTTCTCACACATATCTATGGGAACTGAGATGAAAGTAAACTCCCATGGCAGTAAAACAAGGCCAACTAAAGCAAAACTCTATATCCTTTTTTTTCCCCCAAATGCAATTTAAATTGGAAATAAGTAAAGATGTAAATGTTTTAGTTTCCATTCTACATCAATTAGGGAATTATCCTACTAGAGACTTTAAAAAAAACACGTGCATGGATGATATTTTAAAATATGAAATAACTACATTTAAAAATGTATAGCTAATTTTCACATTAATTATTTGAACCAATGGAGGGTGGCAAGCACTTTTCTTTTTCTATTTGGCTTCAGGATACGTTTTTGTACTTACATGTGAATATCGGTATATTTGACATTCTGGAAATTAAGTTCAAACCTAAAATAATACAGTAAAATGGCAAAGGGCAAACTTGGGTGGCTTTGGGAAGTGTCCAGTTTTCCTATTGTGCCTCCCTGCACTTATCCATTCAGTTTACTCAATGTTAGGACTAGTCTACTCCCGTTCACATTAATGAAAGGTCTGCTTTCTTTTAAACTGTCCCCAAACCAGAAAACCTGGCCATTTATATAAGCTTTAATGTACTTTTCTTTTAGTTCAATAAGCAGAGAGAGGTGGAAAGTCAACAAAGCTACAATTAGGTACACTGGAAGCTACTTGTTAATACATTTAAAAGGAAATGAGCCATTGTGAGGAGAATCCAGCCACAGATGCCTGGGAGTTAGCTGTCCTTTTTAAGGAACAGAGCTAGCAAAGATCAGTGAATACAGGGAACAATTATAAAAGCCATAAGCATAGATGATTACTGAAAAGTAAACCTGAGCTTTTAGTTTTGTTTTAGATGCATATATATATATACACACACATACATGTTTAAGTGTATCAATAAAAAGCAAAGGAAAAATTATATGCTAATTGTAAATAGAAGGAAATAAATTTTAAACCCCACAATTAAAGAATGGTTGACAATGCCTTTCTTAAATTCCTCTATTGCTCTATTCATCCTTTTTTCCCGCCGTTTACTGACAAGTCATTCTTGCCTACAAGCTGTATCATGAAATAACTATATGCCTGTGTCTTCTTGGAAAGTTCTTAATAAAAAAGTTACCAGATTCAGACTTTTCTGAAATAATATCTTCATTAGAGGCTTAACAGTTAGCCACTGAAGGCACAGTGGTACAAATCATAATCAATTCCCCTAGAGAGCTCAGAATTCTAACATGAATTGGTTACATGAGAAGCAAACATATAATGTGGTGAAAGAGTTACCATCAGATTTAATCCAACAAAATGAAACCATATGTGCAAAATTAGGGTCTGCTGCATCCTGTGTTGCTATCTTAGTGCAGGGCATCTTAATAAAACCGAATGTGGATTCAGAAGAGAAAGGAAACTAGAACAGCTATACTCTAATCACCAAATAAACTGATAATCACTTCTAGATAAGGAAGACAAAAAGAAAAAGAGAATAGCACACAGTAAAGCAGCAAGCACTACAAAAGTGAAGGACCAAAACTTTCCTTCTGATCCTCTTATATCCAAAGTTATGACAACAGTCAAGGCACTTATGGAGCCCAGGATTGATCCAAATTCTTAAAAATTAGGAATCTTCATTTAGTCCTTAATTTAAGTATTTACTCTTATTTTCAGCCATTTCCTTTCATAATAAAAAACTTCTTTGTGCTCTACTTCCAAATAGCCTCCTGACAACAAGAAGAGTAGAAACTGAAAGATGTTTGACATTTTTCTTTTTTAAGTGGAGAAAAATAACCCTGGAACATAGAAGAACACATGGAATGATATTAAATTTGTGGGTTTTGTGTTAAATATTTTATTTTACAAAAACTCCATGTTTCACAATTCTCCTTAGAATTAAGTTAGAACCTTGAAAAGTTAGCTTCCAAATAATTATATGTAAAAGGTTCCCAGTAAAGTATTTAAGAATTCTATATGAACAATAGGAATATTTTTCATTTATTTTTGGGCTAGGCTCCCCCTCAAATTTTAATAATTAAAAAATTTGGTGCTTTGTTTTTTTACTGATCAAAAAACCCTGCCTTTCGATGTGCCCAATATTTATTCATCAATTTAAATTTAGCGTTGACATTTATGTTAAGAAGGATACGTGCATTTAGCTCTTCTGTAATAATAGTTTTTCAAGACCATACGTCACAATCAGATTTGGAAGTAGTATCTTCACAAATACAAAACATACATTGCCTATGTAGGTACAAACAAGTAAGCCTAATAGGGACAAGTCTATTCACAGGAAAAGGCAGTCTTAATGGGAATTCATTTCATTCACGTTCTGCATACCTAATATGCTTCTGTCCATCTCCCCTTGAACTTTTTAAAAAACGTTTATTTATTAGTTTGGAGGCTTTGGTCTGTAATAGAAAAACTGATCCAAACTGACATAAACCAGAAATTTAATAGCTTGCATATCTGGCAGTCCAGAAGTGGCAAGGATTTTAGGGTTGTTTTAAGGCAATGTCTCTTGCTCGGCTTCTCTGAGATCTACTCACCTATCTCTCCTCTGTGCTTTGATGTCATCCTTAAGGCTGACTTCCCTGATGGAAGCAAAATGGTTATAGCAGTCTTAGGCTAGATCTTTGACTGGGATATCTAGTGGAGAAGAGAGGGTGTCTCTTCCAGCGGTTCTCTTCTAAGAGGAGGAGAACTTTTTCCCAGGAGCACCCAGCAAATCTTCCCTTTTCTCCTAATATCCTGAACTGAGTCACATGCTAACTCTTTTGAATGATTCCTCTAGCCAGGAAAATGTGCTCATTGACTTAGGCCTGGAGTCCTGAACTAATTACTGCTGCAAGTGGAATACAGTTAGCTTTAGACTAATAAAAAACAATGAAAACCAAAATAAAAGCCAAAAACAGTATGGGTGAATACAACTGAAAATACAGCATAGTTGAACAATGGAAAGTGTACCAGTACGGTTGGGAAACTGATGAAGATAAGCTTAGCCAGTCAGCCATATGCTGAATCCTGAACCCACATGAGAGCTTTCCCAAGAAATTTGGCTTTTTTTCTGAAATGATTTAAGGTGTCTATGAAGAGGTTTAAATTAAACAAGAACATTTCATAAGCAAATCAATATTTCAGAAAGATAATCCTTGTGTTTAATGTAGATAGACAATAAATAGTCCAGTGATAAATGATGAGAGCCTGAAGTAAGCTTTATGATGAGGGAGAGAACTCATATTCAAGAGATTCTAGAGGGAGAATTCAACAGGACTTTGCCACTAGATAAATATCTCAGACTTCTGGCTTGATTGAGAAGGGAGCTAATGGCAGTGCTATTAACAGGAAATGGGATACAGAGGGAAGAACACATTTTGAGGTTTGGTTGAGTTTGGGACATTTTGAACAAGACATTTTGAAGAGAAATAGGCAGAAATTCCAACTCTTCAGCTAAAAATTTGAAACTCGGTAAAAAAAAGTAAGGGGTAAAGATGTATATTTGTGGTTTATCATCGACTCTGCAGATTGCTTTTGAAGTTGTAGCGATAAATGAGATTTCCAAAGAAGACACATAAATGAAAAGAATTGAATTTAAGGAGGGAACTCTGAGAATCACCACCATCCAAGGGAAAGTCAAAGGAAGAGAAGCCAGTACAGGAGACTGGGAGGAAGAATCAGGGAAGGTAAAAGCAAGAGTATGATGACAGGATAGTAAGGAAGAACTCTGTCAAAAAAGATGGAGCTTTAAGTGTGCCATGGGAGGGTAAAGAAAGAGAAGGACTGGAAAGTGTTTGGTAATTTGAAGAAGTGGAATACAGGTTTTTTTTGTTTTGTTTTTTTTTAAAGGAAAGTAGATCTAAGCAAAACCATCTGACAGATTTCTGACTGCCAAACCACATAACCTCATATTTGTCAACCAACATTTACAACATTCACTGTAACTCTTACTCTAAGCAGAATATAATGAATAATTTGGTAAGTAGTGCTAAGTGTGATCTCAGATATCACTGAATTCTAAGAACATTGCCCTGGAGATTCTGTCAATTCCAATATTTACATGTCATACATAAAAGCAGTCCATGTAACAATTATGTTACAGAGAACTTAGAACAAATAAAATAAGAAATTTTGTTTAAAAAAAGTGCTCATAGAATATTTTCTTTCCATCCCATGCCAAGGAACCACATGTATTTGGCATATTGCATATAACTTTTCTTTTGGTATAGAAAAAAAGTAAATATTATTTCTCTTCTATGTACACTGAATTTTTATTAATATACTATTTGAAACTAGGAAAACTTACAGCTAAATTTTAAATATAATAAGTTGCTATTTCAAGCTTTTATAGAGACAACAGGCATTTTCAAAATGATAAAATAAGTTGTAATGGAAAAGTAATGTTTGCTTTACCCTTTTCAGATATTGAAAGGATAATGTATATCAATTGCACTCAGAATTTCACTGTATCTTTATAAAGAGCTTTATAAAAATATAATAATTGCATGGTAATACAGCCATCCACCTAAAGTACAAAATTCAACAATTTTTGGTATTTACAGGGTTGTACAACTGTCACTACAATTTAATTTTAGAGCAATTTCATTCCTGCCAAAGTAATTCCACCCCATTAGCAGTCACTCTCCCTACCTCCCTCTAAGCCCTAGGCAATAGCTAATCCATAACTAATAGATTTATGACTTATAACAGCTAACCTGTATCTATATATTTGCCTATTCTGGACATTTCATATAAAGGAACCATAAAATATAAGGTCTTTCATGACTGGCTTCTTTCACTTAGCATGATGTTTTCAAAGTTCAACCATGTTGCTGCAAATGTCAAAACTTCATTCCTTTAATTGCTGAATAATATTCTATTGTATGGATATACCATATTTTAGTTATCCATTCATCAGTTGATAGATATTTGAATTCTTTTCAATTTTTGGCTATTACGAGTAAAGCTGCTATGAACATTTGAGTACTACTTTTCTCTGGACATATGATTTCATCTCACATGGTATGCACACCTAGAAGTAAAATGGCTGAGTCATATGATAACTCTATATTTAACTTATTAAGGAACTGCCAAATTGTTTTCCAAAGCAGCTGTAATATTTAACGTGCTCACTTGCAATGTATGAGGATTCCAATTTCTCCACATCCTGCCAACACTCATTATTACCTTTTCTATTTTAAAGATGTGAAGTGGTATCACATTATACTCTTGGTTTGCATTTCCCTAATGACTAATAACGTTGAGCACACTTTAACGTGCTTATTGATTGCTTTTATATGTCTTCTTTGGAGAAATATCTATTCAATTACTTTGCCAGTTTTTAATTAAGTTATTTTTCTTTTTAAAATTGAGTTGTAAGAGTTCTTTATATATGTCCCATATCTGATACATGATTTGCATATAAATTTCCATATGAACCTTAGGATCAGATTGTCAATTTCTGCAAAAAAGCCAGTTGGGATTTTGACGGGGACTGTGTTGCATCTATAGGTCAATTTGAGGAATACTGTCATCTTAATATTTAGTCTTCCAATCTGCAAACATGGGATATCTTTCATTTAGATCTTCTTTAACTCCTTTCAACAAGGTTTTATAGTTTTAAGTGTACAAGTCTTTCACTTCCTTTGTTAAATTTGTTCATAAGCATTTATTCTTTTGGTCCTATTGGATGTGGAATACTTTTCTTAGTTTCATTTTCAGAATGTTCACTGCTAATGTATGGAAATACAATTCATTTTTATATGTTGATATTCTATAGCAGCAACCTTGCTGAACTGTTTACTGGGTCTAAATATAGCTTTTTTTTTTTTTTTTTGCAGTACGCGGGCCTCTCACTGCTGCGGCCCCTCCCGTTGTGGAGCACAGGCTCCGGACGCGCAGGCCCAGCGGCCATGGCCCACGGGCCCAGCCACTCCGCGGCATGTGGGATCTTCCCGGACCGGGGCACGAACCCGTGTCCCCTGCATTGGCAGGCAGACTCGCAACCACTGCGCCACCAGGGAAGCCCTAAATATAGCTTTTTAGAGGATATCTTCTCCACTTTAGTGGATACCTTACTCATTTTAGTTGATCCCTTATCCACTGAATGTGTGTCATCTGCAAATAGTTTTTCTTCCTTTCCAACCTGGATACTTTTTATTTCCTTTTCTTTCCTAACTGCCCTGGCTAGAACCTCCACCACAATGTTGAATAGAAGTTGTGAGAGTGAACATCTATTTTATTCCTGATCTTCAGGGAAGCACTGATTCTTTTGCCAGTTAGTATGATGTTAGCTACAGTTTTTTATATATGTCCTTTATCAGGTTGAGAATGTACCCTTCTATTCCTAATTTATTGATCATTTTTATCATGAAAGGGTGTCAGATTTTTTTCAAATACTTTTCCTGCATATATTGAGATGATCATATGGCTTTTGTCCTTTATTCTACTTATATGATATATTACAGTACTTGATTTTCAGATGCTGAACCAACTTGCGTTCCTGGGATAAATCCTAATTGATAATGATGTATAATCATTTTTATATGTGGCTGGATTTAGTGTGCTCATGTTTTCTTGAAGATATTTGCATCTACGTTCATAAGGAATGTTAATGAAAATGCTATTAATTCTTCATAAAACTCTCAATTTTCTCTCTTTAAATCAAATAAATAGATTTAAATTCAGCATCTACCATTCATTCATGAACTCATTAAGTAATTGCTGATTAAAGTCCTTTGTCATATAACATGTATCAGCCATACATAATCTCTAACCATCATGAATTTATAATTTATTAAGTAGGTAAATTTAAAACAAGGCATGATATGATTGATTCCACCATATAAGATTAACAATATGCTACTTCAATTTAATTATGAGAAACAGGAAAAGTTCTTGGAGGACATAGTAGTTGATAAAAGACCCTAAAGAATGGGGCAGAATTTAAACAGGCAGAGAAGATGGGAAAAACTATAAGCCAAAAACTATGGATGAGGAATGAAGACTTTCCCATGAGCTGCGGGTATTTATAAGGAGTAGAAGATACAACTAGAAGGTTAGAATGACATTCTCAAGAATCTTTTCTTGCTCTGTAGCAACGAGGAGCAACTGAATCACTAAGCAGGAGAAAGGGAATAAGAATATTACTTTTGGGGGACTTCCTTGGTGGTCCAGTGGTTAAGAATCTGCCTTCCAATGCAGGAGATGCGGGTTCGATTCCTGATTGGGGAACTAAGATCCTACATGCTGTGGGGCAACTAAGCCTGCATACTGCAGCTACTGAGCCTGTGCACCACAACTAGACAGCCCGTATGCCGCAACTAGAGAAGGCTGTGTGCCACAATGAAGAGCCCACATGCCACAACAAAGACCCAGCACAGCCAAAAAGAAAAAAAAAAAAACGGATTATTACTTTTGGCAATGCTTTGTGCCAGTGTTGATAAAGAAGAACAGTGCTAGGGTAAAAATGGGGTCAGAGGCAGATATGGTCTAAGCTCCAGTTAATGAGGGTGGGACTAGGAGAAGAAAGAATAAATGAAAGGGAGACCTTCAAGATGGCAGAGGAGTAAGACATGGAGATCACCTTCTTCCCCACAAATATATCAGAAATACATATACATGTGGAACAACTTCTACAGAACACCTATTGAATGCTGGCAGAAGACCTCAGACTTCCCAAAAGCCATGTGAATGACAAGGTCTTGGTGCCCCGGCCGGGTGTCAGGCCTGTGCCTCTGAGGTTAGAGCCGAGTTCAGGACTTTGGTCCAGCAGAGACCTCCCGGCTCCACATAATAGCAAACGGCAAAAGCTCTCCCAGAGATCTCCATCTCAACACAAAGACCCAGCTCCACTCAACGACCAGCAAGCTTCAGTACTGGACACCCTATGCCAAACAACTAGTAAGACAGGAACACAACCCCACCCATTAGCAGAGAGGCTGCCTAAAATCATAATAAAGTCACAGACACCCCAAAACACACCACCGTACACGGCCCTACCCACCCGAAAGACAAGATCCAGCCTCATCCACCAGAACACAGGCACTAGTCCCCTCCACCAGGAATCCTACACAACCCACTGAACCAACCATAGCCACCAAGGGCAGACAGCAAAAACAACGGGAACTCCAAACCTGCAGCCTGCAAAAAGGAGACCCCAAACAAGACAGAAAAACACACAGCAGATGAAGGAGCAAGGTAAAAAGCCACCAGACCTAACAAATGAAGAGGAAATAGGCAGTCTACCTGAAAAAGAATTCAGAATAATGATAGTAAAGGTGATCCAAAATCTTGGAAATAGAATGGAGAAAATACAAGAAACATTTAACAAGGACCTAGAAGAACTAAAGATGAAACAAGCAACGATGAACAACACAATAAATGAAATTAAAAATACTCTAGATGGGATCAATAGCAGAATAACTGAGGCAGAAGAACGGATAAGTGACCTGGAAGATAAAAGAGTGGAAATAACTACTGGAGAGCAGAATAAAGAAAAAAGAATGAAAAGAACTGAGGACAGTCTCACAGACCTCTGGGACAACATTAAACGCACCAACATTCAAATTATAGGGGTTTCAGAAGAAGAAGAGAAAAAGAAAGGGACTGAGAAAATATTTGAAGAGATTATAGTTGAAAACTTCCCTAATATGGGAAAGGAAATAGTCAATCAAGTCCAGGGCTTCCTGGAGTCCTGAGAGTCCCATACAGGATAAAACCAAGGAGAAACATGCCAAGACACATATTAATCAAGCTATCAAAAATTAAATACAAAGAAAAAAATATTAAAAGCAGCAAGGGAAAAACAACAAATAACATACAAAGGAATACCCATAAGGTTAACAGCTGATGTTCAGCAGAAACTCTGCAAGCCAGAAGGGAGTGACAGGACATACTTAAAGTGATGAAAGGGAAAAACCTATAAACAAGATTACTCTACCCTGCAAGGATCTCATTCAGACTCAGTGGAGAAATTAAAACCTTTACAGACAAGAAAAAGCTAACAGAATTCAGCACCACCAAACCAGCTTTACAACAAATGCTAAAGGAATTTTTCTAGGCAGGAAACACAAGAGAAGGAAAAGACCTACAAAAACAAACCCAAAACAATTAAGAAAATGGTAATAGGAACATACATATCGATAATTACCTTAAATGTAAATGGATTAAATGCTCCAACCAAAAGACACAGACTGGCTGAATGGATACAAAAACAAGACCCATATATATGCTGTCTACAAGAGACCCACTTCAGACCTAGGGACACATACAGACTGAAAGTGAGGGGATGGAAAAAGGTATTCCATGCAAATGAAAACAAAAAAACCTGGAGTAGCAATTCTCATATCAGACAAAATAGACTTTAAAATAGAGACTATTACAAGAGACAAAGGAGGACACTACATAATGATCAAGGGATACATACATAATGCACTACATAATAATCAAGGGATCAAGAAGAATATATAATAATTGTAAATATATATGCACCCAACATAGGAGCACCTGAGTACATAAGGCAAATGCCAATACCCATAAAAGGGGAAATTAACAGAAACACAATCCTAGTAGGGGACTTTAACACCCCACTTTCACCAGCGGACTGATCATCCAAAATGAAAATAAATAAGCCAACACAAGTTTTAAACAACACATTAAACAAAATGGACTTAATTGATATTTATAGGACATTCCATCCCAAAACAACAGAATACACTTTCTTCTCATGTTCTCATGAAACATTCTGCAGGATAGACCATATCTTGGGTCACAAATCAAGCCTTGGTAAATTTAAGAAAACTGAAATCATATCAAGTATCTTTTCTGACCACAACGCTATAAGACTAGATATCAATTACAGGAAAAAAAACTGTTAAAAATACAAACACATGGAGGCTAAACAATACACGACCAAGAGACCACTGTAGAAATCAAAGAGGAAATCAAAAAACTACCTAGAAACAAATGACAATGAAAACACGACGATGCAAAACCTATGGGATGCTGCAAAAGCAGTTCTAAGAGGGAATTTTAGCAATACAATCCTACCTCAAGAAACAAGAAAATTCTCAAATAAACAACCTAACCTTAAACCTAAAGCAATTGGAGAAAGAAGAACAAAAAAACCCCAAAGTTAGCAGAAGGAAAGAAATCATAATGATCAGATCAGAAATCAATGAAAAAGAAATGAAGGAAATAATAGCAATGATCAACAAACTAAGAGCTGGGTCTTTGAGAGGATAATCAAAATTGATAAACCATTAGCCAGACTCATCAAGAAAAACAGGGAGAAGACTCAAATCAATAGAATTAGAAATGAAAAAGGAGAAGTAACAACTGACACTGCAGAAATACAAAGGATCATGAGAGATTACTACAAGCAACTCTATGCCAATAAAATGGACAACCTGGAAGAAATGGACAAATTCTTAGAAAAGCACAACCTTCTGAGACTGAAACAGGAAGAAATAGAAAATATAAACAGACCAATCACAAGCACTGAAATTGAGACTGCTATTAAAAATCTTCCAAAAGCCCTGGACAAGATGGCTCACAGGCGAATTCTATCAAACGTTTAGAGAAGAGCTAACATCTATCCTTCTCAAACTCTTCAAAAACTTAGGGGAGGGAGGAACACTCCCAAACTCATTCTACAAAGCCACCATCACCCTGATACCAAAACCAGACAAAGATGTCACAAAGAAAGAAAAGTACAGGCCAATATCATTGATGAACACAGATGCAAAAATCCTCAACAAAATACTAGCAAACAGAATCCAACAGCACATTAAAATGATCATACACCATGATCAAGGGGGTTAATCCCAGGAATGCAAGGATTCTTCAATATATGCAAAACAATCAATGTGATACACCATGTTAACAAATTGAAGGAGAAAAACCATATGATATCCCCAATAGATGGAGAAAAAGCTTTCAACAAAATTCAACACCCATTTATGATAAAAAACCTCTAGAAAGTAGGCATAGAGGGAACTTACCTCAACATAATAAAGACCATATATGACAAACCCACAGCCAACATTGTTCTCAAAGGTGAAAAACTGAAACCATTTCCATTAAGATCAGGACCAAGATAAGGCTGTCCACTCTCACCACTATTATTCAACAGAGTTTTGGAAGTTTTAGCCACAGCAATCAGAGAAGAAAAAGGCATCCAAATCAGAAAAGAAGAGTTAAAGCCGTCTGTTTGCAGATGCCATGATACTATACATAGACAATCCTAAAGATGCTACCAGAAAACTACTAGAGCTAATCAACGAATTTGGTAAAGTAGCAAGATACAAAATTAATGAACAGAAATCTCTTGAATTCCTATACACTAATGATGAAAAATTCGAAAGAGATATTAAAGAAACACTCCCATTTACCATTGCAACAAAAAGAATAAAATACCTAGGAATCAACCTAAGGAGACAAAAGACCTGTATGCACAAAACTATAAGACACTGATGAAAGAAATTAAAGATGATACAGATGGAGAGATATACCATGTTCTTGGATTGGAAGAATCAAGATTTTGAAAATGACTATACTACCCAAAGCAATCTACAGATTCAGTGCAATCTCTATCAAACTACCAATGATATTTTTCACAGAACTAGAACAAAAAATTTCACAATTTGTATGGAAACACAAAAGACCCCAAAGAGACAAAGCAATCTTGAGAAAGAAAAATGAGCTGGAGGAATCAGGCTCTCTGACTTTAGACTATACTACAAAGGTACAGTAATCAAAACAGTATGGTACTGTCACAAAAACAGAAATATAGATCAATGGAACAGGATAGAAACCCCAGAGATAAACCCATGCACATATGGTCACTTTATTTTTGATAAAGAAGGCAAGAATATACAATGGAGGAAAGACAGCCTCTTCAGTAAGTGGTGCTTGGAAAACTGGATGGCTACATGTGAAAGAATGAAATTAGAACACTCCCTAACGCCATACACAAAAATAAACTCAAAATGAATTAAAGACCTAAATGTAAGACCAGACACAATAAAACTCTTAGAGGAAAACATAGGCAGACATAAATCACAGTAAGATCATTTTTGAGCCACGTCCTATAGAAATGGAAATAAAAACAAAAATAAACAAATGGGGCCTAATGAAACTTAAAAGCTTTTGCACAGCAAAGGAAACCATAAACAAGACCAAAAGACAATCCTCAGACTGGAAGAAAATATCTGCAAACAAAGCAACTGACAAAGGATTAACCTCCAAAATATACAAGCAGCTCATGCAGCTCAATATCAAAAAAACAAACAACCCAATCCAAAAATGGGCAGAAGACCTAAATAGACATTTCTCCAAAGAAGATATACAGATTGCCAACAAACACATGAAAGGATGCTCAACATCATTAATCATTAGAGAAATGCAAATCAAAACTACAATGAGGTATCACCTCACACCAGTCAGAATGGCCATCATCAAAAAATCTAGAAACAATAAATGCTGGAAAGGGTGTGGAGAAAAGGGAACCCTCTTGCACTGTTGGTGGGAATGTAAATTGATACAGCCGCTATGGAGAACAGTACAGAGCTTCCGTAAAAAACTAAAAATAGAACTGCCATACGACCCCGCAATTCCACTACTGGGCATATACCCTAAGAAAACCATAATTCAAAAAGAGTCATGTACCACAATGTTCATTGCAGCTCTATATACAATAGCCAGGACATGGAAGCAACCTATGTGTCCATGGACAGATGAATGGATAAAGAAGATGTGGTACATATATACAATGGAATATTACTCAGCCAAAAAAAGAAACGAAATTGAGTTATTTGTAGTGAGGTGGATGGACCTAGAGTCTGTCATACGGAATGAAGTAAGTCAGAAAGAGAAAAACAAATACCATATGCTAACACATATATATGGAATCTAAAAAAGAAAAAAATGGTTTTGAAGAACCTAGGGGCAGGACAGGAATAAAGACACAAACGTACAGACGGACTTGAGGACACAGGAGGGGGAAGTGTAAGCTGGTACGAAGTGAGAGAGTGGCATGTACTTATATATACTACCATATGTAAAATAGATAGCTAGTGGGAAGCAGCCGCATAGCACAGGGAGATCAGCTCCGTGCTTTGTGACCACCTATGTGGGTGGGATAGGGAAGGTGGGAGGGAGACGTAAGAGGCAGGAGATATGGGTATGTATGTATATGTATAGCTGGTTCACTTTGTTATAAAGCAGAAACTAACATACCATTGTAAAGCAATTATACTCCAATAAAAATGTTTTAAAAAAAAGAAAGAATAAATGAAATGAATATAGCACCTGAAATCAAAGCGAGCGTATGGGAAAGGAACAATAAGGCTTCATTACTGAGCTAATATTAATAAAGTTAGTGAAGTAAAGAAACTATATTTTTGGCAAAGTTGATGGTTTCAGCATTAACATTTCAAGCTAATAATATGTAGAAAGCAGCTGAAAATTCAGGCTAAATCTTTAGAAAGTTATTGGCATCTATCTATGGATAAAGACAGTTGAAACCATCAATGTGAATATAATCAGTGAGATGAGAATATAAAGGAAAGAGAAGAGAACATAAGAGAGGGTGTTAAAGATAGTTACAAAGGAGGTATATTCACTTGAAGGAAGAAAATCAAGCGAGAATAAAGAAAAAGTAAAAAGGTCACCAGAATTATTGAAAGCCTATTTAAATTTTAATCAAGTCAAGTGTGGTAGGTAGAATAATAGCCCACCAATGACATCAGAGCGCCAATCCTGGAGACCTGTGAATATGTTAGTTTACATGACAAAGGGGAATTAAGATTATTAATTGACTGGTCCTGCAATGGGGAGAGGACTGTGGATTATCTCGTCCTGGCTGCAACATAATCAAAGGTCCATTTGAACGGAAGAGGGTGGCAGAAATGTCAGACTCAGTGAGAGGTTTGAAGATGTCACACTGCTAGATTTGAAGAGAATGGAGGCCACTAGCCAAGGTATGAGGTCAGCTTCCAGAAGCTGGAAAAGTCAAGACAATGGATTCCCCTCTAGGTACGCCAGAAGAAATGCAGTCCTGTCACCACCTTGATTTCAGCCCAGTGAGATCCATTTTAAACTTCTCATCTCCAGAATGTAAGATAATAAATCCGTGTTGTTTTAAGCCACTAAGTTTATAGCAATATGTTACAGCAGCGATAGGAAACTAATACACCAAGGAATTATATTTAAGAAGAAACAGGGTAATCAAGAATAGCGAATGCTATGAGGGATTCAAGAGAATAAAGGTAATTTTACGAAAGGATAAGAAACAGGTGCTAAGGAACTTAAGATTGCTGGTACAAACTAAGCTTTTAGGCGACTGTAGTGAAGAAAGTCAGAAAAAAATGGTATAGTGAGATGTGACCAAAGAGATGGAGGAGAGAGCTTTTGTGTTAATGTGGTTTAGGATGGCCTTGATTGTAGGTAAAGAGTAAGAGTCAGGGGTTTCCCTGATGGCGCGGTGGTTGAGAGTCTGCCTGCCAATTCAGGGGACACGGGTTTGTGCCCCGGTCCTGGAGGATCCCACATGCCGCGGAGCGGCTGGGCCCGTGAGCCATGGCCGCTGAGCCTGCGCGTCCAGAGCCTGTGCCCCGCAGCGGGAGAGGCCACAACGGTGAGAGGCCCGCGTACCGCAAAAAAAAAAAAAAAAAAAAAAAGGGTAAGAGTCAGGAAAGAGAAGAGATGCAAGCTAGAAAATGAATTTATTAATAGCAAGAGTTAAAAGGAGTCTAGAAAGGTGATGGAATTAAGCATGGAGCTAGAACATTCTACTCTGGAAAGATGGGAAGACACTTCATCAAAGGCAGAGAAAATGGAAAATGAGGATGTAGTAATAAAGGGAAGCTGAGGTTGAATAAGTTCATGTCAAATAGCTTCAGTCTATAGAATAAAATAGAGCACAGATGTTACAAAACTTTAATGTGCATAAGAATCACCTGGACAGCTTATTAATCATGCAGACTTTAATTTCTAGTCAGGATTTGTTGGTACTTCACTTCTGCTCCAAACACGGAACAATGACAAATAATATACAAAAAAGACAAAACAAAAAGAGCCAGCTGGTTTCAAAATACAAGATGAAAATTTCCTTGGACCAGAAATAGAATTGCTAAGCTGTAACTACAGCTGAAACCAGGGGTTTGCTGGACTCCTTCCCCAGAAGCTGGCTGTGATGGGCAGGAGATCAGAATTATCCCTGATGACAATACGGTGTGATAAATACTAAAGCAGGAGTAGTGCAGGGTGACAAGGGAATGCAGAGGCAAAACAGGTCAGGAGAGACTTACACAGGAAAGTGACAGTTAAACTGAAACATAACAGGCAAATAGATCTAAAACAGGCTACAAAAATGAAACAGAGTATTGTTATCCAAGCAGAGAGAAGAGGGCACAAAGACAAGGCAACAAAGTGCACGACTTGAAGAACAAGTAAAAGTTAATGTGTCTGAATCACAGACTGCATAGAAAGAAACAAGCCTAGAGATGTAAGCAGAGGATGACATGCAGAAACTCTGTCTCGAGAACGGGAGACTAAGGAGGGATATGACCAAATCTGTGTTCTAGAAAAACCATCGTGGCTGCAATGTGGAAAAAAGATTGAGAAGAACAAGTAGGAGATAGGGAGACCTCAAAGAAAGCTGTCTCAGTAATCCAGAAAAGAGACCATGGTGATAAAGGCAGAGTGAAGCGGATGGATTCAAAATATATTTAAGATGTGGAATCCATCTAAATTCTTGGTGATAAAATGGTTGTATCAGGAAAGAGAGGTATTAAGAGTGCTATCCAGATTTATGCCTTGGGCTAGAAAGTGGGTAGTTGGGCCAATCACTGAGACAAGGGACTTGAGAAATGCTGGTAAAGGTACACACAGAGAGTTTGAGATAACTGGGGGGCATCCAAAGCATACATGTCTGGTACGCAGCTGCATACAAAGGTGGGAAGCTCGGGAGAGATCTAGGTTCTGTTTCTGGGAGCCAACTGCGTATAGATGTTGTTGTTGGTTTTTTTTTTTGGCGGGGGCGGCGGGCAGGAATGTCAGGTAACATAAGAAATGGAGAAAGTCCACCTAGTGAGCTGGCTGAAATTAGTTTCACTTGACTGGTAGGGATATTCTCTAGGTTACAATGGGTTCTAGAGTAAGTCAGAAGAAACAAAGAATGACTGTAGATAATCCCTAAGTGTGATGTGAAAGGAAGAAAAAGAAAGGGCAGTGGCTCAAGGGAAAGACGGAAAGGAAAGGATATTTTTTTAGGATCATGGAAAACACTACGATCCACTGTACATCCAATGTATGGAGGACTAAAGCTTGTTATCTACTACGTAATATCAATATTTTTGTGTTATTTCAGGGTTTTACTATAGTATGACTATATATACCTTCTTTGTCCCTTTTCTTCTAGTTGTAGGGAAGTATATTTAAAATACTCTGTGTGATAACATTAATAGGCAGTAAAGGAACCTTTTAAATTAAAAGGTTTTTTGTCCGCTTAGGCAAAATAATAGCATTTTCTTCTATGACTGTAGCAATGTAATGCATGGTTCCTTTTTGGCCTGAAACCAAGAGTGCATCTTTCTAAATACTAATTTGGAGTAACTCAGGCATGAAGTAATGGCAGCAAGAGGCAATTCTATCAGAGTGTTTTTAAGACTGCAACAACAATTGGAGAGCTATTTGTATTTCAAAATACATGAAAATTTCTGATAACATAGTCAAACAATATGAGTTTAAATTTTTGGTCTGCATCCCCAAATGATATCTCTTGGGAAGTGTAGCTATTTACCAGGTGTGGTTTTTCCTTTTCTTCCTATTTTTTCTTTTTTTTTTTTTTTATTTACTCAGGGTGGCAATATTTTGTTACCTTTTGTTAGTCCAAGACAAATAAGACCAAATTATTTACAGGCTGCAAAATACTAAAGGCTTAAAAGGATGACATTTAGCTTCTGTAAAAGAATATTTCTAACAATTGAGTGATGAACTGTTTAAACCATGTCTTCTAAAATCTTTCTTTCTTCCAATTTTCTCTGCCCTCCATAATTATCTTAAAAATTTTAATATAGAAAAATTAAATTGAAAGGCTCTTTTAATGTTGAGTAAAACCTACAATTTTAACAACATAAAAGTCAGGAAATTCCAAAGTTAAATTCACTATAACCATTTGGACTTGGCAAAGATGCAAGCATTTAATTTTCTGTTCCCATTTTTTCTTTTAAACATCAGTACATTAAGACATAATCATAAAACCCTTGGGATTTTTAAATGTATTTTGGCATAATGTAGTAGGAATCTTAATTTAAGAAATCTTGATCTTTCATCAATAATTTGATGATGCATCAAGGCATTTATTTTGTATTTTCTAAATAAATGGCATTAAGTGAAAATGTGTCCTACCTTCCATTATAGAATTATTATATAAATATTCATTAGCCTCTGTGCTTTTCATACTTATCGCCATAAAAGGAAATAAATTCAACAAAAATGGTATGCCCAGTTACTAAGACACATACTATATGCAATTCTTATTAAAAAAAGTTAATCTTTGAATTGTTACAGTTGTATTTTCCTGGGTTTGGCTGATTTCCTTATTCCCCTGATAGATTTCATTCATATATATCCAGTTTAAATTCAATATGTAACTGTACATACACTGAACTGCACAGACATATCTGTGTTTGTGCACAGATTGGATTGTGTAGGTGTAAGTATGCAGGGGTCACTCCTAAGGCTCACTCAGCCTGTAAAGCACACAATTTGATTTGCTCAAGGAGGTGATGGAGTTGCATAAATCCAACAACTCATCCACTAGCATTCTGTGTGCAAAGTGGCAAATTCAAAATGGCTGACTGGGAAAACTCACCAAGACTGATTGGACCTCACTGGGGTCACACTCTGGGCTGACAGAGCACAGACACATTTGCACAACATATTGAATGACTGCTTTACAGTACAAGACAGAATTGTTGCTTATCCACAGGAAGTAATCTGGACAATTCTCAAGGACACTGAAGCACCTCAGGGGTCTTCACTGAGATTCTGAAAGACCTTCATGTTTGAAATTCACTTTTCTTTAAATTACTCACAGGATCTGTCTGATGATTTATGCAAAAGTTAAATGTTTGCCTGCAGACTTACAACTGTAAGTCATGAAGTTGAAATGTTTTCAAATAAACTGAGAAAATATGTGGTAATGAGTATTTGAAACCATAAGGGTGCAAGCAGAAAGTAACTTTTTATTTCTCCCACTGCCATTTTGCACATTTTCTTTTGACCAGTTCTTTCTTGACCCTAGGAAATTTCAGGCAGCTCCCTTAGGTTTTCCTACCCTTTTTAGATGAACAAAATGTCTGCTCAAATGCAACAAACCACATAGTTCTAATTTCTCATCCAGTTAAAGCTTTTCCTCCTTCCCAGTTTGAGCCTGCAGAAGCTTAGAAGCCTTCAGCAGTGGAGATGTGGTTGTCTTTTTTCCTTCTATTTTCCTATTCCTCCCTCCCAAGACAGCAGCTATTAAGAGTTCTTTCAATGCTGTAGTGGGGAGGAGAGAGGACAGGTACTGGTAACAAAGATTTTACTTGGTTGGTGGAGATGTTATCTCACAGATTTTTCCTTCTCAGTCTCCTTTGCTGGTTCTTTCTCATCTCCTGGACCTCTAAGTGTTGAAATGTTCTAGGGCTCAGCCCTTGGATTCTTCTCTATCAAAATGCTCCCTTTATGATCTATCTATTCTCGTGGCTTTAAACATCAGCTACAAGCTGAAGACTCCCAAACTTATATTGTGAGCCTCGACCTTGCTCTGGACCTTAACCCATATACGCAACTACAAATGGCTACCTGAATGTCTAATAGGTGTCTCAAATTAACCATCTAAAGCTGAGGTCATGGTATCTACCCCCCCACCCAACTATGTACCCCCCACAGATGTTCTCCATCTCAGTTAATGGGAACTGTGTGACCTCCCTTCGGAAAACCTTGGAACTACTCAATTCTTTTGTTTCCCCAGCTCACAAGTGACCCTCAACAAATTCTGTTGGTTCAACCTTCAAAATACATGAAATTCAACCATTTCTTATCACGTTTACCAATAAACTCCTGGTCTAAGCTATCATCAAAACTCACACTACTGCCATAGCTTTTTAATTGCTCTCCCTGCATCCACATGTTCCCTTATCATCTTTTTAACCACCCAGCAGCCAGAGCAAATCTTTTTAAATGCAGGTCAGAATATTTCACTCCTCTGCTCAGAACTCTCCATTGACTCTCATTTTGAGAACTCAAATTAAAGTCCAAAGTACTTACCTGGGCCTGCAAAGCCCCACAAAATCTGGCACCAGACTGCATCTCTAAACCTGTCACTTCCTAGTCACGGTCCTCCTTACCCCTGTGCTCCAGTCACACTGGCCTCTTTAACATTCTCTCCATCCCTCAGGCATGCCCCTGCTTCAGAGCCACTGCACTTGCTGGTCCCTGTCAGGCATCCACCTCCCCTCACAGCCATGGTTTTCCCCTCACCTCCTTCACACCCTCATTCTCACCCAGCTTTGATTTTCTGATGGCTTTTTCACATCTGACAGACATGGTGTAGATTTTTACTTGTTTACTGTTTGTCCCTTGTTTTTACAATGTAACCTGCATGAGAGAAAGGATTTTTATCCGCTTGTTCACTACTCTTTCCCCAGGGTCTAGTAGTGTGCTAGGAACTCAATAAATATTTTTCTGAATGAATGATTCTGGCATCAGTGCCCTCTGGGCATGGTGGCTACAAAGCCTAATACTTTTACTGATATTTTGGGAAACCTCAATGCTGAGGTCTCTCACTTCTCACCGCTGAGCCCAGGGATACCTCCTCTATCTGACCACTTGTAAGTCTCTCAACAGCCCCAGTTTTCTGACAGTTCATCCCCAGGCTAGGATCACCCACCCTACAGGAATCCATGTGGCAAGAGCTCTTTTCAAAAACACCCAACCCATCTCCTTTCTGTGGGGTCCTCACTTGGGAGGTGGGAAACTCATGTATCTTTTGCCTTTCAAACTCTGGAAATGCAGAGCAGAGAGTCTTCAGATCTGGGTTGGGCTCCACTTCTTTTGTTCCCCCTCCTACACTCTAGTTCATGGGCAACACTTTCCAAAAAAGATCCTCACTACCCTTCAACTTCTTTAAGGATTCTCTCTTTTTACACAGCCCAGAGGTGAGGGATGAACCAATGAAGGCAGAACAATCTTCCCCTTTCTTTTCTCCCTCATCTCACTCCATTGTTCACAAGTTATGCAAATGATAAAGACAGTAGTTACATATAATATAACAATATTCCTAAAAGAAAAACACAATCAAATTTTAATTAAGTGTTTAAAGAGGAGCATGTCCTAGAATATATTTTACCATGAGATCCACATACTTTCTTGATTCTAGATAGAAATATTAATACTCGATTAACTAGTCACTACAAATAGAGTGTCCACACTAGTACACAGGATTTATATAAAATGCAACATCACACTTTTTGGAAAAAGAAACATCAACATGAACAATCTTCTATCTTGAAGCTATAGGGAATATTTTTAATGTAAAATCAAGTTTCAAACAAATGTCAGAATGCTATACTTCCTGTTTTTGTTAGTTAACTATAAAAAATATTTTTTTATCATATGGTAAATTAAGGGAAAAATATTCCATGTGGTAGGAAAAGTTATGATAACCTAATTGGTGATTAGCTGTATTCTATGAGTTTATTATGAAGAATTAATTTTCTAAGCCAACAACTAAACATTCACAATATGGATTTACTAAAGTATTAGATGAGAAATTTTTAGCAAACTTCAAATGTTTTCTATTACAAAATATCTTCAATGGCTTCCAATCTGTTGTGCTTAGAACCCAGCAAAACAAGAAAGGAACCTTTGATAGTTTTTCCCAACATTACTGAAAGCATTTTTTTATATGCCTTCATGTTAAAACAGAACCTATTTATGTATAAGCATATAGCAGTAGTTTTAGAAAAAGTTTGCTCATATTTTTGTTTGAAAATTTTTATTTTAAAAATAAAATACTAACTGCAGTAGCATACACATCCCTTCTTTTTGAGTGCTGCATTGATTCATAGACCACATACAGGTAGATGCTTAAGAGTAGAATGAACTGGAATGATGTTAATGATGTCAACAGAAATTTTCTTGTAATTTCAGGAATAACCAGGTTTCTAATTACAGTCTAGGTGACAGCAGAGAAGAATAGAAAAAGAGCAATACTATAAGAAAGGATGGGAAGAAGAGGAGACAACAATTGGAGATAAGAAAGATAGACCTAGAAAGAAAGATAACAGAGCTAAATTTTTTATGATATTATTAGCAGCCCATTCCTTTCCTTTTGGAACTCTCTGGCAAACATAATGGTGACCCTGAGTTTCAGTTTGGAGAACACATTTTCAGAAGTAAAACAGCTTTGTGATAATAATAACAATAACTATAATGATGATAATAATAAATCTTACAATGTCATTTCTAAAATTCTAGTCATTAAAAATCACATCTCCATACCAACTGCTATATCCTTGAATCACTTATATTACTTTTTACTTAATATATTTCTGTATGCATACTCATTTAAAAAATTTAAATAAGAGGATTTTTAGGGCACTGAAAATAGTCTTTATGATACTGTAATGATGGATACATGTCAGTTTTCATTTGTCCAAATCCAATGTGCAATACCAAGAGTGAACCCTAAGGTAAACTACAGGCTTTCGGTGATTATGATGCATCCATATACGTTCATCAATGTAACAGAGGTACCACTCTGGTGGGGGATGTTGATAACGGGGAAGGCTCTCCAGTGCTGAGTCAAGGACTATAGGAGAAATCTCTATACTTTCTTCTCAATTTTGCTATGAGCCTAAAACTGCTCTAAAAAATAAAGTCTCTACAAAAAATTTTAATTTGAACTTTGTTATAATGAATAATACTTTCAGGAATAGCATTCATAAACACATAGTTTTGATGTATTAGTTATGTTTTTTTCCTTAAGACATTTTAATGGATTATAACTATTAAAATAAAATTTGTTTGTCCATGACCCACCTAAAATCACCTAACCAGTCACTAAGAAAATAGCTATAAAATTAGGTAAAGGGAAGACAATTTGAAATAGGGCAAGAATAGTGATAACCATGATAATCAAGAACAGGGGTTGGCAAACTGCAGCCTATTGCCTGTCTTTGTAATGAAAAGTTTTATTAAAACACAGCCACACTCATTCATTTATGTATTTAATGTCTATGGCTGCTTTTGCATTAGGGTGGTAGAGTTGCATATCAGCAATAAAAGGTGACTTCCATCTCCAAAAATATTTATTATCTGGCCCTTTACAGAAAAAGTTTGTCGACCCGTGATCTAGAAGGACTCTGCACTCAAGAGTGCCTTGAGTTTGCTTTAATTTAAAGAAATGAAACTGGAAATCATAAGCATTTGGGGGAGGTTTATGAGACAATGAAAGTTCCTGAGGTCATTTGGGAAACCACTCTCAAAAAGAAGGCCCACTCCCTGTAACAGAAGATTGGAAAACGAAGGTCAACACAAAGTTTTAAGTTAAACTGAAATGTTAAAGGATGTATCACTTTTATTATCTTCTCTTTTCATTTTTTATTAACTAGCAAATAGTACTGATTTTGCTGGATAAGAAAGTCCTCACCATAATCCCTAATACATATAAGAACAAAATGAAAAGCTGTTTACTTCTATGTGATATGAACTCTTATATGATATTCTATCACAAATTAGAGAAGGGAAATTTTGATTTATAGTCACATACTCCTGGTAGCATTTCCAAGAATTTGGAAGTTGAAACCTAAAGCTTAAAAATATGTTTATGCTTCAGATTAGCATCAGCTACAGCTAGTTAAATCAAGCCGTACTAAATTTAGTATGATGGTGTACAGCTGTTAGTAAACATTGCCCAAATTGTCTTCTGCCAATCACCAGAATTCAGCCACGCTAGACTGTACAAACCCGCAACTTTGCCCTGCATTTGTCCTATGTGCACTGCTGCTGGACTGAGACAAAAATATACTCAGACAGCTTTCATAGTTAAACTGAAAAAGACATGTTAACATGTGAAATATGAAACCACCGTCCATCAGGAAAACCAAAGCTTACACAGAAAACACAGTAACTCATATAATATCCATATGATGACACTGAAAGAAACTTGCACATACTATAACTAAATTTATTCATTTGTTTATTTTAAATTCTGTGTCCTTGAAATAAGAGCTGCTTAAAATAGTTGTCTTCTGGAAGTAAGTAAAACAACAGGTACTTGGAGAAACAATTTACTTGACCTTTTGACCAATACAGCAGGAGACTATAGTTAAAATTTTCAAAATCATTTATATTATCCTTAATTAATTGCACTTAAATCTAGCAAAGGCAGAATATAGATGAGAAACACTTTACACTGAAATATGAAAGGATTATATTTAATAGAAAGAGAGATTCCTAATTTGGGACTATGAAAGAAACACAGCGTAAGCATTATCACAGCTTTGTTTATTTATATCTTGACTAAAATGGAAGCTCTAAAATTAATTAGTAGCTCCTAAAAATTTTCACCAGTCCTTCATACATTTTTCCATGCCTAGGTGGTGAATGTAGTATACACAAGGTCAGTAACTGACACTTGTAAAAAATGCAGTCATGGATCAAGGTATTATATTTCAAATTTTGTTACATTTTTACCTGACTACACAGGACATTTCTTTAGAGTAGACTAATTTCCTTCAGGCACTGAGCCATGGTAATTTGTGAGATAGCTTTTCTCTCTCTCTCTCTCTCTCTTCCAGTAGAAGCTAAATTTACATATCGAGAATATTGTAAAACCAGCATTTTATTTCGTTTATTTTGGCCTGCATTATTGCCTTTACATTTCTACTATAAAACAGCAATGACTTAGTAAAATGAATAAATGAGGGAGCATATTTGAGTTTATATCTTTTTTTTTCTAGTGTCAAAGTTCAAAATGTTCACCTGATCCTTTCATTCCAGGGTAGAACAGATTTTTCTATCACTAACACACACCTACTTTTGCATCTCTGAGAACGGTTTTTTGCAGGCTCTCAATTTTTCCAGTGATCTTCAGCAGAAAGTGAACTGCAAGAATCATGTAAATTACTTTACCATGCTTTTTTTCATATTTATTTAAAAAGGGATTTAAATATACAATGGCACTGGGGAAACACTGGTTCCACCATTTGGGAAAATTTCCCTGAATCCACTAAAATACAATTTCCTGACCATTGTGTTATGCTAAATAAATAAAAGTCCCCTGGGCCTCAAATATCCATTTCTGTAATTTGGGTGAAACTGGGGCTAGAGGAGTAAAAACAGGGTGAGACGTCAGGAATTAATGGATAATCTTAAATCCCCAGTTCCATGTTCCTTCATCATGATGATGGGTTTGAGTCCATTTCATTGTTTGTTAATACTTTGGTCAGAGTAGGCAAATATATGCTCCAGTAGGTCAATTTTGTTTTGTTTTGTTTAAGATTAAAAGAGTTTATTTATAGGAAACTGTACTACAAGTAATAACTGAAATGTTATATTAGAACTCTTTTACAATTATTTTTTTAAGATCTCAAATCACATGGTTTATTGAATCTTTTATAATTAAATTGTCTATGCTATATATCCCTGCCATCTTTAACAAAGACCTAAAAAAGGCCAAATGCTTTCTTTATCTTATATAATACTCATAAAAACCTTATATAGAAAAGACCATTATTATCTCTACTGTAAAGATAAAGGCATTAATTTGCTTGAGATCACACAGTCCCCACATGCTGCTGAAGCACAGACCCTGACATTTGGGCCCCAAATCTTGTACTATTTGCTCCTATGCTCTCCTCTCTCTCCACATTTATTTCCTGAATTGTACTTGAAACTTAAATTGTCATTTCTCTCTACAATTTTCCTCTTGTTCTTGGAATGAAAACTTTAAAAAATAAATTTCTTGTAAAAGAAAGTAAAATTGTAAAGCAATTATACTCCAATAAAGATTTTTAAAAAATCACATTTAAAAAAAAGTTAAAATGTGACCTGAATATTTCTAATTTTTTTTCTAATTGATTCAAAACCTAGATCACAAGCTAAAGAGTATCTTTTTGTTACATAATTTTCTTTTGGAATATGTATTTTTCACAGACTTCATGTCTGTAATGATGATGCTACCCATAATGCCGTAAATAAAGAACTCTTTCTCCTTCAGGCTTTCGTGGAAAAGTATGTGTGCAACTTTCCATGAAAACCATTTCATTTAGGTTTAAATTAAGGGAGAGATGTCACTTCAGTAACTCAGTATGAAATATTGCTGTGAGTTGCCTAAGATTGCCAAAGTAGTGCCCAAGTTACTTAATGCATGCATTTTAATAGCAGAAGTCATTTGTGAGAAGAAGCTGAAAGAGTTTAGACTGGCAACTTCTGATAAATACCCTAGAAAGTGATATGTGCTGATTTTGCCTCAAATGTCAGCCCCAGGCTGCTGTTTGGCTGCTCCTCTGGACTTCCTATCATTCTTGCCTGCTGGCCTCACTTTCTTGGATGTGACATTTCCATTCATGAGACACATGGGGGGCTTCTAAAGTCAAAATTGAAAACCCCACTGCTGACCTGGCCCATATGCCCTTCCCAAACGGTTATGAAAGCATAAATGCTTCAGATTTCCATTTTAGATTTTAACTCTTAATATATATGCAAAAAATTTCTAAGCCACTCAAGGCTCTGCCTCCCAAGATAAATGCATCATGAAAAGCAGATTCCTTAGTGCAAAGAACTTTTACTATCAATTCATTTGATTACAAGTCACTGTCTACCTTCTATGGGGGGGCGGGGAGAAAGAGAGAGAGAGAAATGAAAACACAGGGAACTTGCTGGATGTCATTTTTGCTTAGCACACACAGGAAGCAATGGCAAGTTGAGCCAGGCTTTGATTCTCAGAGCTAGTAGTTCCATTTAAATAAAGTTTCCATTATTGTCCCTGTGTTATAAAATTAATAACTTTGTTTCCAGGGGAGAGGGTATGGGGAACTGGGAAGAAGGAGGCTGGGGACTAAGATCAGGTTAACTTAGGAAAATGAGCTTTAGCAATCTTTGCCAGTGTGCTGGACTTGCCCAGAATTTAATCCTGTTCTCAAGGAGGCGTTTGGGCTATTATAGGCTCCATCCCTTCTATTAATATACCTCAAAAATGAGACTGAATATTGAAGGCTGTTGCCAGGAAAATGCTATGCTTCAGATGAGGTGATGCTTCAAAAGCCAAGATACGGAAACAACCCAAGTGTCCATCAACATACGATGGATAAAGAAGATATAATGGAATATTACTCAGCCATAAAAAATGAAAATTTACCATTCGCAACAACATGGATGGAACTAGAGAGAATTATGCTTTCTGAAATTAGTCAGAGAAAGACAAATATTGTATGTTATCACTTATATGTGGAATCTAAAAAATAAAACGAATGTATGTGCAAAACAGAAGCAGACTCACAGATATAGAAAACAAACCAGTGAATATCAGTGGAGAGAGGGAAGGTGGGAGGGGCAAGATAGGTGTATGGTACACAAACTACTATGTATAAAATAGATAAGCAACAAGGATATATTGTAGAGCACAGGGAAATATAGCCATTATTTTGCAATAACTTTAAGTGGAGTATAACCTATAAAAATATTGAATCACTATGATGTATACCTGAAACTAATTTAATATTCTAAGTGAAGTATATACCTCAATTAAAAAAAAAGAGTAGGTCATGCTTAATGCTTTGGGAAAATATAAATAAATTGTAACATGTGCAAAACAAAAACTAACAAGACATGGAAATGTTTGCAGTATCTTTGCTTCTCCTGTATGATTTCTTAATCTGTATCATGAGCTCAAAGCCTCGAGGAAAAGACCTAAGGAGTAATTTAGAAGATGGGAGTCTAGCCCTGTGAGCCAGAGTGGGCTCACTGATCGCTCAGCAGATGCTTCTCTGAAAGGCAGCACACAGGCCTGGGATGAGGGGGGAGGCACCCTAACTGCAGAGTGTCAGGCTCTTTGTTCCCCAATCAGGCATCAAACAACAGTAGGTGGAAACAAGGCTCAGCATGCTAAGCCTTGTGACCTAAGCTGCCTACACAGACATCAATCCTAGTGGAAATGTGAATGAGTCACCCTTTGGGAAATGAAGGGATCAAAAAGAGAGGTAGATATCCCTCCGGAAAATCAGCGTATGTGTGTCTGCAAGTATACTGACCACTATTCACAATAGGAAGAACCAGAAAACGATGCCCATCAGTGAGAAAGTGGATAAACACACTAAGATAAAGCCACATAATGGAATATTATATCCTATTCTAAAGAATGAACTAGAACAACATGCAACTATATAGATGAACCATTTCATTATAATAAAAGCTCCACACAGATCAAAATTTTTTTGTAAAATTTTAAAAACTGAAATAATAATTAACAATAATAAGTGAAATATCTATAGGTGTAATACAACCATCTAAAAAAAGCCAGAAAAATGTAGAATCCAGATACAAAGTGTGGTTGAGGGAGCACCATGATCAATATGGGTTATTATCCTGGCCCTGGCTTTTATTTTTGGTAGTTTCATGGGTACTTATTACATTATTTAAAGCAACTTAAAAAAGCAGGCTATGACACCCAAACATTGAGAGGACCCTTGGACACAGGGTCTGAAATGACACTGACACCTGGAGGTGGCATCATGGTCCCACATTAGTATGAGGATACAGAAGAGCCAGGCAATGAATGAAGCTCTGGACCAGGTTCAGGTCACAGTGGGTCCACTGGGTGCACGGACCCAGCCAGTATTCACTTCCCAAGACCTCAAATGTCTAATTAGTCGGAACACACCTATTAGTTGGCACAACTGGCACAGACAGCACTTGGCCTGTAGGGCAAGAGCTATTATAGTGAGGAAGGCCAAGTGGAAGCCTCTGAAATTGCTCCACACTTTTAGATAGGGAATCAAAGAAAAAAAGAAAGCAGGGTTTGTGTGGAATAATAATGAGATTATGCCATGAAACAAATACGGTGATGAATAAAATTCTGTGCAACTGAGAGAGAGAGGGAGCATAGATATGTAGGTAGATGTGTGTATATGTGTGTGTAGAGAGAAAAGAAATCCTGAAATAGACAAATGCAATCACCATAAAGTAGAGCTAGATTGACCTGTTTCCTACTTTAAAAGTCCTAACCTACCTATTTGCAAAGGAGCAGCCTGTGTTTTGACTCCTGCATCAGCTGTGATTTCACTGGGCCATGAAGCTCATTTGCAGTTGATGACCAGGATTTTTGCAGCTTTTTGTTTAAAGATGATTTAAGAACATGTTTCTTCACAGTACAACTACTACATACACCCTTTAAAATAATACTTATATTTTTGCCAAAAGCAAATTATAATCAGCTTCATTGTATTAACACCCTGACCTCTTCCTCTTTTACTATTAATTTCTCTAGACCTCTGCTATTGACTCCCTTCTGTGAATAAAGACAGAATTAGTTCGGTTCCAATTTTCCCTACTGTTGTTCTCCTTCCCCTGCAATTTCAATTCTAAAGTCATAAAGAATGGATTATTTTAGCACAGTGGTACATAATAAACTTTCATTTTAATAAATAGAAAATATAGCAAAATCTCCACAGCCAGTACAAGGATCACCGAAATGGGTCTAACTCTGACCTTGCTGGATTGCAGGGCATGACCACAGAATGCAATGAGCAAACAGGTACCCCTGTTGCTTCTGCTGTCTCCATGAGTTTCCCCCTGTAAATACAGTCCATGAGTTGGAGTGTGTGCTGCCCGGTCACCCACCTTTGCTTGCTCAATAGAGCTTGCTGAGAGTGAAAGCTCTGGAATGAATCTAGCAGGTTGGACCCCTGGCTCCATGGTTTCCTAGCCATTAAACCTTGCAAAAGTCACTCAGACTCTCTATGCCTCAGTCTCTTCTTCTGTAAAGTGGGTTAATAATAGTAACCAACCTCACAGCACTGTATTATGATTTAATAAGAAAACCCATGTAAAGTGGTTTAAGTATAGTCGAGAATAAATTAAGTGCTCCATAAATATTAGCTTTTATTAATATGTTATTTTGGCACAAATTACCTGCAGGTAGACTCAGACAAAAAATTACTAATAATGCACAATAAAAAGTGTTGTGATAGAGGAATACCTTATTTGTTATGAGAGCAGAAAGTAGATTTGAGTTTAACAGCGTGGGCTTTCTTATTTAAGGGAGAGGGGATTTATGTTTTAACTACAGTGTTGCAAATTTCTTAAGAAGATTTAAAAGCTAGTTCTGTGTTTTTTAAATTAATGACCTAAAACGTTTTCCAATGTTTACAGTCCCCTTACTTGAATCTCAATTTTTAATATGTAGTTTTCTTTGGGAGAAATAGTCAATGAATTTATTTATTATTTATTTTAAAGTTAATACACTTTTGGTAATATGAGTAAAAGTAAGTACCTTTCAGTTTAGCACAGACGTTTATTTTCCACGGTTTATCAGAGTTGGAACAGCAGCTAACGATACTGTGCCAACAACTTTCATGAGTTTCATGAGCATAAATAAATACATTTGTTGTCACAAATCCCAAACAACTAAATACTGTGGTAATGGAGCAAAGCTGAAGACCCTTCAGAATAAATTGCAAACAACTATTTGACATGTAAAGGGCCACGGAAGGGAAACTTTCCAATACAGTGATGCTATTTTCCTGCCTTCCATTTAAGCCAGGAAAGAATAACTAGCTCAAGGAATGTCAGAGAAGGTATAGTCTGGGAGGAGGGATCATGTAAGGACATCTGGTACCTACTTGTGCTTTATCCAAGTGGACTGAAATTCAAAATAACATATTTTATTATAAAAAAGAAAAATGTGAACAGTCTTCTGATACACCATTTCACATTATATTGATATGTTCTGCTTTTCTTCTTCATTTAAATTAAACAGACATTTAGATGAATGAATCTTTGAAAAGCGTAAATAACTGAAACAACTTTCTTTCTGGATGTGAATAAATAGTTTATTCCACCAAAGAATAATTTTGCCCACTGTATGACAGAATTAGGAAAAGGTTTTGTAGGCAATCTGGCCCAGGAGAAATAAGATATGACTTCTGTAGACATGAGAGGTATTATTGAATCTCGGATACTAACTTAGTGATGGGGGAAAATAACTGATTCTTTTACAGACAAACAGAGAGAGAGAAACATATATTCCTTTCTGCTTTGGACTCAGATTAACTGCTCGGACAGTAGCCTATAACTGAACATGAGAAAAAAGAATCCACCCGACTAATGATGTGAAACAAAACAGGCCTCAATGATAGATACAGAGTCACAGGTTTCAAACATTAAATTAGGAGATGAATGCTCCTTCACCATTTTTTTTTCATTTTAGTATAAACTATATATGTTCAAACTTCCAGTAGAACAAGCCTTTTAGGATAAGATTTTAGTTAAGAAGATATCCCAATGAACAAGCAGAAGATAGTTCTTCCTCTTAAATAGAGAGTGAAGGTCCCTGACCTCAAAAGCATTTCCTGCAGGTGACCAAAGAGGGACAATGACACAAAAATCTAAAAATGCTAAACTGCACTTAAGGTTCATGCTCTTGGTTTTTGAATTGCAACCAAAGTAAAATAAGATTATTAAGAAAGTGAAAAAAAAAGTCAGATGAAGGAAAAATTCCCATCATGAAGATTACTGGCCTCTTTCCAAAAACAATTTCAACTCTGGCCCCATATTTTCTTTTCTTTTGGATATTCAACCCAAGTAAAAGAACTTAACTTATTATCTAGCCTGTTCCCAATGAATCAATATAGCTTACGATATATCAGGAACTGTTCCAGGCTCTTTGATATAACATGAACCAAGACAGAGTTTTTGTCCTCAACGATCTTACTCAAGTGTTGAAGTGAGATGGTCAATAAACAAATACACATACAAAAAAATCAATAACACAATTTTTCAAAGTTATTAACGTGACTTTGCAGTTTCTTGTTAATGCTACCACCACTCCCCTAATGACATATTCAAAGCTCTAGAGTTACCTTTCTTATTTCCGAACAGATCTAGTAACTTACAGACTGAAAAAGATTTCTTTGGAGAATTTCATTGCCATATGAACAGAAATATAAAATGTGCTATAATAGAAATAGGGAGGGCATCATTTGAAACTAAATCTTTTAGTACTTCTATATTTCACATTCATTGTAATCCACATAAAAAATTAAAATCTTACCTTTGACAGTTGGTCAAAAGTAATTGCTATCATCGTATTTTTATTTAGAACAAACAGTAGCTTTAAACTTATGGCAACACTTTTGCATTGATACTACATAAACTATATGTAAGCTGACTATAATTCAAAACCTGTAACTGAGTGTAGCAACAGTTTATAGTCTTTCCAGATATATTATGCCACCAATTACACTAAATAATTTTATGTAAGGAAACACCACTTGATCTTTTACATAAAGAGACACTATAACCCAAAGAAAATTGATAATACTCACTTTTAAGACCTATTCAAATAAATATGACTTAGACACAAAGTAAAGGCTTCATAAAATCCTTAGCTTTCAAATTCTAATCACCACTTCTTCCAATCATACTATTCCCCACCAATCCCAAACATTAAATCACATAATTTTTTCTCGGCTTTGGTTAAATGGATTTGGCTGCCTGGGCAGGAAATAAGGAAAGAGACGACTGGATTCAGGGCTCCAGGTGGCGCCTACATTACATCAATAGCCCCCTTTCCTAAAGAACATAGACAAGTGCGAATAGAGTGGCACTGACTTTCGCCAAACTGTGTCTTGGTTCTATATGTTGTTTTTATGAAACGTGCTGTAGAAAAGGCTCATTCCATTTCAACTAAGAAGTAATACATTGTTGGATGATTAATGGAAATGTCACAACCACTCTCATCAATCGGCGGCTGTGCCTTCTCACGTATAATCAAACACTCTCCTTGTTCCTCAGAACTAGTCTGTACCCAATTTTAATGTTTGATATAATTTCATAAGTGAAATAGAAAACTATTTCATTAAGGAAAAAATATAAATGGCTGGATTACTCTGACTCTTACTAAAACAAACTGAGATAACAAATGTAAAATGATCATTGGCTCTTTTTCCAAATCAACCCCATTAATTACACAAACTAATACAAAACTACTCTAAGGTTATTCCTTCACTTTCATATTAAAATAAATAATTACAATTGTGATTAAATCCTCCAAAACTCAAAATGAAGTCATGTTTTTCTTGGATTCAGAGTCAACAATTAGACATGTCCCTCAAAATAGAGACCCTTACCTTCACATTTCTGAGTAGTTTCACTCTGCTTGTGACCAGCAGGACATTTGCATTCAAAAGAGCCCACTGTATTGATGCAGTTTCCTCCCTGGCATATCCCAGGAATAGCCTGGCATTCGTCAACGTCTGTAAGAAGAAAGTATTTTCAATATAGATATCATTGATTTTCACAATATCTATGTCTATTTGTACATACATATTTCTTGAATGCACAGAAGATATTCGCTTGTTCGCAAGAGAATGAGGTGTGAGGAGTCAGGATCCCTTTGTATGCATGCATTTTAACTTACATAAATGGTATATGTTAAAGATCTCATTTTGTTTCTTGATTTTTTCTTTTAGAATTTTGTTTCTACAAACCATCCATATTGTTATGTGGGCAACCAATCCCTTGCTTTGATTTGCTGCAGAACACTTAGTGTGCTTACTCTCCCGGTGATGGGCACTCAGCATCCTCCAACTTCTCACCACCTCAGGTGAACAAACAGATAATATGACTAGACGTACATCTATTAAAGTAATTTAATTCATAGTTTAAAATCTTTGCCCAAAGAAAACTTCAGGTCTAGTGGCTTTGCTGTTAAATTCTTTCAAACATTTAAGAAAGAAACAATACCAGTTGTACACAAATTCATACAGAAAGAGAAGACACTGCCCAACCCATTTTATTGAGCTGGCATCACCCTGAAACCAAAGCCAGACAAAGACATCATAAGAAGGAAAACGAGGGGCGGAGGGGAAGATGGCGGAAGAGTAAGACGCGGAGATCACCTTCCTCCCCACAGATACACCAGAAATACATCTACTCGTGGAGCAACTCCTACAGAACACCTACTGAACGCTGGCAGAAGACCTCAGACCTCCCAAAAGGCAAGAAACCCCCCACGTACCTGGGTAAGGCAAAAGAAAAAACAGAGACAAAAGAATAGGGACGGCACCTGCACCAGTGGGAGGGATCTGTGAAGGAGGAACGGTTTCCACACGCTAGGAAGCCCCTTCGCGGGCGGAGACTGCGGGAGGCAGAGGGGGAAGCTTTGGAGCTGCGGAGGAGAGCACAGCAACAGGGGAACGGAGGGCAAAGTGGGGAGATCCCCGCACAGAGAATCAGGGCCGACCGGCACTCACCAGCCTGAGAGGCTTGTCTGCTCACCCGCCGGGGCGGGCGGGGCTGCGAGCTGAGGCTCGGGCTTTGGTCGGAGCTCCGGGAGAGGACTGGGGTTGGCGGCGTGACCACAGCCTGAAGGGATTAGTGCACCACGGCTAGCCGGGAGGGAGTCCGGGAAAAGGTCTGGAGCTGCCCAAGAGGCAAGAGACTTTTTCTTCCCTCTTTGTTTCCTGGTGCGTGAGGAGAGGGGTTTAAGAGCGCTGCTTAAAGGAACTCCAGAGACGGGCGCGAGCCGCGGCTAAAAACGCGGACCCCAGAGACGGGCGCGAGCTGCGGCTAAAAGCGCGAACCCCAGAGACCGGCGCGAGCTGCGGCTAAAAGCGCGAACCCCAAAGACGGGCGCGAGCCGCGGCTAAAAGCGCGAACCCCAGAGACGGGTGTGAGCCGCAGCTAAACGCGCGGACTCCACAGACAGGCGCGAACCGCGGCTAAAAGCGCGGGCCCCAGAGACGGGGCTAAGGCTGCTGCTGCCGCCACCAAGGGGCCTGTGTGCGAGCACCGGTCACTAGCCACACCCCTCTTCCGGGGAGCCTGTGCAGCCCGCCACTGCCAGGTTCCCAGGATCCAGGGACAACTTCCTGCGGAGAACGCACGACGGGCCTCAGGCGGGTGCAACGTCACGCTGGCCTCTGCCGCCGCAGGCCTGCCCCACACGCCGTGCCCCTCTCTCCCCCCCGGCCTGAGTGCGCCAGAGCCCCCGAATCAGCGGCTCCTTTAACCCCGTCCTGTCTGAGCAAAAAACAGACGCCCTCCAGCGACCTACACGCACAGGCGGGGCCAAACCCAAAGCTGAGCCCCTGTGAGCTGTGAGAACAAAGAAGAGAAAGGGAAATCTCTCCCAGCAGCCTCAGAAGCAGCGGATTAAAGCTCCACAATCAACTTGATGTACCCTACATCTGTGGAATACATGAATAGACAAGGGGAGGTGGACTTCAAGAGCAAGATCTATGATTTTTTCCCCTTTTCCTCTTTTTGTGAGTGTGTATGTGTATGCTTCTGTGTGAGATTTTGTCTGTATATCTTTGCTTCCACCATTTGTCCTAGGGTTCTATCCGTCCGTTTTTTTTTTTACTTTTTCTTAATAATTTTAATAACTTTATTATACTGTACCTTTCTTTCTCTTTCTTTCTTTTTCTTTCTTTCTTTCTTTCTTTCCTTTCTTTCTTTCTTTCCTTCCTTCCTTCCTTCCCTCCTTTAGACAAACAATCATCCCAAATTAAGGAGGTGGACTTTGAGAGCAAGATTTATGATTTTTTCCCCTTTACCTCTTTTTGTGAGTGTGTATGTGTAAGCTTCTGTGTGAGATTTTGTCTATATAGCTTTGCTTCCACCATTTGTCCTAAGGTTCTATCTGTCCCTTTTTTTTTCAAATAATTATTTTTTAATTTAATAACTTCATTATACTTTATTTTATTTTACTGTATCTTTCTTTCTTTTTTCCTTCCCTCCTTCCTTCCTTCCTCCCTCCCTCCTTTCTTTCCTTCTTTCTTTCTTTCTTCCTTCCTTCCTTCCCTCCTTTCTTTCTTTCTTTCTTCCTACTTCTATTAATTCTTTCTCTCTACTTTTTCTCCCTTTTATTCTGAGCCGTGTGGATGAAAGGCTCTTGATGCTGCAGCCAGGAGTCAGTGCTGTGCCTCTGAAGTGGGAGAGCCAACTTCAGGACACTGGTCCACAAGAAACCTCCCAGCTCCACATAATATCAAACGGTGAAAATCTCCCAGAGATCTCCATCTCAACACCAGCACCCAGCTTCACTCAACGACCAGCAAGCTACAGTGCTGGACATCTTATGCCAAACAACTAGCAAAACAGGAACACAACCCCACCCATTAGCAGAGAGGCTGCCTAAAATCAAAATAAGTCCACAGACACCCCAAAACACACCACCAGACGTGGACCTGCCCACTAGAGAGACAAGACTCAGCCTCATCCACCAGAACACAGGCACTAGTCCCCTCCACCAGGAAGCCTACACAACCCACTGAACCAACCTTACCCACTGGAGACAGACATCAAAAACAAGGGGAACTACGAACCTGCAGCCTGCAAAAAAGAGACCCCCAAACACAGTAAGATAAGCAAAATGAGAAGACAGAAAAACACACAGCAGATGAAGTAGCAAGATAAAAATGCACCAGACCTAACAAATGAAGAGGAAATAGGCAGTCTACCTGAAAAAGAATTCAGAATAATGATAGTAAAGATGATCCAAAATCTTGGAAATAGCATGGAAAAAATGCAAGAAATATTTAACAAGGACCTAGAAGAACTAAAGATGAAACAAACAATGATGAACAACACACTAAATGAAATGAAAAAGATTCTACATGGGATCAATAGCAGAATAACTGAGGTAGAAGAACGGATAAGTGACCTGGAAGATAAAAGAGTGGAAATAACTACTGCAGAGCAGAATAAAGAATAAAGAATGAAAAGAACTGAGGACAGTCTCAGAGACCTCTGGGACAACACTAATCACACCAACATTCAAATTATAGGGGTTCCAGAAGAAGAAGAGAAAAAGAAAGGGACTGAGAAGATATTTGAAGAGATTATAGTTGAAAATTTCCCTAATATGGGAAAGGAAATAGTTAATCAAGTCCAGGAAGCACAGAGAGTCCCATACAGGATAAATCCAAGGAGTAATACGCCAAGACACATATTAATCAAACTGTCAAAAATTAAATACAAAGAAAGCATATTAAAAGCAGCAAAGGAAAAACAAAAAATAACACACAAGGGAATCCCCATAAGGTTAACAGCTGATCTCTCAGCAGAAACTCTGCAAGCCAGAAGGGAGTGGCAGGACATACTGAAAGTGATGAAGGAGAAAAACCTGCAACCAAGATTACTCTACACAGCAAGGATCTCATTCAGATTTGATAGAGAAATTAAAACCTTTACAGACAAGCAAAAGCTGAGAGAGTTCAGAACCACCAAACCAGCTTTACAACAAATGCTAAAGGAACTTCTCTAGGCAAGAAACACAAGAGAAGGAAAAAACCTATAATAACGAACCCAAAACAATTAAGAAAATGGGAATAGGAACATACATACTGATACTTACCTTAAATGTAAATGGACTAAATGCTCCCACCAAAAGACACAGATTGGCTGAATGGATACAAAAACAAGACCCATATATATGCTGTCTACAAGAGACCCACTTCAGACCTAGAGACACATACAGACTGAAAGTAAGGGGATGGAAAAAGATATTCCATGAAAATGGAAACCAAAAGAAAGCTGGAGTAGCAATTCTCATATCAGACAAAATAGACTTTAAAATCAAGACTATTAGAAGACACAAATAAGGACACTACATAATGATCAAGGGATCGATCCAAGAAGAAGATATAACAATTGTAAATATTTATGCACCCAACATAGGAGCACCTCAATACATAAGGCAAATACTAACAGCCATAAAAGGGGAAATCGACAGTAACACATTCATACTAGGGGACTTTAACACCCCACTTTCACCAATGGACAGATCATCCAAAATGAAAATAAATAAGGAAACACAAGCTTTAAATGATACATTAAACAAGATGGACTTAATTGATATTTATAGGACACTCCATCCAAAAACAACAGAATACACATTTTTCTCAAGTGTTCATGGAACATTCTCCAGGATAGATCATATCTTGGGTCACAAATCAAGCCTTGGTAAATTTAAGAAAATTGAAATTGTATCAAGTATCTTTTCTGACCACAACGCCATGAGACTAGATATCAATTACAGGAAAAGATCTGTAAAAAATACAAACACATGGAGGCTAAACAATACACTACTTAATAACGAAGTGATCACTGAAGAAATCAAAGAGGAAATTAAAAAATACCTAGAAACAAATGACAACGGAGACACGACGACCCAAAACCTATGGGATGCAGGAAAAGCAGTTCTAAGAGGGAAGTTTATAGCAATACAAGCCCACCTTAAGAAGCAGGAAACATCTCGAATAAACAACCTAACCTTGCACCTAAAGCAATTAGAGAAAGAAGAACAAAAAAACCCCAAAGTTAGCAGAAGGAAAGAAATCATAAAGATCAGATCAGAAATAAATGAAAAAGAAATGAAGGAAACAATAGCAAAGATCAATAAAACTAAAAGCTGGTTCTTTAAGAAGATAAACAAAATGGATAAACCTTTAGCCAGATTCATCATAAAAAAAGGGAGAAGACTCAAATCAATAGAATTAGAAATGAAAAAGAAGAAGTAACAACTGACACTGCAGAAATACAAAAGATCATGAGAGATTACTACAAGCAACTCTATGCCAATAAAATGGACAACCTGGAAGAAATGGACAAATCCTTAGAAATGCACAACCTGCCAAGACTGAATCAGGAAGAAATAGAAAATATGAACAGACCAATCACAAGCACTGAAATTGAAACTGTGATTAAAAATCTTCCAACAAACAAAAGCCCAGGACCAGATGGCTTCACAGGCGAATTCTATCAAACATTTAGAGAAGAGATAAGACCTCTCCTTCTCAAACTCTTCCAAAATATAGCAGAGGGAGGAACACTCCCAAACTCATTGTACGAGGCCACCATCACCTTGATACCAAAACCAGACAAGGATGTCACAAAGAAAGAAAACTACAGGCCAATATCACTGATGAACATAGATGCAAAAATCCTCAATAAAATACTAGCAAACAGAATCAAACAGCACATTAAAAGGATCATACACCATGATCAAGTGGGGTTTATTCCAGGAATACAAGGATTCTTCAATATACGCAAGTCTATCAATGTGATAAACCATATTAACAAATTGAAGGAGAAAAACCATATGATCATCTCAATAGATGCAGAGAAAGCTTTTGACAAAATTCAACACCGATTTATGATAAAAACCCTGCAGAAAGTAGGCATAGAGGGAACTTTCCTCAACATAATAAAGGCCATATATGACAAGCCCACAGCCAACATCATCCTCAATGGTGAAAAACTGAAAGCATTTCCACTAAGATCAGGAACAAGACAAGGTTGCCCACTCTCACCACTCTTACTCAACATAGTTTTGGAAGTTTTAGCCACAGCAATCAGAGAAGAAAAGGAAATGAATCCAAATCGGAAAAGAAGAAGTAAAGCTGTCACAGTTTGCAGATGACATGATACGATACATAGAGAATCCTAAAGATGCTACCAGAAAACTACTAGAGCTAATCAATGAATTTGGTAAAGCAGCAGGATACAAAATTAATGCACAGAAATCTCTTGCATTCCTATACACTAATGATGAAAAATCTGAAAGTGAAATCAAGAAAACACTCCCATTTACCACTGCAACAAAAAGAATAAAATATCTAGGAATCAACCTACCTAAGGAGACAAAAGACCTGTATGCAGAAAATTATAAGACACTGATGAAAGAAATTAAAGATGATACAAATAGATGGAGAGATATACCATGTTCTTGGATTGGAAGAATCAACATTGTGAAAATGACTCTACTACCCAAAGCAATCTATAGATTCAATGCAATCCCTATCAAACTACCACTGGCATTTTTCACAGAACTAGAACAAAAAATTTCACAATTTGTATGGAAACACAAAGGACCCCAAATAGCCAAAGCAATCTTGAGAACGAAAAACAGAGCTCGAGGAATCAGACTCCCTGACTTCAGACTATACTACAAAGCTACAGTAATCAAGACAGTATGGTACTGGCACAAAAACAGAAAGATAGATCAATGGAACAGGATAGAAAGCCCAGAGATAAACCCACGCACATATGGTCACCTTATCTTTGATAAAGGAGGCAGGAATGTACAGTGGAGAAAGGACAGCCTCTTCAATAAGTGGTGCTGGGAAAACTGGACAGGTACATGTAAAAGTATGAGATTAGATCACTCCCTAACACCATACACAAAAATAAGCTCAAAATGGATTAAAGACCTAAATCTAAGGCCAGAAACTGTCAAACTCTTAGAAGAAAACATAGGCAGAACACTCTATGACAGAAATCACAGCAAGATCCTTTTTGACCCACCTCCTAGAGAAATGGAAATAAAAATAAACAAATGGGACCTAATGAAACTTCAAAGCTTTTGCACAGCAAAGGAAACCATAAACAAGACCAAAAGACAACCCTCAGAATGGGAGAAAATATTTGCAAATGAAGCAACTGACAAAGGATTAAACTCCAAAATTTACAAGCAGCTCGTGCAGCTCAATAACAAAAAAAACAAACAACCCAATCCAAAAATGGGCAGAAGACTTAAATAGACATTTCTCCAAAGAAGATATACAGACTGCCAACAAACACATGAAAGAATGCTCAACATCAATCATAAGAGAAATGTAAATCAAAACTACAATGAGATATCATCTCACACCAGTCAGAATGGCCATCATCAAAAAATCTAGAAACAATAAATGCTGGAGAGGGTGTGGAGAAAAGGGAACACTCTTGCACTGCTGGTGGGAATGTGAATTGGTTCAGCCACTATGGAGAACAGTATGCAGGTTTCTTAAAAAACTACAAATAGAACTACCATATGACCCAGCAATCCCACTACTGGGCATATATCCTGAGAAAACCAAAATTCAAAAAGAGTAATGTACCAAAATGTTCATTGCAGCTCTATTTACAATAGCCCAGAGATGGAAACAACCTAAGTGCCCATCATCGGATGAATGGATAAAGAAGATGTGGCACATATATACAATGGAATATTACTCAGCCATAAAAAGAAACGAAGTTGAGCTATTTGTAATGAGGTGGATGGACCTAGAGTCTGTCATACAGAGTGAAGTAAGTCAGAAAGAGAAAGACAAATACCGTATTCTAACACATATATATGGAATTTAAGAAAAAAAAATGTCATGAAGAACCTAGGGGTAAGACAGGAATAAAGACACAGACCTACTGGAAAGCGGACTTGAGGATATGGGGAGGGGAAAGGGTGAGCTGTGACAGGGTGAGAGAGAGGCATGGACATATATACACTAACAAACGTAAGGTAGATAGCTAGTGGGAAGCAGCCACATGGCACAGGGATATTGGCTTGGTGCTTTTTGACCACCTGGAGGGGTGGGATAGGGAGGGTGGGAGGGAGGGAGATGCAAGAGGGAAGAGATATGGGAACATATGTATATGTATAACTGATTCACTTTGTTATAAAGCAGAAACTAACACACCATTGTAAAGCAATTACACCCCAATAAAGATGTTAAAAAAAAAAAAAAAAGAAGGAAAACGAGAAGAATATCTTTTTGGAATAGGCACACAAAAATTATTAGCAAGTCAACTTTAGCAATATATAAAAAAGTTAATACATCATAACTAAGTGGAGTTTATCCCAGGAACTAGGTTGTATCAACATTCAAGCATAAATCAATTCATCATATTAACAGATTAAGGAAAACATATGAGAATATCATAGATGTGAAAAAAGCAATGACAAAGTTCAACATTCATTCATTGTTTTAAAAATCTTGGTAAACCAGAAATACAAGGGAATGTACTCAACCTTATAAAGGGCCTGTACAAAAAAACTAGAGCTAATATATTATAGGAGATTGGGAAAAATTCTTTTATTTAGAGTTTCTGAATCTTTCATTTTATATCTATGTAAACTTGCCTTATTTCTCTTTGTGTAAAAGGTAACTCAGTATATTGTTATGATGAACACTGTATATAAAAGGAAATATAATATATAAGCTTATGCAAACTTACATTACCTAGTCAAATTGACAGGCCAACATAACAGATTTATTAGTATTACATCTTTAATTACAAAATAACATATACTCATTATAATAAACATTAAAGATGCAGAAAATAGAAAATTGAAGAGATAGCCATTGATATAAGTGAGTAGTCTGTTCTTTTAGACTTATTCACACACACATTCAGAGTGGTGGTCCATTTATTTCACAAGAATAAGATCACACTGTATGTATTGTTCTGCATCTTGTTTTTTTTCCATTAAAATATTTTGTGGATATATTTCTATGTCAGTATATATTTATCCTATTATTTTTTTGGTAAGCCCACACGTTTGGTGTATCTTAGTGTGTAAATTAGGGAATTTAAGTCTACAAAAGAGCTTAGCATCCTTATTATTTCTTCCGCACTTTAACTATCTGTCTATAAAACTAATTACAATAGTCCAAAGTATTTTTATCCTGAAATTAAAGTAGATATCATTGTCTTATTAAAGGATAGCTGATCCAAACAAAAAGCAACTGGAATGAAATACATGACAGGAGGTTTATATCCTGAACAGTTTAATTTACATTTCGAACTGTATTATTTTAAAAATGTACTAAATTTCCACCCTCATTACAGTGTGGTATAAAACATCCCTAGAAACCTCTTTTCCTGGCAGATAAATCAGAGAAAGAATATCTCGGTATAAGCTAAAAAATGAGGCCAAACCTATAAATCCCTTAATACTATTCATAAAAGCTTTGACTACATATTTAGTAGATTCAGTAATTTTTCAAAGGAAAAAGCAATCTGACTTTACAGGGTTTATTTTGTAATTGCCTAAAAAGTACTTTCCTAGAAAAAAAGAAATAAAACTTTTTGAAATATCCTAGAGTGAGCAGCTATACAGAATTAATTTCTTTTGGGTAGATCAAGTTAATCACTAAAATAAAAAAGAAAATTTTAAAGAAATCTTATAGAAATAATCAACATGAACCTAGAAGCACACGAGTGCTCCCTATAAAATCAAAAGAAGCAAGCCTCAGACCTCCAAATTATGCAAGAGTTTCTGCATCTTCCAAGTGCCAGCATAAGGAACTACTAACGTCTGATTAGTTTTCCACTGTCCAAGTTATACAGATGGGTTTCTGTTCCTCCCTTCAACTCAGGCACAAACTTACTATTTCTTTAAATGCTGGATAACTTCAAATCACATGCAAGGATTTTACAGAATAATATTGAATCTTTTGAAACTTAAACCTTATATAATCCCTTCAGTCTATGTCTGCTAAGGTTATAAATAATGTAACAAAGCAATAGTAATTCTAGTTTATGAACTCATTTCTTCTCCAACTTCTTCAAATAAACTTGCCCTAAGAGATTAAACTGATTTTATTATATAAATTAGTATTAGATGGTATATTATTTTTAGTTGACATTAAAATGTGAAAATATATGTGCCAGTGTTACAGGCATATAAAAATGGTTCATTTAATTTATATCTGTGGGAACTAAGGACCAATTCCTATTACTGTATTAATAGTGCATGATTTTTTAACTTGGCCTGTCCCCAAATTAGATACATTTTTAAAATATAAGTTCTTATTCTACACTCCACATATATTCATACATAGTACTTCTACTTCTACAAAAACAAATGCCAATCTTTAAGTACAACAATTGAAGAATAGGTCTGTCTCTGACTGGAGCCTAAGACATACAGGGTATCTTGGCAACCGTTCAATGTGGTTTGATTCGGCCAGAATACCTATTCATGTATTCACAAAATTCCAATGTTGAATAAATGATCATCCCAACAAGCAAATATTGGTAACTTACTACCTGTAGGACTCCGAACTAAAAACAAACGGACCATGGTTCTGTCTCAATCTTCCTTATCTCAACAAATGTCATCATTGTTTATCCCGATGTCAAAGTCAGAAACCTAAGTGATAAACTCGGCATCCTCTCACTTGTCTCACTTCATTCCATCAGTAACAAGTGCTTACTTCCTAGATATATCTCAAATCTTGGCCCTCTGCCTCTATTCTGGTCTCAACCTCCATGATATATCACCTGTACTGCTGCAGGAAACTTCTGTTATTTTTTGCTTCCACTCTGGCCCCCCTAGAGTTGATTCTTTACAGAGCAACTAAAGGACTTTTATTTACATATGTGTAAATCAAGGACAGAAGTCTGTAGACACTGCCACACTGTTTTCTGGTCTATGAGTTGCTCTACAGAAGTTTGAGACCAGTTAAGATATTCCCTTTAACAAAGATATTTGCTTATTCTGTCTTATTATGCCCACAAAATTTTCCTTATCTTCTCTCTCTTATTGAACTTTTGTGCCTTCCAATCTGCAAACTGAAGCTTTTATCTCTTTTAGAAAATGTTTCTATATTATCTTTATGCTTTTTTTCAGTTCCTTTCTTCAGTTTTCTTTACAACCTTTCTGCTGACTTCACTACCTTTCTGCTTCTTTACAATCATTATTTATTGTCCTCAGACATTTTGATTTGTGATTTCCTCAAGGTTAACCTTTGTCATTGAATTTTTTCAGTCTTATGTATGTTTGTATGTATATGTGTAACATTTGCCTTTCATTAGGTAAAGTTTCAAATCCTTCTTCAGTTTCTTGAGTGCTACCAATGCACTATCTCTGATTGTCTTTTCTGAACTCTTAACAGTGCTTCTTTGAGCACCTGTTAAGAGAAGAACCATATTATTTTTCACTTCCTTGAGATAAAGAAGTATATGAACTTTGTGTTTATTTAGGTAATTCTTCCATAAAGCATGTTCCTCTGTCTTTTCCTTATGTTATTTCTCTCTTTTTTCAGCTTTTATATGTAAGCCTTTTCTCTTTAGTACTCACCTTTAAATGGGGCATTTCCTGCTGAAGCAAAAGTGGAGAAAACCAAGAAGAAACAGGTTGATTTGAGAACTTCTGTAGAGACTCATGCAGCTTCTTACCAAACTCTCTCCACTTTCTTTTCCTCCTGGGTATTAATTTTAAACTTTCAGGTAGTGGTGTAGCTCCCACCTTCTGCCCTTTCAGATACAGACTCTGCAAGCTGCTCACCAGTGGCTCCCATATCCTCTTTTCCTTCCCCCTCCTTTACCTAAAGGAGCATCTCTGGGTTGGAAGGCTGGCTAGAGAATATTAGAAATGGCTTGCCACCAAAGACTCTCTTTCCATATGCCTTCAGTTACCCCGAGGGCCTGCAGTAGAATCCCTCTCTTATGGGATATACTCCTCCTCTTCAAGAGACCGTCCACATCCACTCAACAGCCTTTCAGGATGCTAATGCTCATGGCAAACACATAGAAGATTCTCCCTGTCCCCATGACTTCCCAACAACCGCCATGTGTCCATCACTGCTCTGAACTGGGGGTTGCAGAGTTTTATTTTAGAAGGGCTTGTTCTCTGTTATTCCTTTTCTTGTTAGTTTTTGTTGAGTTAGAAGAAGGGCAATATCCTGCTATTTTCAATACGAGTTCCTATAATCGACTATGTTTTAGGTAAATTTTTTGGATTGTTTAGGAACGGCTTGTGTTCACATAGTGTGAACTACAGTTAAACTTTGCAACGATCTGGTTAACTTGGTCAATGCAGACAGCCAAGATAAATTTGTGTTTAATAATTTATACTAATCAGATGAACCAAATCTCCTTTTCATTTTGTGCTACACAGAAGGCCTGCAAATAACATTCTACTGACAGTATCTTCCTCTCAGGATACACCTGAGGAACTAGCCATGCCTGCCTGGTTTCAGATAAGACTCAACTTCTCTACATGATTCATGTGCAGTCTGATTGAAGGATTAAATATTTCTGAATACTAATCCCATTTGACAAGGACAGGCACGAATACTTGTTTTGCAGGGACTGACTCAGGGTCTATACTGCTCTTTCTTTATTTAAGTCCCTGTCTTGTGTCCTAGCTAGGTCCTGACTCTGTCACGTATGTCACAATTTCCATGCCTCTCACACTGCTTGGAATGGAGCAGAGGCCCAGCATCAGTCTATTACTATTGTCTATAATAAAGCAAAAGATGGATTTAAATAAGCAAATTTCTTCTGCCGTACTTCCAGTTTTGAAACATCTGGAGTAGTTTAAAAGCCTAATTTCTAAAAATCAAGCAACATAAATTAATAATTATACAAATTTTAATATATTTTGAAAATTTTAAAATATATTTGAAAATCTAAAAGACCCAAAGTATTATTCTTAAATAAAATACCCTTCTAATTAGAGTGAATGTGTAACATAGTAAAGATTTAAAAAGAAGAACCTATTTGTAAAAAAATAATACAACATATGCACGTGACAGTTTATGACATATATATTTAAAGTTTGTAGATATTCTTGGAAAAGAGCTTAATGCCACTTTTATTACCTTTAATTCACTCATTTTTATGCTAGCTTAAATTTTAAGGCTTATGTGAGCCAACTTTAGTCCTTCAATGTTTAATAAAATGAAGAATGTACAAGACTAAATGTAGATTAGACTTAGGCATAAGGGCTAGAACTGAAATGCTCTATATATTAAAGAAGTCAAGAATCATTATGATTGACCTCATAGTACCCTAGGAAGGTATACTCTTCTGACACTGCTTATTTGAGTACAGAAAGTCATGACAGCAACAGTGAAAAGTAAAAAGTTTACTAGTTTCCTCACAGCTTAGTTCTTGTTGGGTTTTTTTTTTTGCAGTACGCGGGCCTCTCACTGTTGTGGCCTCTCCCGTTGTGGAGCACCGGCTCTGGAGGTGCAGGCTCGGTGGCCATGGCTCACGGGCCTAGCTGCTCCGTGGCATGTGGGATCTTCCTGGACTGGAGCACGAACCCGCGTCCCCTGCACCGGCAGTCAGACTCTCAACCACTGCGCCACCAGAGAAGTCCCACGGCTTAGTTTTTTTAAAGTGTCATCTTAATTTTCTCTTGGCCCTCATTTTTCACATTTATTTGGTTTACTACAAGACCTTATTTCATCCCCTCCTAAGCCATAGATAAAGTAATTCACTAATTGCATCAGCTACAGGATAATTTTATATTTAGAACTTCAGAAATGTCCTCCCTTGGCTAATATAAACCATGTTTTAAAACCAATATTAAACTGGCTATCATCTACACAGCTGAAATTTATTTTTAACTACACAAAAATTTTCAGTTACACTATAAAAAAGATCACTATTATAAAAAAGAAGTCTGACATGTGTGTATCATGTTTTATTATCTTACATTTTTACGCCCTATTATCTTCCAAATTAATTTGGCAGAGTATTTGGGAAACAGTCTAGGAATTTAAAGGAAAAAATGAAATCACAGTAAGATGGAGTCTTAAAATAGCCTGAACTGAGGATTAGTGTTTAATTGAGAACTTTCTGATGATGCCATGATTTTGAAATAAAGCAGAACTTTTTCAACTTTTCCAGACCTTTTAACAATGTGGCAAATTTCATTTTGCTCCTGTGGCTGTATTAATCCATTATACTCTTGGGCAAATGGAGCCCAAAACTTATCTCTACTACATAAACAAATTCAAACAAATAAGCCTTCAGACATTACTCAATCCTGAAGGACATTCAGGAAGTTTGAGATCAGATCACACACTTTTTGTAATTGTGTTCAGAAAAACTAGGCCTCTCTGACAAAATATCAAGGTAAAGAAGCCTAAGTACAAATATAGAAGATGAGGAGAGTCAATAATTTGCGATGTTTTGGTTGAAGTTGAGGGCTTTTCTCAACCTGGACTATTTCTACAAAACAGTGGTTTTTGGAAGTATTTTAATATCAATTCCATTTATTAATTCAAAAGATATTTACTGAGTATCTACTGCATGTTAGAATGCCTCAGAGACATTAATGAATAAAACAGATTTCTGCCCAAATGGAGCTTACATTCTATCTGGGGGACAGTAAAAGCAATAAAGACCATAAGCAAGTGCGTTAGAAGGTGATAAGTGCTAGAGAATAAACAAAAATTATTACTCTGGTAAATCTAGTCAGTATTAATCTAGTAGATCTATACAGCGTTTTATCTGTAATAGTAATCCATTAAATTACATAAATTATACAGTAATCTATACCTAACCTAGGAATTCTATGTAGTATGGTAAATACTATATACTATATAGTATAGTGTATCTTTTATAGAAAAAACTTGCTTTATCAGGAACTCTATAGAATCATACCGATAATCATATCAATGATTTAGAATGTTGTTATCCATAGTAAACAACAGATTAAAAATGACATTTAACCCAAACTTCATATTTGTTGTGGTTGGTATTAATCCAAGAGACAAAATACTCACAAAACCATTCTAAGTCCACAGCTGACAAGGCTTTTACATGCAAGTAAACATAAAGTTGTGAATCTGCTGGGTTATATGGTCATCTCTTGGGTATCCCGGTAGTTTTGATTTGAAAAGAGTTTAGATACAGATCATTTTTTAAACTACCTTTTTTTTTTTTTTGCGGTACGCGGGCCTCTCACTGCTGTGGCCTCTCCCGTTGCGGAGCACAGGCTTGGGACGTGCAGGCTCAGCGGCCATGGCTCACGGGCCCAGCCGCTCCGCAGCATGTGGGATCTTCCCGGACTGGGGCACGAACCCGTGTCCCCTGCATCGGCAGGTGGACTCTCAACCACTGCGCCACCAGGGAAGCCCTAAACTACCTTTTATAAAACTACAAAACTAACACAAATCTTTGGAGGCCACTATCGGAGATACACTTACCAAATTACACAGAGCACTCAGATTTTATTATTCAATGGATTGAGGTTATATACAGGCTCCCCACACTACAATTTTCGTTTGGGTTTTAGGGCACTGGCCTGGTTTTCTGCAATATACCATTTACATGGGCTGGATAGGTAACCTCTCTACCTCTGACACTGGTTACTAACATCAGTTTGAAAGATTTCCCATCTAACTTTGTACATGATTTAATTAGAACAAATAAACCTAACTCTCATGACAAGTATGAGTAACATCATTTCCGTGAATAATACAAAAGTACTTTCCAGTTTCCTGTGATCCTACCACCATTTGAAAGCTCATTATGGCACTCTGTTCCAAGCTCTAAAAACGTGTTTAATCCATATGACGTCAGAGAAGTTGCCAAAAAAGGCTAAGAATCATGGTGGCTGAAAAGTAATTATCCAGTTAAGTATTTAACAATTTCCGGCTATTTGGTTTAAAGTTTATGGTTGTAGCATCCTCAGGGCCCCAATCTAACCCTGATATGTGGTTAGGAAGATTGCCTGGAGACAAGATTGTAACCAACTGGTTATAAGCTCAGAAATAACTACAGTCATGGATGGAGTTAATACTTTGTCTCTGAAGATACTATTAATAACAATACCGGACGGCTCACTTCTCCCTGTCACCTGGGTTCAGGTTCTTATATGTTGAATGAGATTGGAAAGACAGAAAAACTGTGTCGCCTGGGTATTTACATATGCAAAGTTTGAGGGGCTGTAGCAGGGAGTGTGTAGCACCATCTGGATGAAGACATGGAATGGCTTATCCTCTGACTGTATTGAATATTTTTAATTGTATTTTAAAAATTTTCCCCAGTTTTTCATACTTTTCATATATCTCTTCTCCTTTTTGGTCAATTGAAAAATATTTATTAGGTGGCTAGAAGGTAAGCCATCTCTAGTCAGGCTTGCTGATGAGGCTCCTCTTGGAAACAGTATTGGGTTAAAGGTTCCCATCCACAGTGCCAGATTCTCCCAGCGCACTGAAAGGAGCCCAGACACATGGGTGACTCTGTGCACACAGGCTGAAGGCTAACTCACCTTGGCAAGCTCCAGTGCGGATGTTGGGGATGAAGCCCCGCCGGCAGGGCTGAGGCTGGGCGGGACACATCTCACAGGGGTGGCCCCAGGCCCGTCCAATGGTGGCACAGCACAGAGTCTTTGTGCAGACAATGCCTGTCAGCTGCCCTTGGCACATCTGGTTGTTGACCTGAGTGAAACATGGGCCTGTCCTGTAATCTGGAATGTGAAAGAAGACAGGAAGACAGGTTTTATGATCACACACCAATCTTACACCAGGACCTCCAAATACATAAAACAGAGACTCTTCTGATGAAAACATCGCACAACAAGAGGCCAATGTGTTTGATTTTGAAAATTCTTAATTTTTCAATATTGAGAAGTGCATTACAAGAATTCAATGTATTCTACCCTAGACACTGTAAATAGATGGCTCAAGGGTTGTGTCTGGGACACAGATGTGTTTTCTTGGCCGCCTAATGTTTTAAAAGAATTTAAATGAGTAGCCAACATTTTTAAATGGGGAAATTTCACATGAAATTTATATTTCTGGCTTTTCTTAAAAAGTTGGAAGTTCTAGCCATGCTAGGCCTGACATGTTGCATGGCAGTAGTGGAGTGAAGTGTGTCCCCTCTATGACAGCACCGCCACAGCCACTCAGCCCTCTTCACTCACTGGTGTGCGCCACCTGTGCCCTGATGGTACCTGCTTTAGTGGCTCCTCTTTACCGAGAAAAATTTCTTCTTTCACTAGGTGGTCAAGAGTTCAGAAAATCAAAACAGAACCAAAGAAGATATACCCTTCCATATCACGTCTATATTTGGGCAGTCCAGAATGTCTACAATCATTTAGTTCTAACAATTGATTTCTGTTTCCTTGTCAGTCTGTTTAGTTCTACGTGTAGCTCAGCTTGGAACACAGTACTAATAAGGCCCATGGTCACGGATTCTTTCCAAGTTAATATTATATGATCTCTATTCTCTAGAAGATGATTGTACAATTGTCCAGCTCGGTTATGATGATGATAAAAACGTTAGCAAATGTGTGTCACTTATGATCTACACGCAGACTCTTCTATGAATATTAAGGACAGCTATTATGACCCTTGGGTCACAAAGTGGTTCATGGACCAGCAACAAATGCATCACTCAGGAGCTGGTTAGAAATGCAGACTGAGGCCTCATACCAGACACACTGACTTAGAATATGCATTTAACAAGATATTTAGGAGATCCATACACACCTTAAAGTTTAAGAAGGACTGATCCAGACTACAAGCAACTTGAAAGCTGTGCATTTCTATTATATCTCTCTTCCTGCTATAATTTACTTAAATGACTCTTTAAGATGATCAGTATATGTATATTATTTTAAGCAGAACTGAATTATTAATGGATTTTTAATTTGTTGCTTGTGTTTTGAAAGACACAGAAAATCAGAGAAAGGTCAGTTTCCCAAAGACTGACGAATTAAATGATTAACATTTGTTATAAAGTTACAACAGAAATATGTGAAAAAGCTTTTCCCCCATTTACAGAGATTTGTATGCATACAGTTTATTAACTCTTGGGAATGTAAGAGGATAGTCAGGATTTCCTGATAAGCCTTAATGCAAATGACATAATTCCATTTGAAGGGGAAAGCCAGAACAAGTTTATTTCAGATTTTTGTAAGAACAAAACAATGTTACATTCCATGGAAGAACAGTCAATAATGTTGGTAAGATTTTTATGAAAAACTGTTCCTGGGAAATATCAAACTTGGATATAATTTAACATTCAAAATGTTAAACAAGAACAACTTAGATTTCATCTAAATGCTACAGTATGACAAAAATACACCTTAGAGCCACATAAAATTTCTGTTTCTTAATGAAGAATGAGGCTTTGTCAGATACAAGAACATTTTAAAAGTTCAATATAAAGGGAAAAAATCTAAAATAGGTAACTTTTTTAGCAAGCTGGCTTAACATTCTGTTACTCTGCAACTGAACTTCAACAAAAATAGCTCATTTTAATCCATTACACAAGAACAGATGTGCTGGCTGCAAATCACGTTTTTGAAGAAGACAATCTTTGTATTATACATGTAGATATGTCAACCTTGTAAAGAAGCATGCTTCCCATACCACAAATTGCCAGGTCATAAATTTTTTAAACCCACTCTATTGTCCTTCAGGCAACACGTTATTTTGCCATTTTAAATAAATATTAGACTTACGATAAATTGTATCACGTTCTGAACAAGCAGGGAAAAGCCTACTTTTCACCAAGTCTCTTTTTCTGTTTTTTTTTTCATAGATTCATGCATATATACCTACGTTCACATTCTGTACCCTTTTAGGATTCCCAGAGAGAAGCCTGCATAGCCTCTCTCATAATCTCATTCTTAAGTAAACCAGTTTGTCAGGAAATGCCTTCCTTCTAACTACAGCACCTTCTTAAAATTGTGTCCTCTTAGTCTGATCTTCTTGGAGAAGAGGACTATCATGACAATGATAGCTGTTTGTCCCTGCAAACGACCTTGCATGTTAAAGGCCCTAATTAAGCCAACCCCAGACTCCCCTTCCCGGGAACAGAGTTTACCATTCCTTATTTCTTCTGCCTGTATTTCCCTTCGTTAAGACTGTGCTTCAGAATCTATTTTCTTACATGGTTACACTTTGCTTTCTGGTTGGCAAGTGATTACCTTAAAATTTAAACTTACAATGTAACCTATTTATTCCAGAATTACTCACATGTAAAATGTGAACAAATATTAGACACTGAAAAGAGATTTAAATTTCCTGATCAGATTTAAAACCATTCTGTCCCAGACATTACTAGCATTTTAATTATGGTCAAAGAGTACTAAGAGACCTTAATTAAATGTTATGATTGGCCATACACTCATCAAGTTTTCACTTCAAGTAAAATATTATTGTATACCATGCTAACCATTCATAGGTAAGGACATACTTGCAGTGTGTTAACAAAGGATAAAAGGAGTGAACTGCTTAACACTTGGTATGCTGGAACCAGTGGGTTGGAAACAGATATTTTCCTCATTACTATATGACCAAGAAAATTTTGTTAAAAATTATCCTGTGAAACACAAATATTGCTATTTTGATTTTCAAATATCTAACTGCAATACACCATATTAATTGGCTTTATATAATTTCACTTTTATTCACATTAAGCAATTGGTACAATTAGCAAACTCATCAAAAACTTAAATTCATTAAGGTATAACTTATACATCTATATTCATCTGTTTTAAATGTACAATTCAATGATTTTTCATAAATTTTATTGAACTGTGCAACCATCCCCACAATCCAACTTTAGGACATTTGCATCACCCCAAAAAGATTCCTTGTGCTCATTCCCAGCCCCCATCAACCACTAATCTTTCTGTCACTATAAATCTGCCTTTTCTGGACAATTTCATAGAAATGGAATCATATGATATGTGATCTTTCTTGTCTGGCTTCTTTTGGTTAGCATAACGTTCTTGAGGATCATCCATGCTATGGCATGGGTCAGTACTTCAATCCTTTTTACTGCTGAATAATATTCCACTATATGGATATACCACATCTGATAACCAACCAGTGGCCTTTTGCTGGGCCGTACAGTGAGCACATGTTTAACTTTTAAAGAAACTGTCAAACTGTTTTCCAAAATGACTTCATGGTTTTATATTCCTACCAGTAATGAGTGAGAGTTCCAATTCCTCCACATCCGTGCTAATATTTTCTAGTTTCTATCTTTATTATTATAGCCTATGTTACCATTTTACTTTAAATAAATACAATTGAATATAGTTGGGAATTTTGCTATATTTCACAAGTCCTCTTAATATAACTAGAGATGCTAAACAGTGATAGCTAACCAAAGATGAGCATTATTGTCATATGGACAACCAGACAACCTTTGCAGAGGTTTCCAGAAGGTAAAGACAAAAACAGGTCTGCTGGGGATTTGGGATTGAGGGAGAAATTTTTTATTTATTCATTTATTTTTTTGCTTATTTATTCTTTTTGTTTTGTTTTGTGGAAGAGACGAGGATTACTAAAGTCAATGGGAATGACCTAGTCGAAAGGGAGGGTTTCTGATTACCATAGAGAATAATAATTTCTAGTATAAGACCCCTAAGGAGTCAGGCTGAGAGTGAAACCAGAATTTGTGTGGAGTTATCCTTAGATAGGAGAAGAAAAGCACTGTTCTTGTAACCCAAGGGAGGAATGGCAGGCTGCACAGAGATGTAGGCATGTTTATATAGTAGAGGATAATGAGCAATGTCCTCTCAGATACCTTCTCTTTTCTTTGTAAAACAGGAGGTGAGACAGTAGGTCTTTGGCAGAGGTTAGCTGGGGTGTCAGATCTCAGAGGCTAACTGAGATGGACACTGCAGATACCAAGAGAGGGAGCTGACCTGAGAATCCAGCAGATTCCCAGGTGACAACAGCACCTCTCTATGGTGGAAGAATAAGATGAACTTATAATGGGACCCATCTGTCTGTTTTGTGACTTTTTCCAACAGCTCTAGGCAGCTGAGAAGCTCACTCAGAGATAAGGGTTCATCTAGGATTAGGGTTTTGTCTGTCAGAGAAGAAAACAATTCAGAATGGCAAGGGGGTGTAAGGTGTTGTTAGATATATTTTGAAATTATAGACTATGGAATCTAAGCTGGATGAGCTGGGAAGTGAAAAAAGGAATGGACTTACAGATTAAGAAGTGGGAGAAAGCAGTAAGATCAATAGACTAGGTGTCCCCAAGAAGCCCCACATGAGGCGGGAAATTAGTCACAGTGATAGCAATACATCAGCTGTCCATGTGGCTGTAGTAGTATTTATTTAACTGTCCGCAGAATGCAGTTAAGGTTCACAACTGCACAGATGTACACTCCATAATTTAGGAAAGCTACCCACAACTACTGTAATGTAAATGACATCCCCTGGAGTTGTGCAGTCAAATAATGCCATAAAGATATCCAAAATTCCATTCATCCCCACTTTAGTACACAAATAATTGCCTGATCCCAGAAGGTGTATGAAAATATGTGAGATTTCTCATCAAGCTGCACAGTCTTTGGACTTAAGCAAGAAGGCATTTCCATTCTTTCCATTCTCAGGAACCAAAGAAATACAACATGCAATCAAGTGATCGTCTTGTGTGGGAGCTGCAGACATGAGTGAGTATAATGAAGAACTATGGAATGTGTATAATCTAAGTCTAATGATCCTGGCCATATGACAGCCTCCTTTGAGTAATGGAGTTTTTGACATAGCAATTACAAATAAGGTTTAGTGCATTCCATTATGGTTCTAATTGAGAATCTATCTAGTCAGTCTGCCAGCCGAAATATCTGATCACAGATATAACTGGAGCATGCAGAGAAGGCAACCACTCTAATTATAGTTTCCTTAGTCTCAATAAAATTTGCCTAAATGTCTGCTGGTCCAGAATTCATGCCGGGTCTAAATATTCAGAGTTAAGTAAAGTGAAATAAGATAGCGATTATCTTCCAGGATGGAAAAACATCTGTCACCCTCAGGAAATTTTAGAATTAAGTACAGAAATGTTTAAGAGAATCAAAGCCATTAATTTAATATTTTTGCTTTTAGGAACTTGTGCAAAAATTATGTACCTGTAATGTTTAATAGCATCTTGCCCATTCCATTAGATTGTCTTGTAACCACAGTTTAAAATAAATAATTATGTAATTTATTTAGAGTTGTGATTTTTATGTTAAAATGTGACTATGCTTATACACACAACGGGATCATTTAAGTGAAGTTCAGATTTTTATAAATTTGTAAGTTTGAGTACTTAGACATTTAGATTTTAATTAGGTTTATGAGAGTAACTTGAGTGCTTACAAAGGTTTTTAAGTTGCACAACTGAAGTACTTAAGGGAGATATTAGGTGTACTTAATATATTAAAGCAGTTTAAAAGGTAGGGAGGTGTTTCATTAGCTACATATGAAAATGGGACCAAATACTATTTAAAGACCTCTTAAAGTGACTACTAAAATCTGCTAGACTTATTAGTAGATGAGTGATATTTATACGCCAAATTTGAAAGCTCAAGGAATATACACTAAAGAACTGAAAGCAGGGATCTGAAGAGATATATGGACAACCACGTACACAGCACCATTATTCACAATAGTCAAGAGGTGGACACAACCCATGTGTCCATTGACTGATTAATGAATAAACGAAATACATACAATGGAATACTATTCAGTCTTAAAAAGGAAGGAAATTCTGACACATGCTACAACACGGGTGAACCTTAAGGACATTATTCTGAGTAAAGCAAACCAGCGACAAAAGGAAAAATACTGAATGATTCCACTTTTATGAAATGTCTACAGTAGTCACATTCATAGAGACAGAAAGTAGAATGGTGCTTGTCAGAGGCTGGAGGGTAGATGGGGAGTTAAGTGTTTAATGGGTTCAGTTTCAGTTTTGTAAGACAAAAAAGTTCTGTGGATGGATGGTGGTGATGGTAGCACAACAATGTGCGTGTATTTAATGTCACTGAACTGTACACTTAAAAATGGTTAAGATGGTAAGTTTCGCATTACATGTATTTTACACAATTAAAAAATATTTTTAAAAAGCTCCCGGGGCTTCCCTGGTGGCGCAGTGGTTGAGAGTCCGCCTGCCGATGCAGGGGACACGGGTTCGTGCCCTGCTCCGGGAAGATCCCACATGTCGCGGAGCGGCTGGGCCCGTGAGCCATGGCTGCTGAGCCTGCGCATCCGGAGCCTGTGCTCCGCAACGGGAGAGGCCACATCAGTGAGAGGCCCGCGTACCGCAAAAAAAAAAAAAAAAAAAAAGCTCCCAGAATGACCAGGGTTTTGAAAGTATACTTAAAAAAGCAAACCCGAATTTTTAACACCAAAACAAATAAACTTTGAGTCTTTTTCATATACAGAGTCACCACTGAGGGCACTGAAACATCCCCCTTCCACACTGCTCACCTGCTTTGGGATGGATATTTATGCTGTTTACAACTGAGCACAAGTGCACACAGTGCTGCATGGGTCTTCTTCACTACACAGCTTGGCAGATTTTCTGTAAGGTCAGTTCCGAGGTCTGGTATTGCTGGGTCAAGTAGCCAGTTTGAAAAATATTACGGAATTGCTCTCTGAATAGGTGGTACCAATTTACACTATTATTTCCTCACACTCCTTCCAACACTGAGTAGAAGCAAACGGTTTAATTTTTATTAATTTAATGAGTGAAAAATGGTATCTCATTGTTTTCCCTGACTCATTGTCCCTACTTATTGACAATCAAGAGAGGAAAATTAACTCTGTGGCAGGCACTTTATAATGACCCTTTCTATAAACTATCTCACTTTATTTTGATGCGCTAACAATTTTTGTCATGTTTACACATGAAAAAACTAAAAATCAGACATTAAGTTATATGTGGAGAATCAAAGAGCTGGTAAAAAGAAATGTATGGATACCAAGGGGGAAAGGAGAGGGGAATGGGAGGAATTGGGAGATTGGGATTGACACATATACATTACTGATACTATGTATAAAATAGACAACTAATGAGAACCTACTGTATAGCACAGGGAACTCTACTTAATACACTGTGGTGACCTAAATGGGAAGGAAATCCAAAAAAGAAGGGATATATGTATACGTGTAGCTGATTCATTTTGTTATACAGTAGAAACTAACACAACATTGTAAAGCAACGATACTCCAATTAAAATTAATTTTTTAAAAAAAGTGAAGCTGACATTGGACTTGGCCATCCACTTCATACCAAAGCACTGCACCATGCACGATGCATTAATGAGACCCCGAGAGTGAACATCCACAGTCTCAGCTTTTGGTAGCTTTGCCTTCTCCTAACAGATCAAAGTCCTTTAGCATTTAAATGAATATTGTCTCCGCTCCACAAATGCCTCCTCCCATCCAATGTACAATCTCCTAATTCCCAATGAGCAAGCCTGGTCTTGCTTTGTTTCTGATTTCTCCCAAAGATGAGTCTCCATCTAGCCAGATTATGTTAGGGACAAATTCTCTCTCTTACACTGAGAGAAACATTAAAGACTTTGCTTCTGCAAATAGATGAGTAACTATTTTAATTACCACAGTTGCATTGCATTTTGTTTCTAACATAATACCGTTATTTAATATTTCAGTGGAATGTGGACTCAGCAAATAAGGACCCCTTTCACCACCCTCTACATACAGTCCTTCAAAGCACAAGGCTACTGCTGACATCAAAGAGCACTCGAAGAATGAAGAGGCAGGAAAGATAATTAGGTACTGGCCAGTGATGCAAACAAAATTGCTATCTTTGATGTCACGTTTCATAAGGATGAGGGCCATCAGAGATGTGGTCCTAAAACTCATGGCCTATGAACTTAAAGTGCACTCTCCCAAGAGCAAAGCCAATTAACTTACTTTAAGGATGACAAAAATTGCTTAAGATTATAAACAAGTAAGATTATTTAAGCAGAAATATATTGTCACTTCTGAAAAAGAAAGTTAAAAAGACAAAAGTATGTTGTCATGAGTTAATAAGGGAACCACAGACATAAATGATTAACACAGAAGATGGATAATATGCAAGTCAAATCAACAAAGTACCAAATTTTATGGTAGCTAAGAAAAACCTATAGTATAATTAAGTAAGCCTCAATAATTTCAGGGAAAAGTAATATGGGCTCACAAACATTTATCCATTATCAATAAAGTCAGTGGAAACCAGTGTTTGAACAGATCTTATACATCCCTTGCACCAAATACAATGAGGTCACAAGACTGGATTAAAGCAGCAGTGAATAAAATATTAGGCACAGTTTGATGACAGAGTCTTTATGTAATAATATGGATGCAATGTACTGTTTTCTTTTTTTTTTTTTGTGGTACGCGGGCCTCCCACTATTGTGGCCTCTCCCGTTGCGGAGCACAGGCTCCGGACGCGCAGGCTCAGCGGCCGTGGCTCACGGGCTTAGCTGCTCCGCGGCATGTGGGATCTTCCCAGACTGGGGCACGAACCCACGTCCCCTGCATCGGCAGGCGGACTCTCAACCACTGCGCCACCAGGGAAGCTCTGTACTGTTTTCTTTCTGAAATTTCTGCCTAAATCAACTCTTCCTGAGCCACGTAGGCAGCTATATACATGCACTGAGTCAACCAAACGTCATAAATCACAGCTTTCCCAGGAAACATGTCGCACTATATGAATGGAAAACCAAAGCCCTTCTCTATGATTCTGCCCTGACATAGAACTTCCAGTATAACATTTAACCAGCCAGGGCAGGGCTGGTATTTCTCCTGAGAAGAGAGCAAATGCCATGTGATCCATTTAATGGGGTTTTAACTATTTGGGAGTTTTAGGGAAATGCTGAAGAGCAAAAAAGACCATAGGTCATAAGGCCTTCTAAAAGGACACAGGTAGCATCTATCATTAGATCCATTTGACTTGCAAAGGGGGAGGCCCTTCCTCTGGGACTAGCCACATGAAGAACAGCAGAGAGTCCCCAGACCCTGCTGGCAGGGGTGGTCCAGCATGGGTGGTGGTCTACACTGGTAAAGTGAATCATTCCTGGCTCTCTGGTTGGAGCTATACCTGTTCCTCGTACATCAGGACCAGGAGAGGCTCAAGAGCAAAAGATGCCCCTGTGACCTCTCAGCAGGAAGGTTACAGTACTACAATTGCAGCTCAGTAAAATAAAAAGGACTATATCTTACACAGCCTGCAAGTTTGTAACCGCTGGAGAAACCCAGGTAGCTTGACTGGTATAGGTGTTAAGGGAATTTGCTTCATGAATAGACAAACACAGATTAAAAGACTAAAGTCTTTTTTTGGTTCAAGAAAGTAAACCCTTTCAATATTCAGACTCAACCAAAGAACAGAAAAACAAACGGTCACTGTCTCAAGCTAAATTAGTTGTCTAGAAGATCAGACAGAAGAAATAGCTTACAGCACAGAGCAAAATTTCTAAGAAATTAATATCATAAGTAAAAGATGAGACTTGGAAGACAGAGATTGAAGACAAGAATGTAAATAATATGAATTCCAAAATAAGAATTAAAAAAAAAAAAGTAGAAAATAAAGAAATAATAGGAAAAAAAGAATTCCTAAGCTTAAGTGAAAAGTAGCTTTACATCTTTTGGTCACAGGGTGAAGTAAGTCAGAAAGAGAAAAACAAATATCGTATAATATCGCTTATATGTGGAATCTAGAAAAAGGATACAAATGAACTTATTTGCAAAGCAGAAATAGAGACACAGACATAGAGAATGGACATATGGATACCAGGGGGAAGTGGGGGCGGGATGAATTTGGAATTGGATTGACATATACACACTACTATATATAAAATAGATAACTAATGAGAACCTACTGTATAGCACAGGGAACTCTATTCAATGATCTGTGGTGACCTACATGGGAAGGAAATCCAAATAAGAGGGAATATATGTATACGTATAGCTGATTCACTTTGTCGTACAGCAGAAACTAACACAACACTGTAAAGCAACTATACTCCAATAAAAATTTAAAAAATAAAAATAAATTGCTCATAGAGTCCTAGACAAGAATAATGGGGAAAAAAGATATATTAAAAAAAGCCTCATGAAATCTCTGAATATCTGAACCTTAAGACTAAAAGGAAAAAAAAAATCTTTCCATCTCTAGAAAGAAAGAACAGGCTATCTACAAAGAAGATGGACTAGCCTAGCATTAGTCTTCCCATTTGTAGTATAGAGAGTTAAAATACAGTGAAACAACATTTACAGGTTATTAATTTATAATTTTTGAGAAAGGATTCTTGAAACAAAAGAGCTATATGGTAAGACAGTAGCCTAAAATAATAATGTCTGGAATTGGGGAATAGGAGAGGTACTTGCCATAATGAGGACTTGGAAATAAATTATTCCTAAGATCTCAACTTGGGACTGGGAGATGTGAACAAGTAAAATGTCTAGGAATGAGATGAATAGGGTTTTGTTTGTTTGTTTGTTTTTTGTGGTTTTTTTGCGGTACGCGGGCCTCTCACTGTTGTGGCCTCTCCCATTGCGGAGCACAGGCTCCGGACGCGCAGGCTCAGCGGCCATGGCTCACGGGCCCAGCCGCTCCGCGGCATGTGGGATCTTCCTGGACCGGGGCACGAACCCGTGTCTCCTGCATCGGCAGGTGGACTCTCAACCACTGCACCACCAGGGAAGCCCCAGGAATAGGTATTTTTTAATTTCTATACCACAGAACTGTTGTAAGAGAGGAACAGATGTTTCCATACAACGGTAATCACTAGTTTAAAGAATACAGAATTTCTTAATTAAGGAAGAAGGGCAGTGGAAGCAGAGGAGTGAAATGTAAGTGATTAAGCCAAAAATGATAGCAATGGGGAAAAAAGGAAAACTACAAAATATAATGACTTTTATACATAAAGTAAAATAATGGGAATAAACCAAATAAATATACTGAAATCTCAATAAACACAAACATGCTTAGTTTTTAATCAAACAAAAAATCATTTGTAGATCTTATTAAAATAACAAAATTTAGCTCTATTCTGTCTATAAGAAAACCATCAAAATGAAATGATATAAAGAGTAGAAAACAGGACAAAGAAAAATGATATAAAGCTGAAGTAGTAATAATCAATATCAAATAGAATGGAATTCAGGCACAAAAAGCAATACCTGAGTCCAAAAAAGCATATTTACTTAAGGTTGAAAATTACAATTCATTAAGAGGATATAAGATTTATACACTAAAACTGTAATGAAATATCAATAGCAAAGTTTCAGTAAAACAAGCATAAAGTTATAAGAGGAATCTTTTCAAATCTGACAGAATAGACAAAAAATAAATAGGGATACAATCAAAAAGCTTGCCTCCATAGATGGATTTACAATTTTGTACCATATAAACAAAGAACGTGCTTTTTTTAATTATTATGGGACATTGATTAAAGTGATCAAATACTTGGTCATAAGCACACCATCATTTCAGTGAAATTCAATACAACCTCGGGGGGTTACACTGAATATTTTCTCTTCCACAGTGTGAAAGTCTGAATCAGCTCCTTGCATAGGAGGATTTTAAGTAATGTGGCTGATGACATTCACCAGAAAAGAATACCTTGTGTTTTTTTTTCTTAAAGGGGTCACAACCAACTTTTTAAACTGTAGAATCTGTGACATGAAAAAGTACTTTAGAGAAAGAAGCTTCAGCAGTTATAAATTTCATACCAATGTGGTTTGTTATAATCTGTAACTGTGCTGTCCAAAACAGTAGCCACTAGCCACATGTGGCTCTCTAAATTTAAACTTTATATTTAAATTAAATAAAACAAACATTCAGTTCCTCAGTCACACTAGCCACATGTCAAGCACTTAAGAGCCACATGCGGTTAGTGGCTACCATACTGGCAGCACAAAGAACATTTCCATCAACCCAGAAAGTTCTACTGATGCACACAGGAGTAGCTGTCTCCCAACACCATGAGGAAACAGAGAATGAGACAGCCTTTGGCGTTGAGGCAAGAGTTCTTTAAGGTTATGTTTGAAGCTATAAATCATTCCTATCCTTTTTCAGTGCCTACCATGAAGTTTGTGCAGTACATTATGCCCATCATTTAAAGTTATCTGTACAATAACTTTATTTGGTTGGCATAAATAGCTTTTCTATACAGATGATGACAGTAGGCTCAGATAGGTTAAAGAAAATAAAATAAAAATTAAATAAAATTGCCCAGAGTCACAAGACAGTGCATGACAAAGCCAGAATTTAAATGTCAAATGTATCTGACCCCCAAACCCATGTCCTCAAGCACCACAATCTGCTACCTCTCAGTGGCATCATCGCTGGGGGGCAGTGTCCTGTGTTTGTTCAGTGGTTCTCACTCTGCATTAAATGCTCTTTACTGGAGACATTTATTTTTTTCCCTGGTTTTAAGACTGTAATCCTTTAATTTAGCTCATAAGTGAAGTCCAGCTTACCAAATACTTCCCTGGACACTTTGATATGCCTCCAAAGAGAACCACCATGTCTCAGATGGCTGCATGTCCAACTGGATTTAGCCTTTCCACTACTCTCAGTGAGCAAGTACTTCTCAGCTATGGAAATTCTCTTTCAGCAGGCACTCTATGGCATGATGACCCAACCAACTTCAAGTCATACCAGCAGCTTCTCTTCTGTTCTCTAAGAAGGTGGACTACGAAGAAGTATCCCTTCAATGCTAAGACAGGCTGCAGTGCTGGAACTGTAGACATTGCTGGCCAAATGCCCAAGAAGCCACACACAGTATCTATAGAAGGCGAAACACTGCTCTGTAAACTTCCAAAATAACCTGCACTATTAGGTAGGTGCTGGGCTTTGCTGCCAGCTTCCCAAAAGGTTTCCAGGCCATTCTAGAGGAGGCATAGAAAAGTATTTTGAGAACTGTATAGCATTATTTAAATTTTAATTATTTTCAATAACAACTTTTAAAGATAGAACACCCTTACAGATTATCTGATCCTGTGATGAAGAGATGAGGAAATAAAGTCCAGAAAGTTTTGGCAACTAGCCCCAAGTCAAAAGGATTTGATGTGACAGCTTGAGCCTCCTGATTCATTCTCCTGCAGTATTCAACCTCAAATTAGAGGCTTACAGCCGATGGAATCTGGGGTGTCAAGGGCTTTTCATGACAAAATACACCCACTGAGTTGAGATCCAGAAATATGGTCTAACTCAGTAATTCCCAAGATGTGGTCAATGGAACACCAGTTCCACAGAACATTTGGAGGATTTTGTCAAAAAAGAATTCTGGGGCTTCCCTGGTGGCGCAGTGGTTGAGAGTCCACCTGCCGATGCAGGGGACACAGGTTCGTGCCCCGGTCCGGGAAGATCCCACATGCCACGGAGCGGCTCGGCCCGTGAGCCAGGGCCACTGAGCCTGCGCATCCGGAGCCTGTGCTCCGCAATGGGAGAGGCCACAACAGTGAGAGGCCCGCGTACCGAAAAAAAAAAAAAAAAAAAAAATTCTGTGATCAAATATATTTGATTTAAAAAAAGGAAAAATGTGTGTATGTGCAGGTGAGTGTGAAACTACATGATTTTCAGGAGCCCTCAGTGTACTTATGTGCATTATTAACTGCCAAGAGGAGGGTATAACAGGCAGTGTTCAAAATTTATTTGCTCATAAAATATTTTCATTCAATAGCATTCCTCGAGACTAGAGTGGGGGGCTTCCTGGGTGGTGCAGTGGTTAAGAGTCTGCCTGCCAATGCAGGGGACACGGGTTCGAGCCCTGGTCTGGGAAGATCCCACATGCCACGGAGCAACAAAGCCCATGTGCCACAACTACTGAGCCTGCGCTCTAGAGCCCACGAGCCACAACTACTGAGCCCGCATGCCACAACTACTGAAGCCCGTGTGCCTAGAGCCCCTGCTCGGCAACAAGAGAAGTCACCGCAATGAGAAGCCCGCGCACCGCAACAAAGAGTAGCCCCTAGCTCACTGTAACTAGAGAAAGCCCACACGTAGCAACGAAGACTCAACACTGCCAAAAATAAACTAGAGTGGGATGAAATAAATGCACTTTGGCAAACACTTATCTAACCTTATCAAAAGATGAGTCCCTTGTCGTATTCTCAAACATGACTGCCTGGAATAGATTTAATAAAACGGTATCTTTTGTGTAATTGGCTTTCCTCCAGATGACATCACTACTACCATAAATATCATGGAGAACTATAGAAACTTATGACATGATTGTAGCATTCAAACTTTCTTAGCAGTTGCCAAACTATTGCCTAAACTGCTAATAATACTGAAATATTTATAAGTGATCATAGTTCAGAGGTTCTGTGTTTCCTTGCATTATTGTTCTATACATCAAAGATCACATGTATTCTTCTAGAGCCTAAAATCTGATTTCCCATAATCAGTGGAAAGCACACAGTCCCACATTCCTGTGTAGGATGTTGTCGGCAATGTGAGGAAATACACATATAAATAGTGATATGAACAGAGGTATAAAGTACTGTATAACTACTATAAATACATCATATACTTTTTACTGTTCTGACCATCAAAATAACACTATGACTTAGGTACTATTATTATGCCCATTTTAGGGATTTGCAAACCGAGGTACAGTGAAGTTAGGTAACTGGCCCAAGGTCACAAAGACAGTAAGTGGCTGAACCAGGAAAAAAAAAAAAAGATGTGATAAAGAGTCACACAATTAGCTTTCTCACATTTCTTTTTAAAGCAACGGATGATAATGAGATAAAGTGTGTACACTTACTCCACACAGTATTGAGGTTTTCAAGCAGTTTATCTTCTACCTTGAAACCTTCAAAGGTGAACTGTCATATTTTGGGGCTCTAGCATTATATGCATATAGAAGCACTTAACACACTAATTAAGAGCACAGGATTGCAGTCAGACAGCTCTGGATTCACAACCATTCACCTATGCTTCACAAACTACTCACCTATAGCCTTGAGTAAGTTACTTTAACTCAGTTTCCTTATTTGTAAAAATGAGTATAACAAGAGAACTTTACTTAGAGCTTACGATGTGGATGTCAGCCTGTCGTGAGATAAAAACTTCCAGTACTTAACACAGTGCCTGGCTTTTAATAAATGCGCAGCTGCTGGTGGCTGTTCTCATAACTGTGGCTATTGTGGCTATTAATAAACAATTTTAGAGCACTCTCTAGTTTACAGCACACTTTTCTATGCTTTATTTCATTACGGCCAATACAGTGACATTGCAAGGTGAAGGATGAGGGAAGCAGAAAAGCCTCCATCCACCTTTGTTCCTCATAATTATACATGGATACAATTTTCCTGGATGTGAAAGCTGGAAGAAACCACTTGTATGGATAGCAGGATCCTTCCAAGAAATAATATACTTCCTCACGGAGTTATTTTCTCTATTAAAGTTCCCTCTTTCCCAAAGATCTGTTTGGAATCGAAGCCAGGTTTCACAGCCTGAAAATTAATACTGTGCAGCCAGAAATAAATTATTTTGCAAAGAGAAATACCAGACCCACATAATTTTACTCAGTGAAAAATAATCTCCCTTTTTACCTCGCCAGAAAGTACAATGGACAAATATAACAGCACAACGTTTATCCATTAATGTGGTCTGTAAAAGAAAGCACCCCTTTTGATTCCTGACTCCTAGCCATTATTCCAGCAGTACTGCTCCAGCCTGGCAACAAAAGCACCATCATCAATTTGTGATTAGCCATGACATTATCTGGTTTTCAGATTATCCATTTCTACCTGCAGCCTCTATCTCCTTGCCAGGAGACTATGCCTTGTGCCACTGAGAGCAGGCCCTCAGTAGAGAGGAATCATGGCACAGAATACAATGAGATTGTCAGCATCTGAGCTTATGGGAGAGGCTCTGACTGCCTAATGATGAAGATCAAAGAAAACTCCAGCTAAATGTCCACATGTTTCCAAACTTCGCTAACATTCCAGATACAGAAACACATCCTGACACTTAAGTAAATTTTAAAATTTCCAACCAGATGTTTGCTAGGTTAAATATGCGTCTCTGATTGACTTCAAAAATTAGAAGATTATGATTCTTATTTTATATTATCTATTTATATCTTCTGTCGCTAATTAGTAAAGGAAATCAAACTTGAAATTTCCTACTAGAAAAAAACATCTTTCTCGAGTACTCACACATTTCATATTATCTTTTTTGGTATATAATATAAGCATTGTGCTTATCAGATTTCTACTCAGTAAGCAAGTTGTTCTAATTCTTGGGTCATTACAGAATGTTTGTCATAATATATAGACAGGAAGTAATAAACCCCATAGGGTTTCCTTAATTAATCATACATTTTGAGGGCAACTAAACTGTTTAACAAAAAGGCTCTATTTTAATTCCTCATAAATTTGAATAGTTGTGATGGATTTATAGAGTTCATGAAAATCACGGTCAAAAGATATGATGAGCTATGTAGGGAAAATGTGAACATATTTGGCTCGTTCTGCCTCCAAACCTATTTCCCGTTTAGGAGAAAGCTCTATTGTGTGAGTTTTGGTGGGAGAACTGATGCAAAGGTACATATTCAGATATCTGTCTCAACAGCAGGAGGACAGGGGAGGTATCAAAGGACTAACTAGGTACTAACCAGCTAAGACCTCAGCTGATTTTTCTGCTGTCAGCTTCCCTTGCCTCTTACCTAGTCTCCAAGTTTCCTTCTCTAGACTGCCCACAGATTCTATATCTACCCTTTCAATTACATACAATTTGTTATTATTTTTAATTAAATGAGCCAAATTTGGTTTTTGTGTTTTGCAGTTAAGACCTCTAACTGTTTCAGGTAGCATGCTATTCATTGTGGAAAATATTAAAGAAAGTTAAATATGTTAACTAAAACTTAAGACTCCACATAATTTTTTCTATCTGTACTCTTGAAGGTAGGATGTAAAGTTCAAGGGCAGCTATCATTCTTTGCAGGGACATCCCTGTTCTGATTAGAATTTTAGAACATTGCTATATTAATAATATGCCCTGGAGCTCCAAATTTTTAATCATTCCCATGTCACCTGCAAATATTAATAATTAAGATATTTAAATGATGCTTAACCCTTCAAAGGTACACATGCTTGTTTTAGTAAAGATCCTTCAAAATCATTATAATGTGAAAATCTGCTCTTGTCTAATTTATAATAACTTGCCAAGGTGTGGAAACAGCTAAGAGGTTTTTAAAAGACATGAACAAGAAATTAGACAGGCTGCACTGATTTAGGGTTGACAAGAATAAAAAGCACTTTATGAAAGGTGACATCCAACAAGCTACAGAGAGAAGGAATACCAGCTGAAAACGAGATCCAGCCTTTTGGAAAAACTACCTGGGACCGGCTAACTCTTTAACTTATCTTGGAAGAGACTCACAGTCCCTAAGCAATCTGTTACCTTTGGGGCAGCAGACTTAAAGTCTACCTGTTTCCAAGTTCTGAATTTTTACTAATTCTATGTTACAATTTTAATGAACAAGCCAAGACAGGTAAGTCTGTGGGATACATAAAGTATAATGACTTTGAACCCGTAAAAGTTTCCCAAGCATTGAAAAATAAGTTGCCTGGGGGAAAAGACCTCAGAAGATATTAATATTTTGTATGAATCGATGGTTCTTAAAACCTTTTATTTTAACTGATAATAGCTGGAAAAATTTTTAAGTGTATAGTAATTTTCTTCAATAATATAATTCTTTTTATAGAGTAGATGAATCTGGTGGCCAGTAGAGGCTACTTAACAGCATTTCAATCCTTCTGCTGTGTATGTCTTGACTGCTATGAGTAACATTTCCACCATATATGTGATGGAAGCCTGTAAGTGATTGGGCTGTCTAATGTACTCCCAGAAACTGAACTGCATATGGAATGGGCAAGGCGGAGGGGTGCGAGAAAAACTAATTGTTTAATGTAAAACTTCGTTCAATTTTTATTTTTGTATTTTCATAGAATTACAGCTTTTTTCATGCCGTTGTATTATCTATACTTGAGCACATTCATGCTTGTTCATATTCTCTCTCTTTACGTATGTATTCTAGGTCCTTTAAGTTACTATAACTTAAGCATTAAGCAGATACAGAATATTAGATATTTTAGTATACCTACATATTAGATACTTTTAAGCAGAAATCATAAAAGAAATTAGTAAAAGAGAATTAGTTAAAACTAAAATCTTCTATATTAGAAAAATCACCATAACCAAAAATTCAAAAGCAAACAACAGTCTAAGAGCAGATAGCTGAGCCATATAAATATAAAAATAAATAAATAAATATAAATATACACGCACACATATATAGACATTAATTCTGTTTATGGTTTATGTAGGTATGACATATGTACATGTACATATACATATATATATCTATATGCCATAAACAAAGAATTAATATCCAGAATATATGAAGGCATGCAAATCAAAAAGTAAAGATGAACACCTCTAGAAAGATAGAGAAAAATATTAATAAACAACTCACAGAAGAGAATACAAATGGTTGATAAATAATGAAAAGATATGCAAACATCCTGAGAGAAACAAAATTAAAATGAGGTATAATTGGACACACAGCAGACAGGGCAAAAAATGTGGCAAGCACTGTTCCAAGCATCTTGCATATTTTGTGTTGTTTAGTCCTCATGAAAACTTTACAAGGTATGGCTATTATTACCCTCATTTTCCAGAAGAGCAAAGTGAGGTACAGAGAGTTTGGGTCAATAAGCTAGTGAGTGGTAGTCCACGCAGCCCAGCTTCTTAACTTGACAACACAAAGTATTGGATAATACTGGATAAGACAACTCTGGCTAAGAAAGCACCATGTTCATGGTCAAGTGAACTGTTGTGGAGAGAAGTCTAACAATGCGTGACAAGCTGAAGATGCATACATCCAATCTTGTTTAGTCAAGAGAAACTCTTACATACATGCACAAGGAAACACTTTAAAAGAAGTTCATCGTAGCACTTTTTAATTAGGAAAAATGAGAAAGAATCTGAATGTTTATCAGTGAAAGAATGAATAAGTAAACTGCTTTACAGTTATACAAATGGAATACTGCAGAATAGTTTAAATGAATAAACTAGTTCTGTATGTATTAACATGGGAAGATCTCAACAACAATGTTCAATGAAAATAAGTTAAAGGATACATGGAGTCTGATAGCATTTATGTTCATTAAAAATGTAAAACAATGATATATATATAATTTGTGGAAACACTAAATGTAGTAAATGTATAAAGTGAATGGAGTAAATACACTATAAATTATGCCAGTGATTACCTCTGGAAAAGCAGGAGAGAGGAAAAAAAAGAACAAAGGGGATTTCAGTTTACCTGTAAAGATGTATTTTTTTTATAAAAGAGAGGGAGAAAGAGCAAGAAGTGATTTGAAGCAATGTTTTTAAAGTTAGTTTTCTTTTCATTTGGTGGTATGCACATGGAAGATTTCTTGAAATGTCTTTTGTTATATTCCAGACTTTAAAATTTTTCCATAGTATTACACTTAAAAAGATCACTTAATTAAGAACAGAGCATTCCTGAGTGATTAGACAGAATTATGTCCAATTGCCAGGACTAAATCAAACTTATCATTTAAGTACAGAATTTATTTAGAGGCATTTCTCAGAGTTTATTTAACTGCAAGAGATCAGACATATCTCACTAATGCCCATATATAAAAATAACTTTAGGGTTAGAATGTTATGTTATCTGCCCTATATTCTTTTACCCTACAATTTTAATACTTAGACTTCTCTTCTGAGGGCTATCAGAGACAAGGCAAGCCATAGAAGAGAAAAACACAGTTGTTCTTATAAACCCAGAAGACATAACATCAAATGCAAGTCTTCTTAAGAAAAATTAGCATATCATGATTTTTTATTCCACACAACTGTACACCTACCATAAATGGAGTACAATAGGAAAAACTTTCACAATCTCAAGATAACCCTGCTGACAATGAATGAAAAAGTTAAAGTAAATGATAAACAATTAGGAAAAATATTTCCTAAGTGGAAAAATAATTGGTCACTATTACCACATTAGTATTTTTAATGGAAGACAGATAATTATTCAAAACAATGACTCTCCTAAACAATATTTAATCATATAAAAAATTATTGTTGTGGTGCAGTGGTTGAGAAAATGCCTGCCTATGCAGGGGACATGGGTTCGAGCCCTGGTCTGGGAGGATCCCACATGCCACGGAGCAACTGGGCCCGTGAGCCACAACTACTGAGCCTGCGCGTCTGGAGCCTGTGCTCTGCAACAAGGGAGGCCATGACAGTGAGAGGCCCGCACACCGCGATGAAGAGTGGCCCCCACTCGCCACAACTAGAGAAAGCCCTTGCACAGAAACAAAGACCCAACACAGCCAAAAATAAATAAATTTATTTTAAAAAATTTATTGTTCACAATACTCCACTTCCATTGTTCTTTTATCTTAAAACACTCACCTCTTTCTTATTTCAGGGCTTTTTCCCATGCAATCTCCTTTTCCAAGAACTTTATTCCTTCAGTTCTTAAAATGGCTAGTTCCTTTTCATCCTTAAGGCCTGTGCAAGTCACTAGTACCGCTCATCAAAATCCAATTTTTCTCTCTTTTCAGGCACATAGAAAACTGTATATATCTGTATTTTAAAAAATTAGGTGTTGCCATGTCATGTGACCTTTTCTGGCCAATCATATAACAGATATCACTTTCAGACAAAAGCCTTTAAGGGCCAGTCTTCAAGTCATCATATCTTCGTTCTTTGCTCTGGTGACCATGGAGACATGTTGAGACAGAGTCTCCTTCACTCTGAATTCCTGAGTAACTATGATGAACAAAGTTCCCCTGATACCTCATACTGGACACTTGGTTACATAGGGTGAAAAGAAATTAACCTTTGTTTACTAAGTAAATAAACCACAGAGACTTTAAGGTTGTTACAGTAACATAACCTAGGCCATCCTGACTAATCCAAGGTCTCAAATTAAATGGCATCTCTAAAGAGTGGAATTTCTTACACGATCATTGAAATTGCTTTAATCCATTATCTCAGGAAACATTTTGTTTCCTTCAGAGCATTTATCACAATATATTTTTAAGTGTATTTTTTTTTCCAAACAGACTGTAAGCACCATACAAAAGGGATTTTAAATGTCTTGGTTATAGTGGTTTCCCTAGTACCTAGCACAGTGACTAGTAGATAATATCTTCTTAGTAAATACTTCCTAAATGAATAAATGTTTCACTTTATTTTATTTAAAATAATGTTATGTACTTTACAAATTTTGATACACAGTTAACATGCTTGGGCAAGAAATTCCAATGACAACAAAGGTTAAAATGCACAAGAACTTCTCACAACACATATGAAAGTTCTGAATTTGCATATCCTATTACTTACAAGCTATTTTACCTTTGGGACACCACTGCTCCAGTTTAGACAACATCAATTAGAGAAAACTTCTTGATTTATCAATAATAATAATAATAATAATTCCAGTTAAACTCAGATGCAGTTCATGTAAACAGAGTGTAGACTTAAACTTAACCAACATATTAAAAAGTCATAAAAGTTACAAGGATGACATTTTATTGAAGTTGTAAAGAACACATATACTCTGCTGGAGCCCTTACTCTCCTGCTAGAAATTTAATAAACGTTTCAGTCATATTTATGACCATTTCATTTTCCACATATCTTTTGTTGCCAGGATAAAACCTTAGGAGTTCATGCTTCAATAAACTCAGACTCAAGAATCTATTACAAAAATGAATTTTAGGCTGGTATCCACTGAAGCCCTAAATCTTCTCATTCAACTGCCAGGATGTAAGGTAAAAATGGTTGCTGTACTAACAGTCTTTGTCAGCTGCCATACTTTTGCCAGTGACTGTCAAGCATGGATTGTCGGTAAGCTGCAATCTATCATAAATTTTCTGGGAGATTTTAACATGCCTGGAGGTCTCAACTCAGTAACATTTCAAGGTCTAGCTTCAGACAAGGCAAGATGCCACTGATAGGAAGCAAGTTGAGACTAAATATGGTAAAAATGAACATTTCTATACAATCATGCTAGATCAGAGTCAATAATGGCAATTACACCTGTGGCAGTTTAGCTGGATTTGTACTCATTAATAAGTATTTGACCAAGATAGCCCATGAAACACTTGATAAAATTTTATTTGGAATATTTGTTCTCATACATTTAGCTATATTTTCCCCTGATTTGGATTTTAAATGCTTTTATACTCTTGTTTTCATATTCTTCCATTTAAAACATTTTTTTTCTTTTTATACTACATAAGAAATGTTTAATGCACTCAGGCGATGCATCTCTCTAATACCATAATGAAGTTAAAAACTCTGGCTTTCTAGTAAATGTGTTTGTATCTATGCCTTGTAATCATGATTGATAAATAACAGATGAATTCATTTCTAAAAGGAAAATAATTATGGTTCTTAATAATAAAAATAGTAGCAAACTTACTCCTATACTCAATAGACACTTGAGGAAACAAAGTTTCTATGAGGGTAGGTACTATGTCCAAAGCAATACAGCAGCATAAAAAACAATAAATGTGTGTGTGTTATTAGTTATAATGCATGACCGGGAGAACGATATAGTATACAGACTAGCAGTATAGCAGAGAGAATACACATTAGAGTCAGAAAGACCTGGGTTCAATCTCAGTGCCAACATTTACTAGCTTCCTGACACTAATTTATTGAAAAAATTCATGGGAAGAGTCTTTCTACATAGTAGGTGCTCATTAAAAAATAGTTATTTATCATAACATTATTTAAACATGACTCCAATAATTTTCCGTTAATCGTCAGCATTGCCCAAGCATTGTATGATAAACATGCATTATTTCTACAAACAGAAAAAATAAATCATATAAAAAAGTAATTTTATAATGTTGACAATTTGAGATTAGAGCCATACTCAGATCAAGTATTAAAAAGGAAAGCTGACCAATTTCATATCAATTTTATTTCAACATATGTTAGCTGTATTGATGGTGAGAAAGGCTTGTGAAAAAGAAATAAGTATTGGTCAGGAGAACTTTCACTGGCATTTCTACTGAAGACAAAACCAACAAGGTTGGGATTAATCATGGAAACCTCAGCAAATGCAAAAAGAAACAAAATAAGAGAATAATAAAAATCTCCAACCTTTTCCTTAAAATTCCACAACTTATTCTCTTAAACAGAAACTGGAAAACCAGAGTTTACTCCTTCATACTTGCAGATATTGTATATACTGTGAAGTGGAGATATCAATGCTAGTGCCCACATGGAGACATGAAGTACAGAGAATAATGCAGTGCAATCACATGGGTTGTGTATACATGTCCTTGCCACTCTCTCACTTCATCCCAGCTTAAATATACACTACCAAATGTAAAATAGACAGCTAGTGGGAAACAGCCACAGAGCACAAGATCAGCTCGGTGTTTTGTGTCCACCTAGGGGGGTGGGATAGGGAGGGTGGGAGGGAGACGCAAGAGGTAGGAGATATGAGGATATATGTATGCATATAGCTAATTCACTTTGTTATAAAGCAGAAACTAACACACCCTTGTAAAGCAATTATACTCCAATAAAGATGTTAAAAAAAATCACATGGGTTTATGTAGCCAGGGGACACGCATCATTTTTAAGTTCACTCATCTAAATCCAGATATGCAAGTTTACATTAACAGTAACAAGTATATAAAAAATAAATAGCAAGTTTTCTACTTCACTGATTACTGGCTTTTATGAAAAACAAACAGGTTACTCATCAATTCCTTAACCACTAATGCAGAAATCTTGGAATGCACTTTTTCCTTCCAAGTACAGAGTGCTCCTGAGTTTTTCCTGATCTATTTCCATATTGATTTGGAAATAGATTTGATCCAATACTGAGAAAAACCTTCACCATATGTAATTTCTTCAAATGTTTAACTGATGAGGATAACACCCTACATCCAAAGAAAATGGTAACATGAGATAGAGATAAACTCCCGTTATAAATTTTGAGTTAAGAAAAGAAGGAGAAAATTGTCTTCAAAAAAAAGGAAAGGCCTTTTTTTTTGAAAGGATACACAGAGTCTGTACTAGTTTTTTTTTAACATCTTTATTGGAGTATAATTGCTTTACAATGGTGTGTTAGTTTCTGCTGTATAACAAAGTGAATCAGCTATACATATACATATATCCCCATATCTCCTCCCTCTTGCATCTCCCTCCCACCCTCCCTATCCCACCCCTCTAGGTGCTCAAAAGCACAGAGCTGATCTCCCTGTGCTACGCGGCTGCTTCCCACTAGCTATCTGTTTTACATTTGGAAGTGTATATATGTCCATGCCACTGTCTCACTTTGTCCCAGCTTACACTTACCCCTCCCTGTGTCCTCAAGTCCATTCTCTACGTTTGCGTCTTTATTCCTGTCCTGCCCCTAGGTTCTTCAGACCTGTTTTTTTTTTTTAGATTCCATATATATGTGTTACCATACGGTATTTGTTTTTCTCCTTCTGACTTACTTCACTCTATATGACAGTTTCTAGGTCCATCCACCCCACTACAAATAACTCAATTTCATTTCTTTTTATGGCTGAGTAATATTCCATTGTATCTATGTGCCACATCTCCTTTATCCATTCATCTGTCCATGGACACTTAGGTTGCTTCTATGTCCTGGCTATTGTAAATAGAGCTGCAATGAACATTGTGGTACGTGACTCTTTTTGAATTATGGTTTTCTCAGGGTATATGCTCAGTAGTGGGATTTCTGGGTCGAATGGTAGTTCTATTTTTAGTTTTTTAAGGAACTTCCATACTGTTCTCCATAGTGGCTGTATCAATTTACATTCCCACTAACAGTGCAAGAGGGTTCCCTTGTCTCCACACCCTCTCCAGCATTTATTGTTTGTAGATTTTTTGATGATAGCCATTCTGACCAGTTTGAGGTGATACGTCATTGTAGTTTTAACTTGCATTTCTCTAATGATTAGTGATGTTCACCATCCTTTCGTGTGTTTGTTAGCAATCTGTATATCTTTGCAGAAATGACTATCTAGGTCTTTTGCCCATTTTTGGATTGGGTTGTTTATTTTTCTGATATTGAGCTGCATGAGCTGCTTGTATATTTTGGAGATTAATCCTTTGTCAGTTGCTTCATTTGCAAATATTTTCTCCCATTCTGAGGGTTGTCCTTTCATCTTGTTTATGGTTTCCTTTGCTGTGCAAAAGCTTTTAAGTTTCATTAGGTCCCATTTGTTTATTTTTGTTTTTATTTCCATTTCTCTAGGAGGTGGGTCATAAAGGATCTTGCTGTGATTTATGTCATAGAGTGTTCTGCCTATGTTTTCCTCTAAGAGTTTGACAGTTTCTGGCCTTAGATTTAGGTCTTTAATCCATTTTGAGCTTATTTTTGTGTATGGTGTTAGGGAGTGATCTAATCTCATACTTTTGCATGTACATGTCCAGTTTTCCCAGCACCACTTATTGAAGAGGCTGTCCTTTCTCCACTGTACATCCTGCCTCCTATATCAAAGATAAGGTGACCATATGTGTGTGGGTTTATCTCTGGGTTTTCTATCCTGTTCCATTGATCTATCTTTCTGTTTTTGTGCCAGTACCATACGTCTTGATCACTGTAGCTTTGTAGAATAGTCTGAAGTCAGGGTGCCTGATTCCTCCAGCTCCGTTTTTCCTTTTCAGGATTGCTTTGGCTGTTCGGGGTCTTTTGTGTTTCCATACAAACTGTGAAATATTTTGTTCTAGTTCTGTGAAAAATGTCAGTGGTAGTTTGATAGGGATTGCATTGAATCTGTACATTGCTTTGGGTAGTACAGTCATTTTCACAATGTTGATTCTTCCAATCCAAGAACATGGTATATCTCTCCATCTGTTTGTATCATCTTTAATTTCTTTCATCAGTGTCCTGCAGTTTTCTGCATACAGGTCTTTTGTCTCCTTAGGTAGGTTGATTCCTAAGTATTTTATTCTTTTTGTTGCAATGGTAAATGGGAGTGTTTCCTTAATTTCTCTTTCAGATTTTTCATCATTAGTGTATAGGAATGCCAGAGATTTCTGTGCATTAATTTTGCATCCTGCTACTTTACCAAATTCATTGATTAGCTCTAGTAGTTTCCTGGTAGCATCTTTAGGATTCTCTATGTATAGTATCATGTCATCTGCAAACAGTGACAGCTTTACTTCTTCTTTTCCAATTTGGATTCCTTTTATTTCCTTTTCTTCTCTGATTGCTGTGGCTAAAACTTCCAAAACTATGTTGAATAAGAGTGGTGAGAGTGGGCAACCTTGTCTCGTTCCTGATCTTAGTGGAAATGGTTTCAGTTTTTCACCACTGAGAACAATGTTGGCTGTGGGTTTGTCATATATGGCCTTTATTATGTTGAGGAAAGTTCCCTGTATGCCTACTTTCTGGAGGGTTTTTATCATAAATGGGTGTCCTAGTTTTAAAACTGACTTTTACAAGTTTGAATAACCTTTAAAAAGGTCACTTTCTAAAATATACTTGGAATTTTCTTAAGAAGACACTTGATTTTTCTGCAATGCAATCAAATGTTCTCAGGACACTGAAAACCATGCTCCAAGCAGTGAGACTTTGAGATTCTACAATTTACTGAGAACAAAAGCAGGTTATTGGTAAAAGCACTGCTGGCATGCTTCCTTGCAAGATCTGGTAACAGAGCTTAGGGAATAATCCTATTCTGTCCACACAGGAACTGGAGCAAGGGAAGACTGCTAGAGCTACCATGTCACAATGCTACCAGAGCCAAGTACAAGCCACAAGCCTAATGATTTTGGCAGAATACTGGCATTTATGTCATAGATAATCTTCTTACTCTTTAACAGAGCCAAAATTATTTCTTCCAAAATGGTTCCAATATCCGAAGAGGGTAATTTTCTAATGTTAAACAAACACAGTGGGGAAAATGCAGCAACAATAACAAATCAAGAAAAAGCCCACCTAGATGAATAAAGAAATTTTGCCGCCAGTTTTAAAAGTTAAAAAACCAATCTCTGAATGATGAGCATTTTTTTTCCTCAACCTGATTCTAATTAAATGATACTAATTCAATTCTATTGAGGGCATTGATGCCAAGTTTTTAGAAATATTCTTTTGAGCCATTCCCTCCTTGTCACAATCCCTTCTAATAAACACCATGATCACTTTGAATTTTGATCTATGACCTACGAATTCTCTGAAGAATTTGAATTTGAATGAAGTTTCTCCTCTCCTAATACCAGTTAAAGGTATTGAGATTTATGCCTAAATGACAGTCAACGTTTTCCCCCCATCTCATTTTGTCAAACTCAGAAATACTCAGAGACTTAAAATGGCTGTTTTTGAAAATATTTTTTAACAGTTACGGTTGTTAAAAAATAATGTTGGGGGGCTTCCCTGGTGGCACAGTGGTAGAGAGTCCGCCTGCCGATGCAGGGGACGCGGGTTCGTGCCCTGGTCTGGGAAGATCCCACATGCCGCAGAGCGGCTGGGCCCGTGGGCCATGGCCACTGAGCCTGCGCGTCCGGAACCTGTGCTCCGCAACGGGAGACACCACAACAGTGAGAGGCCCGCGTACTGCAAAAATAAAAAATAAAAATAAAAAAATAATGTTGGGGACCAGATTAACAGAGCTCTTCATGCTGCCATTCTCTTCTTGTGCATTCTATGTAGAGAAATTTGTCTTTTTAATATTTTATTTTCTAATTCATCAACTTTCTTCCTTTCTGGCCACTTTTTAAAGAAAGCAACTTTATCCATTAAATATTGTTATTCCCTCTCTGATTCTTTTCTTGGGCTAGTTCCTTCCTTTCAGCAATGTTACTCCATCCTTAGGCTTTACTTTTCACCTATTCTTCTGAAATCAGACCATTTTTGCTAATGTTTACTGGACAAAGCTGTCTGACTGTCCCATGGGTGTCTTAGGTATGACATGCCTTACCCTGAACCTGCTGTCATTTCCTAGAACTCTGGTTTTCTCTCTGTGATCATCACATCAGATAAGGTCATCAGCATTCACACAGTCATCCAAGCTAAAACCCTTACAGTAATTCTTGACACTTCTCATTCCAGCCCCAGATCTGTCACTAAGTCTTGTCCATTCTGCTTAGGAAATGTCACTGGAATGCATAGCCTCCCCTTCAGTACAACTCTGATTACTTAGTTCAGGCCCCCTTTCTCCTAGACCATTTCAGCAGCCATCTTTCTTTCAGTGTCATTTGCCTTCAGAGTTTATTTTCTTCCACGTCTAAGTTAAAATTTCCTAAAGTACAAACCAAACAAAATATTTTTGCTGGCTTCCTGTTAGTATATGATAAAGTCCACGTTTCTTAACTTGACATAGAAGGCCCTTTTTGTATGACTGCACACCATTACTGTTTCTGAACCTTAGGCTGTAAGTGAGGATACTACTCTTTAGAGGAGTTGTGAGGTTTCAATGACATGATGCATGTCAAGTGTTTACCCAGTTCCTGAAAAGTTAGCTGTTATTTTTATCATTATTACCTTTTTCCTTCATAACTGATAAATTCCTCAACCTCCCATCCCCAAATTACACTCCACTCTAGCCGTGGTGGACCAATTTTCTCTTCCCAAACATGCCCTTCCTTTTCATCTTGTGTCTCTGTACTTCATGCTCTCTCTGCCTGGATTTCCCACCATAAAACTTAATGGCTAGAATTCAGAGTTGAGAGATAGTCCCCCCTTTCTTATCCTCCTACCTTATTTACTATATACTCTATACAGTGTATACACATTACTATATACATTGTAAATACTGGCAGCTGCCCCTTCTGTATAGATATAATAGTTCTTGACTGAGAAATGAGAGGAAGAGGGAGCCCCATTTCATGGGCCATACCTGCTTGGATTGGAGCTTCCATTACACTGCACTGAGGGGTAGGGAAGGAGCAAGCAAGTCATGGCTCAAGTGACACAGACCCTTGTTGTTTTTACCTAGATTTAATAGGTCTTCTTGAATAAGTGTGTCTTTGTTTCCTTGACTCTCATAAGACACTTCAAAAGGCAGGAATGCAAGGGAACTTCCTCAACCTTTTATGACAACAGGTAACCTGTTGCAGGCCATCTACAAAAAACCCGCAGCTACATCATACTTAAGGGTGAAAGACTGGTTGCTTTCTTTTTCCTTAACATCAGGAATAGGACAAGGGTGTCTTCTCTTGCCAATTCTATTCAGCACTGTAGTGGAGGTTCTAGTCAGTGCAATTAGGCAAGAAAAGGAAATAAAAGGAATGCATATTAGAAAGAAAGACATAAAACTATCTCCATTTGTAGATGACAAGATCTCATGTATATATAAAATTCTAAATTATCCACTAAAAAATTAATACGTTCCTCAAGGTTGCAGAATACAAGATCATTACACAAAAATCAACTGTATTTCTACACACTAGTAATGAAAAATTAAAAAGTGAAATTAAGAAAACAAATCCATTTACAATAGCCTCAAAAAATAAAATACTTAGGAATAAATTTAACAAAATTTGACACAAGAAGTATAAAAATCATACTTCAAAACTACAAAGCATTGTTAGAATTAAAGAAGATATAAGTAAATAAAAAGATATTCCATAAAATAAAGGAGAAACAAGAACAAATTAAGCAATTATTTTAATACATTTTGGGATACCCTTTCCTAAATGTCTTCAACAAATGGGAGTAAGGTAGGGAAGGAGATTCCTTGCTTTATCTTACGCTAATAATCAGCCTGATGGGAAGGATTTCTAGGGCAGCCTGACGTCAACACCTAGAACACCAAACACCATGCACAAAAACTTAACATATGACATGTGTGCATGTGTTATGGATGAAGACACTCAAGAAATTCCAGATTCTCAGAGATTTGTGGGCCAGATTTCCTTGGAACTGTGAGTGGAATTTCCTAGATTTGGTTTGGTAATCACCATAAATCTAATCCAAAATGAATGAGGAATAAAGCAGAGGGTCAGATAGTTCACTCCAAACTTTCATAAATGCCCTGAGTCAGGAACTACTATGCTTACTAGTTAAGTAACTACTGTGTTCAAGCTTTTGCTTTAGTGTCATCCTAACAGGCAATAAGATAGTCTGTGACATCCAGAGCCACTCTGTACAGAACAAGGTCACTGCAGTCCCCAGACAGCATAATTCAAAGCACAGTAATCTAGAATTCTGCATTTATTACTGCAAATTTCTTTCAGTACAGTGTTCAGAGAAAGAGATATGTTTTCTAGTTCATTATTATGTCTTTGGGCTAGCAAACAGGGTTAGAGCTATATTTCAAGATCCTTTGTAATGTGATATTTACAATAAGTAACACAATCCCCTAAAAGCTTTTAATTGAATGATTGGATGTACATGTTTCATAATTCTAGTAATTAAATAACAGAAAGTATTTTTAGGCATTTTTACCAAGCAATGTACCAAGTTCTTTATATATTGGAGTATACCTTGTGGACTAACCCATAATGCAGAGCTCCTTACTCCTAGACCAATCTCTACCTTTCCAGCATTCATCAGCACCAAACTGGCCATGCAGCTAGCACCTAAGGAAGAGGATAAGACCTAAGAAAGTCCTGTTAGGAAGGAAAAGCAAAAGGAAAGGCTGACCCCTCTGTGCTGAGGAGTACTGTCAGAGGCAGGCTGGAGAAGCACAGCATGAGAAGTCCAGGGCGGGGACAGTGTGTTAGGTACAGTGAGGGGAATGCAGAGGGCACAATACATCGGCCTTCTTTTGGGACTCCAGGAAGAGGTCACCTCACAAATCCACAGCAATCTGAGGATAACCAAAATGGCTCCTGCACGGCCCCACAAGGACCCTGAAATTACTGGAGGATTTGGCCAGGATGTTTGCAAAATCCTACACTCGTGATCATACCTAACAGATAAGCAAAAACCCTTCAAACATCTTGCCGCAGAGTTGTAGATTTAACTGGGATTCCCTAAAGTCCTTTCCTCACCCCCTCAGCTCCTTGGCCATTATCTGCTCAGCTGCTCTTTCATCTTGTCTGGTTCCGGCTCTAGGTTTTTTCCTGAAGTGCCCTGTGCCTGAAAAATGTTGCCTGGTATTCCCCGGCCCTAGTCAAGCCCTCCAAACTGTCTGTTTATCAAACAGCATTTCAGATACCACCTCCTTCACAAATCATTCTTTACAATTACAAGTAAGAGATCAAGTTCCTTGTCTCCCACTCAAATACAGGGACAGTAAACTATACTTTCTTAGTTTTGCACAGTCATAAGCAACAGGAAGTACACAGTTGTGTAGTGAGAAATAAATACTTATAAATGCCAGTAATTATTTTTAAAAGAGGAAATATTATAACGTATAATAAAAAAAGTATGTGATGTGTCTCTTTGTACATCTCAGTATAATCTACACTACTATAATCTCACTATGATCTACAAAACTATCATGTTATCATTGAATAAGCTACAGAGTTTAAGCAAGATAATGATGTCATAAGGTTGCTTCAAACAAGTGAGATTTTCCTTAAAAAAGACCTAGATAATGGTTTCCATTTTCTACTTATGATTTTTAAGGTATATTGGGTTTATTTTTTAGTTTACCACACAGTAACCAAGCCAAGATTATAAACATTATAATTGAAGCCATTTTAAACATTGTTGACTCAATCTTGCCCCCTGCAGGGTGTGTTAACATCTTACTGAGGTCACTGAGATTTAAAAATTTGTGAAATGGAGAAAACTTTAAAGTTGACTCTTTTCAAATCCAATTTTGCCACATCAGAGAGAGGGAAAGCCTATTCCAATATTGTTAAAACATTATAAATCTGTTCAAAATAACCCGATAGTAAGTTTTATTCAGAGTGGCTTCATTTGGGGCTCTAAAGGCAAAAACTGAGTTGTTGATAAAATCTTGACTATATTTTTATAAATGATTTCTCAGACTTGTCATAAGAATATTCTGGGTTATTCTGTAACTACCTCATGCTAGCAGTGTTCTACAAACTTCGCCTTACAGTGGAATTACTTTGGGAGCTTTAAGAAATAAATGCTGATGCTTGAGTGCGGGTCCCATTGTTCAAGATTCTTAATGTAATTGATCTGGATGAAGCCTGGGTGTCAGGATTTTAAATCCTCCCTGGAAATGTTAATATGCCACGATGGTTGAAATTCATTGAATTTGGAGCACTAAATTTGAGTCTCCAAGGTATAGGCGTAGGAATCAATATTTTGGAACAAAAAAACTCCAGGTGATTCTTATTACCAACAAAGATAGTTAAACAGTGATCTAGCCCAGTGTCCTCACATTTCAAACAAGAAATTACTCATGAATTGACTTGCTTAAGAGCACAGTTAAGGGGTTCCCTGGTGGCGCAGTGGTTGAGAGTCCGCCTGCCGATGCAGGGGACAGGGGTTCGTGCCCCGGTCCGGGAAGATCCCACATGCCGCGGAGCGGCTAGACCCGTGAGCCATGGACGCTGAGCCTGCGCATGCGTCCGGAGTCTGTGCTCCGCAACGGGAGAGGCCACAACAGTGAGAGGCCTGCGTACCGCAAAAAAACAAAAAAAAGAGAGCACCGTTAATCTGTCAAATTCTAATTAAAATCTCTCTGTGACAATCAGAACTTAATTCTTTTTTCTTAAGATGAAAACAGTCATGTTCAAAATTTGGAATGTGCCTTGTATGCTATTTCTAAGTCAGATTAAGACATTCACATTCAGCTTTGTCCATATGGAACAATTTTGCATGCATTAAACCATGACATTAAGTATGGTCATGGGAAACACAGTCTTTAATCCACAGAAGATGAGGCACCCATAGAACCAGTGTTTCTTGGTATAATAATGTGTACTTAATAAGCCACCACAATCTTACTTGTAAATGTCAACTGCAATATCACAAATCATCTCATCTTCTATCAGAAACCCCTATAACCTGGCTTTCCGTGTGACTTTAGATGGATTTCAGATCAAAAACTTGTAAATGTGATATCAACTTCCTGGCAAACACAGGAGATTGAAACCATATCATAGAATCTCCCTTTCCCACTGCTAATATAAACAGCAACAAAAAAGGTAAAATCTAACAAAAAATTTCACTCTCAGCACCTAAAGTAAGAAATAGGCACAAACTCCTGCTGTAATATTTGAAAATGGCAGCCAAGGAATGAAATAGGAGACTGCTCCTCCAAATAATACAGGGAATGAGAATGATTCATCAATATCCTATGAAGTCTTACTAATTCTCCCTGGAGAGCTAGTGTGGGTTCAGCTTATGGAGAAATTAGGGAAAGTTTGGAGGAGTAAAAGTCCCTACCAACCAACATAATAGCTCATCAGAAAGCAGAAAAACAGAGAGGAACCAGCCGTTGTGATTTCTACCAGATGGGAGGAAACCAGACAGTGAAGACAGGATGATCCCCGCCACACAGGGTCAATCATCCCGAGTACTCAACAGGAGAAGAGGAGACCCATGGACAATATGGAAAAAAGACTCTCAGGGAGCAGGACGCTGGACTGAAGTCCCTTATGATGACAATAGTGAGGAGGAGCTACTACTGGAGAATGATGGGGCAAATGGGTGAAATCAGCACCGAGCACGATTCTCTGAAATCAAAGGTACACCAGGGACTATAGCTGAAATGGGAGGAATCACTCAAATTTCAGGGATATCCCCTTTGAAAAGAGAAAATTCCCATGACCGTACAGAGTGATCCTAGCATAAGTCATACAAAGAATATCCTCAGAAAGTGCAGAGCACAGATCCTTTCATCAAAGCTGCCCAAACCCCAGCTGAGATCTTCCTCTCCTCTTCTGGGCTCAGAACACCAAGTACTTGAATCCCTGGCTCTCGAACAGGAGCAAGGACAGGAAGATAACTCTTAGGCAATTTTGGAAGGGAGAAAAGGAAAATTCACTTTTACCAAGTTAGTGGAAATAGAAATTCTGGACAGAGCTGCCCATTTTAAGCAAGCATAAGACAAAAAGAAATGGGACAGGAACTTTCTAACATACTGTAATTTTTTTTAAGGCACAGAGCATATTAAGAAAACAAGAATACTCCATTATAGGAAAAAAAGAATAATCAAGGAAATAGAAAATAATTATGCATCATTAAGTATAACGTTAGCTACAGCTTTTTTGGAACTGCCCCTTTATCACATTGAGGGAGATCTCTTACTCTCTAGTTTGTTGACAGTTTCAGGAATGGATTCTGGATCTTGTCAAATGTTTGTCTGCCTCTATTTAGATAATCATGTGATTTCTAAAAATTTGTTAATACGGTGACTTACACTGATTCTTTATTCTGGGATAAAACAATTGGTTATTATATACACTCTTTCAATATATTGTTGGTGCAGTTTGCTGAAATTCAAAAATTTTGTATCATGAAAAATATTTGCAAGCTCTTTTCTTTTCTTGAAATGCCTTTCACCCGTTTTGGTTTCAAAGTAATCTGGCCTCACAGAATGAGTTGGGAAGTTTTAACTCCTATTTCTTTTCTAGAAAAATTTTTATAGGGTTGGCATTATTTCCTTCTTAAATGTTCAGCAGAATTTACCAATGAAGCTATCTGAGTCAGGATTTTTCTTTATAAGAAGGTTTTTAACTACAGGTTCAATTTCTTTAATTGATATAGGGATATCTACGTTATTTCTTCTTGAGTGAACTTTGGTGATTTACATCTTTCAAGAAATTACCCACTTCATTTTTATTAGCTTAAAGCTGTTCATGGTATTGCCTCATTATTCACTTATCAGTAAAATCTGGAGCGATGTTACCTCTCTCATTCTTGATATTGATAATCTGTGTCTTCGCTTTTTCCCTGTCAGTGTGGATAGTGGCTTATCAATTTTATTAATCTTTTCAGTGAACCAGCTTTTGGTTTCAATGATTTTCTCACTTTTTCTGTTTCCTACTTCTTTTATTTTTACTCTGAACTTACTTCTTTTCTTCTGCTTATTTTGGCTTAATTTGTTCTTTTAATTTTTTAATGAAGAAGCTGAGGTCCCTGATTTGAGACCTCTCTTCTTCTAATATAGACCTTTAGAGCTATAAAATTCTCTCCAAGTATTCCTTCAATGGCATCTCACAAATTCTGATATACTGTTTTCATTCATTCAGTTCAAAATGCTTTCTAATTTCCCTTTTGATTTCTTCTTTGATCCATGGATACCAGAAATGAGTTACACAGTTTCTGAATGTTTGGGTATTTTCCAGAGATCTTTCTGTTACTGCTTTCTGATTTAATTCCATTGTGAACTAAGAAGACACTTTGCATACAGCTTAAAGAATCTGTCAGGCTATGCCTGGGTTCTCTCTGCCCACAGCACAGCCTGAAAAAACTCTCAAGCAGCAACCTGGGAAAATCTAGCAGAGTCCTTTCAGGGATCACTTTCTGTTGTTACTTGAGGTCCAATATCTTGAAACCCATTGTTTCATATATTTATTCTGTTTTTCAGTTCTTCTCAGGCAGGAGGGTTAATCTGGTTCCTGTTAGGCCATCTTGGCTGGAAATAGAAGTCTCAAATTTGTTTTAAGTATTATGAGTTTTGAATAAATATTTTACCAGATCTTACACATAAAGAAACTCTAGGTATAAGCATGCAGAGGTATAATCAGAAATTTATATACCAAAAAGATTTCCCTAAGCCAGATAACAAAAGAACATAAAAATAGCAAGCCATCTCTTTCATTCTATTGGAAGTGGGTACCTATTTATCACTCTCATACTTAACAATTGATACAATATATTTCTAAAGTGTAGAAATACATTACTTTTGCAATTTTGTGTTTCACTCGAAATAAAGTTGTAGTTAAGTGTGTGAGTTTTGAGGTTATGCCACTGTGTTCCAATCCTACTTTCTCCATTTATTAGCTGAGTGAATTTCAGCAAATTGTTTTACCTCCTTGTGCCTCAGTTTTCTCATTTGTAATTTGACGTTAAAAAATGATATCTTTGGGTTGCTATAAGTATTTATTTCTCTAAAAAACTTATCATAATCCCCAGCATTACATAATTTTCCACTTCAAATTAATACTACTTTAATTTACGCAGAGATAAATCATAATCTGACTGAAAACACTATACATACAAACGTAATAGATTCATTGCTATTATCTACCTGACATGCAATGAATTCTCCTGAATGAGGTCTTTGCCTTCAGCCTCTCCAACCTCCATTTCTTTTTGTTTACCACTCCAGATTGACCTTTATAGGGAACTCCTTTCAAGATTAGAAGTCCTTCATAATCCCTCTCCCCAGAGCCTACTGCATAGAGGGCAGCCTCTTGACTTTGGCATTCCAGACTTTGGGTATTAAAGTCCAAGTTTATTTTTCCAGCCTCATTTTCTACTCTTCTCTTTCACTGTATCTTAGAGCCACACTGATGAATAAGCATCCATGAACACTCAAGGACCTCAACTACGTCTGTACTTTTTTCATTCTATTTTTTTCTACTTGGAGAAGCTATGTTTATGTAGCCACATACACGGCCTGCCTTTTATATACTGCACTGTGTGGAGCAGAGGGAACACAAGGCAACTTAAGATAAAAATATCTGCTCTTAAAAGGCTCACAGCAAAAAAAGTAAGCAGTCACAATGCAATGATGAAGAGAGCTACTCTAAAGGAATGGGATATATGGCAGGTATAGTAAAAAAACAGAGCATGCCTAATTTTTGCACCAAAGGTAAGGTAAGGCAGGGAGGCAGGTGGTGGTCAAGAAAAGCTTCACAGAGAAACTGTTCTCTGGACAGTCTGAAGACCCCTCTGACCTACTCGTATTAGATTTAGCAATATACTAGCCCATTGATTACAAGTACCTTGAGTGAAATAAACTACTATATATTAGTTACACTGTGAAATGCTTGGAACAAGACTTTGTGCATAGAGAAGGGGGAGACTAAAGAGACCAGTTAAATAGTAACTACTAATAGCAACACTGGTACTTACAGTAGAAACATGTCAAAAAAAAGAAGAGCAGGGTCTAAAAATTCAACTGCATAACAGGCAAGGCAGTGATGATGATATATAGTATTTTTCATTTGACCTGTATTATCACAAAAAATCCACACAAAAATTACATTGTTCACAACGGATGCACTCTGACCTAAGACATTCCGAGTGATGCTGGAACAATCTTCCTCATCCATAAACACAATTTTGTGTAGGAGAGCATATCATATCTTGGCTTTATTTTTCGTAATTATAGCTTATTATTTATTGAGCACTTACTCTGTGCCAGACACTGTCTAGGCACTTTATCTTTAATTCTCATACCAAGAATGCGAGCCACTCTTAAAACATGCTATTTATTCTGAGTCCTTACATTCTCAATAAAAGCAGCATTAAACTTTATGTGTATGATTTAAACGGTTGACAAAATCCCTTTATTTCGTATCTGAAATTCCATTTTTGAATATTCCGCTGTTATTTTTTGATAACTGGGGAGTTCAGTTAAAAGAGATTAGCATCAATAATGATCATTTATTGGGTGCCAATTATTGTATCATTAAGTCTCAAAAATAATTCAAGGTTGACACAGTAGACACCTATTATATATTCAGAAACACAGATCAGAGACGGCAATCACATTTCCAAGGTCACACAGGTCTTAATATTAAGGTTTGATTCTGGCTATACCCTGTGTTCCTAAAACACAGCAAATATCACTCAGTAGATGCCTACCATGTGCCAGGTGCTCTGCCTATTATGTGTTAGGAGCTTATTAACACAGTATTGCTTTTAATCTTCCCAACAACTCTATAAGGTAATTGCAGGTCCAGAATCCTTTATCTGAAACCCGTGGAGACAAGTGTTATTTAAGAATTTTTAGTATTGGGGAATTTTTTTTTTGAAATATACAATGATATAACATAAACCCCTCTCCCCACCCATGCACATTGTGTTATTTATTGCTTTTGGCTAAATCCTATGTAATAACCTTTCATTATACTTAATTCGTGTGTGTGTGGTAGCTTCACCTAGTTTCCATACCAGCTAAAACTCTAATGTCTTTGGACTTGATGCTGAAATAGGAAAACAGGAAAGTATTTATGGAGCTACACAAATATAAAATATTTGAATATTTTTATTTTGTATTGCAGGTTCCTCTGCCTCTAGGTAGACAAACCAAAAGCAAACAAAGATATACATAAATAAGGAAACTTAGAGCTGGAATAAATGAAAATACTCACTGGCTTAACTCAAAGGAGTTTTAGAAATAAAGCATCAGGGTCTAACAGGCTGCCAACACATTCAATCTTACTGCATAGATCAAAAGAGCACAGGCTTAAATCGAAGAGTGAGAAACGGAAGCTTGGTCTCTCCCAGATCAGATTAATCAATGAACCGATTTTCTCCAAAACTTAGAGCCGTCCTTTATACAGCCCAGCATCTCCACTCTGAGTTTTAGCTTTCCATCTTCCTTTGCTATCATTCTTCATTCCGTTCTTCTTTTCTTTCCCTTCCACTTTCCACTGCCTGCTTTTTTTCTCTCTCATTTTCCTTCCCTTGTGTTCTTAATGGCATTCAAGATAAGGATGTCATCTGAGCTACTGCCAAAAAGTTCAGTTCCCACAGATCTTCTGGTATTTCTCTGATGCCCATTTAAGGCTAAGTTTAGCTTAGAGAGTGCAAGGTTATAAAACGTTCTTAACGACTTCAGGAGTGCAGAACTGTGTGTGTGTGTGTGAGTGTGCAGGAGCGTGTGAGTTTGACATCTGCGGCTGGTAATGTTTTCTCTCTGTTCCTTGTAATTTCATTCTCCCTAAATCTTCTGAGTGCAAGAAAAAGGGAGACCTCTTATTTCTATAAAGCAACATCAGCTCAGTAACTGTGGTAACTGGTAATTAATTGTGGAGTTTAAATAATGTTATTCAGTACAAGATTCCATCATGCTATATCATGTAATATCAACACAGGAATTAGTCCAATACTGTTTTTCCCATTATAATGAGTTAGTTCTTTTCATTCAGATTAATTGCAGGAAAACTTCTGTAATTCTCCCTTAATCAGGAACCATTTCTGAGCTCTCACATAAATTTGTTACTACTCCTATTATAGTATTTACTATGTTGTATTTTATTTTAGTGTTTAAGCAGATGACTAGCTCTAGTCTTTAAACAGATAATTTGCTTCTCATTAACAGGGAGTATATATTGTTTGTAAATTGAACTCCACATACTTGGCCTAATACTAAATAAGTACTCAATAGATATGTGATAAATAAATAAATAAATATTTATAAATAAATTTATTTTAGTTACCATCCTGTATGTTCTAACTTGTGGTTAAAAAGGTAAAAGAATAAAATTCCAATAGGAATTTTAGGAAATTCCTAGGAAAAAACTATAGATATTTATATTTGGAAATGGGGAAGACTTTCTAAACATAATACCAAAGAAATAAATCATAAAAAGCCTTTTTGGAGGGAAATGAACAGAACATATGAAAAACTTTAAATTTTCACATATTCAATGACTCAGTAATTACATTTCTAGGATATATTCTAAGAATAAAATCAAAGATATAGATTTATCTACATAGATTTTTATCAGAGCTTTGCTAAGAAACAAACCAATAAAACCACAAGAGAACCTGAAAATGACCTTAAATGTTAAATGTTAATTAATAAAAAATGTAATTACAGCAGACAGCTATATCACCATAATTGAATTTAAGGTCTGAAATCAGATTGTTGGAGATCCTCCTCCCATTCTAATACCCCCAATGCTACCATAAGTTTGAAGTGGGCAAAACTTCCTCATCTGTGAGACAGAGAAAATAACTTTACAAATATCATACAGTTGTTTAGAATGTAGATACCTAGCCCTCATTATTACAACATGCAGTGTAACTATTATAATCCATAATCTAGTACAATGTTGGTCATAACCTAAAAGAAGCAGCAGCATATAAGTACATTTCATGTTACAGAACATGAAATATTCTTACAGTTGATTCCAGTAAGAATGGAAACAGCCCATTCTTTGTAAGCAACATATGTGTGGTAGAACAAAGGACTCAAAGTATAACCCAAATCTTAAAAGTAATTAATTCTGACTGGAGAAAAATCATAAATAATTGCATTTCTTGTTTTTCCTTGTCTTATTTTCTAAATTACCTTATAACAAACACACGTTACCTTTAGATAAGAAGATTACAATGGGAGGAATTTTTTCTAAAAGTACTGCCTATTCGTTTCTTGCAAGTATCAAATCCACTGCATACAGAATTCTGCAGAATTCCAGTCTGTTCTCTCACCACACTCCCCTGTATTCCTGGTCACATTATTAATTTACTATGCTACTTGAATGTCCATAGGCTGAACAAACCCACCCTGCATACTTTATAATAAATTCCAAGAGCATGGAATTAATGTTGATTAATAAATGTATAACTTATTTCTGCACAAAGTTTGGTCTGGTCTACATAATCCCCAGAATTCTGGAAAACCCTAATTTGCCAATCTCCACTCTCGTTCTTGGAGAATCTGGATAAGGTCTGAGTAGGTTTAATAACAGTCACAGTTACTTTACCAACTGAAATGTGAGTGGATGAACAAAAATGTACAGAATAATTCAAGACTTTAAGGTGCCATCACACAATCCTGAGCAGTAAGTTATAACGGATGCCTTTAGAGAAGTCACCATCATCACGTTCCCCCTGAATTAGACAGTAAGAGAGGCACTACACATCTGTTAAATGCCCGCTTAGGCAGGAGCATAATAACGCAGAGTTTAAACAGCCAGGACTCTGACAACGGAATTCCGTCTCACGATGGAGGGAGCTACGCACACCCTGTGACTGGAAGTATTCGAGCAGAAGCTGAGTTATAACACTGAGTTCATGCGTTAACTGGATGATTTTATGAAAGTTATCCTGAAAGGAAATCCGCCCATTTTACATTTCACATAAAGGCGTGATACTTTAGATTTTATAAACTTTAACATTTGCAACTTGATCTCACTTTTTTTTCTGAGGCAGATTCAGATTAACAAAAGGAACTTTTCTTTAAAACATCAGTAGGTTAAAAAGTAAATTTCCTATTCTCCTTTTTAAGGTACCATTTACTGAAAGATATACATTTTAAAGGAAATATCACTAAGCATAAGGGTATTTGAAATTTTACCAAATTTACACTTTTTAAAAGTAAGTCATGTTTACATGTTTACTACTAAAAACTATTAAAAAAACAGTTGTTTAACAATTTGTAGTAGTAATTTATGCATAATATAAAAAGGTCTAGGATATATTTCTTTTTTTTTTTTTTTTTTTTTTTTGCGGTACGCAGGCCTCTCACTGTTGTGGCCTTTCCCATTGCGGAGCACAGGCTCCGGACGCACAGGCTCAGCGGCCATGGCTCACGGGCCTAGCCACTCCGCGGCATGTGGGATCTTCTTGGACCGGGGCACGAACCCATGTCCCCTGCATCGGCAGGCAGACTCTCAACCACTGTGCCACCAGGGAAGCCCTAGGATATATTTCTAACAGATGGTCTCTATATAAGCATCAAGGAAAATTCCATTACAAAATATGATTTCAACAACCATTTAAGGTATAGAAGTTGAAACAGGGACCTGGGGCAGGCCATGTTTTGTTTTGTTTTTTAAAATATTTATTTATTTATTTGGCAGCATCGGGTCTTAGTTGCGACACGTGGTTTCTTTCGTTGTGGTGCAAGGGCTCTACAGCGTATGTGCTTACTTGCTCCGCGGCATGTGGGATCTTAGTTCCCTGAAGCAGGGATCGAACCTGCATCCCCTGCATTGGAAAGCGGATTCTTAACCACTGGACCACCAGGGAAGTCTCCAGGACACTGGAGTTTATAATAAGTAATCACTGTACTTAGTCCAGAAATCCCTCAGGTAATTTCATTTCTTGCCTGCCTGCCCCCTCCAAGTTTCTACTGATAAATAATAAGGTATATTTTAAGTGTTAGAGAAAAAACACCAAGTCTAGATATATAATGATGAATGCATGTCTATGTATTTTCAGGTTTATATTAAGTGCAATATTTATCTTATTTCAAATGTCATCTTTATGGAGAGAGAAGCAAAAAAAATGAATATTGTCATGTGCCTTGGACATAGCTAAGCTGTCTGCATTTTACAATCAGCATGGGACCACAAGAACTCTTTCTTCAATGCTAAGTATAAAAGGTCATTGTACATATCAGCAAGAATGAGGAAAGAACTCCAAAAAGGCTCAGCTTACCCAGCACCAAGACTCAAGTTAAATACCACAATCATGCCAGCCATTGGTTACCATTCAGTCTCTGTCTCCAGTCCGGAAACCAGTCTGCCAGAAGCCCAGATAGCAGAAAAAGCTGCCATGTTTATCACACTACTGATCCCAAGAGACCAATTTAAACAGAAATTATATGTGTTCTACATTAACAATGAAAAGTATCCCTAATTTTACAAAAGAGTTTTTTCTAGGAGAACAAAGAACATATATCTTGAAAATTCAATCATTGAAAAAGACAATATGAACCGTAAATGTAAACTGGGCACGTGGGCCTATTCACTAATGTCAACATAAATAAATTATTCCTTTTGTAGCTAAGCAGACAATGTTTCTTGAGAAAAATTGTGAACTCCACTTTCAGTGGGTTAGCTATTACACATAAAAATTCAATTGAAAATATCTTTCAAAAGCTTTAAAGTTCAGAGTTGCAATCTAAGAGTGGAAACTGCTAATTTCTTCTTTGGAAGAAACAAAGTTTTCGAACTTTCATCTGAAGGTTAGTACTTAAAAAGATTTTTAAGAAACAAACCCATGTTTTAAAAAAAAAATCCTTCAGGCCAATGCATTAACTAATAAATTTTGTAATTCTTCTGAAAACATGCTACTGTACGTGTAAAATATATGTTAAGTCTTCATTGAATTTCCATAAATTTAGTAAGGACTAACAAACCCAATGAATGAATAACTGTTGCAGAATAACGATGTAATAATGCCTGGAAGCCTCTTTCTCGAAACTACACAATTCCTTTGCCAATTAGGAATTGAATTTGAAATCTGCTCAAGATAAAAGTGCTACAAAGTTTACATGACCTCCAGAAAAATGAACATCATCTCCACCAATTATAACTATGTTAGAAATTATAAATTTAACTATTTTCCATTCTATGGTGTTTAAATAAACTTATCATCTCGGAAATTTGTTTTATTCCATTCTCAACAACTTATCATTTTATGCTAACATTTCACAATTAATTTTTCTTCCGAAAATAAAAGCATCTGGTGAAGACATTTAAATTTGTCCTAAGTGTAACTATAAACTCTGTCATTTGTGGAATGCACTTCGGTCCCAAGAAATCTCTATTACCTTAGGAATAATGTAAATATCTTAATGTACATATACATACAAGTGTATGTTAAAAGGCTGCATACATCTTACTTTTCAAACTTCACCATATAATTCTAATTTCTCAGCTTCTTCTCAAACTTCAACCTGAATACCAGGATTAAGTTTTTGTCAGTGTAATGGATATAATTTTAAAAACACAAGGTTTCTTTGCAATTCAAAGCCTCTACACATATATAAACCATCACCACTACTTATCTGTAACATTTCAATGACATAGCTTCATATACTCAAAGTTTCACAACAAAGAAAGCACTATACAACTTTAGATGCTATGAAAGCCCTGGGAAAATCAATTGAGTATGTATGTAATTATGAATGATTATGTAATATTGATTTTAGTTTAAGCTTATTTTACTTTTATGGTTCAGTGCTAAACAGTTATCCCGTTTTATAAAATTTACCTTCTTTGATATGCCCTTTTGCTATCAGAACATTATTAATAGTTCACTTGTTGCATCAACACTGGGGATTTTCAGTAGTCTACAGGTCACGAGTTTAACTGCTATTTAAATTATGGTAAATTGTTTTCATATTGGCTTGACCGACCATTTACATGGATAAGGTGGACAATGCTGGATGCCTACCCAGTACCCATTCCCCTACCCCCTTCCTCCTGCCCAACACAACTTCTACTGGGTTGATACCAAACTCTCCTTTTCAGATAGATGACTTTGAGAGGCTTTCATCATCTCCTGCTCCAAAGGCAGGTCCTGGTAAGTCTACATGGAACGTATTAATACCATTCCTCTTACCAGGGACTGGTTCAAAAACTCAAGCTTAATCCAATCAGTGTGTGGAGTATTTCTGAAGGCTAGTATTGGCCCATGGTTAAAGAAGAGGTTTTCGCTCTCTACATGTGAACAAGAAAGCATGTTCCCTTAGTTACTGCTGGCAGTCATTTTACAACCATAAAGAACTGGAGGGTAGGGCAAAACTGACAAAGGAAGGCAAGGCCAAGAGAAGTAGAACAACAGAATGAAAGCCTTGATCATGTCCTACCTGAAGCCCAGTGACTCTGGAATTTTTGTATGCAATGTAATACATTTTCTTGTTAGTTAGGGCAATTTATTTCAGAATTTTGTTGGTTTTGCAGCCAAGAACATGCTACATTTTTTTTTAACAGAGGCCGCACTGCCAACAGTGACTCCTAATTTGAATTAACTCCAAATTATTAGGTTCTGCCATCAGTCACTCACTCAGAATTACTCTACAGCCGGAGTCCCAGAGTTGGCCTCCTGAACTGAGTTCACTCTGGTGGAAAAAACTGAGACACTTCAGCCGCTATTAGCTATATCTCAAAATCTGACCATGCAAGTTATAGACATAATCAAAGAAGAATGAAAATATTATTTCGTTAGATTTTTTCATCAAGTGATAAAAAATTACACATTTACAACAAGATAAACTTCTCCAAAGGGAGGTTCTCTTTTCTCTTCTTACCTCTTTCACACTGTGGACCAGTGAATCCATAAACACAAGCACAGCGGTTGGGTCCAATACAACGTCCACCATTCTGACATCCATTTTCACAGACGGCTGTACACAAACACAACAAGAAGCTCACTGTACAGTAAATGTCCAAGTACAATGTAGTAGTGTAGAAATATAGCAATAATGGATCTTACTTCTAAAACAAGTCACATCACGCATTTAAGTAAATATACTTCAGTGTATATTGAGACCAAAACCTACACAATTCATGTAAATCACATTGTTAAGCAAGCATTTGGTAAAAGTTTTTTTTAAAATCAGAATCACAAGGATTGGCTGGCTCTAATGCCCATACAGTCAGAATATAATGATTCGATCCTCTATTTCAGTTCTATTAACACTATAATCTATTTTCATAGGTAAAAGTTGACTAAAATATGAAGGAAAAGGATTGTAGACTTTAGACAGCAGAGAGAGGGAGAAAAAGAAGCAGAGGAAAATGCAACATGAAAAAATAAAGAGGATATGGCAGTAAAAAAGAAAAAAACAAAGAAAAGGAAGCCAAAACTGAAGGCAGAATAAATAAGTAAAAGGCAAAGCTAACATGAAAAATGGGGGAAAATACTATCAATTCAGCAATAAAATACCAAGAGAAGTAACTAACGTGTCAACTTATAGAAAGAAAGAAAGGGGAAAACCTCACTGTGTCAACACAAAAGGTCCTTTCTTATGAAATTAACCCACAGTTCAAAATGTGTAAGTAATGATGACAAACACCTGCAGCACACACTTTCCCTGCTCTGGACTTGCGACAGGGAGACCAGAATTCGGAAGTCAGGTGGCCCAGAGGGAGCCAGTGAGTCAGAAAGGAATCTGAACTCTCTCCCCACCCTCTCTCCCCACTGCACCTCCCAAGGGGAGCAACTCAGCAGCCAGGACCCAAGCCAAGGAAGTGTCCTTAAAAAATCACCCTTCAGATTACTTGAAAAATAACTATTCCTGTGAAACATAATGAGGACAGCTGAATTCAAGAATCTCATCTCCTGCAAGAGAAAATACCAATACTACAAGCTGTGTCATAACCTACCCACCTGTTGAACAGATTAACACTCTGTCCTCACAGAAGTAGAAGAGGATTACATTCTATGACCTGTGCCTCCAAAACAGGACTTAAGACACGAAAGAGCAGTGACGAGGCAGAGCACATTTACGTGTGCTTCAAGTGACGGCCATATCGGGAATGGGAAGCTCAATAAATAAAGCAATATCTAAAGATGCAAGAGGGTTGCTATTTCCTTACCAGGAACATGCAGCTGGATTACCTACCATCATCCAGAGCACACAGAATGGTTTCTCTTCTGCTCATAGTAGCAATACCAAAGCAAACTTTGAAACAAGACACCTTCATCTTAAAGCATCAGTGTGCCAATGGTCTTAAAATTCTTTGTCTGCATCAGGCTTCGCTCCAAAGCAGAATTCTATGTATGTCTACACAGGAACGTCCCCCTAAGAACCACACCTTTCCACTTCTTCACTTGTCCCAAGCTGAGTTTTACTAGAAAGTCCAATTCATCACTGCCTTGGAAAAACAGTTGGGCAGTAAGTTAGATCGATAAATACACAGGATAAAAGACGCGAAATAAAGGTCGTGAGAAGCATGAGAAAGATGGAGGTGGACAGGAATGTGGAAGGAACAAAAATCTGTCAAGAGAACTCTCGGTAGGGTATAATTTCACAGAAACAACCGTAAGGATTTGAGTATTTTGATTGCTAAAGGTATACTGCAAATGGGTAACACTCACCTAATGTAATTAATTAATATGAAAGGAATTTTCTTTAAATATTATCAAGGTGTAAGAAATGTAAATGAAAGTCACTGTCCCAGACATGTTCTCTCATTATGCATATGCTAACCCTTATGATGTGAACGGGAAAACGCGTCCATGACTGACACTCAGGATCTATCCCTGGGGAGGCGGAGGGAGGGCTTCTCTCAGGGTTTTCCAAGACAGAGCTTCCAAATGCCAGTGAGGAGAAGAGGGCTGGATAAGCCTGGAGCACCTCCTGGAGAGAGCTCGCCCAGTACACAAAAAATCCAGGCTAACCTACACAGGTTAGACTAACAATGCCTCTCTTCTCACTAAACTTCTTTTTGGTGTGGAAAACGTAGTTATTATTCATAAAAAATTATATTAACGTGCAACATGGCTTCTTGTTACTTCAAATGAAATAATTTTTTAAATTTCTCAATTTTAATTTTTAATACAGTAAATATCAGCAGGTATAACCCATTTAAACAAAAGATCGTAGGTGACTTCAATAATTTAAGGAAGTACCAAGGGTTCCTCTGAACAAGAAGGATGAGACTGGCCAATACAGCCATTTGCTTCTATTCCTACTCTCACCTGAGAGAGAGCTCTTCCAGGAGAGGGACCATAGGGAGTTTGCCTTTGTATCCCCCTCATTTACTGTAGTATTTGATGTACTGCAGATTCTCAAAAGCTCCCAAAATATGTCAAGATCTCGCAGGATTCTTCCCACCTTTTTGGGAGGCGGTACAAAGCAGGGAACAGATGAGGAGTTCTGCTGTGCTCAGCACATCCCAATCACGTCATCCTTCCGATTCTCAGCTTCCCTGCCTATAAAGTAAATAGTCCCTACCCCAGAGGAGTTTGAGGATTAAATAAAATGGTGTAAAAAGCAAAGTTCACCCATTAAACTTTGTGGCTACCCATTAAAGTGTTCTACAATCTTAAGTCCCCTTCTTTTTTGTACTGCAAAGGATCTGTATGAAAAACAAGACTTGTTCTACAGCAACCAAAGTTTACCCTGAAGAGCAATAGCCAAAGAAGAGAAGCAGGCAATGCAGATATAAAAGTTGACCAAAAGGAAAAAAAAGAGGTAATTTCCTTCTTTTGAATAAATTAGGATAAAAGTTATTTTATAAAGTAACAAGACATAATGGCAACAAATTTACCTTTCAACTGCAGTTGGAAAGAAACTTGTATAAGCCTAAATTTCCACCATGGAAAGAATGCTGACCACTCAGGAAGAAAAATATAATTGCTTACACCTAGTGTGGGACAAAGCAAAAGGCAAGGAAGAAGACGACTATGGAAAGAAATATGAGCTGGTTTCTTAACTGCCTGCCATGATCTGGGGAGAAGGGAGAAGCAAAGCCTGTTTCAAGCTGGTCAGCCTGTGATATAGAACCCTGATCATGACTGCCAAAGCCTGAATATTTTTATTCAGTAGATATTTACTGAGCACCTACTCTGTGCTAGGTAATATGACAAGTGTCTGTTATTACTAGACAGACTCCTGTACCACTCAATATAGGTACAAACACTTGGACATAAGTCAAATCTGAAATTATGGTAGTTACTTCTACACAAACGTATGGGATAAAAACAGATGCTAAACCAGGTTAAAATGTTACAAAGAGGAAAGAAACAAAAGCCTATTTTTCTACATGAGATAATATAAATCTCTGCTACAGGCGCTACCTTTTTCCTTTGTCTTGCAGGTTACCATGCTCTCCCAGTTTTCCTCCTGTCTCACTGTCTACTCTTCCTCACTCTTTGCTGGCTTCTCCTTTCTCTTCTCCACCTCAAAATGTTGGGCAGCAATCAAGGCTCTGGCTTCAGCCCTCTTCTCTTCTCTACCTGCACCAACTTCCTAGTGATCTTTGTCTAGGCCTACAATTAAAAGATTAACCATATAAAAATTCAATCTATATGCTCCCGAAGTCATATCTCTATCTCTGACCTCTCTCCTAAGAGCTGAGTTCATAGATTTTTTCACTTGGAAGTCTAACAAACTTCTTTAACTATCAAATCCAAAAGAGAACTCTTGATATCCCATGCTCTTAGCCCCACCTGACCCCAGTCCAACCCACTCCCCACCCAGTCTTTGGAATATCAGGAAATGGCATCACCATTCAGCCCAGAGCTCAACCCAAACCTTCTAGCTGTCATTATGGATCTTTGCTTTTTCTTTTAGTCTCATTCACCACACCCATTCCATCAGTACACACTTCCTTCCATAGATTCTACCTCCAATGCAATCTTAATCCAAACACTTATCACATCCTCAGTTACTAGAGCATCATTTACCAGCACCACTGCACTAGCCTCCTAACTGGCCCTTTCATTTTCTCTCTTGCCATTTCTACAATCCAGTTTCAACACAGCAGCCAGAGTGATTTTTTTTTTTTAATGTTAATCGGATTGTATCACTCCACTGCTCAAACTGCACCAATGGGTTCCCATAATATTTAGGGGATAGTCCAAATTTCTTTCCTTGGTTATGAGGCCCTACACCTTTGTCTCTGAACTCATCCCCTGCCATTATTTCTTTCCCTCACTTCAGCCACATAAGTCTTCCTCTTGTTTCCAAAATGTATGTAATCTGTTCCCACCACAGGTCCTTTGTATTTGCTTTTCCCACTGTCTAGAACACTTTTCCCATAGACTTAAAAGCACAGACTCAGGTCTGTGTTCAAAGTCACCTTCTCAGAGATTCCCCAGTTAAAAAATAGCAGAGAACTGCTTATTCTGACCCAGACTCTCTCCCCCTTACTCTCATTTATTGTTCTAGAACTTCTCATTCCCTAAATTTGTATTAGGCATTTCACTTTTCACCTACTTGTTACCTGTCTTCCCTACCACAAGATAAGCTCTAAGAAGTTGGGCATCATCTTGCTGGTCACTGATGTACTCCCAGCACCTTGCACAATGTGGGGCATACAGTAGTTATTCAATAAACATTGCTGAAGGAAATGAAAGAGTGCTTTCTAAAGAACATTTTCTACATTTCTGGGAAAGCAGCTAAGCAATTTTAATGTTTTTATAATCCTCATTTTAAAAAACATTTCCAGGATTTTTCTGGGTTTACAAGTTGATACTGTTACACCCGCCTCTTTACTCCCAGTAATACTCTCTCTATATAAGACAACTTAGAAAGCATCTTCTTAAACCATTTCTTGAGCTGACATGTACTAGTTATCATACCATCACCTTCTTATGTGCTGGGACTAATGAATTTTTTAAGTTATATAACTTTCTTGAACCAAATGTTCTATTACCCGTGAGTAAATGTTAGGCAAGGATAGTTCCGTCCCATGAGATATCTAGAGGACAAATTTTCAGATGTATGATGGGCTTCTGGCCCAGTGCTTTTTCGCTTTCCCCTGACTGAAAAGTGTGGTGACATCAATATGGCTTGCCACAGGGGCAGAAGAACATAAAAGCACCTCCTACAGGATGGGAAACTACTTTCCGTCACCTCATTTCCCATTTCTGTGTGAAAAGCAGGGAAGAGACATACCTACAAGAGCTCTTTCTGTAGAACTTTCAGGAAAATACATATATAAACACACATACCCCAGACAGGTACAGCAGCTGAATTCAGGCAAAAGTGGCTAGTTTTAGGATAGGTTTGACGAAATACTCTGAAAGACCAGTTGAGGCAAGGCTCTTCCCCTGCAATTCTAAAGGAATTACGATTTTTCTCCCTGAGGAGTAAAAGGCTGAGTTTCAAGAAGCATAACAGTGTCTCTTCTCTGGCTATTGAATTCTATAAAATAGGGATACAATCAGATCTCCTAATGTTTTTGTAGGTGTAAAAAAAGGTATAAATCTGCTTTGTTATAAATAAAATAGACAAATTATGGGAACATGCTGTATAGCACAGGGAACTCTACCTAATGCACTGTGGTAACCTAAATGGGAGGGAAGTCCAAAAGGGAGAGGATATCTGTCTGTGTATGGCTGATTCATTCTGGTGTGCAGTGGAGGCTAACACAACATTATAAAGCAACTGTACTCCAATAAAAATAAATAAATAAATAAATATGGTGTTCATAATAGACTTTTTTAAATAGTTATAATCTGGAGTCCATTGTATAAAATTTGGAAAATGCTTGAATGTATGAAAAAATACAGAAAAAAAATCATTTATGAAAAAAGAAATTTTGTTATAATCTGATCCACTGTTGTCCAGCTGTTTCCTGCTCTCACCTGGTCAACCCTAGCCTAAAAAAAGTTATTACATTGGCATCTTCTATTCTTGCAAAAAACTGGCCTCAGTGCACGGTGTTCTCTCAAATTCCTTAAGATTCCATTTCCCAGGCTCAATCTCAGGCTAGCTTAACAGCTTTTTCCATACCTGAGAACCACCTACACAAGGGGTCTGCAAACTATGGGCCACAGAACAGATCTGGCTCACTGCCAGTTTTTGTGCTGTCCATGAGTTAAGAAGGGTTTTTACAATTTTATGTGGTTGAAAAATCAAAAGAAGAATAATATTTTTGTGACGTGGAAATTATATGAAATTCAAATTTCAGTGTTCAGAAAGTTTTGCTGAAACACAGCCAAACTTTTTTATTTGCATATGGTAGCTTTTGCACTACAATGGCAGAGTTGAATAGTGACACGGATCACAAAGTGTAAAATATTTACTATCTGGCCTTTACAGAAAATGTTTGTCGATTCCTGACCTTAAGAGAATATTTTTCTTTAAATCAATTCACCTGTTTATTTTAAATTATTTTAAAAGAAAACTTCATAGCATTTATAAACAGAAAGCTAAAATTACCCAAACCTGAAGGCAACCTCAAAAATAACATCAACAGCCACAAGGAGATACTTTGTATCCATTAAGATTGCTACCATCAAGAAAACAGAAATAACAATTGTTAGTGAGGATGTGGAGAAATTGGAACCCTTGTGCACTGCTGGTTCCCACCTGTAGTAAAATATAAAATGGTGTAGCCACTATTGAAAACAGTATGAAGGGTAGGTCTTCAAAAAATGTAAAACAGAATTACCATATGATCCCTGGATTCCAGTTGTGGGTATATATCCAAAAGACCTGAAGCAGGGACTTGAATGGATGTTTATCCACCCAGGTTCACCACAGTGTTATTTGTAACCAAAGGTGGAAGTATCTCAAGTGTCCATCAATGGACAAATAGATAAAAGCAAAATATGACATATACACAAAATGGAATATTATTCAGCCTTAAAAAGGAAGAAAATTCTGACATAAGCTACAACATAAATGAACCACAAACACATTATGCTAAGTGAAAGAAGCCAGCCACAAACGGACAAATACTATATGATTCCACTTATATGTGGTACCTAGAGCTGTCAAATTCACGGAGACAGAAAGTAGAATGGTGCTTGCCAGGAGGTGGGGTGAGGGGAAATGGGGAGATAGCATTTAATGGGTACAGAGTTTCAGTCTTGCAACACAAAAGATGTTCTGTGGATGGATGCTGGCAACAGTTGCACGATAATGTGAATGTACTTAATGCCACTGAATATACACTTAGTAGTTAAAATGGTAACTTTTATATTATATATATTTTACAATAATTTCAGAAGTTTTTTAAACTGCAACAAAACCAGGATAAGGTTAGTTTAAAACAAGCTAGATATTCTTGCACATCTAAGACGTGGTCTTGCTATGTTAAAATGGTTAATGAACAATTCTTAGGGAGGTCTTGATGATTAGCAGCAAACCTAGACGCTGCACCTGATGAAGTGCAAACGGAGTGAAAAGGGACTTTCTTACTATTTATGATTCAACTTTCGTTAATATCATGTCCTTCTACTCATCCATACTTAAAAATATGGGGATTCCTGTAAGAGTCCCACAATTTGGGAAGCACTAACCTAAAGTATTGCCCAGTGATAAGTCAAAATACAAGAGCTATCATCCTTACATTCTTGCTAAAAGGTTGTTTTTGATTATAATAGGATATTCTCCAGTGAGTGAAGAGCTTTGCTGGATTAAAGCTCCCTCTTTCACAATGACATGATTTTTAAAAAATCACCTCACAGCCCTGTACTGTGGTGTTAAATAATAAAATATATTTGAGCAAAGGACAATTTATAAGATTGGCTCTGCTAGGGTTAAATTTGGGATATCCTAAAAACAGAGAGAGATCACAGCGAACGTTACCATTTTTTTCAGACAGGTATCCATGCTTTATGGAACTAGATAAAAGAAAATCAAGTAAATATTTACCTGTGATATATGTCAAATTTGATAAAGCACTAGTAATATTCAATAACATCAATACTCTAAAACAAAAATTTTTAAAGAACTGGAAAACATTAGGTATTCAGCTATAAGGTATGTCTTTTCTACATCAACATATTTTTAAAGGATCTTAAGATCCTTTACAAGACCTTAAGTTACGACTCAGTATCAAACGCCCACTCAATCAAATTATTTCTAATAAATCGAGTCTATCCCAATGTTGCTTACGTTGTCCACAATAAGTTCCAATATATCCTTTCTGGCACTGGCAATGGTCATCTGCACAGGTCCCACCATTCATGCACCTAACACTGCACTGCTGAACTGCAAAGAACAACAAAAAACATAAAATTATCAATCACCAGAATTATAGTATCTGTGAGAGTTATAAAACTATACTAAATACCCAATTAATGACAAATGTATTCTAATGAAGTAAATGTTATGACCCAAGCATACCTTTATTTATTTGTAGTAAGTATGCACATGAGCATATGTTATTAACATATTAGCATATGTTAATAACAACATATGTTATTTAGTATATATTTAAAATCTACTACACTTTCAATGTTAAAAGAAGGAAATATAAGGTGACTAGAAGTGTAAGTTCTAGGATGCAGGAAGCACTCATGTATTTATTCAGAATGCGGTGGCTGAGGCCTGGCACTGCCATCACCCAGTGCTTAAGCAACTGCTTCTCTTTCTCTCACATCAAGTGTTTTAACAAGGTCTGCAGGTTCCACTGGAAAATACATCTCAAATCCATCTTCTCCTTTCTGTCGCCATTGATACTGTGTGGTTCAGCTACCCTCGTCTCTCCCCTGGACTGTTGCAGTAACCTCCTGATAGGTTCCCTAGCTTCTACTCTTACCCTCTTCAAATTCTTTCTCTGCAGAGCAGCTACAGTAATATTTTAATAATATAAATGGCATTGCTTCATTTTCTTATTGAAACCCTTTCAATGATTCCCTGTTGCATTTGGGATATAATGCAACCCTTCCATGACCAAGGAGGCCGTGTATGATCTCCCTGGATGTGCCTGCTTCTCTAAGACCTTCTCTTCCCAATCTTCCTCTTTGTAATCACATGAACCTTTCACAGTTTCTCAAGTGGAGGAAAGGTCTTTTGATTTGCTACTTCCTCTCCCTGTGAGGGTCCCTCCCTGGCTCTTCTCATGCCTGGCTCATTCTCGTCCTTCAGAACTCAGCTCCAATATCACGTCTCATCAGAGTGGTCTTGTCTGGCTCCTGTAACTAGGTTCCCCCTTGGCTCCAGGCTGTTCTCCTTCACAGCAAAGTTTCCTTCCGAGAACTTACCACTATCTATAATGACTCTGTGGTGTTTGTTTACTTGTGTTTTGTCTGTCTCCCTACAGGGATGTAAGCTCCGTGACAGTGGATGCCAAGTCCATTATGACATCAGGGCACTGAGCTCATTGCCATTTGCTGGGGCCAAGGAAACTGTGGAAGAAGTAGACTGTGGTCAACAATGAATCGAGAGTTTCATGCCACAGTTTCAGATGCCTACTATCCATTCAAGTGGAGACGTCCAAAAGGAATTGGAACATGTGAACATGAAGCTCAGTGGAGGGATCTACTCTAGAGATAATCATTATGAGTTAGCAACACATTGGTAGTAACTGAAGACATATGTAAACAAGTTCACCCAGGGAGGACAGAACTCTTGGGAATACCTAGCTGTGACTGTAAGGCTAATAAAGAAGATACAGAAAGGAGACCAAGAAATAATAATCAAGAAAAGGAGTATTGTGAGCCATTAATATTTTACAAGTGAAGGGAAAAGAGAGCATTTCAAGAAGATACTGATTAATGGTGCTAAATGCTTTGTGGAGCTGGAGCATCTTGAGGACTGGAAAGGAGAGAAGAGTTCCTGATGGAAAGGCAGCCAGTATTACTCAAGGCCAAATGAATTCAGGGATCCTCTATTAAATTACATACCATAAACTGAGGGTCAGCCAGTGATTGTTCAGCTGCCCAGGTAGAGGAATTAAGAAACTGAACTGTAAAAAATTTCTCCAGGTTTGGGTTTTTTGCTGAGGGTGTCGTTGAGAAAACTAAGAGAACAGGATAATGAAGATACGGGGAATGGTATCGTCCAGGCAGTCAGACAAGGGAGGTTCAGGAAAGTAGTGGAAGAAGTTTGCTAATCAGGGTGGTCAAGAAAGTCTCGATGAATTCTAAATAACAGGTTTTCAAAGGTCGGGAAAATGACAGATTATTTTCACAGAAAACGAAACTAGAGCATTAATCAGAAGCTTCATCATCAGACAATGACATTTGTTATATGAATCTTGAATCTTATATTCCTCAATCAGATAAATTATCTATTACCTTTTCTTAGGGAAAATTTGTAGAGAGAAGTGTTAAAAATATAACAACTTCACACTAGTTTGAGGCAGACAAAGATTTATTTAATTATTGAGCAATTAAATAAATAATATCTGCTTCCACCTTGCTATAAAATATTACCTTAAACACTGGCCTAAAAGATTAATCTTGGACCTAAAGACCCATCAATTTCTACTTAGGTCATGAAAAACACAATCTTAGCCCAGTGTTATTGTGATCTTACAGAGCTGTTGGGAGTCAGTATGTGAACAGCAAAATAGCTAATATATGTAAAACAACTGGTCAGTACATGATAAATAGTTGTTGTCATCTCAATCCTCTTATCCTTCCCCTTTAGTTAACCCACAAAACAGGATATGAGCCACAGGAGTTAAGCAAAGGCAATAAACAGAGCTGAGGGTTTGAGACTACAGGCTTAGGCATCAGAATCCCTGGCTTCAAATCCATGTTACTTTGGGCGAGTTAAACTTATGTGCCTCATCCTCCTTCTCTGTCAATGGGGTAATAATAGTATCTCATAATATTCATGTGAGAATTAAATAAAATGATATAGTTAAACACTTAAAACAGTACCTGCAACATGGTAAAAACCCAGTTAAGTTATAGCTATTACTCGCAAAGAATTACTTCTCCACTAAATCCAGGCTCTTTTACTGAATAGACACATAGCATCTGGACCAGTATGACATCATTTTTCTTAATGAAAATCACTCCCCCATTACCCCTTAGTTGTTGGTGGCAACAACTAAGCCACCAAAGATTTTTACTCCAAAGATTAGTACTGACCTAGTTAGGAAAATTATCATGGGTCTATATCCTCATTGAAAAGGACATTTAGTATTTACTCAAAAGCTTACAGATAATGCAGTGAATAAGGTCACATATTAAAAACGTACTTGATTTTGATCCACAGGTTGGTGATATTTGGCCGCTGGAACAAGTACACATGTTAGGACGGGAACAAAATCCATCTCCACAACTATTTCTACAAATTGCTGTAGAAAGCACAACAGGGAAACGAACGAACAATTAGGTAATAAACCATAGTTTACAAAATAAGAAAACTATAGTTAAAAACAACAAACCTGAAAAACTAAGATATAAAATATGTGATATATTATACACAATGGAATATTACTCAGCCATAAAAAGAAACGAAATTGAGTTATTTGTAATGAGGTGGATGGACCTAGAGTCTGTCATACAGAATGATGTAGTCAGAAAGAGACAAACAAATACCATATGCTAACATATATATATATATGGAATCTAAAAAAAAAAATGTTCTAACGAACCTAGAGGCAGGACAGGAATAAAGATGCAGACATAGAGAATGAACATGAGGACACGAGGAGGGGGAAGGGTAAGCTGGGACGAAGTGAGAGAGTGGCATGGACATACATACGCTACCAAATGTAAAATAGGTAGCTAGTGGGAAGCAGCCACATAGCACAGGGAGATCAGCTCGGTGCTTTGTGACCACCTAGAGAGGTGGGATAGGGAGGGTGGGACGGAGATGCAAGAGGGAGGAGATATGGGGATATATGTGTACGTATAGCTGATTCACTTTGTTATACAGCAGAAACTAACACAACATTGTAAAGCTATTATACTCTAATAAAGATGTTAAAAAAATGTTTTTAAATATGTGATATATAATGCCTAATTTCAGATATACAACAAAATTACCCATTGTAGACAAGTGAATAAGTCTCTTAAGTATCCTTATGATAATGTTCACACAAATGAAGCTACTTCAAGTTCCATAATCCTAATCATTCAACTCTTATCAACACAGGTCATCTTTTCCATTCAAGGGAAAGAGTTTATAATCAGAATTCACGGTGAGAAGACAGTCTTGGTCCTAGGAAGCTGGGAGGGTTGAGGAAACCTAGAGGTCCTGCATACCTTCAGAAAACACAGCCAACTCTGTAAAGGACCTTCACAGGAGACAGAGAATGTGAAATTGGCTGAGCTGGAGGCTCCACGCTCTAACGACTTGGCCAAGCCCCAGGGGTTCCATGCACATTCCTTCCCGGCTGGTATCTGACCTGCCCCATCATCAATCTTTGTTCCCCTTAATAATTCTCTCTCTCCTTCCTCCAGCCTTTCCTCTCCCATTTTACCTCCACAACCTAGCCTATTCCCGCTGCTCAGAAAAGCTGCTGCGACATTTTGATGGAGGGAAAGTCAAAGCCTCCTGCAGCTATGACCTCCAAGGTATGAGGGTCATCAGAGCAAAGAATGTTAGGCTCACTGACACAGCACATACCACAGATCCTCAAAATCGGTAGTCCAGTGCCTTCAAATGGGAAGTCTCTCCCATATTTAGAGTCAGTTCATTTAGGAGCTGAGAGATTTATCTCTATACCCACAAGTGAATTCTCTCTGTGCACACAGGCAAGTGCTTTAATGCTCCATGAGTGGATGCGTGAAGACAGGAAGAGGAGAGTCTGGGAATGCCCTGAAACTAGCTGTAAATATGTATGTAAATGTGTGTATGTATCTTTCACTAGGGAGGGGGTCTCACAACTTTCAAAGAGATCTGAGCCCCTCAATATGTAATGTAAAGGGTGTGTTCTATAGAAATGAACTAACTCAATAAATGTTTTTCTTCTCCGGATTGCCTTTTGACACCCACATAATATGGCCAGCATCTCTATTACCACTCCCTATAAACGAAAATGTCATAAATTATAGTGTGAAGATAAAAAACAATTTTAGGCAAGAACATGGCTTCTGCCATGGAGTTGACTATTAATTCTTAAAATGTGCTAGATTTTCTGATCACCAATAACTTTCCAATGAAAAATGTTTACTAAAACATTGTTTTATCTCAAAGCCCCCTTACCCTCAGTAGGTAGACATTTAGTCTAGGCTTACGTTATATACAAAGTGCCCCTTCCCAGGTCCTAAACCCAAAGAAGGTCTGATGGGCTGGAGACTACTCATCCTCAGACAGAGCCCTGTCATGGCCACAGGTGTACCCTGTATATCTGTGAACCCATGAGAAGCAAGAATGCTTAGGCTCTTTCTCTTCACACTCATCTCAAACTACAGTACATCTCATCTAAATATCTGTCCCTCCCACAATTACAAAAACGATGAGGCCCAGAAATACCAGAGAGGAAAGGAGAGAGGACCTGGGTGTTGGGATTTCAGTGATGCTGGGAGAAGATGCATGGCACAGTGGAGAGTAAATGAATGGTATGCAAGAGGTCTGAGGTTGAGTTCCCGCTCTGCCATTGACCCACTGCAAGCTCGGAAAAAAACCCACAGCTTCTCTGGGTTTAGTTTTCTCATTGGTAAAATAAAACAAAAGGATTATACTGGAATGTTCTGATGTCTCTTCGGGTCTCAAATGCTATGATTCTGGGCCAACCCCTTCCCACTGTTATTCACTGATCAAAATGCTCTTCATAGTATAATTTCACAACAAAAAAATTAATAAGCAAACTTTTCCATTGCTTCATGTTCTAACAAGATTTCAAAAAAACAAATGGAGAGTGAGAAAGTCAATTTCATCCTTTTGGAAACAAATATTTGGAAGTTTGGAAGTACTTCAGTGATTTTTGCAGGCCACAATTAAGAACAATAACAACAAGACGCAGACTCAAATCAAAATGCATTAAGTTTCCAGTAGTTTGAGAAGTATATTTTTATTTTAATATCTTCTCATGAAGCCTGGTCAAGGCCAACCAGATTAAAATTCTAGGAGTTGATCATTTTAATATCTTTCTGTAAAGAAAAAATGTTGATGTATAAATGTATAAGGAAATTAATCTTTGGTCCTCCTTTTCTATTTGTATTTCACTTATTCTCTTTTTGTAAGTTTCCTCAGAGCTTTTCTTTTGCTAAATGATGGAAATTCAATAAATATAATAAATAATTTGTTATCATAAGAAAGTCATGGAATGAAAATTCTTTTTTTATTGAAGTCTAGTTGATTTACAATATTAGTTTCAGGTGTATAGCACAGTGATTCAGTGTTTTTGCAGTTTATACTCCATTATGTTATTACAATATAATGGTTAAAATTCCCTGTGCTATACAATATATCCTTGTTGCTTATCTATTTTACACATAGTAGTTTGTATCTGTTAATCCCGGACCCCTAATTTGTCCCTTCCCCACTTCTCCCCTTTGTAACCACTAGTTTTCTGTATCTATGAGTCTGTTTCTGTTTTGCACATACATTCATTTATATTATTTTTTAGACTCCACATATAAGTGATATCATACATTTTCTTCTTTCTCTGTCTGACTTATTTTCACTAAGCATAATTTTCTCTAGGTCCATCCACATTGCTGCAAATGGCAGAATTTCATGGAATGAAAATTCTTAATTTTGACTTTATGATGGTTTCAATTTAGTTATTACCTCCATATACTACAGTTTTAAATGTCAGACTAATTGAACTAGTGAACTTAATACAAAATATTAAGGTAAAGTTTAGATGAGACCCATGCAAGAGAATATAAACGCATTACAGTCTCCCTCTCTTTTGTGCACTATTTTATAGTCTTGGGTATTTGAATTACCTTTTAAATGTGCTAATAAATATTTTTGTAGATATCTCTTGACACAAGTACTGTAAATGTTTCTTGGAGATATAAAGATCATTTCAAAGTTTATGCTTTGTACAGATTTATGATACATGTACAGTCCAGTGTATTTCATAAGCACCCAAATGCTTGGAGTATCAGAAATGAGGGCTACAATATTCACTGTTACTTTGAGATTTCCAAAGCTGATTTTCTAAACATGTAAAGAGCACACTGTTACTCAAAGAGCAAAAATATATTAAAGCTGACACTCAGAGGGCCATATATATACGTATACATTTTTTTTTCCTACTGCGAATATTCTGGAAGGCTCTGTTCTCTGGAATTCCCATTCCACACTGATCCAATAAAATCTGACTTTACAGATTTTCAACACGTACCATAAACCAATCCCTTCTCCTCGGCTACTCTCCAACTCAATAATGGCAGTCACATTCATTACATTTAGTGAGTCAGACTTTCCGCAGTGCCTAAGTCACTCCCGGCTAGTATGGCAGGTGTGTGGTGAGTGACTTAGCTGTTTCAGAATTCTAGGAACCATGGAAGTTTAAAGCAGGCACAGTAACACCCTACTGGTCTGAAAAAGTAAATGCACCCTCTACACACGCCTCATGTATATGACTTATGTGCTGGAGGGGAAAATATCCAATACCCTTCCATTCTTTTTAATAAAAGTAAAGGCTTATAATCAAAAGGTTTATTTAAAATATTTATGAATCACCCTAAAGAACACAGCTGTTGCTTCCTGTTTTTGCCTCATTACTGGATACTGTGGGATTTTTTAGGGTAGAAATAAGAAGAAGCTAGTATTCACAACACTTGAGATACCATGCCTTTCTAAAAACTGCACAGAAATAACATCAAGTGTCTATCTCAAACCCACAAAACCAATAAATATAGAGTCAGAGATGCCACTACATCCTTATTATCCCTTGGCTAGTGTGGCTTGCCCTTTTTCTCTCTTCATGTGGCATAATTATCTTTTCCCTGGAGAATATTGAGGTCAATCTAAAGTCAAGACTGTCTCTAAATAAATGTGCTATGACACCTGGCTGTCCTCCCAACAAGGCAAATGTGGCTGTGCTATATAAATACACAAGAAAAGGCCAGTCACACTTCAACTCACAAATTCACAGGCATGTGAAGTAAGACATCCCATAGTCCACGACTGTGAGGCTGATAATGATAACTAATGACTTCTCCAATTAAAACCTGGAGAGCTGGGTATACACTTTGGAAACTGAATAAAATAATCAAAACTTTTAAGGTCAGATATGCAAAACTTTTGAAGTTCTAAGACTCACACTTTGGAAATCTACTGTACACTATGAGATCTGGGATCTGGAAATCCTAAATTTCCTAAATGTCTTCCAAAAATTAAAAAAAAAAAAGTCAAGCCATTTGGAAGAGTTCTCTTTTAAAATTTTCGTTAACCTGGATCAACTCTAAATCTCTGAGAGTGCTCCTTTCATATCTATGTTAGATGACTGTTGAGATGAAACCAGAGATAATAAAGCGGTTTTGTACGGAGGCCTAAGCAAGCTTGATCTTCAGAAGGCCTAAACCTCCTGCAGAGTCAAAAGGCAGATAATTTACATAATCACATTGTGGTCTTATCTGCTCTCCTTCAGGAAAAAGTGGTGTGGGTTATCTGGGGAATTGCTGTACTCCCCCTTCAGTTTGTATTAATAGACATAGAAAGATAAAACTTCCAAGTATCTTTGAAACCTTTATTATTATTGCCCTTCAACAGAGTCTACAAGTGAAGTCTAAACCGAAGCAAACTGGCTGCTTCTTCCCCACCATTCAAATGGGGTCGCGCGTCCTAATTATTACTGCTATGTGGCCACCGGATTCTAAACGCAAATGTGTGTCCAAACGACTGAATGCAAGAGGTCGGCCCTGAGATGGGGCCGAGCGTGCTGCTCCCAAACTGCGATCCCAGCCTAGCACTCACGGACAATGCATTGGTTTCCTCCAGGGAGCGTCTTCCATCCCGGGCAGCAGTAGGAGTGGAACCTGGATCCGCATACGTTGGGCCTGCGATAGACAAGTGAAGTAACGCACACTTAAGAGAGGGGTGCGGTAATACATTAGCAGTTTTCGTAACATTTATGGGACAACCAACAGACCAAAACTACACGTCAAATTCTTGGGGCTTGGGGCTCAGACGTGGAAGTGAACGAGCTAGACACTGGAATGAGGAGGGTCAGAAATGTCTAAACATTGCCTTTCATCCGCCCTCCGTTGCTACCTTTTTAAGGAGCGAAAAGAAACAGGGAAACATATAATTTGCTACTATTCTAGCCTCCGGATGCAGAGAACAAAGGGAACACTCCGTTTCAAAAATCCTTGCCCTCGTCCCCAAATCCATCCCTCCTTGATCAACTGTTACTTTGGCCCCGACATGTCAAGGATGGCGAGTCGGAAGGTGGAGCGCTCGGCTTGATGATTAGAATGAGCTGTAAACCCCGCACACGTCCTCAAACAAAAGGCTCGGGAGTTGCGCCCCCGACGGTGGGGAGCAGGCAGGCTTGACCAGCCCCGGCGCGGGGCGGCCTCAAGCGCGCCTTCCGCCAGGAACTTGTTCCCGCACGGCGGGCTCTGCAGGCGCTCCGCGATCCGCACCCAGGGGCCTCCGACCCACCCGCTGCCCAACCCCCCGAGGGAGGTTTTTTTTGTGGTTTTTTTTTTTGCCGGCCGAACTGCTGAGGAAAAGGGGGAGGCGCTTCTGGGAGTCTTCGGGGTCTACTGGTGGAAGGGGCCTCGGCTCTAGCCGCCAGAACTGAGTTTTGGGAGGGGGTGGGATGGAAAGCTGCCAAGCCGAGGTTTCCCCCCGTGCCGCCTGCCCACCTACCCTCGGAGCACGTCCTGCTGTCCTCGCCTGCGGACGCGGCTGGCCGCCGCGACGCCCTCCTCCCGGTACTCGGGCACTGCGAACCCGCCTTCAGAGCCCGCCGCTGCGGGCCTGACCTGTTGCGGCGGCGACTGGGGCCGGGGCGGCTTGGGCGGCGGGGGCTGGGGCTGGCCGGCTGTGCCCTGCGCCCAGAGCGCCACGCAGCCCAGCCACACGAAGTAGGGCTGGAGACACAGCCGCCGTCGTCTCCCCATCGCGCGCGCTGAGAGCGCGCGGACCGTGGTCCGCGGAGACGGAGCGCTCGAAGACAAAATCTACGCGGCCCGAAAAAAGTCAGGTCTAACAAGCCCTTCGTCGGCTCCGGAGACTCCCTTGAGCTCGGGCTCCCTGCTCTAGTGGGAGCCCAGGACCGAGCGCTGGCCCGCTGACTGCCGGCGAGGCGCGAGCTCTAGAGCAGCGGGCGGCGAGGCGCGGCGGCGGAGCGGCCGGCAGCCCCGCGCGGTCCACGTTGCATCCCCCGGGCCGCTGCCCCGAGCGACTCCAGGACCGCCAGCAGGCGGGGGCGGGAAATTACAAAAGTAACCCGAGCAGCCGCGGCGTAAAGTTACAAAGAAAGCGGACCTCAAAAGAAAAAAAGGGCCTGCACGCAGCGACTCGGCGGATTCCCGTGCGCTCCGGGTACAGATCTTGGAAAGCTGCAAAAGTCACCAGAAATAAGCCGGAAAGCAAACAAAAGTCGCCCTCCAAAGAAAAGGAGGGTCTTCTCCCGGCTCGCCCGGAGTTCCACTGGGCAGCGACGCGCCGGCGGCGGCCGAAGAGCAGGGCGGAGGTGCGCGGGACCGGGGCGAGACGCCGGTGAGAGGGAGGGCGGGAGGCTGGACGCCGGGGAAGATGCGGCGGGCGAGGGCGCGGCGCGGGGGTTTTGAGGCCCGGCGGGGCGCTGGGCGGGCCGGCGGGCGGCGGCTGTCAGTGGGGGCTGGAGCGCAGCCGTCCACACGTGGGGCGCAGCCCTGACCGAGGGGCCGGCTCAGAGTGGGCGGAGACAGAGTAAGGGGGCGATGGGGTGGGGAGGAACGAGGGGAGCCAGGGGCTGGGGGAGGGGAAGAGGAAGGAAAGGGGTAGGGTGAAGGGAGGGGAAAGGACTCAGATTGGGGAGAAGGGGGGCGATCCGGAGAGGAAGGCCAGGGTTTGGAAAAGGGGCTTGGAAAGAGGGATTGGCGAGCTTGGGTACGAGAGGAAATGAGCGGGGGATGGGGGCGAGGTTAGGGCGAGGAGAGAAGTGGGAAAGGGGAGGGAGGACGGGGGGGCCTGGAGGAGGGGGCGAGGCGCTAGTCGACTTTGCTTCCCGTCCCCCTCAATTGGCCGCTAGCTCTGTTTTGACTGCCTGTACAAAGCAAGCAGACGACGGGGGAGGGGGCAGTTAGGGAGCAGATTTGGGAAAGGCGACTGCAGCCCCTTCCCCTCCCCCTCCGCCCTCGCTGGGCCACGGACCAGGGACGAGGGTCTCTAAACGTGCCTGGCTTGGCTAGACCCACAGCTGAACTTCCCCACCCGGCAGAGGCCACAAGGTTGAGGATGAGAACGGGTCCTCCTGCAGGGACCCAGACCCAGACCCAGTCCCGGGGATGCGGGATTCTCAGTCAAGCAGGACTAGAGACTCCCGCGGGAGTTGGCTGCAACCTCCATCCGAGGAGGCCGGGCCCTCCCCATCGCCCTCCTACCCCCACCTCCCCATCGGGATCGGCGTCAGTCTGCGGAACCCGCAGAGGGGCTGGGCGTTTCCGGATTGAAATGCGCCCTCCACCTCCAAGACCGAGCTCACGTAGCCGCGGGGAGCCTTGGCAGCTTGCAGGCGCCGCGGTCCTGGGGAGTCCGTACAGGGGGTGTGCTTCGGGGTGAGCCCTGCCAGGACTCTGCATGAGTTCGCAGCCAGAGAAGAGTTAGATCCCCAGAAGTGTGTTTGGGGGGGGACGCGCATGGTGGGTAAATGGATCTTGGGGCATATCCCTGGTTCCTGTCTTAGACTTCTGATTAATGGTTAAACGTTAGCAATTGGTGCATCCACTGGCTGGCCACATGCCCTCTGGATCCGAGAGTAGCCTCTGTGCTCACCCGACTTTGGGGTCTTCCTTTGTGGCCCTGACTTCATGAGATTTCTGTGAAGCCCTAATTGTCTCTCAGCATTTCATAATTAAAAATCTAACACCCCTGAAATCTGGGACTGGACATCCAATCATGGTTTAGGATATAGTACGAGACACCAATGTCTGGATTATTCAGGCCTAGAGAAACTTACTTTAAAGATTTATATACCTAAAGATTTTTTCCTGGCCCAATTTGCCCAGATGTGCTATTTGGCAGCCAAAATTCTCTGAGAATTGGCATAGCTCCCTCCCTTTTTCCCCAATGTAGTTAGGCAAAGACTTTTAAGGTAGTATTCCTTCTTAACAGTATTCTCATAAGGAAAAGTAGGAGCAACATAATTTCATGTGGGACACCAATCTGTTCAAATCCAAAGAAACTAAAAACAGCAAGAGAGGTATTTGTCATGCCCTGTCCTTCAAACAAAATCATTTTAATTAAAAGAGCTAAATAAAGTATCCCCTGGGTTAAAGCAGTGTTTTAATCATACTTTTTAAACATTTAGCCCCATTAAATGGGTTTTTATTTAATACTTAAATAGTTTTGTGGTTCATTTCTGTCTATCGTATCAAATCCAAATGCTCTAAAATTACATAGGCATTTATCCTTAGACTCACCAATTCCACATTTAGAAATGTATTTAAAAGATAAAACAGGCAAAAAATGAAATGATGAATGCCGTATTCTGTTCATTGCAGCACTGTTTATAATGGCAAAAGATTAGAAATACAAAGTTCCCATCCACAAGAAACTGGTTGAATATGGTTTAATCCATTCGGTAGAATACTATACAGCTGTAATAAATCAATGAGGATCTCTCTATACTCCTATGAGTGATCTCTAGAATATACAATTCAATGAAAAAGAAAAACAAACAAACAAAAAAAACCAAACTGCAGATAGACTAGGTAAATCTATTGAGACAAAAAGAAGAATAAAGGTTACCAAGGGCTGAGGTGGGAGAAGGGAATGAGGAATCATTGTTTAATGGGTATAGAGTTTCCATTTAAGATGATGAAAATGTTCTGAAAATTAATAATGTGATAATGATTGCACAATATTTTGAATGTACTTAATGCCACTGAATTGTATACTTAAATATGGCTAAAATGATAAGCTTCATGTTGTGTATTTTTACAACAATAAAAATTTTAATGTAAGGTGCAGGATATTGTATACGGTATGCTACCTTTGGGGGGGCAAACATGCACATGCATGTGTGTGTGTGTCTGTGTGCGTACACTTTTAAAAAACAGAAGTATAAACCATATCTAATAAAAATAGTTATCTTAGAGAAGGAAGAGGAGGTGAAGGAATAGATAATGATGGAACCTCTACCTTTCCAAACATGCCTTGTTTTATAGTTCTAACTTTGGAGCCATGTGTTTATCTTATATAGTTAAAAACAAAATTAAATTTAAAAGAGCTATGCCTAAAAACTGAAAAGAAACTAAAACAAATGAACCTGTTTATCACATTAGTGTCATAAATGGAGAGAATTATTATTTAAAGTGACATTTAAACAGGATGTAGGATGTAACCTACATCCTTTAGTAGGATGTAACCTAAGGATGAAATGAACAAGAAGTCTGAAATTGCATTCCATGGTGGTAATGTGAGAGAGAGAGATTGGGAAGGGGGAGAGAGAAAGAGGGAGATAGATATTAGAAATCATGATTTCAGCATAAGAGAAAAGAGATTAAATATAAAATGAAAGTAAAAACACTGCAAGTTAAATTGAATTAAAATGCCAAGATGTAATCAGAACTTACATTTTTCATTAAAAAATATGTATTTCCTGGTCCTACGCATTGAAAAGACCTGAAAGTAGTGACAGCCCAATAGCAATGAAAACCCACTGTGCTCAGATTGTGGATCCTAAATACCATTTCCCAATAAAAGGAATGAGGGCTCCTTTGGGTAGGTGGCTGACTTCAGGTCTGGGGCAGGAACTATGTAAAATGAGTCTGGATTATCTATTTTGTCATATTTGAAAGCAAGGAAATTATCAAACAATTTAGGGTCATGTCAAAAGGAAACAGGACCTAACTTGAAAAAGATTCCACTGACGAAAGATGGGAAAACCCGAACATCACAAAGAAAAATGACTGCAAAGGACTGAAATATATGAAATGTGTAAATATTCAAGAATTACAAATGATACTTTAAACAAAAATTAATTAGTCAATTTGGAGATTGTTAGGGCACAGCTTATTCTAGAAACATTGATAAATAAAATAATCAAACATTTATTTTGCCTTTGCTGGATAGACTCAGAGAAAGTATTTCTTTAAAAAATTACAGTTGTAAACACAGGAATGATAGAATTTTTAAAAATCTCAACTTTGCAAACTCTAATGAAATAATGGACCCAGGCAAGAGTTATTAATGGCTGCTAAAACTGTAAAGTCAAGGATTCTTGATTGGGGGCCATCTTCTCTCTGGAGGACATTTGGCAACATCTGGAGACATTTTTTATTGTCACAATAAGATGGTGTGTATGGGGCAAGAGTGTTGAGGGTACCAAGGATCCTACTAAGTATCCTACAATGCATAGGACAGTCCCCCATAACAAAGTATTATCTGGTCCAAAATAGCAATTTATTTGAGAACCCTTGCATTAGGTGAACAGTCAGTGGGGACCTTTTTAATGAATGATTCAAGCTGTTACCCCCAGAACCTAGTGATTATTGCTAACTTCTAAAAAATAGGATAATCAGACATTATGTGTCTTCTTAAGTCGTACAACTAGAGGCACACAGAACTGCCTGTGAAATATGTTTGTCAAAAAAAATGAACCTAAATGTAATCATAACTTTATATTTAATAATATAAATTTTCAGTTTCTAGGAACTATGGAGAGTAGTAAAACACATTAAATGATACCTCAGGAATACAGTCAACCAGATCTAGAATGTGGGAGATACCACAGGACCAAAGTTTTTCAAATAAATGACGTGAGTATAGAAAAGGGAGGGGAGCTCTTTTGATCCAACAATCCCATGCAATGTTTGTACCTTATCGGAGATTGTTATTTGAACACAGGTGTCAAACAAAATTTTGAGGCAGTATGTGGGGGTGGGGGTGAAAGCTGATTATTAGCTAGTAAAGATTTATTTTCAATTTTAGGGAGTGTGAAAATGGTATCATGGCTATATTTTTTAATAACATTTTCTAATACTGACTAAATTCTTTATGGGTGAAATGATATGATGCCTGGGATTTGACATAAAATACCACAGGAAAAACACAGGCAGGGTTCTAAAAAGATGGAGTAGATGTACTTTCCTCTATTCCTCTTGCTAAGTATACTTAGCTGAACATCCTGGACATTATGTATGGAAAAAAAGAGTAAGAAGACTCTGATCAGTGGAGAGAAGATGGCAGACTTGCCAGGGACCTGAGTCACAACATGGAAGTGAATTCCTTGGGTTTTTTTGTTTTTGTTTTTTTGCTTCATACATTGTGGACTGGGTGCTGGAGTAGGTGACAACCTGGAAATGCCAACTGGCACAGACCAAAAAAAAAGCCTCCAAAAAAACCCTGAATTCTCTAGCCAAAGGACAGGAAAGGGGCATACTAGCCAGCCAGAAAACTTGTAGATGATAACTGCTCTATAACCAGCCAAACATCACAGAAAAAAAAAAATGTGGTCACCCCCAACCAGCAAAGTCCAAGTGAAGACTTTAAACTTTCATCCTTGCCAGGCTGTAACAAGGTGTCCTTCCCCAGAGTAGTGTCAGAGAAGGCCAAATAATGGGCCACTCCATCCCCCTGCTGCCCCCACAGTGCCAATGGAGAACCTGGACTTCCACTCCCACCTAACAGTAATGAAGTGCCCCTGTCTGCTGGGATGGTATCAGAGGAGTCCTAGTAGAGAGTCAGGACCCTTATCATTGCCCATCCCCATGGGAAGCCAAGGAGAGCCACATGGGGAACAATAATAAAGCATGTCTCTCCCTCCCAGCCAGGGTGGTATAGCAGAAATTTAGTGGGGAGCTAGTACTCCCACCCCAGCCCAGCAATTACAAAGTGCTCCTCACATCTCAATTGCGTCAACAGAGGCAGAACATGGACTTCTCCTGCCATCTAATAGTAATGAGGCAGCACCCTTCTCTTCATCCCCAACCCCATGCAGTATCAGAAAAGGCTGCTGAAACAGATGACTTAAATAAGATCCAAAGTATCATAACACCCAAAATGTCCAGGATTCAATTGAAAATTACTCCTCATACCAAGAACCAGGAAAATCTCAATGTAAATGAGAAAAGAAAAGTAATACTCACCAGTGCTGAGATGATGCACGTGTTAGAATTTTCCGACTATGGCTTTAAAGCAGACGTGATAAAAATGTTTCAAAGAGCATTTGTGAACATGCTTGAAACAAAAGAAAAAAAAAGAAAAAAGAAAGCCTCAACAAAGAAATAGAAGATATAATGAACTAAATGGAAATTTTATAAGTGAAAAATTCAATAATTAAAATTTAAAAGCTTAATAAATGGGTTAACAGCAAAATGGAGAGGACAGAGGAAAGAATCAATGAACTTGACGGTGGAATAATAGAAATTACCCAAACAAAAAGAGAAACTAGATTGAAAAAACAAACAACCAGAGTTTCAGGGATCTGTGAGACTATAACAAAAATATTTAACATTTCGTCATCAGAATCTGGAAGAGGAGTGTAGAGCTGCTAAGAAACTACTTGAAGAAATAATGGTTGAATATTTGCCAAATTTAGCAAAAGACATAAACATACAGATTCAAGAAGCTGAATAAATCTCAAACAGTATAAACGCAAAGGAATCCACATCAAGATTTCTCATAGTCAGACTCATGAAAATCAAAGACAAAGAAAGCAGCGAGAGAAATGACACCTTACTGGTAGGGGAAAACAATTCAAATGACAGCAAGTTTCTCATCAGAAACCATGGAGGCCAGAAGGAAGTGGCATACATTTCTCGAGTGCTGAAAGAAAAGAACTGTCAATGCAGAGTTCTATCCCCAGTGACAATATTTTTCAGGAAAGAAAGGGAAATCAAGATGTCAGATGAAGGAAACAAAAAGGAGTTGTCTCCAGCAGAGAGAGGATGTCCCCTCTCACCACTCCTGTTCAATATTGTACTGGAATAAGAGAAGAGAAGGAAATAAAAGTTATACAAATTGGGAAGGAAGAAATAAAACAGTCCTTATTTGCAGATGACATAATTGTCTATCTAGAAAATTCTGAAGAATCAACAAAAAACTCCTGGAACTTATACATAGTTATAGTAAGTTTGCAGGATACAAGATCAATATAGACAAGTTGGTTGCTTTCCTGTATATCAATAAATTATTGGCAAAAATATTAGATATACATCTAACAAAATATGTACAAGATCTATATGAGGGTAACTACACAACTCTGAAGAAAGAAAAGAAGATTTAAATAAGTGGAGAGATATTCCTTGTTCATGGATGAAAAGACTCAATACTGTTAAGATGTCAGTTCTTCTCAACTTGATTTACAGGTCCAACACAATGCCAATTAAAATATCAGCAAGTTATTTTGTAGATATTGACAAACTGATTCTAAAGATTATATGAAGAAGCAAAATACTCATAATATCGTACACAATATTGAAGAATAGTCAGAGGATTGACACTACCCAACTTCAAGACTTACTATAAAAGCTACGGTAATCAAGATGGTGTGGTTATTGGATACATGGGTGTTTATTATATTTCTGTCTCTAATTTTGTATATATTTGAAGGTTTTCATAATGAAAAGATTTTTTTAAATGCTACATACTTGTTCCTGAGAGCCTTTTTCAACTGCCCTTTTCTCTGTGTTTTCTCCCTTCCCCTAATAACCAAAACTTTATCTACACTCTAGGTTTTATCAGTTTTCCTGATTTTCTGTTTCTTATATAAGAAATTTCTGCTTTAATCATTATTATCTTATTTCTTATGTTTTCCTTGAAAAACTGCATGATTTAATTTTGTAGTTTTTATTCAGATATATTAGTCCAATTCTTATTTGTTTAGATTCCTTTTTAATTGCTTAAATGTGTAAAACTATGAGTGCTCAACTTCAGATAATCCCTAAATTTTTTGATATAGGATGTATTCATAATCTGTATTTTATAAATTTTCTTCATTTTTCATTCTGAATTTGAAGTATTTAAGAGAAAGGCACATACTTTTCTGTGGCTAGATATTTTTCTATTTATGATTATTAATTTCTAGTTTTATTGTAGTGTGTTCATGGATCATGGTCTCTTCTTCATGTATTTGTGTATATATTTGGAAATGATCTGTGTTCTTTATATAGCACTGGTTTTGTAAATTTTCCATGGAAAGAAATGTTAAATTTTCCATGAAAAGAAGGTATATATCTTTCACGTTGTAGAGTTTGAGGCATATCTGTTAGCTGGAGTATAATTATATTATTAAAATTCTCTGTATGTTTATTTTGATGTGTAGTTGGTCTGTCATAAGCCTACAGGAGCAAGTTAAAATCTGCTGCTAATACTGTGTTTCTATCCACTTCTTGTTTTCCTGCAGTTTTTGTTTTCATCTCTTATTATAAATGTACACATTTGTGGCAGCTCTATTCTCATTGTAAACTGTATACCTCATACCTATAAAATGGACCTCTACCTTATCTAACATTTGTTTTGGATTTAGTCTTGGTGATACTGATATTTTCAATGAAGATATTTTTTGTTACTACATATTTGCCTATCGTGTCTTGTTTTCCCATATAATCTGAATCTTTTAGCTCTGGATGCTTCTTGTGTATTCAACAGATTGTTTGGTATTTTTAAAAATCAAATCTGATCATCTTTGTGTGAATATATCCTTTTTACATTTGATATCAAAACAAATATATTTTGTTTTAATTTTTTCATCTAATTTTATGTTTTAGTTTTGTTTCAAATGCTTCCCTTGTCTTTTGCCTTCTTGTGCATGGATTTTCTTTCTGTTACTTGGGCTAAATGTATGCAGTGTGTACTTTCCTTGTCATAATTTGGAAGGATTATATCCTCTTTTTAGATATTGCCAGTGAAACATTTGTAAGTTTATATATTTTATCTAACCACTACCTCTTGGTATAGCAACTTTAGGCAGCATTTGTTGATGTTCCCTGTGAAATTTTAGATAATTAGCACACTGCACTTTCTCTTAACTCTTTTCTCTTTCTCACTTTCTGCTTTTGTCAATTGTACTGTTATTTTAGTTCTGGTGATTCCCTTTATAACATATAAATAATATACTTATACTACTACTTGTCAATTTGTTCACTTTGCTATGTTTATTGATTTATGACCAAGAGATATGCGAAATGGATACATTTTCTTTCCCCCAGTTTTATTATTTTTACAACTTATGCCAATTTAACCTTTCTCTCCCCAATCATGCATCCTATAATAGTCTTTTTTTTTTTTTTTCTTTTGCCTGCATAACGAGACTTATGGGATCTTAGTTCCCCAATCAGGGACTGCACCTGGGCCATGGCAGTGAAAGCACTGAGTCCTAACCACTGGACTGCCAGGGGACTCCCTAGTCATTGTTATATATTTAAATTAATCACATATTTGCTATGATTTCTCCTATCGTTTCTTACTTGGGTAGAATATTTTGATGTCATTTTTTTTCAAGATTCACAAATATATATTTCATGATTTGTTTGCTTGGTTTTAAAGCTATCTGCCTACTGTCTGAGAATGTCTACCTATTGACTGTATATTTGGATAATTACTCAGCTTGGCATAAAGCATACCATTTTGGCATCACATAACCCTTTCATTAGCTCTTTGTAGGTTATTGATGCATTTTTTAATGGCATTTAATCTGGTTTTAGATCAGTATGTGGCCAGCCTGATCCTCCCCTCCCACTTCCACCTCACATTCAGCCTGATTTTTCTCCCTGGAAAATGCTTGCATTACTTTTGAAGTTTTGTGAACTTACCTAATACATGTTTCAGAATATATCATCATTTATTATTTTTTTCTTGCAATGTGATATAATATTTTTCTACAGATTCAATTCTTCCTATTTTCTAGAAAATTTTATTTTTCTCTGTCTTTGATTATCTTTTCCATTCTGCATGTTGGTTTCCCGACTTCAATGACAAATATTATTTTTGTTTTGGTCTATTGTCCATTTACGTTTTTATTATTATTGAACATAGTTGGTGGACAATATTATGTTAGTTTCAGTTGTCCTACATAGTTATTTGACATTTACATACATCATGAAATGTTTGTTATGATAATATAGTAACCATCTATCCCTATACAAAGTTATTACAATGTTATTGACCATATTCCTTATGCTGTATATTACATCCCCTTGGCTTATTTATTTTATAACTGGAGGTTTGTAGCTCTTAATCCCCTTCACCTTTACTGCCCACCCTCCCACCCCCGAGCCCCCTGGCAACCACCCATTTGTTCTATGTATCTATGAGTCTGTTTTTGTTTTGTTTGTTTTGCTTTTTAGATTCCACTATAAGTGAAATCATATGGAAAGATGTCTTTCTGTGTCTCACTTATTTCACTTAGCATAATACCCTTTAGGTCCATCCATGTTGTCACAAATGGCAAGAATTCATTTTTAATGGCTGAGTAATATTCCATTATGTATGTATGTATGTTTGTATGTATGTATACCACATCTTCTTTATCCATTCTTCCATTGATGTACACTTAGGTTGCTTCCATATCTTGGCTATTCTAAAAAAATGCTGCAATGAACATTGGGGTGCATATATCTTTTTGAATTAGTATTTTTGTTTTCTTTGGGCCAATACCCAGAAGTGAAATTGCTGGATCATATGACAGTTCAATTTTTAATTTTTTGAGGAACTTCTGTACGTTTTCCATAGTGGCTGCACTAGTTTACAATCCCACCAACAGTACAACGGTTCCCTTTTTTCCATATCCTTGCCAACACTTGTTGTTTGATGTCTTTTTGGTGTTAGCCATTCTGATAGGTGTGAGGTGGCATCTCACTGTGGTTTTGATTTGCATTTCCCTGATGATTAGTGATATTGAGCATCTTTCCATGTATCTGTTGGCCATCTGTAAATGGAAAAAAATGTAAATGGAAAAAAATTGGAAAAAAAATGTCTATTCAGGTCCTCTGCCTTGCTGTCCACTTACTTTAATCTCCTTCTTTTCCTCTGTGTTCATCGTGGTTATCTCAAACCTTTTTTCTTTGTTAGTAATTTCGTTATAGGCCAAGTCTAATTTGCTAAATTTAGTCTTTTTTTTTTTCTGTTGAGTTTGGTTTTGCTTCTGTATTTATTTCTTAGGTCTGCAGTTTTCATTTTCCTTCAGCTTTTGTTTGTCATCTCTAAGGTTCTCTGCTTCTATCAAGTTTCATATTTTCATTATGTTCTTCCTCAACACAAAACCTTTCTAGGGAAATTTTTTCTATTTCTTCAATTTTGCTTTTGTCTAGATAAGACTGTCGTCTGTGGCATAGATTAGTAGCAGCCTACTCAGTACCCATCCTTCCCTATTTTCTTATTTCCAGACCACTCATTTTATTCAAGGCAGTAATGTACCCAGCTAAAAGGCAACATTTCAAGACTCACAGCTAAAGGCAGTTGATGCATTTCTTCTTAGTTTCTTACCCCCACGAGGACACTTAAATCTTCCCATATTTTAGCTTGTGCAGGTACAAGTTTTGTGTGTCGGTTCGCCTTTCTCTGTGTATGAGGGTCTTAGTACAATTTTTTAAAAAGCAGCTTTTCATTAACATTTCTTGCCTACTGTGTGTGTTAGTGAGTGTGTTGGGTGTTTCATGCTAGTTACAGTAATTTGTTTTACTACAATGAACCACAAGGATTCAAGTAAACCTCTTTCTTTTCTTTCTCTCTTTCTCTCCCTCCTCCCCCTCATTTTGGATTGTATGGCATGAAGCTCAGTCCTTTCTTTTAATTGATATTGAGGTATTTTAGCTGGTTTGCTCCTAATTTGTTATTATATCACTAGGTTTAGGGAAAAGGAGAGTTTTAGGCATTTTCATTGTACCATCTTAACTGGAAAATCTGTATGAGTACTTTAAATACATTTTAATCAAAGTAATATAAACAAATGGTAACAAATCAAATCATGCAAAAATATTGTGATAAGAAACAACTGAACTCAGCTTCACTGCGGCTTTACACAAACCTGACTCCACAGAGGCACTTTTTTCTTTTTCTTACACACTGTGAAATGCACACATTTTAAGTGTAAAGTCTGATGAGTTGTGACAATTGCACATACCCTGTGACCCCCTCTATTAAAATATAGAACATTTTTATCACCCAAGAAAGATTCCTTTTGTAATTTTGCAGTTAATCCCCACCTCACTCCTCCATCCCAGAGGCAATTGGTGTATGGGTTTTGTTTCACCATAGGTTAGTCTGCCTCCTGTAGAACTTCATGTATATTGAATCATACAGTAGGTACTCATTTATATCTGGCTTTTTTCAACTCAGCATAAAATTTTTGAAGATTTTCTGTGTTGTAACATGTTTCAGTGGTTTGTTCCTTTTTATTAGTGAAGAGTACTCCATTGTCTGTTTATATTCCGATTTGTTTATCCATTCTGCTGACGATGGGCACTTAGGTTGTTTCCAGTTTGGAGTGACTACAAAGAAACCTGCTACAGACATTATTGTACACATCTTCCTATGTCTACATGTTTTCATTTCTCTTGAGTAAAGGACTAACGTGGAGTTTCTGGGTCTTAGAGTAGGTGTACTTTTAACTTTATGAGAAACTACTAGAATAATTTCTAAACTGGTTATACCATTCTACACTGCCTCCAGCAATATATGAAAGTTTTGACTACTCCATATGCTCAACAGCATTTGGTGTTACTGGTTGTTTCACCTTTTCCGTTTTAATGATTTTGCGGTATATACCACTGTGATCTTAATTTGCATTTCCCAGGTGACTAATGATTGATGTTAAGCACTTTTTCATGTGCTTATTAACCATTTTTATTTCTTCCTCCATGAAATGCCTGTTCAAGTTTTTTGCTGATCTTTTATTCGTTGTTTTACTTTTTATTATTGAGTTGTAGGAATTGTTTATATATTCTATATACAAGTGCTTTATCAGATATAGGTATTGCAAATACTTTCTCCCAGACTGAGGCTCAGATATGTTTTATTAATGGTGTCTTTCAATGAGCAGAATACTTATATTTTGATGAAATATGTCTATCTTTTCTTTTTTATTTCATGGAGAGTGACAACTAGCTAAGAAATCATTACCTAACCCAAGCTAAATCAGTTTGTCAAGTTCTACAGAAATGTCTGCTTGGATTTTGACTGAGATTACACTGAATTTGTAGATCAAGTTTGGAGAATGGAATTTCATCAATATTGAGTTTTTACTGAGTCTAACACTCCATGGGCATGGAACATCTATTTATTTGGTTCTTCATTACTTTCTCATAGTAATATAATATTCCAGATTTATGTGTCAATTTGGCTAGGTTATAGTACTCAGTTATTCAAGCAAACACTAATCCATATGTTGCTGTGAAGGTATTATATTGATATTTTGTAGACTTAATTAACACCTATAGTCAGTTTAAGTAAAGATTATCCTTGATAATCTGGATTGGCCTGATCCAGTCAATTTAAAGGCCTGAGGAGCAGAATTGAAGTTTCCCTGAGGAGGAAGAAATTCCATTTGTGGGTTGCATCTTCAGCTTCTGCCCAAGAGTTTCCAGTTTACCCTTCCTAACAGCTTTCGCTGAGAGTTTCAGACATAACTAGCCAGCCCCTACAATCACATAAGCCAGTTCCTTACAATATATCTCTATCCTACTGATTCTGTTTCTCTGGTGAAATTCTGACTCTGAGACACTTAGCATATAGCAGTAAAGATGATTTTTGAGTACTGACTCAAATATTTACCATTTCTTCATTCCTTAGGTGGTGGTGGTATTCTTCTCACCTAACAGGACACAAGCCTTTGGTAAAGGGAGTACTTTCTGGGATCTTTCAGGGGACATAGTGTGGGGTGGGCAGGACACACTTGATAAATACACGTTAGCTCTCCTGTATCTTGAAGTCTGAATTCTCTCCTGTTATACCAAGGAATTTCTGGCATTTCAATTTTATTTAATGAGGACCACTGTTGAGAGTCCATATCTTTGTTTACCAGCACAGCAAGCAGTTAGAACCGTATCTATCCCCTCAAAACTGAAGACTGAATTCAATGTCTGTAGAACATGTATCTTTATCAAGGCATAACTAGGTGATGAATTTAATTGACATTGTGTATCAACAATCTTCATGGTCAGATCCCAAGTTTGGTCTTTGGGTTTGATAGTTCTTTGGCTTTAAGAAATAAGATTATTTTAGCAAAATTATAGACACTTCTTAGGTTTCACTTTTGGTTTTGACTGAGAACTTAGGGATTTGATGTACATATTCCTTCCTTTAATACATTTGAGGCCTTCAGAAGTAGGCACACCATTTAGTAATCTTTGAATTCCTCATGCTCTTTATACTGTTCATTTGCCCTGGTAATGAGTTTCACCAAAGCCTTGACCTCAAGTGGTAGTAGATAACAAATGAGCAGTACGATGATTAGCTATTTGCCTTCAGCTCCCACTGGGCCAGATTTCCCTACTGATTCCTGATGATCTGTTACCTGGAAAATGGTAAAATAGAAAATAAGCTAAAATTCTTACTCGCAAGCTGAAGAAGCTGACTATCCTAAGCAGGAAGGAATCTTTTAGAAGGAACTTGGATAGCTCACAAATGTGATAAGAATTATTCAGAGGGGCTCAAGATACAAGCAGACTCAAGAAGGAAGTATAACCACTATATTTTAGCAGGAATAGGCCTTCGGTCACCACTAGGTATTATTGCAGCTACCCTTAAGGATTTATATCATCCCCTTCACCTTTACATCATTCACTTCTGATTCAGAGTTCTGGAAATGAGTGTCCAGTGGCTGAGTTTAAGCACTGGCCCACATGGCCTCTGGGGGAAGACATACCTATTTGTCTTTTGCAGTTGAAGGGATAGAACTGCGCCCCACCAATATTGCACACAATAGGGAATACTCCCCCCAAATGATGTAGGTTGAATAATATTCAGCCAAAAGAAAACAACCACACACAAATTTAAATAACAAGTTGTCCTGAAGTCCTGAAAACATATTTATTCTGACCTATAATTTGTTGGTATTATTTCTTGGCAAGATGTTTCATTTGTTTGTTGGCCCCTACCTCTTCCCCTCATTTTTACTGCTCCATTGTTTTCTGTCAGTCAGGGTGCTGAAAAGGATTAATGCCAGTCCAATTCTCCTGCCTTTGCAAGTGAATTGGATTTTTGTTGTTCCTTTCTTTCTAGAAAATGTGGTAATCTTTATTCTTATTTGAGGTTCAGAAACTTTATAGGAGGGGTCTTTTTTTCATTTATTATGCTGAGTATATCATGAACCCCTTTGACCTCGAGAATGATGGTATTCTTCAGTTATTTGATTATTTACTTCCTCCATCTTTTCTGTTCCCCTTTTCTGAAATACCTAGTAGTCAAACACTGTACCTTCTGGAGATTCTCTATTTAAATTTATCAAAAGCTCTCCTCCATGGGTAAGCTTCTCTTCCTGTTCTTTTCACTGTTGTGAGTTTGTTCCTTTTTGCATTTTTTTTCAGTCAGGTCAAGGGAGGGATGAGAGCAAATTCTTATTTTTGATCTTCCTGTAAAGAAAGTGTCTATGCATTAATGATAATCCCTTTCCTTGTTCAGTATTTGTTGAAAACATTTTCCCTGTTTGACTGTTATCTTTTACTTTATAATTGTGTTTTCTTTTTTATTTACAAAAGTTTTAAAATCTGTCAATTAAAATGTTTTTCTGCCACAGTCTTCAAAACTTAGAAAGCACTTCCCTAAATAGAAATTTGAAGAAAAAAAAAAGAAACTTGATTATTGTTTTGATTTTCTTATATTTTCTGATATTTGGTGAGCTGAATGCCCAGCACTAATTATTAAATACAACACCCCTTCTTAATGATTTGTGGTGTTTTATAACATATTTTTATATGTATTAGGGCCTACTTCCTTTTATGTATTCTGTCTCATTACCCCGTCTACTTTTATAACAATACTACACTGTTTTAATTCCTTTAGCTTTATCAGAAGCTAAATAATGGGGGCTCTCACTGACACCAATTCCCTTGCAACCTTCTTTAGAGGAAGATAATTTCTTTTCAAACCTCATGGAAAAAAAGGGGCAGTGTGCAAGTAAATGCCCTCCTTGTTCCTTGCCGCTGCTATCAAAACATCTCTCCTTCTATTTTCAGAGTCCCCAGTTCCTTTGATGCTCTTACCATTGGACCTTATCTTCCCCTGCTTCTCCTCATTGTCCTCTTCCAATTCTTCATCATTCCTTGTCATTTATTGAAGTCTTGAACTCCTAGATTAATCTCTTCTTGTCCTGTTCTACTACTGTCATAATGCTCATGGAACAACATCCATGTCAATAACATATTCAATACTCTAGTCTCCCAGGTTCTGGACTTACTTATTTTCAATGAACATTACATCCAACCTCAGGTACTCAGTCCCATGGTCACACATTAAACAATATTACCAGTAACTATTACCATCGTTGAAATAATTGTTTTAAACTTGCTATTATTTCTCTTCACTTGCTATGCCAGCTCGCTTACTCTAATGCCCCAATGCAATAGTTCAACATCATTGAAATTACTGATCCGTTATCCCCCCTTTATACTTTTCTCTGTACTCTCTTTTATTTCACTTCTTTCCTTAGCCAGTCTACATTCCATGGATCTTCCATGCAAATACCCTCAACTCCTTTGCCTCTAACCTAGCAAAAACTTAATCTTGATTAAACTCTACATCTTGTATCGGCTTCCAAAGAATGGAATACTTCTCTGAAATAGTGTAATACAAGAGAACTATCTGCAATGATGAAAATGTTTTGTATCTATGTCAGTTCATTTTCCTACTTTCAATACAAATATTTAATGCTTTCTGCACTCTCTTAAACCTTCTGCACCTCTCCACATTTTTCCATCAGCTGATGATCTCACTTATGCTTCATTGAGGTGGTAAAGCAAATAAGATGAGAACCCCTTCATTTTTTCACTACCAAATCTCCTCAGCTAACTGCATCTGAACTTCTTCACCTCACTTCTATCTCTACTGGAAAAAGTGTCCATTTTTCACTCAGAGGCCAACTCCTCCATTTAACGCTTTGGAACTCTTCTCCAGGCTCACGAAAAACTTCACTCTTCTAGCTTGTCCCTCTGTTCAGCACCAGCATTCCACCATTCTTAAATTATCCCTCATCTTAAAAAAAAGTCTGCTTTGTGGCTGCGCCTCATTCTAGATATTATATTTCTTTTCTATTCTTCACTGCTGTCCCTGCTTCTTCATCTCTATGTATTTATTTAGGAACTGATAACCAATTTATTAAAATAGTTGATTTAAGCATCTGCAACGGTGACCTCAATCTCTACTCTTGACTCAGTACAGATGGAGGTCTCTGAAGGACTGTTCAAGTCAGTGAGTCACTTGAGAACTGTGATCTGGAAAAGAATTCCAACTCTTAGAACGTTTCACCACAAGGAATTTTTCTTGTAGTGATCCTGAGTGTTGGTAGGCATCCCATCTGATCTCTTAATTTTGAGGTCATTTTCCTTTGCATATCTAAACAAGTCAGCACAGATTTTCTCCGGGGATTTGACATTGCTGTTGGTTAGGGTAATTTTAATTGGGTTCCACAAGCGTCTTTCCTTAGTGGTCACAGCTCCAGTGCTGCTTCCTAATCCGCTTGTTCCTTGGCAGAGGGAACTGTGGTGAGTCAGGAGGAGGGGATGGGACTTGAGCTTTGCTGAAGCTACAGCTAAATCAGGGGCACCCTATTAGTTCCTAAACCTGGGCCAATTAAGGGGTTTTTTTTGGTACCACTATAGAAACTACTCCTTTTCAGTGTTGCCAAATGAATACTAAGTTACCAAATCCAGTGGGTATGATTCTGTGTTCATTTTACTCCTACTCGTTTAATAATTTTACTTTACTCAATCCCAACCTTTGAAATAATTGATCACTCCCTCTTTCTTGAAAACTGCTCCTTACTTTTATCCTATAACACTGCATTCTCCATGTCCTCCCACCTTACCAGTTACTAATTTCAGTCCCGGCACCAGGCCTCTAAACAGACCTGGCAGTTGACTTTCTCTGAATACATTCCCTCCCTAGGTGATATCTTCATATACTAAGAATATGTTTAATATCCCAGAACTAATTCTAGTTTTCCTTAATCTTCATTTTTCCAAGTTGTCATTGCTACCTTGGAATGAATTAAGTTGTGACTAGTAGAAATTCCAACCCAAAGCAGATTAAAAAATAAAAGTACACAGAAGTAAGGCTGTGTGGTGGTAATGGCTCTTAGCTATAGACAACAGAATTCACTGTGCTTGTTTTATCAATAAGATGCTTATTAAAGGATATGAGAAAGCATACAAAATCATTGGAAGAACTGGAGGAAGAGGCTGAGGCTCCAGGAAGTATGCCCAGAATCATTCTCTAGAGCTGTGTTTGTTTGTGTTTGGTTTTTCTGCTACTGCCACCACCACTGTCCCCTTCAGAACCATGCTTCTTCTGCTGTTCTCCTGCCCTGACGACCTTGGGCACTGAACACACTAATTCTGCTGCCAGCCACTGAGAGATGCCTCCACACTCTGCCCATTTCCTCATGCAGTTCTTTTCCTCTTCAGTCCTCCTTTGGGTATGTTTGGTTACAGAGGTGAAGTCATGGTTCTCAATGACTGAGGCAAAGGAAATTGAGACAGATGGTGGTTTCTCCATTGGCAAGGCAAGACTCACAATGTAGGAAACTATTAAAATCTAGAGAAGGAGTTCAAAATATATTGGGCAGTCACAAATGACAGACATCCACTGTGGAGGGCTTAAAGGCATTGCTTACAAAGATTTTTCACTCCTTTATTATTTTTCTTGGTTTTGCCCTCCTCTGTGTGTCACTTTTTCTCCCCCCGTGCAGCTTCACTAGGAGGGCTGCAGTGTTCTAATTAGCAAGTTAACTTTTTGAAAGTCAACTTGGTGTCAGGCAGTGTTCTAGGGGATGGCCTCTGCCTAACAGGGAGTGAAGTGAGAGTGTCTCAAGGAACTTCTAATTAAGAGAAGCAGTTTTTTTTCTCTGAAGCTTCCAGTAAAATATGCATCCTTCTAAACTAGGTCATAGGACCTTTCTTGATACACCGTGCCTGGTGAGCAAATGGGAGTAGCTGATTGGTTTAAGCCAATCTTGGGCCATCGCTGGCCTGAGCGAGGTGAGCTTCCCTTGAGGACATAGGCCATTTGTGGAAGAAGTGAACACAAGAATACGATAAGGAGGAAATGAATGCTGGGTGACTCCACAGTGTAAACATCCTTTTGCATTCGCTCTATCATTCTAGATGAACTTGAGAACTGCATTGACTTCTATAGAAATTGTATTAATCCAGTAAATAATTTTAGAAGAAGGGGCATCTTTATAAAATTTATTCTTCTCATTCAAGAATGAGGATATGTCTTTACTCGTTATTCTTTATTGCTCATAAAAGGTTTATAATATCTTTCACATGTACTTCCTTGCAAGATTTTTGCCAGGTACCGTAGTCCCCCTTATTCTTGGATTCAGTTTCACTTACCTGCAGGCAACCTCAGTCCAAAATAGTAAATGGAAAATTCCAGAAACAATTTATAAGTTTTATATTTCGTGCTGTTCTGAGCGGCGTGATGAAACCTCACTCCATCCTGCTCTGCTCCGCCCCGGATGAGAACTATCGCTTCCGCCAGCGTATCCCACCCGTTGGTCACTTACTGCCCACGCGGTCATCAGATCTACTGAGTATTTCCGTGTTTGTGTTCAAGTAACCCTTATTTCACTTAATAACGGCCCCAAAGTGTCAGAACGTAGTGATGCCGGCAATTCCACTATGCCAAGGGAAAATCGTAAAGTGCTTCCTTGAAGTGAAAAGGTGAAAGTTCTCAACTTAATAAGAAAAGAAAAAGCTTCGAATGCTGAGGTTGCTAAGATCTCTGGTAAGAAGTTTCCTATCCGTGCAATTCTGAAGAAGGAAAAAGAAATCGCTGGAAGCAGATGATCTTCCTTCCTTGACAACAGAAGGTGAGTGCAAGCTAACGCTAAGTCACAATGCTTACGTCATTCACTTCACTTCATCTCATCACGTAGGCATTTTATCATCTCACATCATCGCAAGAAGAAGGGTGAGTTACAGTACAGTAAGATATTTTGAGAGAGAGCACATAACTTTTAGTAGTGTATTGTTATAATTGTTCTATTTTATTGTTGTTGTTAGTATCTTACTGTGCCTAAACTTTATCATCGGTATGTATGTATAGGAAAAAACAATAGTATGTATAGGATTGACGCTATCTGAGGTTTCAGGCATCTACAGGGTGTCTTAGAATGTATCCCCTGTGGATAAGGGGCACTACTGTAGTTTTTATTTTGGTGTTATTGTGAAAACAACTTCTAAAAATATTTTCTTTTTGATATGTATATTATCAATTTGTGTATATTAAATGAAGTCATTCTAAATTACATATAAGTAACTTTATAAATCCTAATTATTTATAAAAAATCCTGGCATTGTAGAATAAAATTTACATTTAGTTTCTGTTGATATTGCCAAAAAAGTAATACTGTGCTTTTATTTCTAAAAAATAAATTAAAAATTTTTTCTTTCATACATTATTAAAATGGTATTAATCACGAGAATGATATATATCAGCTATCAAAGTTTTGCTATTTATTTAGTGATACTAATGCAAAATTAAGTTTAATAAGATTACTTCTATTTTTTTCACCATTAAATAAAATATTAAAATTGGCTGATACTCTTTATTATGTAAAGAAAGATTTCTATTTTTTATTGAATACTTTTAAAATAAGCTGCAATCAGTGAATCAAAAGACATAATATTTTAAATTTTATCAGTTTGATAAATATTATACAAAGAGACTTCCGAATATGGAATAACCTTCCAACCAGAATTTAAATCCTTTCATTAAATCTAGTCATTATTACTCTCTAAATATTTACCCATTGAATTTTTATTTTTAAAACTTTAAAAGGGAACACATGAAATCTCTGTTTGAGACTCTTCCTGGTGTAGAAACAAGGATAAGATTCTTAGGGATACGTTAATATTGGCATATACTATGGCTTCAACTTATATTACTGAAATATTCATCTTGAAAATGCTCATTTTCCACTTTCTAAGTCATCTAATTTATTTAAGAAACCAAACCATTTATCTAAACAAAAATTTTAAATTACTGCACTCACTTTTATATTATTTTTACTTTTGTATGCCTTTTCCAAAATCGTTTTTGGCTATTATATTGGCACAATATGCAGGAAATTGATTTAATATTTTCTGAAACCATGTAAATATAGTCAATAAAAACTCTATTATCCACTTTAAATTTATTTATTCATCCATTTATTTTTGCTGCGTTGGGCCTTCGTTTCTGTGCGAGGGCTTTCTCTAGTTGTGGCAAGCGGGGGCCACTCTTCATCGCGGTGCGCGGGCCTCTCACCGTCGCGGCCTCCCGTTGCGGAGCACAGGCTCCAGACGCACAGGCTCAGTACTTGTGGCCCACGGGCCCAGCCGCTCCGCGGCATGTGGAATCCCCCCCAGCACAGGGCTCGAACCCGTGTACCCTGCACCGGCAGGCGGACTCTCAACCACTACGCCACCAGGGAAGCCCTCTATTATTCACTTTAAAAAGAACAGTGAATAAGCAAGTTTTTGCTTTTTCCTCCCCATCAACCAAAGGAATTTCTTAATTCAATTAAGAGTATTTCCCTAGGAAAAATGAAAATAGATGCAAGTGTTATTAAGTTGCTAATAGACTTATATGTTTAATTTTTAAATTTTTTGAATTAATTATGGATTTGTCTGAATTTCTTTTACACACTCCCATTTTCTTTTACTTCTGTCCTCCTCTTCATCCCTCTGGAATAGTGAAAGTTTCTTATGAAAGTAGAGTCTGGCAGTTTCAGATTTCCCATCTTTAAACTATATTAGGCAATTCATGGAGTGAATTTTTGAAGCCAATTGAAATAGCACATTTAAGATTCTTGGATGAGGAAACCCTTTATAAATAAGATTTTCATGTTCAAATACAGAATGGCTCCCTGATCATATGAAGAGTAATTTAAGCTACTGTGTTAAAGGATGTTCATTCTTAAGATACTTCTCAAAAGTCCACTTTAAATCCCTTTCTCAATATATAAAGCAAGTAAAATTTTTTCCTATAATTTTCCTTATATTTATATTAATATCTTTTTAGTGACTTTATCACTAAGATGATATTTTTAAAGTTTTACTGAAGACTTTTTAAAGTTTAATTCTCTTAGTGTTTCAGAAGAACAACATAGACTTGGCTACCTTTGGTGTTACACTAGATTTATTTTTTTCATTCAAAAGTGGTATTGAAATATTTTTACCTTCTTTCATGTAATGATTTTTTAAGATGACCTTGGAATTAACATAACAACAGACCATTATGGGTTTTCCTAGGGTTACCATCTTAGTGTTTCTCTACTTTTTCTCTCTCCAGCCTGAATTTTGCTTTGCAGAGTTTCCAGTTTCTTAACACTCCATTTTTATGACCTTGTTTCAAACTCACTTTCCCCCCAAACTAGATACTACTTAGCCTTCTTAGCAACCATCATGCCATAGTAAATCCCTCTTTATATAGACACATTTTTATATAGAACCAGACTGCACAAGTCATCTTCTTCACACCCAACTCAGACACAATAACCCCCCTCTTTACAGCTTCTAAAATAAAATCCAAACTTCTTAGAGTGTATTCCAAGATATCAACTACCCTATCTCATATTTGATAATACCCTTGGCCTGGATTTTCTACTTCTGTGAAATAAGTGAGATTTCTGTCTAGTCCTACATGTTATTGTCCAATCATAGTTATTATCATCATCATTGATTACTAACATGGATCTTTACACTTATGTTATTGTCTCCAAACTTCTGCATGTGTCACTTTACATAGAATATAACTTTTCTTTCATCTCTAACAAACTGCATTTTAAAATGTATCCACTCTACACTACCTTTACTAATTCCTCTAGAAAATATTTTTGACTACTCTAAAGACTTAGACATAAAACTCTTCCACAGAACTGTAATTAGTTTGTACTGGCTTGTAGTTTGCTCCTTATATGTGTGCTTATATAATCGTATTTTTTTAATCGATGAAAGAGAGCTCTCCTGTCATTTTGGACCTATGGCTTGGTATTAAAAAACAATCGAGCATCTTTCTCCAGGCTTCTGATATTATGCACTATATTCTGTCACTGTTTCTAAGTTGTATGTCTTTTCAATGGCTTATATAGACAAATAAGCTTCTCTAATAAACTGGAACTCTAATTTTAAAAAAAAGTAAAAAATTGAAGTAAACAAGCCCTTAGGAGTCAAAAATATTAACACCATGAGTGATTTCCCAGTGGAGCCACATAAAAAATGCCTACGGTTTAGGACTGAACGTCTGATAGCATGATTAATGAAGCACGTGTACTCTGTCTTAAATGTATTTACACTTTTGTGAAATGTAATCTTGGATCACATAGAGTCCATAAATTAAATAGCAAAAGAAGATTCCAAGATGAAATCATTTTATTACATAGGAACGCTTAATTTGTCAACCTTGAAATCCCATAATGCTGTCTTTTTATTTTTCAGTTTTTCCATTTGCTTGTTTTGGTGTTTGGCCCAATGAAAGATACCTCAGGAGACCATATTTTACAAGTGAATGCAAACATATGATGCAACTTGATGGTTTGGAGTTTATATTTAAGCAACTTTGTATTATCCTAGTTTAATTATGTTACCCATAATGTAGACAAGTCATATTTTTATTAAAAGGGGAAAAAAAAAAAGGCTGATCTCAGAAGCACAGAAACTAGAACTGGTGGGTCACATGAATCTATAGAATCAGCTCTGCTAATTCCATACAGATGTGCTAGCGCATTCCTGTAAATTTTCAGACTGAAAAGGAAATGTTAGTTACACCCTTCCCCTTTACAGCCTAGGGTAAAATATTTCGCATATTGTACATATGCTTTACTAACAGAAAAAATAAAAAAGACCTAAATTAAGAAGTAGTCACTTTGGGCTTAACATTTTACTGTAAATATAAAAGAACAAGTGTGTTTAAGACCTACTTAACAATTCTTTTGTGGATATCAGTCCCCATATTTCAAAGTATAAAAGTGGAATTTGTATTTTTTTTAGTGATTCAGTTATACATATATATATATTCTTTTTCAGATTCTTTTCCATTAATGGTTATTACAAGATATTGAAAATAGTTCCCTGTGCTATACAGTAGGTCCTTGTTGTTTACTTATTTTATATACTGTAGTGTGTATCTATTAATCCCAAACTCCTAATTTACCCCTCCTTCACCCCCTTTCCCCTTTGGCAACCATAAGTTGGTTTTCTATGTCTGTGAGTTTATTTCTGTTTTCTAAATAAGTTCATTTGTATTATTGTTTTTAGATTCTATATATAAGTGACATAATATGATATTTGTCTTTGACTTCACTTAGTATGAGAATCTCTAGGTCCATTCATGTTGCTGCAAATGGCATTATTTCATTTTTTTATGGCTGAGTAATATTCCTCTACATGTATATCTTCTTTATCCATTCATCTGTCCATGGACATTTAGGTTGCTTCCATGTCTTGGCTATTGTGAATAGTGCTGCTATGAACATTGGGGGGGCATGTATCTTTTCGAGTTAGAGTTTTCTCTGGATATATGCCCAGGAGTGGGATTGCAGGATCATATGGTAGCTCTATTTTTAGTCTTTTTAAGAAACCTCCATACTGTTCTCCATAGTGGCAGCATCAATTTACATTCCCACCAATAGTGTAGGAGGGTTTCCTTTTCTCCACATCCTCTCCAGAATTTATTATTTATAGACCTTTTGATGATAGCCATTCTGACTGGTGTGCGATGATACCTCATTGTGGGTTTGATTTGCATTTCTCTAATAATTAGCAATGTTGAGCATCTTTTCATGTGCCTGCTGGTCACCTGTATATCTTCTTTGGAGAAATATCTATTTAGGTCTTCTGCCCATGTTTTATTTGGTTGTTTGTTTTTTTGATATTGAGCTGTATAAGCTGTTTGTATATTTTGGAAATTAATTTTATTTAAAACCTATACAGAATGCTTTTGCAGATATCAGCCCCCATATTTCAGCATATAAAAGTGTAATTTGTATTTTTAAAGAGTGATTGAGGGAAACAGTTTATTGAGAAAATTCACATCCATTTCTAACATGACAAATAATATAGTTGTCATGTGGACATGTTTACCTTTGGAGAATTGGTATGATTATACTTCACGATATTAACAGGGATATAGACCTCCCAGAAGGAATTACACAGTGACTAAGACGGCACTCACTGCACTACCTGGAATCCTTGACTGGCATTTCTATATTCTCCAGGCCAATGCATCCAAAATGGCTTATTAGCTAATAGGCCCATCTACAGATGGACCAGCGGCTCCTGGTCAGGCACTGAAGAAATCTTTAATGTCTGTCATGATTTTGCTTTGAATAGGGGAGTTCGAAATCAGCTAGTCCGGGAGAGGCAAATACATAGTATGAGTCCTGACCCTTCACCTCTCATAACCTTCTTTCCCACAGAGCCTGAACTTGACTATTGAATCTTTTTCAATACAGCACTATGGTTAGCCATGACTATTCAAACAGAAATTGGCACACGGGAGGAAAACTGTTTATCTTCCGTGATTTAGTCCAGTGCTCTAATTTTCCGAAGAGTAAACTGAGGCTCAGAAAGACTGATTAGAAATCACTTGGCTAGTAAGTGGCAGGAATAGCACCTGAATCTCTGAATTTAATCTTGAAGACTTACATTCCAATAGTCCTCTGGTGAAAAGATATGGCGATTTCCTAATAATCATTCATTAATCAACCAATATCTAGAGGCAACTGAGACCAGGCATCCTCTGTTAAAATACTCTGCTATGGGGAAAACCATCAGGCTAGCTATGGAACCATGAATAGAAGAATAGAAGCCTCTTGCGATTAGTTACTAGAAGAGTTTTCAAGGAGTGTAGAGCCAGGGAGGGCAGATGACTCTGAGTCAAGGTTAAAACATTTCAGGGACATGTAGATAGCAAGTCTTGTAAGAGGAGAACTGAATGGAACTTTACAGGGTCCTGTTGTAGGACCCGCATGAGGGACTGTGCTTGTACCATAATGTCTAAAGATAATTCAGCAAGGCCTGGGAGAGAGACTTGATTCTGTTGCTCAGTCTGTGAGAGCTTGTCAACAGGAAACAAAGTTGCTTGGCACTTACGTTTAAATTTGAGAGACACTGACAACAAGCCTTGTAAAAACATGGTGGGCAACACAGTTTCAAAACTCATCAGCTAGAGCAGGTTAGTGCGGGGGTCACTGGTGTCTAAACACTGCTGATAAACTCCAGATAGACCTTGCCAGCCAACACAATTTTTCAGTAGCTGCTTGGCTGACTCAGGGAAGCCAGAGTCCCTGGGTGTATGACTCAGCATCTGAACCTCATGCAGAGTGAGATGCTGGCCCAAAACTTGGCCTGGCTGGTTCCTCACAGCCAGTCCATGGCCCCTGCCAGAGATCACACCCCTGATTTGCTATTGTTGAGCCCTTGAAGCATAAACTGATCTATCTAGAAGAGCCTCATGTGAATAGGACATGTTCACAATCAAACTGAAGTCTTCTCTGGACTTTGGGAGTTTGAAAGGTTCTCACATTTCAAAAAGTTAGAGAGAGGGTGTAATACATTTTATGGCAGAGTGCGCAAAGCTTCTACATTTACAGGAATTGGAAGGGGTTCCCTTGATGCTGCTTATAGATGTGAGTTGGAAACATAGGGGAGGCTTCATGTAGGAGAAATGGAGAAGGGAACCTGACTCAAAACTCTGCTTTCCTCCTCATCCTTGAATGTGGATGCTATTGAATGTATCTGCGTTGCAGGTGTAGAACTTGCCCCAGTTTTATATTTCTAAATGCTTTGGTGAACCCAGCAGAGTAAAGAGAGATTCAGAAATAGTCCTACACTCTACCCCCTAAAAGAACCGAGGGGATTGGTGGGTGAATGGACCATGAGTGGGTGACTCTAGGTGCCACAAGGAAATATGACAGTCTTTCTAACCAGCAGGAAACTGTAGTAAAATACAGTGGATCTTCCCAGAACAGGTTTTGAGGTAAAGAAAATGGTTGTTCTTTAAGCTAATAACCAGGTTTCATTTTGATAAAACTTCTAGATGAGCATTTTGTGTGTGTGTGCAGAATGGGATCAGCATGTGCAGCACTGTCTGGAGGAAGATATATCAGGGAGGAATGAGAGAGGCTGAGAAAGATACAGACACGCGACATGTACCGTAGACAGTAGAGCTTTGGGGGAAATGGGGATATTGGATTGGCCGGTGGTACTGACAGAAAACAGATGGCACATTCAAATTAGGGTACTTTGAAGCGAGTTTAATTAAGGGACTATTGATTGAGATGTATGCAGTATGTAGGAAAACCATAAGGGCCAGTGCAGAATCCCTGCATTAATTAAAAAAAAAAAAGACATTATTATCATTCCCAGATCCGAAGGGAAGTACCAATTATCAGAACCTGGAGTCTGTGAGCCCCATGATAAAATGGCTGCCTATCAAGGGGTAAAACCTTCCATCTTAGGATGTGGGATAAAGACAACACCCAGACTGAGGGATCTCAGTCTCTTACTCTGTTCTTACTTCTTGCTGAAACTCCCCATTGGCCGCAGAGCAAGGAAGCCCAATGATGTAGTCAACAGAGGTCCACCTTCTAAGGCACAGAACAGGGTGGAGAAAGGTGGAGATAGAATCTGAAGGGGAAATGGAAGGCATTCAGAACCGATCTTTGAAGAGGATGTTTAGAAAGCCTTGCTATATGGTGTGGGATTTAAACCACTACCCTATCTCCCCATGAAAATGTCAGTAAAAATCAACCTTACCTACCAGTGCTTCATGGAATTAGGTGTGTGTGTTTGATGAAGGGTTTTATGAGTTTAAGTCAGGTCCCACATGAGGTTTAGCTAACAAAATTCAGTTGAATTTGGTTACTCATATTTGAGAGATATTTAGCCAGCAGTGTTTTTCTTAAGAAATAACAGTGAATTGTTCTCAATTTTGACTTAAAGAAAATAATAAGAAATTCTGGAACTCTTTTCCTATTACTGGTAAAATTAAGTCAGACCATTAAGTTGGGGTTCATGAGCTGTAGAGGTTCTTGGGCTTGTGATTAGGGTGCTTTCATAGATGCCTCTCAGTACCTGAAATAGTGCATTGCACAGAATAGGTACCCAATTTTTTGGCCTGAAATAAACAAATGCATGAATGAATAAATCAATTGAGAGGTTCTTGATTCCCACTAGTGCCTGCTTCTGACAGGAGAAGCCAGGGGAAGTATTGATAACATGCCCCTTTCCAGAAGCAAACTACTTCCTTTCTTTTGATTTTTCCTTCTTGACTTTCCTGTTCACCATGTGGAGACAGGAGAGTTGAGCAGGCATGAAGGCCTGTGGTGCTCAGATGCCACAATGCCAGCCAGAAACAGACAGGGGAGGGGTAGCCCTGCTGAAACTACATGGACTAAAGTCCGAGGAAAGGTGTCTCATTGCTAGGAAGGCTGTGTGGCTTTCCTTCCTAGCTGCACTAAGAACCTAGCCACCTACCACCCTACTGCAGAAAAACAGCACCCTTGCAAACCCACGATGTGCTTTAAAGGAGGGAGCCATTTCACTGTATACTGGGGTGGACAGCAAAGGAGGACACTTCGTAAAGACTCTGTCACTGAGTCTGATTTTGCTGCCTATGTCATCATGATACTACACTCTGAAAATTCTGTTACATAGATACTGTATCTGAGTGTGTTGACAGTCTATCTTTATTATTTACAACTATTTCCAATGATGTTACATTTTCTTAACAACCCAGTGCTTGTCGATGAAACACAGTGAGTCTGCACATACTATGGCAACAGCTTTTCCACTGCTCCTGTGTTCCTTCCTGCCATTGCTTTTTCATCATCAGTACAGATGTCTCTATATTTTTGCCAATTTATTTGATTGTGTGTGAAAAACTAATCTAAATACTTAAGAATTCATTCTCCTGTTGTATATGTGTCAAATGCTTTATGAAACAATAAATCAACCTAGGCGAACATGTTCAATTTATAAACGTCCTTACCCTTTTCCCCATGAACCATGAAGATTTTGTATGTCTTTGTCTAAGGACTAATTTTTCAAGTATGTCCAGAGTGCATTATTCCTGAGACTGATTTACCAGATGGTGTTATTAATTGTGTTTTTTTGGTATCTCCTATACTTACTGCCTTAATACCTGTTAGTGTTCGTAAGTTCACCTCTAGAAGCATCTATACTCTTTTCATGTGCAATGTTGTAACTTACTTTCAGAGAACTTTTTAATGAATTATTAATGTTAGGGTAATGGATAAGTCAAAATTTCGTTTGTATAAATATTTTTCAATTTCATTAAGCTGACCCATTTACATCAAAGGAAGTTGAGACCCTCATTGTTATGTTTTATTTCAGAATGATGTAACTTAGTAGAGTCCATAAAACACTGTGTTTCCACAAACATAAGATGCTCACATTTAAACATTTTAATGTTTAATGCCAGGAGGCATTCCACAATAGATATGTGTGGTTAATAGGGTAGGGGCTCTAGGGTTTGGTTTTTTCCCATAAAAGTCATTTCTAAATTGGTTGTTACATCTTAGACTCAAGAAAATGTGTTATTCTGTACTTTTTTTTTATTGCATAAAACATACTGTAATATGTACCTGGGTATTCTAATTTTTGAGTGATGGTGTAAAACTTTGCAGTGCTTTTCTTCCTTTCTCTTTCCTCCTGTCAGTATAATCAACAATTGTTGAGGTTCAGGAGATCCAGTATGGTATTATTTGCTATTTTGTCGTGAGAATAACTGACACTCACGCATCTGGTTCTTGTTTTGCAGATGCCTCACATGAGTCCTGGGAGAGTGTTTCTTTCTGACATCTCCCCTTATTTAGTCTCTCCTTCTATGAGCAGGTGTGAGTTTTAAAAAGCCACCATCTCTGATATCTATAAACTCAGAATTTGGGGGAGGAACTGTGAGGGGTGGAGAGGCATAAACAGCACACTTTGGGTGCTGATTGAAAGTGTGGGAAAGATGCAGGATAGGTTCCCAACCTAGTCTAGCTCCTTCTTATGTGTCTTTCCAGGTGGTTCATTTTCCAAACCAGAAAGTTCACAGGGAAATCTTCTTAGTGTGCCCGGGGGTCCCTTACTTCCCATTTTCTCATTATGAGGGTCAAGGAGAAGCAGGATAGGACAGGACACTAAGGAGAGCTACTCAGGAGACTAGGAAGCCCATTAATCTGTTTCACAAAGTGTAGGTTTCCTTTAGGGAAGTCCTTAGAACACGAAGAGGCAGCTGCAACTGGGTAGTTTTGATCACTTGTTCATCTCCTCAAGGGCAACAAAGTATATTTCTTGGGAGATGATAGCCTCTGGGCGATAACAATCATGTGTTCACTAATGTACGAATTTTCTTCAGATCTCATCAGACCTTATGTGAAGTATCTCCTTGGACCCACCTGTGAGGGCTCTCATCCCTAAAACATCATCCCATATTTTCATCTTCACCAATTTTTCTTAACCACCCAGCTTAAAAAACCAACAGCTCCACCAGGTCCTTCTGACTGAGGGACTCAAGGCCTCAGGTCTACCCCATCATTTGCACAAGTCCATTGTACCCAGAGAAAATAGAAGACAATCCTCAATAATCTGACTGAGTCACAGGTGAGTTCACCTCAAAGTAATTGACTCGGCTTTAAAAAATACATAGAGGCAATGCATTTCAGCTCTGACATATAAAGAGCTTGGAAGCTGGTACTCCTATTCTCAAAGAAGAAAAATGCTGAACAAAGTGAAAACCAATGACTTGGATCCATTGGAAAATTGGGGTCACAGGACACACTGCCACTGGGAAATCTGGAGAGTCAAGGTGAATACAGAAATTCACAGTCACAATCAGCTTACTATCTGGAACAGACGCCACTGGAGCCATAAACTGGTAAGAACACTTAAGTGGTAATGCATCTTAATCTAACTGACCTTTATAGATACATTGCCCAACAACAGCACAATTCACATTTTTCTCAAACTTTCATGGAACATTTTGATGAATTGGTGGAGGCCAAGTATGAACTAGCTTGAGAGAGAGAAACTCAGGAGGACCCAGTCTTGGGGGGGACCCAATACTTTTGTGTTTATTACCTCCAGGGACCCTACCCTGTTCTCAAGGTGAGGATCTAAGAAAAATCCTCTCATGTTTCTGGCAGGAGGAGGAGAAAAGTAGCCATTTGGAAATATGCCCACAGTGTCCTCTGTAGCAAAGGCCTACTATCCACAGGAAAGGACTTTATCAGATCTTATCTGACCTGGGGAAGGGCAGTTAGCCAAACCAGCTCTCTCTAGTTCTCCTGTCTAATCTCATGGGAAAAAAAAAAAGGCTACGAAAAATTTTTGAAGATTACAACCCAAGGACCTACACCCACTCAAGGAATGAGATATTATCATAAGATTACAGAACACTTCAATTTTCCTCATCTTACTGTCATGTGACAAGGGCCCCAGAGAATCAAAACAGGCAAAACTGACAGAACTGCAAGGAGATCCAGACAAATCCACATTATAGTTGGAGATTTCCACGCACTTTTTCTTTCCAGCAGCTAAAGAATCAGGAAGGATGCAGTTGAACTAAAAAGCATCATTTATTGCCTGGATCTGATTGACATTTATAGAACACATCACCCAACAACAAAATACACACTTTTCTCAATCTTGCATAGAACACTCATCAAGATAGACCATATTCTGGGTCAGAAAACATACCTTAACAAATTTAAAAGAATAGAAATTATTCCGAGATATTTTTTCAGATTGCAATAGAATTATATTAAATTCAGTAAGAAAAAATTAGCTGGAAGACCCCCAAATATTTGGAGATTAGACAACACAGAGATTGACAATAAATGGGTACCCAATACCAAATTCACAAATCACAATTCAAAGATCTAATTCTTACAAATTTTTTTTTTTTTTTTTTTTTTTTGCCTGCAAATTTGAAAGGAAGGGACAATGTGAAATTTTACCTTCCTCTTTTGACCAGGCACCACAGACAGAGAACTGGGAGAGCTGTCTTTGATAAGAATTCTCACCTTTTTCCAGCCTCCACCAGTTTTCCCAGGATCCCATCTGCCGGCTCTAGAGTGAGCAGAGTGTCGCAGTGGGCCTCATCCTGGTCACCAGAAACTGAAGAGGAGGAAAAATAATTTTCCCTCCACACTTTATGGTGAGTGTCGAATTATAGTGGCCACAGTGGAGAACTTTTAACTTAGATAACCTTATCCATTTATGTGGTACCTTACAGAAAAAGTTCTCCACTGTGGCCTATAATTCAAGATTATCTTTGGTAAGGTTAACCTGCTTATTCAGCTTAAAAACAAAAGTTTATTCACCTGAGGCCTAACAGCTGGACCCAGTTCAGCTTAAGTCGGGCCCAATCTGTTCCCACACCTGGTCTGATTTCCAAGCAAGACCCGGTCCGTCCCCAGACCCAGTCTGGTTTCTAAGTCAGACCCAGTCGGACTCAAGCTGGTTTCTGGACCTAGTATGGAAAAAGAAATACTCAAAGTCTGAAAGCTCATAAAATAACACAAAGCTGCAAAGCTAGAATCCGAGAAGGACTTCCACACGACCTCCGGAGTCTGCAAGAAAGCAGCGAGTTCAAGGGGCTCAACAGGTACCTCTGTTTGCTCGGTGCTCCTGAGGGCCCTTTGGGATCTCCTTCAGTTCCCTCTTCTGACACCCAAACAGTTAAAAGAGAAACTGAGGTACCCAAAACTTTTTAAGAGTTTATTTGAGCAAAAATCAGTTTGAGTCTAGCAGCAACCAAACTAACAGATATAAAAGGCACTCTGAAGAGATGTACAAACTGAAAGACTTTTATAGGCAGAAGGGAGCAGGAACTTGGAAGTTATATGAGGCAAAAAAAAGCAGGCTGGTTAATTGCATAGTTACTTTCCTTAGGGGATGGCAGGGGCCTATCAGGCAGATTACCTACCTAGGGCTGATCAGGTGTTCCTGATGGACTGGTTTAAGATTCTGTTTCTCAGAGAGCTGAAACTATAACTAAGTCGTGGTTTGGTGATGTGGGGCTTAGCATGAGTGACTGCATTTGGGACCTGTTGTCTTTTCTTTAAACAGAACCAAAACTGCCATACTTAAGATTACGGCTAAGATTTGTGTCCTTACTATGTGCTAGGCATTATTCTAAGAGTTACACAAGTGTTTAACACATTTTTATCCTCACAACAATCCCCAAGAGGTGGGTATTTTTATTATTTCTATTTCTGAGATGAGAAAATCCGGGTACAGAAAGGTTAAGTAATTGTCCATGGTACATAGCTAAAGGCAACAGAGGCGGAATTTGAGCCCAAAAGTCTTGATCCCGAACATGTACATTTAACTGCCTTGGAAAAGTCTCTGCATGTATGCAAGGTTTTCTAGGTTACAAACACAGAAATGAAACTGCTGGGTTACAAGGTATGAGCATTTTACTATTTTTAGAGTTACTGTACCAATTTATATTTACACCATCACTAAATGCATGTTTTAGGCCCCGGTCCTCTCCTCGTGCGAAGGGGAACTACTCTGAATGATCTGAACTGGTCGTCTGTACTTGTTGATCACTCAAAGCCCAGGAGGTCTATGCCTTCAGCTACACTTACCACTTCAAGTTTTGTTTTGTTTTATTTTGGTTCTATTATACTTTTTTGAACATGGCTATCTTTCAAATTTTTCTCTTTTATAGGTAATCTTAACTGTTACAACTTTGAGTAGAGAGCATCCTCAAACCATGAACTTTAGCACTACTTGGACCTTCAATTCTATTCATCTTTCACTACAACCACCAATATTTCTTTTCTTAGAAAAAATTTATTTTATTGAAGTAGAGTTAATTTATAATGTTGTGTTAATTTCTGCTGTACAGCAAAGTGATTTAGTTATACATATATATACACATTCTTTTTTATATTCTTTTCCATTATGGTTTAGGATATTGAATATAGTTCCCTTTGCTATACAGTAGGACCATGTTGTTTATGGATTCTATATGTACTAGTTTGCATGTGCTAACCCCAAACTCCCAGTCCATTCCTCCCACACACACCCCTTGCCAACCATAAGTCTGTTCTCTATGTCTGGGAGTCTGTTTCTGTTTCACAGATAAGTTCATTTGTGGCATATTTTAGATTCCACATATAAGTGATATCATATAGTATTTGTCTTTCTCTTTCTGACTTACTTCACTTAGTATGATAATCTCTAGGTCCATCCATGTTGCTGCAAATGGCATTATTTCATTCTTTTTTATGGCTGAGTAGTATTCCATTTTATATCTGTACCACATCTTTTTTATCCATTCATCTAGACATGTCCTAGATGGACATTTAGGTTGTTCCATGTCTAGACTCTTGTAAATGGTGCCGCTATGAACATTGGGGTGCATGTATCTTTTCAAGTTAGAGTTTTCTCTGGATACATGCCCAGGAGTGGTACTGTTGGATCCTATGGCAATTCTATTTTGAGTTTTTTGAAGAACCTCCATACTGTTTTCCATAGCGGCTACACCAATTTACATTCCCACTAACAGTATGGGAGAGTTTCCTTTTCTCCACATCCTCTCCAAAATTTGTTATTTGTAGACTTTTTCATGATGGCATTCTGACTGGTGTGAGTCTGTACCTCATGGTAGTTTTGATTTGCATTTCTCTAATAATTAGTAATGTTAAGCATCTTTTCATGTGCTTTTTGGACATCTGTATATCTTCTTTGAAGAAATATCTATTTAGTTCTTCTGCCTATTTTTTGAATGGGTATAACCACCAAATATTTCTTAAAACTCTCTCCCTTTGTTCTACTTACCAAGGATTCAACATGTCTTTATTGATCATCTTCTGATGAATAAGACACTGTGCTAGATACAGGGCAAACAAAAACAAATTAGGCAGAATTCCTTGCTCTGAAGAACTTAGAAAGGAATTAGCCACATAAACAACTAATTATAATGAAATTTGATAAATACTGGAATGGAAGTATAATCATATGCTATGAGAATATACATAATAAAGCATTTCTTTTTGCTTTAGGTGGGGCTTAGGGACAGTGACATATATGCTGGGAATTCAAAAAGAAGTAGGATTTTTTTAAACTTTGAGGAGAAAGTGAAGGTGTTTACTGAAAGGGAGGAACATAAACAATTGCTTGAAGGCCTGAACATTCATAGCATATTCATGAATCAGCAAATAGGGTAGTTCAGATGGTGGATGATGGGAATTGGGAAAGAATTTACAGATTATATGACTGAGAAGGTAAGTTGGTCAAAACTTTGGAAGTGGTTGTCTGGAGGTGGCAACTGAGAGGAGAGAGAGAAAGGGTCATAACTCACTACCACCTTCCCAATACAGCTTTTATTGGTTCTGTATGCAGTTTAACTCCACAAATCACTTTTTCCCTTAACAGCTCTTGAAAACTTATACCACTTTTTAGATAATGACTCCTTTTTTTCTAGTATAATGACTTTTTCTCCTAAAATCCACTAAATAAACATACTATGCAAAGTTATATTTCAGCATTATTATTTCAAACAATGGCACACTTACACATTTATATTATACAACAGTTTCTAGTTAAAGAATATTACTTGGAATGAATTTGAAATGCATGCTACATTTGGATAAACCTTAATGTTGTGCTTTGCCTATGGAGGCCAAGTAAGAGGAATTCAGACGTGTCCTCTTCTGCTACTCTTCATTCTTGTGCATGTATACAATTTCCTCATGTTTGGAAGCACATATTTTTCTACCCAAAGATTCCAGTCTTTTCCATTTATGTCAAAGCCTTTCATATCAGATAGTTATTTTAGGGTTAAAGTCTCACGGGAAAGAGAATTGTCAAGTTCATATGATGCTAACATTAAATGCTTGCCCAATATTCAAACAAGTGACTACCTTTTGAAGGATGATATTTCACCCCTCTTCGTCAGCCATCATCAATCTTCCTCCTTGGAGAATATAATAAAACTCATTACATTACTTTATATGTACAAGCAGTATTTATTCACTGTTAAATTGATTATTATTATTTTTTTACATCTTTATTGGACTATAATTGCTTTACAATGGTGTGTTAGTTTCTGTTTTATAACACAGTGAATCAGTTATACATATACATATGTTCCCATATCTCTTCCCTCTTGCGTCTCCCTCCCTCCCACCCTCCCTATCCCACCCCTCCAGGTGGTCACAAAGCACCAAGCCAATATCCCTGTGCCATGTGGCTGCTTCCCACTAGCTATCTACCTTACGCTTGTTAGTGTATATATGTCCATGCCTCTCTCTCGCCCTGTCACAGCTCACCCTTCCCCCTCCCCATATCCTCAAGTCCGCTTTCCAGTAGGTCTGTGTCTTTATTCCTGACTTACCCGTAGGTTCTTCATGACATTTTTTTTCTTAAATTCCATATATATGTGTTAGCATACGGTATTTGTCTTTCTCTTTCTGACTTACTTCACTCTGTATGACAGACTCTAGGTCTATCCACCTCATTACAAATAGCTCAATTTCGTTTCTTTTTATGGCTGAGTAATATTCTATTGTATATATGTGCCACATCCTCTTTATCCATTCATCTGATGATGGACACTTAGGTTGTTTCCATCTCCGGGCTATTGTAAATAGAGCTGCAATGAACATTTTGGTACATGACTCTTTTTGAATTATGGTTTTCTCAGGGTGTATGCCCAGTAGTGGGATTGCTGGGTCATATGGTAGTTCTATTGGTAGTTTTTTAAGGAACCTCCATACTTTTCTCCACAGTGGCTGTATCAATTTACTTTCCCACCAGCAGTGCAAGAGTGTTCCCTTTTGTCCACACCCTCTCCAGCATTTATTGTTTCTAGATTTTTTGATGATGGCCATTCTGACTGGTGTGAGATGATATCTCATTGTAGTTTGATTTGCATTTCTCTAATGATTAATGATGTTGAGCATTCTTTCATGTGTTTGTTGGCAGTCTGTATATCTTCTTTGGAGAAATGTCTATTTAGGTCTTCTGCCCATTTTTGGATTGGGTTGTTTGCTTTTTTGTTATTGAGCTGCATGAGCTGCTTGTAAATTTTGGAGATTAATCCTTTGTCGGTTGCTTCATTTGCAAATATTTTCTCCCATTCTGAGGGTTGTCTTTTGGTCTTGTTTATGGTTTCCTTTGCTGTGCAAAAGCTTTGAAGTTTCATTAGGTCCCATTTGTTTATTTTTGTTTTTATTTCCATTTCTCTAGGAGGTGGGTCAAAAAGGATCTTGCTGTGATTTATGTCATAGAGTGTTCTGCCTATGTTTTCCTCTAAGAGTTTGACAGTTTCTGGCCTTAGATTTAGGTCTTTAATCCATTTTGAGCTTATTTTTGTGTATGGTGTTAGGGAGTGATCTAATCTCATACTTTTGCATGTACATGTCCAGTTTTCCCAGCACCACTTATTGAAGAGGCTGTCCTTTCTCCACTGTACATCCTGCCTCCTTTATCAAAGATAAGGTGACCATATGTGCATGGGTTTATCTCTGGGCTTTCTATCCTGTTCCATTGATCTATCTTTCTGTTTTTGTGCCATACCATACTGTCTTGATTACTGTAGCTTTGTAGTATAGTCTGAAGTCAGGGAGCCTGATTCCTCCAGCTCCGTTTTTCATTCTCAAGATTGCTTTGGTTATTCGGGGTCTTTTGTGTTTCCATACAAACTGAAATTTTTTATTCTAGTTCTGTGAAAAATGCCAGTGGTAGTTTGATAGGGATTGCATTGAATCTGTAGATTGCTTTGGGTAGTAGAGTCATTTTCAAAATGTTGATTCTTCCAATCCAAGAACATGGTATATCTCTCCATCTATATGTATCATCTTTAATTTCTTTCATCAGTGTCTTATAATTTTCTACATACAGGTCTTTTGTCTCCTTAGTTAGGTTGACTCCTAGATATTTTATTCTTTTTGTTACAATGGTAAATGGGAGTGTTTTCTTGATTTCACTTTCAGATTTTTCATCATTAGTGTATAGGAATGCAAGAGATTTCTGTGCATTAATTGTGTATCCTGCTACTTTACCAAATTCATTGATTAGTTCTAGTAGTTTTCTGGTAGCATCTTTAGGATTCTCTGTGTATAGTATCATGTCATCTGCAAACAGTGACAGCTTTACTTCTTCTTTTCCGATTTGGATTCCTTTTATTTCCTTTTCCTCTCTGATTGCTGTGGCTAAAACTTCCAAAATTATGTTGAATAAGAGTGGTGAGAGTGGGCAACCTTGTCTTGTTCCTGATCTTAGTGGAAATGCTTTCAGTTTTTCACCATTGAGGACGATATTGGCTGTGGGTTTGTCATATATGGCCTTTATTATGTTGAGGAAAGTTCCCTGTATGCCTACTTTCTGCAGGGTTTTTATCATAAATGGGTGTTGAATTTTGTCAAAAGCTTTCTCTGCATCTATTGAGATGCTCATATGGTTTTTCTCCTTCAATCTTTTAATATGGCTTATCACATTGATTGTTTTGTGTAAATTGAAGAATCCTTCCATTCCTGGAATAAACCCCACTTGATCATGGTGTATGATTCTTTTAATGTGCTGTTCGATTCTTTTTGCTAGTATTTTGTTGAGGATTTTTGCATCTATGTTCATCAGTGATATTGGCCTGTAGTTTTCTTTCTTTGTGACATCCTTGTCTGGTTTTGGTATCAAGGTGATGGTGGCCTCGTACAATGAGTTTGGGAGTGTTCCTCCCTCTGCTATATTTTGGAAGAGTTTGAGAAGGATAGGTGTTAGCTCTTCTCTAAATGTCTGATAGAATTCGTCTGTGAAGCCATCTGGTCCTGGGCTTTTGTATGTTGGAAGATTTTTAATCACAGTTTCAATTTCAGTGCTTGTGATTGGTCTGTTCATATTTTCTATTTCTTTCTGATTCAGTCGTGGCATGTTGTGCCTTTCTAAGAATTTGTCCATTTCTTCCAGGTTGTCCATTTTATTGGCATAGAGTTGCTTGTAGTAATCGCTCATGATACTTTGTATTTCTGCAGTGTCAGTTGTTACTTCTCCTTTTTCATTTCTAATTCTATTGATTTGAGTCTTCTCCCTTTTTTTCTTGATGAGTCTGGCTAATGGTTTATCAATTTTGTTTATCTTCTCACAGAACCAGCTTTTAGTTTTATTGATCTTTGGTATCATTTCCTTCATTTCTTTTTCATTTATTTCTGATCTGATTTTTTATGATTTCTTTCCTTCTTCTAACTTCGGGGTTTTTTTGTTCTTCTTTCTCTAATTGCTTTAGGTGCAAGGTTAGGTTGTTTATTCGAGATGTTTCCTGCTTCTTAAGGTGGGCTTGTATTGCTATAAACTTCCCTCTTAGAACTGCTTTTGCTGCATCCCATAGATTTTTGGTCCTCTTGTCTCCATTGTCATTTCTTTCTAGGTGTTTTTAAATTTCCTCTTTGATTTCTTCAGTGATCACTTCGTTATTAAGTAGTGTATTGTTTAGCCTCCATGTGTTTGTATTTTTTACAGATCTTTCCCTGTGATTGATATCTAGTGTCATATCGTTCTGGTCAGAAAAGATACTTGATACGATTTCAATTTTCTTAAATTTACCAAGGCTTGACTTGTGACCCAAGATATGATCTATCCTGGAGAATGTTCCATGAGCACTTGAGAAAAATGTGTATTCTGTTGTTTTTGGATGGAATGTCCTATAAATATCAATTAAATGCATCTTGTTTAATGTATCATTTAAAGCTTGTGTTTCCTTATTTATTTTCATTTTGGATGATCTGTCCATTGGTGAAAGTGGGGTGTTAGAGTCCCCTACTAGGAATGTGTTACTGTCGATTTCCCCTTTTATGGCTGTTAGTATTTGCCTTATGTATTGAGGTGCTCCTATATTGAGTGCATAAATATTTACAATTGTTATATCTTCTTCTTGGATCGATCCCTTGATCATTATGTAGTGTCCTTATTTGTGTCTTCTAATAGTCTTGATTTTAAAGTCTATTTTGTCTGATATGAGAATTGCTACTCCAGCTTTCTTTTGGTTTCCATTTGCATGAAATATCTTTTTCCATCTCCTTACTTTCAGTCTGTATGTGTCTCTAGGTCTGAAGTGGGTCTCTTGTAGACAGCAAATATATGGGTCTTGATTCTGTATCCATTCAGCCAATCTGTGTCTTTTGGTGGGAACGTTAAATCCATTTACATTTAAGGTAATTATCGGTATGTATGTTCCTATTCCCATTTTCAAAATTGTGTGGGTTCATTATTGTAGGTCTTTTCCTTCTCTTGTGTCTCTTGCCTAGAGAAGTTCCTTTAGCAGTTGTGTTAAAGCTGGTTTGGAGGTGCTGAACTCTCTCAGCTTTTGCTTGTCTGTAAAGGTTTCAATTTCTCCATCAAATCTGAATGAGATCCTTGCTGGGTAGAATAATCTTGGTTTCAGGTTTTTCTCCTTCATCACTTTAAATATGTCCTGCCACTCCCTTCTGGCTTGCAGAGTTTCTGCTGAAAGATCAGCTGTTAACCTTATGAGGATTCCGTTTTGTATTATTTGTTGTTTTTCCCTTGATGCTTTTAATATGTTTTCTTTGTATTTAATTTTTGACAGTTTGATTAATATGTGTCTTGGCATATTTCTCCTTGGATTTATCCTGTATGGGACTCTCTGTGCTTCTTGGACTTGATTAACTACTTCCTTTCCCATATTAGGGAAGTTTTCAACTATAATCTCTTCAAATATCTTCTCAGTCCCTTTCTTTTTCTCTTCTTCTTCTGCAACCCCTATAATTCGAATGTTGGTGCGATTAATGTTGTCCCAGAGGTCTCTGAGACTGTCCTCAGTTCTTTTCATTCTTTTTTCTTTATTCTGCTCTGCAGTAGTTATTTCAACTCTTTTATCTTCCAGGTCACTTATCCGTTCTTCTGCCTCAGTTATTCTGCTATTGGTCCCATCTAGAGTATTTTTAATTTCATTTATTGTGTTGTTCATCATTGTTTGTTTTATCTTTAGTTCTTCTAGGTCCTTGTTAAATGTTTCTTGCATTTTGTCCATTCTATTTCCAAGATTTTGGATCATCTTTACTATCAGTATTCTGAATTCTTTTTCAGGTAGACTGCCTATTTCCTCTTCATTTGTTAGGTCTGGTGGGTTTTTATCTTGCTCCTTCATCTGCTGTGTGTTTTTCTGTCTTCTCATTTTGCTTATCTTACTGTGTTTCGGGTCTCCTTTTTGCAGGCTGCAGGTTCGTAGTTCCCATTGTTTTTGGTGTCTGTCCCCAGTGGCTAAGGTTGGTTCAGTGGGTTGTGTAGGCTTCCTGGTGGAGGGGAGTAGTGCCTGTGTTCTGGTGGATGAGGCTGGATCTTGTCTTTCTGGTGGGCAGGTCCCCGTCTGGTTGTGTGTTTTGGGGTGTCTGTGGACTTATGATTTTAGGCAGCATCCCTGCTAATGGGTGGGGTAGTGTTCCTGTCTTGTTAGTTGTTTGGCATAGGGTGTCCAGCACTGTAGCTTGCTGGTCATTGAGTGAAGCTGGGTGCTGGTGTTGAGATGGAGATCTCTGGGAGATTTCTGCCGTTTGATATTATGTGGAGCTGGGAGGTCTCTTGTGGACCAGTGTCCTGAAGTTGGCTCTCCCACCTCAGAGGCACAGCACTGACTCCTGGCTGCAGCACCAAGAGCCTTTCATCCACACGGCTCAGAAAAAAAGGGAGAAAAAGTAGAAAGAAAGAATTAGTAGAAGTAGAAAGAAAGAAAGGAAGGAAGGAAGAAAGAAAGGAAGAAAGGAAGAAAGAAAGGAGGGAGGGAGGAAGGCAGGAAGGAGGGAAGGAAGGAAAAAAGAAAGAAAGAAAGAAGATAAAGTAAAATAAGGTAAAATATAATAAAATTATTAAAATAAAAAAATAATTATTAAGAAAAAAGGGGAAAAAAAACCAAAAAAAAAAAAAAAAAAACAAAAAAAAAACGGACGGATAGACCCCCTAGGACATATTGTGGAAGCAAAGCTATACAGCATAAATCTTGCTCTCAAAGTCCACCTCCTCAATTTGGGATGATTCCTTGTCTATTCATGTATTCCACAGACATCAAGTTGATTGTGGAGCTTTAATCCGCTGCTTCTGAGGCTGCTGGGAGAGATTTCCCTTTCTCTTCTTTGTTCTCACAGCTCCCAGGGGCTCAGCTTTGGATTTGGCCCCGCCTCTGTGTGTAGGTCACCGGAGGGCATCTGTTTTTCGCTCAGACAGGACGGGGTTAAAGGAGCCGCTGATTCGGGGCCTCTGGCTCACTCAGGCCGGGGGTGGGAGGGGCACGGAGTGTGGGGCGGGCCTGCGGCGGTAGAGGCCGGCGTGACGTCGTACCAGCGTGAGGGCTCCGTGCGTGCGTTCTCCTGGGGAAGTAGTTCCTGGATCCTGGGACCCTGGCAGTGGCGGGCTGGACAAGCTCCCCGGAAAGGGGGTGTGGATAGTGACCTGTGCTCGCACACAAGCTTCTTGGTGGCGGCAGCAGCAGCCTTAGCGTCTCATGCCTGTCTCTGGGGTCCGCGCTTTTAGCCGCGGCTCGCGCCCGTCTCTGGAGCTCCTTTAAGCAGCGCTCTTAATTCCCTCTTCTCGCGCACCAGGAAACAAAGAGGGAAGAAAAAGTCTCTTGCCTCTTCGGCAGCTCCAGACTTTTCCCCGGACTCCCTCCCGGCCACCCGTGGCACACTAACCCCTTCAGGCTGTGTTCACGCCGCCAACCCCAGTCCTCTCCCGGAGCTCCAACCGAAGGCCGAGCCTTAGCTCACAGCCCCGCCCGCCCCGGCGGGTGAGCAGACAAGCCTCTCAGGCTGGTGAGTGCCGGTCGGCCCTGATACTCTGTGCGAGAATCCCTCCGCTTTGCCCTCTGCACCCCTGTAGCTATGCTCTCCTCCCTGTCTCCGAAGCTTTCCCCCTCAGCCACCCGCAGTCTCTGCCCACGAAGGGGCTTCCTAGTATGTGAAAACCTTTCCTCCTTCACAGCTCCCTCCCAGAGGTGCAGGTCCTGCCCCTATTCTTTTGTCTCTGTTTATTCTTTTTTCTTTTGCCCTACCCAGGTAGGTGGGGGGGGGGGGGTTTCTTGCCTTTTGGGAGGTCTGAGGTCTTCTGCCAGCGTTCAGTAGGTGTTCTGTAGGAGTTGTTCCACGTGTAGATGTATTTCTGGTGTATCTCAGCAGACTCCGTGGCTTCGTCCTCTCCAGAAGCAGGAACAGCCGGCACAGGATTCTCAAGGCTGACTGGACTGGCACCAGGACCCAATTTCATTTCAACGCACATCGCAGGAAGCCGGCGCCGACTGGGGACACGGTAAATTGATTATTTTTATAAACATGTTTTTATTATTCAATTGATATATTATCTGAGAAAAATGTTGGATATATTAGATTGGTATGGACACATTGCATGTTTTTATATTTAACAACTTTTCACTTAGTGGCATTATTTTTAGGAATAAGTTAAGGCCATTACAGGAGGAATAGGTGCATTTGGATTTCACATAAGACCTTGTTTGTGAGAGCACAACTAATAAAAAAATTGCAGTTTACTTCTGTAGGTTGACAAGTTTATGCCTGTTATATCTGATTGCAAGAAAATAATTCAATTCTAAACACTGAAGCAAAAACAGATAATTTATTGGAAGAAAATTGTTTCAGTTATTTCATCAAAGAATGTTCTAAACAACCAGTCTGAGACGGTAACGGTGAGCGCTGCTGGGCATCCCAGTAGCCAGCAATCCAGGACCATCTTTTTATTTGTCCGACTGTTCTTGTCTGCTTAATTCTTGTCTCTGCATCAGATTCAAATTCCAAGGAGAGATATCTAATAGCCATGGACTGGTTTATTCCTGTACTTCAGTGACTACTTTGAATGGGAGACAGTTTCCCAGAGTAGGTTTTTTAACTATAAAAATGAGGAAAGTGCTTGATATAGGAAAAACAACAGATGCCCACCAGATTTTGTCAATACCCTACCAGTACGTGTACACAGACACACACACGCACACACGGACATATTTTCCTCCGCGTGTAAATATTTAAAAATCCCTTCAGCTGACATAATGGATCTATCTCCAACAGAAAATGCTCTCAGCGCTGTAGAGCAGACTAACCAAATGATAACCATTTAGTGCATTCAGGTTCAAGTCTGGAATCTCTGGATTATCGATCATCCTTGTTTCTGCAGCTAGTCATAAGGCTTTACCAGCTACTTATGTCTTCCCTTCGCAACCCTTTGTATGCGTTGTTGTGGTGGTTGTTGTTTTTCTAAACACCTTTTAAACAGTGGTGACCTTCTGGTGAACAGTCACATGGGACATAAATATTATTAGCCCTGGTCTATTCTGAGAGCGCCATTCAGGCAAACTGTTGGCCAGTGTCTATGCATCAGTGTAGAAACTCTTCTTTTGTTATGTTATAAGAAACTCTTCTTATGTTATAAGAAGAGGTGCAATTCAAAAGACTGCCCATTGGAAGGATTGTCTTTCTCCACTGTCTTCCAGGGCCACAAGTAAGTAGGACCATAATTCAATAGAAGATTATATTAGCTGTTGGAGAAAAGCTTGGAGAACCATCTGAAAACTAAACCAGATTTCATCCTTGGTCATCCAATCAAAAGGAATTGCCAATAAATCTATTGATATGGGTTTAGGAAGAAGTTCATCTTTGAAATGTTTGACATGAAATCTCTGAAATTCTCCCACGTGGCAGACTACTTGCTATTCACCGAAATAATTATTCTTTTATTCTTCCTGGATTATTTCCAGGTTATGTCTAGCAGCTTCCTTTGTAGTTAGTTAGGTGTGATCATGTGACTGTGATCTAGCTAATGAAATGTAAGCTATCAATACCATTTTCAGGGGAAGGTATTTAAGAAATCTTGTGCTTCTTTTGCAGTCTTACATCTTCCCTGCTGTCACATAGATGCAGAGGATAACAATGTTCTAGGGAATGGCAGAGATTTAAGAGGCAAAAGTGCTGAATCTCTGAGTCACTATGTGAATGAATGCCACCATCCAGGAATACCCATACTTGACTGTCAAATGAGCAAGAAATCCACTGCTATTGGGTTAAATGCCTGAAGTTTGCATGTATTATGGAAATTAGTATATTAGACCCTGGACTGAGGAACACTGATGTCCTGCATTTGGCCCTTCCTACTATAAACCTTTACCCTGTGGGTCAGTGAGCTAGTGTAGGGATTCTGCCAGTGGCCAAAGATGTCCATTCAAATATACACCAATAAGCTAAGAAAATAATCGTTGGATGGGTTTGTTCCACTGGCCTTGGGCAAGTACTCCATTTTGGCACTTATCCTATTAGCCTTACTCTGTCAGACCATGATGATTTAATGGGTTTCTGGAACTAAGATTAGCTCAGTATCCAATACTACCTAAAAGGTTTTGGTGATTCCCTTCCTTGCTTTTTCACAGTGCCGAGTATCTTAAATTTCTTTGGGGAAGACTGGGAGGAAGGACTAGAGAACCTATGTATGGTGTTACAGTAAATCCTTCCTTAACATGTGTGATTTTGACCTTATTCAAGGGCCTCTAATTTTGGAAAATGGGCTCAGAGGCCATGACTCTGTAGTGTGGTTAGCTTAAGTTGGTCTCTAGAATATTTTTGATTATACAGAACTAGTAAAATCTTACTACCTATTACTTCTATAGTTCCACGATTAACACACTTCAGCTAGAGGTCTCTGTGGGTCTGGCATTCTTGGAACTAGCATGATCATGTTGACTCTGTTTTTGATATGAAAACCAGGGATGACATTTGACTAGTACACACCGGAACTTTGTAGTGGCCAGTATCCATTTTGATTCTTGGTGCCTGTGCTGTATTGCTCATTAACTATTTTGACTTTACCCCTGATGATAAAGATGTATACTATACTTCAGCCACTATCTGAACTTGGCAGCCCAGAGATCTTCCCATTCCTATTTTTATCAAAAACCCAATTATGATGGTTGAGGACTAGTTGGGATGATGTGTTTATCTCAGAGGATATATAGTATAGAAAAATTAAGTTACATGGTTTTAAATGTAAAAAATTGTATCAATTACAATAAATTTTATTAAATATTATAAACCAGATTATTTAATTAAATGCTACTAATGAAAACTTTCTACTCTTCACGTTCCCAGAAAGAAACATAAGATTGGCCACCATGGAAAAGCCACACTTTGCTGATATTACTTGCATGTGTTTGTGCAACTTTTACAAGTTCAATAATTTAGATCTTTTTTTCTCTAAACATTTCTGTAAAAACTAATATTCCAGGGAGCTCTGAACCCAGTACTCTGCCACTTACCTCCATGTACACATATACCCTACTATGAGATGCATACGGAAAAGATACAGACACAATTGGAGGCTCACTAAAAATGTTTTAAGGTCATTCCTAGTGCATCTATTTTATTTTTTTCAGTTATTAAGGGCTTTGTAATGTGTTGAGAGTCAAAAAGTGGGGGAAGAATGATGAGCTTGAGGATAGTGATAAATGGTTGAAACTTTACCCTTAGCTTTGGGAAATTGGAAATACAATGGATGGGTAAAATGACTACTAATCGGCAATAAACCTCCTTTTTCACACAGCTAAGAAATAATGATCTTGGGGACTTCCTTGGCGGTCCAGTGGTTAGGACTTCACCTTCCAATGCAGGAGGTGTGGGTTCCATCCCTGGTCAGGGACCTAAGATCCCACATGCCTCATGGCTAAAAAAACAAAACATAAAACGGAAGCAATATTGTAACAAACTCAATAAAGACTTTAAAAATGGTCCACATAAAAAAATCTTAAAAAAAAAAAAAAAAGAAAGAATGATCTTGAATAGAATTGAAGCCAAAGTACCGTGAGGTTTTGCTCCTTCTGCTGTGCCATGTTGCCTGCCATGGGTTTCACAGCTCATTACATCAGTCTGGACTTATGTAGTCAATAAAATGATGTTTGCTCCAGATATTACGATGGATTTACAATAGTGGACTTTGAATAAATATTCTTTTTCATTGATATCCCAGTTCTGAGTAATCAGGGAAAATGGTGAGATTGTGGCTGATGCCCAGGGGCTGCAGTACTGAAAGTAAAATGTAGTAGAAGCCTTCCTTAGATCTCAGAGTGAGTAGCATGTACCAATACAACATGAAAAATCATAGATCCTGTGTGGTTTTCTTTAGTGCTACACAGGAGTGAAAGAAATGGCATAACTTATCACATACTCAAAGGAAAGGTAAAAGGACTTGTTTTTCTGGTATTGAAATTTTTCTATGGTTAAAACACCAGTTTTACAATGTTGTAGAACAAACACTGTGAAGACTCTGTATCTTATCATTGGCATGACAGTTTTGTCACTCTGTGTGGGAATGTGAAACTGTCATACAATATTACTTCACACAAGATTAACAACCCTCACTCCTTTGTCGAGACAATACCTGAAATAGAGAATCAACTATTATTCTTTTCCAGTTAGGCTGGACAGAACAATGAAATCTGAGTGATTATCATTGTCTTTTCTTTTAAAAAGGACCAAATATGGTAGTAGTCTTTGAAAAGTCTCTTTATGTTCAACTCCAGGCAGCTCAGATCTTCTATAAAAACTCCAGCACTTACTGAGTCCCCTAAGAGTGATCAGCTGAAGATGTGTAATATGAAACTTCTGTGCGAATTGTTAACTTCCCTCAGATGGGGCAAACCACAGTGTCTTTTAATGCACTAATGGTATCAAAATGCATAAACATCAAATGCAACTGCACTCTCACATTTGATACCAATCTGGTATTTTAATAATGAATTATAATGCAGGGCACGAGGGAAATTATAGCATATCCTCACATCCAGCTTACTACTGCTTGACAATTTCATAAAGGCTTCTTTCAATCAAACCCCTCTTCCCAGGTTTGAATAATAGGATCATAACAAAGAGATAAGGCAAAAATTAGAATTTAGGGCTCCCCCATATTAATGACTAATGGATTTCCCATATCCCATTAAACACTTTAACCATTGCTCATTGGCTCACAGGGAATATTACTTTCCCTCTAGTCTCAAACGAAATATAAATAATAAAAATACTTTAGGAAACTTCTTTTCAGGATCTGCTCTTAACTCATATTAACACTCATGGAAAGTTATGCAACTACTGGACTTTGAAAGACAAATGGAACCTTTAAACACCTTTTTTTTTTTTTTTTTTTTGTGCGGTACGCGGGCCTCTCCTGCGGCCTCTCCCGTTGCAGAGCACAGGCTCCGGACGCGCAGGCTCAGCAGCCATGGTTCACGGGCCTAGCTGCTCCGCGGCATGAGGGATCTTCCCGGACTGGGGCACGAACCCGTGTCCCCTTCATCAGCAGGCGGACTCTCAACCACTGCACCACCAGGGATGCCCTTTTTCTTTTTTTTTAATGCAAAGTTCCAGCTATGAGATTTGACCATAAAAAGCCTTCACAATATTGTGGTTCAAATGCTTTCATTCATAATTTCATAACTTTCATCAATATTTTGTATTAAAATGGAAAAATTAATACCCTATACTTTTCCTAAGAACATATCTTAGTTGCTAAAAATTTTACAGAATTAAAATGTCAGACTTGGAAGGGTCATACAGATACACAGTCTTCCAGACAAACAAAGTTTTCACTTATTTCCTCATAGTTCACAAAATACAGAAGAGAGAAAATTATTTTAAAAATATGCATAGTAGTACAATTTCTGTTGCTATAGTGTTTTTATAACAATCCTAAAAGGGAACTTCAAACCCTTCATATCTCATCTTTTTAATAAATGAAATGAATCCAGAATTTCAACAGTCTTATCGCATCTATAACTTCCACCACATCTATTTTAAGAATGAATTAACCCAACACCATTTGTATCCTTTCTCTTCCATATCTTTTAAGCTAAAGCATACTGAAGAATTGACAATTCTAAAAGTATTTTCCCAAATTAGATATATTGATGATATACTTGATTCTAATATATGTTATTGGGGTTGCCGGTGAAAGTAGCTATCTTGTAAAATGGAATTTGGTGACATATTCACAAATGTTTCACATTTGTCGATTGCACAGTAATTTTCCTACTTAGGCTTCAGAGAAAACATATAACATCCACTAAAACTTTCATTTCTACTTGAAGTGCAGAAGAATTCTCAGAGAAGACAAGTTTGGAGGTCTTTGCATTTTCAGTAGAAATGTGCATTTCTCTTCTGAAATAGTGTATGATTTCAGGCCTCAATTTTAAACAACAAAAAAAGCATTAGAATGAAAAGATGAAATGTGTGGTCAACCAGGGGCTGACAATGTGAATTTCAGGTTTCCAGAAAACCAAAAGAAAACAAGGGATTTTCCTGAGAAAAATTAGGCTGAATGTTTGTATATAAAGTTTACTGTTTATAACCCCTGGGTGTGGTAGAAGGATCAGGAAAGCTCCATTCTTTTCAAAGGTGGTAGATTCTTATTTCTTTAATGTCAAATGACAAAGTGAAATTTCAAAATGTAGTAAACCTATCTTCCATATTCCATAATGTTTTATCTTCATCAGTCTGCTAGGCTACTTCTGGCTTAACATGATAAATGAATGAATGAATGAATGAATGAATAAATAAGGTATTGCTTTAGTATACTAGTAGAACTTGAAGGTCTTGGGGCCAGGAATGAGACTCTAGAAAACAAAACTGAAGAATATCTTATTGCCTACAAAATGTGTCTACCTATGGAGTGGAAAATAATAATAGAAAAGCACCCAAACTTATGAATCATTCATTCATTCAGAGGTTTTTTATTGTTTACTGGGTACTAGATAGGCTGACATTGAAGAGCATACAGTCTACTGCCTTGGGGATACTGACAAACAGGAAATTACAATTTGACAATGGTCTTTTCAGAGCTTCAGACACAGTGCTAAGGTTTGAGCAATCATCGAGGCTTCTGGCCTAGGCGATATCTGAGTTGCAGTTAGGAGGGGCAGATTTAGCTAGGGGAATAATTGTATGGAGAAAAAGACATTCAAAACACAGTGCCTCCTTTCCCCCAGGCAAAGCCTCAGGCACAAGGAAACAGGATAGTTTGGGGAAATGCAGGTGGAACTGCAAGGCAACAAGTGTCAAAAATGACACTCCATTGGCGGTAGAGGATTACATTCTGTATGGCCTTGAGGATATGCTAAGGTACATGGACTTCTTCCTAAGGCAGTGGGTAGCCATTGAATAATTTTAAGCAGAAGAATGATCTGTTTTAAGAAAGTCATTTCGGTGTGCTGTGGAGTCAACAGGTATACTCTTGAGGGTGGAGCAAGGGGGGTTGATGTTCCAGAGGGCTTGAGGGGCTACTGCTCGCAATTCTTGTGTGATATCATGAGGGTCTGCTCAAGGGAATGGAGAGAAGTGGACAGCTTTGAGAGGACTGGTGAGGAGGGGAGAGGTAGGTACCTAAGTCAATTCCATTTATTTGCTTTGGGGGACCTGGCTGATAGTATTGAGAGAGGGAGTGCAGGGGAAGGCTGGTGCTCACGAGGCATGTCTGAAATAGAGATCGCATTTGGGCACCACACTGCCTTGCTGTACATTCAAATGAATTCAGCTGAATCTGGCTGAGGGAATAGCTGGCCAGGCCCAAAGCTTTATTTCCGTTGCTAGACTTAGACTAACAGAGGAACGTTGAATTATTGGCCTCTGTGAAGCCACTGACTCCAGAGGAGAAATTCTCCCTTCAGCAATGTTGGGCACTAGTCCATTTGGAACAAAAAAGCTGGAAGAGGAAAAGACAAAAACTTCATTTGGATATTGTAAAAGGAAAGAAGATATTTCAAAATTGTCTACGTAAAGAGGAGTTAATACAAGTATTACACTCTGTAGCAAAATCTGTTTTATGTATAGTCGTTAAATGGTAAAGAAAAGTTATTTATGTGGACAGTTTACACAGTTTTTGAGTTTGTGCCTTGATTTACAAAAGTTCACTTTGTAGACTTGTTTTCCTCCATTTTCTTGCTAAATGTAATTCTCAATTCTGTGCTGTTTTCAAAAATTAATTAGTCATACCTAATTTGGGGATTCCATTAGTGGCAGCATCCCTGCACTTAATTACTTACTATCTGTTGAATGACTCTATTTGTTTTGGGGCATCTAAGACAGGGAAGGTCCTTTGGGAGCCATGAATCCCTGAAATTATATACAAAACTTGTGCATGGGTAGTTGACACCTTTGTCAAACAGTGAGTGCACTGGAGTTGGTGCTTGGACAGGCATGGGGTCAGGCTTTTCCAGGTCTCAGTTGTAAATCCTGTGATGTTGCCTCCTTTCTCTTTTCTCTCATTTATATTAGCTTGAGGCAGAGACTTTGGCTCAATATTATCTGACTTTCTGACGTATTTGGTTCCTGGCTGCAGGCAGAAAGGGTCTCTTCTAACAAAGCCATATATTCTTCCCTTCCTGCTTTCAGACGGGCTAGCGCTGATGAAGTGGCTGTCTCTTCTAAAGTAGTGAAGCAGTTTTGTCTCACTTGGCTCGTGATTGCAGGTAATGGAAAATAATTCTGTCTAATTTAAGGAGAAGGAATTTATTAGAAGGATATAAGGTAGGAGGCAAGGAGAGGCCAGGAAGTGGGAGCACAGGCAGGGTCTCGCCTCTGAAATGCTCTGGTTAGGGCACTGCCACCGGCCCTACGTCCACTGTTGACAGTGTACTGACAGTAAGGCTATTATCACTACCCATCCCTGCCACTGACACTGCACCATAAAGTTCATCTCTGCATCACTCACTGGAGGTACAAAAGCTGGGGAAAAGAGCTCAGCACCTGAGACTAGGCACGTGTACCTGTGGTTGCTGCTGCGGCAAGACGAGGGTTCCTGTGTATCAGGAGGTGGGCCGTGTTTCTCTCCAGGGCTCACACAATGAGGATCCCTCCTAACTGGAAGGGGTTTGTGTAGCCAACAAATGACAAATATTCATTACAGTTTATTCTCTTGGCTACCTCTATTTGTTCTTCTGCACATATTTACATTACAAAATACCTTCACCCAACATAATGTAACTATTCCACATACAACTTACAATGTGTTTCTTCCTTCTGCAATGGGAGGAAGCCCAAAGTGACTCAAGCTCCAAATCCAGAATCTCTGGGTGATGTGTCTATTTTCTCTAGTTTTGTACAATCCCACTTCAGAATTCTGCCACTAGTGACAGGATTACATCATTAATTACTCCCAACAAATCTCCTCAAGAAAAGGAAGCTTTATTAAAATGTGTAGATAAAGCCATGTCTCAACAGGGAAGAAGAAAATAGGTAGAGGCATTAGTTTTTGTTTCTGCAACTGGCCTTGAGGCAGTAGCTGGTATTTATAACTTTCTTCCTCCACCAAGCCTTTCTGTTTGCTTTGTACTCTGCTAGCACCTCAGCTGGCTGGGATTCTTTACCCAGTGGGGTCACTCAAACCTTCATTCCTGAGGGATCTAAGCTTTTGGTGGTTCTGCCTGAATAGATTGCCAGAGTCTTTGATTAACCTCAAGCCCTGGACTTGGTAATATGAGAAGGTGTTCTATTTATTCACGTCCCTGCTTCCATTGTATAACAGCAATCCTATTTTTCCTTGAGAATTAGAATCAATCAAGCCAGGCTAAAATTCTCTCCCTCTCTCCCTCTCTCCCTCTCTCCCTCTCTCCCTCTCTCCCTCTCTCTCCCTCTCTCTTCCTCTCTCTCCCTCCCTCCCTCCCTCTCTCCCTCTCTCTCCCCCTCTCTCCCTCTCTCTCTCTCTCTTTTTGCCTGTCTTCATAATGACATAAGGAGTATGAAATGGCCCAGTGGAAGTCTCACCTCCATTAAATGCTGAAAGCATTCCTCTATTTTCTATTATCTCCACACCAGTAGCAGAGCCTGGAGATGATGGAATGGAAAGAAAACTTTTGTGAATTGTAATTAGTAGTTAGGTAATTGTGAATGGCACCATCTTTCCAGCCCTTGGTCCCTGGACTGATACAACTTGGCTTTGGGAAAAGCAGGATCACTTACTGCTTGCTGGTTCAGAATAGTTACTGCATCTACAGAACCACACCATGAATTTTCAAGGTATTTCTCCTACATGATGGCTTAAATCAATCTACACGAGCCTATTCCACCTCTTTTTGACTCTAGATGTTGTGCATATGATAAAACCAATGTATCCAGTGGTCTTGTTTAATGTAAAGTAAATGCCTTGGTCAGAAGCAGTGTTGTTTAGGAGACTAAGACCTGGTTTACCTTGATGTGGACAAATGCCCATTTGTTTTTATTCTATGGAGAGTGGTAGATAGCACTAGAAATCCTAGGTTCTCAGGAATTAGTGTTGGCTCTCAGACAGTGTCTTACATTTCTCTAAATATTTGACTTTTTTCTTTCCCTATGACACAGTTAACTTGGTAAATGCCAAAAGTCACGCAATTAGTAAGTGGTGGAGCCAGAATTTGAATTCAGGTAGACTGACTCCCAAATAGAAGCTCTTAACTCTATGCAATGTATCTCTTCTCTGAAATATGTTACTTACAATTTTATTATCCTTCAAGATCACTAGGCCCTTCTTTATTAATAGAGGCTTGGGCCTGGTAAATTACCTTGTTCTAGGAATTAGGAGAGAGGTCAAGAATTTAATTTCTATATTGGTAGTCTTTTTCACCAGACCCCAAAGGTTTTTCAATTATATAATTCAAGTAGGACTTTAGTGGGTTGTCCTTCTATTTGAACTCCAGAAACCCCATGGTTGATTTATCATTGCCAAAACTACCTAGGTTGGAATGTTCTGATTGCTATAGTAACTATGCCTTTTTTCCCTCTGAGGATTAAATGCCACTTAATGGACATCTTACTAAAACCAAGGAAACTGATTCATTGGGCATTTCTCCCAGTAGCATCCCCAAGAGAACTATTATGAAAATACCTTTCCAAAATGCTGGTGCTATTCTCACTAATGTATAGCTTCTTGGTGAAAAAAGTGAGTTCTGGGCCCTCTCAGGGAATGTAGAGAGTGAATTAGTTCACACATGGTAAATCCACTATGGTCTTCCTATTTTCTGAAGTATTTGCATTCCTTCCTTTTTGACATACCAAGGAATGTCTGGTATTTCAACGGAAAGGATATGGAAAAATAAATCCTCACTATACCTGTAGTTGCGCTAGATAGAAAAACTTTTAAATTAAATTATAAATTTTATAAAAGCAAGTGCATGTACACACTTTCAAAAGCCAAGGAAGAAAGTAAGGCTTATGACAATAGACAGCGGCTTTCCCCCATTTCTGCTTTCAGGGATGAGGATTATCAACTATTAGCTCCTTCTTCTGCTATATTTCTAAATGATCTGCTTATTTAAGTAATTTGGAATTTTCTTGATTTTTCAGTTATAGATACTATCTATCACTTCCAGTGTAATTATAGCATAATTTTTGGTTAAATCAATACGGAATGTCTACATTCCTTTGACTATATTCATATTGTTATCAGCTGAGCTTATAGTGTAGTGATATTTTACTTTTGGTAAAGCTCTTTGTTTTTCTTGGAGTTGGTAATGAATTCTAACATTTTTGCTTATTTTATATATACTCATTGCTAGCAATCACCAAATTCTTCAGATATATGGAACTCCTCACAATAAAATCATAAATCAAGTACAAAGGATAATCTATCAATCTCATTTTTTTTTCTGAGCAGCATCCCTTTTTGATCTGTCCTGCAATGTTTGTTATCTAGACCAAGTGCACATTTGTCATCCTGGGGCTTTTTGTTACATTTAAGCTGGGGATTCTCCTTACATTGCCCATACATTGAATCTCATTTCCTGGATGCTCTATCTTCCTTCTTCTTAGTTTACTCTTTTGTATTGGTGAAGCATATCCTACTGAGAAAAGATTTTTGTAGGCAAATTTTCTAAGATCCTTAATCTGAACATGCCTTTATTTTACCCTTACATTATCTTCTAGCTTCCAGTCTGATGCCACTATATTTTTTCGTCTTTTTTGTACCTCGCCTCTTGAAGTCAATAGGATTTTTTAAAAATCAGCAGTGTCTGGGATTTCTTATGAAAATTTTTAACCATATAGAAAATTTGAAAGAATTTTACAGCAAATATTCATATACTCTAACCTAGATTCTACCATGAACATTTTAATATGCTGTCTTTATCACGTATCTGTCCATCTAGTCATCCTTCTATCCACCCATTAAACCATCCTCCTTTTTTAGTGAATCTAAGTAAGTAGCAGAAATTAATATTCTTCTCTTCAAATATTTCAGCATGCATATCAACTAGAGTTCAGTATTTGTTTACAGTTTTTGTTTTGTGGTAAAATTTTCATGTGATAAAATGCCCAAATCTTAAGCCTGCCATTAGATGAGTTTTGTGCAATCCAAACCACTATCAAAGTACAGAACATTATCATCACCATAGAAAGTTCTGTCATATCTTTTCCCAGTCAATGCCTATCCCTAACTCCTTGAGGCAGCCATTTTTTTCTTACCATAGATTAGTTTATCTGCTCTAGAACTTCATGTAAATGGAATCATGTAGTCATTATTCCTTTGATTCTGATTTTTTTTTTGATCTGCATGTTTTTTGAGACTCATCCATGTTGTTTTACATTTCTTTTTATCGTGAAGTAATTGTGTTAGTTTTGGTCCTCTGAGAAGCAGATAGAAAGACAGCATTAGATATGCAAAAGAGTTGAGGGAAATACTTGTGAAGGTTAAAGTGAAGGGGGTCAGTGTAAGTAGGAAGAGCCTCCAGACTGTCGTGTGGGTCTGACACTTGTGATGTAGAGGAGGATAGAAGGAGCAATGGGTAGGAAGACTGCAGAGTATCTCTGAGAGTTTCAGGCAGGCCAGTGGGGAGTCCTCAAGCCGGAGTTGCCTGTTAAAGGAGTCCCATGGTCTCCATTATTATACCTACCACGTCCAGTCATCTACTAGAAGCAGCCATGAGAAACATAGGAGTTGATCCAGAGGGGGATTAGCTGGGGCTGTCAGTGAGTTATGCCTACCCCAGCAGATCTGAGTGGTGTCTATTCATGACCACCACAGTAGCATTCCGTTGTATGAATATAACACAATTTGTTTATTTATCCTTTTAGTGATAGAAACCTAGACTGTTTCAAATTTTTGGCTGTTAGGAATAATGTTTCTATCAATACTCTTAAACAATTCTTTTTATATGCATATATCTTAATTTCTCTATTATAACTACCTATGGGTGGAATTATTAGATTACAGGCTTGGGTGTATGTTTGTTTTTATAAAAATTGCCAGAGTTTTTCCCAAAGTGGCTGTATAAGTTGTCACTCTTACCAATAATGTATGAGAATTCTAGTTGCTCCATATACTGATTAACATTTAGTATTTTTAACTTTAGCCATCTTGTAGATGTGTAATTGATCTCATTGTTGTCTTACTTTGCATTTCCCAGATGTATACTGAACACTTTTTCATGTACTTTTTGATCATTAATTTATTTCCTTTTTGAAGAAGACCATTCAATTTTTACTTTACTGAATTGAATTGTCCATGGATCATACTGTCTTAACATGCATCCCCCTAACTCTCCTTCAAACCCTGTATCACAAAATTAAGTGTGAGCAGATAACTTTTGGCCTACTTAATTCAAATTTTTAATGATGTGAACTCTACATCTTTCTCTAGGAAATGATATAACTTTAATTTTTCCAAAAAATAGTGCATTTTATTTTCTTTAGTTGAGAAATATGTCAAAAACCTTTATGGGTTTCAGTTTCCATCTATTCAATATAGCAGTTGTGAATTTGGTGGTTGCCACTGAGGGGATACTGCTTGTTTGGAGGATAAGTCAGGCCTTTCTGGAGTTGTTTGTCTACATAGTGGCTTAACGCAATAAGAGTTTATTCTTTTTCATAAATCTGCGGTATGACTGGGAAAGTTCTTCTGCTTAACGTAGGGTTGGCTGGGGCACTGGGATGGTTAGAAAGTCCAAAATAGTCTCATTTGTATGAACAGCAACCGGTACTGGCCCCTTGCTGGGAACTTAGCTGGGGCCTCAGTTGTCCTCCACCTGGGCCTTCCTGCATGGCTTCTTGGACGTCCCCAGTATTGGATTCCAAGAAGGAGCATTCCAAGAGGGCAAGTCTTAATGTGCAAGCACTTATCAAGCTTCTGCTTACTTTACTGGTGCTAGCGTCCCATTTGCCAAAGCTAGTCGCATGTAAGGCCAGAGTCACATAGGGAAAAGACTCCTGGGTGGTGTGCTTCGCTGAGGGTCATTGAAGTTTACCACAACTTTCCTGAGGTATTCCTTGCTCTCATTCTCTGCTTATGCAGCTATTTCTTTTTTCCTTGATGGCTCTGTTTGTGATTCCTTCTACAATCTAATTTTAAATCTTTTTTTTTTTTTACAAAAAATTAATTAACTTATTTTTGGCTGCGTTGGGTCTTCGTTGCTGCGTGCGGGCTTTCTCTAGTTGGAGCAAGCGGAGGCTACTCTTCGTGGAAGTGAGCGGGCTTCTCCTTGAGGTGCTTCTCTTGTGGAGCACGGGCTCTAGGCGTGCGGGCTTCAGTAGTTGTGGCACGTGGGCTCAGTAGTTGTGGTGCACGGGCTTAGTTGCTCTGCAGCATGTGGGATCTTCCTGGACCAGGGCTCGAACCCATGTCCCCTACATTGGCAGGCAGATTCTTAACTACTGTGCCACCAGGGAAGCCCCTAATTTTATAATCTTCTAAAAACTATCTTTCTTATTTTTTTGGTCTCTATCCAATGTTTGAATAAAAGTTTAAAATTCAAACACGTTTTAAAACAAATATAATTTAAAAACAAAAAGTGATGTGAATATAAGAGATAAGGAGGAGGTCCTAATTTTTCCCCTTTTCCTTATGTTAACATCTTAAATTATCTCAGCATTAAAATTATATATATCTTTAAGAAAATACAACATCTTGGTTTTTTGTTTTGGTGTTTTTATTTTTTTACCTTGAAAATATTCAAGATGCTTGGAAGGAGTTTATTTGAGAGTGGTGGTGATTTCAATCTCCTCTCTTTAAATTAATTTTTCTTAAGTTTGAAATTATAGAGTGGTGGCAATCAAAGTTTTTTCGTAAAGTGTTTTACATTAATAAAAAGCCATACTCATTTATAATATACAATGGGAAAGGACCTTAGTAATAGTGAATATCACTGTTTAAGCACTTTCTGTTTTGGAGTGATGATGGTAAGTGGTAGAGATAGTGGATACTGAGTACACCTACTTTAGCAATAGGGTGTGAATTATTTATATTGAAATGTATACCATATATATTTCAAATATAACTTACTGGATAATCCTAACCTCCCCCTTTCCTCACCAAAGATTCACTGTTGATTCAAATATCTGTCACTACAGCCTTTAATAAACTAAACTGGTAGTATTGAATTTAAATTAACAGTAAATTATAGTTAAAAACCAAGGGTAGAAGCAATTGATTACTCTGACCAACTCAATATCAAGGATGCACTGGTAACAAGCCATCTTGAAAAATGTATGAGAATTCTAATTAGTGTCTCACAGCTAAACTATGTATGGAAGCCAGTTGACTCAACACTTTTCTTCGGAATGCAACATAATTCTTTAAGAAACTTATTTTTCTATTCTTCTAGAAAAACCATTAGAATATGGAAAATTCCAGCACTCTGGGAATTTTACTCCTCAATCTCTGGAAAAACTACTTGTGCCCCCAAAATATGTTAGAAATATCCCAACTTCAGGGGTGGTCTCTTCCTTTTCTGTAAAAATACACACACATACACACACACTCCAAACTGTCTAACCTTCAGCATCAGGAAGGATAATCTACTTTGGGAAATTGGTTATAAAACCCCAAATGCACTGAGGTTGAATAGCTGTGAGATAAATTTTAATCTCACTAGTCAAACCATGGCTTGTTCTTGATGTCATTGGAAGTGATATAAAGTGTACTAGTCCCACCACAATAAAATGTTCATTGTTTCTGAATTCTACTAATTTTTTGAACTATGAAAAAAACATATTCATCTAAGAAAGTGATTGAGGTAAGATAGGACAAACTGAAGTGGTTTTGAGTACCATTTTTTTATGTGAATGGGGACCCAATGGATGTGACTTTCATTTTCCCACTTCTCAGTGAGTGGGTGGTTGTTTCCTCCTCTTTTTTTCCCAGGAACTGAACAGTATTTTTAGGGTTTTTTTCCTGAAGTTTTTTTTTTTTTTTTAAGTTAATATAGAACCTGTGTGTTTAGTCACTATTCACTAAAAATCACATGCCATATACACTATAGAGATATATTCGCCTGATTTCAAACTGCAAAGTCTTCTTGGCATTCTTAAATGAAGGGAGCATTTAACTTTTGAATTAGTTAACAACAACCCCAAGTGAACACTTTTAAATGAAAAATCAACATTTGAAAAAAATCGCAAATATACAGTCATTATAAAAAACTTGAAAAATATGATTGAAAAAAATAACAGCTCAGGAGCCCATGAAACACACTATTAATATTTTCGACTATATCTGTTAGGACTATTTTTAAGTAATATATATAAGGTATAGGATAATTTATTGAAATAATAATTTTTCTTTTGTCCTTTTGCTGTAGGCAATTTCTCCTTTCATTTTCCAAGGTAGTGGCAAATTTTTTTTCCTTACCTTAGGAAGTTGATAATGGCTTTTGTGTGGCAGGGCCAGAAGTAAAAATTGCCAGACAAAGAAAAAACAATACATGTTGAGAGCTTTTGTTAAAGGTGGACTCATGGAGAAGTGAAATCAGATTGGCTAAGTGGAGGAGGACTTCCAGGAACTGGGCGAAGCTGGGGAGGAGCTTCACCTAGGACTGGATATGGGGAAAGATGTGTGAGGCCTTCTGTGCCCTGCTGTCCTCCCAGGACTCCAGAGACTGTCGGGGCTTCTAGGGGACTGGATGAATGGTTTCCTCTGAGGCTGGATACCAAGTACTGTGGTGCTCCATCTTGGTACTGGCCCTGGGCTCAAACTCGGCATCTCACCAGCAAAGTCTTCAACTTCAGGGTACCAGGCAGGATGGGACGATGAACACAACTGCAGCAACCAGTTTGGACTACAGACCAAGGGGATTAGAGCAAGGGGAGCTTTCCCAAATGTCCTGGCCTACATATGCTTCTGGGCTTCTTGCATAAGCCTAAAGGGGAAGAAGGCCCTACACACTTGACTAAATAAAAATCCCCACCGTTCAAATTGGTGGGCATTTGGAGGAAATACTGTTTTAGAGACACGTATGTGACATTTTAGGGTAAAATTCTGATCTGCTGTATGTAAGAGTCTAGCTGGGCCTGCACCCAGGATGAGTCACAACCCATGGAACTGCAAACATTTGATTGGGTGCCCCAATGTGACTGAGATTTCCTTCCATCTGAGGATCCAGGAAGTAATTTAAGTTTATTTGAAGAAAATGAAGAAGCTGTGCTATTTCTTGAAACCTAGCACAGTGGTTCAGAGTGGAAACTCTAAATTGCTGTATAGGTTCAAGTCACATCTCTACCATTTAGGATCAATGTGACCTTGGACAAGTGACTTAGCCTTTCTGTTACTTGGCTATTCTATCTACAAGATGAGATCAATAATAGTACCCGTGTCATAGGGTTGTTTTCAGGAATGAATGAGTTAGAACAGTAGAACAATGTCAGGCACCTAGTAAGAGCCTAATAAACGTTAACTGTTGGTGTTAACTTTTGTAGTGGCCTGGGATTGTTCCCACTACTTGTGGGTCCACATCCAGGATTGCTGAGCATGTTCTGCAGCACCCATCTGTTCCAAAGATGCATTAGAACCCTCAAAGGATGTTTCTTTGAATCAGTATTTTTGCCCTTGTTGGTAAATTGTTGGGCTGAGATGAAGCCAGCTATCAGAAGGCATTGTGGCTTCTGGGTCCATTAGGTGACAGTAATGAGAGTGGGGTAGAAAGGATCTTAAAGAATGCTTAAAAACCTCTTTGTGGTCAGAGGGAGGTAAAGGAAAGAAGGGAAAGCAAATTCAACCTTTTTAGTATGTGCTTATGACATGACTTTCTCTAGGATTCTTAGATTACAGAAGAAATGTAGAAGGTAAACTGTAAGAGCTCCATATGCACTTTGAATTTACACAAAAACAAAAGCACTTCTTGGAGAGTGAGAGGTACCCATTGGCTGCTGTTGCTCTGGGTCCTGGGGTTAAAACACACCAGAGGTACTGCTGAGAGCATGGGCTATCTTACTGGGCCAGGAAATGAGGGAAAGTGTTCTGCTGTGAGGGTAATAATAAATTATTGAAAACTGGAGGTGGTTTCTTAAAGGAAAAAGCCATTTACCACCTTCCAACATACCACACATACCCCTTTGAAACGTGCCTTGGGCATTTGGCTGAGATGCAACGGCAAGCGTGGTTTCCTGGGCTGAGAAATGGTGAGTGATGGAAGAATTTAGGCACAGTGGCAGCGGAATTCCTTCTGCTGTTTCACTCTTAGGTGTCTTGTTTACTGCAGATTTTTGGTATATAAGCATTAATAAGTTAAGGAATTTCTTTTTTATTTCTACTTCAAGGGTTTTGTTTTTGGATGGGTTTGTATTTTATCAAATGCCATTTCTGTATTTGCTGGTACAGTGGTGAACTACAGTAATAGGTTTTAAAATATTAAATCAGGCTTGCATTGCAGTGATGAAGCTTACTCGGTTGTGGTATGTTGCATTGCGTATATTGTTGGAATCAGTTTGCTCATATTATATTAGGGCTCCTTAAATGTATGTTCCTATGTAAGATTGGTCTTTAATTTTCTGTTTTTGTACTGTCCTTGTCAGAGTATGGTATTTGAGGCTATACTCATCTCATTAAATGATTTTAGACTCTTTCTAGAGTTTTAATTCTCGGAAGCAGTAGTGTAAGAGAAGAATTACCTTTTTCTTGAATATAAGTTAGAATGTACTGTTTATCTGGTCCTGGTAGGAATTACTCTTGTTATTGTTGAAAGATATTTAGCTCCTGATACCATTTCCTTAAAGGTCAAAGGCCAATTCAGGTTTTTAATTTTTTATGAGTTAATTTACTTATGTTAGGATTTTGGGGGATAATTGGTTATTTCATTCAAGTTTTTAAATTTATTGGTTTTAAAGAGATTCATGGTTTTCTCTTGTGATTTGTTTTATTAATGTCTCTTTTTTGCATGTATTCTCTGTGCGTTGTTTTAGGGCTTTTATCCTATTTTCCTTGATCAATATTATAAGAGGTGTATTTATTTTATGAATTATTACAAGAGGATTGCTTTTAGATTTGTTTCCTATTTTTTTCATTTTAAAAATTTCATTAATTTTTTTCTACCTACTAAACATACTTTAGAATTTTCTTTTACTAAGGGTCTTTAGGTATCAAACTTTCTTAGTGTTCATTTGCCTGAAAATGTCTTTAGTTCGCTTTCATTCCTTTTTTCTGTTTTTTATTGACGTATAGATGATTTACAGTACTGTGTTAGTTTTAGGTGTCCAACATACTTATTCAATATTTTTATAGATTATACTATAACGTTCTTATAAAACATTGGCTATATTCCCTTACTTTCACTCTTAAAAGATATTGGCTGGTTTTATACTTCTCGGTTGACACTTATTTTCTCTCTGTGTATGAGCTATTCATCTAACAGTTGTTCATTTGGGAATAATATGTCTTTTGTTTGGTTTTTTAAATTCTGGTGGTTCTTAAAAGTTTCTGTTTTTCTTTGGTGTTTGAAGTTTCATTATGGTAAGTCTAGAGATATGGATTTCTTTTTTTTTTTTTTTCTGTATGCGGGCCTTTCACTGTTGTGGCCCCTTCCGTTGCAGAGCACAGGCTCCGGACGCACAGGCTCTGCGGCATGGCTCACGGGCCCAGCCGCTCTGCGGCATGTGGGATCGTCCCGGACCAGGGCACGAACCCGCATCCCCTGCATCGGCAGGCGGACTCTCAACCACTGTGCCACCAGGAAAGCCCTGGATTTCTTTTTATTTATCCTGCTTGGCATTTTATAGGTATTTTGAATCAGAGCGTTGATGTCTTTCATCAGTTCTGGAATATTCTCAAATGTTGTTATCTTCAAATAATTATATCTGGCCCTTCCTCTTTTTTCCATATGAAACTGTCTTGATATATGTTAGTCTTCTTACTCTATTCTACATGTCCCTTATTTTCTCTTTGCCTCTTTGTGGTACCTTCTGGATAACTCAGATCTATCTTCCAGTTAATTATCTTTTGAGATATGTGTAAACTGATATTAAATCCATACATTTATAATTTTTACCATTATATTTCTCATTTCTAGAAGTTTTATTCGATTCTTAAAAATCTGCTTGGTCATTGCTTGTAGTCTTAATATCTGCAGATATTTTCATTAATGCCTTTTATTTCTTTAAACGTGATGAGTATAATGTTTTCAGAACCTGTGTCCTGATATTTTTAGTTTCCAAAATTCCTGTATTTCTGGCTCTTCTGTTCGTTGTTTTTGCTTGTTCTTCCTCAAAGAGCTTTATTTCTTTGTATGACTAGTTACTTTTGACTATGATTTGATCATTTTTATTGTCAGTTTATTTTGAGAAATTCTTTGAGCCTAGGATCTAGGTGATCCCTCCAGATAGGACTGTATTTGCTTCAGCTAAGCTGTGATAGCCTTGTAATTCTTGGATCACTCTGAATTACATTTATGAATTGGGAAATTTTGGTCTGCCTGGGTAGGAAAGGTTCAGGCGGAAGAGGCTACTTTCCAGTCCCAGATTTTTAACAATAATCCACTCCCCTCCTTTCTTAGTGTCTATATAGAGGAGAGTTTATTTCTACTCACCCTTGAGAGGTTCACAACTTGAGAGTCAAGTTTTATAAGCAGAGGAAATTTTCTCCCCTTAGATTCCCCCTTTTGATTGGGCTTTGAAGCTTATCCTTATCTCTTACTCCTGCCTGTATAAGGCTGTGAAAATCTAGGTTTAGAGCAGCATCTGGGAATTGTTTACTTTTCTGCCAGCTTATCTGTGCTTTTATGAAGACTTTTATTTTTAATCTAAGACTTTCAGTTGATTTCAATGAAAGGGTGATCCAACTACTTAGCTTACTATGTTAGCAGAAACTCAACAGTGTTAGGTGTTTATCTTAATGTGTATAAGAAATCATTTAACTAGCATATCAAATCTGTGATTTTACTAATATTTTACATAGTGCAATATTCACTAAAATAAGAAGTGGATTTAAAATTGATTGAAAAGTATGTAGATCAGGCATAAATCATGAAGATGGTAAGCCACATGACTACTGTATTGACATATGTAAAGAGTAGGTTTCCATTGATGGTGAGAGCAGATGCAGAGACTACTGGGGTATGTTAGATAAAGCTGACATCGTCAAAGGATGGAGAGTGAAGCCCGAGCAGCCACAATTAAGAACAGAAGAAAAGAAACATTTCTCAGGTCACGTAGATATGCAAGCTCCTAGACCTCAAAATCTTTATCAGGGTGTCAGACAGTTTCAAGTGGTAACATAGGTCATTGAAGATCACATCAGAGCTTCTGGAAGCTAATCTGCCTCCTCCAGGTCTACCTTAAATATGGAAAGCCAGAGCCATTTATAGGTAGGCTGGTTTGGCTGTGTGTTGGATATCCCCTTGTCATGAGGTGCCAGGTGCACCTCATTAGTCTCAGTGTTGTGCATGTACAATATGACTGCAGAGCACATTTTGGTACAGAACACTCAGGTCAGACACACAGCCCCCACCTATCACCTTCTCCCTAGCCCAGGCTGCTCAAATCTGGTTCAGGGATGTTTCTGAACTCAGTGCTATGGCACAAGATCAAAGATAAGTTGCTCAGACTTCTCTGACTACAGAGTCCTTACAGGAACAGCTGAAGTTTTAGAAACACAGGTCTAGTAGAAATAGTTTGTCAGGAATTATGGGTTATCAGGCAGCACCACAAAGGGAAAAGCTATCACACTCAAATTAGCATAATTTGAGAAGAGTTTATAAAATAGACTAATTACAAAGGTGTGTGCGTGTGTGTGTATGTGTGTGTGTGTGTGGTAGTGGTGGGGAAAAATGAGGGAAAGAAAGGACAGAAACCTGGAGCTAGCAGAAACAAGCTTTCACCACTCCTAGAGCTGGATGGACAATGGGAAGAGGATATTACCAAAACCTAGAAGGAGAGACTATCATATAGAGCAGCCACCTAGAATATGAAAGTGACCTTCTATCAAGGGACACAGGCTGTGCAAGATGAAAGAACAGAATGGGAATTAGGAAAACAAATACTCTGGCCTCAGTTTCCTCCCACTCTCAGTTTCCTACTGGCCAAACCAAAATGGAAGCCAGAGGACTTGGGAGCCCATTGGTATAATCCATGCCAGTCAGCTTCCCTAGATAGTGAGCAAGGTGGAGAAGGGTGGAGATTAGATTTGGAGGAGGAATGAAGTCAAAGATTTCTGGCATATCAGAACTGACCTATAATCCAAGATTAGTCAATAACTGCATCAATTTGTAAATCAACTGAAATGTCTAATGCTTCACATGTGTAATCATCAGTAAAATTTCTTCACTCTTATTTCAACAAGAATTTATTCAGTGTGTCACTCATACTGATTTTCTTCACATTTTGTAGTTCAGTCTTTCTAATTTCACCTACTTTATGCTCTTTGGATGTTATTCTGATTATAGGTCTTTCATACTTTCCCAAAATATACTAGTTTTCCAGGAACTCTGCCACTGGCCTATTTCTTACTCCTCAAAATTTTTGAACTGTCTTGGATAAAATCCATGTAGACAGAGTATTTATTGATATTGGGTCATGCTAACTCATTTATCACTTCTGTCTTACTGACTTTGAACTCAGTGCAGTGTGGTATAGAGCCAGTTGAGAAGAATGTTCACTAGGGCTTTACCCTTTTCAGGAATCATGTCAATAATGATTGTATGGTGACTTTTATTGATGATTATACTACACTTGTGTGCATAGATGAATAATATATAACTTGAGGTACTTTGGACAATTTATTTGGTAATAGAATTCTTAAAACTTAGAACGTTTGAATATTGGACTGTATTGGGTTTCCGAGAGGAAATCGTAGTTTAAGTGAAGTGGCACCAATAGACCATGTTGTGCAGAGGTTCACATAAAGAGGAGGCACAAAGGACTTAATATTTTTTGATCACTTGCACAGACCAGTTGATGTGTTAGGTATTTTACACATGGCATTTAATTGAATCACATAAACATTACAAGTCATCCGATTATCTGAACTGAGAGAAACATATTTTAAGCTTCCAGAAAAATATTATTGGATAGCATTTTAAGGTCTTTACAACCAAAGTAAAGTAAATATTTGAGGTAGGAGTCTCTCTGCCAGTGGTAGCCCAGGAGTCCAGTTACTATTCACTAGAAAGGTTTAAGTGTCCCAAGACACTTGAGGATAGCAAGTGCCCTGGATGATTGTAGTGACCTCTCTTTTGTTCTGCTGTCTTCCCAGAGGTTATTCCATTCCATTACTATACTATTACCTGTGTTTTTGTTTGTTTGTTTGTTTTTTGAAAAATTCAGTCTAGCCACATAAAATCCTCAATACGCCCCTATGAGGCCCTAAGTGACCCGACTCTCTACTTCTCTAGCTTCAATTCACATCATCTCCCCTACTTATACTACCGTTGCCTGGATCGTTCTTACCAATGTCTATTTCTGGAAAGTTCCCGTCCTTCTTTCAGGTTTCAGACTAAATGTCACTTCTTCAAGGAAGCCACCACTTGCCCCTCCACATCAATAAGGTTCCGTGGTATTCTCTCTAATAGCATCTTTCATTTTTCCTTCAGATTTCTTTTTTTTTTAAGATTTAATTTTTTTAAATTTATTTTTGGCTGTGTTGGGTCTTTGTTGCTGCGTGCAGGCTTTCTCTAGTTGTGGCGAGCGGGAGCTACTCTTCGTTGTGGTGCACAGGCTTCTCCTTGCAGTGGCTTCTCTTGTCGCGGAGCACGGGCTCTAGGTGTGCGGGCTAGTGGCACGTGGGCTCTAGAGCACAGGCTCAGTAGTTGTGGTGCACTGGTCTAGTTGCTCTGAGACATGTGGGATCTTCCTGGACCAGGGATCGAACCCGTGTCCCCTGCATTGGCAGGCGGATTCTTATCCACTGCGCCACCAGGGAAGTCCCTCCTTCAGATATCTTACTGCACTTTGTAAGTATACATTTGTTTCTGTGGTTGTTTTCCTAACGTCTGCCTTTCCCATCAGACTGTATGTTCCACGAGGTCTATTTTGTTCATTGTGGTATCTCTATACGTGGCCTAAGGCACTAACTAGGTCAATAACCTGTGCCAAATGAGGGAATAAATGACTAAAGTGCAGTCCCTGTCCTCAAGGCATTTCATGTTAGAGGTGGCAATGTAAAGAAATACCATCCCTGCAGTGTGGTAAGTCCTGGGAAAACTGGCACACAGTAACACACATAGAGCATATCAGGAGAGCCCTGCATGTAGGCTCAAGCCATTGGTCCCTTGGAGAAAAGAATGAACTCTTTCTTTTCAGTAAATACCATATTGAATATGTGATAACTCAGCTAGTGACAAGGGACTGAACGGTAGAGACACTCAAATGTGATGAGGACACAGTCACAGCCTTCCTGGCATTTGCATCAGTTTACATTACCAAGGACTAAGGAAAAAGCTAAACAAAATGAAATGTAAAATGTAATTAGGATCAGCCAAGCCAATCTTGAGAAAAAAGAACAAAGCGGGAGGTATCATGCTCCCTGACTTCAGACTGTATGACAAAGCTACAGTCGTCAAAACAGCATGGTACTGACAGAAAAATAGATACATACACCATTAGAAGAGATTAGAGAGCCCAGAGATAAACCCACACACATATGGTCAATTAATCTATGGCAAAGAAGGTAAAAATATACAATGGGCAAAAGACAGTCTCTTCAATAAATGGTGATGGGAAAACTGGATAGCTACATGTAAAAGAATGAAATTAGAACATTTTCTCATACTACATACAAAAATAAACTCAAAATGGATTAAAGACCTAAATGTAAGACCAGAAACCATAAAACGCCGAGAAGAAAACATAGGTAGAACACTCTTTGACATAAGTCATAGCAATATTTTTTGGATCAGTCTCCTCAGGAAATGGAAACAAAAGCAAAAATGAACAAATGGGACCTAAGTAAATTTAAAAGTTTTTGCACAGCCAAAGGAAACCATTGACAAAATGAAAAGACAACCTACTGAATGGGAGAAAATATTTGCAAATGATATGATCGATAAGAGGTTAATATCCAAAGTATATAAATAGCTCATACAACTCAATACCAAAAAAGCCAAACAACCTGATTAAAAAATGGGCAGAAGACCTGAATAGACATTTTTCCAAAGAAGACATACAGATGGCCAACAGGCACATGAAAAGATGCTCAACATTGCTAATCATCAGAGAAATGCAAATCAAAACCACAGTGACAGGACTTCCCTGGTGGCATAGTGGTTAAGAATCCACCTGCCAGTGCAGGGGACACAGGTTCGAGCCCTAGTCCCAGAAGATCCCACATGCCACGGAGCAACTAAGCCCGTGAGCCACAACTACTGAGCCTACGCTCTAGAGCCTGAGAGCCACAACTACTGAAGCCCACGTGCCTAGAGCCCATGCTCCCCAGCAAGAGAAGCCACCACAATGAGAAGCCCATACACTGCAACGAAGAGTAGCCCCCACTCGCCACAACTAGAGAAAGCCCGTGCACAGCAATGAAGACCCAACACAGCCATAAATAAATAAATAAATTTATAACAAAACAAAACACAATGACATATCACTTCACACCTGTCAGAATGGCTAGCATCAAAAAGACCAAAAATAACAAATGTTGGCGAGGATGTGGAGAAAAGGGAACCCTCCTACACTGTTGGTGGGAATGTAAATTGGTGTGGCTGCTATGGAAAGCGGTATGGAGGTTCCTCACAAAACTGAAAATAGAACTACCATATGATCCAGCAATTTCACTTCTGAGTATATATCTGAAGAAAACAAAAACACTAATTAGAAAAGATACAAGCACCCCAATGTTCACAGCATTATTTATAATAGCCAAGATGTGGAAGCAACCTAAAGGTCCATCAACAGATGAATAGATAAAGAAGATGTGGTATATACTTATATGACAGTATATTACTCAGCTATAAAAAAGGATGAAATTTTGCCATTTGAAACAACATGGATGGACCTGGAGCGTGTTATGCTTAGTGAAATAGGTCAGACAGAGAAAGAAAAATACTGTATGTTATCACTTATATATGATAACATTTTTTTTGAAAGTGTTCCATGTGTCTATTACACAGTCAAGGTTTATCCTTAGAATTTAATAACTGATGAGGACTAAATTAAAATAGAAGTTTTATCATATCCATTACATTTACTAAATCATTCTCAAGTGTGTATACAGTTGTCCCTCAGTATCCATGAAGGATTGATTCCAGGATCCCCCACAGATACCAAAATCTGAGGATGATCAAGTCCCTTATATAAAATGGTGTAGAATTTGCATATAACCTATGCACATCCTCTAAATCTAAAAAGTAAATCTAAAGAATAAAAAAAATCTAAAAAATAAAACAAATGAATATGACAAAACAGAAACAGACTCAAAGAGAACAAACTAGTGGTTACCAGTGGGGAGAGGGAAAGAGGGAAGGCCAAGACAGGGGTAGGGGTTTAAGAGATACAAACTATGTATAAAATAAATAAGCTACAAGGATATATTGTAAAGCACAGGAAATATAGTGAGTATTTTATAATAACTTTAAATGGAGTGAATCTATAAAAAATACTATGTTGTATACCTGAAAATAATATAATATTGTAAATCAACTATTCTTTAATTAAAAAAGTAATGGGATCCATGCCTATACAGGGCTTACCCACATAAACCCCCCATGGGTAATCTATACTCTCCGTTTACCTTTCTGCTAGTTGATTGGAGAGGACCCACAAACACCTGAAGGGTTGAACTTGAAGTTCTGAATGACCACACAGAATGTCCCCCCACCCCACAATGAAAACTCACACTGGACTGTGGTATGAACTAGAATAAATATATATTGCCTTTAGCTACTGAGAAAAAATGTAATTAGGATCAAAAGAGATGTATACATTGAGCTGTATGGGTAGTAAGAGAAGGAAACAGGTCACCCTGAGAGGGATTCTTGATAGAACAGCCCTTTGAAATTGACGTTGAAGCATCAGCAGGACCTAGGTAGGTGAGATTGGGTAGTGGAGTATAAAGGGAAAGATTCATTATAGGCAGGAGAAATTCGGGAAGAAAAGGTACAAAGAACACTATGGAGGTGGTTTGAGGGAAGGAGTTGTCTTGATTCAGCTGGGACTAAGGGTCTTAGGTAGGCAGAATTCTAAAATACCTACCCCTTCAAAGATTTCTTTTTCTAATCCTTGGAACCTGTGAATATGATGAGATATCACAATTATGAATATGTTATTTACATGGAAAAAGGGACTTTGCTGCCTTTCAGCTTTCACTTTACCTTCTTGGTGGTCTTCAGTCACAGCTGCAGCCTCCAAGCTGGATTTCCAGGAGTCTGTCCTTCTCTAACCTTCGGCTCAAATATAGAGAGAAGCTCTTTCTATTTTTTCCATTAGCCAGTTTACACGGGCTGGAGCTTCAAAATGACTGGGGAAAAATGAAAAATATAGAGACAGTATAAGCAATATAGCCATTTTGGTGTGCAAAGCACACAATTCTGAGTCGATAACTACAGAGTGCACCACTTTGCATTCTGTCTGGAGTCAAGTGCAGGCACCCATAGTTTTCAGGAAACTTCCTCACATCCTGGCCCTCACATCCCTGTGGTTACAACGATCATAATGCCTACCATTTGGGCAAGGTCCTATAAAGATACTAGAATAAACATTGTCTTGTAAACATTGATCTTAATAAACAAAGACTTCATTGTTTTCTGATTTAAAAAACAGTACTGTTTTATTGTGTAATACTTGAAAATGAGATTAAATTAGAAGGAAGAGGGACTTCCCTGGTGGTGCACTGGTTAAGAATCTGCCTGCCAATGCAGGGGACATGGGTTCGAGCCCTGGTCTGGGAAGATCCCACATGCCACGGAGCAACTAAGCCCGTGTGCCACAACTACAGAGCCTATGCTCTAGAGCCTGCAAGCCACAACAACTGAGCCCGCATGCCACAACTACTGAAGCCCGCGTGCCTAGAGCCCATGCTCTGCAACAAGAGAAGCCACCACCATGAGAAGCCTGCGCACCACAACGAAGAGTAGCCCCCGCTCACAGCAACTAGAGAAAGCTCGCAGGCAGCAACAAAGACAGAATGCAGCCAAAATAAATAAAAAATAAACAAATAAATATATTAAAAAAAGATTACATTGGAAGAAAATTAAAAACCCCATAATCTCACCATCTGTTTATACATAGATATATTTATTAAAACATAGAATAGCACTATTTGGATATTAGCTCTCTTCTCTTAATTACAGATTGGATAGCTCGATTTTTCTTCCATCATTAAGATCAGGGGAGATGGAGTAACTTCTGTGTCCCTTGGGACCTCAATTCTTATGTCCTAAAGAATCTAAAACATTACTTCATCCACCTGTTAAGCATTCTATCTCTTACCACAGAGGTGTGGCTTTGTTGTTATGGGCCTTTCAGCAGAGAATGCAAGCATGTTTAATTTAGTCAGCATAATGTTTAAGACAGTTGATTTTAAATACTTCTAAGTAGAAGTGTGTACTGCCAGAATCACACATTCACTTCACTTATCTAGCTCCTAATGGCATTTGAGATTGTGACCATCACCTTAAGAAGATTATCTAAAACAAGGAGTAATCTAAAATAACAAAATAACTAGTCTTCTTACAATATGAATTATATAAATATCTAATAGGAGATTGTTCCCTTCATATAAACCCACTCTCCCATTATATATTAGGGAGGAAATATTAATAAAATAATGGCCCATTATGGAAGAAGAAGGCCACAACTGTGGCACAGATATGGTTCACATTTGAAGGCTGTGAAGTGGTCCTCCTATACCTATGCCTTCAGAGTTCTCTATCAGCTGCCGAGAGAGACAAAAGTTTTCATATCCTACAGGTCTCTGTTAAAATACTAATGGTTGTGGGTGGAGTGACACACAAAGGCTCTGATGTGCCCTAACATATACTGAAGTTTAGTTGATTATATTAGTACATGTCATCTAGGATAACAAAGAGAGCTAGAGGAAATGGAACCCAAGATGAAAGAACAAAGGAAGAAAAGGTCCAGATTGTGGTGCACTGTCTGAAGTTACATCCAAGCTGAGCCTCACAGTGAGGGACTTAAAGAGGTTAAATAATGAAAGGGAAACAACCAGGAATGCTAGACATAAATCTCACTTACTACAGTGTTTTGCTTGAATTCAGTTCTGTTTCCCAGGCCTTTACAGTTTGTTCTCCAACCTTTCTGGTCAAAAGAATCATTATTCCACCAGTGATGATAATGGTTCCAAAGAACAAACTATCAGATGCTCCCCATCCAACCCTCTAGTTTTGAAATATGCCAGAATATTCTTGGTTTGTGCTAGGATGAATAAATGGATGAGGGGAATTAAGCATTACTGACTGGAAAATGATTTTTTTAAATGCAGCCAAAGCGGCATAATTTTCTTTGTTCTCAAGAGGTCATTCAAAGAAGACTGAAAGACAAATAGATTATCTTTCTTCTAAAGGGACTGTAGCAGGGGCGTTCCATAAAGAGAGTCCATTAAAGCTATTTGATCTATAATGTCCTTTTACTGGATATTAGTTAAAAATATTAGAAATATACAATTGCAATATTTTCTTTCACAGTTTAAAGTTTTTCTGGATTATAGTTTAAAACATTATGTTCTCTTGGGACATTTAAAGAATTTTTAGTGAAACATCTTAAATTAATCATTTTGAATATTTTCATCAAATTGGGTTTGGTTATTTTACTCCAAATTATAAATTAAAAAGAATGTTTTTAGAGCTCAAATTTATGTAATTCTAGCTCGGTTTTCCTTGGGATGAACCTGCATGAAGTATATTCTCCATATTTTTAATTATTATTCTATTATTTTCATATCACATTTGGTTTTCATACAGTCTTCTAGAGTCTAAAATAAACAGATTGTGTTTCTGTAATTGTCTTTGTGTAATATTATAAAAACCTTTTTATTTTTCATTCATTTAAAAAATTCAAACAAGTCAATCCACCAACTTACACTTCTTTAATCGAAAATCAGTAATAACAATGAAATTTGCTTTAAAAATCATCTTTACCCAGGGCTTATTTTCCTAAGAGGTCATATTTTCTGAGCATTTTTAAAAACTCCTATAGAAGTAATATCTATATATTACTATATAGCTAAATGTGTAATACTATGGAAGGTGAGTTTCAATGTACATTATAGCCATGAAATAGCTTGCTCATTGATAGCAATAATCCAGAATATATTATAGTATATTACAGGAAAAATTCAGTTTAATTCTTTATGTTAAAGAGAGCAATATAATTCAGAAGGGAGAAAATTTTCCTCTTACCTCCTCACATTTACTTCTAAATTTCATGACACAGGATAAATTTGTCACCATGTGTTGGAAACATTATATACAATGGAGGACTTCTGTTGTAGAAGCTACTCACTCATACTTGCTCCTTTTCCTCCAGGACACACAGCTGTCCTGTATATCTTGCTGTTCTTTGCAGTTTAATGTCTCCAGGCAACTGAATTCCGTCTAATGCCACATGGATAGAATTGATGTATACCTCTTTCAGTCCTGGTCCATTAAAACTTCTTGTACTATTTCCCATTCTTATTCTCTTCATCAGTTTCCTGGGTGTATGCAGAAAATCCAGCAGGGGATTCCCAGGCCTTAAGGAAAGACTGAGCCACATAATGGGAAAAGCCTTGGTTCCTGGATGATGCTGACCAAGAACTCAGAATTCAACTCTGTATGAGTGACAGAAGAACTTATATTTTGTATACCGCTGAGATTTGAGGATTTATTTACTAGTTAATTTACTTACTCTAGCTAATACAGATTAGACACAAGGATTAGAATCTCTGATATGAAGTTCTGAGATCTTGAATTTTACTTTTTCAGTAAACTTACATCAAAGTTAAGGAAACTGGGTTTCTACCTGGCTATGGGCAATTTGGTTTTCTCTTTCCAAGGGAAAACTGGTAAACTTAGACATGTAAAAAAAATTTTTTCATCTCTCAACAGTCAGTAAAAATTAAGAAATATAAAAAACATATACTAGATCTAAATCAATATCAAGAATTATTTAAGAAAAGGAGAAACAGCAAAGTAAGTTAAATTGACAGTAGTCAAAAATAATCTTATTTTTCAGTAAGTTGTGTGCAGAAGAGTATTAACCTAAATCCACGCTCTGCTTGTGGTTCATAGGAGATGAAACAGTGCTATTAGAATTCAATTTGGTTCTCAGAGGCAACCAGAGCAGAGCAAGAAAGCTGAACATTGTCTGGGTGTTCATTAAATACATCAGGACATTTTGCTCCCTAGCATATAAGTTTCAGGTTTAGTTTCTTTAAAGAGGGGCGAGAACTTAAAGAGAGTTGTGACGGAATCTGAGTGCAGGATCTTTCTGCATTTTTGTTCCAGTCTTATTCCATTTTATCACTTACACTTAAATTAACAATATCTTTTTTATAGTGACTTGCCATTATTGAAAAATTACTTAACTAACTTTCAGAGAAGCAATGATTTTTTGCATTCACTTTTCACTGGTTTACATAATATTTGACAAAACTTTGTTTTCATAGTCACAGGAATAATAGGTTTTGTAGCAGAATGTTTGATTCCTGGTAACCACCCATGTGGTAGAAGCCAAATTGTGTGACCATGGCAGAGATTGGCTTTGTAGCAGTGAGTGTTCAGTAGGATACTGTAGGAGAGAGGCTACTACTTCTTAACATTAAGCTTGGGAAAACGGTCTTTAAGGAGAGGGTACAAGGAGAAAATTTCTTAGGAGAGAACACTGGGTGCTGTGAATAGCCATCTCTCCTCTCAAAGGTGTAGGGATGGGGCTGTATTGCCTCGTTAAGTATCAGATGTAGAGAGGAGGTTTTAATGAGACCATTCTAAGAGTGAAGTCTTACTCTCACCTGTGAAATCCCTAGAATGAGTGGTATCAGGCATCATGCTGGCAATTAGCAATGGAGAGTGGCCTCATTCAAGGTCTTGCTTTCAGATTTTCTTGGGGCTAGGGAATGTTACCCGTGAATAAGGTGTGGAGATGAAAGTCAACACAAGGAAGGTCCTAAGAGGGCATCCCCTAGACTGAGGGATGAACAGATTTTTGCAGAAGGCAGCTGAAGATACTGTCATATTTCTATGAGCTGAGAAGGGGCTACAGAAAGGGCAGAAGATGCCTTAATTGTAAATCAGAGTTTTAATTATTAAAAGGTTCTGGACATTCTAACATCTCTCTTGAGACTGTTACTTCCAAGGACAGGGAAAACCTAGCCCCACCAAATAAAATTAAGAGACAGTGGGAGACAAAATAAGGTTTTAGTATTATATCCCCAGAATAAGTTGTGTTTCAACTTATTGAATACAATTCTACCCAATACAGCATTAAATGCTGGTTTTCAATAATCAAATACATTAAACGGTCTAGAATAGTGATACATACTTAGAAGTCTATCACAGGAATAAACCTACAGTATCTATTTATATTTTCAAAATTTAACTGTCATTTTACTTTCTTAAAAGTTCAAATATTGAACTCATTGGATGTTATATACAGAATAGCCTGAATGACTAGTCAAAATAGCCTAAGTGAATAAGATAAAACTAAATGTCAGTGACTAATATCTAAGATAACTGGTTTATTTTTCATTTCTAATCCAACTTTTTTTCATATCTTCATAAAACCCACCCTCTTCACCTCTAGTAGCATCATATTTTTTTATGTTTGAGTCCCATTTTTAGTATGATTATATCTGCTGAACATATATCATGTTTTGTATTTCAATTAGACATTGAGGCAGAACCTCACTATCATAAATATCTCATAATGATAACCTCTTTTCCATTAGTGTCTTGGGATAATCTGTCATTGTGTAGACTTACTATGTTTAAGTACAGTTACAGCAACATTAAGACAATGTTTTATTTCTATGAAACATCTGCATCTTCTCATTCACAGTTACTTGCTGGCTCCTTGTTTATTTATTATTTTTTAATTACCCAGAGGCTATCCATGGCAGTTTGCCTCTATATTTTCCTAGTGATAAATCCCAATACTTCAGCAACCTCATATTTGAGCACATTAATTTGCATCTTTGTTAATAGATTTCTTATCACAATATGTTTCTTATATTTGTTCAGTTGCCAATTTCTTTAATTTCCTTAATAACAGAGAATTAATTGCTGCTGTTCTTCTTGCTAATATAATTCCCTATTATTTTATAACTGATGTGGAAGTAATATTTTCTTTTTATTACTAGGTGAAGGATCTAATGTACACTGTTAACTCTAAGTAGATTAGAAGCTCAGGATTTGCATAAAGTGAAGTATATAAATCTAGAAAAGAAAGGTAACGTAAAAGGCAGATGTCTATAGACATGACCATCAGAGTATGAATCTTTGTGAACTTAGAGTCTGCTAGAGAAGGAAGGGACCCAAAAGCACAGGGAAAGCATAGACAGGACACCAGGGCTCACTTAAGGGAAAGGAAGGTTTACAGCTTTTAAGAAAAGGGGATGACAGAAAAAGAGAGGTGGGGAAATCTTTAACAATTCAGATACACAGATTACAGGTTCTGAAATTTATTTAAGGAACATGAATCTAAAATTTGTGAAAATATTCTACCAATAGTCATGATTTTAGGATTTTCTTCACTGTCATCAATTTTCCTGTTATAAGTAGAAGCTTTATCATTTTGAAAGGAAATGGAACATTTATGGAACAGAATAGGAGACTGTAGGTAAGTTGTAATTGCTCAGGCAAGAAAGACAAGCAGGGACTCCCCTGGTGGTCCTGTGGTAAAGAATCTGTCTTCCAATGCAATGGACGCAGGTTCGATCCCTGGTCGGGGAACTGAGATCCCACATGGCATGGGGCAACTAACTCCGCACCCCACAACTACTGAGCTAGTGTGTCTCGACAAGAGAGTCTGCGTGCTATAAAACTACAGGGCCCACGTGCTCTGGAGCCCTTGCGTCACAACTAGAGAAAAAAAACCCACACGCCACAACTAGAGAGGTAGCCCGCCGAAACTAGAGAGAAGCCCGTGTGCCACAACAAAAAAAAAGATCTTGCATGCCTCAATGAAGATCCCGCATGTCGCAACTAAGGCCCAATGCAGCCAAAAATAATAAATAAATAAATAAATAAAAATAGTTAATTAAAAAGAAGGGCAAGCAGAATTTGCAACTTAAGAGCACTATTGACAGTTAATTTCAAGGGGCACAATGGTAAAATGGAAAGGGTGTGGAGTAGAGTTCTTATAGCTGCTCTACAGCAAGTTACCCAAAGCACAAGCTGAGTAAATTGCTTAAACTTTCTGGGCCTCAGATGCCTCAGGTAGAAAATGAGAGATTCCGTCTAAATATCTTTAAGGTCCTTTAAGGATGCTTTTTGAAATCATAAAACGTTGCAGATCTTTATCAACATGCATTTACAAGATGTTCTGTTAGAACCCTAAAAATGTAAGGAGATTATTTAAAGAACATGTACACAGTGGCACCACAGTGTAAATTTATTCAGACCATGTAAATCATTTGTGTCTTACTGCTTATATAAGATAGCACTACTGGTCAAACCTGTAACTCTGGCATGACTTTTTACTTGTAGTTAAGAAAGTGGACTATCTCACAGTGCTCCCATCTTATACAATGAGACGGGATTCAACTTAGCACAGATTTCTCTGTGGAAAGTTTCTGAGTCCAAAAGGTGATGATTTGATTATTCATTCTGGACTTTAAATTTGTGTGTGTGTATGTGCTCACATGTGCATGTGTGTGTATAATTTCTGTTATGCATCTATTAGAATAACTAAAATCAAAAACACTGACAACACCAAATGTTGGCAAGAATGTGGAGCAACGGGAACTCCCATTCATTGCTTGTGGGAATGCACAATGGTACAACTACTTTGGGAGACAGTTTGGCAGTTTCTTAAATATACTCTGACCATAGGATCCTACAATCATGCTCTTTGATATTTACTCAAATTAGTTGAAAACTTGTATCTATACAAATATTTGCATGTGGATATTTATAACAGCTTTGTTCATAATTGCCTCAAATTGGAAGGAGCTAAGATGTCCTTCAACAGGTGATTCAATATATAAACTATGTTATATCCACCCAATGGAATATTATTCAGTACTAAAAAGAAATGAGTTATCAAACCACAAAGACATGGAGGAATTTTAAGTACATATTACTAAATGAAGGAAGCCAATCTGAAAATCAACATACTGTATGATTTCAAATATATGATATTCTGGAAAAGGCAAAATTGTGGAAACAGTAAAAGTATCAGTGGTTTCCAGGGGTTAAGGGAGGTGAAATGGATGACTAGGTGAAGCATAGAGGATTTGGGGAGCAGTGAAACAATTCTATATGATTCTTTAATGGTGGATAGACGTCACTGTACATTTGGCAAAACCCATAGAACTACAACGCCAGGAGTAAACCCTAATTTAAAACTATGGACTTTTATTGACAATGGTATCAATGTTGGTTCATCTGTTGTAATAAATGTACCACTCAGGTGAGGAGATGTTGATAGTTGGGGAGGCTATATATGTCGGAGTGGGCATATTAGAATTCTCTGGTTTTTTCTCTCAACTTTGCTGTGAACCTAAAATTGCTGTAAAAATAAATGATATTTAAAATAATTTCTCCATTTTAGTAAATGGAAATTCCATCCTTATCCTTGCTTAAAAAACCACAACAAAAAAACTCCTAGAACCCTAGCACCAAAGTCATTCTTGATATCTATTCTGTTTATATACCATATCCTATCCATCAGCAAATTCTGTTGGCTCTATATTTAAAATTTACTCAAAATCCACCTACTTCTCACCACCTCCACTGCTACCACCGCAGTCCAACCCACCACAATCTGTTGCATGGATTATTATAAAAGGTCTTTCTAAAAGGTCTTCCTGTTTTACTCTGCCCAGCCTTCCCTAAAAGCCATAAATGTGTCTCTCTTAAAATAGATTACAGTAGACAAAAAAAAAATTGATAGGTATAGAGAAAACATTTGACAAAGCCAATCACCATTCATAATAAAAACTTTCAACAAACAAAATAGAACTTCTTTAACCAGAAAAAATACATTTACAAAAAACCTACATCATACTTAATGGTGAAATGCTGAATGCCTTTCCTCTAATATAGGGAAAAATACGAAGATGTTCACAGTCTCCACTTCATTTCAACATTATATTGGAGGTTCTAGCTGGTGCTAGATTAATTAAGCAAGAAAAAGAACTAATCATTCAGATTGAAAAGAAAGAAATAAAACTCTTTATGCACATGACATAATCTTATACCTAGAAAATTCTAAGGCATCTATTTTTAAAAACTACTAGAATTAATAAATGGGTTCAAATAAATGGGTTCAGTAAGTTTGCAGAATACAAGATCAATACACAAAAATCAGTTGTATTTCTGTATACTGGCAATGAATAATCCTAAAATTAAATTAAGAAGACAATTCCATTCACAGTAGAATCAAAATATGACCACATTATATTTCAGTTCAGAAACCTGCAACAATTTCCTTCCATAGAGTAAAATTCCAGTGTGCTCATCATGCCTTGTAAGGGTCAGCAATGATCTTACTTCCAGCTACTTCTCTAACCTCATCTCTTTCCATTGTCCCTCTCATTCACTCTGCTTCAGTCCCATTGACCTCTTTTCTGCTTTTCAAGTATGGCAGGTATGCTGCTTGGAACTCTTGCTTCACAGATAGCTGCATGGTCTGCTTCTTCACTTCTTCCTGCTACTTCATCTTTGCTCAAATGTCAGTGTATTAGAGAGGGTCTCTCTCATCACAGACATAAAACAATACCCCTACCTCCATCCTCATTGCTCTTTATCCCCTACATTTCTGTACACACGCACATGCACACACACACACACACACACACACACACACACTTATCCTACAGTATTTCGAAAACTTTCAAGTTTATAGAAAAGCTGCAAGAAAGGTCAATCAACACCTTGTACTGTTCACCTGGTTTTACCTACTTCCATGTGCATTTCCCAAGAACAAGGTCATTCTCCTAATAATCACAATAAAATTATCACACTCAAGAAAAATTATATTGGTCCCATGCTATTATCTAATCTTCAGTCTATATTTAAATTACTCAGTTCCAATAACTTTATTTATATCTATTTTTTCTTCAATCTAGGATCCCAGCAAGAATCACGTATTACATGTTGTTATATCTTCAGTCATCTTTAATCTAGAACAGTTCCCCAGCTGCTTTTTGTCTTTCACTTTATTAACAATTTTGAACATACCCTTTAATTTTAATGTTTTTAATCATTTTCTCATGATTAGAGTCCTGTTCAACAGTTTTGGCAGGAATATCACACAGGTAATGCCCCTGTCTCAAGTCAGGAGAATGTGATGCTGCCTCGTTTTCCTCATTTTCTTGCTTATCTTTCTCCCCATTCGAATATAAGCTCTATAAAAGCTGAAGGTGTGCCTTCTTTGTTCACTCTTTCATCCCTAGATCTCATAGGTGCTTGGTAAATATTTGTTGAATGGATGAATGAGTTCACAACCCACCAGATTTGTATCCAACAGGACAGCTGACTGCCCCAGTTTGCCATCAGGCAGTAGCAGGCAGCAGGCCCACTGACTTGATACCCCACATACTGAGATGGCTAAGAGGTCCTAGAATGGGAGGCTGCCTCAGAATCTGTGATATCCGTTTAGACAAACATTGTTGATCATGTGTCTAAACGTATGTATATCCATTTTTACATTACATCCATATGCTACTATACTCTTCGTCTCTATTAGGTGCATACTAAATGGATACATAAACTTCTTTTTTTAATAGGTTAAAAAGTAAATATAGATGGAAATTGTACTGTTTTCTTTCCAGACCCCAACAACTTGTTTTCCCATTCCTGGGAGGGGGGCGGTCCACAAACTTCCTTTTGAAGAGCACTATTTTTACCTTTCCTTGTGCAGTGAGATTTTAGTGTTTTGAGTGTCCATAGGAGTCTCGTCACTGTTCAGAATTTTGAAAGGGGTCCCAAAATTCTTAGCGAGCTTCTGGAAAATTGTATGTTGCCTTGTCCTGTCAAATACCAGTCGTATCTGTTGAGGCCTTCCTAAGAGACTCATAAAAGTTGCTCCAACTTGATAGTATTTACGATAAAGATGCTCAGAATCCCAATTTTTGACTTCTAGACTTTCAGCCAGGAAATTTCTTTAGTTCTTGGAAAATGGTAAATTCTCAGAGGATAGCCCTTCCAGACCAGGCTTTAAATGATGCAGCTCAAAATGTTACTAGGAATCTGAATCATCTAGCATGCCTTTGAAAATCAGTCCCATAATTATCTGAAGGGCTCCTTTAATTAAATCCATGTTTCAGGATGCTTAATCCAAACTGAAACATTCCAGAAGTGTACTTACCGAAAATAATATATTGTGACTGTTTAAACCCCTGTTGCTTTAAATCAGCTACACTATAGTTGGTCCTCCGGTATCAGGGTCTTTGTTCCCAATTCAAAGTCTCATTTAAGAAGGATAGCTTCCCAAAGTGTAATATCAATTCATGTTATTGTTTCTTTACAATTTTTTTGCATGGTATGTCCATATGTACCCTCCTTTTCTTATGAAATTACGTAAATTATGTTCGTCTTCAAGGCCTTGGAAATTTACATTTTCATTATGCTTTAAAGTTATTCTTCACCACAATTCTGTGATTTAAGGCACTGTTGCTTAATGAATAATCAAATCACCTTTGAAGGTGCAAAGACCAAGACTTCCAGAAAAGTTAAGTCTCCTTCCTTGTGAAACACAGATTTTCTGGGAAAGTAGGATTCTGCTTCATCTCCTGAATCATGTGTCCTTCAATATGCGCAATGTTATTTACAGTGGTTGGGTGTCCGGTGAATGCATCACGCCATTTGTTTAAGTTACGGAAATTGTTTCTTAATATTTTTCTTCATAACATTTTCAATAAAAGCTTAACATTTTGAAATTTCAAAATGTTTCGATGATACACATTTACTTCAAATGAGTGTACAACTCCTAAGGGGACGAAAGATCCAGTCAGTATTATAAATTATGTTTGGCAAATGTTATTGGAGAACATTTAAGATATTTTAGCAATAATTCCACTCAATCTTTTATTTGGGACACATTATCATTTTCCTTGTGAGTCTGTGAGTGATTAAAGGTCTTTTGGCCCATCTCATTAGACAGAAATTGTTGACCCTATAAACAAGACATTTTAAAAGACAGATGTCCAGAGATTCATAAGCAAAAAATAAAAAAGAAGCCATGAATTTAAAAGCATACACACACTCATATTTTTTATGTGTAAACAACAGCTGTGGTTGTTGGCATCTGCTCCGGGTGTGCAGCATTAAACTTTACAGTTTTCTAAGCATCTCAGGTACCATTTTATACCATTCAGTTGTATCCAGCTTTCCATTATTGCTGGCAGTACATCCTTTGGAATGTCTGCTCTACTTAGGGGATGATCTGGTGCCAGCCTCTCATGGAGAAAGAGACAAAAAATAATCTGTAATTTAAATAAAAAATAGTTGTATAATAACACTGGCAAGGAGGCAAATATCCTTAAAATCTTCATACCCTGAACAGAACTCCATTTCAGAAGGGTGGAGTTTTCCTAAAACATTTAAAATCATAAGGATCCTCAGAGAAAGATACCTTCCCTTAACCTTGGTCAGAAGTTACTTGGATACTAAGTCAGTAAAACATCTTAGAGACATCTAAGCATGTACTTTTAAAATTAAAAGCTGGCTTTGCTCAAAGTAAACTGAGACAGAAATGGTCTTGGATATATTTTCCGTAGAAGCACCTGCTTTCGGTACAACCACACATAGAAGGATTTTGGCACAATAAACTGTCTAACCTATTCGAGGGATGATAATCTGGATACTGTTCATGGCACCTTTTAAAGGCAATTTTTAGTGTTCTGTCTAGACTTATGTTCCAAGGTCAGCACACAGTCTTCGAAAACTGTTGTTGGTTGAAATCAGAGAAGGGACAAGGAAATTCAAATTAAAGCCTCCCCCTCTTTAGTGAGGCTGTGCCTCAGACTACAGGGCTTTTGGGGAGAATACCACTGTAAGAGGCCAAATATGTCAATATGAGCCAAAATGAATTGCCTTTGTGACCAGGATTACCCTTGTAATGTTACCTCATAATACATTTTAAAATCTAAAATATATATATTTTTAGCTTTGATGATTGAAACATAGGAGAATGACTCAGGTCATTTGATAAAATTATATTACAATTGTCCTATCTTGTTCATGAAATATATATGTGTGTCTTTTTTCTGGCAATGTAAACATCTTTTCAGTTTATTAACTTTTGATTCACTAATATTGGGAACAACCTTTTAAAACACATCACTCTATGGGATACTTGAAATACTAATGATAATTAATTGTGTTCCCTGACATTAATTGCGCCTTGTCACTTGGTGACCGTGAGTGACCCCTAGAAGTTTGCCCCTGCCACATCAAAGCTGGGCTCTACCTGAGCAGTGTGTATCTAACACAGTGATGCTTCATCCATTCAACTCTGCAATTAGAAAGTTGAAGCTTGAGATGAACTTTCTGTTAGATTTTTCATCCAATCCTAACAGATGTGAATGTGAAAAGAAAATCTAAATTAAAAATTTTTATGCCTTTAAGAACCATTCCTTTAAGTAGTTTTCCTGGTATTTAAAACAAACACTGATTATATGTAATGGTCATGTACTTTACTTTTTATCTGTTTTAATCCTTGATCCAACCCCATTTTACCTATGAGTATACTTAAGCTAAGAGTTGTTAAGCACCTTAGCCAAGGGCATCAGCTAATTAGTGCTAAGTACTAGGTATTAGACTTGAATCAAAATCTGACTGACTCCAAAACTAAGACTCATGCTTGTGAATTATGGTGCTATGCTACCTATACTATGCTTTTTATTTTTCCTTTGACATTACCATCAATGTTGAAAGAAGTTTATGTTCCCCTAAATCAGGTACTTTTTTAACTCTAAAAACATATGCAAAATTGTACATATATGTAAGTATATGCATTTCTTCTAGGAACATGGAGCATAATTTCTGTCAGGTTCTCAAGCTTATCTGTGACTTAAAAATGAAGAACACTAGAGCAGTATTTTAGTAACTAGCAAAGAGTGCCTCCACCCCTCTAAACAGAGAATCATATGCATCATTAAGGCTGTTTAAAGAATATGTAATATATGTATAAATTATATGTATAGCTGATTCACTTTGTTATAAAGCAGAAACTAACACGCCATTGTAAAGCAATTATACTCCAATAAAGATGTTAAAAAAAAAGTTACACACTGACATGTGTATGAGAAAAATGCATGGTTTGTTACTACTTCTACTTATACCAGTAACATTTTATAATTTGTTGCAATTATGGTGTCCTTCAAATTTTAGATTTAGATTATGTCAGCCAAAACAAAACTTTGTTCCAAATTAGAAGTGATGGAAAATATGTAATTTATGTGCAGAATGTTACTGGGAGACATACTTTCTTCATGTTGTATACATTAGCACAAGGGGAAAGCATGACATCCTTGTTGGGAGAGGCATAGCACTGCTCAAAGAGGAAACTGATGAAACCAAAGGAAAATAATTGATAAATCTTGAGTGCTTCTGTTGTAAGCCAGATGTATCAAAAGTAGTATTTCTTCGATAATGAAAATTAGGAAGAAAATAAAGTTAAATAGTGCCTTCAGAGATGTACAAATGATCGTAATTGAAGTTTATTAAGAGTGATAATATGCTATTTTTATGATTTATGTCAATTAATACTGGCATTATATTACATTCCTTGTTCCAGTCAACTTAATCTGCAAGACATATTTTCTTCTCACTGCGATCACGATCGGTCTCCACTTCGTTCTGTACCTTTAGATTCTCCTTTTATCAATACATAAACATGATCTAATTTTTCCCATCACATGACCCTCACCTTAATAAGTCTTCAAGATATTGAGCTCTTTTCCCTTCCTTTGATATCCATTATGAATCTGACTCATTATTGCAATACTCATGGCTAGGGTTATCCATAATCTCCTCAAAGCTGCCTTCTATTGTCAATTTTTAGACTGCATCTTAAATAGTGGCTCAGAAACATTTGATACTATTAAACATACTCTCCTTAAAATTCTCTCTTTCTTTTGTTTCTATAGCACTACTTTTTCATGGTGCTTCTTCAAGTTTGGTCTTGGCTGCATTTTAGTCTCTTGTCATGGGCTCCTTTTCTTTTGCTAACTCTTTAAATGTTGGTGTTCCTCAGGGTTCTATTGCTAACCTTTTTGTCTTTTCTCATTCTATACTCCCCTCTTCCACCCTCACATATTATTCCAAACCTTGGTTTCAACTACCACCTAAATTATGAAAACATTTTTTAATAAAGAGGATCATTTCATAATAATAAGGGGGTAAATTCATCAAGAGGATATAAAAATCCCCAATATTTATGCATCTAATAAGAGTTTCAATATGTGTTACGTAAAAATTGATAGAACTGCAAGCAGAAATAGATAAATGCCCAATTTTAGTTGGAAAATTTAACACTTTCTTATTAATTAATAGAAGCAGACAGAAAATTAGTAAGCTCGTAGAAGACTTCACCCAACTTGACCTTGACACTGACGTTTATAAAACAACTCACTGAATAACAGCAGACCACACATTCTTTTCAAGTACACACTGAACATTCACCAAAGTGGTCAGTGTGCTGCATTATAAAACAAATCTCAATAAACTTAGAAGGATTGAAATCATAAGGAGAATATTCTCTGATCAAAGCAGAATTTTTAGGAATCAATAACAAAAAAATTTGGAAAATCCTTAAATATTTGGAAAATAACACACCTTTAAATAAGCTTTTGAGCAAAGAAGAAATCACAAAAGATATTAAAAGTATTTTGAACTGAATGAAAATACAACATAGCAAATTTTATGGATTACATTAATGCAGTTAGAAAAAATGTATATTTAAATGCTTATTAGCAAAGAAGAAATATCTAAAATCAGTGATCTAAACTTCTACCTTAAAAAGCACAAAAAGAGGAGTAATTACATCAAAAATAAATAAAATGAAAGAAATAATAAGAAAATCAATGAAGTAGAAACTAAGAAAAGTAGAGAAAATAAATGAAACCCAAACGTGGTTCTTTGATAAAAGCAATAAAGTTGATAAACTGTTAGCTAGACTGAACAAGAAAGAGAAGACACAAATTACCAGTATCGGACATGAAGAAGGAAGCATCAGGATGTATCTTACATTAACAACAATAAAAATAATACAGCAGTACCATAAACAACCTTATACACAAAATGGGGCAACTTAGATGAAATGGAAAAAAATTCTTAAACAATGCCAATTACAAAATCTAATATAAGAAGAAATAGGAAATCTAAACACTTTGGTATTTATCTAAAATATTGAATTCGTCACTCAGAATTTTCCAGCACACACACACAACTCTAGGAAAGATGGCTTCACTGGTCAATTCTACCAAATATTTAAAAAGAAACTGTACCAATCCTGTTAACACTGTTTTAGGCAATAAAAGAGTTGTGGACCACTTACCAACTCATAAAATGAGTTCAACATTACTCTGTGTCCAAAACCAGATATTACTAAAAGAACAGAAAACATTAGACAAATATCTCTCCTGAGCTTAGATATAAATATTCTTAACAAAAGCAAAGTATACCTGCTAATATATTGAAAGGACAATATATAATGGTCATATGGAGTGTATTCCAGGACTCCAAGGTTTGTTTAGCTTTTGATAATCAATATAATTCATCATATTAAGAGCCTTAAGGAGAAAGTCATATGACCATATCAATAAATGCTACTTGGAAATATATTTGACAAAATTTGGTACCCATTTACATTAAAAACTCAGCAAACTGGGAATAGAAAGGAGGTTTCTCTAACTATGTGAGTATATGATATCTTAATTAGCTGGACTGTAGTAATAAGTTCACTATGTATATATATATCAAATCATAATGTTGTACACCTTAAATACATACAGTTTTTCTTAAAATATATCTATATCTTTAAATCTATACCAAGCTAATAGGTAGAAGATGTATCTCATTTTAGTTTTTAAAATTTGTGATAGTGAACACAGTTTTCTTATATTTATTGGCCAATTGCATTTCTTTTTGTGAAATGCCTCCTCATATACTTTATCTTGTTTCTATTGAGTTATTCATCTTTGTCATTCTGATTTATGAAAGCTCTTTATATATTAAAGAATTTATATCCTTTTCTCTCAAAAAAAGCTCTTTCTCATCTATCTCATCTATGAAAAACTTAAAGCTAACATCACATTTATTAGTAAAAAAAAACTGAAAGTTTTCCCATAAGATCAGGAAATGGCAAGTAGGTTTATTCTCAAGACTTCAACTCACATTGTACTGTAGATTCTAGCCAATGTAATAAAGTAGGACAAATAAGTAACAGGCATACAGATTGGAAGGGAATGTTACACAGATAGCCCAAAGGAATCTACCAAAAAAAAAAAAAAAGCTACTACAACTATTCAGTGCATTTAGAAGTTTCAGAATACAAGATCAAATTGCAAAAAATCAACATATTCCTATATATTAGCAATGAACAAATGGAAAATGAAATTTTAAAAATAAAATTTTAAAAAGCATTTAAAATGTAAAATAGGGAAAAACATAATAGCATTTGTGTAAACCTGCACAATGGAAAATATGCCAAAAAAACACACAACCCTTAGAGAAATTTTAAAGTGCCTAAATACATGTAGCAATATATCATGTTCATGAATTGGAAGGCTCAATATTGTTAAAATGTCAGTTTTCTTTAAATTGATCTATAGATTTTATGCAAATCTGATCAAAATTCCAGTAGGATTTTTTTTGTTAGAAATTGACAATCTGATTCTATCATTTATGTGAATACGTAAAAGGACTAGATTAACCAAAACAATTTTGAAAATGAAGGCCAAAGTTGGAGGACTGATTTCAAGACATTATAAAACTGCAGTTATCAAGGAAGAGTGGTATTGGCATTAGAATAGTCATATAGATCAATAGAACACATGAGTAATTCCAGAAAGAGATCTGCCCATATGTGCTTATTTTATTTTTGTAAAAGATTCCAATGTAATTCAAAGTGGGGAAATGTCCACTCAACTAATGGTGCTAGAACTGAATATCCATTTTGGAAAAATAATTAACTGTAAGCCTTACCTTGTATTATACTCAAAAAAAAAAAAGAAAAAGAAAAAAACAAAAACTCAGAATGGATCTGTACCTAAAAGTATAGAGTGGTTTTAAAAACATCTGTGAAGTTAACCTCCTTTCAAAATGCTGAGTCTTCTTGAATATAGGCCAGCTTTGAATATGACTAGACTTAGCAATTTACTTTAAGAAGAGAATGTAGGTGACTGCCTGACTTCTGAGTCAAGGTCATAAGATGTATGACATCTTCTTTCTGGCTCTTTTGTTCATGATGCTGTTTGAACCCAGCCACCATATTGTGAGGAAGTCCAGGCCACATGTAGGTGTTCTGGTCAATAACCCCAGCTATGATCCCAACTGATAGACAATATAAACCACCAGGCATGTGAATGAATGAACCGTCAGATGATTTTTCAGCCCTGGCCTTCCAGCTGTCCCAGCTGACACTGAGTAGAGCAGACATAAGCAATTCTCACCAGGCTTGGCTCAAATTGCAGATTCATGAGCCAAATGAATATTGTTGTTGTTCAAAGCCACTAAATTGTGGTATGTTTTATGCAGAAATAGACAACTAGAACAATGTAAAAGCTAAACTATAAAACTTTAGAAATGAAAACATAGGAAAATATTCATGGCTAGGGTTAGGCAAAGATTTCTTAAAGGGACACCAAAACATAAATCACAAAAGGACAATATTGATATATTGTTCATCAACAAAATTAAAGAACTTCAACTCTTCTAAAGACACTGTAAAGAAAATAAAAAGGCAAAATTTGTAATGTATTTATCTGAACAATTATTGTTGTTTTCTAGATATTGAAGACAGTAAATATTTATGTAGAGGGCCTTCCATGAAACTCCAATTTATATCACATATACAATTTCCCATATTATAAAGATATTCCTGGATATTTGTAAATAAAAAATTTTCCAGAATATAATACAGAAAACTGTACCAATAGAATCAACTCAAACTCAACTTTCTCAAATATAGATAGAGCAGTCTCTCTGTTGTCTACAGGGAATTGTTAAGCATGAATGAAAGAAGTATTTTATTTTCCCCAGGGAATATCTACATATTAATAAAAAATTTTATATGCTTTTTCAATAAATAGTCTGGAATAGAGTTTCTATCCCTGAGGACAACCCAGTCTCTGGAGTATATTCCTCAACTGTAAACCTCACTTAAAGGACTAATTTACATAGTTCATGGATCAGAATTTCTATAGAGAATTGTGAGAGCCTCCTATAAGAGCTGGGCAAAAAATTCAAATCAATTCCAAATGTTTTATGCTTCACTTAGTGTTTATCTTGAATTTTTTATTCATTACTGAGAAGAATTGGCTGTGTATACATAAAAAGTAATATCTTAAGTATCTAAATTTTAAAATATATGTGCCTTGTGACTGTTGACAGGCTAGTCTAATGGCATTTTGAATTATGTTTTTATTACATACTTTTATGAAGAGCTGCTTAAGTTCACATTTCATTATTAGTTAGGCATTTCATGTTGTCCACAGTTAATATATGTTTATGTTAATGTTAATATAATGTTTACTTTTCTAGGGATAGGAATTTTTTCTGTTGAGATGAAAACTATAAATGACTGTTTACATGAAAGTGGAAAAAAAGGGAAAGTGGAAAATCTTACTTGGTTCTAGAAATTTTGGGGAAAATAAGCATCTATGTTTAGTTAAGAAGGCTTCTAAGTGGAATGATTTGTAGAATGAATCCCTACAAAACCAGAAACTTCAAAAACAGAGACCAGATTAGAAGAAATGATACATACTGTTTTTAGGTTGACGGCACAAAAAACCCTCACATTCCATGTATCTGAAATACCCTGGACAGGTTCTTGGCTGCCCAGTCCCCCACTCCTAGAACCCTGACCTCACTTGGCATCCTCCTCCCTACCCCCAATCAGTGACAGCCTGCTGCAACCCACTACAAGGGCACTCTGGGCCCTACAAGGCCTCCATTTCCTACCCACTTCAGCAACCACTATTGCCCTCTGCCTATAATGGGGGCCTGAGTGTGGACATGAGAGAAGGCTGGTACTTGGTGGGGACATGGCAGTGGCTGTCCCCACCCTGGACTGGCAGTGCTATAGGGGGTTCAATGGGTGACGCAGTAGGGGTGAACCACTCACCTGTCCCTGATGCTAGTGTGTTCCTGTATAGAGGTTGTATTCCCTTGGGTGTTGCTCATCTATTATGGGTTGGTGAAGTGGAAGGTGGGAAGTGGAGGTTGACTTTCCCAACCCTGACTGGCAGGAGGAGAAACCTAGCAGAAGGTAGGCTGCATGTGCCAAACCATAGGACAGGCTCTGAGATGATTGTGAGGATCTGCATTCACCCAGCGAGTAGTCCCATGCCTGATACTAAATAGCAAATGAATTGCAAATGTGTGATACTAAATAGCAAATGAAAATCACAATGATCAGACAAAAGAGAGATTCTGGAAGAAAGGAAAATGTTTGATATTTTAGTAACTTTAATTTTACCTTTTTTCCTACTTTGGGAACAAGGATCCCCATATTTTCACTTTGCAAAGGGCTTCACAAATTATGTAGCTGATCCTGCTGAGATTCTTGGGTTCTATTAATAACAGGAAGCACAGGAGATATGGCCTTGGGTCATGTAAAGTGGGAAGTTTGAATTGATACTCCTGTGTAAGTCAGGACCACTAGAAGGCCATGCTGTCAGTGAAAAGGAAGACTGGGGGAAAATATCCATGGTAGCAAAGGGAGGTAGTAAGAACAATCCTTCATCTCAGCCTGGACTTAGGGTAGGAAATAATAAAAATTTTCTTGAGCTAGTTTTAAAATATAGGCATGCTCCCATGAAGATTTTGGGTTTAAAATATTTCCACTTTAGAGTTAAGGGAAACCACAAATCAAGAAATTTACTCCATGATCCCAGAGTGGTAAGGCAGTGCCTAAGGGCACCTCACAGAAGCAAACAAAACTCTTTAACTCAGACCAAGTAGGATTTCTGTAGGGAAAACCCAGACATTCAAACATGAGTTCACAATCCAAAATTATAAAGCACAATAAAGAAGAGTAACTAAAAATAGAGCAGAGTAAGACACAACAAAACAGTCCCCCAAGAACTCCTAACATTGAAATTATCTCATATACAATGTAAAATAGTTATATTCAAATTGTTTAAATAGATGAAAAACAATTATGCATATGAAAAATGCATAAAAATCTGAGAAAAGATAACATATTACAAAAAATACATGCAAAATAACTTAATAGAGCTTCCACAAATAAAAGTATATCATGAAATTAAAAACTAAAAATACAACTCTTGAAGAGATAGAATAGCAGAGTGGACAGAGTTAAACTAGAATTCGGAGCTTAAGATAGTAACTAGAAAGCTGCACTGCAGGAGGAATATATGGGAAATATGAAAATGTAATTATACAATATGCAGAAGGGAATGGAAAGTTCTAACATTTGTCTTCTTGGAGTTCCAGAAAACAGATTAGGAAGAATAGGGGGAGAGTCAATTTCAAAGAGGTAATAGTTGAGACTTTCTCAGAACTGGTGAAATAAAGAAGCACAAGAATCAAAATGAATCCCAGTAAAATATAAAAAGGAATATACACCAAGATACAATGTATTAAAACTGTAACAAAACAGAGAAACATTTAAAAAGTTAAAAACACTCAGAGAAAAACAGATTATCTGCAAATCTGTTTACAGTGACAGCAGAATTATCAACAGAGATCAGAGAACAGCTGTCAAAGGAGGACTTCATATTGTTTTACATTATCATTAGAGAAGAGTGTGGAAACAAAGTCATTATCAGACAAACAAAATAAAGGACATCACTGGGACTTCCCTGTGGTCCAGTGGTTGAGACTTCGCTTCCAATGCAGGGGGTACGGGTTCAATCCCTGGTTAGGGAGCTAAGATCCCACATGCCTTGTGGCCAGAAAGCCAAAACAAAAACAGAAGCAATATTGTAACAAATTCAATAAAGACTTCAAAAATGGTCCATGTCAAAAAAAGAAAAAAAATGACATTACCTATAGACACTTACTAAGGGAACTCCCAAAGGATGCATTTAGAAGGAAGGGAAATAATTCCAGAATGAATGTGCTGAATCCAAAAATTAACAGTGAACATACAAATTAAAATAGGTGGATAAAAACTTTAAAAATGACTTTATAAAGCAACAATGATGATATCCATTGGGAGCTTATTTGAAATATAAGATAGAAATAAGCTAATAAGCTATAAATTAGGAGTGGGGTGATTGGAACTGAAGTGTTTTAAAGTCCTAATATTGTATCAATTAGCTTTTATTAAGTATATATTGTTAGAAATAAAAATGGTCACTTAATATTTAAACAAATTCATAGGAAAAGCTAAATAGTCACTATTGAGTGACTGAAATGGTAATCACTCAATAGCATAGTGTGGTGGTTAATTTTATGTGTCACCTTGTCTAGGCTATGATCCCCACTTTTTGGTCAAAACCCAGTCTAAATGTTGCTGGGAAGGTATTTTTTTATATGTGATTAGCATTTAAAACAGTAGACTTTGAATAAAGTAGATTACCCTGCACTTCTTCCGATCAGTTGAAGGGCTTAAGAGCAAACAATGAAGTTTCTGGAAGAAAAGAGATTCTCAAGACTGCAACATAGAAACCTAAAGTAGGTTTCCAGCCTGCTTCCCTGTGAAATTTGGGCTCAAGGGTACAGCATCAACTCTTGAATTTGCATCCTGCCCTACAGATTTTGGACTTAATCCCCCACAGTTGTGTGTGACTCAATTCCTTAAAATAAACCTCAGTCTCTCTCTCTTTCTCTCATCAGAATGGGACATTTTAATACACTTGTCTCTCAGTATTTCAAGTATCAAGAAGATCAAAATTAGTATGGTTACGGACAATTAGAGCAACATAATCAACAATAGGACCCTGTACCTGACAATTCGGATGTATACATTCTTCTTAAGTACACATGGAATGTTTACAAAAATCAACTGTTGGTTAGGTTCATAAAGTGGATCTTATGATATTAAGAAACTGGTATCATAAAGGCCACATTTGACCACAGCACAATTTTAGAAACCCATAAAATTACCTCAGATACATTTGATTAATTCAAAGCATAGTTTTTAATAACTTATGAATTAAGGAATCAAAACTAGAAAATATTTAGAACCAAGTGATAATGGAAATACTCTTTATCAAAATTAACGGAATATTGCCAAAGTACTTGTAATTTATAAACTTCATATATATAATAGAAGAAGAACAGAAAAAAATAATGAGCTATGTGTTTAAACTTAACAAGTTAGAAGTACAACAGAATAAATGTAAAGAATAGGAAAAATAATGGAGAAAGCAGGAAATGACATGGAAAACAAAACTTGTCTTGGATTTATATGGAAGTAACATATTTGCTGGTCAAGAATAGTTGAATACTAGCAATTATGGTTTAACCTAAATACAGTTGAGACAATAAACTGTAAACTATGAAGCCTAAAGTTGATCTTTTGGAAATACGAGCAAAATGGAAAGAGAATGGCTGTGAGTATGAATGAAGCAAAGCTGGAAAAATCTCTTCTTGTCACTTGTTATTTGTGTGGCATTGAACAACTAACTATCTTGACCCTCAATTTTCTTAATAGACAAGTGTGAACAATAATAATCTTCTAACTATTATGTAAGATTTTAACAAGACGTAATATGCTTATAACATTTCTTATAGTTTACTATATATATTTAGTTCCCTTCCCTTTTTCTTAAAATACAAGATACTTTTCATTCATTCATTCATCTTTTTTTTTTCAAAAAAGCAGAAACATCTGCTAGGTTTTACTTCTTGTATTAAATTAAAAAACAGTATCTTTAAGTTCATTTTTCTACAGCAAAACCTCAAAGAAAATAACACGTGAATACAGATGATTTGTCCATTGCAGAACACGTTATAATTAATAGCATTATGTTCAACCAAATTATGTTGCTAAGAAGCTATTGTTCCCAACCTAGCAATGAGATACCCTCTTGTTGCATTTTACTACGGATTAAGAAGAAATAGGAGAACACACAGCAGAAGTAAAGACCCTCAAATATGGACTTTAATCAGGAGTTAGATTCTAATTCTGTGCCAATTGGATAGGCTTCCTCCCGTCTTCACTGTGTAGCTCTCCATATGTCTCCAATTTTAAACAAAGCCACTCCCAACAGGAGCTCTACCTCAAAGAGGCCTGAGAAATGGCTGAGTGTCAGAGTCTTCAGGGTACTTAAAATACATTTGCTCTGACAGGATCTTGAACACCTGCAGTTATTTCAAAGGAATTTTGATCCAACAATAATTCACATAATTTATCATCTGGAGATGCCAAAAATTCTTTGAAAAACTGTGCCGTGGTTAGCAAGAGGAAAAAAAGAAAAAAAAAATGATGGTGGGTGGCAGTATTTTCACATAGGATGTTTTTACAGGAATCATTAAATTCTTATGTTTTTTCTCTCTGGTCTTTGTTGCCTTGTGGTTGAACCATTGACTGTTGATTTTATTTTGGAACTTTATTGTGTGTTTACAGTTAACATAATATAACTATTCTTTTATTTCAAAGGATTTGGGTTTGCAGTTTTGTTTTTATCTCAAATGAGAGAATATCTGGGAGTCTAGCCTTAATAGCATTGATCATTTTTAGAAATTCCATGATTTTACAGAGATTGAAAATATTTAGTGAATAAGTGAAGAAAGACATTTAATCAGAAACACTAAAGATTTGGATTCTTTACAACCACAGTCATAAAATAAATGTCTTTCATCCTGATTGAGGGTACTGAACAAGCTGGAGCAGCCAGGACACTGTGTTGTGATTCCCTTTGTGAAAACAATCAGCAGTGCTCAGGAAAAATATCTGTGGGGAGAGGGGGACAGTCTGGACATTGTGGATTATAGAGAACCAGCTTTGATTAAGAGAAATTAGGAAACTAGTGGATCCACTCAGCATTCAGAATGAGTAAGAGCATTGATACTTTCATAAGCAGATGAATGCAAAGTGGAGTTAATTGGAACAAATCTGTAAAAAGTTTCCAGGTCATCATTATGGAAAACTTATTTAGAAAATGTGCTTATATAAAAGTTAATTTCTTCTAAAGTCACGTAATGAGTATCTTTGTATTAAAAAGAAATACTAATACCAAATAGAGAGAAGGCAGTTGGTGCTATCATCAAACTGTTTTAAAAACAAAAATGATTGATTCTGTTGAAAGGTGCTCTCCTCCTCCTCTAATAGCAGCTGAGTCTGATTTTTAAGAGAAGTCTAATTTCTCCTTTGGGCTGGCCCTCAGTGGAAACCACTGTGCAGAGTGTTGTAGCTTTTAAGGTGAAGGCTGAGTTTCTTTGAGAAAAAGGAAAACTTCTACATTTTTCTCGATCTCATGTTCTTCCTGTTTAATAGAAATGATTCTTCAGAAGATCAGAAATTACCAAAAAGCAGTGTCCTTTCAATCAGTTTAAACACCTGAGTAGTATTTCTGAGTCTTCATCCTGAAACACCTGGATTTCATTGATTTCCATAAATAAATCAGGATTCAGAAAGGGTGGTTAAAGGATGTAGTGTATGCAAAAATAAAGTGCCCATTTTCAGATTGGATCAACTTGCCATAGAAATTATTGCCAGCTCTTCCAAACCTCAAGATTTGGCTTTCCTGCTTGGAAAAAAAATAATAATAATAATGGCATGACATGCTCCTGGGAGATTTTGTTCAGCACCCCAAAAAACCAAGTTATACCCATAGATGTGAATGAAAAAGCATGGACGGCCTAAATGGATCTCTCTTCCAAATGGGTAAAAGGAATTAGGCAGTTGAATGTTGAAGCAACATATTTAAACAAGTATTTCTTCTTCATCCTTTTTTTAAGTCCAGATTGACTGACCTACCAGAGAGCAGAATTGAAGAATGTTGTGGTTTTACTTGGGAGGTGGGTTCAAAAGCTTTTTGCTGCTAAATAGTATGGGTAATTTTTATTTTATTTTATGATGGAAAAATAGGCTTATTCTGAGTAACCCTGTTAGCAAAAACGCAGTCCAATTTTTCAAATGGATACTATTGAGTCAAGTGCTCTAAGTTAATCTTCAGCTTGCTGGCTTCAGAAAAAAACATTACCATGTCCCTTCTGAAATGGAACAAACTTTAAACACAGCTTTCTCTTGTGCTCCTGGGTGGTTTGACACAGTTCTAAACTAAAGACTTGTGCACTCACAGCATGACCAAGACTACCTCCCCCTCTCCTGCTGCTTCTTTATGGTGGCCCTTGATTGCAAACCTGCTATTAGTGCCTTCTGGAATCCTTAACCCTTTCAAAGTAGTTTTTTCTTTCCTCTCTTTCTTAGTTTGCTCCGTATTTCAGTGATGGGTCTCAGAACTTCTGATTTTTGTAGACCTGTCATGTGACCAAAATGTCCATAGGCTCCAGTGGTGCAACAGTGGAGTTTATTAAATTTTAATTGTTAAATTGTACTCTTATTGTTATTAAGGGCCTGCCTTACAGTTTATGAACAAGAGTGTTGGTTCAGAGAGTGGGGTTTAGAGCCAGACAACACTATTTGACTGTAAAATGAACGTCTCTTATTAGTTTTGTGACTTTTAGAATGTTTTGACCTCTCATTAGTTTTCTCATTTGAAAAAGAGTTGTGAATGAAAGCTACCTCAGAAAGTTGTGAAGATTAAATAAGCCAATGTATACAAAGACCTCTAACTGTGCTTGTCACATGTGAGCTCAGTAAATGTTAGCTCTCAGTGACTAAAGGCAGAATGTGACTTTTAAGATGTGGGATAGAGTAAGTTTTTCAAAATTTAAAAAATTCTCAGAATTCTGTAGATTATTGATTAAAACTATTGTATCTAGCCATATTGATGGATACCATTAAAGACTGAGATATGAGGTATTTAAATTTTTTATCTGTATGGTAGAAAATGATTTTTTAAATTTTATACAGATTTAAGAAGTAGATAAAACAGGCTTATTATAAAAGAATTGGCCATATGAAAGCATTTTTTAAAGAATTATAAATAGATATTAAATGAAAATGTTTCCTCCTAGGATTGTGAAATCCAATGATACTCTGAGATATGCAGGAAAATAGCTTATTGCTGCCCCATAGTGGCAGTTAATGTCAGTGCAGTCTCCTCCCCGCAGGAGGCCAATGGGGCTCCATGAGAATACAAGTAACAGAGTGCTACAGAGGTAAACAACCTACTCTAGTCTTATCAGTGAAGACCATTGGGGAAAATAGATAAGAAAAGGAACAGGATTCTATCCGCATAAGAAAAGAAACAGATGGGAATTCCCTGGCAGTCCAGTGGTTAGGACTTGGTGTGCCTGCCACGGGCCCATGTTCAATCCCTGGTCAGGGAGCTAAGATCCCTCAAGCTGTGTAGCCAAAAAAAAACAAAAAAACAAAAAAGAAACATACATGTCATAAAGAGCCATCCTGGGATCCTGGGAAGTATGTTGCCTGGGAAGGTGCCATTAACCCGAATGGCATGACAGAATGACCCTAAGTTGTTTGTGAGTCTACATGCAAGGCTGTGCGGATTGGCCCTTGCAAACCTTTGCCTTTGTTTGCTTTCTTCTCCCTGCCTTCCTTCCCTCCCTCCCTCCTTTCCTTCTTTCTCTTTCTTCTTTCTCTCTTTCTTTCTTGCTCTCTTTCTTTCTTGCTCTCTTTCTTTCTTGCTCTCCTTCTCTCCTTTCTTTCTTTCTTTCTCTCTCTCTTTCTTTCCTTCTCCTTTCTCTCCTTCTTTCTTTCTCTCCTTCTTTCCTTCTTTCTTTCTCTCCTTCTTTCCTTTTCTTTCTTTCTTTCTCTTCTTTCTTTCTTTCCTTCCTTCCTTCTCTCCTTTTCTTTCTTTATTTTTCTCTCTTTCTCTTTCTTTCTTTCTCTCTCTTTCTCTCTTTCTTTCTTTCTCTCTCTCTTTCTTTTCTTTTCTTTTCTTTTCTTTCTCTATTTTTCACATACCCAATGTAGGTATACTTGGAAACCTGGTAACCTGGTGACATTTCAAGCCATTATATTAAAAAATATATACATATACTTTATTTAGAAGGGAGGCTGAGCTTATAGGCCAAATGCATGCCACTGAGAATTGCAGCTACCTTATCCTCTTCTCTTCCTTCCTGAGCAATTCAGCTCTGCCTCGAAACTTGCATTTCCTACTCAGCAAGCAAAAGTTATATGATTAACTAGACTACCCATTCTTAGAAAGCAATTTGTGATCCACTATTTTTTCTGGAGAATGACCATTATCCATGCCAAGCAGCTTATCTGAATATTCACTCCCTACATATAGATCTCTTTCTAATAGGAGTCTTGGTGGATGGATAGTTTCTTCATCTCATTGTAATTTCAATCAGTTATTGGCAACTGCTAGATATTGGTGTCTCAGATATTACCTGGCTCTGCTCTTTTCAGGCTTTTAAACTTGTATTTCACCATCTTCATTGTTCCCACATCCAGTATGTTGTCCAGTTTGGTCCATTTTGACTCTGTGGTATCATCTCTCCCCACCATGCTTTTCTCTCCATTCTCCTGATGTTGCCAAGCTCAAGCCCCAGTGACATCTAAATTTTGCCACAGACTTAAAACTCACTTCCCTCCCACCCACCATCAAGAAAAATGTGATAGAGTAGAGATAGTGTATGCTTTGGAGTCAGAAAGACCTTGGTTTGAATTCCAACTTCACCACTTACTTTGCTGTGTAATCTTCAGCAATTGATCCTGATATTCTTCATCTTAAAATGACAGAATAATTTACTCAGAGAGTTATTCCTACATAAGAATACAACGTACTGTTGGGTACAATGTTGATACTTAGTGAAATGCCAGTTTCCATTTTCCTTTCTCTTCTCTGGAGGATTTAAGAGCAGGACAGTGGAAGCTGTTGCCTTGGTTACAGTTAATAAAGGAGTGCATTTTAAATAGTAGAAGATTTAAAGCAACAATGTAAATGACTAAAAGATCATTTACTTGTTATTACATCAGACACTTATGACTCTAAACAACATCAGTGATAGAATATTTCTCCTTTAAAAATCCTTTTTGGTATATATTCTAAAGAACTGATGCTGTTGCTATTGAATTTCAACATTTCAAGTTATGGTAGCTTCAAATTAGCACATTTGTATTACTTACCTTTTAATAAACATTGACTTGTATGTAGCCATTAATCAAGAGAACTTCCTGTTTTATACAGTCTGCCCATGACACATGCAAAGTAAGCTATATACCTTTGTTCCTTTAATACATTCATAGCCAGTAGTAAGAGTTAAAGGATGCTTCAGATATGGCTTGGATCTCCCAACCCTGTCATATTCCATGTTCTTGCATTTATTTATTTTTAAAAAACATATTTATTTTATTTTATTTATTTTTGGCTGCATTGGGTCTTCATCGCTGCACACGGGTTTCTCTAGTTGCGGTGAGCGGGGCTACTCTTTGTTGTAGTGCACGGGCTTCTCATTGCAGTGGCTTCTCTTGTTGCGGAGCAGGGGCTCTAGGTGCGTGGGCTTCAGTAGGTGTGGCTCAAGGGTTCTAGAACGCAGGCTCAGTAGTTGTGGCGCACAGGCTTAGTTGCTCAGAGGCATGTAGGATCTTCCCGGGCCAGGGTTCAAACCCATGTCCCCTGCATTAGCACGTGGATTCTTAACCACTGCGCCACCAGGAAAGCCCCATGTTCCTGCCTTTAAACAGTAGATCTAAAGTAAACAATGGTAGCCCAAGGTCTGTAAAGATAAAAAAGTGCAATTTGAGTTAGTTCCATTGAGTCAGTCTATATGAGCGTTTGGAGATTTTAATCTGTGTTTAAATTTTCTAAAATTATTGTGAAATAAAATCTTTATGAATTGCCAAACTTAAGTTTATGTTTAAGCTGTAACTACCCATAGACTATTTTTTGTTTTTGTTTGTTTTTTGTTTTTTTGTTTTTTGTTTTTTGCGGTATGCAGGCCTCTCACTGTTGTGGCCTCTGCTCCGGACGTGCAGGCTCAGCGGCCATGGCTCACGGGCCCAGCCGCTCCGCGGTATGTGGGATCTTCCCGGACCAGGGCACGAACCCACGTCCCCTGTATCGGCAGGCGGACTCTCAACCACTGCGCCACCATGGAAGCCCTACCCATAGAATATTGATTGCTTCATATGAAAGAACATTTTCAGAATTAAAAGTAATAAAATATGTTCTTCAATCAACTCAGTGAAGAGAGATTGACAAATCTGGCTAAATTTGCTATTGACTAGGAATATGCAAGAATCTCAATTTTGATAAAGTTGCAAAAATTAAGGCTCTTAACAGACATTTTAATGTTAATATTCATTACTGTGGCAGACCAATACATATATATATATATGATATTCCTTTTTTCCAAAAATACATTTAAAGACATTAAGAAGGTTATCTGTCTGCATACGTATATGACTGATATAATATTTTGTTTTTTGGGGTTTTTTTTTTTTTTTTTTTTTTTTGCTGTACGCGGGCCTCTCATTGTTGTGGCCTCTCCCATTGTGGAACACAGGCTCCGGACGCGCAGGCTCCAGATGCGCAGGCTCAGCGGTCATGGCTCACGGGCCTAGCCGCTCTGCGGCATGTGGGATCTTCCCGGACCGGAGCACGAACCCATGTCCCCCGCATCGGCAGGTGGACTCTCAACCACTGCGCCACCAGGGAATCCGTGTATTTAATTTTTTAGTGGCATAATTATACCACAATGTTATAGAAAAAAAATCTTAATTGCAGCTTTTCTTTCCTGTATATTATCATTATTTACTTTATTTCATGGTTATTAATGAAAAAAATTTTGTGATAGAAAGGAAGTGATGGGGCTTCCCTGGTGGCACAGTGGTCTGCCTGCCGATGTGGGGGACACGGGTTCGTGCCCCGGTCCGGGAGGATCCCACATGCCGCGGAGCGGCTAGGTCCATGAGCCATGGCCGCTGGGCCTGCGCGTCCGGAGCCTGTGCTCCGCAACGGGAGAGGCCACAACAGTGAGAGGTCCGCGTACCGCAAAAAAATGTGGCATTGATCCATCTTAACTCCAGTTCTCTCTTCAGTTATTTTATACATTAATGCAGTTATATTTCTTGAAGCACAGATCTGATCATGCCATTTACTTGTCAGATATTTTCTGGGACTTATTCTTTCATGTAGAATAAAATCATATTAAACTCCATTAGCGTGTGGCATTCACAGTTCACCACCTCCTTGAGAACATTATCCCCCTATCTTCTTTTCCTGTGTCCTCTGCTCCAGCTACTTGCAAGTCCTCACATAGGTCCTCTCAAGGCCTCTCTCCCCAGCTGGGCCCTCCTCTCTCCGTATTTTCTAATTCCACACTGGACTAGGATTAGCTCTATACTATCCACTCATATAGCCTTTCCTAAATGTTCTCAGGGAAAAAAAATCATGCTCTTTTACTCTGAGTTCTCATAGTTCTTTGAGCTATGAGGATTCCTCTTCTGAATTTTTATATCTCTTACAGTATTTGTACATTTCTACTTTTATAGTAATTTGCATATATATATATATATATGTATATATATATATATATTTTTTTTTTCTCTCTCTCTCTCTCTTAGAGTAAAAGCTCCCAGAAAGCAAACTTCCTATCTTATCTAATTCAGAGAACCATCATGGCTGCTTGGATAAACATGCTGCCTCTTCTGCTTCCTGTTTCCCCTTGCTGTACATGCTGAGACCTTCTAGTTTGGGGATCTTCACTTAGCCTGGGATCTGAGAAAGCTCTGAAGTTCAACATAAAATTGTGTGTTTACATGTATAATTGTTACACTAAATGAGCTGAAGTCAAAGGGATTTAATGAACCACCATTCTTTCAAACATTACCAGGGGGCTAGTTTTTCTTGCTCTTGGATAAAATTTTTGCAACTTTGTAGAGTTTTTGGCCCTTTCCAATCATAGCTACTACAATGTTATTGTAGAAATTGCAAAGTCCTGACAGTGCTAAATTTTACCTGAGCCCTTTGCTACTGAAAAACAGTGATGGCTAAGAAATTCCCACACTCCTTTGTGTTCTGGGAAACAGCATTTTGAAAATTACCACCTTTCCCCATCTTACTTAGAGAAGAAAAATGGATGCCCCACCCCCGCTTGTTTACCTATGACAAGGCCAGACACAGAGCCTGCAAATTCGATTTCTTTACCTCGTAAATGACTGGCTGAACCACTTGTCCCCACTGATGTATAGGAACAAAACCCTTTATTAACCAAACTTGGTTAAGTTTCTCTTCTTCCTCTAGGTCCCTGAAGTTTGATCCATCCTCAGTTTGAGCCTCCTACAACCTCTCCTGAGAGTAGGCTGGCTTCAAATGAAACATCCTTTGACCTGTTCTCCAGTCACACTACCCTTTCATCCCACTTCCCAACGCCTGGTTCTTTCTAGCCTTGTTTAATCCTTCCCATAACAGAAAAACTCTTTGCCTAAACCTTGAGATGTTGGCAGAGCTCATGGTCAGAGTGTTCTCCCTATTGCAATAGTCCTTTCCTCACCTTGCAATAATCCTTTTGAATAAAGTCTTTCATTACAAAATCCAGATTTTTAAATATCTGACATTATAGTCCAGTGTAACAATCAAAACTGCAAACTCTTCTCTAATTTAGATCTTCCTTCTGCCCAGCTTGGTACTACTTTAGATCTGGACGGTCTGTTGGCTTCTTCTCTACTTACTTTGTCAGCAATTTACCTCTTACTAGCTAAGTAAGCTGTCCAGGGGAGACAGAATTTGTGGAAGGCACTCCAGCAGATATCATCAGGATTTGTTATTGATGACCTCTGGGCTTTTTTCTCTTGGTGTATATATATATATATATATATATATATATATTTTTTTTTTTTTTTTTGCCGTATGCGGGCCTCTCACTGCTGTGGCCTCTCCTGTTGCGGAGCACAGGCTCCGGAGGCGCAGGCCCAGTGGCCATGGCTCACGGGCCCAACCGCTCTGCGGCATGTGGGATCCTCCCGGACTGGGGCATGAACCCGTGTCCCCTGCATCGGCAGGCGGACTCTCACCCACTGCGCCACCAGGGAAGCCCTCTCTTGGTATATTTTTGTGAGTTTCTTGGAAAATTCCACCACTGGGAATATTCAATGCCGTCTTCTCTCCTCCAGTCAGCCACCTCAGCCTCTGGGCCTCAGAAGTCCATCTGAGACTTGTGCTTTCCAACTTCCTTTCCCCAACACAACACTTTTGGGTGGAGTCCCTTTCAAAAGGACCCCAGGCCAGTTCCTTCTTGTGTTGCCATTTCTTGGGAGAAAAGTCACTTGCTCCAAGTGCACCCCATTTTCTCTCTCTGCCTCAGTCACTCAGTGTCTTTATATTTCTGTCATGAGATAGAGCCTATCTCCTATGTTTCCCAAGTACTCTGAATGGATCCCTTGCAGCCTTTCACTTGGCTCTGCCCATTCCTCTGCTCTCTCCTTCCCCACATGAAGCAATGAGGGAAATACCCCAGCCCCACCCAATTCTCTTCCTTTGTGATAACATCCTCTTCCTCCCTCAAAACTCTTATATGACCTCAAGCTACATGGTGAGCAAAACATTTCAAAACCAGTTTTTGCAAATCCTGCATAGGTGGTATAGGAACTTTGGAATATGGGAGTCTGTGACACTTACTTTTGGGCCTTGGCTAAAACTATGTAGAAAAACGTCCTCTTACACATATTACAGTGTATTTTTTTTTCTGGTCAAAGTGGTCATCAGCTTCTTAAAATAGTCTCCAACCCAAAGAATGGTAAGACTGGTCATAGCAGATGGCCTGCCACACACTTTCACATCTTTCATGTTGTTTTCTCAGCCTCGCTGCTCTTATCCCTTTCTCAGTTTAAAAATTTCTTTTTATCATTCAAGACTTAGTAATGATACCCTCTCTTTTCTGAAGCCACTCCTTTCACTGTTCCCTCATGTGGAGCAGATTCCTGCCTTCCACGGGCTTTTCCATCAGCTTTACCCACATCTCTGCACAATACATCACTTTTAATTAATTTTTAAATTTAATAATTACTGACTGCCCTAGGTGTGCCAGGACCTATGTCAATCTATGAGGACACAGTAGGGAGTAAGGTCACTATGATCCCTGGCCTCATGGAGCATTATTTCTCCTGTCACATCAGGAGCTCAGAGACAAGGGTTTTCTGTTCATTAATATTTCACCTTCAATATGTGCCTTATGGGAAATATTCAATATATATATATTAAATTAATTAATTAATGAACAGATACACAGACCCTTTAATGTGTTGACTTTGTTAAAACTCATCAGCTGAATGCAAACTATTATATAGAGAATGGGTAAACAACAAGGTCCTGCTGTATAGTACAGGGAACTATATTCAATATCCTATAATAAACCATAATAGAAAAGAATATGAAAAAGAATATATATGTGTATATATATATATCTGAATCACTTTGCAGTAGAGGAGAAATTAACACTACATTGTAAATCAACTATACTTCAGTAAAAAAAAAAAATCAGCTGAAAAGATAACTGTCTCAGAAGAAAGAGAATAGGCTCATGAGGCCTGAAAGAAACTTGTGAAAGTGAGCTTGTGAAGCTTGTGAAAGTATATTGAAGACTCAGAATCTGCTGGCCTAGTAGCCTGGTGTGATTGCTTGCCTCTGGGGCTGTTCCAGAGAGGTACAGTAGGAGGAAGGCCTGCTCATACATTTTTGTCACATTCTTTTTTTTTTTTTAAAGCATTGACTAATTTAATCCTCACATCCACGGTGGCATTGGTACTTTTGTTTTTAATTAATTAATTTATTTTTGCTGTGTTGGGTCTTCGTTTCTGTGCGAGGGCTTTCTCTAGTTGTGGCAAGTGGGGGCCACTCTTCATCACGGTGCGCGGGCCTCTCACTATCGCGGCCTCTCTTGTTGCAGAGCACAGGCTCCAGATGCGCAGGCTCAGTAGTTGTGGCTCACGGGCCTAGTTGCTCCGCGGCATGTGGGATCCTCCCAGACCAGAGCTCGAACCCGTGTCCCCTGCATTAGCAGGCAGATTCTCAACTACTGTGCCACCAGGGAAGCCCCTGTCACATTCTTCAGCATCTAAAACTATAGGGCACTGTTGATAAATTGTTTTGGTACTGCATTTACTCAATAAATACTTAGTATCTACAACATGGGAAAATGTGTACTTGGCAACAGTGAAGATCAAAGGATAATAAACAAATTGTCTGTCCTAGAGGAGTTTACAACTTGATGAGGAAAAGAGAGACAAAAAGCTAACTGTATGGTGCAAAGCAAAATATATGTCCTTGGGAAAGCGTAAACAATGGTATGGGAGCCTCCAGAGGTGGAAAGTAATCACTTGGCTTATGGTTCTGGAGAAAAGAAAATCTTGATAAATATGATGCCATTGTAGCCAGAACTTGAAAACTATAAATTGCGAAAAAGCAGAGCTCTTCAGGCAGAGAAGAGCAGGAACAAATGCAGGAAGGATGGGAAAGTACAATTTATGTTATTGATCTGTGAATATTTATATGCGTACATTTCTCAACACTAAGCATTTTCCATGTAGAGTATGTCATTTGTTCTTAAGCACTTACTTTAATCCTTAAAGAATAAAGTGATATCTTTAGAATTTGTGATGCCCCTGATGACCCCGTAGACATTATAGAAAGTGTGCAAAGATTTTGGGACCTCAGGGGCTTGTCCCTTTCTTTGGTGTCTGCTTTTAGTGAGAAGCAAAACATGTGGATACATTTCTTGTTTGAAACCAACAAACTATTTGCAGTAGTTTTCCTGTTATAGCTAAAAGTCTTATCATGTTTTAAAGTCGCTGTTAACTTTACATATAGATGCACTAAAAAACCAATATGTTCTTGGGATCACATTTAAACTCAGCAACCACCGGCTGTCTGCCCCGCCTGGGAAGGGTCACAACTTTATTGATCACGTATTTGGCTCCGAATCAAAATAGTTTTCCTTTTAGCTTAGCCTTTTCCTCCCACATTTATCTGCATTCTCATATTGATTTTTCATGTTTTTGTCAACCACCTCTCCCTAGGTGTTTTTTTTTTTTTTTCTGGGCATACTTCCACTTAGTAGGCTGTCTGATTAAAGCCAGGAAAATGCTTGCTTACCTGGTTTATTTCTCTCAGTCTTTAAATCTGCATGGATTGCTGCTCAACTGATAAGGCTGATTCCAATTACTCATTAACCCCACTATGGTGTAGCAGTCATTGGGCCAACCAATTTACACTGTTTATTTTACTAATCCTCATCATAATCCTTAAAACAGATAATCCTAGTCCACAGTTGAGGAAACTGAGGCTCAAAGAGATTAAGTAAATCCCTTAGCAAGGGTCATGCCTGCCTTTGAAACCTCTTCTTTCATTGCACGGTCTTTGAGCTTCCACTTGTGCAGTTAAATTAGGGTATTTTAAAACAATTTGCCATAAATTTAAAAAATTGGTGAATACTTATGAGGACAATATATTTAAATAACTTCGTATATAATAAATATTCATTTTGTTTAGACTACTGCCATAAATGTTAATCCTATAGATCATCTCTCCTTTTCATACGTTCCATCTACCACTATGCTCAAATAACAGCACTGGTGAAATACAGCTCAGAAATTGCTTAGACTTATAGGCTGAACATAGAGACTCTTCTAGCCCCTCTCCCTCCTCTATAGATCAGGAAACTGAGGACTGGGAAGGCTGAATTCTTGTCTGAGATTACATAGATGGTGGCAAAGCATGACTAGAAGATGATTTCTGACCTCTGCTACAGGACTTTTTGTGACTGAAGCATATGGAAATTCATTTGAATAATCTTGTCTTCCAATTCATGAACACAGGATGTCTTTTCATTTATTTGTGTGTTCTTTAATTTCCTTCACCAATGTATTGTAGTTCTCAGTGCACAAGTCTTTTACCTCCTTGGTTAAGTTTATGTCTAAGTATTTTATTCTTTTTGATGCTATTGTAGAGGGAATTGTTTTCTTATTTCTTTTTTTCGTATAGTACATTGTTAGTGTATAGAAATGCAACTGATTTTTGCGTGTGGATTTTTTGTCCTGCAACTTTACTTAATTCATTTATTAGTTCTAACAGTGGTTTTGTCTTTTTGTTTTGTAGAGTCTTTAGGGTTTGGTATATATAAGATCAAATCTTCTGCGAACAGATAATTTTAATTCTTCCTTTCTGATTTGGATGTATTTTATTTCTTTTTCTTGCCTAATTGTAAGTGGCAAGAGTGGACATCCTTGTCCCTGATCTCAGAGAAAAAGCTTTCAACTTTTCACTGTTGAATATAATGTTAGCTGTGGGCCCATCATCTATGGGCTTTATTGTGTTAAGGTACATTACTTCCTATACCTAATTTGTTGAATGTTTTTATCATGAATGGATGTTAAATTTTGTCAGATGCTTTTTCTGTATCTATTGAGATGATCATGTGATTTTAATCCTTCATTTTGTTGATGTGGTATATCACAGTTTTTAGTTTGTGTATATTAAACAATCCTTGTATACCAGGGATAAATCTCACTTGGTCTTAGTGTATGATCCTTTTAATGTGCTGTTGACTTCTCTATGCTAGTATCTTGCTGAGACTCTTTGTATCTACGTTCATCATGGATATTGGCTTATTGTTTTCTTTTCCTGTACTGTATTTGTTTGGCTTTGGTATCAGGGTAATACTGGTGTCATAAAATGAGTTTGGAAGTGTGTACACTGTTGGTAGAAATGTAAAATAGTGCAACCACTATGGAAAAGAGTATGGAGGTACTCCTAAAAATACAACTACCATATGATCCAGAAATCTCAGTCCTGGGTGTCTATCCAAAATAATTGAAATCAAGACACATGGATGGACCTGGAAGATATTACGCTAAGTGATAAGTGAGAGAAGGACAAATTTTGCATGATTCCACTTGTATGAGGTATTTAAAATAGTCAAACTTATAAAAGCAGAAAAAAGAGTGGTGTTTGCCAGGAGATGGTGGGGAGGAGGAAATGAGGAGTTGTTCAATGGATATAAAGTTATGGTTATACAAGATGAATAGGTTCCAAAGAACTGCTGTACAACATTGTGCCTGCCTATTGTTAGCAATATGATGTTTTACACTTAATATTTTAAGAGAGTAGATCTCATACTAAAAAAAAAAAAAGAAAAATATTTTTATGTAGACAAAACTCAATTCAGTTGTGAATTATTCCAGAATTAGCTATAAAATACATATAAACATAAAGTACATGGTTTTCTCCTCCATTCTTTTGTCTTATTTACATGTTGTATCTCCTCTGCTTGGTCTGTCTAGATCATCTCTTTCATTTGTTCTTTTGTATGGAATTCTCAATCTATTCCCACATTTTCTCCTTGGTATTCAAAACTATCCAATTGTTTCTTTATATATCAATCTCAATTTATTTCTAACTTATTTGTTTTTGATAACTTCCATAAAATGTATTTAAGTTGCTCTCTATTCACCCTTTGATGTGGTTTACCAATGTGATATTATATCATTAGTGACCCTTTTGGAATTATCCTTAACATTGGATTTTTCACCCATCCTTTTGAGTCTTTCTGTGTTACTTCCTATGTATTTAATATTAGCTGTCATTTTGTCATTTTTATGTAATCTATCACCATCTAGCTTCCATTTCCATAGAGTAAACACCATTAGTATATTTCATCTTTACTAAATATTAACAATATAGGTACTGTGACTAAAAAGTGAGCTGTGGCTTCTAGTTCTGTAAAAAATGTCATGGGTATTTTGATAGGGATTGCATTAAATCTGTAGATTGCTTTGGATAATATGGTCATTTTAACAAGATTAATTCTTCCAATACAAGAATACAGAATATCTTTCCATTTCTTTGTATCACTTTCAAATTCCTTCATTAAGGTTTTATAGTTTTCAGAGTATACGTGTCTCACCTCCTTGGTTAAGTTTATTACCAGATATTTTATTGTTTTATTGTTTTATTGCTTTATCTTGCAGATAGTTCGTTATTAGGATAGAGCAAGAGATGTCTATATATTAATCTTGTATCCTGCAACTTTACTGAATTCATGTATTAGTTCTAATAGTTTTTCTGGTGGAGATTTTAGGGTTTTCTGTATATAGTATCATGTCATCTGCAAATAGTGACAGTTTTACTTCTTCCCTTCCAATTTGGATGCCGTTTATTTCTTTTACTTGTCTGATTGCTGTGGCTAGGAACTCCAATACTATGTTAAATAGAAGTGGCAAGAGTTGACATCCTTGTTTTGTTCCTGAAGTTAGAAGAAAGACTTTCATCGAGTATGATTTTAGCAGTAGGTTTGTCATAAATGGCCTTTATTATGTTGAGATATGTTCCCTCTATACCAACTTTGATGAGACTTTTTATCATGAGTGGATGTTGAATTTTGTCAGTGCTTTCTCTGCATCTACTGAGATGATCATGTGATCTTTATCTTTCCTTTTGTCAATGTGGTGTAGCACGTTGACTGATTTGTGAATGTTGAACCATCCTTGTGACCCTGAATTAAATCCCACTTGAACCTGGTGTATGATCCTTTTTATATATTGTTGGAGGTTCCTCAAAAAAGTAAAAATAGAAATACTGTATGATCCAGCAATTCCACTCCTGAGTATATATCCAAAGAAGACAAAAGCACTAATTCAAAAAGATACATGCACCTCTATGTACATAGCAATATTATTTACAATAGCTAAGATATGGAAGCAACCTAAGTGTCCATTAACAGATGAATGGATAAAGAAGAATGAATGGTGTATATATATATACAATGGAGTATTACTCAGTCACAAAAAAGAATGAAATTTTACCATTTACAACAACATGGATATACATGAAGTACATTATGCTTAGTGAAATAAGTCAGACAAAGACAAATACTGTATGTTATCACTTATATGTGGAATCTAAAAAATAAAACAAATGAATAAATATAACAAAACAGAAACAGACTCACAGGTATAGATAACAAACTAGTGCTTACCAAGTGGGGAGAGGGAAGGAGAGAGGGGCAAGATAAGAGTATGGGATTAAGAGATACAAACTACTATGTATAAAATAGATAAGCAACAAGGTTATATTGTACAGCACAGGGAAATATAACCATTATTTTATAACTTTAAATGAAGCATAATCTATAAAAATATCAAGTCACTGTGTTGTACACCTGAAGCTAGTATAATATTGTAAATCAATTATACTTCAATAAAAAAAACTAATTTCTTATTCATACCATGTTACATATTTATCTGATATAGCAATTATCTCTTTCATTATTTTATCTTCAAATACAGAGGATTGTAGCAAATTTAGAAGTTTGTGACTCTGCCTCTATAACTCTTACTATATATTCCAATAGATTAAGGCAACTTTCAAATAGATTGTCAACTTTATTATCATTTTTTTAACCTAAAAGAAGTTGCATCAGAATTTTTACAATAAATTCACAACTGGCATAGGTGATAATTATTCAGATCTGTTTTCTTACTTGGCAAGAGTATATTGAGATATCATTAATTTTTTTGTGTCATTTCTCAGAGGCTTTTCCAATTTCAAGCACATCTGTTGTAACAAAAGGAAAAAGATTTACAATAAACTAAATTCCTAGAATTGCAAATGAAATCACCAAAATACAAGAAGTGAATTTTGGATCCATGCAGAACCCTATCTTTTCTGTTCCATGATTCTTTCAGAATATCTCTTTGCTTAGTGCTTTGGGTAACCCTCTTGGGTAGGGTTTTTGTTTTTGTTTTTTTCCTATCAACATCAGACTTAAAACACAAATGGCACTGAGTAGGCAGTTAATAAAATATATCACATTTATTGGTAAAATGACTTTGAATGAAACGTTTTCATCTAAAAATATGTGTAAGGACTGACTTAGGGAAGGTCATTGCAGGCTATTAAACATATAGGAATTCTAGGAGGTGTAATACATGAACAGTTATTTAGAAGACTAAAAGTCAGTTTTAATTGGGAATATGGTAATCATTATATTTATTATTTGATATGAATTATGTTAAAATTGTGCCTGAAAATTTTTGTTAAGCTTCCAAACTGGCACCGTTCAGATTAATCATTGTGGGAAGGAGAGGGTACAAAGACCAAAGCTCAGCCTCTGAAATGTTCTCTGAGCTGAACTTGTGATGACTTTCAACTTTCATCTCCAGGGTCTGTCTTGCAACCTTCTAGCAGTGAGTGCTGAATTATTGAGAGAAATTTAACATTCATGTTTCTGAAGATGAACACAGGCTTATATTTTCAAACTCATATTTCAGATACAAAAAGGTCAGAACTCAGTTGATGCTTAGGACAGATGTAGGATTTTTCTTGAGTTGTTGGCATGTTTTCTTTTCTTTTTTTTGTCCAGGTGGTTTTCAATTACAAGCCCAAGG